>NC_139043.1:107168527-108368527 GCF_965140915.1 Aythya marila
TAGGTCATTTATTGAGGTCCTTTACACATTAGATTTATACAATTTATATTTCTATTATTGCTAAGATTAAGGTATAGAAATACAAACAATATCTCACATATTTATTTTGTAGTATGAAAACACGTATGTATTCTGGAGTTAACCCCCGTAACAGCCCCCCCCTCCCCTTCAAAAAAAAAAAAAAAAAAGGAACAAAAACATATTTTTCTTTTCCTACTCCTAAATGAAGGATTGTCTTTGACACCTTTGCATTAAAACAAAATTTTGAAGTGCAGAAAAAATTGCCATCCTTTACCTGCAAAAAAGGAAAAACAAAATAAAATCCAAAGTGAGAGGTTGACTTTTTTATCCATTTAAAAGAAAAATAAAAGGAAGAAGAAACCATCTCTTCTGAAAGTGCTAATCCCAATGGCATTGTAATAGCTGAAAAATATCTTCTTCAAGTTCTCTATGCAAATAATCTTTATCCACTTTTAGATAATGACATTTGGGTAGAGACGAATAGATTTCCTGTGGGAATGCTTTTATGTCACATGTGGTATTCAGTTCCTGAAAACTGCAATTGATCTGTGAGGGTCAAATCTACTTAAACCATGTTTAATATTACCAGAAATTAGTCCTTCAATAGTCTCCTCTCCAGGTAAAATATCAATAATTAACTGGGTTCTTTTCTATACTGACATAATGCATACAATATTGTTGTTGCTTTGCAGAGTATGTACTTTGCATTTTTCCCACTTTCAGATTCACAGTTGGTTGGTATTAATAGATGTAAACCCATAAACTGAATTTTCACTGAGATTAGTACAATCTACAGGGCTCCGGGCCTTCGGTTTTGGCAGTATCAATGCTACCTTAGCAATGAGTCTCTTGTGAGAAACGCTCTGTGAAGAAATTGCACTGTACTCACATGATAGCTGTTGAATATGCGTTTGAAATGAAATATCAGGTGTGTTTGCAATTAAACTGCTTAGGGAATCATCAACACAAAATGACAGCTGTCAAAACCTAGCCTTTCTCCTACTCTTAGGCAAAGCTTTGGAGAGATGAATTTATTGCAGAAACAATAATAGCCAAGACTAATAACAATCTGCTGAGCCATAAGTTTGTAACCCTATTCTGATTTTCTTGCAGCACTCTGGTAATTGTTTGCACGTCCATGGAGGAACTGTACAAGACCTTACAGATGCCATTACGTTCTTTATTTTCTTATGAAAACAATTCCACCTAGAATAAATGTTCAGAAATGCACACAGCCCCACATTGGAGGTTCTGCAACATACAGGACACAAACAGAAGTTCCTGGGACTGGAGCACCTCAGAGCTGTAGAGAGCAGAGCTAGAGATGTAAGAGTGTAGAAACTGCTGTCCTATCTCAGAGCAGTGGTCCATCAAATCTGCTTGCTTACCTGAAACAACAGATGCCAGCAGAAGCTTAGGAAAGAGTACATGAACAAGGCACACATATATTGATGATTTCTTCTCACATACTTACAGCTTCTGGGTATCTGTGGCTTAAGGAATTATTGAGGTTTTAAGTGTATCCTCCTTCTGATGATCTGTCCTTGTTTGACTTTTCCCTGTGAATGTGTCTAATTGCATTTTGAACTGGTTTATACCTTTGACTTCTATTAGATATCTGAACAAGTTTCACAGCTTAATTAGGAGCTGTGCCTAATCAAGTGTCTATTCTGGACTGGACTATGAGCCTTTTTTCCACCTTCATCTTGTTTCAAAGGGATCTTTAGTGTGACTAGAATTTCAGTTCAACACTTTTCTGAAACCATAACTGCTATATGCTTCATGCCTTTGCTCTTATTCTCTGGTATACAGGGCAATACTAAATTGCCCTCTGTAGATGACAACTGAATTCTTTATCTGCATATTATTAGCACTGTTGACTTGCCCTTCAAGATAACCAAAGATTCCACAGACAACTTGGAGGGTGGGTAGCTCAAAAGATGGTGCCAGGCTCCTTGCAGACAAACATGCTCAGAATCAAGTGCCAAGCAGGTTTACTTAAACTACAGCTTTCTTACTGAGTAGGGTGGGAAATAACAGAGCTGACAGTGTCAAGCTTTCCACACTGACCTTGGCTACACTCCCCTTATCAGGCAAGAGGGAGAGATAAGCTAATTGTTTGATCAGGATTAGCTTTCTCAGCTACCACTCGCTAGTGTCCGTTTAGAAGCAAAAATCTGTCAGTATTGTTGCTTACAATAATTATATATAAATATTTACAAAATATTAATTTGGACTTTAATTACTAGTGTGAAAAAGGGGGAGTATTGTTATTTCACTTAATTACTATATGATATTTGTCTTTCATATTTTTCTTACATCCATATCGCTGTGTAGCACAGAAAACAGTTGAGTTGATATACCTCAGTGGAGGCTGTAGCAGTGCAGAAAAGAACATATCTATATTATGGATTTTTAAACTGATGTAGCAGCATAGCTGCAAACCTACTTTCTTGCCTTGATTGAAGCCAGGCTTGCCCTGAGGTGATCAACTGCAGTATGAATACCTAAATTGCACTGGTTATAATACCATTTTACATGGAGCATCATGTTTCTCTGTTCACTTTGCAGGTATTATGCCCAAAGTACAAAATTCAACACCTTGACAGCAGGCATGGCTTTTGTATTTAAGTCACAAACAATATGTTCTAGTGTTAAGAGTAAACACTTTCAATTTATTTGTTTCAAATAGTTTTTTATTATTATTATTTATTCAGACATCACTTTTGCAAATGTTACATGGGTTTTAAGCATTTTTTTCCTCTATTTCTAGTGTTTCCTGTAGAAGACCAAGAAAGGCACAATTTTACTGTTACAGAGACTATTTCACTTAACAAAGAATATTCTCTGCTGAAAAAATTATACCCATTCTACAAAGAGCCAGGAAAAGGAAGGAAAGAAGGTAATTTGGACTGTCAGTAGCTGCCATTGGGATGTTCCTCCTCTGTTCAGTCCCAATCCAGCCAGGAACATCAATGGCACAGAGCTACATCTCAGATTTTACATCAGAATAAAATGTTGCATCTGCTCCATTCTGGTGAGCCTGCTACTCTGCAGCACACACAGGCATTTCTGGGACACAGGAATTCCCTTCTCACAGTTTATAAGGAATCCTTGGAAGGTCCAATATTGACGTGGAACCATCCCTGGCTGGGTAGATAAGGATGAGGGGTGAATATGTCTTCCTGATGCATTAGGCCATCCCAGTGTTAATGCTGGCTAGAAGGAAGACCAGGGCTGACAGCCACAAGGGGATAAAATTAAAGAAAAGCCTTCAGGCTTTGGCTCATTTTCTGCTGGATAGCACAAGGAACATTTCAGAAGAGCCAGATTTTTGTTTGTACAGGTCTTTCTGTTATATCAGCCATTCTCAGCTGTTTCAGCAACCAAGAGAGGCAAAGATTTAAATCAGGGCAGGTTTGCCCTATACACAGGAGAATAGCAAGCTCCAAAGAGATCAGATGGCCCAACCAATCCATGTCTATGCCATTCCCCCAGTCTTGCTCCAAGAGATCTTGCCAGAGATGCACTGGCTCCCACATGAGCAGTTTGCACTATGCTGCAGAAGGGATGCTCTTTTTTAAGCCAGCGTGTTACAGATGTACACTGCTGGACCAAGCATTAATTGTTTCAGTTTTCAAAGAAGGGGACAAAATTTAGCTCTGGAAGACCAGTGAGACCAGATTAGCACAACTTGTTGGGGATGCAGTTTTGGAATAGAGAATTCACTTTCATTATCATCGATACGTTTGCAAAATGGCATAATTTTCTCAGTAACTTCATTCAACAAATGAGAACAAAAAGTGAAGTTCTGAAAATATTGAAAATGTTCTTTTTGTCATTTTTGAAAACATTCTGAGGTGTACTTTTTTTCTTTTTTCTTTTTCTTCTTTTTTTTTTTTTTAGAAGAACTGTTAATTTAGTTTTATATTTTACTATAAAATGGTCACATCTCAAAATGAAATATCCAGGTCAACCTGAAACTAATCCTTTTTGAAATAGCCTTCTGCATACAACCTGTGAAGTTACTGGTGCTGCAGCTAATGAGGACAAGTGTCCAGTCCTTTGCCAGGTGGAATTTCTATCTTTTGCAAGGCTCTATTAATAAATTGTAACTTCAAGGGGTCTGGAAGGTCATGATTTTTCTCATTGCACACTTGCAAGAATCAGATTTTCTCACCATGGATAATAGCAGCCTGGAGACAAATGATTACTATATGGTCTCATTACCAGACTGCCTGGCCTTGAGACAGCTTCTGCTGAATGGCTTCTGTACTCAGATAATATGTACCCATCTTCTAGGATTTACCTTTTGCTGCTTGTTTTGTTCCCAACTCACCTAGCATGGACGCTCATTATTTCTCTGCTTTCTCACAAGTTTTTTTCTTTAATAACACTGCATGGTATGGTGATACGTTTAGAATTGCACCCATCCTCTTATTACTGTTACATCTCCCATCACCCCATCACAATCCACTTATTTTTCTCATTCACCTGCTCTATCTTGTCTCCTAGCTGATACTCTCTTCAAAACAAGCACTGACATTTTCTGTGTGTATCTAAATGGCACCTGCCCCAGTGAAAGGCCAGGCCAGCTGAGAAATACTATTATATAATTGTGTAATAATTGCAATTAACATCAAAGAGAGAGAGACCTATAGCTAAAACGCTTAAAACAACCTTGTCGTTCTGCTTTCCTGGGGTGTTCTTATCTCCCTTCTTGCTTTTTCTTATGCTTTTGTTTGTTTGTTTGTTTGTTTTTGTTTTTGTTTTTGTTTTTAATCTACTTTAAAAAAAAATGCTTTAAAAAAACAACAAAAGCAGGTAACTTCAAATAATGGGCTTTCTCGGTGCCCCTCTGTATTCATCGGGTACATGTGCTGGCTGGCACTCTTATTGCAAAAATAGTTAATCAGTGAGATTTAGGAGAACTGGCAGTATGGTGTCCACCTTCAGAAGTTGTGTCATAGGAGGAAAAAAAAAAAAAAAAAAAAAAAAAAGCTGAAGTTAAATAAAAATGCACTCTCATTTGTTGTGCCCAAGTTCAAAAATGCCCTTTAGACAAATGGTTAGCTTTTACTTCACTTATTCCCTGACAGTGAAAATTAAACACTTGAGTGGCACTCTGATTCCGCAGGAGAAAGATAGCGCTGGTTGCACAACTGGGTCTCTGCCCGCGCTGTGATTTTGCTTTTGACCACGAGATGTCTCCAGCAAACCACGGAAATAGCAAAAGCCCGTAGGCGGCTGCATTCTGGCGAGGTGACAAATTGCACAGTCCTGGCACTAAGGCTCAGCCAGTCTCACACCTGCCTGGTAAGAAACCTGATTCAGATGCATCCCACTTGTTCCAGCAACTCCAAGTTCAAAAGGTCTGGAGCACGGGCAGGATTAGTTTTGCATACAAGTTTACAAATGTCACAGAGATTTCAGTCCCCGTGAACCAATGAAAAAAAAAAAAAAAAAGATGTGGTTGAAAGAGAGTTTATCATACCAAGCAGCCTTCAGGAAGATGCACAAGAGGAGCTTTCCAATGTATGTCCCACCATCTGCCACCCTAGGGAAAAGCCTCCCAGTGAGCAGTGGTCAAGTCTGAGGAGAGAAGGAAAACCTGCTTAACTTCTCCTTGGAGGGACCGACTAACTGTAACAATCTGTAAGCACTTACAGAGAGTTTATAAATATCCTATGGGCAGTACAGACCAAAAGACTGGCAAACACAAGTTGCTGAGAAAATCCCTTGCAAAACAACCATACGCACAGAAACGAGAACTTGAAACACAGTGTTTGGGGGATTGAGAGAAGCTTCAAAAACAGGCACGAGTTAGTTTGTGAGAACACAGCAAGCACTTAGCTTTCCTCTTAGCGGAGTTATTTTTACGCTTGTCCAACACTGGCTATTGTCTCTGCCCATGGTGGATGGGTGGTGAATGTCGTCTGCACTCATTGTTTCCTCTCATGTACAAGGAGGCCCTCAGCATGCAGCCAGTGTTTCAGTTAATGCATTTCTTCAGCCGTACTCTAATGCTGCATTAAAGAAAAGGCTTGCCCTTAGACTGCTTTGTTTCTAGTGTAGGTTCTCCTTTCACAAATGTAATTGAGTGTAACTTGTAACTGAATTGCCCACTTCTAAGTTGGAGCTTGTCAGCATGCTTGAGAATATTTGTTTCTACAACTTTCCATTAATAAAAATCTTGTATTCAAAAAGGTAATGCATTTGGGTTTAAGAACAAACAAACAAAAACACAATAAATGGAAGGTTTTGGGATTTATTTTTTTTTTTTAAGAAATCTTCTGAGATCTTCTGTCAAAACATTTATTTTTGTCCTCATCAATTATCTTTTCTGGAAGAAACTGGGATTGAAATGAGTTCTTAAAATCAAAAGTGTTGGTTATATTGAATGATACACTCTTTTAAGTGTGTCATCATATTGATATTTATAACTTATAACTGCAGCTCGTAAGGCATAGAGGTATGCAAAAAAAAATAAGTAATGTTAACTACATCCTACAGGATAAATCATTTGGCTGAAGCAAACCAGAGAAGAAGGCAGAGAGAAAACCCTGATCTCTGGATTACCAATGCTCTACCAGATCTACTGACTTGCCGGGATTTCTGAAACTTCCACCTGAAATCAGAGTGTTTGTCATGGTGTTTTACCAGCCAGGAAGCTCTGAGGGGAAGCCTTAAAAGATGAGCAACTGCTGGGAGTGGTGTCCTGCAATATAACTCCCTGAGGCTGTCCTTAAAACCGGAGTCACCACAGAGAGAGGAGACAAGACTTTTGCCCCTCTTTCACAAGCCCTGTACTCCAGCATTTCTTAAAGCTTTTACCTCAGCAATAGACTTCTTATTTTTTATGCATTTGTCTATTGTTTAGCTCTACAAGACATGCATGTCTGGTACATGTCATAATGTATTTGAAGACAAAACTGCCTATTTCTGTGAGGAGAAGGGTGTAACTTCACTTAGGTAGTTTTCAAGTTACATTCCTTGTTATGAAAAGGTATGCCCTCCTCAAAACCTTTTTCTGTCCTGAGCAGCTCCACTGAGGTCGACAAGAGGCCTTTACAGGCAATTCAACTGTTGTTGAATAGAAGTAGTTACCAAATAAATAAATAAATAAATAAAAGTGGAAAAAAAAATCTACTGGCTTTTAAATATATATTTTATATATATATATAAGAATTTATGTATATATATAAGAAGTCTAAATGATAGCAGAGGCTATTCTGAGGTGTAATATATAAACTGATTCTTAGTCTTCACGTGAAATTATCATAGAATCATAAAGGTTGGAAAAGACCCCTAAGATCACCTGATCCAACCATTACCCTACCACCATGTCACCCACTAAACCATGTCCCTAAGAATCACATCCAACATTTCCTTAAACGCTCAATATATACCTCCAAAACCTTCTATTAAATAATACAATATGAAATAATTGTTCTAAGCATTTTTGCAAAATTTTGTACTTGAAGTATTGATTCAACAATTTTGAAGGGCCACTTGGATTTTCTATAAATACCAAACCAAGGTGGCTAACAAATGTATTGTATGGCTGCATTTCTCTATGCAATGTGCGTTATGCAATTTATTATTTCTGTATGTTACTCATCAATCATGAATCATTGTTAAAAGGAGATGTAACTCAGAATGCTTCATAAGATGGGTGAATGTGTTGTAATTTCAAATTAACTGTGGAAAATGTATAAATAAATTGGTAATTACTACTCTCTTAGCTCTATGACGGTAACTGCAGGACTTAATAAGAATTTAATTGAATGGTAACCACTGTCTTTTCTAAAACTAGTAGTTAGGCCTTGAGCTGAAGTATTCTGATTTTCTGAAACCTTCCCACAGTGATGCCTCAATTCCTCAATTTTCTGAGAGCCCATACAATTAAATGTGTGTGTTTGTGTGCACATGTGCATTTTCTGCATGGGACCCTGAGATTACTGGTTAATGTTTGATCTGCATAAACACCTTCATACTGGTCTAAGTGTATTTGTTTTTCCTACTGGTCTTGGCCAGCATACCAGAAATCTGACTAAAACCTTAGAACACCTAAGTGCTATTTATTGGTAGAGTCACAAAATATGTTCACCCAGAATGACTTCTAGCTTTAAACTCACCAAGATTGGTTTTGTCCAATTTAATCTTCTTCTCCATTCCCAAAAATAAATTAGCTGAACTCCCATGAGAAGGTTCCTGCCTCACTTGTCAGAGCTGATATAGAAAGAAATAAACACTAACTAAAATAATCTTAAACTAATCTAACATTTCTTTTCATTTTAGCATCTATACTTACCAGATTCAGCAAGAAACCAAACTCTTTTGTACCCAAGTAACAAGAAATTAAGCCCCACTGTACTTAGTCTTAAATATAACTGTAGAATTAAGCATAAACCACTCCTTTGAAATCAGCTGCTGCACTTAACCTGAAGTAAACTCAGTGCTTTAGGCCTTGGTGTCCTAATCCTTGTACTTAACCATCATCCAGAAACTCCTAATTGACTCTGAATGAGCCATAAATTATTTGCCAGCACTGATCGTGTTTTTCCTGTATGTCTTGCAGAATACAGCAGTAGGCTGAACACTTCAGTTCCTGTTTTTCTGGACCCAAACCTAATTTCAAAGCTTTGATATAAGCCTAATTTTATTCTATCCCAGAGCAGATCAAGCTTTTGTTACCCTGAAAATAAATTCAGCCTACCCTTGCTTCATTCCTCATCAAAGTCCTAGAGATCTTAGTAGACCCTGAATCTTCCTGAATTCTTCAGATTCCCATGAACTGAAACCTAACATTAACCCTAACCCAAGCACAGGGCTTACATACATCCCACCAATCTATTCCAACACAAGCTGTTGGAAACAGTAGTCTGGTTTATTCCTTCTACCAATGTCAGTCCTCACTGTGTGCCTCTTGGATGCAGCAATCATCTGACTCCTCAGCCCTCTTGAGCCCTGGGTTACAGCCAAACTTTAATGCTAGCATTAATCACAACTCAGCATTTAATTTGCAGTTGTGGCTGGCATCTTCATCTCCATTTGCATTTCTGGATCAACCCTTTCTATCTGAACCTCTAGCTGCAACTCCAGACTTCACTGCAAGAACCCACATCCTATGCTGTTCTGATCTTCATGCCCTCTTTTTCTGAACCCAGTTCTTTACCCCTATCTATCACTAGCCTTGGAACCTACCCTTTTCTGTTCTGCTGCCACAAACCTTTCACCATGCCAACCCCAGCCATCATCCCACATATATGATAGCAAGGAATGAAAGCGTTCATCAAGATCCTGAAGCGTCCATTAGGACGGATAGGGTGGATAATATCCAAGTTAGGGCTATAAAAAAAAAAAAAAAAAAAAAAAAAAGAGAGATAATAAGTTTTGTTGATTGCTGAGTTTTTCAAATCCTAGGGCTAGAAGCACCCAATGATCCACAGTTCACAAGTGGGGGTCCATGGTTCAGGTTTAAGCTGCGTAGGATGATTGGCAAGATTCAGGTTGCCTTTAAATGAAGGTATGGGTTTCTTTATGGAATTTCTAGGCCAGAAGGCTTGTGAGGAAGAGTGCCATGGGCACAGTGGGGTTGTTTATTATGAGCTGAGGGAAATGGAGGCTGCTGATCTATAGGTATTCTAGAACTGGGTTCTGGGTGGAAAGGACTGAACATTTTTCTTTTCTGCATTTGTCAAGCCCAGTGCATTCTAAAGCCAGCCTCTGATTAAAGCTAGGGTTAGAATCATAGAATATCTGAGTTGGAAGGGACCCACGAGGATCATCAAGTCCAACTCTTGGGTCTCCCACCCCCAAAAAAATAAAAATAAAAATAAATCAGACCATGTGTCTGAGAGCATTGTCCAAATGCTTCTTCAACTCCAGAAGGCTCAGTGCAGTGACCACTGTCCTGGGGAGCCTGTCCCAGTGCCCGAGCACCCTCTGGGTGCAGACCCTTTCCCTAACGCCCATCCTGACCCTCCCCTGTCCCAGCTCCATGCCGTTCCCTCAGGTCCTGTCGCTGTCCCCAGAGAGCAGAGCTCAGTGCCTGCCCCTCCGCTCCCCTCGTGAGGGAGCTGCAGGCCGCCATGAGGCCTCCCCTCAGAAATGGCATTAGATTTGGAGTATGGGATGAGTATGGGCTAGAGATGGGGGGTTTGTATCCAATAGAGATGCTCAGGATTACTAAGTGGGGGATCAATGCTAGGAATTGAAAATGGCTTTTTGGCATTTCCTAGCCTCACAGGAGCTGTTGAATCTGTGTGTAGATCCTTGGATTTCAGCAATGTTTATTTTAAATGAGACTGGACATGCTCCTTTCCCCAAGGGAGACTGGTAAATGAGCTGAAATCATGCAGAGACATGAGGCACGGCCGCAGCAGTGAATTCCGGGTGCATGATCTTGAAAGAAACCCAGGCTGCAGAGGACTGGGTAGTGTGCCAGGATTTCAGCAGGGAGGCAACCTCTGTGGCAGGCACCCAGGGGAATCGGCAGGCTGGTTCAAGCAGCGAGCAGGGCAGTGTGGGATCATAGCTGAAACACTTGGAGTGATATAATTAACTTGAAAGAGGGATGCAGCTGCATAAACTCCACATCCACACTCACTGTGGAGTAGGAGCAAGCTCACATGATGGGAAGCCCTTCTGCGCTTGGCAGCACAACGCAATTCCTCTCGCCATCCAAAAAACAGCTTTCCCATACATGAAGGCGCTCGCTCCTCGTTTTGCTCATCCACCTGCGTGCACTTGCATGCCCTGTGGGAAGACGTAACTGAACGATAGTGTCAACAGTCATGAGAGTACTTGACCTGTTTCTTTACCTTTGTGATAGACCTTGGAGCAGAAAGCTTGCCATAGTGTGAGCCTCCCTCTAGAGACCTGAAACGATAGCCGCTCCTCCTAGGTGCTGGCCCTATTGCTGATCTGGGAGAAACACACAAAGTAGAGCATGGAGGACAAGGGCTAACAGCTTGGAGATATAAAAATGAGGCTCAGATACTTACCCTGTGCAAAGTACCATATTGCTGACTGGTATGCCATCTGAAGATGGCGAAGGGTCCTTGAAAGCAAGGAGAAAAGCACAAGAGAAAAACAAATAGAAATATTTTTTAAAAAATAACATAATAGTTGCTGTGGAATTTTAGAAAGTCAAACAACTCTGTCAGGGGTAAGGTGATGGGAATATATGACCATGGCTCCTTAAATGCAGCTTTCAGACCAGCCTTTTGAAGGTTGTTACCCCACCCAGCCACGTGGATAGGTCGGACTCCACTGCTCCCTGAGAGATGCTGGCAGCCAAAGAACAAGCCCAGGCATAAAAGTGCAAATCTGCTCACCTCATTAAATCCTGTGTAGGGCAGAGGATCAAATTGCTGTGCAACAGTTACCTTTTTAAAAATTATTATTAATTAACCATTTGCAGTAAATAAGAAAAAAATCTTCCAGATTTGTAATTGGCACTAGGTTCTGGGTTAATTCTTTGCTCTGCAAAAGGCTAGCACTGCTGTGCCCCATTAGAAGTGGCTGGCGCTAAAATGAGAACTTAATTCATCCAGTTACTTTGGCTATTAAAATTATACAATTTTTTTCACCATTCTTTCTTCAAAATTTACTTGTGAAAAGTTATATTTTCACAAATACTGTGTTACTATCTTGGCATCTTTTTCTCTTTTCTTAGTGACCGCTTCTGCTTATGGAGAACATGATGAATTATTATTAAATATATATATATATCTCCTCCATTTTATCTCATGGAGAAGCTCCTTTTCTCCTTTTTTCACTAACTTGCGGGGGGAGGGAGGAGGGGGGAGGAAGAGGGTTGTGTGCAAGAAAAAAAAAAAAAAGAGAGAGAGGAAAAAAAGAGTTTGGGGATCTTTTGAAGAAAAATGAGTTTCCTGTACTTTTTTTTCCTTATTATTTTTTTAAGTTAGGGAAATATTGAATAAACCTCTGTGAGCCACTGTACTACAGGTGGAAGATGGACATGCCCATACACTTGCTTCACAAGTTGAAGGAGTTCTTGTTTCGCCAGCCACCACTCCTCCGAGACCAGCATATAAATGCATTCATGAATTTAAATGCATTTGTTTTATAGAAGGTGTTCACAGGAGTCTCAGAAGGAAAAGAAAGAAAATAAATAAATAAAAAAAAAAATAAAAAGGACCTCAAGATTTAGAATTGTTCAAAATTGAACCTTTAATGTGCAGCCTAACCTGCACTCTTCACAAGCATATTTCCATCCAAGAACATACAATATTTCCACTAGTGCATACAAAGAGACTGATGTCTGAACAAATGCCTGTTCATGAATTTATACATGTAGATAATAATGAACATGAACTAGTTTTCAGGTCCATGCTGGATACTTATAATGAATTATTGTCCTTAGACTTAGTTGTAAATGTACTGTTTATAAGCATACAGCCATATGAACTCTGTTTTTCGTGAAGAATATATTGTGATAGGAATCCCCCCAAAAATCAAGAGCACAAAGGTTTCCCGGGGTGCCTTTGAAGGCTTTCTCCACAGAAGTTTGTCTTCAAAGGCTGCCAGAGCTCAGACATTCCTACGTTGCAGCGAAGTTTTTGAAGTTCTCCAGGAAGCTTTGTTTCTGTGTGGCCTCAGGACACTTCTGCTATTTGTTTTTATTTTTCTTGCTCAGAAAAAATAAACCGAGAGGTACCATGAAACCAAAATAATCCACGTATTAGGTACCACAAGAGGGTGCAGTTGCATTTTGTTAAATCTGGAGCCAACCACAAATAACAAACGGATTGCTGCAGCAGCTGCCTAGCTGCCTACAGAAATGACTAACAAAAGCAATTATAGAAAAAGAAAAAAGAAAAAAAAATACAAGAAAAATTGTATTGAAACACACTGAATACATTAATAAACAGCACTTTGTCAGGTGATGTTGGAAAAAAAAAAAATCTAATACATTGAAAGTAGCATTGAAACCATACCAGGATCCATTTGCAATTCGTTTTCTCTGAGCTATTGAAGAGCTACAAGTGCTCCAAAGGGAAGCACTCAGCTATGAAATACACTCGTCCATTTTAATTTGACTCCACAGACATTCTCAGAATGATCATGAAGCAAAAAGAGCATTTTTCACTTTTACCAACAAAAATCTGCAATGAGCCTGGGCTTCAATAGCTGGGTGTGATAAAGTCCAGAATTGTTAGGATTATTTTGCATGTCTGCCTAGCAAGGTGTCTTTATATTCCTATAGCTCCTACTATGAAAATACCCAACAGACTTGCCATGGGGACTAGCATCCCATTTTGAAAACCATACAAAGAACAAAAAATGTATGATGCATGCCTGCAAGAACCAGATAAGTGATCATATAACATAGCTGACAAGTGATCCGCATGCCGATAAGCAGTCATCACTGTCAAATAGCAGGCAGATTCCTGATCTGGTTTGTTGCTCTGTTCTTCATGCTTGTCGTTCCCTTCAGCCTCTGCCACCCAAAGGTGTGGACTCCCCACCTCTCAGTGCCTTCTGATCTATATGGGACACTTTTGGTCTGGCCCAGGGGCTGGATTCATGTGTGGGAAAAAGCTGAGAGGTGGTGATCTTCAGAGCTTCACTGGCTGATGTCTTTGTCACTTCTGCTCTCCAACTTGCTGAATTACCTGTTTACCTCCGGCAAAGCATGTGATTAACTTGGGTTATGGAAAATGACAGGCTTTGTTCTCTACCCACTATCATGATGATGAAGTCTGCCCTGATACAAAGGCAGCCAGGACAAAGTTTGCCATATTTAACGTGGAAACTGCCCTAAAATATAGACATTGAGATGGCTGCCAATTCCAGAAAACCAGAGGCTCTCTTGTACTTCACAGCCCCCACCTGCCATCACGGACTCAATGTCACTTTTGCAGCACCAAGGCTATAGGATGGCCTGGCAGGTTATCCTCACTACCAGCATCCTAAATTTCAGTAAGGGAAACCCATCCCAAATCTTCTACTTTGCTGTCATCAGTAAATTTTTTGTGCATTTTTTTGAGAACTGAACCTAGCAGTATATTTCTGGATAACAAAGAACAATGAATTTTGCCTTATGTTTCTATAGCTACAAGTATGTTTCCAAAGCTAAAAGCTGAAGCTTTTGCTTTGTAGACTGTTTTTGTTTTGTGTTTTTTCAAAAGTGCCCAGTCCCAGCAAAACAGTTGTGAAATCTCATGTGGCATTTTTCACCTCAAAGGCCTAAGCTTTCCACAGAAGTTCTTTTACGTTTTTAAACAAACACAGCTTTTGAGGGCCTCTGTGAAACATCGTATTTTTGATGTGTTGAAACATAGCAAGTCACGCCACATGGATTTCATCACGTTACATTCACTGTCTATGACATTCTATACTTACCTTTATGCTTCGTGTAAAATATGGAGATAATATAAAATTCTTATTGCCAGGTTGGAGCAGTCCTAGTGTTCTCTAGGGAGGGCGTTTTCAAATGTGCTTGGCTTTGGCTTGATGTCTTCCCTTATTGCCGCCCCAGAATTTTCTGTTCATGATTTTTAACAGAGAAGTGGTTTCTGCAATATTCTGTTTTTCCACAGGAAAAAAGCTGGTTATGCCAAAACAATGTAGTGTCCCTTTGGGAGAATAAAAGAGAATCCAACATGTTTTGAACTGTCCAAGTGAATCTAAATGTTTTGCTTCAGGATGGCTTGTCATTACTCATCAGGAGTTTGTCATGGTTAGGTCCTTCATTTCTCCCTGTCATCTGGGGTCCCTGAATGGATTACATTTTCCATAAAGAACAATAGAGACCCTTCTAGCTGTGGTATGATGATCCATCAAAGATGCCCTAAGCCCACATTTCAAAACCCAAATATTTTGGAACTTTCCATGTTTTATTTTTCTTCCCAATTAGAGAACAAAAGCAAAAATATGGGACAGTGTAGGACAGACAGTCTGATTTTCAGTAGGCTCTGTTTTGAAAGAACTAGGAAGAGGATAAGTAAATTCCTGTGCTTTGGAAAATCCCACTTTAACCAAAAGCGAAAGGGAAAAATAAGCAAAAGGAAACAGCATGTGAGCCACATTAATGTAATCTTTAATGCCACATATTTTTCTTGAGTATTTAGTATTTCTCTTTGTCTTTGTATTATTAATTATCATTGTTCCATTATTGTGAGGAGAATGATAAATGTTTCTTTGTATCCCATAATTTACAATTTATCATATGATCAATCAATTACGTGATGTTATTTGGCTGCCACAATCTGTTTAAGGAAATGTACGGACCATAAGCAGATAGTGAAGTAAGATATTACTTTAAAAAAAAAAAAAAAGAAAAAAGATTTTGATATTCTCTGCAGTTTTACAAGTCTCCAAAACAACAGAATATATTACTTACATATTTAAAGGAAAAAAATACCTACTAGATCCCTTTTAATATATATATATATATATATATATATAAAAGACTCAAAATTTGGAGAAATGCATGTTGATAAAAGTTCTACTTTCTAAAAAAAAATAAAAATTAAATCTTAACATTGTCCTTTTTATGCTCTCAGTCCTGAGTTCATGGCATGTGCAGAGATTTCTACTGGGCTTCTGTAGCAGCTTCCCCACCACCACCCCCTTTTGAAGAATACAAACCGAAAAAGTTCTGAAAAGCTGAGACATATCACCAACTTAAATGCTCATGTAAAGGGGCTCAGGCTGGATTCCCCACTTGTGAGTCAGCTTCTAGAGAAATGTGCTGATAAAAGAGCAGGACAGCAGCCTGAAGCACGAAAAGAGAGGAACTCGGAAGCAGAGTCTTCCTTATTTATTCTTCCCTGTATTTTTTTGTTCTTTTTAAGCAAGGGGTGGATAAGGGAAGGGCTGCTACCACTTTCCCACAGTAATTGTTGCATGGTGGGAGGTCCATCCCAGTGCTACGTTCCTACCTAATTGCAAAGAAATGCTGGCTTAGCCTTTGAAGCCTCGGAGCGGAGCATCTCCAGTCTGCTTGGCAAGTAAGGCTTGTGGGAGGATATGCAGATAGTCTGGGGAGAGCTCAGCTTAGATGAACTAAGCCCCTACATGTGAAGTGAGACTGTGCAGAGGCTTACTCACCACCAGGTCAAACGTGGGTGTATTATTAAGAGATACCGCAGAAGTCATATCCCTGACATCAGCATGGGAGATTTGCTAAATTTCAAATGACTGTTCCCAGTTTGGAGGTCGAAGTACTTCTTCTCTGCAGATCAGCTGGAAAAGTTACTTTCTTCTAACATGAGAAAACAGCACGTTTTCACAGTGCAGGTGACCCCGCAGCGAGGCAGACTGGAAAGGAGCTGGAAAAGAGCCTCGTAGGGCCGAGTAACAGTTAAATATTAGGGAACCAGAGCCACTGGTTCTTCCCTCCTCCCCACCACTACCGCAGTCTCCTCATCCATCAGCGTAACCGCATTGGGGTTTTCTAAATTCTGAATTTTAGCAGAATTCAGACTGTGGCTGCAGCTGAGGAGGATTAAGGAGTCACTGGTCTCCTCCTTATGTGGTTACCTCTTTCCTCATAGCAGTGAGCACAACCATATATATCTCACTCCCTAGAGAAGTTGTATCAACCGAATCTCAATTTTTTTACAAAACTGCGAAGAGACTTAAACTGACTGTGATCGTGTTGACAGAACTGCAAAAATACCAGGAAAAAAATGATAGCTGTAGTTGTACTGGCAGACCTGAGGGGACTGAAGCCTTCAGTTGAAGGAATAGTGATGAGAAAACAGAAGATGGGGGAGAAAAAATAACAGAGATACAGGGTATGCCAAGAAAAGAAAATCGTATCTGACAGCCGTGCAACTTCCTGAGATCTCTGAATGGTGCAAACCATTCATGTTCACCTGTAATGGTGAACACCATGACAGCGAACAACCCCATCCTGATCAAAGCTCCGCTCCAAGGATTTGTCTGGCATCCCAGACTGAGGCATGATTTTGCTCCTGGAGCTATTCCCAAAGTAATAAGCTTCATCACATTCATCTCCAAGTGAAGAGGGAAGGCTTTCTGGTGCCCAGGGACATCAAGCAGACAATTATCCTCAAAACACCAGGGCAAGAATAAACAACCAGGCATGGAAAATTCAGATCTGTTAAGGATTAATGCATAACAAAGGGCAACGACACAGGCCCCCAGTTTGTCCATCTTCAGCCAGGGTGGGAGCAGAGAGGAAAGGACCACCCTGAGACTCAAACAAGGCTGAGCTCAGGAACTACCAACCAGCCTTGAGGTGGAAGAGAAGACAGGGGAGTACAGCAGGGATGTGAAGAATGGGGTGGGCAGAGGAGAGGCTAGTTAGGGAAAGACTTGTCCCACAGGGCCATACGTATGTAATCGCTATGTATTTTAAGAAGAAAGTTGAATTTTACTTCACTTTGCTTAGTTTTATGAAGTTGTGTATAAAATCTCTGTATCAGCATGTGCATCCAGCAGCTAAAACTCAGGATGCCCTGGGAAAGAACTGAATTTGTTGCAGAATCCCCTAACGACTCTCTCTAAATGCTGTATTAACATGGATTTTGCAGCTAATAACATTAATCAGTGTGTTTCTTCCACAGTACCATCTTAGGCAGTCAGCACAATGTGCAAGAATAACTTAATAAGTAAAACCTATATGTATACGTGCAAGTCTCCCAAAGTCAGCAGAAACTGCTCCTTTACGCTGGCTGCCAAATGAGGTCAGAAGTCTGTTAAAGGCTCTGAATGGCTCTAGCATTGATGTTAAAACCAAAACTAGTTCAGGTCAGTTTTAACACGTGTATCTCTTTTTCTCTTACTTTCTGAACAAGAGTGCACGACCCGCTCTGTGAGGAAGAGTATAAATTCCAGGTCTCTCAGAAGAACACAGTGGCTCAAAAAATGCATTACATTTTTCTGCACGTGTATGATTTCACAGGTTTCAGATTTTTCAAACGTGAAATTTAAATGAAAGCACTTATCTGTACCTATTTGTACCTGTATCTGTGCAGCTTCCACATTAAATCATGCAAGAACCAAAGATACAGGACTTGTAGCTGCTACCAACGCAGGGCTGGGTGTTAAGTGTTCATCACACTGCCCTTGAAATAAAGGCAATAGCTATTTTAAGTAACCATAAGCAATACTTATGTGCAACTCAAAGGAGATCGGATATAAAGAGATAAAGATTAGAGTACAGCAATACGGCTTTCATTATACAATGTAATCCAGCGTGTCTGATATAACTGAATGTGACACCAATGTAAATAGCAACAGGTTTGGAAGTGCAGTGTTCTCCAAGATAGAGTATAACGTGTTCTCAGGATAGTTACTTCCGAGACATCAAAAGTAATGTTTGATTCAATCTTTAAAAAAAAAAAAAAAAAAAAAAAAAAAAAAAAAAAAACACTAACCTCCACACACATGCTAAAAGTATAATATGTGTAAGTAGTTGGTCATGTTTCAGAAGATCAAATGGAAGTGTTATCTGAGTGAGAACAGAATACTTAATTTTGGCAATAGACGTGAGTAGTAAACACAAAGACCCCGGCTATTTGGAGATGCAGAATCATTTTATGGCAAAGTGGGATATTTGTGAAGCAAACATTTTGAAGATTAACATAAAGTTTAAATAGCATGCTTGCTTCAGAATAAGAAACAATGACAGATCCACCGCTTGGTACTTAACACCCCTTCCTTACTGAACTCCTAGATGCATATGCAATTTGCATTATATCCAAGGAAGATGTCTGACTTTTAAAAATCAATGATTTTATTAATAACTTCACTTTAAGAAATTAATGTGACAAAACAAAAACTACGCACTTAACAATTAGAATAATCAGATTCAAAAGAAATATCTATGCTTTACTGAACTCCCAATTCTTAAAACTATTTACTTAAGTATACGTGATTAATACTAATTAATTTTAAGAAGAACTGCTTTTTGTAATTTGATTACATCATGCAATAGGTGATGGGAACTTGCCAAGGAATTTTAGGAGGTGTTGCCACTCCATTATTTTTCATGCTTTTAAAGGTAAGATGAGGCCTTGACTACCATTTATTTCTCAAAATGAAAGGATGGATTTAGGTCCAGGTTTCTCTTAAGTTATTTTCAGGAAGCCATGAACCTCTACAGTATCTTACTTTTTATTCCTATTTATTGTGAAACAATCCCACCAGTTTTGTTCAAAAATGTCTCAACGTTTCCAAGTTACTCTATACCCATTCTGTGTACCATATATTAACCTTCAGCATGTATTGTTAAAGCTCTTCAGGAAATCAGTCTGCCCACCTCCTTCAAAGTCTCAGGATACAAGTCCTGTATTCCTCAGTCACAAAGCAGTGAACCCATATAGGTACCTGACATAGCCCAGTCCACCTTCCTTCGTATCCTTTCTCTGCTCCTCCTTCTTTCTGCTCTTATACCTCTTATGTCCCTAAAGATACTTGATCTGGCATAATCAATTCTTGATCCTATCAATCACCAGGTAATTTGAACCAAAACACATTTAGAATTGTATACGATTGCCTTCTTTAGAAATATTTAAGAATTTTCATGTAGCCTATAATTAGGAATTTACCTGAATCTTTGTTATTATGTTAATGCCAACCTCAACAACAGCAATTCTCCTAAAATACTAAAAATACAACACACGTTGCTGCATTAACAAATGCTGAGCCTGTCTGAGGGGCTGGTCAGGAAATGATACCCCGCACATGGCAGCAGTTCACCTCTGCAGTGGCAGCATCTCACACTGCATCCCAGCTGTGCTACAGCTCCTCCTTCCCCTTCCTGTAAATGGTCAAAAATGTTAATTTAAACTAAAAGGGAGGAGAAATTTGTAAAAGCAGGCGCTGGTCTTAGCTGACTCTCAGCTGAGACCTTTGCCAGCTACAGTTGATGCCTTCTGAGTGCACAGCGAGGGGTTTAAGCTCAACCTTTATGGCTTATGGCACTTACAGCACTGCAACAGATTTTAGAGCCCACTCAATAGCAGCAGAGCAGTAAGAGAAGAGAGCTTTACCTAGGTAAAATGTGGCGACAGGCTGCAGGCTGACTCACGGGCAGAAGGTGGCAATGATGCCCTGAGTCCCTTCTAGCGCAGAGTTAAACAGAGCGAGCCACCAGCAGCTTGATGGGTTTAAGTCACCTGTTCAACATGGCCTCATAGAAACGAGGAGCGGTCAGACAGCCAGTAACAAGTGCAAGACAATTTAGGAAGTGGCCAGTTTTTCCGCTGCACTGAAAGCATGTCTAGCCTCCGCGACTCCAGACTCAAACCCTAATCTATTCTTTCACGTCCACGTGGTGTGGGGCTGAGCTTGTTGCCAGTTGCAAGACCGGTCATCTCCTCTTCTCCCAAACTGCTGCGCTATTTTAATCACACCGGGCTTGAAATTAAGCATGCCGGTCTCTTCAGGATTGAGAGAAGTCAATTGCCCGTGCAGCCCTAGTACTGGTTGTGGTGGCACATCTGGGCAGCCAACAGCATAAATGCAGTGATAGAGGTGACAGTCAACTGCTGCCTTTCAAAAACCCACCAACACACTCTTTATATAGGTCCTTGGAAGAGAAAGCAAACAGAGAGGTACTGAGAATCCCAGGTAACTGCCCAGGGCACAGCCAGGTGCCAAGAGAAATCCCATTCATCTTCTGGAGGCCTGAAAACTAGACACCAAATTGCTTCCAACTATAAAGCTTTGTAGTCCCAGGGCAACAGCTTCGGCCCAAAGCTGCTCCATGTCTTAGAGAAAATGAGTAACTCTGAAGCATAATGATGACGACATCATCCTCGGGGCTCAGCCATTTTTTCAGATATGTAAGTTCTACCTCCGTGATGGAAAATTAACCACGCAGCAGTGCTTGCCTGTGTCATAGGCAAACGTGGCTGATGCTGGAGGTCAGACTGTGTTCCCAAAAGTGCTGGGAAGCAGCGACAGACGCAGGCCTCTGCCACTCTGCAAATACTCCTCGGTTAAGTAATTCGCTGCCCAGCTCGATTCGTAAAACCTGCTGTTGATTTCTAAATTAAAAATCAATTCTTCATAATGTGATTTAGGCTCCTGACAAGGCAGGAAAATGATAAGCTCCACCACGCTAACAGGATTGCATGAATGTGATTTATGGTAAGGAGCCTCAAAATCTGAAATGCTTTTTTTTTTTTTTTTTTAATTTTGTTAGCTGCCTGCTTAGTGTATTTATGGTCCTGTAAAGGCAAATACATGTATTGTCTTAAATTAAAAACTACAAGTGGCTTTACTTTGCATCCCTGCCTAGAGATCTCGTGTTTTGCTTGCTTTTAATGATTAAAACTACACTATTAGATTACCATTAGGGATCAATACAATTACCATTTTATATTCAGCCTGGGAACCAAATAAAGGCGCGATAGACACCAACGCTATTACCGCACCAAGTTTTGCTATTAGTGGGCTGAAAGCAATAAAAGATCATTCAGAGTGATAACCACCAATCTGCCCGCATAAACTTCAACAACTTTGTCTCCTTAGGGTGGTTTGTTGTTGGTTTTTTTGGGTTGTTTTTCCCCACTTCTTCCTGCAGCCAGTAACTGGATGCGTCGCAGCGACCTTTCTCCTCACCCCACCTTGACGCAAACCCAACCTTTTTGGGTCTTCAACCTGACAGGACTGCGGCTGGTGGGACACCCCTGCCTCCAACCACCAGGGAGAGGACAGGGGGAAGAGCCAAAACCCAGACCTTTCGGCAGCCCCCCGGCGCTGTGGCGGAGGGGCCCCCCCGCGCCACCATGTTGGCTGCCTCAGCGGGGGCCGCGCCGCCGCCGCCATCCCGCGGCGTGGGGGCCGCCGGGCTCCTCCCCGCGGCCTCGGAGCCGGGCGGGGAGCCTCGCCCGGGGGCAGGCAGCGAAGGGCGAGCCGAGACGAGGCCGGCAGAGGCGAGGCGAGGCGGAGAAGCCCGGTTATAGGGGCGGGGAGTCTCCTCCTCCTCCTCCCGCCGCCGCCAGGCTCCAGCTCTCCGCACGCTGCCGGAGCGCCCGGCTCCCTCCTCCTCCTCCTCTCCTCCTCCTTTTCCCTCCTCCCTTCCCCTCCTCCCCCCCTTCCCTCCCCGGGTCGCCGCCAGGCTCCGGGAGGAGCGGGGGGGGCCCCGCTTCCTTCCCTTCTCCCCCCCCTGCGGCTCCCACCGGCGCCGCCGAGGACAGGCAGGTGAGGACCCGGCCGCGCTGGGGGAGAGGCGGCCGCGATGGCGGCGGCGGCGGCGCCGGGCAGCGGAGGAGGAGGCGCTAGGCCCCGGCCGCCCTCCTCCCGGCCGCGACCCCTTCCTCCGCCCGAAGTTTCTCGGCAACTTTCCTGCCGGGGCAGCGAGCGGGGAGGCGGAGGGGCTGGAGGGGGGCGCGATGAGGCACGGCCCGGGGCCGGCTGCGGCTCTCCACGGGGACCCCCCCCCCCCCCCCACCCGCGGGGAGGGCTCGGAGCGGGGCGGCGGTGGCTTGGGGGGGGTGGGGGGGATCCAGGAAATTGGTTTCTGAAGGGGCCGCGCGTGCCTCGGCTTGTTTTATTTTATATATATAAATATAAATGTATCTATTTTTTTCGCTCCGTGTTCTGGTTCGTGTCCCTCCACCTAGCAGGAACACGACCGCCTGAGATTTCTGACTCACTGGTTTGAATATTCAGTCACAACGCTTCATCAAACCTCCTCATGTTCCTTCCATTTTTTTATTTTATTTATTTATATACATATATATATATTTTTAAAAGCATTAAAACCCCATCCCTTGTGGAGACCGCGTGCAACTTTCCCTGCTGCAGCCCCCCCGGCGAGCGGAGTTGGGTGCGCGTCCCTCCGGGCGCTGCCTCACGCCCTGGGTTCACGCATCCAGGGGCTCACTGCTTCAGGATGGCCCTTTCCAGGGCTCAGATATGTACAGACACACGAGCCAGTTCATGTCAAAAAAAGTAGGATATGAAGGCACGCAAACCTCCTGATTGCTAAGGAGGTTCGTTCAGGCCTACCTGCTGAATTTGAGCCCGGGCAGAGGCTGGCTGATAATTAGAAAATAGCTGTATGAATTCGCTTCAGCTGGCAGGCTGAGCCAAAGCCAGCTTAAAACCTAGAGCGTGTTGCCAAGGAAAGTGTATTGTCTTTTTCTTAACAATCCGTCGGCAGCTGAATGAAATTTCAGAGAAATTTTGCAAGCAAAATTGACCTTTAGTTGAGGAAGTGAGATACAAAAGTTTGCTTGTCTCTTTTCTTTTTCGTTTTTGGAAGCCAAGACTGTAAGAAGGCTTTCTAATAAAACCATGTTGTCAGTTACATTTGTAACACTGTACTTCATACACTGCAACAACTGCATGTTTCTGCAGGCTTGGTAAGTTTCAGGGTTGTTCCTTTCCAGCCAAAAAAAAAACGAACAACACAACTCGTATGTGTATTTCCTATGCATGATTGTAAATTCAGCTGTAGAGGGTTCCTACTGAACGCAGAGCCCCTGGGTGTGTTTTATACAGCCAGGGTGCAAGGGTTAATTTCAGGATGAGGTAGCGTTTGTGACATGGACAGGAGAGCAGCACTGTCACTCAAACGGACTGTGTTGAATTTCAGAGGAAAGAAAACAACACAATACCAAGTATATAAAACTGTGTCGATAGTTGGTAACAGTGATTGTCAATAATTGTTTTATTCCACTGTCTTTGCTAGCTTTATTTCCTCAAAAAGTGCAACTCAAGTGCAACTGCAACATCTGTGTGCCTGTCAGTCCCTCTAACAAATCTTCCAGCTGTTAGCCAATTTCAAACAAATTTGGCAGCAGAGGTCTCCCAGGTGGACAATTTGTACGAAATTTGCGAAAGTAAGGAAGCCAGGTAGAAAAGAGCTCTTAAGCTGCACACCGGAGAGTTCACGTGAGCACTTCATTTGAGCTGGAAGTCGATGCAGGAAATTAGGCTTCCTCGGTTCTGCTGTTCGCAGAGCTGCCCGTGTAGTTTTTAATAACTTCCTAATTTTGAAGCCCTAATATTCCTCTTTGAAATCTGGAGAACTTCATTTGGAGGGTGAGGCCATGGTAGCTGTAATCTGTATTTCGTATTATAAAGAGGGATTTATTTTATTCTATTTTTTTAATATATATGACCTCGTAGTTCTCTGGCTATGAAATAAATGAATGGCACTAAAACTATATTGGAATTGCCAACTTATTTGAAATAGCTAGAGGAGTGTCACGCTTAATAAATCTTTGGTGTGGTGCATAGTGAGTACCAGAATTATTTCTTGAAAAACTGTGGTTTATAATTTAGTGATTTTTTTTTTTTTTTTAATCAATACTCTTCTGCACCAGAGGAATATTCTTCGTTTTGAGACCTGTGTACTTCCTGCAATTCCAGAAGATAAGTCAGGACTGTGTTCGTGCTGATAAAAGATTGTCATCATGTGACGGGGATGTGAACGCCCGCGTCGTGGCTCATGTCAGTTCATGTGGCCAAAGTTTACTTTATGAACGCGCTAGCTGCACAGTTTTACTTTCCTGTATGCTCTGTATGTGGGCAACAGCAGCGCGTTTTCACGAGCTAATTCCTCGTGTTCAGACCAATAGTTAAGAGAAATACATTCTTTCATCTTTATTTCCCATTTGGATCAAACTGTTTTGCCTTGTACTTTGATCACAGTTTGAGTATGCTAACTTGATGTTAATTTAGAAATTGATGTCAGTATTAACATGCAGACTACCACAGGAGCTCTTGCTTATTCGGCTGTGTCATATTGGGCAGCTGTTTTCAGGTGGGACACCTTCCATGCCTGTACAGGCTGTGTTTTTTGGGAAGCCCTTCTGAAAGGTTTTGGCTTCTAGTACTGGAAATCCTCTGGAAGTTGACAGAACAGGTCCAATATTGAGGGAGAAATGTAGTTCCTAAAACTAATCTTAAAAGTAGGGGCTAATTTTTAGGCTCCCAGAGGAACCACCTTTGACTACGAGAAGATGGCTCATTCTCTGCCTTTATTTCATTTCTCTCCTTGAGAATGCCAGGAGGGTGCCGCTTTATGGTGCTGGATTTTATGATGTAGCGACCACTATTTCTTGTTAATGATTTTTATTTTGAATACAAACTGCCTTACAGTTGCCATATGGTAACTTCTTTCAATCGCTGCAGTCCTGGGCTGCATTCAAACCAGTGACTTGGAGCTGTGGGGTTCCAGAGCGTGTTAGCAGTTGCCAGGTTTTGAAGGCAAACCTGAACAAATTCCCATCCGTATGCTGAAGGGGAAAAGTAGTATTGAGAAGATGCTGTCAGCTAACTGCAGGACGAGTTTAATTTTAATCTTCCAGAGGTCGTTCTTACTGCCAGCTCCACCTATGGGAATAGGATTTATTCTTCATGGTGCCAGTGCATCAAAGCAGCACTGAGGCAAGTTGGTGAAGCGAGTGGGACTGCACCCCTAGGTAACGTTAACACACACGGCTGGTTGAGGGATCTGAGATCGAGATGATAGTAACATTAGTGACAGAAGTAACGAGAAGTTATTGGTTGTGCATGAGTTTTATTCTTGTTAGATTTAAATAGATATTCTTTAAAAACGCGACCGGCAATGGGATTAAAGCCACCAAGCGCCCTTTTGTGTTGCCCCTTCAGGTAGGTGCTTGCGTGGAGTGCTGGGTCTCACTGCGTCTCATGCTCTGTCCCAAAAATTAATAATTACAAGCTGCACTCTGCTGCAAAAAGTCCCTGGGCCAAGGGTCTCCTCTGGGGACTGCCTGCTGTAGGTTTTTATCCGACCCCACAGCTGAGCAGGATGCTGCAGAAGGGATCGTCAGCAAGCGCATCTTCAGCCGTGCTGGCTGTTATCGCTGAGATTGGGGCTTGGCTTCGATTTTTCGTAACAGTTCTCTTACTTAATGTTACAGGATATGGTGGGGGAGTGCCAAGGAGGTAATGACCACCAAAACCTCAGGCAGGCATTATCTGGTTTTCAACTTCTTGAGTACTCTGAGAGGTCGCATGTGGAGTTAGATCACCTTTTTTTTGGCTAGGCTCGCTCTGTTTTATCTTTGTATTTTTGGAAGGCAAATGTTATTGTAATGGCATTATATAAGATAGATGTAATCAATACAGATGCTTACATCTTTGTGTGTTTATGGAAGTTGTGCATTCTGATGGTGCTACTGATCTTCAAATAGCTTGTCTTCCAAATCAGTACTTCAGGAGGAAGCAAAACTTCTGTGGTTTAAGATAAATGTTTCTGTGGTTTTCTTCACACCAGAAGTTTAGAGACATCTGAGAGAAAAATAAATGATTCTTCAGAAGCTTAGAGCCACCCTTTCTGTTGGGATTTTAGGCTGAGGCTTACAGAAGTGAGTCACTTCATTTACTTACATTGCTGGTGAGCTGAGTAAACACGGTCACAAGAGTTAATCTTTGTAGATTGGGGTCCCTAATTTCTTTCTGGGGAAACTTTGATGCATTTGGTTAAACTGATTTTTCAAGTTAGTCTTCGTACAGGAGGGCTTTGGTTCAGTGGGGTTAACTTCCCTTCCTTTGCACATGCCCAAAGCACCTTCTGACCTTATAAAAATGAGACAGTAGAAGTGTTTTATCTGTGGTGTGTGGTATCAGGTATGCTTACCAGCATCGATGGCCCCGTAGCAAAAGAATGGTAGGAGCAGAGGACAGCATTCATGTTTGCCCGTGCTCAGCTCAAAATGTTTGTCCATGGTTCAGGAAGACCTTCTAATGTTTCTACTCCGCTCTTGAAATGTTCAGCTTCAGGAAGAAAAATGCAGTTATCTGGGCTAAAGGTTCTGAGATTTTCAACCATACTTAATGCCCTCACGACTGTAATAAAAGACAGTGCTTAAGTGAGGTGTTTAAGGAGTAATTAGAGGGTACCCTGAATCCCTTGTGTATTGCAGTTGTGTAGCATGGTAACTGCCTTTGGCAGTCAGCCAGGAGAAGACGACATAAAACAAATTAATGCTGAACGATCCCACGTTAATAAGTTGTTTTTAAGTGTGGTTAGGCAACAAAATTAATATTTATGCTTAAAATTTGATGAAGGAAAGAATAGGTCCGAGCTGTGTAGTGCTTTCTTGCTTTTCAAGAACATTTCGTTGGAAACTAAAATCACAACATACACTTGTAATGGATTAAAAAACAAAACAAACAAACAAAAAACTCCCAAGTGCTTATGTATATACCTTGCTCTACTCTTCCACACTCTTTGTGCTTCTGGTTGTCTTCACCAGCCTGGCTTGTTCACCATGAATACTCTGTTTTGCCAGTGATAGTACCACAAAGTCCAGAAACTGTCCTTGGCACAGGCTTTCTTGGTTCTTATGCTCCTCAACACCCAGCACAGCTTGCCTTCCCAGGCAGTGGGTGCTAGTTGTGGGCTTCTGATCCAGTCTGGGGAGAGATTTGGGTTAGATGGACTTCTGCTGAGATGTTCTTTCAGTGGATTTAACTGAACGGTGTGTGTGCATCAGAGAGGAGACACAGCTAAGGTTTTGGTCTGTTGAAAAATGTATACAAAATTAATGTATAGGCAATATTCTAGTTTTCAAACTTTGCATTTACCTGTTAATGCTTTTTTCTACAGATTGGCAGAAAAACATCAGTTTCAAGGAGCTATTATGTGGTCGAGGAAGGAAATCCAAATATAATAATAAAAGTTCTATACTTTACTGTAAATTTCTTAAAATCAGCAAGTTTAGTAGTACATTTTCCTTTTTTAAAAAAAATTATTTGATTCTGATATTATTTTCTGAATGTCTGCAGTTTGAGATTAAAACCTTATTTTAGTACTTTCCAAACTGAAGTCTTCAGAAGCGTATTCACAGGCAAAGTTTTTGGTGTTTCAGAAAAAAAATTAACAAAGTTATCCTGTGAGAAACTGAGAATTAAGGGCCATGTGTAGGTCTGAAATATGTTTGGAGTGAGTGGGCTCCAAACACAGTTTAAAAATGTTTTATAAATCTGTTTTATATGATTTGAAAATGAAAAATTTTCCCCAAACCTAGTAGCAAACTTCACATGTTAAGACATGGCTTTTATATTCATGTAAGGACTAAGCGAGGGTGAGACGGAATGGGAGGAAGGCATATGATGGTAGAGGTGTATGTTTCATGTCTCTCTTCCTATATTTTTTTGAGTTGAAAACAAAATGTGCAGGGAGAATGCTTTACTTCTTTCTTCCTTTTTTTTTTTTTTTAATGCTATTAATGATTTAGTATTTAAGATTAGCTCTGATTTCAGTAATTCATTCAAAGTAGTCCATGTTTTTGTCCTTGTAGGTGCAAACTCATTTGGTGCTACTATGAAGCTGCACGCCTTACCTGCCACTGGGTAATTTCCCTTAGTAGAAAGTCTTGCAATATGTGACAAGTGAACCTGAAAGCATAGATTGTTGTGTTTCCTAATGCAAATTTATGTAAGGCTTAGGTAACATCCCTGGGGCAAAGGCCTTTCTCTGCTTTGAGTGATGGCCAGCCCAGGTGAGCTGTGCATCACTGCTGTAAGAAGGCTGTTCCTACTGCATGGGCGTGGAAGACCTGGGTTTGTCTGGTGTGTTTTTTTTTTTTATCTTAAGTTGTAACAGTGTTTTTCTTCCTTGATGTTCCTATTCAGTACATAAAGCCTCCTGAAAGGACAGCTGTCATGAATCAGACCAAAGGTCTAGACCAGATCTCTCTTTATTAAAAGATTATTTAGAGATATTAAGACTTTATCCTGAACTCAGAAACAGGGAAGTCTCAAGTAAAAGTTTTTGGAGCCTCACTTAAGGGGAAAATTTCAGAGTAGGTTTGCTCAGCTACAGGTGGTGGGTCTGATTCTGCCTGTATTAAATAAAAAGCATTCAGGTTTTCTTCCAGCAGTAGTATCTCAAAATGTACATGTGCTTTCTAGTTTCTGAGGCACGTGATATTTGGGATTTTTGCCAAAGTATGTTTTCTGTTCTTTTTTTTGGTGTGTGTCTGTGTTCCCCCCACCTCCCCAAGTTCTAGGTAGAAGGTACATTAATAGAATGACAACATCCTGAAAACAAAGGGAGAGGTTTAACTGATTTGTGAAGATTGGTTTAAAGGGTTATTAAAGGTTATAATAGTACGGTTCAGATCTCATCTATACCTGACTGGAAAACATGCTTTGGAGAGAGAGGGAGTATACTATTCTCACTGTGGACACCCATATTTAATTCCTTTTTCATTGTAAAATTAAATACTCTAACCAGGAATGTATATGGTAAAATACTGTTCCTTTTGAAAACAATTACTTGTGAAACAAAGAGAACTGTAGGGGAAAACAAGATAATTCCTGAGCTACAGCTAGTCCGTGGAAATTGTCCTGAATAAAATTGCTTTTCACAGCAGCTATACTTTTTCAAGCCTGAGAAGTAAGTAGGTATTGTATTAATATTCTTTGAAGGTTAGGAGAAAAAGATTTTGTAGTGTTTTTTTTTTTTGTGTTTTACGTTGTTGATTTTGGCTTTGTTTTTTTTTTTTTTTTTTTTTGCATTCTGGGGTTTTCAAATAAGCGAGCAAAATTCAAGGACAAAACTCTCAACTCCTGAAATAACATAAAAATTAAGCAGTGACTTGTACATGGTGTTAGAGGCTAAGATGCAATAGTAATATGGCTAATTTTCTTTTTTTTTTTTTTTTTTTACTTTTAAGTACAGCTTTCTACTTGAAGTACAGTTCTACACTTAAAACGCAATTCATAAATCATAGTGACTGAGGTTGCTCTTACTACTTTAAAAATAGCTTGCTGAATAATTATATATATTATATAATTTGCTAAAGATATCAATCTTTTTCATTTTAGGAAATACTTCATACACTGTAAAAACGTGTAGAACTGATTGATTCAGGTTATCATGATACATGAAAAAAGGCACAAGTGATAGGTTAGAGATGGAAACCATATTGCTCTGAAAATAAAATTGGTTTGTTCATACAAAGTAGCTATATATAAATATTCTCCAATTATTTTGTATTGGTTATTAAAAGTAGGACTTTCTTATTACCTTTTTTTTTTTTTTTTTCCCACCTTTACCTTAAGTCTGATGTACCATCTAAATACTATTTACATTTGGTATGTACATGCTAAAACCATGGCCAAGTTAATACAGGGTGATTTGTAAAATGACTTAAGTTAACAAGCATGACACCTTGATTTTATATGGTATTTTAAATGAATATTTTAACCTGGTCTTGTACTTCTTAGCTCTTTTCCCAGACAAAGAGGCTGAGTATTCCTGGTCAATAAATATGTTGACTCTAACTGTATCCTAGGGTTTGGGCTAATCTTGCTAGTTTTTTTTTGCCAGTGACGTGGATTTTCCAATTGTACTGGTTAATAGTAAAATGTCGTAATAACTTCTTTTAAGTTGCACGTATAATTGTTAAGCAATGAATGCATAATTTATTTGAAAGACAGTTTTTTCTTCCCATTTCATCTTCAGTGGCATTTGAATGGAAGCAGTGATAGAAATTCATGTAAATTACCAATGTTATATTTTAAGGTATAAGTTGTTAACGTGGTAACTTTTAGATAGGGTTTTAGAAGGTGATAATTTAAATGGAAAGCACGTTTTGTTTTAAATCTGACGTATTTACAAGAGGGAATGATAGCTTCAATTTAATTGGTTTTGGTTACCAAAAACTCTGCAATGTTCGAATGAATGGATATGTACTGGTAAGTTTTAGTTTTCTTTGAAAACATGAACAAAAATCTGGCTTCTTCTGATCATATTTTGCCTGAATGTTTCACAGACTGTAGTGAACTGATATTATATAACGTTAATTTGGATAGAAATCCTCTATACTTGTAAGAGAAGCTGGTGGTTAAGGTACATCAGCGTTCAAATTCTGATTCAAGGTGGTTACGAGTGAGCTCTGCCTAATCTGAATTTGTTTAAAATTTTGTTGGTTAGCATAATTTCAATAAAATTGGATTTAATATAGGTTATCCTAACAGTAAATGTAGGTCTTACTATAAATAGATGTTGTAATTAGAAATAAATACTTATTTCTCAACTTTAATTATTGAAAAATGCAATTGGACAGGTAACTTTACATTATAAAGTGGCATATGCCCAGCTAGCATATGACTCTGGTTGCCTGTACAGATCTGTTATGTTTTCCTTTTGCTCTTGCAAGAATACTCAGAAGTTAATGTTACTTACTGCCTTAGATGTCAGATAGTATCCACAGGTAACTGGATAATTTAGATGTCTGAATCAATTCATCTTCAGGCTGACAGAGGAACCTGCCAAAACTTTGGAGCCAGCAGAGTAATGGCAGCGTGAGAGATTCTTGAGGAAACCCCAATGTGCAGATGGGCAGTTGGGAAGTTTGTAAGTGATGTTGCTGCATGACCTGTACAGCTGGGAAACCGTGCAGTTGACCTGTTGCTTCTGTTGACCTATTTCCTAGACTTGGACGTTTCTCCACCTCTCAGTTCCTGTGAAACTGAAAAGGCAAAGCAGGCTGCATTAAATGATGCAGTTCTGCAGCCAGAAAATTGGAATTACTATTATTATTTTTAAAACCTTGCCATATTAAACAATTTCTCATGTGCTTTAAACTGAAGTGGTAATCAGACTTCTTTCCATTTTGGATTGTTCACTTCATCAAATCGGTTGTATGTTTTTTTTTTTTTTTTTCAACTACTTAGGAAGTAGAAAAACACGAATCTGTTCTTATTCACAGATATTTTAGTTTTGCTGTTCTAGGACCTGATCCTTTTTCACGTTGAAGTTAAGTGCAAAATTCCTCTTGACTTCAGGGAGAGTTGGATTAGCTGTACATAAAAGGACCAAAAAGGATAAGTGGAGGCAACTGTATTGAAGTAGGCTTCACTGGAGTATAAAATGAAGACAAAGAAGTGTGGCCTGCCTTTACAGGCAATGAAATTGGATCTGCTGTCTCAAACAGCTAGGCTCATTTAGCACTGAATCAAAGAAGTTTTTTTCCTTTTTCCAGTTAGATAGAATCGGTTGTTCTGATTCACTGCACTGAGCAATTTCAGATGTCACTTACTTTTGACTAGGGATGTTTTACAGTATCAATCTTTTAGCACCGGAAAGCCGCAACCTGTTTATGAACTCTTGTGCGTGTGCGATGTAAGAAATAGGAGGAGAAAACGCAAACACTTTCTAAACTGTTAGCAAATTTTCAAGCCATTCACCTTCTCAGTCGCTTAAAGGGCTCTATATGCCATTTAAATTTGATATAATTTATACTGCTAGTGGTGTGGGGTTTGGGGGGCTTCTGTGTTTTCTACCTGCTTCACGTAGCCTCAGCATCAGGGCTGCTGTTCTGAGGGGCTCTCCGTGGTCTTGCTGAGGTGGGAAGGAGATTCACTCACAGCAGAAGCTGAGCTGGATGTCAGCCTGTGTGTTTACCAGGGGTATGCGGAGTAATTTCAGTGACTTCCACAATTGACAATAGCGGCTTTGGCATCTCTTTTGTGCCTTACTCCGTGGTGTTGTCTGTGTTGTGTACACAAACAAGGGAGAGAATTTGCAGAATGAACTGAAATGCAGTGATTACTCATGTCCTATTGTGTAATACTTCATGTAAAATGTATCGTGTGTCAATTTTGCTTATCAAGTCTTTCTTTCAGTGCTGCTAGGATCTGTTGGGGATCGCGAATTAATTCAAATCTCTGCAACTATTTTGACCTAAGCAACTGGATGGCTTTCTTTTATTGCCTCTTTGAAGCTCCACAAAGGGAAGAAGGGCTGGCGCGTTGTAATCTCCTTAGAATAATCGTAGAATGAGTGCTTAAATGCTGTTCAGCATTCCTTTATTAATGTTTCACAAGCAAAATGAAATCCCATCAGTGGGAAGAATGCAGATGCACGGCGTTGTAAGCTGTTTCAGCTTTCGCAGCTCTGCAAAAAGAAAAATTCCCCGAATCCTGGCTGCTGCTGCAATATTTAGCTGGGGTGGGGTTAAGCAGCAAACTAAAATTTGCTGTCATACTTGAGGTGCTACGTTTACAGAGCAAAACCTAAAAAGGGCTTTAAGATCAGTCGTAGTTAGGAAGGTTATTGAAGCACGGGCTTCTTCCCGGAAACATCCTGTACTTTTGTTGTCTTCAGCTAGCTTCGTCTATTCAGCGTCCTAACTGCTTCTTTTGGTTTTTAGAAACTCTTGCTGCAACTTCTTTGTGACTAAAGCACATTGTCAATCAGCCCAAGCCTCCCCATGCCAGCCAACTGTCCCCTTAATGCAGCAATTCAATGGCATGAATAGAGCTCATACTTTAAGGAGACAATTGGCTACCAGAGCCCGTGCCAAGTTGATTTAACTTTGCACAAGTGTGAAAGAGTTTTTAAATGGATGCTGTCAACTAGTGTTGGCCCAAGGTCTCAGCTGCCTGAAAATTGTTATAATCTCATTGGGAGTATGTCCAAATTTGTTTAAAATATTTTAGCCAACCACTTCACTGCAGCGGGTATGAATATCCTAGGAACTATTGTTAGGCGATCATCCTTGGTCTATCAAAACCATAGAAGACGTGCCCTGGCCAAATGTACAACATAGCTTTTATAATGGGCTCCTTTTTTTTTTGGCAGTACATCACTAAATTGGTGAAAGAATACAGGATTCGTGTTGTAATCTGCTCTTCCAGTGCAGTGTAATGCCACAGCTTGTGTTTGAAGCACTTAGTCGGATGCATAATACGGTACAAAACCACAACTGCAGCCTGCTGTCCCTGTAAGGCTTGCAGAGCTGAGCCACCAGTTAGCCACACAGCTCCTGCCTTATCCAGCACCTGGAAATGTTTAAAGCTGGTTGAGGTTTAGGAATGCTGCAGCATTTCTTTGTGGGAGAAAGTTTTTTGATGAATTTGTAGTGGGTTTGAAAGGATGCTCATGTTCTGGATACACATACTGGGCAGTACCAAACCTGCCCTTCATTGGAGTGATGGTGTATGCACAAGGCACCTTCTTAGCACAGTTTGTGGGCTGATAATTGTCTTCACTGCAGTCTGAAGGGAAGACAGAAAGTGGAAAAACAGTTGCAGGAAAAAAAACGTGGAGAAGATGCTTCCTAAAATTCCTCATGGCTCTATTGCTGGGAGGCCAGGGCATCTGTGAAGGGGAGCTACTTCTGTCAAGAGCAACGACAAAATACAAGAATAAAACTGGATCTGCAGAGAGGATGTTTTTAACAAAATGCTTTATTTAAATTTAATTTTTTCCCAATTTAAATGTATCCTCTAAAGGAGATAAAAGCTCTTGTAGGCACGATTGTCATACAGTGTGCCTGGTGAACTTCTCTCTTCCCACCAGTAAGTAAGGAGTGTGTTTGGGGGGTGGGGGTGTTTTCCTCACTTCTCTGAGATCATTTGGCCATTACAGCTGCAACAGCATTTCTATCGGTTCAGATACATTTGCCAGAGAAAAAAGAAGCATTGTTATTTCAGTGCCTAGCTGGACTAAGCAGTTTTTTAAGGAGCGGCGTGAGATTTTTGTTGTTTTAAGGACATCCCAGCTATTGGATGTGCAACTACTAATGAGCGTGTGTATTTGTATAGATGTGAAAAAATATTTAGTTTGGAAAAGGCGAAGAACGGGAGCCGGAATAATTTCCAAGTACAACGAGCTGGAAGGTGGTTGGGAGCTGTCAGCATAGCGTGCATTTATGGAGGGGAAATCATGCTGAGGGGGGCTAGAAACAGGCCGAAATGCTGGGTGAGTAAAGAGGACAGGGCTAGGCTCTTCTCAGTAATGTCCAGTGACAGGACAAGAGGCAACGGGCACAAATCATAATATGGGAAATTCCATATAGATATAATAAAAATATTGTAAGGGTTATTAAACACTGGACAGGTGGTCCAGAAAGGTTGTGTCATCTCCATCCGTGCTCATAACTTAGAAAGTAAGTGGATACAGCCCTTACCAACTCGCAGTGGTGGACGTGGCTTTGAGCAGGAGAGTTGGAGTAGACAACCTGCAGGTGTCCTTTCCATCTTTACCTCTTCAGGATAGTTTTTATGTAAGGAATAAAAGTGATGCAGAAATAAGTGTCGTAATTGAATTTTAACAAAACACAGGTATTTAAAGGCAGATATGTTTCTCTGCTGCCTGGAAGGCTGAGCAGCACCAGAGGCTTTTAAGTGGCAGAAAAGTTTTCATCTCCTGCTTGGACAGGTGTTTTTTCAACATCTGTGATAGCATCATCTTTTTGTTGTTGTTCCTTAATGTTGTAAAAACTTAGAATGTGAACTCTATACTTGCTCCAATGTTGTCTACTGATGGTGAAGAGGTGTTTTTTTGGTTTATTTCCCTCCATACATTTGGTTAAACACCGTGAATTGTTGAATCTATACTGTCGTCGTGTTGGTGTTAGAACTACAAACTTCTGTTAAACTAATAGAAAATGTAGAGAGGGAGGAAAAGGAATCTGAAACTTGCATGTGTGTTTATATATGCTATTATATTAGAAATACGGTCACAAGGAAACCTGTCACAGGCAGGCACATATGAAACTTTTCAGCTTGCATCAGAAAAAGGCACCTGATGAGTTGACTCAGATGGGACTCACTTTCAGCTCTGTCTGTGGACTTGTGAGTAGAAAATGACAGCACTGTCCTGAAGAAAAATTGGGTGAGCTTCAACTTGCAATTCAGAGAGCGTTTAGCAACCTTGTAAAATGAAGCTGCAATTTCAAACCATTGGTAAGGATAAAAATACTTGTGTATATTAAAAATTGGCTCAGTGTAGTCCTTCTCTCAGGTTGCCTGGTTGTTGGTTATAATTGCTGCAGAAGTTCTCAATTCCTGTCTTCAAGCAAGATGTTAGAAGTTATACTTCCCTTTGAACAGTATCTCATTTATAGATGAATAACTGTGTTTTTACACATTTGTTTGTGTCTCCTGGTGATTAGGACCACTCTTAAATAGTTGACTAGCTCCAGCTGCGCAGCAGTGCATATTTATGGGGCTATAATTTCCAGACTGGAAAGACAAGAGAGTTCTTTTGATGCAACTAAATCTTTGTCGCATTACCATTAAAGTAAATCTTTATCATGTACTGATCTCCCCAAAAATACTGTTTAAACTGAGGAAAATAAAAAACATACACATCTCTATCTGGAGGCTTGCATTTATGCTTATACCCTGTAAGTCTAGCTTTCCAAACTGCAAGCAAGCAAAGGAACATTGTACTTACCATACACAGTAAGCAACAAAGACACCATCTAGTGAAGATACAGAATCATTTATTTGCTGTGGTTTAATCTGTATGTAACACTGATTTATTTATTTATTATTTTTTTTTTAAAAAGGCTTCAGGAGAGATTTGGGGATCAGTAAGCCTGACACCTGTGCCAAGTAAATCAATAAAAATAATAATGGAAGACAACATGATAAACATAGTTTGTTGAGGAAGAGTAAGGAGCCTGCTACGAAGGGATGTCATGTTTTGCAGATTCATTGGAGCTTTTTGAAGGTGTCAGCAAGCACATGAATAAGTAAGACCTGACAGAAATAGTTCATTTGGATTTCCAACAGTCATTTGACAAGGGCCCCAACCAAAAACCTTTGAAGAAAGTAAGCAGCCATTGGATATGGAAAAAGGGCTTCATGTGGCTAAATTGCAGACTAAAATAAAAGACAGAGAGTTGGAGTAGAGAGGAGTCCTGAGTAATTATTCTCCACAGTTTTGTTCATGGGGAACATTCATGTTCATGATGGACATGGGAGAAAGGTGAGCTCACAGAGTCTACTGACAGGTAGTAGACACAAAGGCAGACCATAACAGCCCTTAAGGACTTGATAAAGCTCAGCAACTGGACATTAAAATAGCAGAAGTTGTTTCCCCTCAATAGCTTAATGTGGTGCATTCTGGAGGAGTAGGGGAGCAAGCTTACCTTCACATCTAAGAAGATGAGGTTAAAGCTGACTGTTGTCCTTCAGCATTGATGTCAAAAACAGACAAAGGTTAAAAATGTTTAGAAAATAAAGAGAGACTAGTAATTATACTGTTCTGTTGTTTGTTTTTTTTAAAGTCATGAATTATTTTATGTAGTTCTGCCCCACTCACCCCTACTACTTCTTAAGACAATTAAAAATAAAAATCAACCATAGTTTCAGAACATAATTGAAATGTTACGGAAGAGCAAATATGGAACTAATAGGAAACAATTTGTGTAAGAGGAACAACGTGAATTCTTTTGGGTGGAAGAAACAACTGAGAAATGGTGTGGTAGAGTTCTGTAAAGTGATCAGTAGCAAAGGGGACATAAATAGGGAGTGTTTATTCGCTGTCTTTTTTTAGCGCGCACACACCAAGAGGTATCTAATGAAACTAGCAGCTGATGAATTGAAAACAGACAAAAGGAGGTGGTTCTTGACAGAACGTGTAATTCAGCTATAGAGCTTCTTGCCTCAGGAATTTAAGGAGGCTAAACGCTTCCCCTCAGCGCTGATGTCAACATGGAGGAAAAATCCTCAATTGCAAATACCTGCTTGTTCAGGAAATCCTACTTCTGTAAACTGTTGGAGGATGTTGGAGGCTCCTCAACTAAGGAGTATTCAGCAGAAGTATTGCTGTATATTTATCATGTTCTTCCATGCTTCTCTAGATATCTAGTATCAGCTACTGTTAGTGAGAGAGTATTTGAATGGACCTTTTGATCCTGTCAGTACAGCATTCCTTTGTTGTAAAGCTTGCTTTCTTTTTTTTTTTTTTTTTTTCTCTTAATTCCTCTGTTGACTCATTTTCCAGAATCCTTACAACCAGTAGCACTCAAACATTGGGCCGTAACGAGATACTAACTTATGTAGGAGGTGGTTTAGGTCCATAGGCTACGTAATCTCTGTGTGACCATGTATTTTCCACCAAAACACGCAGTCTCCACAAAGCCAGGGTCATGTTCAGGGCAGGGAGAAGACTGCTGGCACATGTCAGACAGTGGATTAATTTCATATGACTTTGTCCTGTTTCTGTTGCCTAGTATTTTTTAGGTTATTTAACGGATGCCCTTCCAGTCGCATCTATCTCATGCTCCATGCACAACAGAGGCCCTTTGGGGAAAGAGGTATTTTGGGAAAGAGGCATTTTTGAGTGGGTACTGATGAAACAAATGCATGGCCTGGGCTGTCTGTAGGCTGGTTATTCCTGCTGTCCCTTCAGACTCTTTTGCAGTGATTTCGTCTTGCCCTGCCCTCCCACAGACATACTCAGCACCCTGTATCTCCATGTTGTATGTGACCAGTTTATTGATGAAAAATACAGTTCTTTGTTTCTGCAGGGACCAGAGAGAGCTCTCTACTTGTAAGTGGAGGAGTAATATAAAGAAGACGTACTTTGTGCTGGACAGAAGTACTGCATTGGAGCAGATTCATGCTATTTGAAAGAAGAGACTGCTATTTAATATAGCTGCTCTCTTCTAAATATGGCAGCTGCAAAACTCAGATGATTTTATTACTCTTTGATTCAATCTTAAGTGATAATTTTAATTTAATAATGTACCTTAGCATGGCACTGGTTTTGAATCCCAGGTCCATGTTTTCCATAGAAACAATTAAGGCTGAGTTTAGGCAATTATTAATCTTAGTATTTTCATCTAGTTATGTATAATTTTATAAAGCTTTCTCTGTGTGGTTTCATTACTTTAAAATAATAATTTCATATTCAGCAGGTGTTACAGCTTGTAGTAAGATGTCAGATGTCTGGGGTTTTTATTTGAAAGATGTGCTTGTTTTTATATGAAGAGAACTCTAACTGTGGTGCGAGGGAAAAATAGTAGTGGGTGCTAACATTTGCACCTAGCTTAAGCTAATTCCAGGTGCTAATTTAGGGCAGTGCTGCTTCTCACCTTCTTGAAAGAAAAGTTTTCCAGCTTAACTCTTTGATTCAGTAATAGATGGCACCATTAAGCATGCTGTACAACGTGAACTTCAGCATCAGCTATCAGGAGGCAGGTTGGCAAACCCCAGCTTCGGCTGCCTGTGTGTGAGCTGGTTCTGTAGGCTCCCTTTATAGTCAGTGGAGAGAAATAAGCACTTCCACTGCATGATTCATCTCATCCTGAGCAAGATCTCTAAATTTGGAAGATGAATTCCACCTGAAGTCCATTGCTGAGTATAAATGTCATTTGTTTAAGCTAGGGAGTTTTTAAAAAGGACACTAGCTTGACTGGCACAGCAGTTGAGTAGGAGTCTTTTGTTTTCTCCCATGAGTTAGTTTTCAGAGGTTTAAAATCCTAGTTTAAAATCCTCTGTATCCTAGTTCGTGCCTTGTGTTTTCTGAAGCTTTTCTGCTTTTATGGCACATTTGAAACTTGACAATTAGGGTATATTCGCATAGCCTTGCGGAGGTAGATGCTTAAAATTAGGCAAACGGTTGTGTTGCTGACTGGTTTTATTTTATTTTGCTTTTGACTGGCATAATGAGAAGAGCAGGGCATATAATACAATTTTCTTTATGCTCTAAACTTTTTTAAATATTAGCGAAAAAAAAAAATCAACAAAGCCAAACAAAAAACAAACACAAAAGCCTCTTCAGGTGCCCTTAGAGTTGCTCCCTCTCCAGAGCAGCCCATATCTCTCCGTTGGTTGCACAGGAAGCTCATGCACAGGTACTCGAGTCTTCAGATTTTCCAGGCTGAGAGACGGGTATACAGATACCTTTCTTAATTTTTGTTTTGATTTCTCTGAAGTTGACGCTTGGAATAGCTCAAATCCTTTTTTTTTTTTTTTTTTTTTTTTTTTTTTAATTATTTTTAAGAACTTTTAATGCTGTGCCATGCTCATGCACTGCATCATGCTTGAATACTCTCAGTCCCCTGCCCATGCCTGCCTCCTCCCCTAAACTTCTTTCTCCTTGTTTATAGGTCTTACTTCCTTTCAGGGGAAATCTTTTCTTTTTATTCCCCTTGGGGAATTCTGCTTTTTATGTCATCATTTGTGGCAACTTTATCTTCTTGATCACACTAATCAAGTCCTACTACCAGACTCTATCCTTATATCTTGGGATGGGTTGGGGGGGAGGGAGGAGGATATTGTACTGTATACTTCTACTTTTCTATCCTATTCATTATATTTATGTTCAGCTACATATCAAAAGCTGACAGAGTTTTGTCAGGGTTGTTGTGTTGGGCTTTTTCTCCACTGTAGTTAATATTTTTCATTTCCTATATCCATCTTGACATCGTAGACAAGTAGTTTGGGGGTAGAAAATAACTCACATCATCATCTCGGGTTATATGAGCCTAGATAAATGTGCATTTTTTCAAACGTTTTCCTTGTTGTGAATTTTAAAGCACCAGATAGAAACACCAAGGGAAAAGGAGCCCCTCACTATGAGCTCAGGGATAAAATGGTAACTGGGAGCTCAGAACTGCAGGGTTATTGCGGCTCACAGCGGGGAGCTGGGTGTCGGACGCATTTCTTGTGCACTCCTTACTTGGACCAACAAGGATGTAAAACGCTTCTCGGCTCTGCAACAAAAATAGCAAAAGTCAGAAGCCACAACTATGACGTGCCGCAGAAAAGGACAGATGAAGCACTCTGCTGGCCTGTCCTTAACACTCGCAGAGCGTTTCTCAGATAGAGAACACCATTGCACTGTGTAATTTTGCCAGTCTTCGTGAATGAACCATGCCAACGTGCCCCTGGTGGCTGAAGGTGCAGGTATTTACCTCTGCTAATGCTGCTCGGCCCCAGGGTTATCACTGTTGCTGTTACTGGTGGTGAGTAGCAGGGCGCTCTGGCAGCGAGCCACCCACAAATGGCTCCGAACAGCAGAACTTGTTTTCCAGCAGTTGGTGTTTAGTCTAGAAGACGGGCTTTAAAAATTCACAGAATTGGGTCTTGAAGTTAACCTGTGGGAGAAAAAAAAAAATATATTTTAAATGCTTTTTAAAATCTTACTCGTTTTTAATAAACAGTTTCACAGAAAGTTTCTGTTGGAGCTTCTCAGCTCTGCTGTTGTGTACATACTTCAGCTCTTTTAAGCACACTGCTGATGTTTGAAGAGCATGAGTTCTGGCATCACAATCTTTCTATTTTTGGCAGCACTAATTCTTTCTAAATGTCATTAATTTGTTTCCTTCGGTGTTACTCAGAATTTAAATCCTTCTGACCTGTGACCAAAATGTAAATAACTGCCAGGAGTTACCGAGGCGTAAGTCGTTTGACATGCATGTGTTTTGCTGAACCCTGGCCATCTTCCCCCCTCACCTTTTGGTGTTTCCACCTTTCACGTTTTATTAAAATGGAAATTGCCCTTCCTTCTGCTTATACTCTTCAAGTCAAAAGAGCTCTGCTCTGCGTACTGGGTAGGAATGTGAAAATTTGCTACCGGACAGTAGTTAGCTTGAAGTGAATCTTTAAATATAAATTGTGTGCTCTGAAAAATAAGTACCAGAATGACTGAAAACAAAACAAAAAAGGCTAAGGCATTTTGCCTGCTTGTTTAGAGTAGCATTATCAGAATCTACAGATAAAAACTGAAGGATGTCCTTGTACAGTGGTGTACATTATTGTAAGTGAACAATACTTACTACATGAAATACCACCTCAAAATAAAACTTTTCTATTGTTCTTTGTTGATTACGGATATTCTTTCTGATTCTTTTTCTAGTAAGAACCCATAGCACTCCAGTGGTACCTCTTCATACCCTTCTCTCTTATGTTCCTCTTCTGCAGCATGTGCAGCAGCCAGCTTGTTGTCGGTTGTTTTCACTTTGCACACTGGTGACTGATAACGTGGTTCATGTGTTGCTCACTTGGAGTTTCACGCTCAGATTTTGTTGGCTGCATGTTAGTGAGTAATCTGAGCTGCAAAATGGTAAATTAAAGGGAAGATCTGTTGCCAAGTGTGGAAAACCCTTTACAGATAACTAGATAACTGCTGTAATCTTTAACATATCTTTAGAAGATGCCTGAAAACTTCAACTTTTTTTTTTTTTTTTTTTTTTTTTTAAGTCCTGTGAGCAGTTTTAAGTGGTAAGGAAAAATCAGCAGAAGATCCATCTAAAGGAAAACAAAGGAGAAATGGGAAGTGAGCGCTGTGTGGTTTTCCATTACATGTCATCATTGCAGGCTTGGTACATCCTGTACATGCCACTCTAATTGCTAGTCTCGAGCTGGAAAGAGTTGAGTATTTTGATCCCTTTAGGCAAAAAAATCAGCATGAACATGAGGGAAAACAGCACCTTGCTTTTGAAAGCAAAGAATTAAGATTTTTTTTATTTCTTTTTTGGTAGCAGGCTCACAAATTGCTTCTGAAATGCCCACATTCAGAACAAAACTTCACCTGTTGAAGAGAGAGGATACTCACTCCTACTTTGCAGGAGCCAGCCCTGGGCTGGGACAAGTGATGTGGTGTGCAAATAATCCAGTTTAGCCTCCCAGTACAAAAGGAAAGTGAATGCTTTCCTGGCTCCCAAGACAAAGCAGATGCTTTCTGCAGTGTGTGTACTGTGGAATTTAGGAACCAGAGAGCTGTATGGCCGAGCTCCATGCTTGTTGCAAAGCAGTGCCAAGTGCTTGTAGGGAACATTATGAATGGGACTGTGCAGTACTGGGGGCATGTGTAAGAAGCCCTAGGCAGGGTAGCGGTGAGACTCTGCTCTTACCATGTCCAGTTGTCTCTGATTGCAGATGAGTGATTTTTTTTTCTTTTTCCATTTCTGCCTCACAGCTCCATTATTAGAATAATCTGGATTAGATGAGAGTCTGGGGCTGCTTTGTACAGCAACATGTAATATATGTATAGCTAGAAGGATGAGGGCTCTGCTTTCAAGATGAGGGAGTTTCTGTTCGCTAAAAAATCCCTGAGAATCGTAAGACAGTGGCTACAGCTGAAATAAATACTACGATCTCAAAGAACGATGAGGAAGAATATTTCTTACCTGGAGTGCTGTATCTGTGCCTGGAGATCCCTGCTAAAAGAAAGCACTGAAAAAAACTGAGGGGGCTTGGAGAAGATGAGATTGTCTGGAAAGCCACTCACAGAACTGCGTTTGAGTGAAATGCATCACACTTACCAGAGGGAAGGGTGAGAGTCCTGAAATGCCCAGAGAATGATGTGGCTGAGGTGGGAAGGGCCCTCTGGAGGTCCCCTGGGCAGGGTGCCCAGGAGCCTGCGTGCAGAGGGAATGGAGATTTGGTGCTGGTGGGGCTCTCAGGCAAAGGTGGCACAAGTGTGATACAGGGCACGTATTCTAGAGGTTACCGTGTTTAAAACGTGGTACTTGTCCAGTGTGGGTGGACTTCTCATAACAGGTCATATTGAAATGGAATGAATTTGAGCGTGTGGGTACTTCTAAAAACACACAAAAAGAGAAATGAATTTAGCGCAGCCCTATGGCCTCTATTGTGCAAGATGCATGACTAGCTAATTAAGATAATTTCTTCTGGTCTTCTTTCCTATGACAGCTATTAGATCTGTCACTATAGAAAGTAACATAACAGCCGTAATGATAGCTATTAGGGTTATAATTCTTGTTTAGTTAAAACATCATCCAGCTCTTCCCTTTTAATAAGACTATTATTTAGCAGGTGTCATCTTCCTTTTTTTTTTTTTTTGTTTAGTTTTGAATTTCTTTACAATATAATTGCACTCTTCGCTTATTTTTTTTATGTGCAAAGGGAAACACAAGCTATTGAATCACGAAGAAGAGCGTACATGTCTGGTTGTAATTGTTTATGCATACTTTTACTTTTTGTTTTAGTCAAAAGGGTGATGTTTTCCAGCTGGCTTCCTGAAATTCCTGTTGTTCAGCAAAGAACTAATTGCTGAAGGAGATCTGGGTCTATGGTCTTTGAATAAATGAGCTGTAACGTTTTATCAGTAATTGGATTTAAATACTTTAATTACTGATTTTTGTTAACATGCTAATCATGTCAATTACGTTAGTGAGGATAAAATAGCTTTAGAATAAAGGGGAATGTGCTTTCAGCTTAGAGTGACATTTGGCAAACAGTAGCTGTAAAAACTCAACTCTGCAAAGCAGGTATGTGCAAATGTAAAGTAACTGTTGTGTCAAACACACACCAAATTAATTAAGTTCCATCAGATTCCTTAGCACTGTTCCTGTGTTATACATTGGGTGGATGTAACAATCATTTATTATAACATCTTTTTTTGGGGGGTTCACTTTCTAAATTGCTGTGACTGGTCCTTTCTTTAGTATTTAGTTGACTAACAGTGAGTAAATGAAGTAGCAGCTGGAGTGTTGCTATTACTAAATTCCTCTTTTTTCTCATCTTAACATGTAATTGTCACTTTATCTGCAAGTCCGTTCTGTACTTCTGTGAGCTTGCACTTTTTGTAGCCTATTTTTTGCATGTAGTTCACAACTGAACTTTGAAAAAAATGACTCCTTAAGTTTTCACAGAATTTTTCAGAACAAAAAAGCTGCAAATTGTTCTTCTACTGCAGAAATTTCACTTCAATTTTTGTCTAACACAGACTTCCCTTGGGAAAGCTGTATGCATCTTGCTAAAAACAGCACAATTATTTTAGTAAACAATATATAAAATGTGCTTTTAAAATTACTTCCGGAGGCATCTTTTTCTGAAGTAATATACTTAAATAGAATAGTTGGAAATGGTGTCTCTAAAAGTATTATGTGATACCAGGCATACTTTTTGTTCTTTTCCGAATACGATTCAATGAAAACAAAATCTTTCTGTTTATAAATAAGTTCGTAAATCCTGTCTGAAATAGACTAGACAGCTTGACAAGTTATGACATGCATCTTGCTGTCATCCGAAACATTCTTTTGGAGAGACTTCTTGAATATTTCAGGCTTTGAGTTTTCAAGATAATTCTAATTATTTACAAATTAGTGAGTATAAATAGCTGTTGCACTAAATTGTCCTTTTCTGCTTGAATTTATTTATTGACTGTGAGCTTAAATGCTCAAGACAATGGAGCAGCAATAATGCTGTCTAGACAATATATTGGCTGTTTTGTCTGTGGTATTGTCTGTTGTCAGAGAAAATTTCCTGGTGTGCTAAAGGCTTCGAATTGTATGGCTTGACATTATAACTCTAAATTTAAAAATAGCTTCATGTATATGCATTATATATTTCAGCACATAAAATTGCTTTTGCAGTTCTGATATTTCAGTTAATCTCTCCCTTGTGATCTTGACCTCTGGAATAAAGAAAATTAATCTCAGTGTTGTGTATCCATTTTTGCATCATCTGCCTTAGAATTGTTGGCAGGTCTTTGTTGGATGTATAAAAAAACAAATTATTTTCTACTCTTTCTGGATACAAACACTTTGCTGACTCCACTGAAAATTCAGAGCAGATCCCAAAAACATAAACTTTCTTAAAATAAAAGTTCTGCATAGCAATTTGTAGTTTGTTTTTTTTTTTTTTTTTTTTTTTTTTTTTTTTTTTAATGAGCTTAAACATTAAAATTTGATGATTTTGTCTTTGCTGTGCTATGAAATTTAGAAGCAGTTCCTTCTGGCTCAGTCTGGCTAGGCTCTACCTAGTATGGGTGGGTTTGTGGTGCTGTTTTTTTGTTTGCTTTTCCTCCCAGCACCTGCTTTCTTTCCTGCTTTCTGTTACCTTGCACGCAAGGTGGGCAGCTTCCAGCTGAAGTGGAGTTTGAAATCTTATCCATGTGTTTCATGAACACATTGGTTTAAATCCATTAGCTGGTTCGTACCTGCAGGACTTTTCCAGTGTAGTGAAGTTGCTCATTTCCATCTGACTGGAATTCCTGAGTGGATCAGTGAAGACTGAGGATATTTCAGCCTGTGCTTATCCTGCTCCTCTCTTCTTCCAAGGCATCCACTGCTGGTCACTCTTCCTACAAAAAGATAGCCTACTTGGTTGTCAGAGGCTGTGCCCAGACATGTGGTGAATGGGGAGCTCTTGGTTGGAGGCAAAGGCCAGTACTGAAGACAGGATATTAAGCTAGGTCATCTTTTGTTAGAAAAGTCATTAAAATTAGAGTAGGCTTGCTGTCTTCCACCTCCAGTCTGTCTTTCCTGAGCATGCATTACTCTGGTTGGAAAAAACATTTTTATTTGCTATCACAGAACCATAGAACAGCTTGGGTTGGAAGGAGCCTTCAAGATCACCCAGTTCCAGCCCCCTTGCTATGGACAGGGATCCCACCCACCAGACTTTGGGGCTGCCCAAAGCCCCATCCAGCCTGGCCTTGAGCACCTCCAGGGATGGGGCATCCTCAGCTTCTCTGGACAGCCTGTGCCACTGCCTCGCCACCCTCTGAGTGAAGAATTTCTCCTAACCTCTAATCTAAATCTCCCCTCTTTAGTTTAAAACCATTCCCCCTTGTCCTGTCAATGACTGCCTGAGCAAAAAAGTCATTCACAATCTTTTTTATAATCCCCCTTTAAGTACTGAAAAGCTGCAGAGAGTATTGAGAAGTTATGTTGTCATATGATATGTTGTCATATAATATGTAGTCAAAGCAAACCTACGTTATCTCAGATAGTGTAGGCAAAACTGTGATTATAAACAGTTTTATGAGCATATATTTTGCAGAGGAGGCCATGTGTCATCCATGACACAATCATTTTCTCCTATATGCCCCCAAAACTTTTGCCTGTCTTTAAAATGAAGGACCACCTCAACAGCTTGAGCTGTCCAAGTACATAAGGAGTGGGAGGAGATCCTACATATTTTGTCCAGAAAGAACAAGAGTGTGACTGAGAGGGAAAACTGCGAATTCTCATATTTTCCTTGACATGACCACACTGATAATCCTTATTTCCATTCTGGTCACTAAATGTTTTTGTTGCAGCAGTTATTTGTTCCTTTACCTCTGTAACCTGACATCCGATGGAGCCGTGCAGTTGGATGATAGGGCCTGGTGTGGATTGGGATGAGGGTAGTGCTGCCCTCTGGAGCAGCTCCGTCTCCTCCTACCTGTTAGTTCCAACAACAGAAGGTGTTTCTTCTGGAGAGAAGCCTTTGTCTGGGACAATTCAAATTGGAGGTCTGGAAATCCTCGTTCTCCTTCATAGACTGTATGTCCAAAATCTGATATATGTGGGCAAGTGTCCCACATGTATGTAAGCCAGTCAAGCCTCAGAAGAAGCACATATCATCAGACTCATCTTCCATGCCAAAATGCTAAGAAATCATTAGAGAATGGGAAAGATTGAAGGACTTAATTCTTTCTCATGCAATTCCTGCTTATATTAAATTTTCAGGCAGTATTTTGAGATCTGGTGTTCCTTCAGAGCACAGTTGTAATGATCTTGCCAGCTAGTTCCTCCAGCCACACTCAATGTCATTAATTTAATGTAATTTTTTTAATCTGATTTCTGTAAGAAGTAGGAGATAGAACAGAAATATGTAAAACTTGCAACAGCTTTTAATTCTCTGAAATACACAAAATTTCCAGTTATAAAAGGAATTCTGTACTATTTTTTTCTCTTTGTGCAGTGTCCTCTACTTGCTATGCTAGTTCTCTTAGCCATAGCTTTATTAGCAACCAAGCTGGAGTTTGTTCTGCTTCTATGAAATCAAAAGCATTGCCACGGGAGCCTCATAATTTCTCCTTGAATATGTTTTTGCAGTCATACTGAAAGCAGGATTTGGTCTGTAGAAACATTAGGATCAAAGGTTTCTAGTTAGTGATAAAGGACAAGATTTATTTAAATGAATATTTTAATGTATGAGCAACCTAAGATCTAATAGTGCTGGTTTATAGTTATTTTTCTGGAGAGACTTATGCTCAGATGAGTGGTAAACATTGAAATTGTAATAGCCTAAGTCCTTGCTTCAATGTCTTGTTTTACGCTTCTTCCTTTATCTTCACTTTTCGCTCCGTATTAGATCATTAACTACAAGGTCATGTCAGTGGCACTTTAAATGCATAATCATACAGACTGTCTGAGGTGTCATTATGCTAATGTTACTGCTAATTATAAAACTGTATCCCGTGGAACATCATTCTTTGAAATGTCATGGGTTGTTCGTAGTGAAATAAGGAAACTTTGCAAGTTACGACAGCTTATAGAAGATAAACTATCGCATGGTAAAAAGTACATAATTTGAGAATGAAAACTGTGTACACTGTGCAAAGAACACAAACTAGTTTTGGTTGTTCTTTAGTGTATTTCTTCTTTACCTACATAGTGGATTGCTTTGTGTTTAAAAAAAAAAAAGTTATAAAAATAATAATATTTTCATATCAAAGCAGTGAATTTTAAAATGGAGTTAGTTGAATGCAATAGCATTGGCCAAAAGGGTTACTAGCCTCTTTTCTGATTATTTTCATTTCGTTCAGTCTGTGTCACTCCTAATAAATGAGTTTTACATGCTGCCATCTGAAACCACCTGTTTGGTGAATGCTTCGCATTGTTTGCCTGGTGCACAAAAAGCCAGCAGAGGTTGCATGTCTCTGGTGACATACGGAGTCAGCTCTGCACTTGTTTAAGCAAATAGTCAGCTGTTAGCTAATGGATCCATTAGTGTACTTTCTGCAGAATATCCTGTCTTCGTTACTGCATGAAACTTTAATAACTTCAGATCATGGCTCTATTTAAAACTTCAGAGGACTTTTTTTGTGGAGGACATTTTTCACATTTGAGAACTGAAGATGCTACTTTTATCGATAGAGACTATTTTTGTTGTTAATACTGAGAAACGAAAGTAGAGTAGCAGTGGGAATCTTTACTTTTTTGGTCATTTTATTGGCAATTTGTGAATCTCAAATGAAATTCTTTTTTATATTACGTAGCATAGAGTTTTTGTTTTTATTTTTTAGGAATAAAGATACTTGCAGTCTTGCTGTATTCTTCTTGAAAGAGATTTGACTTCTCCAGAGTTCTTATAATGACTCCTCTTTATAGTGAAAAAGGACTTAGGTGCTCTTTTCAGCTATGTGGGCATTTTCAGTAATTGAAAGGAGTGGGGAAAAGAAGTGTTACATTCTATCATCCCCCTTACTGATTTTTCTTTTTTCCCTACCTCTTGCATTTATTCCCTGTATGGTTCTAGTACCTGATTTAGTGAAGAGGCTGAATAGAGAACAACTCCCTAGAGCATCTTTCCCTTTGCAGCGTGTTAGAGCCTCTTTGTGTGGCTGCCGTTTGCTGCCTTAGGTAGTGATGAAGTCTCGAGAGGACTGGAAGTGATGGTTCGTAACAAAAGTGAGAGAGCAGAATACCTTCAGTTTGGACCCTAGAGGAAACTCCTTACTTTTCTTGATTTTTTTTTTTTTCATAGTGAATAGGTTTTGTTATTAAATCAGTGACAGCAAGCAGAACAAACATGAGGCTTTTGGTCTTCAGGATTTCAGAGGCTAACCTATGTCCCTCAAAATCTTGATGCCGATGGGTAGAATTTGAAGGAAGTGGAAATAATACATGGTTTTGAGGTTATTTGCAGACTGCTTTGCTCTGGGAACGCTAGTTGTTGCATTGTTGGTTTATCCACCTAATGTTCGTTCATGCCAGCAGGAGACCTTTGTTGAAGCACTCCCAAGAAACCTTGAATCCCGATGAACCAGTGAATAAATAACGTCAGTAACTATCAACAGGAAGGAACAAAGGTGCATTTAATGAATGGGTGGATTCCCTTGTGGCACCCACCTCTGGGCTGGATGGATATCAAGGCTGCAGATTCCCTAAGGGAATGGTTTGTCAGTACCTGAGGGTATGACAGCTCTTGAGGAAAAACTTGGTTTTTGGGGGGCTGGTAGGTCATCCTTCTGAAATGAAAGCACAAAACACAAAGGCTTTACTAGCCATACCTTTTGATTTTTTAAACAGTGTTTTCCTTGTGATCTAGCACTCTGCTGTAAAATACTCAGGAAGATAAGGGGGCAGAATTGACTTTCTTGGAGCTCTCTGTTTGACAGAGGGCTTGTTAAGATGCCTTTGTTATTGAGGTGTTTGTAGAGTATTGAAAGGCAATGAACTTCTGCCCTTTGTATGACTTCTTCTAAAATCCCAAGTCAAATTAGATGTCACTAAAATCGTATTTGATGACGACTACTTTCTGGCATACACTCATTCTATTGATTTTTGTGGGCATCCTGCTAACCTTCATCCATCCTTCCAGTAATCATTTTAGCTTCTGCTTCTTGAAAGCATTCTAATGCAGGATTGTTTCCATCTAGATAGCAGGACAAGACATCTGTGGTTTCACTCCAGGCCTTTCAGACTGTGCTCTCCTGCTAGTCCTCTAGCAAGCTGACTCCTAACCCACCTACCAAACGCATTGGCACACTGGAAAGTATTTGTTCAAAGAAAGAAAAAGCCACTGAAGTTACTCTGTCTGATCTACAATAAGGGTTTAACTAATGGGAATGGATCTGTGGCTTATGGATTACTTACCTTGGATCAGCATTTCTTTGAATAGATGGACTGACTGCAGCAGAGCCAACAGGAACTTCTTATATTTCTGTTTCCAAAAAAGAATTTGGTGCTTCAGAAAGAGCCATGATTACGGCAGAAACATAGTTCTTAGTGTTTTGTTTCTGGTCAAAGAGTAATGAAAATTGTTGTAAGTTATTCCAGTTACATACATTTTTAATAACAAATGCAGTACCAGAAGAAACAAAAACACTACCAGCTGCTTAGTTTTTTTTTATTATTATTATTATTATCCAGTATATATTGCAAGGCTAAACAGTAATAAAGCTTTTTTTTTTTCCTTCCATTGTGTGGGCAGTTTCTTCCCTACTACTCACCCTTTATGCCATCATCCCTGTCTTTTCTCCTCATAAATTCATATGCAGCATTTTACAGAATTTTTTTCCACCTATGTTTTTGGCTTTCAAAAACAAATTATCTTGCTTCTGTGATTTTGTTTAGTGGGTATGCAATTATAAAAATAGAAGAATGATTACATTTTTGTTTGCCTATTTCTGAACGTCAGTCTCTTTGAAGTGCTGATTGAATCTCCATTGTTAATCCCTTTTACCCCTGACTGAAGATCACCTTAGCAGTGAAATGGGTGGGGAGGGAAGAAGCAAGAGAAAGAGACATTTCTCTAGAATGAACTCAGGTCTTCAGTAAGGGCTTTTCATTGCTTTGAAGTACACCAATGGTAACTTTTTACTGCTAACAACCACCGAAGGACATGAGCACATATGGGTGATATTAGTTATAATTGAAGCATGCAATACTACTGTCACTTAGTGTGGGCAGAATCCACCAGTCTTGTGAACTTGCTTCTATCTTTTTTTCTCTCTTTTTTTTTTTTTTTTTCTAAATCTGGAAGTCTTGTCAGCCTGTTACAAGTTAACCAAATGCCAGAAATACTGGAGGAAAAATATTTGTGATGAACATGTACGAATGTTCCTACCTTTACCTTTTAATTTACTTATTAACATAACTACTTTTTAATCATGCATGATGTTTAATTTTTTTTTTTTAACCAAAGGTAGGGAATCGGTGCGATTTCCAAACACATTTTCTCAAAGGTGTTTGGACTTGTATTCCCTGTTTACAGAAAACTTTGATTGCAGTTATTTAAGGAGAATCAAAGAAACTAAGTCAAGAATTCACAGACAGCAGCCAAACAACCAAAAAAATGTGCTTCAAACTACAGTGTCTATTTTATAGATGTAGAGAAACAAAATGAAAAGGATGTGTTTTGTGTGTTTGATCCACTTATATCATGAATTGCTAACTAGCTTTTCTATTATAATGCTTCCTTCTGAAGGTATTTAGACACGTTACATTCTTTATGTAGGTATGTGAGTTATTAATTGTGCCCAAATGTTAATAGAACAGGTCGGCAATAATAATAGCAGAAGTAGAAAAAAAAAATAAGGTTTGCTTTTATGATGATTCATTATTCCACATGAAACCCTTAGGTGAGATTTTTAAAATGCAGTTATTTGACTTTGTTGCTTCTTGTTTCTGCAGCAGTAGTTCTCTGTAACACATTAGTGTTAGGGACTGAAATGTCAGATGAATATTCTTAGTTTTAAATTTTATGTGGTGTTTCAGTAGCTATGGATGTTCTTTTTTCCAAGAACTTTGGTTGAAGGTTCTTGAGGAAATTGCAGCATTTTTAATATTGTAGTAGTTACACAAAGGAAATGAGAAAACTTTTAGATTGGAAAACTAAGTTTTCTCTTTGTGACTATATTAAGGCAGTATTTGCTTTTAAGGAAGATTTACTTTGTTCTAGATTTAAGTATCTAATAGTCAATAAGGTAAAAGAGAACTGAAAGGGAAAAATAATTAGATATATAATGGGAAACAGTTTTCCGGACACCTAGCTAAAGAATCCATGAAACTGCTGTTGCAATTATGGGAAGAAATATTTTTAGTGCTTTCAGATTGATGTATTATTTTTAAATTGATTTGTTAGAGAATTAATTTCCTATTTTTTTTTAGAATTTTCTATGTTTGAGGTTAAAGTAGGGAGGTTTAATGCTTTTGGTGTTTTTTTTTGTTGTTGTTTTTTTTTTTTTCCCCAAGAACACAGAAATTTTCATGTCAGACTAGCCTTGCATCTAAAACAGGCTCCTCTCCAAATCTCTCTGATTTGTTTCCCAGCTGGGGAAGCTATAAAATGCCCACTATCAGTTGTCACCACCTGATAAATGACAGGTGGTGACTTCTTACGACATGGTAATTTTAATTGTTTCTGACATGTCTGCTCTCTGATGACTGTCATCAGGTAAGAGGTGTCCCTGCAGTAAGCAGCTCTGGCACGGTCTGCCTCTAATGGAAATTTGTGGCCATCCTGGGCTGCCAGGGCCATAAATCGTCGCCTGCCAGGGTGCAGATCAGTTTCTAAGCTACCACGGATATTCTAATTACTCTTGTAATTTTTTTTTAATTCAGCTTCAGCACTGAGCTTAATCCTATCCCATGGCAATGGATATTATGGATTTATTTGTGAGTTGCATTCGGGGGGCTGGAAATGGATGGAAACTTCTTTACCTCTTTAAAGCTATCCTTAGTTGTTATGCCATCAGCAGCTCTGGACCTTATTGCACAAGTGCTTAAAAAAGAGAACAGGGGTGCCCCGCTTGTTTCCCTTGTATCATGGCTTACATCGCCCCGTACTTGTCACCTCTGCTCAGAATTCCTGGTCTTCCCCAGGTTTCTGCTGTAGAAGTCTTTGGTGACTTCCTCCTCTGTCCGGCTGCCTTTTTGTTGTTTTTTTTTGTTTGTTTGTTTGCCTTGTACAGTCCAGCAAGAATCTGGGGTGAAGAATAATTCAAATGTCATGTTTTTATGTGTTGTGGTAGGGGGAAATGATTGTGTTGTGATAGGGGGAAATGATTGTGTCCCGTCTAGTCCAGGAATGGCTTAGATCTTATTCCAGAGTGCGTTAATACTGGCATTTATAACCTGCACATAGTAGAAGTTGCTGGAGGGATTCTTTTGCTTGTTTGTTTTTTGTAAACATCAATAAATCGACATTTTCAGTAACTTTGGGGGAGTCTTCTGTATTAACTAGCAAAAGATGTGAAATCTAGAACTAATTTTTTCCTCTTGTTCTCACAGAAGCAATCATGGGGTGCATTAAAAGCAAGGAAGATAAAGGTCCGGCCATGAAATACAGGACTGATAACACTCCAGAACCTGTTAGTTCCCACGTCAGCCATTACGGGTCAGACTCCAGCCAAGCAACACAGTCGCCGGCAATAAAGGGATCAGCAGTTAATTTTAACAGTCATTCCATGACTCCTTTTGGAGGGCCCTCAGGAATGACACCCTTTGGAGGAGCATCGTCTTCGTTTTCAGCTGTGCCAAGTCCATATCCTAGTACTTTAACAGGTCAGTATTACAAAAAATTCTTTTTGTGTTGCTATTTATATGTAAGCTTCACAGTCATAGTAAAAAAAAAAAAAAAAAAATTCTACTACCCCTTGCCACACAGAAATAAATTTCAAATTTCAAGTCAATTGCGTTTTAGAGCTTTTTGATTTTTAGTATCTTTACTGCTCAGATAATAATTCAGCCCATACCCACCAGTAACTCGGGCTTGGTGGTTGTCTTTTTTTTTTTTGGCTTTGGGTTTTTTTTAGAACCACAGCACACAGATACTTGACACACTAAAAGCAGTAATAAGAGTAGACGATAAAAATGTTTTAGAAATTCTACGCTCTTGAAGGGATGCACATGCAATAATGGCTTTAAACTTCTGGAGAGAGAGACAAAAGGTAAAGCATCTAAAATTTGGGAAGCTGGAAGCTGATACTTTGATTTAAACTGTTTTTCAGATCTTTTGATTAGCTGTAAGTTATTTACATTAAGGCAGCATGAAATCTGTTTTTTATAAAGTTATTAAATATATGAGCAATGTAAAACAAAAGAGTAGAATTCTCATTGTTGAGGGTCATATTAAAAGCAAATTTGGATATATAGAAGGTAGAATTTACAAGGTGTGGAGACCTTGGCTGACACAAAGTCTCTAAAGATACAGCATTTAAAAGCAATATACACTTGATATCAAAATCATAAAACTTCATTAAAAAACACTATTTTTGTGCTCATGGGTAATCTCAGTAGTTCACTTAGTTTTGATGGATATTTTTGAGAGGAAACTGTCATTTACTTTTTACTTGAGAGAGAGGGAAGAAACCTTATGCAGACACTTCATAAAATATGGTAAATAATTCTTTATTAGTCTACTTCTAGTTTTCCTACAAAATTCTGTTGTTAGCACAGTTATAGTGGTAAAATCTTTGCTGCAGTAACATTAAAATGTTGGCTGCAGTAGCATCTAAAAATTTCTAAGCACAAAAAATTTGAGATTCATGAAAATCCACTGTGGCCTTGACATTAAGAAATTCAGGAAAATAAAATATGAATTGTCAAGTAATGATTATGTCATATTCCCTATTCGGGAATTCTTAAAAAAAAAAAAAAAAAAAAAAAGAACATCTATAATGTCTTAAAGTTTTTGAGCCTGCTCTGAATCCTTTTTGGATGAACATGTGTAAAACTGAAGTAATGGCAGCCTTTATTTTTATTTAGCATGCTTACAGAAATCTTCATATCCTCCAAGAAACCCCTGTGTATTACTTCTTGCTAGATCTGGTTCTTTCACATGGGAATCTCCTGCGGTGCATGCAGGCACTCCTGGGCATTACCAGACATCAGGAATGTAGCCCCCCCGGATACCATAAATCTTTTTCTGCCTAGACCAGCAGGGCTGTTTTCTTGCCTGTCTCTGTTCCTGTTAGTACTTAAGCATGTTGTATCTTGGATCAGAGTCAACAGAAGGGACTTCTCATGAAAAGATAGGCTTGAATCTCATTAGTGTGCATTCAGTTACTTGCAAGCAAGTTGATTTGGGTGAATGCTGCAATCATTTTATGATCAGGTAAAATGATAGTTCATACTTAATTATTCCCTTGTTTTGCTAAACCAGTCCGTCCTCAAACACACACTCTCTCCTTTATTTATTTTTTAAATAAAAATTGGATCAGCAGTTGTTTGATAGATCCACTTCTGATTTTCAAATCAATCAAAACTAGGTATTTTTGTGAATGGATTAAATGACAAACTTCATCTGGCTATAAGCTTCCAGTCTTTGTCACAAATAAAACACTAGATCACATTCTGGAGCCCTTTGTTTTGCAAGAGAGGAGAATAGATGGGCTTGTCAAACAGGGCATAAGTGTCAGTAGTACTTATCCAGCCCATCAGTGATGTCTGATAAAAGGACGATACGGTTGTCATCATAGCTGGTAGTGAGGCTGAAAAAGAGTTGAGCATTCTTTTATTCTTCTAGAGCAGAAAAGGAGAAGAAACGTGAGTTAGTTGCGCTGCTCCTGTACTACACGTTCTCAGTCATAGGACACTACGAATTCACAGAATATTTCTGAAAATCACAGCAGAATAATTGACTGTCATTCTTGCCTTCTATGCAGCTATGTATGCAGTAGGGCTCTCTAGTCCTTATGCTGAATAAGAAAGTAAAGTCTTCTCCAAAACCAGTCCTAGATTAGAGGATGAAAAGTCGGCACTAATGAGAGGATTCTCTTTAAGGGAAAAGTTTTGATCCCACATATCTTGAACAACTCGTAATTCACAAAGAAAACATCTGCAAGAGACTTAAAAATCATTTGGGCTGTATCTGTTTAAAATATTCTGTGCCGATGCTGTTTGCCTGAAGCACTTTATTTTTCTTTGCTGTGGAGTAAATTACACTTGTGAGTGAAAATAAAGATGTTTTATGATAGCTGAAGTGTTGAAAGCAAAACTTTACAAGGATTGTACATAAGCTTTTTCAGTTCTTTCTTACAAATAATTGAGCTCACAAATAATGATAATTTTCTTATTGCATTGTTTACACTTGAATACACTGTTTCATTACTCTGATACAGGGTTTTGAATGCTGTCTCCCATAACATCTTCATAGGCAAGCTCAGGAAGAGTAGGTTAGGTGAGTGGATGGTGAGGTGGATTGTGAACTGGCTGGATGGCAGAGCTCAGAGGGTTGTGCTCAGTGGTACAGCATCTAGTTGGAGGCCTTTTGCTAGCAGTGTCAGCATTGTGCAGTCTTGTTCAGTATATTCATCAGTGGACCTGGATGATGGAGTAGAGTGTGCACCTTCAGCAAGTTTGCTGATGATACAAAACTGGGAGGAGTGGCTGATCCACCATAGTGCTTAGTGGTCATTCAGAGAGACCTGGACAGGCTGGAGAGTTAGGCGGTGGGGAACCTCATGAAATTCAATAAAGGCAAGTGCAGGGCCCTGCACCTACGGAGGAATAACCCCAAGCACCACTACAGTCTGGGCACTGACCTGCTGGAAAGCAGCTCTACAGAGGGAGACCAGAGGTTCCTGGTGGATAGCAGGTTAACCATGAGCCAGCACTGTACCCTTGTGGCCAAGCAGGTCAAGAGAGGTGATCTTCCCCCTCCACTCAGCCCTGGTGAGGCCACACCTGGAGTGCTGGGTCCAGTTCTGGGCTCCCCAGTACAAGAGGGACATAGAGCTACTGGAGCGAGTCCAGAGAAGTGCTGTGAAGATGATTAAGGGACTAGAGCACCTTCCATACAAGGAGAAGCTGAGACAGCTGGGCTGGTTTTGCCTGGAGAAAAGAAGAATTGCCTGGAGAGGGGGTTTTATCAATGTGTATAAATATCTGGAGGAGAGGGCGTTAAGAAGATGGGGCCAGACTCCTTTTCAATGGTGCCCAGCAACAGTACTAGAGGCAATGGGCACAAACTAAAACCTAGGTAGTTCCATCTGAGTATGAGAAAACGCTTATTTACTTTGCCCAGAGAGGCTGGAGTCTCCTACTGTGGAGATACTCAAAACCCAACTGGATGGGTTGTCCAAATTCTTCTTGAACTCCGTCAGGCTCAGTGCAGTGACCACTGCCCTGGGGAGCCTGTCCCAGTGCCTGACCTCCCTCTGGGTGCAGACCCTTTCCCTAACCCCCAGCCTGACCCTCCCCTGTCCCAGCTCCATGCCGTCCCCTTGGGTCCTGTTGCTGTCCCCAGAGAGCAGAGCTCAGCGCCTGCCCCTCCGCTCCCCTCGTGAGGGAGCTGCAGGCCGCCATGAGGCCTCCCCTCAGCCTGCTCTGCTCGGGGCTGAGCACACCGAGTGACTTTAGCTCCTCCTCATATGTCTTGCCCTCTAGACCCTTCACCATTTTCATAGCCCTCCCTTGGACACTTTATAATAGTTTTATGTCCTTATTATATCGTGGTGCCCAAAACTGCACACAGCACTCAAGATGAGGATGTACCAGCCCAGAGCAGAGCGGGACAATCCCATTCCTTGACTAGCTAGCAGTGCCATGCATAACGTACACCAGGACACAGTTGACCCTTTTGGATGACAGGGCACACTGTTGACTCACATTGAACTTGCTGTCAACCAAATTCCCAGATCCCTTTTGGCAGGGCTGTTCTCCAGCCTTTCCTCCACCAGTCTGTACATAGTCACAGGATTGCCCCACCTCAGGTGCAGAATCCAGCACTTGCTGTTGCTAAAATTAATGCAGCTGAATACTCAGGTCTCTAGTTTGTCAAGATCTCTTTGCAAGGCCTCTCTACCCTCAAGGAAACCAGCAGCTCCTTCCAATTTCGTGTCATCTGCAAACTTTGAAAAGTAATTGAGAGGTGTCTCATGATGACATCAGCCAGCTTTTTGAGTACCCTGGGATGAATCCCATTGGGCCCCATAAATTTACATGCATCCAGTTGGAGCAACGATTCCCACACAAGTTTAGGGTCGGCTGGGAGTTTATCATTCCCACAGTCACAGTCAGGTCTCTGGGACCCCTGGAGGCCATCATCGGTGTTGAAGACAGAGCCCAAGAAGGAGTATGTTTGACATCAAGGTGTTTTAGGATCTCCTGGACATGTTTTTATCAGCTGTGTGTTTTTTTTTCCAGTTAACATCTGGCAAGTTGAAGTCACCCATAAGGACAAGGGTGGCTGATCTAGAGGTATCTCTTAGTTCCTTAAAGAATAATTCTTTGATGTCGTCATCCCAGCTGGGTGGCCTGTAGTAGATTCCCACAACAACATCAGCTTTATTTGGTTGTCCCCCTATCCCTACAGAGGCTCTCAGCCATGACATTACCAGAGACGAGCACTGTATGGTCCATCCACCCCCTGCCTCACCTGCCCTGCCTGTCCCTTGTAAGAGCCTATAACCGGCCATTGTAGCACACCAGTCACAGGACTCTTCCTTCCCGCAGGTTTTGTTTAAGCCAATGATGTCAGCTCTGGGACGGAGCCAAGGCTTCCAGCTCCTCTTGTTTATTCCTCATGCTGTGTGCATTGGTGTAGAAACATTTCAAATGTGCTTCATTGTAGCCAGCTCCTCCTGAAGCAGACTGAAGGATCTCACTAGCACGCAGTCCCTCAAATTTTGGCATGCTTTCCTTCCCATAGCTTAGCACAGGCAGGCCTGGTTTTATCCCTTTCCTCCTTCAAATCCAGTTTAAAGCACTATTGAACAGCCTTGCTAACTCCTGCACAAAAATCCTTTTCTTCCTCTGAGAAAGGTGTATCCAGTCATGCAGCAGCAGGCCTGGTGTTCAAGAATCCCATGTTCAAGAAACCCAAACTTCTGGTGACACCAGCTTCGGACCCATGTATTCATAGAATCACAGAATGGTTTGCATTGGAAGGGAACTCAAAGATCATCTAATTCCAACCCCCTGCCATGGGCAGGGACACCTCCCACCAGACCAGGCTGCCCAAAGCCCCATCCAGCCTGGCCTTGAACACCTCCAAGGATGGGGCATCCACAGCTTCCCTGAGCAGCCTGTTCCAGTGCCTCATCGTATTGTATTGATGAGCTGGGTCTACCTCTTCCTTACAATACTGTTCGCTGCTACTGGAAAGATAGAGGAAAATGCTGCCTGTGCCCCAATCCTTTAATCAGTTGTCTCAAAGCCCTGAAGTCCCTTTTGATCGCCCTTGAACTTCTCTTTGCTACTTCATAGTTGCTGCTAATGTGAAAAACCAATAAAGGATAATAATTGGAAGGCTGTACCAGGCTAGGGAGTTTTCTAGTAACATCTCCTACTGGGGTCCTAGGGAGGCAGCAGACTTCCCTCTGGGTTGGGTGCAGTCAGCATATCAGGCCCTCTGTTCACCTCAGATAGGAGTCACCTATGAGAACAACATATTTTTTTTTTAGTGCCAAAGGAGGGGGATAGTCTAATTTTTAGTTTGGAAGTCATACTTCAAAATAAAACCTCACTTACTTTATAATCGTAGGGAGATTTTTCTATTTTTCTTAGAACTATAGATTCATTCCCATTTATGGCCTGCTGAGATAGTATCAGCACAGGAAGACTCTAAATCAAATGAAAATATTTGACTGATTTGGAACTTTATGTCAGAAAGTATCCATAGTACAATAACACTAGATGTAGACAATACCCATTGCATTACGTATTTTTCCTTTCTGATCACCGTCATGCTAATTGCCACATCTAAGATTAGACACAGCTTGTTTCTGTAGGTGGTCTTCTGTGTATTTCCTGGTACATATATATGCATGTTAGAGATGTAATACTGTACTCTCAAAAATTAATTATTTTATTCCTCAGATTATCATTAGGCTTCCTAAATGCCCACTAGACTGTGAAATAGCATTTCGAGAGCTCAGGAAGTGTTTCTGAATTGCCCATCTGCAGTTTTCGATTTTAAATTTCCTCTAGCTATGGTACTTACTTTTGCTCATGGCTCGTACATCTCATACAGCCTGTTCTCCTTCCCCTCTTTCTCTTCTTTTAGCCCAGTTTTATTAAGTAGTTCCCTCAAGCATAGAAAATGTGTTCCCACTGTAAGTGTAGGAGCCTCCCTGCCATCATTCTCTCACACTTGTGTCATGTTTGTGGGTCACGTTCAGCAGCGCGCCCTGTACCGGAAGGGGGACAAGGGAAGCAAATTCCCTAGGGCTGGGGGAGCGCAGCTGCTTGTCCTGTGAAATATCTCTGGCATTGTTCTGTAGAAGAATGCACTGATGGATCATCCTCAGCAAGGGTATGCTTCAGTGGTTGGGATACTTAATGGAATTTAAAAAAATATGTTAGTATTAAAGCAGAGAAATGTCTTTGTCTTCAACAGAATGCTTGTATTTCTAGTTGAATTCCTTGCGGAGATCGTTGTTCTATAATCCCAGAAAGTTGGAATTACCACAGTTATTTACAGCTGAGTTCAACAGGAAACTACTTCTGGAAAAAATATATATATAATTAATGGCTGCCAGTTGACTGTTTTTGTGTTGTAGGATCTTTTATTATTGGTCTTCTTAAAAAGAAGCTAACTTTATAAAGAAGCTAACTTTTTTTTTTTTAATTTAATTTTATTTTTTTTACTATCAATGTGTTCTTACAGGTGTCTCTGTTTAAATATTCTAATTGTTAAGGTACTTCCAGTGATGTATCTATCTGTTGTTTTTTTTGCTGTGGAAATAATATACTTTTTAAGGTTCTTTGTTTATAGACTTTCCTTTATCTAAAGAAATGAACAAGTTATTGATCTATCTGCCAAAATCAGATGGAACCCAAAATATTCATTTGCTTCCAAATTAAAAGTGATGAGTTGTTTTCACAGGCGAGTCCTTAAATCAAGAGTTGTAGCATTACTGCTATATCTTTTTTTTTTTTTTTTTCCCTAAGGTGGTGTAACTGTATTTGTGGCCTTATATGATTATGAAGCTAGAACTACAGATGACCTTTCATTTAAGAAAGGTGAACGGTTCCAGATAATAAACAACACGTAAGTGTTCTCATTCATAAACTTCACTTGGGCATTGTTCGGAATGAATAGATCCTTAGCCCTACTTCAAATGTATGTGTCATATTTCAGTGAAGAGTAGATGGATTATTTTTTTTCTCAGATGACAGAGTCAACACGCATTAAAATAATTATACTGGGAAGGTGATAACTTTCAGGCTGAGGTTGTGTTTGGGTGCAAGTGCAGAGCTGTAGTGACTAGGGAAGCCCAAAACCGCCTCCTCCCCTGCTGATAGGGCTGCATCTTTGCATTCCCTTCTGCAGCAAGGCACAGCTATCCCCTTCAGGGCAGCAGAGGTGTCGCAAGCTCTGTGTGTTGCCTGTCCATCTGACAGGGAGGTGGGGAAACTGGCAGCACTGCACCACGAATGCAGGAGTGAGCAGCCTGCTGGTAGGAGAGGACTTCTGGCCATGGAAGCGCATCTCACTGGCCTCCATAGAAAACCCACACTAGGGTGGCTTAGTAGTAGCTTGATGTTCTGGAGTATTATGGCCTGATTTCTAGAAGCCTAGTAAAAAATAAATTATTTTTTTACTTTGAAGACTTCTTTTCATGCAGATTTTGGCTGTGGTAGTAGTTCTAATACATAGATGGGGCAGTTTTCATTCATTGAGTTCTCTTAATTTTATTAGCTCACTTTCTGCTTCTTTTGTTTCTTGCTGTCACTGTACAGGCAGAATGGTATGGGTGAGGCAGAATAAGACTAGGAACTGGGAAGTTTGTCTACACACCTCCATCATAAAATGTTTTGTTGCAGGTTTGCATTTTGCATATATAGATAAACTCCTTTACTTTAAACAAAGAATCATTTAAAGTACAGAATTCCACCAAGAAGCACTCACATTGTTCACAATTAAAAGGAAAATACATTCAGGTGTAGCAGAAATTCTTTTAGAGTCCTTCTCAATTAAAATAAAATGTTACCTAAATTTAACCTGTCTTTCATACATCAGGATGCTGTAGCTGTTAGGAATGATGTATTGTTCATGTGTGGAAGAGATAACTGATCTTTCCTTGCAGGGAAGGAGACTGGTGGGAAGCAAGATCCATTGCTACGGGAAAAACAGGCTACATCCCAAGCAATTATGTAGCTCCTGCAGACTCCATTCAAGCAGAAGAGTAAGACGCTGTACCCTGTCAATCTGTTCTTGTTATCCATTCTACATTTTTACTCTGTGGTGATACTGTTCCCTTAATTCCTTGCATGTAACACTGAAGGGATAGTAGGATAACACTACTAATTAAAGGATAGGAATGCTATGTGGGTAGTGTCAAAGATACAATTATTACTACTGGTAAAGTGAATACTTCTGCAAATGTTTTATTTGTGCTTGCCATGTGCAGGGCTAAAGGAGAAAGTTTGGGAGAGTGTAGTAATGGAGGTGAGAACTGTGGGACATGCACTGTATTTCTCATTGAGCAAAAATACATGCTTTTAGTTAAGAGTTCACACATCCTCAACTGTAGGTTTTTATCCTTATTTTTGCTTGCTAAACCCTGAGTTGAATATCAGCTATATCCTTGGTAGTACCCATTCTCACATTATTAAATAACAGTGGTATGGACAGCTATTGTTAATCTATTCATCTATAGCAACTTCTTGGTGATGGAATTGTTAGGCACACTAGGGACAACTATGAGTTGGGAATTTTTCATGACTTTGGGTACCAGTGCTTCCTACATTTAATTACAAAGATCCCAAAGCACTTACAGAATTGTGTAAAGTTATTTTGGTAATTGTGAGTTGGGGTATACTTTCAGGTGATGCTTGTTTCAAGGGACTAATTGTAGTTATTGTACTAGCAATGTAACGCTCCACAGCTCTTGCTGTGATAAACAGGCATGGTTCTGCAAATAAGCAATTTCCCCATACATGATCTGGGCTCTTCCGTGTTTCCTACGGCACTTTTGGGAAAGCTGCCCAATTTCCAGGACATTTCCTGAATCTCAAGCTGAGACTTCAGCGTGCTGCTGCTCTCATCCAGATTTTTGCTATTAAAAAGTGATTGTGCCGCAGGCTTGTTGTTATTTTATGGTCTATGGTTTATTTTATCGTATTTCATCTGCTTTTAAAATTGATTTTTTTTTTTTTTTTTTGAAAAAAATGAGATCGGTATTATTATTACCATTTTTTAAACTATGCAGTAAAAGCATGTTGTCATTAGGGCTGCAGTAGTGGTAAAATGGAAACAGTAGACCTTTGCAAACAAAGAATGCAGTGCTTCTGCAAAGGAAGTATTGCTCCTAAAGACAAGCAAAATGTGGTGGTTGGGCTTTGTCATACGTTTTTGTGATGACAGGAGGTGAGAGTGAGGGGTAATGAGTGAGGAGGCTGTTTTAAACTGACGCTATTTTAAAGAACTAGTGCTAATTTTATTAAATATTACTACAGCATTTGGAATCGAGCTCATTTGCTTTAGAGCTCATTTGTTAGCCCTTTCCCTTGATTGTGTTTATAGATTTTGTGTTGTGATTGTGGCTGGAGTTAGGAGTGCAAGGCAATATACATCCCCAGATTGCTAGGATTTTCTTTAAACGGTCTTTTCTAAGCTTGAAGGCATTTATATCACAAACTGCTTGTGATATATTATCCTTATTATCCTTGTGGCTTTTGAATGCTGCTATAACATAGATGTTGAACACTAGTTTAAAAAAAAAAAAAAGTTAAACCTACTCATATTTTATAGGTACTAAAATAAAATAAGACTTTACAATATAGTTTGTAAATTGCCATAGTCTTGGGGTTCAACTTTGCTTCATTAAGACTAAGAGTTACTTCAAAGTTGTTTCAAGTGTATGTACGCTCATGACCAGTTCTAATTTTGCATGTCAAACTGTGACCACAATAATAAGTAAAAATAAGTTTAAAATTCCTAACTGATTGTACAGGCTGTTCTGATCACATGCCAACAAAATGATCCCTCCTTACCTACATTTTTTGCCAACTTCCAACAATCATAAAGCCAGATTAGCTTGATGCTACAACGGTCCCAAATTAAAATGTTGGAAATTTACACTTTGCTTCATTTAGTGACTTTTATGATTTTAATGAAAATTACTATTTTCTTCTAATAGAAGACTTTCCTTTTCTGAAATAACTTCAGGCAAGAAAAAAAAGCAGATGTGTTAAAACATCTCCATACTTTTCAATATTAGAATTCAAAGATGGAGTGTTACTCAGAGAGAACTACATGATACCTACCAAAAGGGTATTCCTACATGAACAGGAGAAAAAAGTGCTCCCCCTACTGAGGTGTGCAGCAAAAGGATGAGAGAGAACAGAAGTTGAACAGAGGAGGTTCCAGGTGGAAGTAACAAAAAGCGTTTTACCCTGAGGACAGGCAGCCAGGTAGGGGCACAGGTTGCGCATGGAAGCTATGCAGCGTTCACCCTTTAGGATATTCAGGACTGAACTGGACACCCCCTCAGCAGCCAGGTCAGATCTCACAGCTGATCCTGATCCTGCTTGCAGCAGGAGGCTGGACCAGAGACCCCCCAGGGGCTCTTCCAACCTGAATAAATGTGATCCGATGATCTTGCTGCACACCCACTTTGCATTAAATACTGTTTTGTGATTTATAGCTGAAACTTCGTAGAGAAGGTAGTTTTGGCTTCTGCAATGTTTTGAGTATGCCACCAACAGTATTTCATTGTCATCTGATTCAGCTTGCCCTATGAACTTTACTACAAGGAGGGTGTTACTTTCAGCAATGAATACTACTGATATCTATTGATGAACCATAAGAAAAACATAATATTTGCAGACAGAGACCTCTTTTTACTTATTTTGTGAACAATAGAAATTAGTCACGTAGAAATAGGTCATCTTAATCTTCCAATTATATGGACGTTTTTACTTTTATTGATTTGTAACTGCTTTGTAATATTAGTAGCCCAGTCAATGCTTGAGATTTATAAATCTTGTATTTATATGACTAGAAAAGCGTAGGAGACTTTTATTGACACTAATTTCCTCTAACTTTTTCTAGGTGGTATTTTGGTAAAATGGGCAGGAAGGATGCAGAAAGGCTACTTTTAAATCCTGGGAACCAGCGCGGCATTTTCTTAGTAAGAGAGAGTGAAACCACTAAAGGTATGTGTGCCTCTGTATATCTCTTCTTCCTCTTCTCCCCAGGGTGAGCACGAGGACTATTTTTACGTTGATTACATTACACGTATGCATGTGCACACGTGTGTGTGTATAATGACAGTAGGGGAGATGCATCAAAAATATTTGTAAATTTTTGGTGAAACAGCAGGTATGACTTATTTCCTAGGTGCTTACTCCCTTTCCATACGTGACTGGGATGAGGTCAGAGGTGATAATGTGAAACACTACAAAATCAGAAAACTTGACAATGGTGGATACTATATCACAACCAGAGCACAATTTGAATCTCTACAGAAGTTGGTGAAGCACTACAGAGGTAAGCCGAAAGTCTGGTGTTCCAATACTAGCTTGTGTTTACCATGAGGAAGAAAAACTTCATATGTAGCTTATTTTTAAAATTCACAATTACAAAGTTTCTTTTTGATTTTGATAAACAGTAAATGAAATAGTTCTTTTACCAACATTAGGACGTTACTTCTGCTATAGTGTTACCCTGTTTAACTATTAAGCTTTTTTTTTTTTTTTTTTCCATTTTCCAGAACATGCCGATGGGCTGTGTCATAAGCTAACAACTGTGTGTCCCACTGTGAAACCACAAACACAGGGACTAGCAAAAGATGCATGGGAAATCCCTAGAGAATCTTTGAGGCTGGAAGTTAAGTTGGGCCAAGGATGTTTTGGTGAAGTATGGATGGGTAAGAGCTTAAGCTGACATCTTTCAGTTGTCTGTATGCATCTTTTAACAGTATTTTAAGTAAGTCAGTATCAGAATCTGAAAAGATAATCTTATAAATAATTGAAGGAAAAATACTGATTATGATCAGTCACATAAAGTTAAAAATAATATTCGATGTAGTTAGTAATTTAAGATTTCTCTGTTACCTAACAAAACTGAAGCAAAAAATAAAAAAAAAAAAAAAGCAGAAAACCTCTTTGGTTTTGTATTGGAGAATAACATATAATTTGCTTCTCTAGGAACATGGAATGGAACCACAAAAGTAGCAATCAAGACACTAAAACCTGGAACAATGATGCCAGAAGCTTTCCTGCAGGAGGCTCAAATCATGAAGAAATTACGACACGACAAGCTTGTTCCGCTGTATGCCGTTGTTTCTGAGGAACCAATCTACATAGTCACTGAATTCATGACAAAAGGTGTGTGGCAGAATAGGCTGAAGATACTGTATCAGAAAGATTATTTAAAACCCCAGGAACAAATTAAATGTTTAATTAATGTTAGGTTTAAAATGATAATTCTGATTAAATTAAAATGAGCAATGCTTGACCTACTTGAAGCAGTTCCGATTTAGATCATGGGTGGAGGCATGAATTTTTTGATGCATCTGTGTCACCCTTGCTAATCTTCCAAGTACATGATTTCATTTCATTTCATTTCATTTTTCCTCATTTATTTAGTGCATACTGCCTGGTATATTTAAATTGGGTGGTATAGCTACAAATACTATTACAAGAATATGCCTTCCTTCTGTTCATGCTCACAACAACAGAATTAGTTGTTTTGTTTTGTTTCTTGTCTAGAAGAGTGATGAATTTTAAAATAGTTGGCTATTTTTAGCAGACTCTGGCCTTTATCTCTCCTTGTTTTCAGTCCTTCGCCCTTCTTTCCTTGATATATCCCCCTGCTAGTGAAATAGAGATTTAGTTTGAATGTGGAAATGAACTTTAAAAGCATATTAGTATTTAGAAGAAATGGATTCTCATGTCAATTTTTCCGGATTTTGAAAAATGCAAACGTCTGTTTACCTCAGAGAAATTTTGCTATCCTGTTAAAAAAAAAAAATACAAGTATTGCCAAAGCCCAGGAGAGTAGCTGCTTGTGTTCAGTACTCTTCCACAAATATGTTTTTTTGTGTGTGTTTTATTTTTCCCCATTTAAAAAGATTTTAAAGTGTTTTACAAGTTCAAAAACATAGGAATAGAAAATCTAAGAATTTCTTTCAGTTTTGTTGTTTTTTCTATATAACAGTAGACAGTCTCTTTCAGATCTTAAATTAGTCATGCAAAATCAGTTTTCATTGTTCAGAAATCGGGTTTTAGCAAGGCAGTCAAGATAAACAATTGCTTTCTAGGGATGTTACCTTGGAAAAGCAGCCTTGAGCCTTTCATGCTCTTATTTCCAATGAAAAAATACAGCAACTGACTAAAACCGCATCAGACAGATCTAATTCATTACTACTGCCATGAGTCCACTGCAAGACCTGCTATTTAGTGATTTTTTTCCCCAACCATCACTGCACTTTTCATTTTGTCTGTCTTACTTTGACTCCAATAAGACAGATTAGGGATTAGTCTTTATTCAGTCTGTTCCTCTACCCTTATGGAAAGCTGTTGTGTCAGAAACAGGATTTTAACATACATGTAAAAATTATTGTCTTTAAAAAAGCACAGGTCCTTGGAATTAATTTCAAATACTACTAATGCTGAAATATTCTGAACACAATTGTGTTATATAAATATGAGAACATAATATATCGTAAAGTATGGAAGATACTTTTGTTTTCCCATGTAAGGAATTAAAAGCAGCAATTTCAGAATCACTTCTCTGGTATAGAATTGGAGCTGGCAGAAGATTTAACTAACAGATAGGTGGTATTTGTTGTTGTTGTTTTTGTAATTGTTGTTTGTTTAATTATAAATTGTGGAAAGTCCAGCCAGGAAAGGCATTGATACCAGGAAGGTCAGGCAATATAATCATCAATGGCAGTCTGTTTTATCAGCGTTTAGTTATCTGAATTATTAAAATTGATTAAAAAGTGCTTAGATAAAATTTGCAGAGTAGAGTCAACTATACGGGCATACTCAATTGCTCTGGTAAATGAGGATTTTCAAACTCAGATTTTGGGAGCTGAATGCATCAATCCTAACGTCTAGAAAAAAAAATCTTGTTCATGTTTTCAGGACAAGTTAGTGTGTTTTTCTGTTGTTTTTCATCAAACTGTTGTCATATTTTACAGGCAGCTTACTAGACTTCCTAAAAGAAGGAGAAGGGAAGTACTTAAAACTTCCACAGCTCGTCGATATGGCTGCTCAGGTACATTTTATAACCAAGAAAATTATATTTTGTGCTTAGAAATTTAAAACTATATCAAATATCAACTAAATATAAATATTGTACACTAGCAGTTGTACACTGTTCTTTCTTACATTTTCTGTTGTAGATTTTTGTAATTTGTCAAAAAGAAATGGTCAGTTACAAATTGATAGATACTGTAGAGCCAGGCACACTCAAATCAATGTTGTCACAAGCTGTGCTTTACTTCCTATACTTACACAATGAGAATACACCTAAAATAAAATGATATAATTTAATGCTTAGGCTAAATGTATGTAGTCATGGAAAGTAATTTTTAATAAAACTTTATTTTTAAGATTGCTGATGGCATGGCTTACATTGAAAGAATGAACTACATCCACAGGGATCTCCGGGCAGCTAACATTCTTGTAGGAGACAATCTTGTGTGTAAAATAGCAGACTTTGGTTTAGCAAGGTTAATAGAGGACAATGAGTACACTGCAAGACAAGGTAAGATTGATTTATTTACTCAATAAATAAGTCCAGTTATCTTAAAATTATTTAGAACTATTACATTTAGCAGAGTGTCAATGTATGCTGTATGCGTGAATAAAGATAATGCATATAAGTGTGCTTGCACAGCTATGTTTGGGTGTCCCTCTTGCTTAAGTGCATATTTTGTAAACTTTCTGTGTTCAGAATTATTTAGCAACTTGCTTATGTTTTTAAAAGACATTTGAAACGTTTTTTTTTAGGTAAAAACTTGCTATAATTTGAAGAGAGATGAGGTTCTAGAGAGGGTATTCCTCAATTTCTGAAGATCACCCCACTTCTGGAAACGTATTTAATTAAGAATCCCAGATGTCTTAACTGCTTCCAGAAATTATAGCCAGTAGTTGCTGCTTTGGTTTGAAACTGCTTTCCGGCTTAAAATGCTAAAATACTAGTTTTCAAATTTTCAAATGTTTGACCTTGAATTTGGTCAAACAAAGCAAACTAAAAAAAATTGAGTGCAGTATTCTTTTTAAAATATTTTGAAGCTTAAGTAAACGATGCATGACCAGGGGTAAATTGAGTATCTGTCTTTCCGATGTCTGCAGGAGCTAAATTTCCAATTAAATGGACCGCTCCAGAAGCAGCGCTGTACGGTCGGTTTACAATTAAGTCAGATGTGTGGTCATTTGGAATTTTACTGACAGAGCTGGTAACAAAGGGAAGAGTGCCGTATCCAGGTAAGAGGAAAATGGAATAGATCTTCCTTTACTGTGTGGTGTTCTTTGTTTCTGAAGTTACCTTTTTGACTTTTTAGCTTCATCCACAGCCCACAGCTGACAAGCAGAGACAAAAGCTTGGTAACGCTTCACTGGTTCCTTTGTTCACAAAGCTACTTGTTTTATTTACAGATTAACTGTTACATGCTCCTTAAAGTGTTTTAAGATTATAGAATTTGCAAATGTGACTGATAGTTCTTTTCAGATTAGTGGGTGTTCTTAGGTTTTCCTGTCTGTCTGTTCCTGAAATTTCTACTTTTGTTGACATTTTCCCAGTCTACAGTAAGCATCCATAGAATGAACCTGCCAGACCTGTTTTTGAAACTAAGCATATATAACATGTTCTGTCAGATATTTTTCTGTGACGAGAGTTGTAAGGTAGTTCTGCTAGGCATATGCATAATAAAAAGGCATAATGATACCAAATTAAGTGGTCCTTTAGTAGAAGTTTAGGCAAGCAGAAGGTATCTGTGCTTGAGTCTCCTTTTTGAAATAACAGGCTCAAAACAGTGGTAAATGTTCTGTAGCAAAACATACAAGTAACTATACAAATGAAGGAAGGACCAGGTACTGAGGAATTATCAGAACAATGAAATAATTTTCAGAAAATGTATTTAATCCAAGAATTTAAAAATTCACTCAACATAAAACGCATTCATGAAATATTCTGAAATGGTAGATTCACATGCACATTGTAAACAACATTGTGGCTGGAGAAACTTGAAAAGCTTTGGCTAACTGTTCTTTGTATAATGACATTCAAAGGTAAAATGCTTTCTTTTTATTAGGGATGGTGAATCGGGAAGTTCTGGAACAAGTGGAACGTGGATATAGGATGCCTTGCCCACAGGGCTGCCCAGAGTCTCTTCATGAGTTAATGAAACTGTGTTGGAAGAAGGACCCTGATGAGAGACCAACATTTGAATATATTCAGTCTTTCTTGGAGGACTACTTTACTGCTACAGAACCACAGTACCAGCCTGGAGACAATTTATAAGCCAACAGTCTATATAACATGCACAAATCTGCCAAATGTAAAAGACTTGCAAAGAATTCCTGACGTCTATAAGGAATCAAAGGAAAGAAAATCTTCGCTACTTTGCATGCTCTTAATGGCAAACTGGAATTTCATAATACAGTTGCACAAAACCACTTTTAAAATGTTATAATCTAATTTACCAATGACGTGTATTTTTTTTTCCTATTTCCCAACTTACTTCAGGGTCCAAAGGAAGCTTACTGATAATACGGGCTAGTAAAATGAGCGTTGGTGTGAACGATAGCAGAAAAAAACCAACAATGTTTCAAATCCTTTATTTTTCCAACATTTAATCATTTACTAAGGAGGGAATTGTCTGGAATTAAAGTGATCTTGGGGTAGGACATTTTTAAAGCAGAAGAACTTCGTGGGACCAAGCAATGCTATTCCAGTTCTGTAAAACTTCCTGTGTTCAAAATTATATGTCCCGTCCCCCATTCTTCCCCCTTAAGATGGTACAACCATATTTGATACATAGTCTTGATCCATAAGCTTCCTCTTGCATGGACTTAATTAGGGTAGGCAGGTTAAAAGAGAAATTGGAACAGAGAATGACAAACTTGATCTAAATGGTAGACCTCAATAGTGAAATTAGAGAGCATAATGCACTGTGTTAATACTTGTATTAATATAACTGGAAAGTAGCATGAGAGATTTTTCTTTTTTCTTTCTGCGTAGCTAATTAAGAATAATGAAGGTAACTAGAAAATGAGGTAATATTTTATAAAATTATGTTACTAAAGTATGATGATATTTGAACTTGAAACTATGTGATACAATCATGGGGGGAAATCCTTTTATCTTTTAAGCTCCGATCCTACAGAGTGCTTAGGTATGGGAAGACTACCTGAACAAAGCTCACCATGAAAGCAAGATTGAAGCTGGTAAATGGCCACTTCTTAGTCCTTTTGCAGAGACAGATTCGGTACTGTTGTATGTGGTTTATATGTGTTAGCAAGGGTGGGTGCCACAAATGTTAATTGTCACTAGTTCAGGGATTTGATTGCACTTTTGCTTTTCTTGACTATTAAGACACCCTTACACACAGTTGCTCTTCCCACTTATGCCCTTCCTACAGAATTATTTAACTAAAAATAAAGAAAAGAAAATGTGAAAGTTTAAAAACTAAAGGGAGAAAATATATTTAATATTGTCCGAATATAGTGACATTGAAATTTGCTGGCTTTCAGCCCAGCTCACACGACATCTAGATTTATTTTTTTTGGCTACTGACATATCAAGCAATAACATCATGTCTTTTACTCAACAATTTGCATGACGTTTTTGAATTTCTGATCAAGCTTATATACTTTAATTTTGAAACACTAAACTCTTACGTATCTATCGGGTTTGAATTTATATTAGCATTGTAAAGCTATCCAACAAATGAATTTCAGAAAAGTTGGTAATATAGTTCTGGTACTAAACCTACCTTTTTTCATGGGTTTACACTACACTGAATCCAGCTACCAAACAGATCTTTGTAAGTACAGTGCCATCATTTTCAATTTTCCTTCATCATCACTCATCACCTGTACATCTGTGGTTATCAAATTTTAAAAGGGCTTTATGTAAGAAAAACAAAACAAACAAAAAAAAGACACAACAAAGATCGAAAAATACAATGGAATTTTAATTTTTCTAAATATTTTAAAATAAATAACACAATCATATGAGTTTATGTATTAATACAGGTATAACAACAAATGCCAAAAATGACACTGGCATTGTTTGGATTTTAATTACAGAATGGAACAGTTCATTGTAATAACACTTGTATAGCAAAGGAATAAAACACTAACTTAATGAACGTGTTCATTGTAAATGGTTGTGTATTATAAGACTTCTCCAAAAGAGTTTGTATGTTTATGAAAATTTATTTGTTTCACCTGAGGATCTTGATGTGGTTCTTACCCTAACAGAGTTTAAAATTCACATTCACACTTTTTATATAAATAGTAATAAGTTTAATTATGTAACTAAGTATTTTTATAAAGTATGGCATTGTTGAACTGTTTTGCAGAATTGGTTCAAAATAAATTTCTCCTTGATTGCATCTGCTTATTTGGGGGGGGGGGGATGAAGAGGGGGGAATGGGGCAGGGAGAGAGCAAAAGCCTTCATATTGAGGGAAAAAGGAGGGGAATAAAAGGGAAAACTGAACTTTGAATCTATAGCTGTCTTGATGACTTCAGGGTGTATTTTTATCCTCTGTAAACTGTTTTAATGTACTTCCGTAAAAGATACTGAGTTCACGATGTGTTAGAAACTGTTGCTGTGAAAAGGGAGACTTTTTGTAGAGCAGTTCAGGAGTCCTTGGGAGGAATTGGCTAGAACTATTCTGCCTAAACTTAAAATAAATGCCCCACAATGGATAGACAGACAGACAGGCTTGGGGTTTTGATGAGAAATCCCAAAGTAGGCTCTGGGCTGGCAGCCACTGCCACGCTGCCAGCCAGGCGTGTGTCCCCTCTTTCCCTTTATCTGCTGTTGGCAGTCACTGCTGACTTCTGCACAGTTTTTTTCAGGGAACTTTGTAAATCTGTTCTTGTGATAGCTGTTGTTTTATCTCAACTTCACGGACTGTTAGCTGTCACAAAGACCAGTGCACTCAAATCACAAATCCTGAAATTCGTGTGCAGTGCCACTAGTAGCAGTGCTACTGCTGCCAACATATGGTTTGAGTTTCAATAACAACTCATAACACAGCGCTAAAAGTGTTCTTACCGATGCTATGAGCTGCAAGGTTTACTGTATTTTAAGTATGTTCTGTACTGTAATTAATGTTTTGCTATTTTTAATGACAACAATCATGTAATATCTGGTAATCTGTGTGCTCCCCGTTGTCCATCTGAACGTCATCATGTCCAGTCTTCGTGGTAGGCCTGCAGATTGTTTCTGTCACTCATTCTTTCACACTGTAGTATTTTAAGAATATTTTTATACTTTTGAGTAAACTTCCAAACATAAAAATGTCTATGATCCTACTGTTTAGATAAAATACCTCCCTATTTTAGTGTAAAGCACGATGAAAAGAACCTTATGTGTTCTTACCCTTGCAACCACTGAAATGTCATTTCACTGGGCTGAAAACTAGCCTTACAAAGGTCTTTAAAAATAAATAAAAAATAAATAAATAAAGGTTTGCTGAAGGGTAGAGACAAGCCAGAATGCTATCTAGAATACTGTTTATTCTGAAACGTTATCAACACCACATTGAGAAACCTCAAACATGGAGAATGAATCTAAACATAACTAAACTTAATGAACCCTCACTCTTGTTATTTATTTTGATCTGTTTAATCCAATAAAACCCTCAGCCTTTATGTTTTCTCTGAAGATGCTGTAGATGTTTGTACTTGTACCAACTTTCCCCCAGTACACAGGACTGCTGTGGAGCTACACAGTCATCTTGGGTTTAAACCACAGCACGCTCTTAAGCTAAGCAGCATGTTGCAAACAGCAGGTTCAAATCATCACGCAATTAGTCAAGATTTTAGGGCTAATTTTGTGTAACTGTGTAATTTTGGGCACCAAAGGCAGGGCTGGGTGGACAGCTGCTGAAGGCCAGAATTGATGTTCATACGTTCCCTACCTAACTCATGTCTTGTGGGGTGGGTACCTGGGCTCTTATTTATGTGAATGCTTGGAAGTGCAGGTGCCTTTGCATCTTGCACCTGTGTCAGCCTGGTCCTAGGCATTGCTGGAGGCTCGCAGTCAGTGCAGGATGGGGAACCCTCTTGATGCACATCTCCGGCAAATGCCTTTTTAAGCCAGATGGGAAGAGGCAGTAGATGGAAATGGGGTGTTTGCATTTATTTGTGATATAATGGCCTAGAGCGGCAAACTTGGGCTCTGAGCTCAAGTCCTGGATTGCTGCTGGATCTTACATAGGTGGCTGTTCAGTGTGAGGGGTTTTGTTAAAGGTAGGGAGTGGAACCCAGTGCAGGACTTCATCCACAGATACAGGCTTAAGAACTTGATCAGTTCTTAGGCAAAAATGATACAAAGAGAGACCAGTCTCTAGATCCCAGGTTGACAGGGATGCGTGCCTCTGGAGCTCGCACTCAGAGTGATGGCATTTCAGACAGTCTGGCTTCATTTAGAATTTTTTTCTTTGTGGGGCTATATTGATGTAGGAATTGGGATTAGGTTTCCTTCCTCTCTGTGTAGGTGTAGAGTGCTTCAGAATTTACTAGAGGTTAGGCATTCGGCACAGGACCCGTGGTCTTTATGGGACCCACTGAGCTCATTTCTCCTGTCAGTTCTGCATGCAAACATTTGCTTATTGGGCATAGCACATTGGCTGTTTTAAACATTTTCTTTAAATTTGAAGTTATATTTATTGTTAAAGTGTAAAACCCACTATTACTGGGGGCATCGAGTTATACAAAGCACTGTGTGCTTTTATAAAACACGGTCCGTCTCCCCCAAGCATTTCATTTATTTTGAGTAGAAACACGCGTTGGCCCTTGTGCTGCTTTTGATTTGTTCTCCCTAAAGGAGAGGAGACAGTTACCTAGTTAAACTCAGCAGGGCCTGAAGAACAGACTGCAAATTTAAAAGGGAAACCTGAGTACAAGCATTCATGATGAATCAGTCATGCACCAGCACTGGAGCTAACTGCTGTGAAAGCATTCCCTTTTTTATCAGAAAGCTACTCACAGTGGGAGACTTCACCCCTCTCCTTTGTGCCCCGCTGCTAGGTCACTGAGTCTCTCCCTGAGGCTACTGATAAGTGCATACTGGCAGATGGATCCCTGAAAATCCATCCCGTCTGTGCTAACAACTCCCTTTTTTCCTGGGCCTCAACAGGTGCCACGTGCTGCATTCACTGCTTGTTCAGTACCCCCACGCTCATTCACATTTAGGGCAGTCTTCCAGGGGGTTGGTGGCTGACGGTGCTTCTCTGTTTCAGTGTTTAGAAGCACTGAGGAGTGACTGTCTCTTTCAAACTGGCTTATGACTAGCATAAATGTATATTCTTCACACTAAAGGACTGCAAAGTACAGTAGAAATGCTTTCAGCATTTACATTTTCATTCAGTGCTATTTGTTAAGGTCATCCCATCAAAATCAGTGAATTTCATCTTGCCACCTGTATCAAAGGACGGCCATTTACAAAGAAAGATATTTTTTTCATACAGCACCAAAGTTCAGCTTCACCAGGTTTAAGCTCACAATAATCAGACTACTGTTAGGCTAAATATAATCCCTGGTGCCACTGTCATTAGAATGGCCCCAGCCTTTTCAAAATGTTGTGCAATATTTTGTGAGCAAGCCCACATATACCTAGCAATAGATTTGCCCCAAGTTCAACTGTCTATTGAGGTAGGTAAGAAGGAATGACTGTCTCTGCAGTTCAGGGATGGCTGATGGCATTCAGGAGGTTAATGAGGTAAAAATCCACTTGGACAGACCAGCCTGCTTTGTGCAGGTGCTCTTGGATTTGCAACAAGCTGGCACAACCCTCATCTGTTCTTCATCCCAAAATTGACACTGTTCTGCCAGGCAGTAGTGGAAACCTACTGACAGGCAGCATCTGTCTTTGGAGTTTCAAGGCATCTGCCATCTTACCCCATAGTGTTTATAGCATTTCTATACCCAACATAGCATTTCCAATGAGACCAATGAGATTGGTTTCATTATCTCCAAATGGGAAATCAAGGCAGGGTATCTTGACTAATCCAGGATCAAGCTGAAGACTGTGACAGAGCAGCAGACAAAATATAGGGCTTGGGAGCTACCTTGAAGCTGTAGCTTCAAAACTCACCCATATGAAGATGGGTGAGTTTTAGTACCTCCTATCAAACAAGACTCCTGGTCTTGAAAAGGTGATTTCCTAAGGAAAGCCTGCAGTAGTTTCCCATTATGCCCCACAGCAGACACTTGACCTACCCCGACAAATGGAAAAACCTGGATTAAACCCTGCCAGCCCCTGTCACTCTCAGCCTGGGCCCAGCTGAGGTGCAGCCCAGATGCATGGGGTGGGCACTTCCCATCCTGCTGCCACATCTGTGCTGTGGCCATCCTGGACCTGTCACCCTTTGCCTCAGGACAGGGGTCTGTAAGGGACCTCGGGGCATGATGCAGCCCTGACTGCGAGGATAGAAATCCAAGCAAAAAATACGAGGGAACTTTTTTAAAAATTGTGATCAGAGTGAGCTGAGTGGAGTTTCTACTTAGTGTTTTTATTAATGTAAGCATCGCCCTTGTTTATACAGAACTCTTCCTCTGTGTGGTCGCTCATTCCTTGTCCTGCCGCCAGCTGCACTTTCAAAGCAGAAGTCTGTGCTTCTCGCCTCCTGGGAGGGTAGCTAAGGATCTCCTCTCTCCTGTGCATGCAGAAGGCTATGCTGTCATGCAGAGGCAGAGCTGAGTTGCATGCGATTTTGTTTGTTTGTTTGTGTGTTTCATACAATATTGGTTTGCAGCAGTATTTTATAAGGCCTTTCTGTTACCCTTTTCAGCCAGTGGGTGCCCTAGGCCGCAGTGCAAGCAATTTCTTTGCCACTCAAGTCTGGTGTTTCACTGACACTGCTGCATAGCTCCAAAAAAACCCTCCAAGAAATCAGCTGAACACCCACAGATCTGTGGCCTCATGATATCATGGCTTTTCCTCTCTCAGCCTACCTTTGCAATTGTTTCTTATAGCTAAACTTCAACACACTCACACACACACATATATATAAATTCAACTAGCAATCTGGCAACTACCCACTCAGCTATTTTAAGCTTCTGTAAGGATTCATTATTATTTTTAGTCAGCCTACGATTTGAGCCTGCAATCCTCCTTGCCTGTTACCTGCTGCTCCAGCCCCAGGGATGTAAGATGCTGAACATCCTTCCATCTTTATGAGTGAAATGAGCTTGATACGACCTGCCTGCACACCTGCATGACCTCAGTCACTCTAGGACAGGATTCATTGCATCCGAGGCAAGTGGGATGGGATGTACTCCGCACAGTTCAGGGGGAACAGTGGAGGAACTGAGGCACAGGCAAGTGTCTTGCCCAGAATCACACAAAGAGACACCTACACAACTAGTTTCTTGGATCTCAAACAAATACTCTGAATAGGAGAGAACTTACAGAACTGGACTCATGGTCCTGTATTCCTTAGACTCAGTACGAGTACCAGAACAGCTCTGGGAGATGCTGCAGTTACTTGCAGGGGAAGGCATTTATAGAAGTGCTGCTTTTTCCAAAGGAGATGGGATCCAACAGCCTCTGTCTCTTCCACAGCATCCTGGGCCGTCGGTTTAGAGCTTACACCGGTGGCAGTTTTGTTTCCCTATGTGGTAGAAGGGGTACAAGTGAAACTCTTCCTCTTGAAAGCCTTTTGTAATTAATACATGCTTTGAAGAAGGGATCAGCATCCAGAAACAGACAAGTGTGAGATGAAACATGGCCATGCAACTAGACAGAGAGTGGCCACCTAGACCTGGGTGCCAAGTGAGTGGTTCAACACTGATACATCAGGCTCGCAGGGAAAGGGTTACTTCTCTCAGCATCACCTGCAGAAAGGGTCCCAGTCGTTCTGCTACTGGTATTTTGCTGTATTGAGTCAGGAAATCCTAGTGTGCTTTGCAGTTGCTTGTGCTACCAGTGCTCAAAAGAGCCATGGAAGAAATTGCCAACAGCTCTGTTGGCTTCTACAGAGAGCTCACCAGCAACGCGCAGCTCTGCTGGTGAGATGTGCTGGGGGTGCTGTTGTGAAACAGAAGGTAACAAATGTGCAGGCTGTGCATTGTCACAAAATATTGCAGGTTTTATTCTTGGAAACTCTGAACACATAAGGTGCTAAGAGCAGGAAGTGTGAAAATGACCACTGAGAGCACTCTGGATGGGTGGTTGATACCAACTGCATGTTTCAGCATCTATTTCTTTCATAATTTTTGTGTTATCTGCACTGATGTGTTTTAATCTTTGGGGAAACAAATGTCATTTAACAGAAACATAAGCACTGGTGAGTATCAAAGCACTGTGGATACCACTGGTGCATGCACATCTGTGTGCTCAGCAAATCAGACCAGAGAAAGGTGCTGTGCTGGCCTGAACACTCTGTGGGATCTGTAGGCCTAGCAAGAGGGAAAGATAGTGCTCATGGGGCCTGAATGTAAGGCTTCTCATTAATCCTGAGAGATTCCCCACTCCTGGTTGTCCTCTTTTGTACATCTGGTCTTGATTTTGTCATAATTTCTACATATGTTTGGCTTTAAAATATCAGATAAAGTACAGGCATCACAGTTCTTGGAGTCTCAGCACAGGACTAAGTTTTTGCAGTGTGGAAGGCTGCAACAACTGTGCATTGCTGAGAAGTGGAACTGATCAGAACATTTCAGGGTGATTTTGTTGAAGCTTAGGCTGAAAGAAAAGATTTTTGCCTAGCTCTGCTTATTAGATATTTCTTTGTATTCCCCTCTCTCGATTTTGTCATTCTTACTTGGAGATTTTTATCTGAGATTTCAATCTTTTAGTCACTTCCTTATTGACTATGCTCTTGATCCAGGAGCCAAATCTCATATACTTAGCATGTTACTGAAGATTAAAAATAGCTTATTTTTAATATATTTCTGGGCAGAAATTGGCTCCTGTGCCATGCGGCTCTACCCTGAGCACGCAGCTTGCAGGGGGGCAGTCCCATGGGCTCGGGGCTGCCAGCATCCACTCTTGTCCTCACTTCAGCTCTGTTGGATGGAGCCTTCGGATATTGTTCCCCAGGAAATTGGTCAGCAGCCTTCACCTCACCAAAGTCCAGGAGTGTAACACGGTCCTGAGAAAAGGTTCATCAAAAACTCACAAAGAGGCATCTTAAATGTAAAAAGGGTCATTTGTATGGTAATGCCTTCCAGCATGGGAGAGGAGCATGGGGGAAGGTCAGCATTTCAGGTCGCTGATGAGGCTCACTTCTTTTTCTTCTTTTGTAATAACCACCAATATTGCTTCCATAATGAAACCAAGATGGATGCTCATGCCTTAATGATTTTAAGGGGAAAGCATCAAATGCTCTTGCCTGGGGTTGAGAAACACATTGCTTTGCTGTCAGTAATTAATTTTGTGTGCCAATTGTAAACATGTTTGCACTTTGTGACATTTCCTCAATGAAGAAAAAAGCATCTGCATGTCACCTCCTTTATGGCGTCCATGTGGTTCCAGTTACTCAATCTGTTTTGTCTTCTGCTTCTGTGGAAGTTAGTAGGTGTCATGGTAAGGAAATCTTCTTGTATTTCCGGTCTAAAGGCAACTGGGCACCGTGTCCAAACTGAAATGCTCTCACAGGTCATTTTGGAGACAAGCCACTTCCCCAGCAGTGGGGGTTACTTTCTGCTCAGAGGTCCCCTGCCCTTCCAGCAAACCCTGCCCATGTCCCTCCTGATGTGAACTCCTCCAGGGAGGTGGCTGCAGTTTGCCTTGTGCAAGATCTACAGTCACAGCTAATGAGAACTAATGCCGACAGCTAGCAGGAAACTGTGTACATAGAGATTATGCTTTAATCTGCAGGTCTTTGTTTGTGATTTTGCAGAGGACCTACTTTTCTTTAAGCTTGGATAATGGGGTGTTTGATTTATTTTTTTTTTTTTTTAATGGCTGTTTTTTTTTTCAACAATAACTCCCTACTGAAAACTGAAAACTAAGCAACTGAACTTTATTTGCTACCACTGTCTGCTAGCAAATACTTGGGCCTCGTGTGCTGATCTGTTTGCTAAAGTGATCGTTTTGGGGGAATTCTGTTCACTTCCAAGATTAACTTTCCTGTTCTAAAGGAGCCTGCTTTTCCCTGGGAGCAGGAGGTGTGACAACAAGGGTGCTTCTCAGAGTAAATATGACAGCTGAGATGTTTGACTTGACTTTCCCATTTAATTTTTCATTCCTGCTTGAACAGACTTTAAAAGGACGGGGTTTATATCAACTACTCACAGCCACAGAGTTACATGTCTGGAAGTGCAACGCAAGCTGATGGGCTGGGTTAGAAGAGCTGCTGCTGCCTCTGAGTTCCCTGCTGGCTTACGGGGAAAAGGGAAGAGATTGATAGCCATGCCTCAAGTGGCTAGCATTACTTCACCTGTTTTCATCAAACTGTCTTATTATGCTATGCTTTTTATTTTGTATGCCATCCTTAAATCAAGATGCCAAACAATTGCTGTGCTGCATAGATTTCAGATATCTTGCTGATGTGCTAACAAAGTTCATAGTAAGTCATCTTTCCTTCAAAGATAGACCTTGGCACCCTCCTTCTTCCTAATCCTTGAGTTGTTTCACCAGTTTTGGGGGGAGTAGCTCAGGAATATCCCACCAGTCTGTGCAGCTTAGGCTGGAGGGGCAATTATAATGATGAAATCCAGAGGGTGAGGAGAAATCTTTTGGTGTAATTTGAAATACATGCTTGCTCCCCAGCAGAAACACTCCAAAACAGCCTGCTTGGGAAAAAGGAAAGGGATGAGCCAAAGCAGATCTGCACTGGATAAAAACCATTGCTCTGCATCTCGTGGAGAATGGGAAGGGGACTGTGTGAGATGAAGGATGTCGTTTGCCAGCATCTTCTCTTGTGTCTCAGAAGCACAAAGTCAGCCATTTGGTTTGTGCTGCATACAGCTGTTTGTGTTGGGTTAGCAAGGAGATCATGCTGTTCTCTGCTCCTTCCAAGGATTTTTCTGATTTGCAGTTCTCTTGCAATGAAATAGCTAGAGAAAAGATAGAGGGTGTTCTTCAAAAATTGATCTATTGAGTCAGAATTATTACTTTTAAGAAAAAAAAAAAAAGAAAAAAAAAAAAGAGGTCAAAACACCTCCACTCCTTCAGTTTCCCCAAAGAACAGTCTTTGATGGGCCATTTAACAAAATAATCCTCTATTGACTAAAACACCACCTGGCTTGAGGCAGTCACTGTCTGCTCCAGAATAGCAAATGCTGAAGCATGGATATCCTGCTTATACAACATCCTGTGCCTGGCTGCACTACTCTGGCCAGCAGGTAAAACAGGTTTGAATGTTCACTCTTGCAACAGGAGGACCTAAAATGGTGTATGGAATGGGGAAATGCTAGCAGACGACGATCAGTTCTCACTACTTGTTCCTAAACACTTAGAAGTTTTGCTGGACTGAGTTAAAAAGTAAACTTGCAGAAACATTTTGGGAGGTAAAAACCAGGCCCAATGCCATTTAACTAATTCTCCCAGTAAGACAGTGTGTTATAGTCCTCTCTATTCCTTGGGTTATACCCAAAGAGTTTGTGTATTGAGAACTAGGTATTAAGGTTGAAATGGAAGTCTCTTCATATTGGTATGCTGTGTACAAGAGAATTTACTTTGGTGCAGCCATGTTGCGTTAAACCAGGAGCTAAAGTACATGGAGATACTGGGAACATGATGCGTATGCACCAAAAGTCTGATTGTTACAAGTTAATGAAAACACATTGAGTCTGTGCTAGGATGACTATGATTAGAAGCACAGTGCTGTTAACCTGCAGTAAAATCATGTTTGAGAAGTGGGGATGTCTCCTTGGCTGATTACATGACCCTCTGAAGTCTGATAATTGCTGGTTTCTTCTACCACCTCTGGTTGCCTTGGCTCTGGGGGATACTTTGAAACTGTGAACAGGGAAAGGTCCCTATCTTCCTTTGGGGAGCAGCATCTTTCCTGCCTGAGAGGGTGGCGTGCGCATGGGACTTGGCTTTCAGCAAAATGGTGTGAAAGCTTTGACAGTTTATTTGTGTCACATTTAGTTGATATAATTGGGATTTGTCTTCTGGGAAATACACCTCTTGGTATATCTAGAAACAGCAGTGCTTGGTCCTGGGATATTCCTACCTGGATTAGAAAAATTTGTCATATATTATACTTGACTGAGTTGAGTTTGGTTCCTGTATTGTAACTGGATATTATTCATATGTCTGATCTGACTTTCTGCTGGCTTTCTGCTACCTCATAGGAAGAAGTAAAAAAAGTTTTTGTCTTTTTATAAAGATGTGTAAATGAATATTATTCTAGAGTTATTTGAATGTGTGCAATTGATATAACTTTACTTGCATCTATACACAGAGGCCTCCAGAGAGGGCTGGACAAGGTGCAGTAAACACTTGTACTGAGTAGTAATCTTCTGTGTTTTATGCTTTGAATAGAAAGATAGACTAGATCTCATCTAACTCTTTCAAGTCTGTGATACAGGCAGTGATGTCTGCTTCTGTATATCTCTGACACCTCCCCAATTCCACTGCTGCATAATACTGCATTGCAGAAAAGCAGTAATGGTATGGCAAAACTGAGGGATGATTGCAAATGACAATAACCACATTTCCATTGATTGATGAAAGAAAAAAAAATAAAACAACAAACATTGCTGTTGTTTTCAGAGTAGGTTGAAGCTTACTCATAAGAGAAGTAATAAGAAAGTTCTTTCATTAAGATGGTGATGCTGCAATTGTGAATTCTAGTTTATGGATCCCAGTTTACAGCTGCATTAATCATTCAGAAGCGATCTCTATCTTGTTCCAAATGTGCATCTGGCTTCAAAATAAAGGTGGGTGCAGATCTGCAGTGCAATATTCATAGATGCAGATTTATATGACAAATGACTGGCCCTGCCAAGATAATGGGGAATATCACCTTTTGTTACTATGCTACATCAAAACCCTTAGATGAAATATCTCCCATTATATACATTTCTTGATAAAGATTATTTTTCATTTTTCAGATCCTGACTAATAATGGCAATGAATGGTGATATAATACCAAAAAAAGAGCAGTATTTGACATGATTGAGGTGGATGTATGACTAAGCATTTTATGTGCCAGAATTTTCACTCAGGTTTGTGGAGGAAACCCATGTAGAGGATTGCCTTCTAGAAGATTTAGCATGTCTTTTATATTCAGGGAGTCTTCCAAAGGAAAGGTTGTTAAGGAATAATTAGATGGAAGTCACGCACTTGATTCAGAAATGTTGCTCTGTTGGACTGCTATGGGCTGGAATCTCTGCCCCATTTGTTCCCTACTTACTGTGGGTGCTGCAGTGCAGCACGGGGTGCCATATATCATAAAATCCCCAATCAGGAACTCTGAATGCAGCATGACAAGGACCTGAAGAGCTTGTAGAGGACATGTAGTGTCCTTTTCAGGTGTTTCACTCTTTGAAGGCAGGAAAATTCTCCCTTGTGTGAGAGAGATGTGCTGGTTGGGAAGCCATCTTATTTAAACTATGTTTTTTGTCAAAAAAAAAATCTTTTCCACTGAAAACTTTAGGCAGCCACGTCCGTGCTTTAGGGTGCTTTGATCCAACACATGCTGCCAAGATGTACTCATTCCCACAGAAGACTCTGCTCTCCTTCCTGCAGCTCCTGATCTGCCTGGCTCAAACCTAGTTTGGATATTGCTATAGTCATTGTGAGCTCCTGGAGTAAATGTGGCCAAAAGCACACAATACAGGCAGAATGTGAATTCCAGCTTTTAATTTCCTTTCTATTTCCTGAATTCCCATCATTTCATATCAGTGTTTCAGCTCTTTTTATTAGAGTTTGACAGAAAAAGTCAATAGGATCCTGCAGCATATTTGATTCTTATTTTCCTTATCCCCAGATGCCAGATGCAAACCAACAAGGGGAAATAAAAGCAATAGAGTGGGTCACTAAAATGGATGAATTTAAACCTTCATGGAGTCAACTCCTCCAGATGATATTCTTTGGAGGGCTTTTCTATTATTATTTGTTTAAAAAATGACACAGTGAGTTCAGTCTAGAAAGTTGTATTGTAATGTTGATACTGCTCCTTGACATACTCAGAGTTCAGGTTGAACTTGTTATTCAGGGTGTCATTAAATATATTTGCTACAGGACCCTGACACACATTCTGCACCTGTATTCCCTTAAGTTTAAAGGAATAGCTTGTTCCTAAAAAAAAATAAAATATGTAAAACGACTGTAATGTCTGCATGAGGAAGGCAGCCAACTTTTAGTAGGAAATGTGAATGGACTTTTTTAAAAATGTGTGGCTTCCAATGAAACTGGAAATTTGGTTCAGCATTTGTGCTCTCCACATGCTGCACTTGGCAGCACCATTAAAACCCCAGACGTACAGAACATGCATTTCTTTGCTGCTCCGCACACACTGATATTTCTTTATGTTGTTTGCTGAGCAGAGAAGGCAGAAAAAAAAATCAATAAAATGTTTTATAAAGTGTGTAACATTTTCTATAAAATGAGTATGCTGAATCAACTGTTATTCCATCCTTTATGCTACTGGGTAACTCTGTTGGGAATTAAAAACCAGAAGCAAGTATTGAATGTTTGTGATTTCCTTGCAGGCCTTAGCACTGCTAGGAATTGGTGTGACAACCAACAGGGTAAATGTATGTGTATGCGTTGTGGGCTTTTTCCTAATTACTATTTAATTAATGCAACAAACACCTAGCCTTTGGAGCTAGTGCCAAAACTCCTTTGCATTTCTCACTAGAATTAAATACTACAGCTGAAAATTACCCAATATCTATTACAGCCACTGCCTACAAAGGCTGCCTCCTTCACCTGCTCTCCCTGGTTCCTTTCTTCTCACACCTGATTTCTGTGAACAACCTGGAAATACAAGATTTTTTTTTTAATTAAGAGAGTAGCTGCTAACATTATATCCCCTCAGCTGTGAGAAACATGAAAGCATGCAGCTGTGATCGTCAGTGCCCACACCAGAGGTAGAGAAGCAAGGCACAAGAAGTCTGTGCTGCTCAGCATGGAGCAAAGTGCTGCCACATCCATGACTAGAGGCTCCCAGGAGCATCCCTGCAGAACAACATGGCCTGGACAACGTGGTCTGGACAGAGCTGCAGGGCTGCTGATATCCCCCAGTAACCCAAGGGTTACTAGCAGATCTGATTTTTCCTCTGTGGCTGTGGTGCTCAGGTTGTGCTCAGCACAGCACCCCTTCCTGTGGCTGTATGAGCAAGCGGTTGTACGAATTATGAAGTTCCTGGCTCCTGTTGTTGTGTCTAATCTATTTGTGCTGCATTAGCTCAACTGCAGAGACCAAATCCACAGAAGGTTAGTCTATTACCAAGTTGTACTTCATCCTCTTAAGCCTGTCAGGGTGCCTGTACACCATTTGCTTGAGAATCAGGTCTCTTGAAGACCCCACAGAAATGTAACCTGGCCAGCTCATCCCATACTTACTGCTCACAGCAGATGCAGCAATGAGATTTCATAGTCTGATCTCCACGTCGCCCCAGGGGAAATTTGGCTTCTCCACCAAGCTTTGCTCAGGTGAGACTGGCACATAGGCAGCGCCATGCTTGGACAGACACGCTTGGCTGTGCCTGCGCCTTTAGCTGTGGTGCTGTGCATCTTGGTGGGATGGAGTGGTGGAGAAGAAACACATTTCCCCTGAGGCCAGCTCTGCTGTGCAGGCAGTAACCTCTGGAGAAGAGGAGCCAGAAGGAAGATGCCGTGCTGTGCCCCTGTCAGGGTGCAGTGAGGGCTGGCTGCTCCCTGCAGTGCTCCTGGATGTTATATATGCAGCTGTGTTATAAGGCTGCACGTAACCTTTCCTTTCCCCCAAGGAAACTCCTTGTCAGCATCAGTATTAAGTCATCGCCATCGGCTACACCTAAACACTTTTCACATTAAATATTTTAATGAGTCCAAAGACCAGAACTAATTTATATCATAACCGTATCAAAATATACCATAAGCAGCCAGGTGCCAACAGACCAACCTTTCAGAATAGCAGTCTCCAGCCTGAAGTAAATGTTTTCTTACTGCATCCATCTTCTTGCCAGCTCTTGACACTAAATCGACAGAGCCAAGCAACGCGAATTAACAAATTCTCGTTCCTCTGCAGCAACTGGAAACAACATGATTGCATTAGCATAGTTCCTCTGCTGCCAGTTTCTCATGCCAAGCCCTGCTATCAACACATTTCATTGTACTTCTTGCTGTCAGCTGTTCTCTATCAGTAGATAAGGCACTTAATTTGCAGAAGGGGGTGAACATCTATTAGGAAGTGTTTGTATCACCCATCAGTATAGCTCTGCTTTACAAAGTAAAGGCAAGTCCTGAATATTGGCTTCACTTGTTAGTTTGTGTAATCTTTTTCTTCTTTTCACCATAACATCTGAGAACCACATTAAGTGTTTAATGTATTTATCCACACAATTCTCCTGCGAATAGAGGGAATACCATTATCCATACTACAGACCCGTTAAATTAATGTGAGGCCTGAACTGACTGAACAACTTAGCCAAGCTCCGGGCAGGAAATTTGTAACACAGCTAGAAATTGAACCCTGACTCTTATCCAAGTGCATCTTTTCTATCAGGCCATCTCTCATCTGAACAGGTCTCTGGGAGAAAGAACGATTTCCTGTAGCAAAATCGCTGTTGTATTCATTTATGCTGTCTCAAAATGGGAATAGCTGCTTGTTCACAAAGGCAAGCAGATCCCAAAGCTGCTCAGTACTGAGTGTGCTGAAGTATGGCTAAGACAGTCCAGCCCCCAGGGCATCTGCAGTCCCTGCTTGTGGACACGGAGGTTAGGCGACCAGAGGAGGTTGAGTGGGCTCCCAAAGGAGCCTAAATCCTGAAATGATCTTGAGGCAGTCAGGGAGGCAATTATCTGGCAGAGCTGCCAGATCAGTCTGTGTGAGCATTACCTAAAGGCTTCACTACAAAGACAGCCTTATTTGCTTAGGTGAAAGCCGCTGTCCTTGTCCTGCAATGGAAGAGCCATTTTCACTTTGCCTTTCCCTTGTGTGGTTCAACATCCAGGTAAGGGACAGGAATTTCTAAATACACTCCAATGAGGCCTTGCCCTCAAACACACTGACTTTTTTTTTCTTCTGTGTAACTGAGTTCATCCAGACCTGGGTCAGGTATAGCCCTTATAGTAACTCACAAGTGTAATCCGATTCTTTTAATATTGGTAACATCCTTGAACATTGTTTCATCCAAATACTCATGCGACCTTTCATTTAAATGGAGTAATGAAAATAATTTGCATTTATTGAACCACACAGAAGGGACACTGTACAAATGTTTTGATATCAGTTGCCAGCAGCTCTTGTAGCAGCTCTTGTAATATGTTAATTTGGGAGACTTCAGGTCCTGTTATTTTTCCCTTGCAGTGCCACAACAAAGTGATATTTAAACAGCCCCTACAAAGCTAGTGCCTTGAGTTATTGCCAAAGTGACAGCTGCAGGCAGGGAAGGGTGAATGAAACCTTGTCTGTCACTGATGGACAAAGAGCTCCAGAATAAGGCTCTGCAAAATGCATCAAGAATGAGAAAATCTTTTTCTCTCTCCCCTCCAAACTAGTCTGATTGGTTTCTTCAGCTGTCATGTCCATGATTTCTAAGCATAAGCTTGTATGCAGTTCTGTAATTTTCTTTGTTTCATGTTGTGCTATAGGGCTGCCCCGAGACCTTTGATCCCTTTTGATCCCCAGTATTGGTCACTGTGGGTAATGTGGGGCAGAAATTGCTAGGACAGTTTGTCAGAAGTCGTTTTAAAAAATCATGAAGGAGTAGAAACACTGTTGATCTTTATCGTTTAGTCTTCTATCATTTACTCTATTATTTAGAACATTCCTCTCATGTGCTTAATTAAACACAGGCATTGCTGTTTTGTTTTCAGTGCCTGTTTGCTCTCATGCTGAGAGTGTTGGCCTCTGTGAATTGGTCCAGCATTTGATAATATTTGATGATATTTCAGCATCAGGAAGTGTTGAAAGCATGTTAGTTATACAAAACACTCCTGTAACAATTTACCGTGGGATTCCTTTTTTTTTTTTTTTTTTCTTAAAAAGATGTTCCTACTTGGTGCTCCCAACTTGCATTAGCCTTGTAACCCTTGTGGGCTACAAAGAGAAGTTAGAAGTGTGATTAAATTTCAAGCAGATGAAAGTGAAAAGTTTATTTTTAATAAAAGGTACTCAAGACCTGGGCCATATTCAATCTTCAAGACACTTCACGGATCCCAGACAATAAGGTAGCAAACTCACCAAGTCAGACAAATGAATAGACTATGGATTTTGATGATTGATGAGGTGTTAGTCTCAAAATTCAGAGACAATTCCTTCTTTTATGACCCCTTATCTCCCATAACCAGATAACTAATACTCTTAGAGGTATTGCTGCAAGGCCAATTTTGTAACATATAAGACAAAAGGAATAACGTGGGTTACAGAAGCTCAGCTAACATAGAAGGAGTTAGTGTGCCTGACAAACGTGCTGGCCTTCTACGGTGGTGTTACTGCACTGCTGGATAGGGGAAGAGCAGCTGACATCACCTACCTGGACTTGTGCAAAGCATTTGACACTGTTCCCAGTGATATCCTTGTCTCTAAATTGGAGCAACATGCATTTGATGGATGGATGACTCAGTGGGTCAGGAATTGGCTGGATGGTCGCACTCGGAGAGTTGTGGTTAATGGTTCAATGTCCAGGTGGAGATCAGTAACTAGTGGTGTTCCTCAGGGGGCAGTGTTGGGACCGGTGCTGTTTAACATCTTTGTTGGTCACATGGACAGTGAAAATTGAGGGCACCTTCAGCAAGTTTGCCAGTTACACCACGCTGTGTGTGCAGTTAGCAGGCTGGAGGGCAGGGATGCCATACTGAGGGAGCTGGGCGGGCTTGAGAGGTGGGCCTGTGTGAGCCTCACAAGGTTCAACAAGGCCAAGTGCAAGGTCCTGCACCTGGGCTGGGGCAAACCCAAGCACAAATACAGACTGGGTGGAGAAGGGACTGAGAGCAGCCTTGATGAATATTAATTATATTATCCTATATTATATCATATCATATCATATTATATTTTATAATTGTACTATATCTGTGTATGTATGTACAATAATTATTATTTATAATTTCAGCCCAGAAAGCCAACCATATCCCAGGCTGCATCAAAAGAAGTGTGGCTGACAGGTCAAGGGAGGTGATTCTTCCCCTCTGCTCTGTTCTCCTGAGACCCCACCTGGAGCACTGTGCTCAGCTCTGGAACCCCCAACATAAGGGCATGGGCCTGTTGGAGTGAGCCAAGAGGACCACAAGGATGATCAGAGGGATGGAGCACCTCTCCTGTGAAGACAGGTTGAGGGAGTTGGAGTTGTTCAGCTCAGAGAAGGGAAGGCTTCAGGGAGACCCAACAGCAACCTTCCAGCACCTAAAGGGGGCCTAGAGGAGGGCTGGAGAGAGCCCTTGTCAGGGAGTGTAGTGATAGGACAAGGAGGAATGGCTTTAAACTAGAAGAGTGGAGACTCAGGTTAGACATTAGGAAGAAGTTCTTTACTCAGAGGGTGGCGAGTCACTGGCACAGGCTGCCCAGAGAAGCTGTGGATGCCCCATCCCTCAAGGTGCTCAAGGCCAGGCTGGATGGGGCTTTGGGCAACCTGGGCTGGTGGGAGGTGTCCCTGCCCATGGCAGGGGGGGTTGGAACTGGGTGGGCTTTAAGGTCCCTTCCAACCCAAACCATCCTGTGATTTTACTATCTGAGCAAAGTGGTACAAAATTTCTTTGCTGTCTCCAAGCTGATTGTATTACCCCTGGAAACTGGGGAAAGAAATGATGAAAGGATGCATTTGGAGAAGGAATGATGAAAGACTGGAAGAGGAAACTTCAAGACCAAACTGGGATGCAGAATGAGTGTAGCATTCAGCAGGGCAAATGGCAAGGACTCAGAAATGCTACAGCTATGCAGAGCTAGTAATGACATAAAGACAGTAAAGACATCTAATACCACCTGTAGGGCTCTTTAAGTCATCAGTTGGAAAGTGTGAAGGATAGGAAACTGCTGGGGACAGCTTATTCATCAGAAAGTTCAGGAACACCCCCTTCTCTCAAAAGGCCTATGGGTTCCTTTCATAGCTTCCCAAAAGGTCTAGCAATGTCCTGTTTTGTCTAACATACTGCTCTGAATATAGTCTTCAGTCATACCAGCCCTCTTTGCCAGTGGTGAACAGTCTTCACATTCTCTAAATTCTTTGAGTACCTCATGTTTAAGTCTACATATTCATATTTTTTGAATATTAATTTCCTTTGCCTGAAAATATGCTAGTCTCACACTTATTGATTTAAGTCACATTAAAGCCTGCTGTATAATAAACCACTTCTACTTTTTTGTATCTTTCTGATCTCTTGAGCAGCGTAAACTAGCTTGGACTTTAAGGTCCGTGCTTCAGCTCAACAACTGCTATCAGTACTAAATCATGCTAATAAAGGAGAACAGTGATATTTTAGTTAATTCCTAGTGAAAAGAAGTAGCTCTTCCAGAGCTATGAACAGGTCTGTTACCACGTTTAAGCATTCTGTATAAGTCCTTACACCCATGGGAAGATAGACCATTTGTTGTGCTTCATACTTAAGAAGATTTTTTAATATTTTTTTTAATGGTTTGAATAACTTGTGTTCAGTTTATGAAAGGCAGGCAATGATTCCTATTCTACATTCTTTCTTTTCATGTCTGGGTGTGTCTGTACTGGTCAACTTCACCGTGTGCTAATTCCCTCTACTCAAGCCTTGAGGCCAACATTTTGCTTCACATTCTCTCTAGCTACACTTGCTAAAACACCCTGCACATTCCACCTTCACTGAGGTGTTACATAAAGTGGCTTCCAGCAAAAGGAACTTAACTTGCTAAGTGTAGGCAGAACTCTTAAGTGAATGCACAACCTAAACTTTTTTCTTGTACTTTAGAGGACTGTAAATACACTCAAGAATGGTTAACTTACTAAAGTATGGTCATTGTAAGAAGCTGCTGACGACCTAAAGCTGCAAGGTATGATTAATATAGATGGCACCAAAGAGCCAAACTTTAAAACTGCTAGAGCTGGGATGAAATTTACAGGAAAGAGTATGTGACATGGCTTTCAGGACTAGTAACAAGAATACTGCTACTGTCTGTGAATTCAGTAATTTGAAAGACAGTTAAGCCTCCAGGTGTGTTTAACTACAGGCTAGCTACTGAGCATCCATTTAATGGATCAGAAAAAGGTAAGGTTTGATCCTTCCATGTATTAAGCAGGTTTCTGGTATGATCTCAGATGAAATAGTATGTACAGTCTGATCATCTCTGTTCAAGAAAGATGGACTACCAAAGATGCTGAGGAGAACCTGTCTAATAAGCAGTGGCTTATTTACATTTGGTGCACTTACAAAAGGCAATGACATCCTCTTTTCCCCATTCTGTGTGTTGGGCTACATGCCAGAGAAAGAAAGCAATAATTTAAGCTTAGTAAATCCTACTGGTTGGAAATTAAAATACATTTTTTCTACTAGTATTAATGTATTGAATAGGAGTGAATAAGGGCAGAAAGACACAAGTTTTACAGTGAAAGTTGATTTCTTTATGTAAGGAGATACAGGAAACTGTTGCCCATGGTAGCAGAGAGGTAGCAGACTGCTAAACTAGAATTCACCTTTGTTTTCCAACTCTTATTGACTAACAGCATGTACCTTTATTTCCCAGCTCTTACTTACTACTACAAACATACTAAAATTAAATATGCATCATCCATTCCAAAAGACTTTTTTTTAAAAAAAAAGCTTTATTAAACATATGCGTTTTAAAGACTTCTATAAACTTGAAGAAATCCTCTATCACACATAAAAGCTCTTATTTTCAGTACTAAATTAATCATCTATGCAAGTACAACTCAGAAATAGTAGATGAATGGTAACTGAAATGGCCGCTGTTAACTGAAATGATGAGTAGAAAACCATCTCACAAACAACCTAAAGCTGGGGTAACATCTGCATAGTATATGCATTGTTTACACAGAAGGAATAATCCAAACTCTTTCAACTCACAGAAGCTAAGAATTCCGCTCTGCTTTGTAACAGATGGAAAAAACAGAAGTGCTTTCCATGCCTAGAAATCTGTTCTGTTATGACAACTCAGTACTGAAGATAACAGTGACCTATTATCACCCATTTATTTTTCAATAATAAAGCATATACCTTTTGAAGTATATATAAAAAAAAAAAGTTACTGTAAGCACAGAGAAAGCTAAGTAGCTTAGGTAAATTTCCATGTTAATAGAAGCTGTTCTATAGCATTAAACAGCCATCTCCATTTTAATAGGTGGATGAGGATTATAATCTTCAATCTCAAAGTCTTCTGCCTTGAAGTCACAGATGTCGTCAACCTTACGAAGAAATTTGAGTTTGGGGAAAGGTCTTGGCTCCCTTTGAAGCTGAAATAAAAGCATGTCCTTAGTTTATTGTACAAAGGTAATACTTGGAGGCTGAGATTTTATGTTATAAATTCGATCTCATTAATCTCAATTCAGATTACACCATGTAGATTCTCCCCCCTCCCCATGAAGAGTTAAAGGCAAATAATTACAATACAGTTTGGCAGTATCTAATTTAGTATTTTGATTGGAAGCAGCAGTGTCCGAATGCACTGCAAGCAGTTTCAGTTTGTAGAGCAATTCTCATGGATGCAAATTAAATTCCTTCCAGAGGAAACTAAATTGGAAATTCTGACCCAGATGTGCATCCAATGTGCTGCAGTTTCTCATGGGAACATTAGGGCCCAAACCAGTAACTAGTTCTCTGGATGGTTTTGAACCATATGAATGGTGAGGATATTCACTCCGAGCCAAGTCTAATCAAATAAAATTCTAATTGTTTCTACTGCACCAAATTAGATTCTGAAGAAAATATACCCTTATTCAGCCAAATAGTAATAGCGACTAACTAATGTGAATTGATGAGTTAGCCTTTTCTGCTGTACTCCAAAGACATTTTATTTTGTGTTTATCCTATCAGGCAGAATGGTTTTCTAAGGTTTTGTAATGATGAAGTCAAAAGTAAGGTACAGACTCTGGATCTCTAACTTGGTTCTGGAATAGTACATTTCAATCTGGAATGGTACATTGATGTACTTTTCAGTCATGTTTGTATTATGTTTCTGTTTGCAAACAGAGGTGAACATAGGTTAAAGGGCAGTTTATTACGATAATACCCAGTTCTGATACTACAATTATTAGCACAGAAATGTAAGAAAAGCCATACAAATGAGTATCTGCAAAATAGTAATTACAACACCAAGATAACTTTGTATTGGATGAGCATTGTGGAAGATAAAAGGATACAAGAACGCAGAGTAAGTACTTACTTGAATTTTTAGAGGTTCCACATGATTCAGATATATGTGAGCATCTCCTAATGTGTGTATGAACTCTCCAGGCTGAAGAGAAAGGAAAATAGTTCTAATAGTTAGATTTCAAGAAAGCACAACATTACAATGCCTACGGTGTTGATTCTTAGCATCATACAGCTAGCATGGAACTGCAGCTTCTGTACTGGATTACATTATCAAGACATCCTTGCAAACTTCAGAGGACAGTCTCTTCCCAGATGCATGCATGGTTAATAAAAACATAATGAAATTCCCATTAATGTACTAAAAAATATATATCCTTGAAATCTTAATCTTCCTCGGGAAATAGTTAGAGTGACTGAATGGAGTACTACTGATCTGTTCACCCAGTTGGGAACAGGTGTGGCAGTGACATCCAGCTTTCTCTTCCACATCCTCAGCAAGTAGGACTTGCTGAAGTTGTTTCAAACTAGCAACTTTAGTCACTACTGTACAATGTAGTTTGTGGCAATGGAGGTGTCAGTCACAGGCTAATGCATTTATCCAGCATCCAAATGAGTTTTGCAGGCTTGAAAGTTCTGTGATTTAGCAACCCTGGAAAACCTAATTTAACGTAAGTTTTACTGGCTATTTTATCAACCTCTGACCAATGTAGATGAGCCTTTGGATACATCATGCTAAATGCTGTATGTCTGATACTCAGAAATTACACTGCTACAGTACAGAAAGGGCAAGGAATTTTTCCTTGTACTTAGTTACAAAGGAACAGCATGGAGCTGGGACAGGGGAGGGTCAGGCTGGGGGTTAGGGAAAGGTTCTGCACCCAGGTGGCTGGGCACAGGGACGGTACTGAGCCTGCTGGAGTTCAAGAAGTGTTTGGACAACACTCTCAGACACATGGTCTGATTTTTGTGTAACCCTGTGTGGAGCCAGGAGTTGGACTTGATGGTCCTTGAGGGACCCTTCCAACTCAGGATATTTTATGATTAGTTCAGACACCTACCTTGAGTGGTCAAAATTGTCTGTCTTCAGAGGCTTCTCAACTAACGATAAGTAGGGCAAAAAAAATTGAAAACTAAAATTTATCGCTACCCAATACACATGTTTTAAAAATCTATTTAATTTGCAATTTTATACAAACCAAGATATTAAAATACTTATTCAGAGCTCTGTATCACCTAGCATTTCTCCTTGTAATATTTCACAGTGTTCTGGATTTTAAAAGCAAAGATTTGTGGATCTCTCCACAGGAAAAAAAGGAAACCATCAAAGCTGTGAGAGGAAGTGGTGGAGGGGGAAGAGCTACTTTATGGACATAATGTTATTTTTGCTTTTCCTAGTACTTTGGCCTATTTTTAAAAGTATGTCTGTTCTTTTGCTGTGAAGTTTGATTTTACCCTACTTTCTTATTTTACCTTAAGTTCCCTTTCATGTTGCTGGTGGCAGGAGGATCAGGCCCAAATGGCCTTGCTGGTTTAATCTTTAAGTGCTCTAAAGACGAGGGGGGTTCGCTTGTATAAGGCTGTGGACTACTTAAATTATTCTACCGAGCTGCAAAATACAGTTCTGGAATCAGGGTAGTACCCATCTGAGCACATACTGCCACTCTACATAACCATCTACAGTAGGAAAAATAAACAAATAAATAATTAAATAAAGCCACAAAACTGAAATTATAGCAGGAAGTTAGGTGGGCAGAATATCCAAAGTGGAATCTTGACAGCAACTGCTGAGCTGTTGCTTACAAGAAAAGCTGTCGCTTACAACAAAAAAACAAATTCTACAAAATTTAATCACTTGTATGCTGTTATTCCATAACATCAAATGTTCAGTTAAGATTTCTGAGTAGTGGAGAACTGGAACAAGTCAGTTTTCACACATTCAGTTACAGAGACATGGAGGATCTCCTCTGTTTGACCTGAACTTAAGAATTCTTACACTGCTGATCCCAACTGCCAACCTCTTTTACACGTATTTCAGCAAGAATCTGAAAAGTCTGTTCAGTCCAGTTTTTTTGGACATAACACCAGAGTATCAACTTTGTCACTCTTCAAACAATACCAGGTAAAATGATCGATTAGCCTACCTTCAGCCCTGTGACATGGGCAATCATGTATGTGAGCAGTGAATAGCTGGCAATATTGAAAGGCACTCCTAGTCCCATATCTCCAGACCTCTGATAGAGTTGGCAAGACAATTCACCATTTAGAACATAGAACTGGCAAAGAGCATGACAAGGTGGCAAAGCCATCAGAGAAATATCTAGGAATTGCAATACAGGAAGAAAGGGAAAAAAAGTCAAAACAGCATTCGTGTCATAAACGTAGAAAATGCAAAAACTGAACAAGCACTTGGTGAGATATAGTAGACAGCAATATCAAGCTGCACTATCATTCTGTTTTCTCTTGTTTAAAAGCACCTGCTGCCTAAGCAATTAAGACTGGGTCATGACAAGCTGTCTCCTGGGCTGTATGATTAGAAAAATCATAAACAGATATTCCACAGAACAGATTTACGCCATAATGCTGCACAGCAGTTTGGTTTTACTCACCTAGGTGAGCCAATTGATTTCCCTAAAGGAAGGCATTAAGACTAAAATTAAGCGTGTACCCTAAAGCAACTTCCAACAGCTTCATCTTATGCTCTTCTCACTGCAATGTATCTTTACTGCTTGTTGATATAAAACTGAGTGATCAACAATAAACTAATTAACAAACAAAAGATCTTTTGAGTGATTATCTACACTTAAAAGCGAAGATAGTAAATTTACAGCTAGGTAAGTAAAACTTTAACCCACTCCTGGTATCTGAGAGTGTTTAACCTTAAAAATACCAGCAACAGTGCATGGAAACCTCTTTTAGAGACATAAGTGGAAAATGCTGGGGGGATTTTTTTTGTGGGCATGGAACTACTGCTGCTGAAGTAGAATGTACTCTAGCAGCAGCTCTTATTTAGAGGCAGTGCTACAGAGTGAGTAGGCATCTAGACACACGTATATCCAAAGAATATAATTACAACACAAATAATGTTTTTGTTCTATAGTTGCAAGGTTTTAAGTTTATGGTTTAATATATGTCTTAAAAACAGGCATACTGCTTTGGTATACTTTTTTTTTTAACCTTTTTAACGTAACAACTTCTGTCATTGGTAGCCATCTATATCCCTCACTCTAAGCTGCTGAGAAAAACTTTGGAGTAATCGTTCAAAAATTATGAGGCCTGAACATGAGAATTAAGTAGAAAGAGAACCAAGCTGATAACCCCTGACCATTTTTATTGCTCTCAGTGACCTACTTTTTCCTGGTAGTTTTATGAAGAATAAGCAAAGACACCAAGATGGAACTGATTGCTGACACAGTAATTAGAACCTAGGTTATCATACAGTAAGATAACATTCAACTGCATTCCCTTAATGTGCGCTGTTCAGTACCTTTGGGATTCCAAGCACACATAATGATTCTTCTGTCATCTGGATTGGTTTTGATCATATCGATCACATTTTTCAGCTGATCAACTCCTTGGTTGGAATAATCTGAAGAAAGATACCAAATATGATCTAAGTCAGATTCAAATCATGATTTATTTCTAAAGCCCAGCTCACACCCCACTGAAAGGTCATACCCCAATCTCTGAAGATTTTAGTGGAACTTTGAAAATGACTAGATTTATCAGTTTGCACCTTCCAAGTGTAGGCTATTCTTGGTCTTCCTTTGGGTGCTCTAAAGCTTGTGAAATTCTCATGATGGTATTACAGTATGTCCCACAATCTCTTGTGTGCTTCCAGTACCTTTAGCATCCGTTCAAATGGGAACGTTCCTATTTAGAACATTTTCTTCCAGGCATCAACAACTAGACATTTTTTAAGACCAAAGAAGAAATCTGCATGAACACTACATCCCAGAAAACAATGGCAGGAGGGTTTGGAATTTGATGAGCTTTAAGGTCTCTTCCAACCCAAACCATCATTCTATGATTCTATGATCTAGAGCTCACAAGGTCATTTATAAAAACTAAATTTCCATAACATTCAGTGCCAGAAGGGAACTTTCATCTCGTATATTGCAGGATATTATAATTCACCCACTGACCCTTGTGCTGGCTGATCTTAGGCTCAGTATCAATTATACACGAAATTCACTGGAATTAACTTACCAGCAGAATGGATTCCAAAATAAAAGAGTCATTAGTTGTTATTCATTATTCTGACTCATGCCAGTGAATCAGCATGGTTGGTAACTAATTTTTTCTAATAACTCTTATTGCAACACAACACCAAATTATGGTTACAGGGAGAGACCCAAGCTGGCTGGGAAGCAAGGTAGTAATACATAATTAGCATCTCAGGGATTTCTTCTGCCAGCAGCACTGTGCCAGAAGCCTTCTCAAATGGTTTTGTTAGCTCCTGAAGCTAATTACCTATCCATTAGTAGCAAAACATAACAAAATCCATTAGCAACAAAAGTTAAGGGTATTTATGTTGTTCATTTTTGCTACACTATGTTAGGCCTCAGTTCTTTTAAATTCAGTAAAGCAAAAACATTTCTGTAAGTTTTTGCCAATTCACCATTTGGACCACCTGTGTTAACATAAAACTGTACTCTGCCAGTGGTCAACATGCCAACATTAAGTACAACATCTATAACTAATGTCAACTTTGAGAATGCATTGACAAGAAAATGCAGGAAAAATTACAATTAACCATTTTGATATTCTACATGAGTTAAAAAAATCACACCAACCAGACAGGGATATTCTTTTTTTTTTTTTTTTTGATTCATTTTTTATGGCAGTCCTTTTAAGTTTTTGCATGTCCTCTGCTTTGATGATTTAGAAAGAGCCATCCAGACACTTCAGAGTGAGTTTAATGGACCAGTTCCACTGAAAATAGTATCAACAGATATTGCATCACATCATAATTTGTTACAGCTATTCTATCCACAGCATCATCAGCTATGGATACATCCTATATAGTTCCAGCTAAAATGGAAATACTTTTCTGTTCCACAGTCTCCCATGGACATCGTGCACTAACATCAGCTCCTGCCAGCACAAGTGAATTATGGAGTTAGGATCCTGTGTTAGAATTCAGAGTGCAGTCTGTGTCCCACTGCCATCACACTGAGAGAGCTCACGTTTCTGGATTACAATACAGATACCTATCTTTCCATCTGTCAATGCCCATACCAACTCTACATTAAAGTAAAGTAACACACACCTTATGATTCCTCTGTTCTATAAATGCCAAACTACAACATACAATGCTACTTCTTTCAGGATATTTAGATTCAGAAAGCAAAACTCACCCTCTCTGACAGATTATTCATTCGATTTCAGGTCACCCTGTGAACAGTCCTTTTAACAACAGTCCAACAGAAGTGAGGTGTTACAGTCATCCCACTAAGCAATCAAATGCATTTTTATCTGATTACCTGTGTGCATATCTTTGTATTCTGCTCCAAAGTGCCTCCACTGGAAACCATAAACTGGTCCCAAATCCCCCTCCTCTCTGGTACCAAAACCCTGCTTATCCAGGAATTCACGTGATCCATTGGCATCCCAAATCTTCACACCCTTTGCAGAGAGCTCTTTGGCATTTGTCGAACCCTACAAAATACAGACAGTACAAAGTCTACCTCCTAATCCCAGCACAGACGACATGATTCAAAACAGCTGCATTAAGCTTTGACATTCAACAGCGTCTCTCCACTTTTAACATACAGGATAAACAGTCTGATTATTATACTATACTATTATACTAGTGCTGTTCTTGCACTTAGACAGAATAAATCTTACAAGCAACACACTAGACTGAGGTTTGAGATGCTATGCTCCTGTTATTTAACTCGGGATTATTTTAACTGTGAAGACATAAACAGTACAGCCTCAAGGTCACCCGCAGTATATCATTTCACATGCACATCTACAGAGAAAAACATTTTGCTTTCGGATGGATAAAAGTAAACAAAAAAAGGATGGCCTAGACATTGTCTTTCCCAAGCCACCTATAATGAGCTTAAGGTCTTAAAATCCCTCTTGTTAGCGTGACAAAAATTAAAAATGTTACAAAATGACCTAGAGTCATCCAACAAGAGCTGTAGAACAATGAGCTCCTCAACAACTCCAAATCAGCAAACTCACAAATCCAGCATAACAAGTGTTCTGTTTTGGGGAGTATCCAGCCTTTTATCTTTGGGAAAAGGATACTTAAAAAAAAAAAAAAAGTGTGTATTTGAGTCCTGCTGTTTAGCAAATGATTAGGTAGATTTTCACACACCAGTACATTGTCACAACATATCAAGAACCCTTGTACAGCAACATATCATCTACAGAATTTTAGTACTCTAACTACAGTTATTAGCTCTCAGTCAGCTATTAGGTCTCAGTTTTTACTGCTAAAAAGCCTAATGTTTACATCAGTCTTACTGCATCTGTGGTTCCTCACTGCTTGCTTCTATTCAAATCAATACAATCTACCTCAATATTAAAAAGTGGATCATTAAATTGTTTACAAGCTACTTCATATTACTATTTCTTACACAAACACTAATAAGAGAGACTGTATTAGGCTTTGCAACTGCAGAGCATTGCTAAAATAGCACAAGCACTCACTGTATGAGGCCATTTCCCTTGAAACAGAGGAAAAAAAATGATTTGCAACAATGCAATAGTCTTCACTAAAATATACAGTGTCTCGAAGATAATTGTCTTGAGCATGCAGCGTGTTCTGCTGCATGAACAGAAGTACCTGCAGCCATCCCAAATTCCTTAACCTATTCCATACCAGAAAGTTGTTTTGACATTATTTGCAGGCCTGCTACTGATAGAGACATCCAAATACTGAACCTTGATAAACCACAGCAGCTCCTCCAGCACGCCTTTCCAGAACACTCTCTTGGTTGTTAGCAGTGGAAACTGATCTGAAAAAAATAATATACAGATACAAGGTGTCAGAGATGACCACCAATTTGTTAGGGCGAACTGACCTAGGGTTTTCTCCAGAGGACAGCGTCCTCATCTGATGCTCAGGAGTTTGGAGATGAGGTAAGACGCTGGGAAAGGATGTGCAATGCTGTTATTGGGACCGAGGAAGATAAGAGCCTGGCTTTTCTTTTCCTGGAGCAAAGTGCGGCGGCAGGTGGAGGTCGATGGTTTACAGAGGGGGATTTTGCAGAGCGCCACCAGGGACACCATGGGGCAGCATGCGGGGCCACGTAGGCCGTGCATGTAGAAAGCAGAAAGAGGAGGATTCGGATAAACTTTTATAGGATAAACAATCCTACCTCAGAGGAGGCTGAGGGGAAACTTTTAGAGCATACACAAACCTATTTCACCAGTTCTCCCTCCTCTGCCCGCACAGCAGGAAGGTTCCCTCCCCATCTCCCCCCTTTCACCACCGCACCCCGGGGCACTGCCACTCCTCCCTAAAACACAAGAAGCATTGCTGGGGGTGTCCCCGAGTCGTGGCAGCCTGGACGAGGGCGAGGGGGCTGCAGGGCTGCCCCCAAACACCTCCGCAGCCCCCCGGGCAGAGAAGATGGCGCCCGACCCCCAGCACTGCGGGGCGGTTCTGGGGCCGCGGGTCCCGCCTCGGTGCCGACCTCTGAGGCTGTATCGAGCCTGCATGCCGAAGACGGAGATGGTGCCGGTGCCGGTGCGATCGTCCTTGCGGTGCCCATGCTGCAGGATGTGCCGGACCTGCTGCAGGTACTGCAGCTCGCCGGCCATCGGCTCCAGCCCATTAGCAGCCGCGCTCAGCGGCTCCCCCGCCGCAGGCATGGCGGCAGTGGGCAGCCCGGGCTGTCCCCGCCGGCCTGGGGAGCTCCGGCTCCGGCTCGGGCTGTCCCCAGGCCCTCGGCCTCTCGTCCGAGCCCGCCAGAAGTTTTACTTTCCCGCCCAGCAAGGCTGGGAGGAGCAGAGGGAGCAGCGCTTCCCCTTCCTCTTCCCCCCCCTTCCGCGGTGGCTTTCCCCACGGCTCTGCCCGGGGCCCCCTTGCACGCAGCCTGGCAGGCCTTTCCCGAAAACCTAACCGAGCCTGGGCACCAAACTGCCCTGACTTCTCACATGTTCCACCCCACGGGCAAATTAATCCATCTCTGGTCTCTTTGGTAGCAGGACAGAAGGCTTTGGCCTGTGCTGGCAGGCTGCAACACCTCAGGAGGGATGGCTTCGACCTCAATACCCAAAGCCCCGAGTGCAGCTCAGCACCTGCCTCCCTCATCTTCTGTCAGATGCTCCTGCAGCACCATGCCCCATGCACAGGCTCGCCTCCCATGTTACACCCACCCGTGCTTTTACAGCTGGGCTCCTTCTCTGCCATACCTTCTCACCACGGGTAGCACTCGGTGCTGGCTCTTACTGAGTTTCATCTTGTCGATCTGAGCTTCTCTCCCCCATTTTTCAGCGTCGTTTTGCATTCTGACTTGTGCCTTCTGAACTGATTGAAATGATTCCCGATGCAGCATCATCCGAAATTTTTCTAGATAGATTCTGTTCATCAAGCTCTTCCCTGAATATTTCTTCACTAGTATGTCTTAGAGTCTCTTATCTCTCAGACAAAACCCAACTTTCTAAGTACTAGTGTGATTGCACAAGTTATGACTACTAATCTCTCAAGATGAGGATCCTGCAATACAGGCATATATAACGAAGGATGAATGGAGATGGATAAATGGATGAATGGAACAGAGGACTGTTTACTAGAAAGTATTACTTCTCCTTACTGCAGGCAGGAAACTATATCTTCCCTACTATTTAGACAATAAAATTACTATTTTTCTTGTGTCACTTGCATGGTTTTGTACATTTTGAAATGAATCCAACTTCATTAGCAAAGACAGTTGAAAATGGTGAATATCACCATGGGCCAAAAATTCTAAGAAATATCAGGCACAGTAAATGAAACCAAATTACCTAGAACTCTGCTTCTGAGAGATGTATCAGTACTTAACCTTTATTATAATTTGCAAATACCATGCAAGCTAAAGTGTATAATGTAGGAAAAGACAAACATCTTTAACATCTTTTCTGATAAAGGGTTCCCTGTTAATTATGGCTCCAGAGGAGAACTACAAATAAAAAAGTGCCAAAGGCAGAAGACTTACTCATTAGTGCATATTCAGAAAAGTCAATTAATGTGCGTTATAAACATCAAAAGGAACTGGAAGAAGAGATGGAAAGTTTTCATTGGAAAATAATATGCTATATGCATATGGAAATCTGGTTGATTCAGACTTAGCTGAATGTGCAACATCTGTAGGGACCAATCTGGAAAAGACTTAAAAATGTGCCTGAATTTAAGTATGCAAATAGGAATTATTTGCATGCTTAGAGCTGATTATTTCCTTAAATCTTTGCATAAACAGGACCATAGCTGGTTATCAAAGATTACCTAATTTACAACATAAATAATATTTTATTTAAACAAATGACACTTAAAATGGGCTTGAATTTGTTTTCCAATTAAAAGATTGCTACATTCATCAGTTGCTAGCTGATACATCATGGTATTTATTAAGCAAAATTGTATTTATATGCAGCTACTTTAACCATAGGCATTCAACAATTAGCTGTACATCGAGCCAAGGAGTATTGCACCTAAGGAGAGTATACTGGATTTCAGGACGTAAGATTTCACACGTCTTCTTTCCTAGGAGAAAAATAAATAAATAAATTATTTTTAATCTGAAAGATGTTTGACAATTACATATATGGGGAATGTATCAGAGTCCTGCTGTAAAAACAAATACAACATGAAAAACAGGCCAAAGTGGATTTTTTTCTCTTTTTCACTTCTTGTGGAGCATCCCATTTCCTTGTGGAGCTTTTGTTTTTTCTTTCATCGTACTTTCATGTACCCTGAATTTGTTGTGCAAACGGAACATAAAATGGTATTGCAGTTTGGAAACTAACGCCACTTACTTTTCTTGGGTATGAAATGCATATGAAAGATGAGTTGCACAGGCAATTCAGGCTAAAAATTATATTCAGACTAAAGAAATGAATTTTGTCATCATAAGGGCATGAAGGTTAGTCTTATGTGATCTGAAAAAGTATATATTATCAATAACTATAGAAATTACAGAGTATTTTGAAGGCAAACTGTATATCAACTGTGGGAGAATTTTGTATGCTTACAAATATTAAAAACTATGTATTTTAAATTTAATATAATTTCACAAACATAAACCTAATCAAAATTCGTGGTGAGGCTTACTGTATTCTGTCTAAATTCTGCAGGCCAGGCCACTGTAGCCTCTCTGATGGAGGACCTCTCATCTGTTTAAAAATTGTGAGCCTGACCTCAAGTAATGACAGTCAGTAAAAAAAAAAAAAAAAAAAAAAACACTGACATTTTCTTTTCTTCCTTTTTATGTTCCTTCAGAGACTTCTACACACTTTCAGGTTATGCTTCCCAGCTTTATTTGCTGAGATGAGGCTGTCAGATGCTCAATGACCTGAAGAGGAGCCATCTCTGAGTCTAGTGCCTCCTCAGCACATCGGTGGGACACTGCAGTGCTTGTAGGTCTGCAACTCTTGTGGCTCCAGCCTCTAGGACTGCCATTTGTGAGCACTGGTGGTTGCCAGAGCTGTGCATGACAGAGCTCCTCCAGGTTTTGTGGCTAGCCCCACGGCAGCATGGTATCACCAGTAGCATGATATCACCTAAAAAACGCACTATCTTTCCTAGAGTTTCCCCATGGGGTGAGATAATGTGAAGCAATGTTTGCCCCTGCCTCTCTGGCCTTGTTCCTCCCTCCCCATCTGGAAATCTCATAAACACAGAGCAAGGCCTCCATGAGCAATTCCTACAGAAATGGTTAGAAGGCCGTGGGGAGGATTTTCCTCTGCACACTCCTACAAGTCAAATTGCAGACTTGGTTAACTGCTACTCTGAGCACAGCACTGCTAATGTGCAAATTTTATTGCAAAGCGCCTCTTTCAAGTCATGATGCTGGCCCTAACTTTTCAGTCCTTTATTGTCAAAAATAACATGGAGCATGCTCTTAAACACCACCAAAAATAATAAAAATAATAATAAAAAAAACATTATGAATAGTGGTAATTTCAGTTCGTACTTGATTAATGGAGGCGAAGACATGGTGTCTGATGCCAAAGCTCTGGACTGTGGTTGCAAGGCAATTCTTTTCTGATGGAGTATTTGTCATTACATTACCTCATCCCAGATGTTACTTAAAGATCGAGGGTTTCACAGTTAAATAAGCGAAGTCTTTTAATATCATATTGTCTGCATTTTGCAGGCTGGAACATTGAGCATTTGTTTTTGTTTTCTGTAACACTTGTGTTTGTCTCTCAATCAATACATTGTTTCTAAGGAGATGGTCTTGAACATACCATGGCTGAATTCTGTTCCATCTAATGTTTACTGCAATGTAAACATCTCTTATGAAGAACTGTGTTCTCTATAAAAGGAGAAGAGAATGAACTTACCACTTAAAAATTCTGCTTGTATAGTTGCAGTGCTTTTCCAGCTATGTATTCAATGAATTCAGCACTCTGTGGGTCTAAGTTGGGAGGAACTTTAATGGTGAAAGTAGGCGAAGTCAGAATATTCACATCTACCACAGTTTCATTTGCACCAGAGGGATCCCCAGGTACCACCTAGAAGACAGCAAATCAGTACTTTAGACACTACAACCCGCTGTGTGCTTTCAGTTTTGTTTACACCGACTGTGCCTTCCATCTTTAATAAGAGAAGATTAAACCAAAGAATATTTTAAACTTGTCTACTTTCTTTAAATTACTTTGTTCTGAAAAGACAGTGGGTGTCTTCAGTTTATGCCAAAGCTTATTGTAAGCAGCAGGAAGAGGTGACACGGCACTGCAAGACCGTGTTTAACAACTGTAAGTTAATATTTAAACCATGAACTATGCTTATAAAGAGCTTCTGATCTCTTAATGAAAACTTACGTTTGAGTTGTTCCATTAATTTCAAAAGGAAGTGTGCATGGTTGAAATTACTCATTCCCATGTGTTTTTCTAAACCAGACTTAGTTCTGTAGCTTTATTTTCCTGAGCAGATAGCTCAGACTTGGTTGGGAAAGAGTGCTTAAATATGGCTCATCTCCTTGTTCCTGATTTTTGGGGTGAAGGGGGTGTGAGGGGGGTGTTGGTGGATTACACAATTATTTTGTATAAAGTTCTTGTATCAATAGTAGTGCGCTGGATTTCTGAGTTGAAAGGGAGAACGGGATTTGTCCCTGCCCAGTAAAATCCATTGAACTTACCTTGACTGTATTCTTGTGGGCAATGTATAGTTAATCATGATGTATTCACTGCAATATTGACAGCTGCTCTTTATGATATGCAGCTTCCACTGCAATAACCCGCATAGCAGTTGCTTTCTTTGTGCTTTGGGATATATAGGTAGAGACAGGTACGTATATTCAGTGATCCATTAAGGATGTGTTACTGGCTGGTACAGTGAAATTTGCCCAAGAAGGGAATCCGAGGCCAGCCAAAGCTGCTAGTATCAATTTGCTCTTATTAGAGATGATTTGGGTTAGCCTGTCAGGCAGCCATCCAAATAAAAGTATTTAGAGGAAAATAGTTTCTAATCTCTGGAGTTTCAGCTCATTGAGGGATTATCAAACATATGTAAATTCAAGCTGAGTAGGAACTTTCCAGTGTAAAGACCAAAAATTACATATATGCAAACAGCCACAATCCCCAAGAGCATACGTGTGAGCAAGGCATAGGTGAAAGACAACTCTGTGAAATAGTTCCCTTTAGTAGATAATCCTTACCTTAACTATATTGAAAATGTTTTCTGGTCCAATGGTCATATTGGATAGCTCAGAGACCCACCCAAATCTTTCTTTCATCTTGTTCAACAAGTAGGAAGTGTCTTCTGTATGGCGCTGAACCATCTGGAGAATCTGCTCGTACTGCTCGCCAGAGAGATTAACCAGTTTAAAGGCTTCATCAAACTTGATGTGCAGTTCAGGAACATTTGGGCAATCTGTTTAGAAAGACAGCCAGCGTGAAGCTTACAGAAAGTCATGTGTCTTCTACTTGGCCTCCTCTATCTAAAGCACAGAAATCTAGGAAAACTACAAAAACAGGCTAGCAAGGAGGCATATTTTTGGGTTAGTGTTTAAATAATGCTAAATAAAAGAGTTTAATTCTTGCTGACCTATTTTGGTAGCTTTAGTTTAGGCTTACAATGACTAAATGGATTAATTATCCCATTTGCTGCATTACAACGACTTACCAAGTACTTTAAGGTTTGTATCATATCACATAGCAATAGATTGTCGGGTATAGTAACAAAGAACTGGTAGTTACCTTCAGCAACTTCTTAATCTCCTAATATGTTATCTCTTTTTTAATTGCTCATTTATCAATCCATCCCAAGTGTATGGGTTATTAGAAGACTGTAATTCCTGACGTTAGTATTCCTGCTGAGTGTTAAGGCCTAATTTGCTTTATCTAACAATTGCTAAACATTAGTATGTGACTGAGGATTGCTCTCTCTTTTCTTTTGTAAAATGTGTAGTTTAAACAGTAATATTATATTATTCCTGTGCAAGAATTACCATGGACACATTCAATTTAGTCTCTATCAAATAGGACTATCAAGGGACACCTTCAGGCTGATAGCACAGCAACCACAGATACGAACTGGTATGTGTAATAAGCAGCTGTAGACAAAAAGGTATTTTTAGTGAGATGGAAATGGTCCAATGCTCTCTCCAAAATGTGTCATTGGATCACTTAAATCTGCAACGCTGGAGATGTTCTGAAGATATTTGGATTTAAGTATTTCCTGTGGCTTTTGAGGCATAAATAACTCTGGAAACACAGGCATGTTATGCTGCAGTGGGAGTCCTGACAGTGTTTCTGTGTGATACAGTCTGATTTTTTTTCCAGGTGCCCATGGAGAGTGCATGCCAGAGCTTTGCCATCTTCTTACATATTGAGAAGCACGCCCCTTTTTATTCGCCATGTCAGCCCTGTTTTACAAGCTCTTCAGTGCTTGCTTTCCTTGTGAGGAGCTAATGCTGCCTGGCATTATGTCTGGTTGCCTGCAGGAGAAGCCAGTGTCAGGAGTTTCAGCTTCACCTTGCTTTCTGCTCAGCACTTGTGCACCCAGGCAGGACTGATTGCTGCCTGATCTCTTGCTCCTCTGTAGGATGGCAACTCTCACAGTGTATATAGGTATTTTGTGTTCAACTTCGGACCTCCAGCAGTATGTTAACAACTGAGTTATACTGACACTGTGTGGAGACAGCAGGGAAAGGTAATTGAAATCATCTGGAATGACTAATGGTGTTTAAATTCCTAATTACAGTAAAAACCCAGTGACTGACTGTTAATTCCAAAAATATGGAAACAACACAGTAGAAAATGACAGCCTCAAGATATACAAACCAATGGCCAACACATTACAGAAATAAATCAGAAAATCAGAGAGTATTTACCTTGCAAAAGATTGTCTTGACATTTCTGACATCTCTCGTGAAACCGTGTGCATCCAGAGGAATTCTCTCGAAGCTCTTTGCACAGAGTTCTTTGACGTCCTGACACAATTTTTGAGAACATGCCACTTCTGTCAGAATCTAGGGCAAAATTACAGTATTTTTAGACCGACATTAAGTTTAGGTTCTTAATAAATACACATTTGTTACCTATTACGTTTGATTATATAAAGATACTTTTTGCACTGAATCCAAAATAACTGGCATAAGTCCAAGCAACAAATAGGGATTAAACATTCAGAAGTCAAAATCAGGAGATGATGTAAACCCTGTTTTCTTCCAAGGAATTCATATAATTCCCTTATAAAGGCATGGTAATGTATTTCCCACTGATAGTCAAACAATTCTTAATATTACCACAGACCATTTTTACAGCATGAGCATTCTGATAAGATCTGTTTGACCTTTAGAAATCAGGATGTTTTGTAATTGTGTAGAGCTAGATGAGAGCACAGTACCAAGGTAACATGGGTCGTGATTCAGGAAGAATTAAAAATTGCTTTTGTAGAATCGCTTCAATTTATGTTTTCTGATGACTGTATAGTGACTATGCCACCTCCCACTCAGAGTTATTGCATATCCTTACTGTGCTCTCTTTATAGATAGGCATCAGCATGTATTTGAACTGCTTTTTGTTGTTGTTGTTGGTTTTGTTGTTGTTGTTGTTTTAATTTTCATTAATAAGATAGGAAAGATAAAGCTTATCTGTATTCTAAAGGTTGACTGAGGGTTGTTTCCTCCATCGAGAGTTATCACCTAAACCAAAGCTATGCCCAGTGTTTTTCTGGTTACTGGGAAATCCCGTGGCTGTTTTGTATTTGACTGGTACACTACATTGCACCAGTAGCTTCAGGCAGGGCTTGCAGCTGTCTGGCAGAGCTTAATGTCATTTGGCAAGGGCAGGGATATGCCATGACATCTCGCAGAATTACCCTGACTTTTTAGAGTTGGAGACACGTCAATATGGCATGATACATAAGTCTTCCTGACAAAGGCTGAGATCAGACCTGTCAGTCAGCCTTGTGAAAACCTGCATCTGCCATGACTTCAAGAGCTCCTGAGGAACTCCTGAAAACATTTTGAGAAATAACACGAAAATTAGGCTGTGTAGGACCCATAAGTTCCACTTCAATATTTCTATGAGGTTTCTAGGTGATTTCTTCTTTTTAATTTATCCAATGAATTTATGCTTGGCCCATGCCTGTTTAACCAAGGTAGCCTCCAGAGCTTCCATACCACGTCTTACATTAACATGCCACGGACTGAGCCACAAGCTATAGTTTAGCAATCCTGAGAGGTTTGATGTCACCGACCAGGCAGTTGAGTTTTGTTTTCCAACACTTGCCTTTGGCTTGTTCCGTCAAATCTCTTCTATTATCTTTGTATTCATTGAATGCTTCAGTAATCACCTCACTGACACCTTCAAACACTGTCTTGCTGAAATCAAAGACTGTCTGTAGGAAGCCTGGTATGCCCCAGTCTTTCTGTAAGCCATCACTTCTGGTAGTATCCTCGGGTAAAGCAGGCATGCTGGGGGACTCGTTCAAATCCAGATCAGACATGAAATACGCTTGAAAGGACTGGTCAAATTCTTTTTGCATGTGCTTGAAAAAAATGAAACTTCTGTCAAATACTGAGCCCATGTCTGATAATAGTTGGCTAAATAAATCTTCCATTTTTACTAGCTGGGTATCCTCTTTCTCAGGCTTTTCATTAACCTGGATGTCTTTTCCTTGATCTTCATGAAAAGTAAAAATAAGCGTAGGTATTTTCCTCAAAAAATCTTCGACCTGAATGTAAGAAAGAGATAGATTAGCTGCCAGACAATTTAACAATTTTCATCTCTCAGGGAAGTGGCTCTAAACTTTTTTTTTATTTTTTCAAATACCTATAGCAACAATGTACTCTCTTACAACTGAAATCACAGCAAATTCTCCAAAGTAATTTAAGATATTAGACTCAAGAGTGCAAGTACATTTAGTCTAAATTATTAGCTCCAAATCAGGTCTGGAGGAAGAGGGTTGGCCTTTAATCTGTTGAGGCTCAAAGGTAGTATTGGTTTTTGGGTTTTATCCAACATACAGTTTGGACTTTATCTTGGAAATATTTCTGTGGTAGTTTTGTGTCATGTAGAGAACAGAAGGCAGTTGTTCTCAGTGTAATCTGTAAACACCCTTGCCTCTCACCAATAGCCAAGTGCTCAAATTCCTCTGCTAAACCAAACCCATTAAAATCAATAAATCAGTGGCTTCGAGTCCATGGTTTGCTGATGGAGGAGACTGAGTGACAGCTCTGCTTCGTGGAGTTCCCATTTCCCAGGTCTCAGCTGCTCATTCCCTGCTTCCCACTTTGACATAATGCCTTCACCTGAGCAGAAACACTGCCTTGTGAAGCCACAATTTATGGCATTAGAAAACTGGTAAGGGTTAAGAAGCACCATGTCAAATATATATGTACACATATACATATGTGTATACATACATGTATACATTGACAGGCATTTTGGCAGAACTAGGGGGAAGGTACATTGTGAATCCATGCTGGAGGATCAGCCTCAGCTTGTATTGCCCCCACTTCCTGTGTGTCATCAGCCACAGCTAGAGTCTTTGTCCTCTTTTTTTAAACACGATTTAGGTCACAACACATTTCTCACTTTGAATGCTTCAAATAAATCATAGAACTCACAGGAGAAGTTATTGAGAGTGTCAAAGAGAGTGACGGTGCAGTGTATGTTTTACTGCAAGGATTTCCACCTGACACCCAAAGACTCCTGAAACTCCAGGTGATACATCAGGAATTAATATCTAAAAATCCCAAATAATCACCAATAGGCTTAAATTTAATACATCCCACACTTTTACTTGAATAATTTTAAGAATACGCACAAATACTAAACACTTTTGATCTAAAACTTCTCACATGCGAGACACACCATGTGTAAGTTTTCAATTAGCATATTTTTCAGTGCCTGGGGATCTGAAAGCTAGGTAACTTGGCTAACATTTCAGTAGCAACAATTGTGCAGGATCTGTTGTTAAGCTGCAGTTAAAGCATATGCCCAAATAATAATAATAATAAAAAATACAGTTTTGTTAAATCTTGTAATAATGTCCCAGCCAGGAAAGCATACTTTCTTTCTGGTAGAACTTGGGGAATCTCTCTAACAATTAACAAACCTAACAATTTCTTCTGTTAAAAACAATTAAATACTTTAAAGGCAGTTTGTTACTTAAAGAGTAGATATAGAATAACCTAAATATAGAAAAAAACGATATTGTGTAAGGAGATTATTTTTTCCATGGGGACTTTTCTTAATTCTATGTACAATTTTAACTCTGATTATCATATGGAACACAGAGAATCTATGTGGTATTTTTCACAGTTATTGAGCATCTTAATGCAAGTCCTACTGTGAGATACATCACTGTATATCTGGAGTGACTCTTTGGGAACCAGAGGAATAATCAATGCCCATGGAGCCACGCCAGGGTGCCACAGAACTCACTTTAGCTCAGTGTTCAATGAATGTAATTAAATGTAATCTGTGCTTTATAACTTCACATTTCCAGGCCCTCCAAATCAAATTAATTTTAGTAAGTTGATATAGCTGAAAGAGCTGGCCACTGAGAAAATGGGAAGTGCTCTCTCCAAAACTGGTGTGTGGATTCAAGAGTATTTCCCAGATACAAAATTTCTTCCTACCTTGCTTCTAAATGTTGACACACCACGTCTGCAAGTTGTAGAAAATCTCATGCAGGTACTTTCTAAACAAGATTCACATTCATCCCATAGATTTTTCAAGGATACTTGGCATTGTCTTTCTTCTTCTTCTAATCTTTCTTTTACTTCATCCATAATTCGCAAAGCTTCCTGAATAAGAAAAAAGATTCAGTTGATGGCAATTTTCAGATTAATATCCTGAATACTTATCCCAATGTTGATCACTCATTTTGCCTATTTATTGTTCCTTTTTTCTAATCTTTAACCATTGGGGTGTGTTGCCTCTTCAGCTGCAATCACACGTGGACGGAAGGGGAAATTGAAAAGCTTCTCCATACAGAGTTTTCCTAACATTCAGAGAGTGCAGTGTACGAAACCAAACAGATCTCTACAGTCAACCTGGATCTTTGAGGTTATGAAAAACAAAACAAAATAAAACAGTCCGCTTTGCTACTTTGCTCTGTTCTTTAAGGGCCTGTGATGCTTCACGAAGCTAGGTCTTTGCCATACATAAATTCCCTCTCTAATGCAGAAGTATCCAAAAGTATGTATGTATTTTCCTCTGTTTGTGATTATACTAATCCAAAAACTGTAGTGAGGGGTGTTCTTCCCCCCCTTGTGGAAGTGTGAGGTACTTCTTCCACACCAAATGGAAACAAGATGCATTTTGCAATGCTGCTTCTAATTACTGGATCATTCTTCATCCAGTAGAGCACAAAGCTGAGCAATGATTAGAAGAAGCACTTTAGAATAGACTGGACAATGGAAAGACAGAAAAATTCTTGTTAAAGTAGATTGCACATCATAAATTTCTTTCTTCCAGTGCAACATATTTTAATACTTTAGGTTTCCAAACACTATTTCATGCTGTTCGTAAGTATGACAGAAATACTTAATGGGTCAGACTTACTCCTTCCTGGAAGTATTTCAATAGAGAAAAGTCTCTGAGAAAAGAAGACTTCTGTCAGAAAGTGCTTGGTGGAGCTAGTAATTTTGCTATTCATGTTTGATGTTTAATTATTTTCTGATCTTTCTAAATATATTTATTCAGTGTTTTATAAACTCTTGCGGTTGGGGATAAATTCTGTGCAAATGAAATCATCCAGTAAGAACCAACAATGGACTCAATAATGGGAGCATAGTGGTGTTTCTAAAGATGTCATCAAGTTACCAGGAGCTTTTTGACTTGCTAATACATTTAGTTTAAAATAATCTCCAAGTTGGGCCAAAATTGAATTTTCTTTCAAGCTCACTGAAAGCAATAGTTAAGATCTTTTTGTATTATTATTTTTTAAATATTCAGTATTCTCCACTTCACAGGATCATCTGAGAACATTGCTCTAAGCTTAGGCATTGCACCAGGACATTAGGATTTCCTCTAATCCCCTGTTCTTTCTCTAGAGAGCATTATTATTTGCAGCAATATAATTTTTTTTCTGAAGGTCTGAAGTCTGTAAAGCGAGCTGGGAAGTGCCTTAAGGCCTGCAGTGTATGAGGGGACATGGAGGGCAGAGCAGCCAGACTTTCTGCACTAAACACCTTTGCAAAGCTGCCTGTAGTTGCCTTGGTCTTCATTTGGTGAAAGAGATGATTTCTAGAAATGAACCATAAAAGCAATAAAGAAATGAATTCAACACACTGCTGGATATTACAAACTCAAGTTCTTTCTTCTAAATAATGTTTGAGTCCACGTAGAGCATTTCATGGCTCCTTTTACTGCAGAACATCTGTGTTTTCACATGGTGGTCACCACCAGCTTTGACTATGCCTAGGCTGCTTCTTGTCACTAAACAACTGCAGAAGAACAAGAACACAAATCTCAAGAAGGATGGTGTCAGATGACTTGTTTTAACTTACAACCAGGATGGGCTGAGACAACGTAACGTGCTAACTTGTGGTAACTTAGCTGCATTTTGTCTACTGTTTGCTCTTTTATTTTCATTTTAGAAATGATTTAGACATTCAGCCACAAGGGAAAAGTTAACACTGGCACTCAGTTAGGAAGCTGTGTTTCTGAGGAAAGATGTAAACTCTTCACCTCTAGGTTTTGAAAGAACCACAAAATCTGGAAAAGGCACCAGTGACACAGGCGTTGGTCTCATTCAATGCTTTACTCCAGTGCAGTCTGAGAGCTTCAGTCAGAACTGAAGCCTTAATATGCCAGATTCCTGCAAACACACAACCTCTTTCTTAAGAAATTGGCAAATGTGAACTAATGCTTTAACTTTTTTAGAAGCATCAATCCAGGCTAGGAAAGAATGTCCATTGGCCCAGGTCCTGGTTCAAAGATCCATACACTGAGAACCTCTATAGACCTACTGTGAGAGTTTTCTTCTGCTGGTGAGAAAAAGCAGAAGCAGAGACTTCCCATCACCCCTGGCTTTGCTATGTGACTGCACAAAAAGATGTATGCTCCTCAGAACGCATATACAATATGGTTTGCATTCTTCACAGAAAAAGGGAGACTCCAGGGGATCCTTTCTGGGTTGGTTTTTGGCCTTAGCATAATAGCATGCTATATACATGTATATCACTTCCAGGAGGTAGGCTAAGTCCATGTACAACCTGCCTCATCTTTGATTAAAAATAGCCATAACTTAAAAAAAACAACAACAACAACAACAACAACAACAAAACAGGTGCACTTTTTACCTGTTTTTCTTCACTGCTCTTCTTCAAGGTTTTCATCAGATCTATGTGCTTATCTTCATTTTTTTCCATCATAATTTTCATCTGCTTAATACCAATCAGAGCTTTCTTTACCTCGTCATCTACATATTTCTCTCCAACTTCAGATAACACTAAAATAAATAAATAAATAAATTTATAGAGTGGCTTAATCCAATTTTAGCACTAGCACAAATTGTCACACACAGATGACAAAGGAAAGCAAACCAGCTTTATGTTTCCCTACAGTTGCAATGCCAAACCTTGGGACAGTGAGTGCTGAATAACATGCAGCCAAGGCAATTTCCGTCAATTAAGGTTTGGGCTCTGAGTCTTTGCCAGTGATCAGCTATATACTTGGCTGTCCCATTTCTGATCACCGAACCCCAGTATAGTTGAGGTTGGAAGGCACTTCTGGAGGTCACTGAGTCCAACCCACCTGCTGAAAGCAGGGTCAACTGGAGCAGGATGCTCAGGACCTCATCCTGGGTTTTGGGTGTCTCCAAGGGTTGCTCACTAGTTTCTTATTGACATAACCTATATATTTATTTTTGATCTGAAATCAGTCTGTGAGAGTTTGAGAGTATATATTTTGAAAATGTAGATTACAGGAGCCTGCAACCTGCTTTCCAAAAAATATAATCTCTAGAGTTCCTGTGAGGTAACACCCATAGAGTTTTGGTGAAAGGCCAGACTGGTCTCCGTGTTGCACCTTGAATCTCTTCATGAGTGCAAATTCTTTATCTGTATTTGTTCCCTGTGTAGAAATACCCTGAATATTACTGGAGCTATACAAAACAAGTAAAGGGCACATTACCATGAGACTGCCAAAAGCATATGTCATTCATTTATTCCATTATATTTCTCTTCCCCTCCTCTAACATTTTGTTTGTCACAGAAGTACTATTAAAATAGACAGAAGCAAAGGAATATTTCATGGCTGATCCTCTTGGGCTTCATACCTACACAGTAAAGCTATGCTTAGAGGTGAGTATACACAGAACATCTGTTGTAGGGTTGTTTTTTTTTTTCTCCTAAATTAAGTCATTTTATTTCAATTATTTTTAATAATCATCTTTTCCAGCTAAGCATATAATTCTGGAATAAACATTTGCAAAGGTTATTTAAACAAACAAAAATCAGTGGGATTGAACATTGGGTTCAGCTTAAACTCTAATGATCTATGAAGGACCAAATAACCTATAAAAATGTAAATAGTTTATTTTGTCACAGGAGGCTTCTCTGTTAATACCTTTAGTTTCTCACTCAATTGTTCTTATTTCCCCATTGTTCGTGTGGATGCTTTGTTTCAGCAAAATTCAGCTATATCACAGTTTCTAAGCTCCACACATGAAAACAGATCTCTTGACTGCAATGAGCATGGAAGTCAAAGAGCACCAGGGCAAGCCTGAATGGAGACCTGGGCCCAGGGACTTCCAGCACACCCCCCGTAAGAAATGCATACATACTCTTGAGGCTTTCCCGGAGATTTGTTTCCTCCTGCCTTGTCGGTGCACACTGGTGACCATTCAGACAGAGCACATATATTAGAAATACCCAAGAGGACTTCATGGTCTTTCTGTTAAAAAAACAGGTTGATAAAGTTAGATATAAGGATCTTTGTGATGGCCAAATGCCTAGGTAATTTTTACTAAGCATAATACAAGTCCCTTTATTTTTGTCTCTGACTCTCTAAGTATGGTTTCTCAGATCTATAATATACTCCTACTGTTAGTAAAAACACGAGTAAAAAGGTGACCTCATTCGTACTCTATTTATTCATACTAATAGATCAATTCCACTGAGTTTACACAATGGTGTAATAGAACCAGGACACAAAAAATATAAAACTGGAAGATTATGAAGCTCAGTCTGTCTCTTTTCTCTTACACTAAAAGCTTTTTACTCTTTTTATTGTTAGTTCATGTTATACACAAATCCATGCTAAACATTATTGCTAGGTTTTGAAAAGGAAATTTCTAGAATATTGTTCCCCTCCTTATCTCCAAATTTGTGACTGCTTTCATTGTCCTTCAGGATAATACTTAAAATAGCAAAGGCAGTAATAGGTGTGCTAAGAAGCTGGCAATTAGATCATTTTATAAGTAAACACAGCAGCAATTGAAATAAATTCCTAACAAAAAAAAAAAAAAAAAAAAAAGACTTTTACTATATTTCCCTCCCCAAAAAAGTTACATGAATAAGGTTTAAGAAAGGTTTATTTTTTAGAAACCATGCAATTACACTTTATAGTCCTCATCTCATAAGGTAAACATGGTGTTTACATTCCTTCTTGTTAGGCAGTGCAGCCTTCTGGAAGATGCAATTATCAGCTGCAAGTGCATATGTAAATGAAGAGCCGGGATTTATCTATATCCTGGATTTACTTCTACAGTCACTTGCACATTTTACCTTTACATTTATAATGAAATACCGATTAACTTTGCAAAGAAATACAAACCCACTGCCAAAGGAAAGTTAAAAACCAGCATATTTACCATTAATACTGAAACGCGTCCTCTGAAAAATTGCTGCCCGCATCAGGAAGGGCTGGGGCTGTGCTCTGATCTAATTGCTCAGAGTGACAGGGATTTTGCCATGTTCGACTTATCTGATGACAAGGTACTTAATCCTATTAATGGGACATATTGTCATTAGGCTGGGGGGAGGTTGCTTGTATGGGACTTCGTGCTCAGCCGTGTGGGCAAAACCACTAGGGGGAGTGTTGGATAGAATTACATAATTGAACGCGGTACGGATCTGTTATTTTTCGGTAGTCCTCTCTTTACAGCTTGTCAGTCATCTTGCTTTTTACCTTAGGAGACATCTGCAGTTTATGTTCTTAGTGAAATTACTACAATTAGTTTGACTAAAAATAGCTTCCAACGTTTAATCTCTTCAGCTATAAAAAACATTGAATTGCGTCACGGCTTTCTTCATATACATTCTGAAGATACAAAAGTTGAAAGAATTAGGGAATCCAGGTGCAGTCTGGCATATGAGTAGAGCCTGAGATGAAATAAGCAAATCTTGGCATTTTGTACATCATTATTCTTGATGATGTTTGGGCTTTTTGCCCCCTTAATGATTTTCTTCAGTAAACCCATGTGTCTGAAGTACATCTGGGATCTGAGCAGCATGAAGTTTTAGATACTTTGAAATGAGATACTTAAATGCTAGCAGATGCTTGATATAAAATATGCACAAGTATTGTTGGCAGGTAGTATCGCACCTGTGATGTTCACCAGCAGTACTCCCTTGAAGACAAAGAGGGGACAATGAAAGTAGGTATATGTGGCTAGTGGTCCATAACATCAGTTTTTAATACATCCCTTTTGTTTGTTTGTTTACCTCGTAGTTCATAAGAGTCAACTGGTGATTGATGGTCAAGGTCCAGGAAGACTAGTGCTGCTTAGGCAAGGGACTTGTTTTTTTATTATTATTACTACTTAAAACATGTCAGGAAGAATGGAGAACCCGTTAGCTTTTAATGGGAAGTGCAAGTCCTTGACTTGCATTACATATTCAGATAGCTCCACTCTTATTTTCTGAAAATGGTGGAAGGGAGGGGAATTCATTTTTTGTTTTAATATATATGAATTGCTGGTTCACTGAAATACTGCTGACTTCTTGACCAAGATCCATCATTGTACAAAATATTTCAAATTATCTTTTGTGACTATACCAAGCAAGCAGCCTTGAAGGACTTGCAGTCCCCTGCCAGGAGCAGCCTGGCTCAATGCAGAGAAAACTGTACTTGATCTAGAGTAAAAATGGCAGTCCAACACATCACCCAACCCATGGGGAGGGAGACCAGCACCCCTGTCAAAGTGTGCAGATGCTGGAGGCTGCCTCAGGCACTGACTCCATGTCTTGTTTTCAGAATTGCTCTTCTTCTGACCGCCCGTGTGGGTCCACAGTCAAACACATCCATGCACCTTGCAATGCTAGTCCTTAAGGGAAATAAGCTAAGGTTGAGACATGAAGCCTCATGCATGTCAGGCTCTTTTTTCTCAATTCGGTTGATTTTGAACATTGTGAAGTGTGTTGCATCATCTTAGGTGTTATTCTTCATGTCGTATTACACCCACTATGTAAGCAAATGGAAACAGGCATTATTATATAGATTTATTCATTGAATAAATTAATAAATAAATAAATAAATCCCAATTCTTTGCTCCAATGTTATTTTTTACATATTTGGTGGTTGAAATAGGAGGTATAAGAAACCTAGGAAATTTCAACCTGAAGACAAAATTATCTATAGCTATTATGCCTGTTAAAGTTAATCTTGGACTTATATTTAATCTTTGAATTGCACTTGGGAACCCAACACTCTGTTCTTGAAAGGTAATTACTGGTAGTGCTCACTCTGGAAATCATTTCTCTGACATTTTCATTTTGAATTTAATCAAACAGGAATCTCCAAAATTATAACTTCAGGTTACATATCGAATATCCATTCTATTTTCTTTTAATGTTTCAAATCTGTCTTGTACTGACCCATTGTGGATATCTCCAATTTTTATATCAGCTGCCATATTCAACTGTTTCCTCTTAATGTGTTCTTCTAAATTTGAGTAATTCAATCACCAATAGTGTGCCATGTCACCACATTGTGGTACTGACATGCCTATTTTTTCACAAGCTAATACAAGCAGATGATTCAGAGCTTACTGCTGTGGCTGCAATTAAGATATAGTCTTTTAACAGCTTCTCATGCTGGACACAATCTGAAGAAGCCTTTGTGAGCAAAACTCTCTTTCTCCCCAGCTCAACTGTTATTCACATACTGCTGTATATTTACTGAAAGTAATAAGTATATATTGAAAAAAAAATAAGGAAATAACTTGAAAAGGGATTTGCAGAAAAACAGGGCTTTTGCAAGAATCTGATAAATTCAAACTGAAATAATTCCAATGATTCAGATCAACATTAAACTTGAACCTAACTGAACTTTAGCAATGGGAGTTGTAGCTGATTTTTGGAGTTGCCTTCTGTCCTACTGGATGACCTCCACAAATGTATAACATTTTTTTACAGTGTACTGTGACTTCTCCTTTTTTGTTGATCCATTCCACCTGGCAGGATTAAGAATCAAGAAATATGTTGAAATGGAATTTCCTGTGTTATACATTAGCTGTGGGATTTTGTTCCGGTTTTGTATTTATACAATTATTTGCTGTTTGGAAGAGTTGTTTTCTACTATATATTTTCACATTTATGCCTGAGATAGGCCAGTCATTTAATGATCGTGCTGAAAGTATGTTTACTTGCTTTCAGTCTTCACGAGCCATGCAAAGTGCTATACATCGACATTAATTCTCTTGATACTTCTATGGAATAGTCCCCAGTTCTACCAAATCTTAATTAGGTTTATTTGTAAGCACACCATTAGTTCCACTGCTTTCAATTGACATTAAATCCTACTGGGGGCCTATTGTCTGATTACATGCCTAATCTAAAGCACGCACAACACTTTGCTAGCAGTTGGTATGGTTTTTAAGGCTATAGGAATTGAAGTTTTTATTTTGTTTTGTTCTGGTCTTAATGCTTTCCAGTAATTCAGGAGCCCCTAAGTGGTTTCCACTTTCTCCTGTCATTCAGAGGCCATGGGAGCCCTCCTTCAGTCTGACTTTGAGCTTTACCTGAGTAGCTGAAGTTAGGAAACAAGGCTCCTTCTTTAGCCAGGAGAGAGAGATGCTCTCACTCATGCTGGAAGGACTAAGGAGCTGAGGCTACCCTAAGTTACATAGCTGGAGTTAGACCAAGCTACATATCTTGTAAAAAGAAATATCACCTCAGGCCTCAAAAGTGGCACAGCTGTGTTAGCATGACACTATCTCAAAGTTCACGAGCCCTGCCGATGTGATTGCCCTGTCTGGAGGAGGGTCAGGCAAGGCCACATCAAGGCCCTTCACTGTGCTCCATGCAAACACGAAACCAGCTGAAGGCATGAAATCAGCATGCATAGCTTAGTGCATCACTAATTAATGTGTCTTTATTTGAAACTATTAAGCTTTTGATGTCGGAGGAACCATCTTCAGAAGTTTTGATGTGTTTTAAAATGTGTAAGACTTCTGATTTCCTTTTGCTTGTCTATCCATGGACATTCAGGAAGACTATTAGGTGTGGAAAAAAATCTTTCACTTCACTGCTGAATTTTTTTCACAAACACTCCAGGCCTTTGACACAAAGCTTTAAATGCCAGTCCCAGCAGTAAAGGGACATCTGCTGTTCACAGAGTTGTGCAAAGTTTCTTAACATCTAATCCAAAGACTCTACACAGAAAAGAGGGACCAAGCATGCCAGTAAGTGATAGCAAGATACTGAACACTGTATTTGGGAAGACAAAAGTATGAAATAAAGGGATTTAAATACTTCTACGGACCAGAGAATGAAAGCTTTAGAGTTGAATGTAAGATGGTATGAAGCTGAAACATAAAAATGATGTGGTTGTCTTCAGAATTTGTGCTTGAGATATCAGCTAACTATTGAACTTGGAGTAGCACTATTACTGGTGTTATGTTATCAGCAGGAGATATCAAAGTCGGTGTAAGGATAACAAAATGAGTTAGAAACAATTTATTATAAATCTGTGAAGCTAATCTGCATGGTACAGTTACACAAACAGATTTCAGGAAGCATTTAATATTAAAATGCTGAAGTTTTCAACCAGATGTTTTGCAAGGATTTAGTTTCAAGCTTCCCTAGGAACATTAAAACAAAAAAGTTTTATTGCATGCAGACATGTAATATATCAGCTTTCAGCCTGCAACTGAAAGGAACAGGGTTCCTCATGTGTTTTCAACTGGTTTGCTTAAGCATATCTTCATCATTCAGTTCTGTATCAGCTAGTTAAAGGGCGGTTGCTTGTTGGAAACAATTCTGGGGTTTAATGAAATTAAGATGAATGAATTATCAGTGCGTAGTTTTTGATGTGCTGAACAACTCTTGAAGATGCTGCTAACTGCCCCAATCTGCTGGTTTCTTGAAAAGTTAATTAAAGGCATTCACGATAGGGCCTTAATAATATTCTGCGAAACTGGAAATTGCTTTGGTGAAGAATAATCCTCTGACTAGAAACTTGGCTTCTTGCTTCTGCTGCATTTAAAGTGGAACCGGCTCCAGTGCCTGAGGGTTCGAAAGTCCAAAGAGGGATGTCTGAAGATCACACTTCCTCAATATAACCAGTAAGAGGACAAACACAGCCCCCTTGCTTGCAGTAGCACGGAAGTGGAAGGAGTAAAGCTGGAATGCTGCCTGAAGTTGTCTTTTTCTCCATTTCAGATATTAGAAGCAATTTCTAAGAACAGCATTACTGCAATTAGAATTAATGACTTCATGCTTCTAACAGTTCTTGCTTAATTGCCATTGCACATGTTTTTACAGCTGTCCTTTTATATAACTAGTACACTGCCCCGTGCAGCTGCCTCAGAACTCCGAGCTTTTAAAACTGCGAAAAAACAACATCAATTACAGAGACCTGACAAATGGGAGGAGAATAAAAAAGAAACATTGAGTTCAGAGCAAATGAGAATTAGCAAAAAAAAAAAAAAAAAAAAAAAAAAAAAAAGACAGAAAGGGAAATGAAGGTGAGACATGAAAGAGCACAAGGTACTAAAATGCCAGGGGAAGCATTGACGGGGACAGCCTCTCCAAATGGAAATATATGAAGAAAAATACAATTCCATATTCCCCACCAACAGATAATTTGGTCTTGAAAACAACAAAAATGTAGAAAGCCCATGAAGATGCACATGTGGCAGCACAGGACAACTACATTTACCTTCAAATCCTTCCTCTTTTCCCCTGTTTCCTTCAGTTCTGGTATGAAACCATTTGGGCAAAGTTGGGAATTTGCTGATGCTTCAAGTTTCTTAAGACATTTCCAGGTGCTGTGAAATACTAAGGACTAAGAAAAGAATATGGGAGTTTTCAGTTCGGATTTGAGTGTGCACAGTGTTCACCTCAGCCAATGAGCTAGGCTTTCTTTGTAGCCAACCAAGAGCTTTAATCTAAGCCACAGTTGAACTGACCTGCTGTAGACCTTGACCTCAAAATTAGTTGAGTCACAGTTTGGAAGACCCTATTTTTGTTGCAAGTAGAAAGTGAATGTAGCAGACTAACCTAAATGTAGATCTCTAAAACTGGGACAGATGAATCTCATTGATATGACACGCAGTTTCAGCACGACCTGGCTTATTTCTAAGTGTTTCCCAGCAGCATCTGGGGCTGCATTAAGAAGAGGACTGCCATGGGAGTGGGCCATGGGAGGTCAACCTTCCCCCCCTGCTCAGCACTGGTGAAGCCACACCTGGAGTGTGGGATCCAGTTCTGGGCCTCCCAGTACATGAGACATGGAGATACTGGGTCAAGTCCAGTGAATGGTCATAAAGACAATTAAGGGACTGGACCATCTTCCATGTGAGGAGAGGCCAAGAGAGCTGGGACTCTTCAGCCTGGAGATCTTCAGAGGGATCTTATAAATAAGTATAAATAACCCGTGTGAGGGAATGTAGACAAAAGAGACAGACTCAGTGGTGCTAGTGCCAGGACAAGAACGAACTGGGCATGAGGAAAACACAGGAGGTTCCATCTGAACACAAAAAAAAACACTTTTTATGGTGAGGGTGGACAGACACTGGAAGAGGTTACCCAGAGAAGCTGTGGAGTCTCCATCCGTGGAGGTACTCAAAACCTGATGGGACATGGTTCTGGGTAACCTTCCTTAGGTGGTCCTGCTGGAGCCGTGGGGTTGAACCAGATGATCTCAAGAAGTCCCTACCAACCTAAACTCTTCTTTGATTTCCTGTTTATATTTGTATGGCACGGGCCAAAATGGGATTCATAGATAGTCTGCAAATTATGGTTATGTGTAACTTCCAGCATGCATGGAAGTTGGCAGGTTCTGAGCATTCACACTTAGAGCATAACTGCGTTAGAAATTATTTCAAGCTGTACAGATTCCTGTCTACCATTTCCTAGCACCATCTGCAGTCAGACGAGATGGCAGTTACCACATCTAAATCATCATCTTTCTGAAAACTTGAATCCAAGTGTTAAAGTCATAAAAGATAAAGGAAAACTCCTACTGAGCATAACATAGCACAGTAATTTACTTCAGGATTAGACTCTAACACTTCAAAGTCTTTCTAGATTTTCACTTAGCTTTTGGGTTAGCTATATTTATTAATGTCCAGCACAGTATCAGATATCCTAATTTTTTTTTCCTATAGGTAATGCATGTAAAAATATCTGTGAAGATAGGCTCATTTTGGTTATTTAACACAATGGAGAAAATGTTGGAAGCATATTAAAGGTAGCCTCCTATTTGTGCATTTACATGGAACATATTAGTTTTCTCACAAAAGTGCTAAAACTAGATACTTCACTGTTTTTCTTGAGCTTTGGAAAACTGAAATATCTCCTCTGCAATTGAGGGCAATTTTTCACCTCTATGCTAAGATTTTAGTAAGATATGGAGATGTAGAGTAAAAAAATCATTCCAGCTCCAACTGGAAACTGGGCAGAAGAACATAGCCATTTGCTCATTCAAGTTAAGTTTTATTTAGTTCTTTAAGAACTGGATCTTTGTTATGTCCAATATAGTCAGTGTATGCAAGTTACTGATATGGAATTTCATGACAAAAAGTTCTACTCTGGAATGTTGACAAAAATCTGGAGTACAGGGCTAGTACTATGCATTAAGATGTACTCTCACTGCACATTCTGGGCACCTTGCAGAAATGGTTTTGCTCTGCATCTGGTCAACAGAGAGATATAGAAGCCTTCAGAAAATAATTGAAACCATGAGTTAGGCAGTACTTAACTTCCTAACTCAGCTGATCTTAAATGGCCACTTCATTTTGTCTGCTAGAGGAGCCAGAGCACCTGGCCACATGTATGTAAGACACAGGAATGGTCAGTGATTAATCCTAAAAATTCTGAAGTAAAGCAGATTCATTTGAAACACCTTACATGCTAGAAAGCTTCAGGAGCTCTGTAGTATAGATGTGATTTTGTTGCTAACATTAATCAAAAGTATTTCGCTAGAGGCACTGGAAGATAGTATCATACTACATATTTTCCTACTTGACTTCGGGAAGAAATTTTTCATTCCACTCTTTTGCCCTGGCATCTCTAGTAAGATATCTCCTATCCCAAGAGCAGGTTGTTGAAGGCCTATTCATCTGTCCGGGTCTTGTATGTTTAACTGCACATACGCACACATTTGTATATTAACACAGTAGGCAGCAGGTCAAATCCTTAGCTGATGTAAATAAGCATATCTCCCTCATCTCAGCAAACAGCACTGATTCATACCAGCTGAAGACCAGCACATTTTCCCTAGGTCTGGATTCAGTAAACCACACACACACACACTGCAAAGCAGCCTATTGTTTGAAGGAAACCTTTCTTGTTTAGGGCACTGCTGAACAAATAAACCAGGCAGCAGAGGGAATTAGCAAGAATGAAGAGCATTAGCTCCTCAGAGAAAATAACACCAGAAAAGCCCTTGGTATCCATCAGTCAGAATTCCTTTAGTGCTACACAAAAGCTGCAATGGAAATTGCTGTGTTGTGACCTACGTGATCCCATGTTGAACTATTTACTTGAAATGCTGTGCTTCTAACACATTGTACAGATCAAGTATCATGAGCAAGGAATGAAAGAGAATAAGAAATTAAAAAGAACTTAAATACTATTCAAGCAAAGCACTTAACCACACATTTAACTTTTAGCCTGAGCGTAGTCCCATTGAAGTCAATGGGATTACTTCCGTGCTTAAAGTAAATCATGCGCTTAAATGGTCCCCTGGATCAGGATTTTAAAAATCTAAATGGCTACTACTTAAACATGAATACGATACAATAGGTGAAGGGAAAGAGAAAAATCTGTTTTCCATCCTCTGCTTCAAGTGCGCTGACAAAGGCCTGATAAGATCTAGCACCGGGAAGTTGGAGTTGGAAAAATCCAGCCTTGAAATAAGACATTTCCTCATAGCTGTGAGGAAAATATTGAGACAGCTTATGAGAAGGAAGTGGATTTACCCTCACACAGAGTTCTTATAATGAGATTAAATATATTAAAAGAAAAAAGGGGATTAATCCAGATTTTGGGAACAAAATAAATGAGGTCCAAAAAAATTATATATAATTACATAAAAAGGTAGTTCCTGAAGATGAAATCCCTCTGGATTAGTCCAGTATGATGGTCCAGCTCCATCCTCTGGTTCAAGAGATTCCTAAACTACTGATTAGGACAAGGATGATTTTATATTGCTCAGCTTTTTGCATTTCTTGTAAGCATCTGCTACTTTTGAAAGCAGTACTGAGCTACATGCATTCTTGATTTAACCTACTACAACCATATTTATTTTTAAGACTGCATGAAGTGCACACACACACTGTGAGGGGATGAGGCAGGCCAGCATTTGCAGTCTTTTCTGGCAGCAGTGGCTGGCAATGGAGCGAGAGTCACCAAGGAGCATCAGTCCCAGCAGCCAGGGTGCTGCACAGTGAGGAAGGCACCTCCATTTCTCCTCGCCATGGCACACGCTTTCCAATCTCTTGAGGAAAAAAACATGTTCTTGTAGTGATGGCATATCTGGATAAAATTTGCATGTCCTGTGATTAACCAGAGATCAGACCAGATGATCTCATTCAGTTTTTTCTGGCGGCAAACACTGTAAACTCTTGTCCTGGGCCAGGGCCATCAAGGCCCATCAGAGTCCCTGGAAATACTCCTATTGACTTCTCTGTGCGTGAACAAGACTTCAGCTCAATCTACAGCCTCTGCCCAAGTCAACAGGAGTCTAAAGAGAATGCAGCTCAGCTGCCAACAAATACATGTACCTATATGACCACAAACAGAGCTATTCAGAAAAGACTAACAATCGTATCATCACAGAAATTGAATGTGTGAACGCTCAATTAAAGACATCTTCAGGGCATATTCTTATCAACTTTATGAAAGGTCCACTGATGTGAAAAGCTTTGAATGTTGCCTATAGGAGAGAAGCTTATGACGGTCTAAGCCCCTGCAGAATTCAGCCACTGGAGAAAAACTGTTTCACCACAGTTTGTCTATTTCCCAAAACAAAACAGATCAGCCCACATAATTTACATGAGTATTGGCTGGATTTTAAATGAGAAAAGAGTCGTGTTCTGGGCCAGAAGCACAGCTGGTATAATCCTAAGGATCTAGTTCATAGCAGTAATATTTTGCTGCAGTTTTAAGCCAAAGCTCCTGCAAGTTTCAGTATGACAGCTCTCAGCTTTAGACCCAAGACATAACAGAGTGCTGGGAGTAATTAACCGTGTACTTTCCCCAAAAATATTGCAGTTTATGACTCCCGTGTCTTTCACGGCAGTGAGATGATCTTAGTTTAAATGTTAGGCTTTTTGCTAAATACTAAGATGCATTTCTTTTTTGATTTATGCAGGGATATAAAATCATTGAGCAAAATAGAAGCATATTTACATATAAATTCATCATTGTTATAAGACAGGTGTTAATACAGTATTTATGTGGCTGCCATTTAAATGTAAATAATAAGATACTTAGGAATGTTCATTGAAAAAAAAAAGTAATTTTTCACCTTTTGTAGGTGAAAAAAGTTGCATTAACAAGCATCTAGACGAATTTGTGACATTAATGTCTTTATACATAATCACAAGAAGAGAGATTTGCATGTAATGGTTTTGTGTCTTTGTCAGCAGATTTGTCTTCTGCACTTTCTGTCCTTGAAATATAAATGTTCAGGAATTCATGAGGCAAAGGTAACAAGATATAACTTTGCTCTACTTGGCAATTCAAAATTCCCACAGGTAAAACCAAACATTGTAAAGTATATAAGGATTAGGGTCAATTTTCTCAACACCGGTCTATTAAATTACGGAGGTAGCTGGCTAACCAGGCATGATAAAAAACACCCTGATTTTCAAATGTGATAACCACCCCAAATTTATTTTCCAGAGCTTAAGTCTCTGTGGCTACATGTATCGTATCTTTGTTAGCCTCACCAAAATTTGGACTTTAATTTGCTGAACTGTGTGCCTCAGTGTGCTGGTTTCACTCTGTAGGAAAGAAAGCTCCAGTTCCACCCTTCGTCTTGGGTTTTTCTAGCTGTGACCTTGCTTTGGAGAATAGCCAGAGCTCAAATATTCCTGTAGGCAGTGTAGACAGTCTGATGATATTCAGGCTCAAGCACAAGTCTGACCCTTGAATTGATAAGGACTTGGTGCCCAGGATTGTCTTGTGGTGCAGCCTGCCCTGGGCCTAGCAGGAGTAGAAGGTGGTCACCTCCAACTACTACTGGGGCCCTGCGTAGAGCCCAAGGCCTGGGTCAGCCTTGTGCACTGGCAAACATAAAACACAGTCATGGGCATGGGGTTTGTTGAGGGAGCAAGCAAGAGAAAACGTGAAACATTATGTACATATGAGCATAATATGTACATGTGAATGTAAAATTAAGTGGCTGGTCAGATAGAAGGACTCTGTATGTTTGAGAATAATGATCTGGAAAATATACCTCTTGCTAAGTTGATAAACTGCTTTCATAAGAGATGGATTCCCCCCCCCCCCCCCCCCCCCCCCCCCCCTTTTGGTGAGTTTTGCTTTGTTAGCATTTGCTTTCAAGTATTTATTTGTAGTTTTTGCATTTTTATTAAAAATTATAACTTTGGCATGTAGGAAGGAAAGACAGTTTTCATGTATGTCAGAGGCATGCACCCAAGGAGTGGTGTGTTTGCTTTTTAATAAGAAATAGGCTGCCACAGGAAATTATCCTGGTTAAAAAATAAAATAAAGTAAAATAAAAATCCAGCAAAGGTAGCCTTTGCTATATGATGTATTTTAGAAATTGCATTTTAGTCACAGCATTCTACAAACTGCAAAAACTATGCATGCCATTTCAAAAGACTTTAGGGAAAGGCAGCTGAATCCCACTTCTAATTGTGAAGCAATAGGCACAGCTTCATGCATTTTGGGGGAATGTGAAGTATTTCTATCATTTTTGCTTTCCTTTCTCCCGATTCCTGCCTCCTCTGTCTCCTACTCCCCTTGCTACTTAACGTAGCATTTAGGACAGAAAAGCCATATATTGGAAATAAGTACATAAAGCTTTCATACAGAGTCTCTTCAAGAATATATATTGATTAGGGGCCAGGGGAAGAGGCTTTTTCAAGAAAAGGCTTAATGGGAGAAATTGAGCATTTGATACACAAGTATGGAGTGAAATGCTGGAACAGTGCCATGGGGACTGGCAGCTGAGGAGATAGCCAAACAGCGTGGGGTAGCACAAAGAGATCAAAGTAGAGAAAATTAAGCCTAAATATAAGGGGAAATATCCTGGCACTGTTGGACTGGAATGGCGTCCAAAGGGAAATTTTGTGTCTGAAGACAGAGACTGGACAAAGGGCTGGAAACACTTCCTGGGCAAGAATTCTGCACTGACAGAGAGATGGATGTGTGTCTGTCAGCTCAAATACCATGACCAGAGACGGGATTAGTCATAAGCTACTAACTTCCACATGGTGATCCCAGGAGGCTGCAGCACTGACGCTGCCTGTTATAAATCTCCTGCAAGGAAGCAAGGCACCCAAGAAAGACGTTTAGCACACAGTTAGAGAGACGGGAGACCTGACTTCCATCTATCTCAATCCCACATCCTTCCTGATTGTCTAATTTGCTCAGATGCTGAGTTGCCTCTGGAGACATTTAATTCCAGGGAGGCATCTCAATTATTTAGATCAGCAAATCACAGCTGTTTCTCAACCCAGATGTCAGAAACTGCCTCCAGCATGCTTCTCCCAGGAGCCGAGTCACCTGTGGTCGGCTGCACAGACAGCTCCTCCTCTGCCCCTTCCCCATCCCGCCAAGTCTCCCCGTGCTCCTCAGTGCCGCTCCACCAGGCTGGTTGTTGTTACAAGTCACGGCAGATAAGCTTCAGGCTGAAAGTTCAGAGCTGTGGTTGAAGAATTGGACCATTATGGAGCTATGTGGCTTCTCAGATTGATAAGTAATGTTTTCATTGCAGATGAGGTTGCATGGGCAATCTGTAAGTTATCAGAGCTGTCTTCACTTCCAGTTTCTGGGTCCAGGCTGTTTCCAGGTTGATGTGAGACACAGGTGAGCTTGCCACCCTGCCCGTCTACCAACTCCTGATATGTCTGCACAACCTACACAACCAGAGGACTGGCCCTAGGATGTGTGCATAGACACAAGCTACAACACACAGGGGGAAATATGGCACGATATATCACATCATGTTACTCACCACAAAAACTTTCGCTAATTGGGTGATGAGCCCAGGGGAGACAAGGAACAGCTGTAGAAACTGCACAGGAACTCATGTGCAGTTTTATTTTAAAAGCCATAGCTCCAGGGGGAAGTGTCCTTCCACCAGCCACTGTTCTGCATTATGAAATGAAAGGGCTCCTGTCCTGACCTGTGTTGGTGACATTCCTCCCCTAAGGGCTTAATTGTCTCCTTAGCTGTCACTGTCTGAAGGAGGAGGATATAGCAGAGAAGGGGTCTTAGGAAACCTGATGGAAAACAAAGTATTTGGCCAGCACATTTAATTCAATAGATAAAAGGGCTTGCAATTCTTAAATATCTTGAGTACATCTGCCCTGGACTTGCATTTAAAGTTTGGGTTTCTTTTCTTCAAGATTAAGTAACATTTAGTTAATATTTACTATATAGAATCACAACTTATTGTTTCCTGATAGCAAAGCTGATCCTTCCATTAAATGATGCTTGTGACTAATTCCTTTGAGTAGTAAATATTTAAATTAATATTTCTTGCTCACCTCCTAACAAAGAAATTTGGTGCTAGATCTCTTCCTGTTATTATGTGGATGGGGTATTTTCACTAAATCTAAGGAAACAAAACAGGCAAGCGTCACTTATTTTGCAGAGTATACTTTAAAATGTTTGTTTGGCACCTTTGAGCTATTCATATCTTTTCACTGCCACTACAGAAAAACATGGTTTCATACTTAATAAATGTCATTAAGGAGCTTTCTGCTCTTGTTTAAAATGAAGTAAACTTTCAGACCTTATCAAAACAAGTAGGTTAAGCTCAACTAATCAGCTTGAACTCATACTATTAATAGTGAAGGCAGCACCATTATTCCACTAATCTTTTGTCTGGAATACAAGGGGCAGGTACAAATTTCCATACAGAAGAGGTTAAACCAGATGAACCTTTCCAAAATGAAAATACAATAGTTGTCATTTATGTTATATTTTTTAAATCTGGGGAGGGGTTTTCTGCCCAGCTGAACAAAACAGGAGACATGAAATTGAGACTTTTTTCAGAAAATGTTGTTACTTTGCTTTCTGCATGAGGACAGTTGCTTTGCTATACCTTTGCCAGGTGGAGCCTGTAGTGATGTTGAAATTTCCATGGAATATGATTATGTCTGAATCCAAACTATGTACATTGCTTACCCCACATAAAGTACTTATCAGACAAATTATGATCTCAGCTCAAAGATTAAATGAAATCTGATGAAATTAAGATGATCAGCAAACAAAGATGCACTTTTGATTTCTGTCAGACACATGGAAGAAAGATATAAAACTTGGAAAAGAGGTAAAATCAGGTTTTGTATTTTCAGATTAAATAAATGCAAATAATCAACTACGTCCAAAATGCAATCAGTTACCTGGAACTCGCATTCCATCATTGTTTATTAATTATTTTATCCACAACATGAACCATTTAATCCAGCAGTGCTTCATGTAAAGAATGTAGATCAGGATGAAGACATCCACTGACAGCATTTGGGTTTAGTTTTTCTTTTTGTAACAGATTCTTCTCCAGGTCTTACTGAAAAGTGTTGTCTGTGGTTTCCAGAGGGAGTTGAAATGTAGATATTTCTGTGTATGGCTTCTCTCAGTGATCACCTGTGGCACGAAAAAACCTGGGCATATCCCTGTGAACACTTACCCAGCAGTACTTTCACCTTCTCAGTTCTCCTAGAAAATGGTTCCATTTCTGAATCTTTAGCCCAACAAAAACACAATGTAAGGCCTTTTCTTTTTACATAAAGACTGATGTTTAGACGTTATTTTTAGCCACTAGCCCAGGAAACAAACTGAAGCTGAGAGTTGCTATCTTTATGTGACCGAAACAGTACAGATGAGCAACTATGACAAGCATCCCAAGGTCCTAAATATCTGCTGTTCAGGTAAGGAGCTATGTAAGCCACCGGTCTGCAAGAGCATAGGAGAATGGCTTTCATTTTAGCCTGCATAACTGCAAAAGATGAATGCTATATGCTGACTGAAACCTTTATAAAAGAAACATTTTCTTATGTTAGGAGCATGGAAGCATCAAATGCAAATGATCCCCATCAAATGTCACAATGCTGTGGAGCTGTAGGGCACTCAGATCTCACATTTTCCAATAAAATTATCTAATAATCTTTTCACAGTTCTTTGCTGTAATCTCTTAGCATTCATACCCTCCCTTTAGTAGTATTATTTCTTACTGCAACTGTTTCCTACAGCTGTGAATTTCCACAACTGGAGACCTCAAGGAGATTAGACTCATTTTTCTCTGTAACATGCACGTAATTTACTGGAACATTAATGAGAAAAAAAAAGTAGATGACAATTCCCCATCTGTCTGAAGTGTTTATGCTAAACCAGCTGGATGTTTAAAGGCACTGTGGATTAATAAGAGGTGCTATCAAATAAGTTGTAAGGTCTCCCTACTTCTGTTACAGGTAGGTCATAGTGGTAATAAATGACTTATCACCACTGAAACCACCTCTAACATCTGTTCTCGCTACACATGATAAGTAAGGCTTCAGTTCTTACATATGTGAACAGTCCTTTATGTTTTTGATCGCTAAAGAGGCATATGCACTGAAATATGAAATTGAGAATGGAATGCTTACTGAAGAAATAATGATAAAAATCATGTTCTGTAACATTAGAAAATCTTAGTTGTTTTAATGTCAGACTGTGTCCAGAACCCACTTCCAGTTTTCTTGAACAACGGAAGTGGTTTCAGAAATGAAAGCTATGTACCTCATTTTGCCACATGTTTGGAGGGCCAAGACAAAGTTGTCTCTCAGATGTTTTCAGTGTTCAAGCGTAAAAATAAAATATTTCAGTCTGAGAAAGTTTCATGCTTTTATACCCACAAAAGAAAGTTCTTTTGCCATTCCCCTCAGCTAAAGGGAGATCTTCCCTCCTATCCTAGCTTCAGAACTTACAGATGATATTTCTTTTTCATTCAGAGAAATGAATGTAGAAGACCTTTTGGCAGAAACTTCTTCAACAAAATGTTTTTACTACCCAAAAGACATGAGCAATCAATATGAGTTTATCTTCTGTGCCAGGAAAATCTTCACACATATAACCCCATATGAAGGACACTCCTCTGACAATCCTGCAAATGTTATTTAGGACCAAGATAGCCATATCCTTCATCAGGGCTCACATATCCTTCATTCATGCTTACTTATAACTGCTGTCAGAGCAAAGAGCAGTTTACAGAATAAAGCCTCACAATCTACTTATTTCAACACTAGTCAAAATTAAAGAGAAATGTGTATCAACAGTTTTCCAAGTGTTGCATTTACTCTATCATGTGCACTTAAAGCAGCTGCTTTTCGCACACACACACAAAAAGAAAGCATGTAAACTTCACTCAACTGATGTTTGTAACGTTTGCTTGCAATTAAATAGTATTTGCTGATAAACATAATCTTCAGTGTTTGGATTTACTGTTAAAAAAAAAAAAAAAAAAAAAAAAAAAAAGATTTTTCATGTTATGGAGAAAACAGAAAAATGCAATTTTGTCAACAACTTGCAACATTTGTCCATGTCATGTAAGCAGTCCACTTGAAAGTGGACATTTGCCAGAAATACCAAATCTATATCCTTAGCACATATTTTTTCTATTTCTCACTTATTAACTGGGCCCTCTGAGGTCCTTCTCTTCCATTCCTTATCCCTTTTGTTCCAAGTAGCCAGGACACTGATGGTAAAATGACAGAGATTCTCCCACAGACAGCTTCCATTTTGTGAGTATATGGAAAACATATTTGCATATGCAACTGGAGGCAATTATATTAGGAATCCAGTTACGTAGCTCTGCTTGCCAGTACAGATTTTGCAAGACATCCTCATAGCCTCTGCAATCAAAAGTGTTCAAATGTTCTCCACAAATTATCTGGCAGGGGGCTGGCAGGGGGATTTGCTCCTCAGACCAAAAATCCATTATACGGGTAAGCATATTGTCCTTGCCCAGCTGTTCTTATTCCCTCCATTGAACAAGATATTTTCTGCCTTGTCCTGCCTCTCAGTGCTTGCGTGGTGATGCTAGCAGATGATGGTGGCTGCATATTATCACTGTAGTGTCTAGTTCCTTGTTAGCTCTTTTCCAAGTAGCCCCGAGCATCTGCAGTGCCCTGTCCTGCTCTTCTTTGCCTGGAGTGCTAGCTGTAATACAGCAAAAACTGCCTAGTACACCCAACTCATACTGAATTTTAGCTTCTTCCAGGTTGTTTGGGAAAGGAAAAATTGCACTGCCTGATGTGCCAGAATTAAGGTATTTCTGCCCATTGTCACATTTTCCATAACTCTGAGTTTTAGGCCACCTGCTTCACTGTTTTCTTCATCATATTTTCTAAGTGTGTTTTCTTTCTATCTGTGTGGATGATGTGATGAAAGTAATGCATTTTAGCTGAAAAGTTCTATTTTTCCAAAAAGCAAAATCTGCTCTTCCATATATCTCTAACTAGGGCAACCTCATAAGGAAGTCGTAAGAGAGTTTAATGCTTATGCCTCTGTAACCACTTGTACAAAAGGAAGCACTGAGGGATGGAAAGTACCTGTTCTCCAGGCTCAGGCTTGGATTTCGATATATTGAGCAAAGAACATTATCAGTCCACTGTTTGGGGAATCAACTGAGATTTTTGTGGAAATCATCTAAAGCCACAGGATTACACAAGAGTAGCCCTTCTCTGAAAGAGCTAGTGTTTGCAGAGGGATGGCTCACTTGCTGACAGATAACCCACTTTCTTAGGGGAAATAGCTCTCCTGCCCACTCAAGAGCCCTTGAAAAAGCAAAGGCAGCAAGTTCAGTCCTTCGAGTGGTATTTCCACTGAGGAAAGCAGAGGCAGTCCCACACAGGTCTTGGGGAAAAAAAAAAACAACAAAACAAAACAAAACAAAACAAAACAACAAAAAAAAAAAAAACTTGGCTTGCAGAATTAGTCCTGTAGGAGCACCTGATCCCAAGCAGTGGCCCCCCAAAGAAAGCTCAGATGCTGCTCTTTGGTTTGGTCCCAAACAGGGTGGTGTTATTTCTGGATAACTTGTGCTTCCTTTTTTTTCAGTCTCTTTATGAGAATTTTGAGAAATTTTCTTAGTTCCTTGTTATCCACCTAAGCTGCATTAAAACTGCTTGGTATCTGTTAGCTTTTTGTTCTGCATATGAGGACAGGAGCTGGCAAGATTGTTTTTCTGCTGTCCCAGGCAATCCTTGCAAAAACAGCCGTTACGATGTCGAAAGAAACATTAAATCTCTGGCATAACAAAAGAGAATCAAAGTGTCCTATAAAAAAAGAGGCTAAAGTAGTGTTATTTTCCCAACACACATTCAACAGTATTGTAGAAAATTCCTTCAGCAACAGAAATGGAAAGAGCAACAAAGTTTAACATTTCAGTGTCTTACTCAGCAAAGTTTTCTGAGGAAAACAGATCAGCTGAAATCGTACACTTTGTTAGTTTTTCCATATTCTTTATTCAAATAAAGATATATGAGCTACATATGTTCCCGTTTAATTTGAAGATTTTATTCTAAATGCCTTTGATGTACATTAACTTGATATTTTTATTTATTAGTCATTGAAAAGAGTGACACTCGGGAATAATGTTGAATGTGCTGTAAGTCAGTGCAGTATTTAGTCTGCAGAGATTTAATCAGAAAAGCAGGACTTGTAGAGGGAGGAAATATGTTTTACTAGCCTAGCTGCCACAGTTGAAAAAAGGGACACAAATCTAATAAGCTTTGCCCATTTTTCCAATTAAATATTTGGTCTAATAAAAAATAATACCTCTCTTGTAGCCTTAAACCACAGAAGCTGCAGCAAGGGCAGTATAACAATACAAAAGATTAATCATTAGTGCAGACTTGGCCACAAAGCTATGCAGCTTCATTGTTTGCATCTTCCCCTCTGCCCAGAATATAAAATATGGTTATTAGTCTCCTAGCTAATGATTTTGTTAGAAAATGTAGAGACTAGTCCTTCTCAGTCTTATGTGGCAAACAGGACTGCGCGTGCATGACAGCTCAGCACACAGAGGCAGGAGCAAGCTTTTGGTTTCAAAAGAAGAAAAAAAAAAAAAAAAAAAAAAAAAAAAAGAGCCTAGCTCTGTGATCCTTGTTTCAGTACTGCTCGGGCCCATGAAAAGATGCAAGATTGAGTCTGAGTGACAATTTTAGTCCCCTCTTAGGGCAAAGGTTTGACATTCCTTTACCTAATGAGTAATCGTATCATACCACCCCTGCTGAGCTGCTAATAGTGAGTAAGAGACATTTTGGGACTGAAGGAAGCTAGGAGTCCTTTCTAATTAAGCATGTCCCTCTCTGAGTTTCTAGATAAACTCCACAGCACTTTTTTCAACAACCTTGTGCCCCCTCTCAGTATGCTGTTCGTCCTGCATGCTCCATCCACTGCTCTGCAGGCAGAAAAATTCCACTGGAATTCCTTCTGTGTCTGGTCATTCCATAGATTAAATCAGAGCCCCTTGGTTTATTACTAGGAATGCAATCATCTCAGCTATTGGCATGTCCCTGGACCCTTCTTATTCCTACTTCCAGCCTTAAGGTTCCTTTGGAGCTTTTAAAGTCAAAAACTGCGTTTCCTTAACCCTTTTGAACTAATGTCTGTGACTGTGTGCATCGTCTGGTTTATCTCCTGTGCTTTGTCTATGCCAGGAAATATACAGAGTCATGAAGAGTGCTCAGTTTTGCTTTTGATGTATGGCCACTTCTCTCAGATTTCAGCTGGATGTAGATGGGGTTGTGCTGAGCACAGGAGCCCTGCGATGGCTGGTTTGCTCCATAGGGGCTGGACCACAGGCTTGCATCCCATAGCCTCTATGTTTCTTGTTGCATTCTCCCTTTCCTTCTTTCTGTCCTCACAAGCACGCTGCTCTGCCCCATGCCTCCAGTTCCTCTTACATTGCCCATGCTTCCGACCACTGCAACACAGATAACTTCCTCCAGTGTCCTTCAGTGCCCCTAAATCTTTTGGAAAGCCAAGCTGTGGCTGGCCTGGACCTGTGTGCGTGCTATCTGGCCAGCCAACACACACAGGTGGGTGGATGAGGTGGCCCCTTCCAGACTGAACAAATGCTGAGCTCTGTCTGCCTCCCCTTGAGGAACAAATGCCCCTCCAGCTCTCATTTCTCTACAGGGACAAATGGTTTGATCAGACATTTAGGAACTAAACAATATCGAGCCCTGTGCCACTCTGTCAAATCTGACTGAAACTGGTGGACTGCATTACAAAGTTATCAAGAAAAGATTGAGAGCAGACAGATAAATGGTCATACAAATAGGCTGCAAAAGTCATGTAAGATTCATTTTCTTAGGAAGTCAGGCTGAAAATCTAAAAGCCTGGGTGGAGAATGACATCAGGGAAGCTGGACTTGGCTTCCTGATTCTTAGGCTCAGCCTGTGCATTGCCATAAATAACGCTGCTGACAGGCAGTTTTGGATTGCACAACAAATGGACCAGGGCAGGGCTACTCCATGGAGCAGAGCAAAACACAGCCTCTGTTCTTTCCTGCTCTTCTGCTCCTTGCTGCCAGATGCCTCCTCCTCCCCCTACCCTTACACAACCTGGGGTAAAGAACAGGCTTCTGAAGGAGAAATAAGTCCTGGTGGTTATTGCACCCCAGGTCCCCCAGCCCAGGAGACAGATGGCTTGTGCAAGGGGGTCTCACGCAGGCTGTGGCAGGGCTGAAATCCCCAGGTCTACAGGCGGTCCTGGTGTGGTCCTGATTCTGGGTCTTGTGTGCATTTTAGTTCTGGAGCACCTAAAACATCTTTTCCTCGAGGTGGTGTGAGTCCCCATGGTAGAAAAAGGCTACTTGCAAATTTGTAAAGATGTATACTCAAGTAACAAAAACATAAACTGGCTAAGACTAGAAAGGGATTTTTCTTGTGAAGCAAATTTCCCGGTGTATGGGCTCTTTACCACAACAGGCTTAACAGAAACTAGCAATTTTCTGGGCTCTTTGCTATATTCCATCTTCGTGGCACCTCCTTCATGTTGTGAAATGGAGCTCTTTTGGCACTGGAATTTTGTCACTCTTCAGATATTCTAATTATCTGCCCTAACAGGAGCCTCGTTTCCTAGTTCACTGTTTCTTTTTCCTCCCTTGAGACTGTTCCTGGCATCTGTTTCCACATCATTATGTGAACGCTGAGTACAAAAATGTCTTTAATGTTTTAGCAAGACTCTACCTTACTTATCGAGTAAATAAAAATCCGTAGATCTGCAGGAAAATCTACTGTCTTTTTCACTGACCCTTTTTCTCTCCAGGTTGAGTTTGAAAAACGCCTTGTAACACATATTAAAACCTTATGATTTCCTGTCTTTTTTTTTTTTTTTTCTTTTTTCTTTTTCCCTCTTTGCCTGGCTCTTCTGATGTGGAGCATTGTTGGCTGCTGCTTCATTTATCTGCTCTCATCCACGTAAAGCCCAGTCCCACCTGATTGTGATGGAGGGAGAAGTGGGCGACTCAGCGTCTCACAGAATTAATCTTCAAGAGGAAAAGCAGAAATGTTAAATTTTGAAAAAAATAAACAAGATAAACTCATTGGATTACTGTAAATAGACCAGTGATTTCAAGGGCTGTATTTAGTTAATCTGAAAACTAGTGGCAAGGTCCAGAAAACTGCTTTTGTTTGCAGCCTGTCCTACAATGGATGCAGACTCCTTTCTCTGCAGAGAAAAGGGGACACGTATGCAGCAAATTAATTAAGTCATTTAAAATATTTCCTTTAGTAACCCTCCCCTGCACACTTTACTTCTATGTAAGACGACCTACATCCCACCAGACCTGCAGGACCCTCCACTGCACTCCCCAAGAGAGGGGCTGCTCCAAAGCCAGGAGCTGCAGGCAGGGGCAGGGGACTCACCGGGGCTCCCTAGAAGGGTTTTGCCATCCAAAACTGCCACCTCAGCAGCTGAAGCAGAAGCAGCAGCACGTCTGCCTGTCCAGAGCTGTGGCCCAAGTGAAGGAGGCATCCAGGCTGACATTATTTGGCTGTGCAGATGCTCTGCCCCAGGAGCTCTCTGCTTTGCTGCCTGCTTCTTGCCCTGGTACGGGCAGGGAACTGCTGCACATCTGGTTTGCTGTTGCTCTGTCAGGTTATGCTAAACCAAAACCCAGCCCCTCCATGTGTGCCTAAGAGATGTCCAAACACCCATTTTTAAACTCCTGAGTGGGCTCTGTAGCTCCTCAGCTGTCCCTTCATAAGTACAGGCTGAGCTACGTTGTGCCCACAAAGAGAAGCATGTCAATTTAGTGAAGAGGGTAATTGAGATTTTATTGAAAACACACATCAGAAAGAATGTTTGCTTAAAAACTGCCTCCCTGCACATAACTACAGGCTCTACCTTTTGCTTCCCACTTAGGAAAGAGCTAACCAAGCAGGAAGGATTTACAAGGAATGCTTATTAAGGAACAGCAGTTTCAAAGAAGAGTCAGGATCACAGCGTGCAGAAATGCTAACAGTGCCATTAAGCAGATCAGAGTTTCAGACAGACTAGCTGCCGTTTTGTGTTTGGCCATTTCACTCCTCAGAACTGATACCAGCCATTTCCCTTTTCTGCCCTGCCCAGGAGGACTATCTTGTATGTACATGTATGCATACATCAAAGTAAAAGTGAAAAAAGAAAAAAAAGAATGGAAAATATGCTGATCTTAACGTGAAAATATCCATCCCACAGGCTTCCACATGGAGCAATTGCTATTCGCTTTTTCCTTACAAAGCATAGCCCCTTTCAAATTTAGTTACACATAAAGTAGGCCCAAACAAACCTTTAGAGAACAAATTCATTAGCTCCGTGGCACCTCATAAGGCTGTGGAATCCATGAAAACCACATTCCTTGGATTCTAAAGCACTAGCCATCCCCGCTGCTCTTTCAAATAATGTTGGTTTTGCTGACTGTTCTCTCTGAGAGCCAGCAGAGTTGTCTAATTGTAAGTAAATAATCTTGAAACAAATCCGTGTTTGACATACTGTCATGCTAACATTTACTGTTTTGAAAAGGGGATTTACTTCAAGGATATTGAAAAATTCCATTGGTGTTTAAGAGGAGTAGCAACTGTGACCCTCCATAAATTAAAATGCTTGACCTTGCTATATGATATAGATGATCTGAAGTATTTCACGTGTAAAGATCAGAGAAGGCGGAAAGCAAACCCTCCTCATGAAGGTGTGGTATTATGTTCATGCAAACATCCACAAGGGATATAAAGGTTTTCAGGGGTTAGCTGTTTAAAGCTGAGACTCTTCAGCTCATGTGTAGCCCCATGAGCTTCTTTGGGAATACGTAAGGTTGGTTATAAAGATCTATCCCTGAAGACTGCACTGCCAGGAGAGGACATTCAGGATAAATCCAGTGCTTAAGAAGGACAGTGGTGCTACCATGATGTCAAAGTTCAAGAGCTCCATGAGCCCTTTGGACCACCTACAACCTGAGGCTGCCAAATCCGAGTCCTGTATTTTCAAGGGAAGAAGGAGTTGTGAACCCTAGGCTAAAAGTCTGGGGCAGGCAGCCTGAGCATGGCCCACCATTGCTCTTCTCACAGGGCAGGTTGGGATCATTCAGGGACTCAAGGTTCAACAGTCTTGAGTCCCTGAATGAGTCCCTCACTCGATCATAAAGCTGTAGTAGTTGTGGCACCTGAGACAGTTGCCCGTAGCAAAGGGTTTGCTTAGCTGAGATGCCCTAACTCTGTTTCTCTGTCCCCTGTAGTATAAACCTAGCAATCTGGCATACTAGGAACTTCTGAAGAGCTCAGCAAGCTCTAGCATGAGGACACCACAGTAGCAACGCAATTACAGCAGTCTGCGTGGCCATGGTGCCTGGGGACCCTGACTCTGCACCTTGCAGAGGATCTACTAACACCCAGGATCACAGAATCACAGAATTTCTAGGTTGGAAGAGACCTCAAGATCATTGAGTCCAACACTAACACTAGACCTAACACTAACAGTACTCCACTAAACCATATCCCTAAGCTCTACATCTAAACGTCTTTTAAAGACCTCCAGGGATGGTGACTCCACCACTTCCCTGGGCAGCCCATTCCAATGTCTAACTACCCTTTTGGTAAAGAAGGATGAGACAGATGACATGGTACATCTGAATTGCAGACTCATCTCCTGCATAAACCCACACACAGGGTATTCTGAGAGTGATGCAAAGTTCCTGAATGTGTGTGCTTCTGCTTGTTAGACGTAGGCTGACACATTACTTTTCTTAAGAAGAAAGCCAGGTTGTATCAGCTCCTAGTACGAATGCTGAGTCCAACGTGCCTTTTGCTATTAGGTATAAGAAGACAAAAAAAGTGACTAAATTTTGCTGCTGACTTCAGACTGAGAACAATTTAGAATATAATTTTTATATTATACTTTTACATGACTGAATACTTTTTTCATTATTACTGTGCATTTACTGTGCATAGAAGAGAGAGCTTTTGCCCATGGTATAATTTAGTTCTAACCTTTTTCATGTTGCCATTAGAAAGAAGTGACAAAAATGGCTTATTGTGAACAAATTTGATAGAAATACCCATGAGAAAAATAAATAAATATATATATATATATGTATGTTTTGTGACTAATGAAAACATTTAGGCCAACTATCCAGGTGTCTAATCCATACTATTAATAAGTTTGCCTTTATCCAAAAGCTCAAACTATTGAAATGTAGTCAGAGTGATGGGGGAATACAAAGTTTTGTTTAAATTCTTGGCTCCTTCAGGGAAAAAACTCACTTTGGATTTGTGTACCTCTGTTTCCATCTGAAAGTAAAATCCAAAGAAACAGGAGCTGGAACAGCTTTTGGTGTTGATTCAGGCGGTGCATGAAAAATCAGGTCAGTTCTCACTGGATCAGCACCAATTTCACCATTTCCAGTCAAAAAGTTATGATGCATGTTATTAAAATGCTCTCAGATGGGACTGTGTAAAACAGCTCCAGCATGTCACACCAGTTCTTCTGGAATTGCGCGCTACCCGTGGAGAGATCACTAATAAATGCTGCTAACAAATTTGCCCTTTTTGACCTCATGCTGTGAAGTTACCACAATAATTAAAAGAGTTCCTATATCAAATAACAAAGCCCCCTTTTTGACAGAGGAATGCGTAATGTTTGTAGATTTTCCTCTCCAGTAAGCTGTCAACATTTTCAAAGGCAAACAGGAAGATGTCTAGTGGTGAGATCACAAGATAGGGAGTCAGGAGGTCTAGGTTTATTCTTGGCCCTGTCACCATCACACTACATGACACACGGCTCTTCTTTGCCTTGTTTCCATCGTTCACCATGCAACAGCACTGGTACTCATGGATGTTGCAAGGCTGTGGCACTGGTAGCTCATATCCTTATTATTTAGGGAGGCTGGCGAAGGAGTTGTACAGACAAGTTGCACATGCAAAAGGCACATGCCTGTCAGGTCCCATCTCTACCCAGCATATGTGGGGAGGGGAAAACTGGGGGATCTGGGCTGTGTTATGTGCCGTGGGAGCGGGTGGCGATTAGGAAAGTGTTGGTAGCAGGATGTTTTTGCAGGCACCCACAGCTCCTGGGCATCTCCAGCAGTGCAAGTTTGCAGAAAGCTCCAATTGCCTCTGAAAAAACTGTGAAGTTTTTTGCCTCTCTGAAAAGTTGAGCTGCTTTGCCGGGAATATTAACTGCTCTCCCACAAACACATGTACTAGCCACGAAGGTGCCATCATAATAGTTGTCATTTAATCCAATGTTTGTCTTAAGCAATAAATTTTCAGCAACAATCCAATAATATTTCTGTGGGATCCCAAAAGGTTTCCTTTCTTCTTCTATTTTTTTTTTTTTTTTGAAGCTGAATTAACTGTTACGTAATATAAGTTTATTTTTTTTCATTTGCTTCATAAATGATTTTTTGTTAGGCACAGTGGAAAAAGAACACCATATAACAATTCCAAATGAATCCATCTGGCTTTGTGTTTGTCTAACAATGTTAACAAATATCCCACATTTAAAAGAAATATGAAGCACTGTTTCTGTGGTGTGTTCATTTACTTTATTTCGAGGGAGCATAACACTTACATACATATTTTCAATGAAGCACGTATTTCTTCATTTTTTTCCCATGATATTTCATGGCTCCATTGCCCGTGTTTCAGTGATCTCGTACTTCGTTGCGGTTAGCATTAATATACTCTGAAAGATGAACCAATTCTCTCAGTCATGACCTTACTGTGCAGTACCTCTGTGTGTGTTCCCAGCAGAAGGTAGCTCACCCAGCCAGGACAGCAGGTAAAACCCTTTACATCAAGAGAAAAGAGAAGGGAACTGCATTATCAAGATGCAACTATGCCATAAGCTCATGTTCTTAATTTACTTCAGAGCAACTTGTTTGTCTCTCTCATACCCTCATGGGTGTACCCTTCCAGCAAGCAAGTACAGTGGATGATGTAAGATAAAGATGCTCCCATATGGAAAATGTCTCTCTGTTGGCATTTTGATATTGCTTGTGGGAAAAAAAAAAAAAAAAAAAAAAAAAAAAGAGCAGAAGGGATTTCAAGCTAAATTTGTGCTACTAGGAAAGTCTTACAGTTAGTCTACACCCAGTGTTCCTTAATGTGTGGTCTCCAAGACTTCAGAAGGGAGACTGTGAAACAATTGTAAAAAATTAAGACAACACTCACGCACACACATTCCCACAGATGCAAACAAGGGAGCAGGCAAAAGGAGTGGGGGGAATTAAAATTAATCAGTATGTTTTTGAAGCTTAGCCTTAGCCTTAGTATTTCGTTGTAGTGAAAACTATATTGGCAATGCCATGCAAAGTGATCCTTGGACATTCCTCCCCCCAAATCATTACCTGGTACTTCAGTAAGGAGGACTGATAAACACAGGCAAGTGCCTTCAGTGAAGACACAACTTCCAGTGATAAATAGAGTTTTGTGTTTGCACAGCAAAAACACTTCATAGAGCTACATTACAAATACTCACAGTCAGAGTCTGTTGGCAAAATTTGTCAGTTTGGGAATTTCTCCTTTCTGATAAGACATATGCCAAGCACACTTCACAGCATAAGTCTTGCTGAAAGCCACAAGGAGGGAGACCAACCCTGACGAAGTAGCTCTGCTAGTAAGTAAAGATGGGCAACTCTGCACATGAAACCATGTTTTATTTTGGAGGGAATTGCATCCCTCTTGCATTCTCCCACTGGAGTTGGTGCCTGCCTGGATTATTATGCAGTGAACTGCCCCTTGTGTGAGCACGGGTGAGGATGGGCAATGTCCAAGGACTTGTGTTGCTGCAGCCCTTTTCTCCCATCTCTGAAGGAAGCTCCTGGTGCTGGATATTAGGAAATACAGGAGAGCTTCTGCAGGACACGTGTCTGTCAGGGTCTGCACCTCTTCAGGCCCAGCACTGACATAGCTGAGCAAGCAGAACTCTGTAGAATAGCCAAGCTTTAAGACAAACAAACAAATATATAAAAGCAATGTTTATATATCCAGCTCCTAGTGTATATGTAGCACCCACCTACAGAAACCCTTCTGGAAATTATCATTTGTCCCACTTGAAGGATGAGAACAGCTTGTCATACTCATCGGCAATTGCAATTTGTTGTCCTCATTTACAAGAAAGAAGAAAGAGTCCAAGGAGCCCCTTGTCTTCAAAAGGCCAGGACCTGGGGCAGCCACCCGCAGTGGTGGGACTCCCGCAGATGTGAACGTGCTCTGTATCAAGCTACATGGTCTCATTCTGGGAATCCCAGCGTTTGCGTGTACGCACACATGTGCTTAGCTGATGCAACTTCAGTGCTGCTATCAACAACTTCGCTTCTTCTTTTTCATGGCCATCTGCAATTTTGACTCATTTCTTGCAAAACTGCCCTGCTAGCCATGCCTAGCTGTCTAAAATTAAAGATCCTAGCTGATCTTAGCTATCTTTTCCTTTCCCTTCTTTTAAACCTTACTGTGGATTCGTTAATTCTGCCCTCTCTTCTGCTCTTGTGACTGCAAGGAGCTCAAATAGGTGTCCTAAAACAGGGAAGAAGAGCACAGAAAGAAGAGTACAGTACCATTTTCATGTAGGTTAAAGTGTCTGAGAGAGCACTGAAATCTTCTGTGGCTCTGCCTCAGACTTTCTCTTTTCCACAACTGCGGTGACACAAGTGTTTTCTTTGCCATTAGCTCACCATGTGGGAATCAGTGGCTTAGCATGCATAACAGTACAGCAAAAGTTTAGAATATACTACGAAGCTTAATGACAAAAATATGTGTAGAATCAAATAAATCAAAATCTTACTTTTGGACTGGTTTCTGTGGGCGGAAGGTTGTTCTTTCATTTCATTTTAAAGCCTTCGTTCGTTCTTGCAATAGTAAGCTGTTTTGTTTCTAATTTGGTCAACTTCACTGTTCTTCACATGCAATTATCTATAAAAAGCTAAAACAACACTAACCATTAGACAATGAATTTAAGATACCTCTTTGCTCTCTTGTCCCCTGATCCAAGATCTTTTCAAAAAGTATGTGATGTTTACAGTTTGATAGAAAGTGATATCTTTTACTCATCTCACAGGGCTTAGCACCCGGGGCCCCGTCAAATGTGTGTCTCTTAATCACACAGCCAAACAGTTAAGCTGAGAAAGATGATTCTTTTTAACATAAACTCATAGAAATATGTCTTGTGGAGGCCTCTCGATATGATGTAATACAAAAAATATATATAAACATAGGAATTATTCAGTGAAGTTTTGCAGTCTTGACAAGCTATCCATTATGATGAATCTTTTTCCTGAGAGGGAATGCTAATCTTAGCATCAGAACAGAAAGAAAAGGGGGCTGCAAATATACACAAGTAGTTGAAATTTGTATAGACCTTCAAAACATTTCAGACAAAGAAAGCCCGTTGTATTTTGTATCAACACGTAGAGGACAGCAATAGGAACATCAGGGCTGGTACGAAAGGTGCAGGAGTGGGAAGGTTGAGGTGGGCAACCACTGAAGAGCTACAGGGGAAGCAGTCCATGAAGATCCCAGCAGATCTGTGGGCCACTCCTCAGGACATCAGATGGGGAAATGCAGAGACAGGATATGCTGGAGCAACTAATTATTCTCAACTCCTGGATGGTACAGAAGAAGCACATCTAAAAGCAGGTCATTGTCACCAACCCAAGAAGAAACCAGAAGATGTGGAGAGGACTTCATAGGTGGCATCCCTTGTCTTTTTGTAGGTCTCCCTGACCAACCAGGGAGTCTTGACCAGACCACCTGGATACTCACGTGTGGATCCCTGAATGCTGGATGGGCAGTTTAGGTATATGCCCTCGTCATGCTTGTCAGCATCAGCCTATAGGCACAAGAGTGAGAGTATGACTGAACTTCATTCAGTTTTCCAAATAAAATCAGCTTTCCCTCTATATGGCCTTGCCTTGATCTTTGCTACAGTGTTGCTGGTGTTATTTCCTACAGATGTATGGGATACTCTGGCTTTCAAATAGTTTTGTGTGTTGTTATGAATCAGTGATCAATCTGATGCCTGATTGCAATGATCACAGGCAGATTCCAACATAATTTGTCTCTAATACAGGTACAAAAAGGAGTTACACTTCTAAACCCATCATATATTTGTTTAACTGTATTGGACTTAAACAATTTTCAGCCAATAAAATAGAAAAAAAAATTAATAATAATAATAATAATAAATAAAATAAAAATAAATAAAGTAATCCTCTTGACATACAGTGAAATCCAGACTGTGCTGAAACCAGTGGCAAATATCCCATTGACTTCAGTAGGGCCAATATTTCAGTGACAGCTTCTGGTTTTCCAAGCTATTGAATGTGAAAGTTTAATGCAAAGGCTGTCTGTAAAGATGGTGCCTTACTAGTCTGTCTAGAACTAGGAGAGCTTCCTGATGGTAAACCACCATCAGAAGAGCAAAAGTAGTAAAAGTGCTCTAAAAGAACCTCTTCAAAGAGCAGCTGAATGTCAAGTAAATATTTAACAGCTTTTAAAGAATTAAACAATGAAGATTCCGGTAAGAGACAAAAAGCAAATAGGATCTTTTCCACTGACTTCAACAGCTGCTCACTTTGCCTCTCAGGAAACAAACAGCAATATCTGCATCTACATCTGCATGCATCCTTGAAATGTGGTCATTTCCTTCACATGCAGGTTTTAATAAATTGCCACCTTGTCTCAGAACAGTACCTAAAATACTGGCTGAGTTTTCCATCAAAATGTTTTCCAACACAGTAGTGCTCTTTTCATCAAAATTGAAACATTTTGAAATATGTTGATATAAATGAACTCCACCCCCAAAGGCTTTCAGCACAAACATTGACTATTGCAAGAAAATAAAATTCGTCATACCTTACAAAACTCATTTTGGCATTCTGAAATGATGATGCTATTTGCCTTCCATCCATTTTAAAATCACTTCTGTAACTAATGACATGTTATATACCAGTGCAGTTGGCATGACAACATAACATAATGTAGTACATACTAATATCACAGTTGAAATATTTTATTCCTTCACTGGGTGTTATCATCTTTTTAAATTATTACTGTGAAGTGCTATATGACACTGAATGAAACAGCTTTCCTTGATCACAGTGTCTCCTGTTTATTGCAAAGAACTGGTATGTCACTCCCATCCTAGTATTTCCTGTTTGTATTGGAACTGAACAATCTGATAAACAGTTTATAACCTACAGAAATAGGAGACATTTACATCTACAAGATAAAATGTTTCAATGAGCGAACAAAAACTAATACTAATGATTTTTTTTAAATCATAGAATAAAATGTAGTACCACTGAAGTCATATACTGTTTTCAAAATACTAAAACCTACATTAATAAATATCAATATAAATACGTAAAAACATAAAACAAGAAATACAGAAAATATTCTAAAAATTTAAACCACAGTTTTAAAGACAACCATGGGGATAGAGAAAATAGATTTCACATGCATTCTGTCTTTTGAGTCAAAATAAAATCATATTTGCAATGGCGAAATTTCCTGAGCACATAAATTCCATGTTTTGATCAGGACTGATACTACACAAATGAGTTAGAAGAATATTCCTCTTTACAAAGCACCACATGGCTATAAAACAGTGTGAGTCTAAGTAAGTATTCAATCAAAACTGCTTAAATTCACAATGGTATTAATAAACCATGAAGGAATTCAGTCGTCGTTCCAATAACAATTCATATTTCATCACTACATGCAGTGTAAGATTATATATAGATTTCTTAATGGCCAAATATGTTGCCCATCAGCATAATTGGGAGGTAAAACCGTGTAATTATATACAAACCATTTCAGTTCACCCTTGCCAAGAAAAACATTAACAAAAGCTTTGGCTGCATGACCAATTAATTCCCACAGAACAGTTAGCACATCAGACCATGAAGGAGGCTCTTCACCTGCCACCCTTGGGCTGGCCCTGTGGGGCCAGCTGGCCCTGCACTGGCTGCACATCTGTCTAGGTTTGAGTGTAAATGAGATCAGACATCAGCTGCTGGCAGATTATAGAACAATTGAAGATGGTCATTTACAAGAAATTCATGATCATGGGGCAATGAGGGTCTGAAGTCATTCTGCTGATTCTGCAACACCAGGGTCTACAAACAAGCAAACACTTTATGCTGCCTGAATACATCAGTCGTAAGGGTGTTTTGCCTGACCAGCATCAAGCTGCCACAAATCACCAAGAATAGAGATGTTAATGCGTAATTTCAGCTGTCACAAAATGATCCACTCAATAAGGTTCAACTGGACACATACAGAAGATTGACCTTTTCATTCTTTGCAATTATTATTTGCAGTCTCATTTTCACAAGACTTTTTTCCAATTCAAGTTACCTTTTGCTAAGAAAAAACTCATTATGACAACCACCACCACCACCCTGAAAAAGCTTCCAGTGGAATAAAACGCTGCAGCCTACTTGGTTAGCAAAGCAGATCATATCCTAGTGCTGCATTCTTCACCTTTGGATCCCACCATATAAGAAATCTACTTCAACATTTCTTGTCTGGTGATCAGATCCCCACAGCTATATCAGCGGACAAATTTATCTCCAGGATAATTACCTTCTGCAGCAGTTGTGTTTCTGAGGCAACTACCAAAGTCAGCAAAGAGCTCCAAGGTGCAGAAAATGGAGGGCTCATGGGAGAGTGTCTGCTTTTAGCTGGATAGTGGAAGCTGGATCATGGCCATCCTACGTAACACAGGACTATGTATTGTAAATGGGATCAGAGTAGAGAGAATTTTCATATTTGCTAGGTCAGAAGTTGAACTGGGACAGGCATCTATTCTGAGAAGACGTAAAAGGATTACAGTCCATATAACTTATGCAAAACACATGTTCTTGATTTAGCTTTGTTCCAGCAAGTTCCTCACAGGCACCTACTCTGCAGAGCAAGTGCATTTAAATCAGTTGAAACTGGGCTATCACTGACTTCCTTTCTAAATGCATAACTCTTCCCACTCAAATAAATACCTCAAATGCTATAACAAGATGATTTGTTTTGAATAAATGGCAAAGAGGGGCTTTACTGTAACTATTATTTTTAAAAAAAAAACTACTTCGGAACTAAGATGTTAAGGAAGTGGGTACATGAGCAAGCCCAGATAAGCACCCAAATGTATGGCTAAAAAACTGGCATTCTGGTCTTGTTGCTACTTGGGACATTTGTCAAGGCAGGGAAGTGCTGTTTTCTGAATGCTTATACACATTTAGAGCCTGGCCGTCTGTTAGTTCATCACCATTGTCACTTCTTCTGGAAGATGTTGAACATTTTTCCTAAATTGGAGGTTGTAATTCCATGTCCCTTTCCTTCTCCCCAAGAATACAAAAGGTCAAAGGCATCAGGAAGAGTTACCAGAAAGCATTGTAAGTCATAAGGAGCTCACTCCCTCCAGGAGGAGGAAATGAGAGATGGCTACAGTTACGTCCAAGGATCACTTAGCTGACTGTACTTGCTGGCAGCAGCTCAGTTCCTCTCAGGCAAGCTAATGTTTGTTTCCATAGCCAGCAAATACAACCAGTTCTCACCCTCATCCCCAGAGGCAATGAGCTGCTGTTGAAGCAAGGCTCCACAAAGACAAATGAGCCAAAAGGGAAGGGGCAGGGAAGCAGAGACAGCTTACGTTCATAAGATGAGAAACACAGAGAAAAATTACAAAAAGGACAAAATCCATATGCACATTGGAAGGTTCTTCCATCAGCAGAGCCTGGGAAGTCTTTTCCTACCAAGTAAGTCCTCATATCTCATCCAAGCCCCAAATTTCTCTCTGGGAATGAGCATGGATGGGGCTTTTATTTCCCCGTGGTTAGTTTTGAATGACTCAAAACTTTTCCCTCCCTTTTCCCGTGGGACTGAAGGGCTACATCAACCACCAGCAAAACTTTGCATTCTGTGTTTCATTTCTGTGAAAGAAGAGGCATCTGGACCAACATGACATGGCTTACAAGGCTCAGCTTTCTTTAATTGCAAACACAAATGCTATCAATATGTAAAACAACACAATGACATAAAGTTAAGCCCTTTGGTTAGGTTGAAGGAGGCTTGCAGGGGAAAACAGAAATGCATGGTTTCATAGTAGATTCACTCTGTGCTGCCTTCACTACAGCATGTATATACTATTGCTTCTATGAGCTGGGCCAAAGCAAACTGCCTCAAAGCACCCTTTCTGAATTGCCACAAATGTCCTATACCTAATGTACATTAACATGGGCATATCTATAGTGAGTTCTTTTTTGGACATGGCTGGTAAGGTCAAGGGAGAGAAGACCACTGTCAGGAGCACCTGACAGTCTCCAAGCTGGACCCACAGCTGCATGTAGATGAGTCAATAGTAGCACATGCAATTAAGGCCAAGGAATGCCTTCTTCTTTACTAAGAAGGTTTCCCAGGCCTTTGAACCTAGCAGGTCAGGAAAATAAATAAATAAATAAACAAATAAACAAATAAAACTCTCAAAAGTGGCAAACAATTGAGTCAGTAGTCTCTTGGGAAACCTAGATGCATTCAAGCCCATGGAAGCAGATAGGGTTTCTCCAAGGGTCCCAAAGGAGATTGTCATGATGTTTCGTTGCACATCATCTTTACCATTTTTGAAAGGTCATGGAGGTAAGGAAGTACCCAATGGATGGAGAAAGACAGATGTTTCATCCAACTGTAAAAAAGGTAAGAAGGACAATCTGAGAAACTACAGGCTTGAAAGCCTTTTTCTGATCTCTGAGAAAATCCTTTAGCAAGTCTTGTTGGCTTCTGGGCAGCTAAAAGAGGGGAAGGTGACTGGGGACAAAGGATAAATCATGCCTGACCTCAGTGCCTTATGATGAAATGACCATACCTGAGGATGAGGAAGCAGCAGTGGATGTCATTTACCTCAATTTTAGCAATGCTTTTGACATGGTCTCCCACAGCGTACTTATTTTAAAGTTAAGATGCTGTGGTCAAAGTGGGTGGACTGCTTAGATGGGTGAAATACTGGCTAGATATCCAGCTCAAAGAGTAGTGGTTAATGGTTCCAGCCCCTGTCTAGACATCACTTAAAAGTGAAGTCTATCCTATTTTATACATTTATCACTGACCTGGAGGAGGTGATGGGGTGTAATTTCATAAAGTCTCCAGATGAAACCAAACTGTCTAATCACTGTGCACAGGAGCAGTGCTGGGTCCTAGGCAGATTGGAGGAATGGCTCAACCAAAATGTTTGGAAATTCAAGAACAAGTAGAATATTCTGCACATGAGATGGACTAACCCACTGCAATGGGGTGGGAACTGGTTTTCCAGGGAGCAGTTCTATGGGAAGGGCCCTGGAGGTTGTGGAGGACAGCAAGCTGAAGAGTTGCCCGCAGTGTGCTCTGGCAGCAAGAAAGGTTGTAGTGTCTTCCTGGGCTACATTAACAGGAGGACAGGCAGCAGATCAAAAGGTGCGATTTTCCTCTTTATTTGGCACTCATTAGATCATATCTGGACTACTGCAACCAGTTTGGAGCACTTTGGTACAAGAAAAGAAAGTCAACTAGAGCAGTTCCAGTGGAGGGCCATCAGGATGGTCAGAATGGCCAGTCCCCTCCAACCGAAATGATTCTGTGTTCGAATTTTGTCATACAAGTGAATTTTGTTCTTTGATACTTCTTTAAAACATTTCTGTGTATATTTCAAAATTTGTTTCTTGGCAAGTACTTTGACAAGATCAATTTACTGAATAGAAAAATGGGGCTTTATTGCACAGGTAAGTATCTCAAAGGGAAAAAAAAGAACATTGCAATCAAACCAGCTGCCGGTTACCAATTTTAAAGTACATTATAGAAAGTAATACAACACAAAAAGAGTAACCTTAAATTCAGAATATTAAATGGCAACACAAGAACCAAACTCCCCTGTACTTGAACCTGTAAATTGGCTCCAGGAACAGGAGTCAGGTGGTGCCTCTGGTGCCTTGTCTTGTTTTCATTGCCTGGGAAATGTTTATTGCTTGCACTGCGAATGGCACATGGGCTGAACACTGTCTGCTGCTGCTTCGTGCTTCACACTCCTCCCTATTCTTGTGGTTCACCATTGACCAGAAACCCCAGAGATCTCCAGATCATAAAGGAAAAGATTGAATGAACAGGTGTTCACATACTTGTTCTGCAGTTCATGCTGATTTTGGCAGGTTTTGACCAAAAATTGCTCTGTCAAGGAGTATACCTGTTCTCTTTCAGTGAAGAAAACAGTATTACAAATGGCAGAATGCAACCTCTGCCCTTAATTATTTTTTTTTATTTTATCAATGCATACCAGAACTCTTCTCTCTCTATCACAACTATCCCTGCAGTAACAACAGAGCTGGTGAGTAATAGGGAGCCAGCAGAGGCTTTGCTCTTGTGTCTGTGCTTTTGCCTCTCTGAGATCACTCCTAAGTTCACATCCTATAGCTTTATCCCAGGCCATCCATCAGAACTGCTTGCTCAGAAAACAGTCCCTGCCAACTATAGCCACTTAAGGTTGATCTCCATCTGCTTTGGGGCTTTCTCCCAGGTCACCCAATTTCACAAGCTCTGTGCATCAGCCAGGCTGGAAAGGGGCCTGCAGTGGGCAGAGAGCTCAAGTCCTCAATGTGCTCCCTGAACAGCTGCAGATGTGTTGCCAGATCATAAGGGAATTATTTTCAATCCCAGTACTCCACTGGAGCACCTGCATTGAAACGGGCTAATAACAGTGCTTGTTTGCTGAACATTAAACCAAAACGCATGGAATATCCTGTCCACATATATATGAGACTTTGCAAACCAGCTGTATGTTGAGAAGTCATCTTCCAAGTAGAGAAAAGGATGGTCTATCTTCTGTCCTGGTAGGTATGGATGGCTAACGTAAGACCAGCTGCCAAGAAAGGTGGTGTCATCTGTCATAAAGCAGTGGGTAAATAAGAGACTGGGGAGGACATGACTGGGGACCAGGAATTTCAGGGCTGCCTGTGACCAGCTGTGTCCTTAAACACTGTGACTCAAAAACAGCTCATGCAGATAATCTTTTGCTCAGGTAGGCTTGTGGGTAAGTTTAAGTGGATTTCAGAAAGATATGAGTGCACGTATGTCATTTCTCATATACTTCTCAAGTAGATGAAGCTCACTTCTCTGCTGGGGACATAGTTTTGTTGGCCTTTCAGAAAACCTGACAGCCTGGAGTGACAAGAGAAAGGTAAAAGTCAGTTTGTTCCCTCATGTCCTTTCCACAGATATCTCCAAACACATTTTGGGCTCTATCTTACCATTACAGGACTGCATGATAGATGGAAGATTAAAATCTCTGTCCACCATGGTCATTCTTTCTTCATTCCTCAACTGTTTTTGGCCTATTACTGAAAGTTACCCAATACTTTCCATTATAAGGGCCTTAGAGCTTTGCCAAAGTTCAGTCATTCTAGCTGTAATTTCTTCTGCTGGCTGGATGCCTCTGGCTGATTTTGTTTGGACCTCTTTTGATAATTTTTTTTTGGAAATTTTTCAGTCATTTCCAAGAAAGAACCTAGGGGAAAATGTATATATTGTTGCCTATGTCAAAAACTAACAGACATTTTCTCTTAAAAACTCTTATTTCCCAGGCTTTGGAGCACAGTCCTGAAATTTGGTGAGTAGGTGATCTTTGCATCTGGAATGGCCTTTCCTCTTTCCCAGTGGAAGTCTGCAGAGCGTAGAGGCAAGATGCAAACCACAGAGTTGTATAGCAAAGAAAACGTTGAGTCTTTAAGAGCTCTGAGTCACTTGTTTTAAAGGTCGAAGAGTGTGTATGAGGGATGAGGGAGAAAAGGCAGGGGAAAAAAGAAATTATTGTTTTCAAAGTTGGTGTCTTCAGTGCTAGAGAACAAGACTGACTCTGCCAGAGGGTTCCTGTGTGTTCCCCGGAGAGTCACTGTGTGAGTGACTGTGTGGGGTCTGCTTGGGATGGAGTTCATTTTCTTCACAGTAGCTCATGCAGTGCTGTGCTTTAAATCTGTGACCAAAACAGTGTTGATAACACCAAGGTTTTAGCAAAAGCCGAGCAGTGCTTGCACAGTGTCAAGGCCACCTCTGTTTTCCACACTGCCCCTTCAACAAGTAGGCTGGGGGTGGGCAAGAGACACAGCCAGGGCAGCTGACCCCAAATAACCAAAGAGATATTCCACACCATATGGCATCATGCTCAGCAAGAAAACAGGAAGGTTTTTTTTCCAAAGCAGTTGCTGCTCAGAGACTGACATTAGTCTGCTGGTGGGTGGTGGTGAGTGATTGCCTTTGCATCATGTTTTTTTTCTTCTTTTCTTTTTTTTTTTTTTTTTATTTTTCCCCTTCACTTACTAGACTGTCTTTATCTCAACCCACAGAGTTTTCTCACTTTTTCCCTTCCAATTCTCTCCCCCATTCCTCTGGGTGGGAGCAAGCAAGCAACTGGGTGGGTGCGGAGCTGCTGGTTGGGGTCAAGCCACCACAGCAACTCACCAACAACCAGCTCATCCTAGCTTGTCACTACCCATGTTTTTCTCTACAGTCCTGGCAGGAGTCCTATGGTGTTGTTTGTAAGTACTCACTCCTGCCATGGAAGTCAATGGGATCTAGCCTGCAAACCTGTGAAATACCATATATGACAGTAGCTGGATTGCAGAGTTTGTGTCATCTGCAGCACACAAATGTCCCAATCTCTCCATCATCCACACGTGAGACTTGGCTCAGAGTATGTCAGGATTGCTTTCTGTAGGTTTCACAAACATGGAAAGCAAGGTGAGGAAGGGCAGAAGCAACATTATGTGTAGCTGAGTTTCATGGATTCTCATGGAGTTGTGATTAGGGCTTTTAGACAGCCTTGCCAAGTGGAAGGTGGAAGGTGCCCTTGGGTCCATAGCTTAAACATTGATTGTAACCCTGAGTACCCTGAGAAATCAAAGAGTTTCACATGAGGCACTACCTATAAGAGGACAAATTTTAATTTTAATCTTACTGTGGTTCAGTCCTATAAAATTGAGGTAATAATGCTCCTTATTGCTTGGAAAGACATTTGCAAAGTGTAATTAACATTTGTGAAACATACAAATGCTACATTGATGATAGACATGGAGGAAATCAGTAAATTTATCTTCAGAGCAGAGCCCGAATATTAAAGTGAATGGGACCCAGAGGAACAATGAAGAGAAGATAAAATACTGAATGGGTGTTCACTAAATGGGTTTAGTCCCTTCTCTGTACTGAATAAAAGTGAGTACACTAAAGTAACCTAACATCCATATCAATACTTTTTATCAGTAGGAATAAATATGTCTTGTCAATAATCCCAAACACATTCAGGTAAATTAAGGTCACATGGGCAATCTTTCTTCTGACATTTGCTAGCTGCTGAGTGCTTGATTTCACAATCTCGGAAATGTTCTTTGACAGTAATTCTTTGTGTATGGTATTTATGAAGTTTGACAAAATGAAAAAGATATGGGATGTCTCCAAAGCTGTAATTAATAATTCAAGTGAATATCTAATGCCATGTAATCTATCTGAAATGAGACAGAAATACTTCATAGGAAGCAATTGTTGATAACACAATCTCAGAAGCTATTTATCATTACCTATCATTTGATTAATCTGTTCTCTTTGAAGACTGTTTAGCCTAAAATACAAGACCAACATAAATGCGGGGAAAAAAAAAATACTTATTAGAGTGGCTATGATTTATTGTCATTTGGTGATCATTATACCCCAACAAGCAAAACGTCAAAGGTTCAACAGTCTCTATAAAAAGTAATTTACATACATTACAGATGTGTTCTACATAGTAAGCAAAATACTTTACATTTGGAATCATGGTATTCCCAGATTTTCAAAGGTTTTTTTTTTTCTGTTCTTTTTGAGCTAAACTCAGAGATGAGGAGTTGTAATTCAATATTCCCTTGGACCTACTTACACCCACTTGTTGAAGCGTCAGGGAGTCCTGGTGGGTGTAACTCACATGCTGAAGAGCCAAAATACGTTGCAATAACATTAACTTAGTGGAGGGAGGATACACTGCCTTTTGATTTGCTTTTCTTGCTGTGTTCATCTCCTGTGGCCAAGCAGTGTACAAGGCATACACACTTAGCATCTGTGTGACTCTGAGGCCTGAGGAGAGAGGTTAGGAAGACCATAAAATTAGATGTGCTATGTGGCATTGGCATAACCAGTAAACTTTGGGAGAGGACACACAATGCAGTGTCACATTGGGGTCTGATAAAAAACTAGACTACACCAGCTCCCACTCTCTGTAGTGTCAGATGGCTTTACAAAGACACCTCTGCACATCACCCTACATTTAGGAGAACTTGCACAGCTGTACAGGAGCATGCAGAACATGCCCACCCATCTGTGAACTATAGATAAAATGCATGGCGTGTAACCAGAACTGTAGGATGCTCCTCTGGGCTGAAAGAGCCAAATTCTGAGGATATTGCTGCTTGCAGGCTCCCACTGAAGATAACTAGAAGTGGAATGTCATTGGCATTTGAAGAGCCTCAAAAAAAGACAAGATCTTTACCTCCTTCCGTCAACATGAGTCAAACCATGGCCAGTATTATTTTGATATACTCCAGCGAAAGAACTGATACAAACAGACCTTGGGCAGTGAGAAACTATTTCTGAGGAAATCAGAATTATTTTACTTTGTGTGTTGAAATAAATCAACACTATGAACAAAAAAAACTGTTATTATTAATCTATAAAAAGCTACTTCTGCAAGCATCCTAATAAAATCTAGCACTAATTATTTGATCTTGCGTTTGCTGTCTTCAACAGTTAAGTATTCTAGCAGTAATGGAATTACTTTTTATTATATGAAATCTTGGTGCACAAAAATCAATTTTTATTGGCTTAAGTATTAAGCAGATGCAATAGCTACAGTTGTTTTCAGTAATTTTGACAAAATACTGTGCAAGGAAATTGGTCTATAAATTGCCAGAATATAATTTCCCAAACTTTCTGACCTGGAATGAATCACCCTTCATTCAAAATGCAAAACAAGAAAAACAAAAACATAATGATGGTGTGTTTCATCAAATATAAAAAAATATGAAAAATAGTGGTCCATAAATATTGTCTGCAGGTAATAGTCATAACTGTACTTTTCTTTGCATTCCAGCAGTTTGTTTTTCTTTAAATGTAGGGCAATGTAACCATCTAGTCCATTTTAGAGCCCTGTCATGTTATTCCTCCAGGAATTTCAGCTTCTAAAAGAAAAAGATCACAGAAATCAACAGAATAAATAAATGAATAAATGAAATGGCATGTGGGCCTTCACAAGATCAACATTCAAACCATACCTAGAACACATACCTAGAGCAAAAGTCTGTCTCTCTGAGTAACTTTGGCATACTTAAAAGATAACCAGGTGTTTTGTTGCTTTCAGAATTTTCTTCAGCTTCCCAATTAATCAAAACAGTAAAGGAAAACAAACAAACAAACAAAAAGAAACCACTTCACTTGTCAGAGGCAAGTCTAGATAAATAAATACTTTCAAATTATGATGCTAATTACCCAGAATAAGAAAAGGCTCATTTTGTGGATTTAACAAAATTATTAGTAAATAACTTCAGCATTTGTTCAGTATCATTTACAAACTCATCACCCAGATCCAAGGATAATATCTTTGCTCTAGGCACAGATCCAAAATGGTCATTAACAACAATATGAAACTGTTGTGGAGAAAAAGATTTATCATTAAAATATGTTATAATACTCAACTCTTACTTTTCAAATGCACATTTTGTATTGAGCCCAAATGGTATTTACTTCAGACAAATGATCTCCCACATATGGTTCCTGCATTACATGCAATTCTTTTCAATGATGCAGTCAAATTTTCTTCAGATTTTTTTTATTTAATTGTTGCCCTTCACATTGCATGTGGGCTCAGGCAATTAGAAGGCTGCCATTCAAAGAGAACGGCACACATATCTTTACATGCGTGGACCACATATTCCAGCATCTCTCTAAGATGCGCCAAATAGCTTGTGGTTTGAGAAGAAAAGAGTGATTCTGAAAAAAATAAATAAATAAATAAAAAGGAACCATGTACATTTTGTTATTATATCACTTGAGCAAATTTTGCACAAATTGTTCAAAAATGTAAATAGAGAGATAAAATTTGCCTCTTTTCTTTTGAATCACCGACAAATTTGAACATGTTTTGCAGAGTAGAATAGAGTGTGAAATTGTATAAATGAACTTATTGTTATTCAAGAGAAGACTGTAGCAAGGAAAACAAGACCAGCTAACACCTGGTTGGCAAGCGCTTAAGGTCACACTATGCGACAGCAACTGTCAAGTTCTCACTTGGGTACCTCATTTCAGCATTCCATGAATACATTGTAATAGTTCTGTGTAACCGAGACATGTTAGATGGACATAAGATTTTCTAAACAAGGACAATTTGTTTAGATCCTCTAGATTCTGGCTGCAAAATGGGATCACTTTGTGACAGGCTGCCATGGCAGACTTGCAATAGCACAATTTTGTTAGTTTTTGCTATTGGATTAAAAAAACAGGTTTCATAGCTTTTGTCCTCAACTAGAGTAACAATAAGGTCCCTAGAATTAAGTATTTTTGTGAATGTAGATTTCCTAGGACACAGCCTAAATACATGTAGGTTCTTAAAAAGGAAAGAATAAGAAAATATGCTTGAAACTTTTTCTGAGATCAGTGGGTTTAACCAGAGAGGCAGTGGAATTGTGTTTGGCAAATGCCACGGCTTTGAATGAAATTTGAAAAACATAAAAAAGTATAAAAAGCTCAATATGCAGGACTGGGGACAATGCTCACAGGGCATAGGAAGAGAAAAGGAAAAGATGCCCACCAACAGGACCACCACACCATCTAGCTCTGAGCAGCCCCAGTAGTGCGATCTCGTTCCACCCAGAAGTGGTTCAAACCCTGGGACCTGTGATGCCACTTCCAACAAAATAATTCCTGGCAGGTTGGCTGCAGGAAGTGCCACAGGGACTGCTGTGTCTCTGTCAGCTTTTCCTGCTGCAGTACTGTCCTCCTGTACCTTCACTGTATCCAACCCTAGGGGACTCTAGCAGCCCTATAGAAAACTGCAGCCCATAACCCACTGCCCGAAGGTAGGATGGGGTATTTGTAGCCAAACTAAACATAAGAACTGTCCTTTGGAAGTACAGACCATCAATTTAAAGTGCTCATCCACCAAGAGCTGGACATTTGGGGTCATTTGGGGAGCTGCGTATGCAGGCAACTGAAACAAAAACAGTGGAAAGGAGACTGGAGAGCAGAGTCTATTTAGGGATAGAGACATGCTCTCGATGATTTTTAAAGCCAGTATTTCTAAGCAATGGTAGTAATTTTACACCAAAGGGCAGCTAAGAATCACCACACTGCTCTCTCACTCTCCCACCTCAAAAGGACAGGGGGAGAAAATATGATGAAAAAAGCTCATTGAGTTGAGATAAGGACAGGGAGATCACTCAACAAGTACTGTTATAGGTAAAACAGACTCAGTATAAAGGAGATTAATGTAATTTATTGCCTACTACTAACAGACTAGACCAGTCAGAAACTAAAAGCAAACTAAAACCACTTTCCCCCCATTCACCCTCTTCTATTTCCTCCCCCCAAGCAGTGCAGGGGAACAGGTTATGGGGGCTGTGGTCAGTCCCTGATGTTTTGCCTCCACCGCTTCTTCATGGTCCCTCTCTGCCCCTGTTCCACGTAGGGTCCCTCTCACATGATGCCATCCTTCACAAACTGAACCTGCAGGGACTGCCCACAGGCAGCAGCTCTTCAAGCACTGCTCCCACACGGCTCTGACCCACAGGGTCCATCCCCCAGGAGCAAACTGCTCCAGCACGGGTCTCCCACGGGTGGGCGGCAGCTCCTCCCAGATTCCTGCTCCTGCGTGGGCTCCTCTCCACGGGCTGCAGCTCCGGCCCCGGGCCTGCTCCTGCAGGGGCTCTTCATGGGCTGCAGCCTCCTCCAGGCCACATCCACCTGCTCCACCGGGGGCTCCTCCACCCATGGCGGGGCTGCAGCGTGGAGATCTGCTCCATGTGGGACCCATGGGCTGCAGGGGGACAGCCTGCTCCACCAGGGGCCTCTCCACAGGCCACAGGGGAACTGCTGCTGCCTGCCTGGAGCACCTCCTGCCCTCCTGCTGCACTGACCTTGGGGACTGCAGGGCTGCTTCTCACTCCTCTCTCCCAGCTGCTGTTGCACAGCACGCTTTTTGTTTGTTTGTTTGTTTGTTTTTCCTATCTTCAATCTGCTCTCCCAGAGTCCCACCCAGCATCGCTCCCTGGCTCAGCTCTGGCCAGCAGCAGGTCCCTTTTGGAGCTGTCTGGAGCTGGCTCTGATCTGACATGGGGCAGCTGCTGGGCTCTGCTCACAGAGGCCACCCCTGCAGTCACCCTGCTAACAAAACCTTGCAATGTAAACCCAGTACAGTCATGCCAGTTGTTTGTTTGTTTGCTTGTTTTGATCTTCCGGAATTCCCCAGTTTCTTCAAACTGTGTTTGATGAAAGAGAGTATATGCTCCATAACATCAGCAATTCATTGCCATTAGGCTTGATCAACTTCCCCATGTCCATCAACCATCAGCAATCAGGTTTCCCTTTTTTGTGGGTTCATTAACCCTAGGGTTGATAATAAGGGTTGTGACAGTGTCTAACAGCTCTACCTTCTTCTGTCAGATGAAGATGAGTCAGTAGAAAGAAGGAACACTTCAGAAAAGGAAAAATAAATGCTTGGGTTTAGAGGAAAAATTTGACACATGAACAAGAGTGAAATGCGTCAATGAAAATGAAAACAATAGAACAGTTCACAGCTCATCTGAATTTCTTTGCTAACAGAGAGTTTAAAATTTTATCAGTAGAAGATCATCAACCATTTTAATATAGAAAGTATTTATGAGAAATTTGTTATGAAATACAAGTTATATGAATAAAAGAGGATATAGAAGCATAATTTAGAAATATGAAGTTTCTCACTATGTCTGTAATTATTAATTATTTTAAAGTCACAAGAATGGAGGTAGATTTGGGACCTAATGAATCAATCATAAATTTCTATATTAATTCAAAATACTCATAATTTTTCTTTCAGCTAGTAAGGAACACATTTTCTTCAGACACAGCAGTTCACAACTCACAGACCCATAAGTCTCCGCAATATTTGGTTGCTATTGCTTCGTTCACTAAAGCTGATCTCTGAAGAGTTAAAAGTGTTATCAGTAACTGCTTTTGAGGAATTTTCTAAATTCCTGCACATTCCTGCTCCTTGTGCGTTCCATGGTATCACAGTTTTAAAGTAATGCTCCTTTTCCTTTTCCTTTTCCTTTTCCTTTTCCTTTTCCTTTTCCTTTTCTTTTTCCTTTTCCTTTTCCTTTTCCTTTTCCTTTTCCTTTTCCTTTTCCTTTTCCTTTTCCTTTTCCTTTTCCTTTTCCTGCATTCCTTCAGCACTCGGCTTTCAATTAGAAATAGTTTTCCTTCAGAAAATGGGGCTTCATTATTGGATTCATCCAGTCCATGAAAATTAATGGAAAGATTTCTACTTGGATACATATCCATGGGCTTTGGCTCAGAGTCAGGATAGTTTTGTAGTTTGTGAAACTGAACAATATTGATTCTTCAAAACAAAAACTGTAAATTAAATTAGGATCCAAAATAAAACACATAAGTGACCAAGCATTATTTGGTCCTATAAACATTCTGAGTGCTGCTGTCCTAACCCAACACTCTGCTACAGGACATCCTTAACTACCTCATGACTACATTCAGATTTAAGTGTTGTACTAACGACATGTAGCAAAAATAGATATTTCAGTCAACTGCCAGTGTGCAAACTAAAAGCTGGGTCAAGTCTCTTTGATATCTGAGCCCTGCTTTAAAGTAGCAAATGGTTACTGCAGCTGGTGCACAAGTATTTTCAGCAACACCACACTGCAAGAGAACAGGTATCACTTCAGAGACAGCAAAACTCTCTCAAGTAATTGTCAACGCAAGGTAGCAAAAAAAATGAAGGGTCTTGAATTTCTAAATCCAGGCTTTAATTTTTGCTCTACAACGGTTACTTTTTGTGATTTTAATCTTCTGCTCCTTGCTCTGGTGAGACCCTTCCTGAGAGGTTTCCAGTGCTGTTTGACCTGGTGTTAAAGTAATGTTGGGGTACTGCACCATGACTGTTGCGGTACACATCGGAAACGTAGGCTGGCTGAAAAGACTACACAGCACAAACGCTTCTTTGGGCATCCCCCCATCCAACAGGCTGTGATACCTCTAACTGCAAAGCTGAGGTGATGTTGCCTGCATCTCCTTTCTGCAGCGGGAAAGCCTCTCTGACACCTCCATGACTTTGCTCATCCCCTGAACAAAACAGTGTGCATTGGTCGAGCTCTGCTTCATCAGCACTGACGTTAATTGTTAAAGCTGGACCATAAAGTGTTATCACTGCCTTCAAAAATCAAAAAAAGAGTAAGTTTGCCGAAAATCAGTGCGCCTCCCATGCAAACAGGAGTTGGTAGATGATCTGCTATTCCTGGCAGCATCCACAACTGGAGAAATAAAAGCCGCCTGGCCTGTCTATACCCAACCCCACAAGCATTCACACCCAACCTTCAGTCCGCACCCCGCACACGACCCCATGGAGCTCAGCAGGAGCCAGCAGGAGCTCAGCACGCCCCGCAGCCCCTTCCCAAGCGATGGGCGCTGGGGTTTCACCCAAAGGTCCCCCCTGGAGAGGGGAGACACCTCCGTGCGGGGAGGGACGTGTGACACCAGGTGACACCAGAATGACCGTCGGGAGGGCAGCAAGCCCCCCCAAAGCCCAGCACAGCCCCGCCTCGGGCTCTGCACGGCCCCGGCCGCGGCCCCTTCTCCCCGGGGCGGAGGGCGGGAGGCGGGGCCGGGCCGCGGCTCGGCGGGGCCGGGCCGGGCCGCTCGGGGCTGGCGGCGAGATCGCGGTGCCGCCGGCGGCCGAGGAGCCACGGCGGGCGGCAGGGGCAGCGGCAGCGGCAGCGGCCGGGCGTGTATGAGCAGCGGCACGGCGCCGCCCGGCCCCCGGCATGGCCCGGCTGTAGGCAGCCACCCCCCGCCGCGCCCCGTCCGTCCTATGCGAGCCGCCCCGGCGCCAAGATGAAAGGTAAAGGTAGGGAAAGCAGCGGGGGGAGCGCTCCGCCGCCCACACCACACCGGGAACCCAGCACCGGGAACCCAGCACCCGGCAGCGGGCACCGGGCACCGGCACCGGGCAGCCCCCGGAGCGCGGCGTCGCGGTGTCCCCTCGCCGCCCTGCTTTTATTCCCCCCTTTCCCCACCCGCCAGGAGTTTCGTTTCTCCCTCTTGTATTTCTTTATTTCCATCTATTATTATTCATTTCTTTTTATTATTATTATTATAACTTCTTCTTGCCGGCGTTGCGCGATGTTCGCGGTGTCGCTGCTGAACATCTGGCAGTGATTAGGTGCCAGCGGAGGCTTGAGCTGGCTTGTGAAATGCATTTGGCATATTTCTCCTCGACGTCCACCGACTGGAAAATATTTGGGCTTCGCTTTGCATCTGCTAAAGCTGAAACTTCGTCTCTTTTCCTATTTCCTTCATCCTCTTCCCCCCCTCCCCTTCTCCATTTAAATGGGTGAAGTGTGCCGCTGCTGCCGGCTGACCCCATCCTAAAAAGTTGTGACTGAGGTGTAGCTGGTAACAAACACGGCAAATTGCTACATCGTAGCCTAGTCAGGATATATCGGGGAGTTGCAAGGAAGCCTTCTTTTTATGAAAATTGGTAGCCCTACGACAAAAGGCAGAGAGCCCTTGCACGCCAGGCGATAGCTACGATGAGAACATCAAAGGACGTTACGGAAAGTTTAGGAAGTGCTGGGAAGTTTGGGAGGGTTGGGTCTCGTTTTGCTTCGGAGACAAAAATAAACTGGAAGGGTGGAAGGGAAAAAACACACACACAAGAAAATTGCTTTTGGGCACCAGTGTGCCTGTGCTTGGATTGCAGGGGTTGCTTCCAGATGCCAGGAGGGCAGTAAACATCATGATAGTTACCCTGAGTTTCCAGAGCCCGGGACACCAAATGATGTGATTATTTATTCACATGCCAGAGTAGCTGCCCGAAGGGAGGAGAAGCCTTTATTTTTTTTTTTTTTTATTTTTTTTTTTGGGGGGGGGGAGCTGTTTTGGGGGTTTTTAGTTTTGCAAGCCCCCCCAACCCCCTTTAAGTTACTTCTTGCCCTGTGATGTGATCTCTCCGCAAGACATTAAAAATAATGTATTTATAATGTTCTTTATAAGGGTACTCGTGCCAAAAGTTTTGTCATCAGCTTGTCATTATCAGCATAACTGTAGTGGCAGGAACAAGCCAAAACAATGGGAATCCAGGGATATAAGACCACGGGTGTTATCACTGAAAGCCTTACTTTCTGTTTTTGCTGGGGCTGAGACCCTGCTGGTTGTGTGGGGGGAGGCAAAGGGCAGAGGACAGCAATAATGTTTTTGGGTAGCCACGTGCTGTGATGCATGGCGCCTGGGACCAGGGTTTGAATCCGCTGAAACTAGTGAGCATTTTGTTGTAGTTGTAAGCGGGTGTAGGACATGGTCTGGCACAATACAACTTCAGTTTCCTTCTGCTCTGCCTCCGGTGCTCTTTGCAAAGTGAAGTGGCGTTTGGAGGGGCGATGTCACCCCTGCTGCGAGCACGTGCTGATGCCCGTGCCCTAGCGAGAGGGAGATGCTTCATTCTGCCTGCTAGCCATTGCCAGTCAGCTTCCCCGAAAGTGACCACAGCTGTCTTATTCTTCCTCCCTCACAGAATTACAAAAATCAGTAATAAAACATGCAAAAAAGAAGGTGACTGAGCTAATAACAAGAGAAGTGTAAGCCTTCAGACAAGTCGTCAGGTCAAATGCTATTGCCGGTCTTATGGAAGCTATAGAGCCACAGCAAATTTTGACTCTGTGTTTTCCTTTTCTGGGTGCATATTTGGTTTTCACATTTTCTCTTTGAACTCAATGCTGGTGATAATTGTAGGACCTTAGAAGTCAGTGTAGCTACACATTTTTCTCAGTAACAAGATGATCTGTTGATTGCAGCTGTCTCTGTATCTACCCTCTCTGGAGAACAGAGGAATATCTAAATAATTACATCACTAAGTATCTGTAAGGAATAAATTATATTTTCCATTGCTGGGATTTGTAAAGTGTTATGTTTTAAATCAGTAAAATAAATTGAGGTTTATGCTTAATACTCTTGCAGTTTTATTTCCAGCAAACTACACTGAGCTCACAAACTTTGTGATACATTTTAATAATAATTCATCTACTTTATAAAGGGACTCGACTGCTTTAGGGTCAGATGTATCTTTACCAAGTGATAAGTTTTCTTCAAAGTTTTAGTTATGTATTGGGGTGCGAAGCGGTATTTGTCGCCTAGGAAACAAATGAAAACAGCTTCCTCGGAGTCAAATAGCACTGCACGTTCAAAAACATTGGGCCCAATTTAAGGCAGGGATACGTGTTGTTCTTTCTATATATCCATTATGTATTTTGTAATTTGTATTGTAAACCAGATCTGCAGTCAGTGCAGGCGTGGCTGCTGTGGTTTTGCCATTTGAAATGTGGGTTTTGTTTGGGCAATGACAGACTACTGATGACACAGTCAAGGTGGTCCTTTGGGGCTCTTGCTCCGGGGTGGCAGCAGTGCTCCGCGGTTCGTGGCTAAGGCAGCCCAGCTGCTTCTTTCCACTGATCCTCCTCTGACCTCTTCCTAAGAGATCAGCCCAGAGTGCTAAAACCACCGCTTATGTCTCTTAACCCAGAGCCTGGATGTAATCTGCAGGTGGAACCTCCGCTTTCGACACTTGAACGTGCACTCAAAATTCTCCTGTTCTCTCTTGACTGCCTTGAAAATTCTTAAAGTAAATAATGCCTTTAGATGATGTCTGTCTTCTTGACAGATTTTGTCTTCTGAACCGTTTTGATGCCACTGCTATTTTAAAGAATAAAGCTAAATTTTCAAATGCTGGAGAAATGTGTCTCTCTCCCTCTCTAATCTTCTTGTGTATGAAATCAAATGAATGGTTGTCTGCAAATAGGTCTTCCCTGGATAGAAACAGCAAACTGCAAATTTCAAAAAAATCCAGTCCAGAACATTTTGCAGAAGCCAGAAGGCATCTGAAAAACAAGGATTAGAAGTGGAGTGATCCAGTAACCTCTACTTACTCCAGTTATAACAGAGTTTATATGAATATAGTGACATAAACATGAAACATATGCAAAAGCTCTGAGTGGTGTGTGTTGGACATGTCACAGGACCCTACTACAGAAGTTCAAAGGCATGAGCAGTTATAATAAATGTGTGATACAACGCAGAACAAATCCCGAGCAATGCTACTATACAGCCAGTGTATCCTGAATTGGCTGGTAGCAATAGAGGATTTTAAATGTGTGTGTGAGAAAGATGATCAGGCACGCACGTGTCAAAGGATATTCTCCTTAGCCACACAGATGAAAGAAAGCAGAGTTTTAGAAGCTGTGAAAATGCAAGGGAAATCTGTTACTGCACAAGTAGAAATATGACTGTACAACAGTAATGGCTCTTAAGCAGAATTAGCATATAAGCTATTTAGTATGGGGTTATTTTTGGTAAGAAGTTGTAACTGTGCATCTTAGCTTTCAATACTCTACTTTTCCCAGACACGTAGGACCAGGAATAGCACTGGGGAGTCGATCTGAGTGAAGAAGGCAGTTGTTTAAATCTCTCGTGGCTCTTTCTTCTGCTGCTTTGGAGAAGAGGAATTTATTCTAGGCTGGTTTTGCTACAGCTGAGAGCTGAATAGAGCCCTTTTTGTCACAGCGGCTTTACGCTTGGTTTACATCCATAGCCAAAGGCCATTGTGCTCATAGGTTCAAACACCTTTGCTGGCTTGGCTAGCAGGTAGGGAGGGAAACAGTCTTGCACAGAGATACAGGGCTTGCAGAGCAAAAACAAAGTCAAAGAAAGAAAGGGAGCTGGAAGAAATGTCAAGGATGAAGGCGATTCAGCACTACGAAGGATGTGTGCCCAGTTATCTTCAGATTCACAAAACACTCCTTATCCTGAGGTTCTCTCATGTCAAAACAGAGATTTCCCCGACGGAAAGCAAAATAAAGGCGCTTTTTAGCAGGCACTGAAAGTGAACATGGTCCTCCTAATAATCTGAGTGTGGTCTGTGTGAGAGAGGGATCAGCGTAAGATGAATTGTCTTTGGAGTTTGACTGCTTCCACCTAAAATTGCAATCCCTTTTGGTGCATAAATTTGAGGTGAAGACTGGGACGTCGCTAGGAAACAAAGTGGATGACTTATGGGAGGCAATATAGAAGTATGTTGTTCAGGAATGCGTATGCTGTTTTAATGCTCTTGTTAATTGCCTCCTCCAACATGCAGACAGGGAGGCAAGAGTTTTCAGCGCACTAATGAGAACAGATCTGTTTGCCCTTAAATCATTACACTGAAATATGATATGATTTAAACCTTTAACTTCTAAGGTCAGCCCTCTGCACCGTGCAGCTGGTCCTGGCCCCAGCCGTGCAGCATTGCTCTGCAGCATTCATAGGCTAACAAGTTTTGTTCAGGAAAAAAAAAAAAACACTAATTATTCTCTTCATTTTGTGCCTAAAAAGCAAAACTAGAGCCATCATTCTTATACCTGAATCTCTTAATCTTCTCTTTTTTCCTTTTTTTTTTTTCATTCTTATTGTGAGCTCTCACATTTTTTGACCTTAGGATTTGGGGTGTATACCAAGACCATAACACTGAAATGCTCCCATTTGCCATGACTGTTTTTTGTTTGTTTGTTTTGTTTATGCATGTGTTTGGTGATGGGGGATACAATCTTAGTCTTGGACTGTAAATCTCAAGGGAAGGTCTATGATCTGCAACCTCGCCTCTTGCTTTATTGTGGTATGAACAGCGGACCAGTTCCCAGATCTGAAGGACAGGGGTTGGGAAAAGCCTCAGTCTCCTTGCCAGGATCCAGGCTGAAGCGACATCCAAAAGGATGCTTGGGGATGCGTGGAGGTGGGCTTTCTTCCAGGGCTGCCTCAGCTGAACCTCTGCCTTAGCTTCTCCAAAGACCTACTGGAGCCGGCTGCTCTGCAGATGCCGAATATATATAACCCCCGTCCGAAGGAGCTCTCCCAGAGAGGAGGCAAAGGACTGGATGGAAAACATTGGTGCTGAGCTCAGAGCCAGCCATGGCAACGTGTTGGCTTGGGACTGCATCAGCAGGGAAGGGTTTTCAACATGGGTTGGGTTTTTATGAGGGAAAGCTTGTCAAAATGGAAGCAAAGAGGGAAAGATTTGAATATGAAAAGCATCCGTAAGGAAAAGGGAATGGAGAAAATCATAAGAAGAAGACAAGTGAAGTGAAGCATCTGTGAAGACAGAGAGGTTACATCCCGTTAGCAAAAGTAGGAGACTGTCCAGAGTAAAAGCTATGAAAACCAGTGCAAACCAATTAGGCTGATGAAGTCATCAACATCTGAAGGCTGCAGCTGTTTGCCGTGCTTCTGCTGGCTCAGTTTCACCTCTAGGTCAGCACTTTGAATGTAGGCTCCATTAATAGTGACCAGAAATGCATATAAATCTGGTCACTGCTCAAAAAGCTTTTGAAATGTGATATGAGAAAGATATTGGTGCTCACTGTGCTCTTCTGTCTGAACACATGTTAATATTACAGAAACCTCACAAGTGGACAAGCCTAGTGAGAGGGCTGAGATGGAGAAGGTGAGCAGAAACAGCTTTAGGATGCTCCAGAAAGTCTCTCCGGCCACCCTTTTTGCACGCATCTGAGCAGCGTTCTGCATTGATGCTGGTTTATGGGATAAAGAGAGGAATATCATAATTTTCAACTACTGGGCATGGTGTCTTTCCAAATGGAAGGAGAGGAGAGGAGAGGAGAGGAGAGGAGAGGAGAGGAGAGGAGAGGAGAGGAGAGGAGAGGAGAGGAGAGGAGAGGAGAGGAGAGGAGAGGAGAGGAGAGGAGAGGAGAGGAGAGGAGAGGAGAGGGAACGGAAAGGAAAGGGAACGGAAAGGAACGGAAAGGAAAGGAAAGGAAAGGAAAGGAAAGGAAAGGAAAGGAAAGGAAAGGAAAGGAAAGGAAAGGAAAGGAAAGGAAAGGAAAGGAAAGGAAAGGAAAGGAAAGGAAAGGAAAGGAAAGGAAAGGAAAGGAAAGGAAAGGAAAGGAAAGGAAAGGAAAGGAAAGGAAGTCTTCTTGATAATATTACGAATTTTACAGAGTTGCACTGGTATATAGCTATACAGCTCCCATTAAGCTGGTGGGAAATGCAGCACCCTTAACGATTAAAGCTCTTTGAGAACACACATTATAGAGAGATTTATTTTAAAGGAAACTCTTATACTGGATGTCATTGTTGCTGCAAATTAGTCTCACAGTCCCGAGTTCCCAGCATGGTACTTAGGGGTAAGTTGTAATGCGCTGTAAATCCAGTTTTCAGGGGGTTATAAATTAGCTTCTAAAATCTGAGGTGAAACTTGGCTCAACGATTTTCAGCCTGGATGCCTTCTTCTCTCCTGAAATATATTTCCATGGATTTTGAAATTTAGCGTGGAACATTTGTGCCTTTCCTTAATTAAAGACTTGAAACAAAGGTTCCTTTTTAAACCCGTGTTTACCACACAGAAAAGTTGTAGGAATAGATGAATACTATATGTCTGTAGCCAGCACACGACCCAGCATCTCTATAGTTCTGAGGTCCACTGAAGTTCAACATGGCTAAGTGCTGGTTCCTGCACTTTGACCACAACAACCCCATGTAGCACTACAGGTTTTGGGGCAGAGAAACACTACAGGATCTGGGGCAGAGTGGCTGGAAAGCTGTGTAGAGGAAAAGGATCTGGGGGTGCTGGTCGATGCTCGCCTGAAAATGAACCAGCAGTGTGCCCAGGTAGCCAAGAAGGCCAACGGCATCCTGGCTTCTATCAGGAATAGTGTAGCCAGTAGGACCAGGGAGGTGATCATCCCCCTGTACTCTGCTCTGGTGAGGCCGCGCCTCAAATACTGTGTTTAGCTTTGGGCACCTCACTACAAGAAGGACGTTGAGGCCCTTCGAGGCACCTTGAAGATGTCCAGAGAAGGGCTATGAAGCTGGTGAAGGGCCTGGAAGTCCGATGAGGAGCATTTGAGGGAACTGGGGTTGTTTAGTCTGAAGAAGAGGAGGCTCAGGGAGACCTTGTTGCTCTCTAAAAGTACCTGAAAGGAAGGTGTGGGGAGCTGGGGGTCAGCCTCTTCTTGCAGATAACTAGTGATAGGACAAGAAGGAATGGCCTCAAGTTGCACCAGGGGAGGTTCAGGATGGAAATGAGGAGACATTTCTTCTCAGAAAGAGTGGTCAGGCATTGGAAAGGGTAGCCCAGGGAGGTGGTGGAGTTACCATCCATGGAGGGGGTGTTTAAGGAAAGGCTGGATGTGATATTTAGGGACATGGTTTAGTGGGTGATATTGGTGGTAGGGGGATGGTTGGACCAGATGATCTTGGAGGTCCTTTCCAACCTTAATTATTCTATGATTCTATGATTCTATAAGTTAATTATCTTGAAATGGCTGAGCAGGGTGTGCTGTTAGAAGGTGACAGCTGGACATGTACATTAGCAGCTTTGCAAAACACCTCCCATATGCCAAAAAGGCACCCATTAAAGGAAAGGGATAAAATGAAAACATTTTCCCTAAAATCACACTGCACCAAAGACTCCTCAGGTCCTGTGCTGCTCCAGAAGGAGTGAGCAGTGCAGTGGTTATAGGACCTGGGTAGTCCCAGGGCCGATTTAGCATCCTTTTTGGCTCCAGGCCAGCTCTCTCTTACTTGACCTCAGCGCTGACTCAGAAGTGGCCCGTGATTAATTTATTTAAGATTTAAGAACAAGAACCAGAAATTACACAGTTCTAGTCAACAGATTTTTGCTTCGCCTCTAGCAAATTAATCAAATGAGAGTCCAATTTGTTTTAGATTAAATGAATTCCCTCTGTTCGCTGTGTTAATCCCCAGTTGAACTGCCTTCTTATAATTTCCACTCCCTTGAAGCATTGTACTGTAACTTATTTAACTCTACAACTGTATTTATTAGAGGTGTTGCAGTAATAATTTATAACTGGGAGGCAAGCAGTATTTGGCATTTGTACTCGGTGTAGCGTGGATATTGCCAAAATATCTCAAAGCCTTTTTTAGAGGGGATCAGAGCTCTTGCTTTGTGCTGACTACCTACAATATTTGAGGTACTCCTGCTCAGCTACAGGTAGATAGCCACTTACTTCCAGCAGTTTGCTGTAAACTCCAGGTGACAATCTGTTGTAGGCCTCCAAGGAGACTCTTGTAAACCTGAGGGAACAGGAGGTCTCCAGTGGTCCTTCTCCTGTGCGGTTAAATACAGTTGGCTGTTTACATGCATTTCAGTTTCGCCCAAAGTTCACTTTTTTTAATGGGCTTCATTCTGCCAGAGCTTAGCAGAAGTCAGTGGAATAAGAAATTGCATTTTAACCAGCTTTTCTTTTTTCTTGTACTTTCCTGGTCTAGATTCTCTCTCTTTCAGCTTGCAACTCTTTACAGCAGCCTATTCCTAAACTATGGCTGGTCTTTCCAGCACCAAGGAGTAAATTCTTCTACCTGGGACATGAAAACAGATACTGCTTCATTAACTGCTTCAAAGAGGAGTCTGCCCTTCAGATTTTTCACCCAGGGAGATATTCCTTGCCTGTATATAAATCTAAATCTATGTCGCAAAATGTTGCATTCATTCCAATCCTCTTTGGAACCAAGAAGGGTTAATTTAAAATCAAGTAAATTATTTCAAACTTAACCACTTTTGCTATGTCAAACAAAACTCTTACAGCAGTTGCAACTGTAAGTTGCCCATGCAACTGTATGGGCAGCACTGATGTAAAAAGCAAAATTTTTTGGTTTTTAATACCAGCCACAGTTGCTCACAATTCATGTATTTCTTCCACTCTGATCTCTGATACTGTCTTTAAAATCAGAAGTCACAGGCGCTTGGGGTGGAGGCACTTGATGATAGCCCAGGAGGAAAATCTTGGAGCTGTGGTGTGGGGTGAAGCCACAGGATCTAAGCACAGCCTGGCTGCATAAGTCAGATGTGGATTAGATAAACCACGTTGCCCTCCAGAGAAACAGGAGGTGATTGTGTTAGCAAGGGAAGGCAGGAAGCTGAGGGCTCTGGTGCTGTTATCTTTTTTTGTGCAGCTTTTATCTTTTGTGCAAGAAGGGAAGATTTTTACTGAGTAATTCACTGTGGGGATGAGAGGCTTGCTTGTTGGCTGTTAATAGTTGCTTGGTTTGTCAGGATTTGTCATGTTTTTTCAGGTGACTGTGTCTTCAGATAAGGTTTAGTATGATTGTGAGGTGTTGGGTTTTTTTCAAAACCAATCCTGATCAAAATGAGGATTTTGACCCTCATTTTGATCCTAAGGAGCTTCCACTGGTTCTTGCATTTCTTAAATGTACATCTGAAATGAGGGTCCAGCTGAAGACAGACAAGAGCACCTCTGACAGCGAGTGAAATGTGTAATTTCTGGTGAAGAACACAAGTTTTGAGCTGTTTTGTCAAAAGTGCTGTCTGAGCAAAGGGTGACGTTGTGTGAAATGATGCAACATCTTTCTTGGACTGCAACATGTCAGAGGGAGGCGTGGGTCAGATTTGTTCCTGGTCATACACCCAAAAATTTAGATTTTGCTGAGCCTGGATGAGGACCGTATATTTTCTTCACCTATCCTTCCAAGGCTGCAATGCAAGTGAAAGCATGGGTGCAGACGGATTTTGGAGGGCAGGGCTTGCTGTCAGCCCCTGGCATTTTCCGCAGCATCGAGGCAGGCTGGCACCCCTTGAGAAGCAATGCCCTAGGTGTTGATTTAAGAGGGCCCTGGAGGCTTCCCCACTACATGAATAGGTGCATGCAGGAAGGGGAATGTTCTCTTCTTCTTCCCCCTAGAAATCAGGAATCTGAGGGCAACCTGGGCTTGGGTAGAACCTGGTTCAGGGAGCAGGCAGAGCTCTCACTTCCCTCTGCCTCAGCAGAAGGAAGGGTCAGGTTAGTAGAAGGAGGTTGAATGCACAAACACAAACATCCTTTTTATTAAAAAAAAAAAAAAAAAAAAAGTTGTGAGTGTATTTTTTCTGCTGATGCCAGCTTTTTCCTTTGTGTAATTGCTGCTGGAAGGAAGCGAAGAGAAATCGAGCTTCCGACAAAATACATTTGTGATTATTAGCATTTTACAGCTTGGTAGCTGGTGAAGATGAGAACAAAAAGGCTGAAACAGTTTTTATATTTGTCATCTGTTTGAGTTTGTCAGCTCTGTGTCCCGCCATTTAGGGGATCTTGCCTCTTTGGGCAAAGCTAGTGCACCTGTAACAAACCCTTCCCATCTTTTTCCAGTCGTAGTAGTAACCTGGTGCTGTATATTTCTTTCTTTCTCCAGACGATTTTGCAGAAGAGGAGGAGGTGCAGTCCTTTGGCTACAAGAGGTTTGGTAAGTGACAGCAGATCTTTCAGCTCACCATTGCTGAGTGCTTATGTTAAGTGAAGCAACTGCTATTAAAATCTCCCTTAGTGTCAGCATGAAAACATAGAGGTACAGGCCCATCATCAATGCCCATTCAGTCTGATGTCTGCCTAGCAGCAGGTGTGATGAGAAACAAACCAATTAATTACTGGATCATTGCATGAAGTAGTGTTATGAAAAGCATGTTCACACTTCAACAGAGAAGTGTGCTGGCTGTAAAAAAAGAGTCTGAGCCTCTGAAACATCATCTGTGCCTTCCTTAGGCCCCAGACCGATGCACAGCATGGTCTGTAGGTATCTCCAGAGCAGTTGTATGGGACCTTCTGCACGCTCTCCAAAGTCATCATGACAGCTGAGCCAGGAACTATTCCAGTACTATTCGTGACAGCTGATCTCAAAAAAAAAAGGAAGCAAAAGCATACAGTATAAATGCATTCTGATATCAAAATACAGTCCTGGTAACAAGAATCCCTTACCACAGCTCTATCTGCCCCTGATCTGAGGGATATGATGATCTGGGTGTGTTTGATTTAACCAAAACCTGGTTAAACTCTCCCATGTGGTGTTCAGGGATTGAGCATGTTCTTTGTTGTGCCTCTGTTGATGTAAGGGAACTTTTTTGCCTGTATTAACCTTTGAATGAACCCAAAGGTTGGACTTAATACGCTGCAGAATAATGTTTTATACACTACACTTTAAGCTAAAAAATTCCATATAGATAAAATCTTAAAGCAATGTTGATCAATATTTTTTTTTTCCCAATGCTTGTTCATTGAAAATGGCCTTGTTGTGGGAAGAAAGCAGGGCCATGTGTCTCTGAACAGGGATCAGCATCCTTCGAGACTGGAGCAGGAGTCACTTTCAGCAACCCCATTTGGCAAACAGATAGGAAAAGCAGGCTGAATTTAAAAAGAAAAAAGAAAAAATGTCAACAATTCCCTCCAGCCCAAGAGGAGCAGGGGGAGACACACTTGTGGCATAAGGAGTTGCAGTGGCTGGGAGGTGGGGATCACATTCGCATGACCTCTTCTACCCCCTGAACTACTCCACCACTCCCTGCTGTTGAGCTTTATTTTGGATAGGTCAGCCAACCACAGAGCCAGCATCTGTGGCTTGGAAAGTCCTGCCATACGGCTGCACATAGTTTGTTTCTTGCCTTTTTTTTTTTTTTTTTTTTTCTGGATTAGGCCCCGGAACAGCAAAAAAAAAATCTTGAGAAATGGGAAAAAGAATTTATCTGTTCATTTCTGTCACCTCCAGCTGAGGAGAATAAGAAATATTAGGGTTCATTAGCACCTATAAAAACAGCTTCCCTCTGTGTTGCCCACTAACTAACAGCCCCGTGTCAGCATGCTCTTGCAGTGAACTGCGAGAGGTTTCAGCAAGGAGTGTGTGTCCCACTATCCTCACAGTAAGAGTAATAGTTGTTGTGACCTGATGGGGTTTCTGGGTCTTGACTTGCTTTCCTCCCTTTCTTTTTCTTTTGCCCTGGGTAACATAGTGCTGCCCACAAGAGGTAGGTCAGATTTATCTGCACTTGTCCAGGAGTGCTGTTGCTCTTCCTAGGGCAGAGGGCAGGAGGAGAATGCCAGCATTTGTGGAGGTACCCACAGGGCACAGCCCACCTACAGGGTTATTTTCCCTCCCTTAGAAATCCTGATTTGATGCATTCCCATTTCTACAGTGACTGCTGCATCTCCAGCCACCCTCCAGGCTACATCTGGGGGGAACAGGAGCCATATGCCCTCAGCAGTGTTGGCTCCTCCATTCAGGAAGGTGACATGCACATCTTTTGGAAACCTGAAATATGCTAACCATCAGAAAGGCATTTCATGTGGAGCACCACAGGTTGCTATTGGGCATGAAATACAGCCAAGTAGTTTAAGACCAGTAGGAAGTGTTATGCCTGCTGTCCCAGCTTGTGTTCCTTCTTGGCCCTGTGTCCTCATTTGTAATACCAGGTAATATTGGGAGCATTCAGGTAATTAAAGATATTATTAAGGATAAAAGGAGAAGGATAAAGGAGAAACACACTATTACTAATGCTGGGGAAGAGGAAGGATGAAATATGCCTTTCATACCATTGAGAGGTTTTACATATCGCACTAAGGGATGTGGCTTGGTGATGGGACTTGGTGGGTCAGGTTGACACTTGGACTTGATCTTGAAGATCTTTTCCCACTCCCATGATTCTATGATTCTATGTTTGGAGAAGCCCAAGGCAAGAACCACGCTTTGTTATGCAAGCCTTTGACAGAAGGTCATTTTGAAAGGAGGCCTGTCCTGTCTGCTGGGTGGTGCTGTAGAAATCTCAGCACTTGTCGTATATAGCCACTGGAGTGAGCTAACAGCCGTAGCTATTTTGTTTCAGGAGCCATCACATAGCAGTTATACGAATATATTGTGACCAGAGGAGTCCCTGTCCACCCTGTTAGCACAAGACAGGGTAGGAAGACTGTGACTCAGGTGCCTTTGACTCCATCTTTTGTAAGAGGGAGGCTTTGTCTGAAGCAAAATGTGTTCCGAGAGGGAGATGGCTAAAGCACAACTTGTTCATAAAGAACATGGCTTGTGGTGAGTCACTGCTGGCAGCTGGGAACATGTGTTGGTCAGCATCTGGCACGCAAAGCCTTGACCAAACTGCTTTCCTCGAGTTCAGCTGAGGAGTTATTATTAGCTGCCTTGTTGCTGGAGCCTGTAGTTTGGTTCAAGGAAGGAAGAGATCTGTGAAGGGCAGGAAGCACTCTCAAGCAATACTCATTTTAGGGAAGAAGCTTTTGAAAAGCAGAGTGAATACTCACCATCCTGCCAGCACGCACCGCTTCCCCTTTCTCTGAACCTTTCTGTCCCTCCTCCTCAGATAAGCTGATTTGAGAGAATTTATCATGCAACTCTTTAGTCCACTGAACTCTAACTGGTTATATTAATCCAAACACACTAAGCACAACACAGTAACACATTAAATAACAATCAGCACACGTGTAGACAGCCTCGAGATCCTAGGAAAATACACACCAGCATTTTTTCGCTTTTGAGTACAGGACAAATTCACTGCAGGGGGTCAGGGAGGTGGAGGAAAACGCTCTTTCCAGCTGACTGAGGCTGTTTGCTTCTTCTCAATGGATGCTCCAGATGTGCAGGGATGCTGCCAGAAGAGCGCTGGCTGGTGGCTCGGCTGCCCATGGCTTCGGGTTGCTGCACTGAGAAAACTATGAAGCATGTTTCTTATCACTGTTACTTCATCATCAGTCACTGCTGAGGCTGCTTTGAAGTTATCTGCTCCAGATAACCAGCTGTGCCTCTCCACTGGCAAACCTCTACTGGACTGCCAGATTGCCACCAATGTTAACCTTTCCTTCAATCAGAGTTTTACACGCTCTACCCCCTCTTTGGGAAGGAATGAATGAAGAGAGGTCAAAACTTGCTCTTCCGAATTACACATTTTTGGGATGCTCAGGCTTGAGAGCTCATTTTCTAGATGGTAGGTATCAGGATGAAATCTCTTTATGTTCGGGTTTTGACTCTCTCCTCCGAGATTCTAGCTCTGATCTTAGTTGCAGGCAACGGAATTAAAGGGAACTAATGGACTTTGAGGTGGCAGGTCTGATCTTCCCAACTTCCAGCATTCCCAGATAAAAGACATATAGACAACAGTGAATTTTGTTCCTTTATGTTAATGTTTTAGAACTTAAATCCTACACTTAGAGTAATTACTGTATGAATTTCAATGTGAAGTTATTCATCAAATGTACATTGAGTAGTTTGGAGCTGTACCACAATATGAAATAAACAAAACCAAAGGGAATGGCCTTTGATCTGGTGCAAGCCCAGTTTTCATGTTCCAGAAAACAGACGTTCAAGAAATGAACTGAAAGTCCTGATGATGATGAGAAACCTCCCAAGGAAAAAAAAGATAGGGCCAGTACGCTGCAGATAAGCAGAAGACTAAACAGTTCAAGTGAGATAATTAGCCTTTGCCCTCAAAAAACAAAGCCTGAATTGGAGGCCATAAGCCTGTCCTAAATATTAGGGCCCATCTCGTCACCTGTGCTCAGGACAACGTGTCAGGACCCTTCACCTTCCATGGGGGATGCAAGCGATGACTGAGTGGTGGTGTCCATTCCATGCAGTTACAACAAAGCTCCTGACCATCATTCCAGCTCTGAGAATTAAATCTTAGGGATTCCTGGGCCAAGAAAGGACAAATCATCTTGCCACACATTGATGAAATCTGCTATACTAAAACGAGGCTGGAAAAAAAAAACAAAAAAAAACAAAAAAAAAACAGGTTCTAAAACATAGCTAGAAAATATATTTTTTTCCCCCTATGATTGTCTTAGGGACAGCTGAACTTGATCCATGTAATAACCATTTTCTCACTTTATATTATTTATAATATTTTACACAGAGAGAAGCTGTATATCATTTGGTGTGTATTCCTTTGATAGGATACAACTGGGGAGTTTTTTAAAGAGTTTAAGGAGTTTAACTGCTGATGAAAGCCTTATGAACAGTTTACAGTGAAAAAAAATGAAAACTTTGAGATAGAAGACTTTTTCAGAAAATGATTTAAACTAATACATTTTTTTCCTGTCTATAAATAACAATTCAAACACGATCATGGTAAGCTTTTTTTAAAACTCGTGACTTGGATTTCTGTGATAGTTCAGAAATAACATTTATTCATTAACACTGCACAGACAGAATAATTTTAGTCTTTATCCCTGGATAAATCCAGGCCATTGTTCACATCTATAATAACATGCACAGAAAAATGTCTGGCATCAGTCTGGTGGTGAGCTATATCCACACAAACCTTAAGCCCCTGACGTGAAGAATAAATAAATAAATAAAAATCTAAGCTTTAGGAATTTGTCAACTTCTCTTTATGGTTTGTAAACGACCAGCAAGGGATTTCAGGTGCCACAAGCCACATACCTCTCTGGGCATTCTTCCACGTGTCTGCCTGCAGCGTGCAATTGTGTGGCTTAATAAAAAGTCAGGGGTCACCGTTACTCAGAAAGCCAGAGGAAAGCCTGGCGTGTCGCTTCCAGGTCAGCAATCTGGCCATGTGTATCAGATGAGAGGATTTTGTCTGCATGTGTCCTGGGGTAATTAAACCCACACTGTGTGGTGGTGTCGGCGTGGCTGTTCATTTTAGGCAAAAATATTTCATTTGGAGCCTCTGTTCCCATTGCAATGTCTCCTCAGGTGAGCCCAGCATCACCAGCTGCCCTGGGGCTGATGCTGGGGGCTGAGGAGTACACAGGCACTGTGTGTGCAGGAGTTTCTTTGTTTTTCTTTTCATTTTCAGGATGTATCCAGAGTACTGGGGCAGTTAGCAGGGAATTGAGCTCTAGATAAAAAAATAAAAAATAAAGAGGAACGTATGCAGGGAGCTGTTGTCAAGGTGCCTGCATACCTCTGGCTGTGTCCCTCCTCTGTCAGCAGCTTCTGTCTCTTACCATGTAGAAGGCACAGCTGATAAATAGATTGTCATTGATATATCCCAACTGCAAATACAAAACTGCCAAATCTTTCTGTGCTGGTAAAGACGGAAAGCAGTTGGCGCATCCTGACAAATCCATCAGCGTCAGGCAGTAATAGTGAGATCCAAAATGTTGACAGAGCTGTGTGTCCCAGGCTGACGTAGCCTGGAGCTGTAAGAGCTGTTGGGGTTGATGGGCATGGAGCTGCCCTTCTCCAACCTGTCCTGCTGTGCCTGGCTGAAGGCACTTCTCCTAATCCAAGCCCCTAAAGAGGCCTCTTAGCAGCAGAGTGGGTGACCAAAGTCATTCCAGCTGTGTGCTGGTCTGTAGGCAATCTAGTTTTTCTTTGTTATGGGTTTTTCCCAATCGAGTGCAATTAAAATTCTTGACGTGTTTCTTCCTATATTGCCTTTGCATGCCTGGAGTCATACCTGCTAAGTCAATCTCTGCCTTTCCCAGAGATGCATTGGAAGGTGGCATGGTCACCATTATGTGTAAATTTTGCTTTCTATTTTTCATTAGGGCTATAAAATAGGTGTGTGGGCTGAGCAGAGTGTTGTATTTACAAACAGAATGAAAGATGCTGGCTACACTGTAAGCAACACCTGGGGCTTTTGTATTTATTTTCCTGTAAACTAGCTGGACAAATAATGAAGCACTTTGCATCAGGTTGCTGCCAAAACACCTAGGCTGCATTTTGGACTGTTTAAGCTTCATAAGTAATTACCTGTGAGATTAATGTCATGGAAGGAAACTAAGAATTGTATTTTTGGCACCCAGTACTGTTTCCATGGAAAAAAGCAACACAGAAAAACTATGGAAGAAACGAAAATTTAAGATAAGAAGCCATGATAAGGAGGAAGGGGGAGATAAAATAGTTGGAGATGCCTGCTGGTGGGTTCTCCCAGTGTTGCCCTGTAGCTGTAGCACACATCAGCATTACTAATGTCCCTGGTGAACTTCCCTTGAGCTTTATTTAGAATACAAGTCTGCCTCTGTAGCCAGCAGCCGCCATACTTTGCTCTTTACAGCCCGCTGCTAACTATAAGGCTGCAAGTGCTCAGATCTGCCTAACTGATCCAAGGCTTTTCTGTACCTGCTTCAGAGCCATCCCACACCAGGAAGCTGCAGTGCTGTGCTTACTGCTGGTGTCACAGGTTTGGAGGAGGCACACTGGTGTACACTATGGCAGGGGATGAAGTTTTGCCTGGAGGATATGTTGTTAGATATACCTAGCAGCACTCAAACATAAAACCCCTACCTGTCAGGTGCTGCCTGCATTTGTGTCCCAGACGCCTTTTATTTCTTGGGATTTTCATCAAAATGTCCAGGAGGTCTAACACTGACATGCCAAACCTGATCCAGCAGGGCACTGAGCTCTTGGCAGACTCTCTTCAGCATCCCAGTGCGTCCTCAGAGCTGCAGTCGGTGTGAAGCAGTCCTGCTGCCATGACTTTGTCAGCAACTTGTGAACAGCAAGCATGCTAACAGCAAAGAGCTGGATGTTTTACTTAGCAGCTACCGAGATGAATAGTCGGCACAACTCAGCTTGACAGACGTGTCGCTAGACACGCGCACTGCCTGATTCAACAAGCTCCTAGCTGTCAGATTAGGAACAAAGGTGCCACAGAGTTTTGACATAAAATGCCATCTAATATTACGCCAAGCTTCTCTTGGACCCAGACCTGGTGGTCTCTGCCCTCTCCCACCCTCACACTCAGCAGCCCTGAGCCTGGCCAGCATCCTGGGATCGGTGACACCACCCATGCAATATGTCATGTTGTTGTACTTGGCAAATTCCATGATGATTTCAGGGAGAAAATCTTATGTGCGAGGATTGACTTCCATACAAAAACTTAATTTAGGGGATAGGCTGGGATTAATTCCACCTGCTTGGGAGCCTTTAAAGACACCCAGCCTTCAAATGGCAGTGGGAAGGAGAGACAGAGGCTATGTGAAGGGAGATCTGTGCTGAGCCAGAGCTTCTCATTCCTTGCCATTTTGAGTGACTGTACAGATCCTCATCTCCAGGTCTCTGTTTTACATGCAGAAATGCTGGGGAAAGCATACAAATGCTTCAGGAACAAAGCCCGTGAGAGATAAAATGGATAGTGCAAATAGACTCAAAAAGCTTTTCGGGCTGTTTTTGCCTGTTGCAGACATTAACAAGGAACAGCACGCTGCTTCGCGAGGTTAAAAACTAAATCAAACTCCACTCTGCTGCAGCGCAACAGCTCAGCCAAAGGAAAGCTGGAATACAATATCCCCCAGTCTCAATTAATCTTCTGCATATGGGTAAACCTAAGCAGAGCAGGCAGAGAGCCGACAAATTTCCGCTGGTCCCGCTTCGGCCCGGGAAGCGGGTGATGGGAGGGAGGCGCAAGCGGGAAGAGGCCTTGTTGGGTGCGTGGAGCCAACGGGGAGGCCTTGCGCAACAGGGAGCAGAGAGCTTCGTGTCCTGCTGATGCTCTTCAGCTCAGTCAGGAATGCATCTGGAAAATCCACCCGGCCAGAGCGAGAGATGGATGCCTTACGTAAATAAAACGTGCCTGGGTTTTCCATGGCGCGGCTAGTGGCTCTTAGTGGAGGCACCTGGAGGTTTTGTGGGAGCTCAAGTGCAAGACCAAAGGGGTCCACTTCTCTTCAGCCTGGCTAGGGCTCATTAGGAGATTTTGTTTTAACAGTCTTATCCAGACGTTTAGGTCCAGCTTAACTCAACCTAGGAGCAACTGATTTTTTCTGCAAGCCATCCTGTGATGCCACAAACAGGCAAGGCAGGCAGGTTTTCTTTTAAGGACGTGAGGGCACTAGGATCTGCTCAGCAGGGCTTCACCACATATGTTTCAAAACACGGCGTTTTAAAAGTTTGGAAAATGCCTATTGATTTTCTTCACATAGGGTATTTCTGCGTGCTTGTTACCAGGGTCTTGGCCAGGAGCACGGAAAATTCCACCAAGTTTTATATTCTGAGTTAGCCTGGGAATGGGCATGCAAGCTTTCACTTGCCAGGCTTGTTAAGGTCAGTGGAGTCTACTCGGTCGTGTTCAAAGGCAGAAAAAACACTAGCCTTGTATATTTTGTTAAGAGGCTAAGGCATGATTTCAGACCATCTGTGTGTATAGGGACAACTGGTAACTGGAAGATTTCTTATATACATTTCTGCTTTATTGTTTAACAAAGAGCAATCTCGTTACAAAAACTTAAGTAATACACGGAGCCAAGGGATATTTTTCTTCCTTCCTCCCTTCTCCCTGGAAGTTAATTGCTTTGGGTGGAAATACGACATATAATGCCCCATGTAACTAATGATTTCATTTTAAATCTGGCCTGGAAGACTCAAGTTTGGAGGGGAAGAGCTCTTGTCCTTAATTAACATTTTGCACAGGCTGAAGCCAGAGTAATCTGAACACCCACTGTCAAGTTTCAATGTAGCATCTGTGCACAGCTAAAGTCACTTCTCCCCAGAAGTTATTGCATATCACCGTTTGTGTGCACGGATGTTTATATTTAAATGTATGTGCTCAGTTTCGTATGAATACATCCAGATTGGATTTGGGTCATTGTGTTGGACTACCTGGCAGCACAACTTCAAATATACAAAACCCAGACCCGCGGACATTTAGCTGTCGTGTAGGTTCCATCTGGAAACGTGTTCCGAGTGTGTTTCTGGGCGTGCTGTTCCCATGGTCAGGAAGGCCAAAAACCTGAGAGGTTGGTTCTCCTTCTCACCCTGTTCCAAGACCCCAGTTGAGAGTTTAGAAATCATCTTGCCACGCCAAAAAATGATGCTGCATGTATGCATTCCTAAAATGGGCCAGCTAAGCATTGCTCCATAACTTATTTGTCTCCTTCGGAAAACAGGTTTCTGCTTGATTAATGGTACTATGTGTTTAACCTCTTTCACAGATGTGTAAAAATGACCATATGTGTATTTTGGTGCTAGGGGAAGTTTCTTTATTAAGTGGACTAAAGGATATACAGCATGGCTCACTTCTAAGGAAAGGAGAAGCAAACAAACCAACATCTGGTTCTTCTGCTTATTGCAGAGGATTTGAAAAATCTTTCCTGACTATTAAAATATCTAAAACTGGTGCATTTTTTAAATAGTTGGTCACCGTTAGCTAAAATTAGGAGAACACTTTAAGGTGTCAAAATAATGACTTGAATGTGTGTGAGGACTTGAACCAACCAAAATAGCGGAGGAAACAGAGGAGGAACAGACACGTCTGTCTGGGTCATCAAACAGAACCAAATACAGACCATTTTTCAGGGGTCTGTAATTCAGCCCCTCTTTGTTCCATCCCTGCTGGTCTTTCCTCTGTCACGGATCACCCTCCATGCAGGTTCCAAATCTGCACGTGAAACCATCTCTGGGGGAGATCCCTTCATTTCTGTGGCATTCACAGCTCAAGGTGTGGTGCTTTGCAGAGATGCTGCTCTGGGGTGCCAAAAGGGAACCCCACATTCTGCTGTTTCTTCTCTAGCCACAGCAGGAGCAGAGCAGAGGTGACTCCTGTCCTTCTGCTCTGCCCATGGCCTGGAGTAGGCCAGCAGAAAGTAGAAAGCAGATCTCAGCCCTAGGCTCAGTGCTGAGCCCACCAAGACGATGCAGCAGGGAAATTTGGTAGCAGGAGGAAATGCCTGCCAGTGTCAGAGTAGCCTGAAAAACCCATAAACTTCACAGCTGGCCTCTTGCTTGAGCAGACCCTGACTCTGGGCTGGGATCGGAGAAGGGAGCTCAAGTTTTAACCCCTCTGCCCAGCACGTTTCTGCTCCACTCACTGCCACGTGGGATGGGGGCAGTTAGCCGGTGTTTTGCCTTTGCAGCAGTGGCCACATCTGTGGCTCTGCTGCAGCTTTGCATCCCAGCTCCTGAGCAGCTCGTATTCGTGGCAGATGGCTTTGGGAAAAGCGGCGTTGTGGGGCTGTATTTTGTTCTCAGCCATCTATGCGAGAGGTTACTGTGAGCGGTTCTGTGATTTATTAGAGAGAAACGGGGCTGTGTTCACCACAACAAACCCTTTCTATTGCACTTGGTTTGAATAGCAATTGAGCTTCTAATCATGTCTCCAATGGAAAGAGGACTCCTTGTGAAGTCCGTCATTTATTGCAAAGAAAGAAATTTCACATGCCTGAAACCAGATGACCTAAAAAAAAAAATAAATCAAAATTCAGAATAATCATAAGAGCTTCAAGAATAAGTATTTGTCCAGCAGGAGTTCAAGGTGGCCTAGGAGAGATTTAGGGGAAGTCTCTTTGTAAAGGGAAGCAGAAGAGCTGACAGTGAAATTAAAAGGCAGCCTATGTCAAAGCAGTACTTACGTCACTGCAGTTCTCTCGATTTGGAGCTTGCTGGTTGCGCTGATGTGGCACTATAATTTAATCACTTTATTTTATTTTTCCCCCTTCTGGGAGGTTTCTAAAACACTCTTTTAGAAAGAAAAATAAATAATCTCTAATGTCTTTTCAGTTGTTCTTCTGGGAAGACTTGTGGTGAGTTAAAAGAAAATACTCAGTGAAGCTGTGAATGGGAGACATTTCCAGGGTGGGTGTGTTTTGAGGTTTGTTTGGGTTTTCATAATACTCTACTCCTATGTCTTTTCTTTTTTTTTTTTTTTTTTTTTTTTTTTAATAGCTTTCAGATGCTTTTAATACAGTGGAAATTCAATTAAGAAACTCCTCCAAATTCCACAAGTTATGGGAGCTTTGTGGAGCGACGTGTTATAGGACCATCTCAGCCACTGCAGATACGCCCTGAGGACAGTTCTCTGGTCCTGCAGCCTTTACTTGGGTGAATTCACAGCAAGGAGTTCTTTTGCGGACATTTTCTTCTCCTTTTGCTTACAGATCCATATTCAAAATGGATTTGTAATCTCAAAATTGTCGTAGGCAATTGGACACTGGAGTTAGGAAAGCTGAATGGGGTCAGATTGGGTCTCTCTCCTGCCCTGTGCTGAAGCGCGGTGCTGACAGCAGCAAAGAACAGAGGAAGATGCTGCAATGTGTGTGAGATGCTCTGGGACTGCAGTATCCATCGTGAGAGTGTATCCACAATTTTTTGGATGCCACTCAGCACAGTTCATATTTCCGAGCCCATTCATCCAAAGCAATGCAAATTGCTCCAACTGCTCCCGCACTGCTTGGAATTGCTTTTATTTTACATGCTGTGCTTTACTTCATCAGCGCAGGGCAGGCACGCTGCAGGACGGGGTTAAAAACATCTGCAGCTTGGAAACCAGCGGCGTTCCCGGGAGAAGGCGTGAAGCTTGGGCAGTGCTGACCTGTTTCCTGCTTTTGTTATTATTTCTGCTCCGTAACCGAATCTCAGCCGGAGCTGGCACGGACGGGTGTGAGCCCGGTGCAGCTGTGTCAGCAGGGCAAGGGCCGCCGCCGCCGCTCATGTCTGTGGGGCCAGCCACCCAAATCCCAGCAGAGAGTTTGCTCATTTGCAGGTCATGCCACCTAAATCGGTGGGTGCTGGCTGCCCTTGCTTGCAAGCTCCAGGGAGCAGCACAGCAAGTAGGAGAGTGGGTAGCGAGGGTCAGCTGCAGCTGTCCCCATCCAGAAGGGATGTACAGGGCTATAAACATAACTCCTTGCTGCTTATATAGCTCCCAGCACAGCCCTTTAGGAAAATCCCATAGCAAATACGTATGGCATTTAAAACACTGGGTGGGGATGCTTTTTTTCCGCGTTGAACTCCAAAGCTGTTAATAGGCTTTGTGTTCCCAAAGAGAAAAAGCACATTACCCACACATTTCCATACCACACAGTCTGCGTGGCATCACAAGCTCAAGTGAATAAAACGGCATGTGGGGGACGGGGAGATGTGTAGCATTTGCTCAGTGCTCACCCCTGGCACAGCCCCGTGCCTCTCCCGGGCAGCATCACCTTTCCAGGTGCATCTGCTGTGATGCCCTCTGGCTTTTTTCCTCATCTCCCCAGCTCACCAGGGCCACAAAAAGTCATCTTCACTTTCTGTTTGTTTTTTCTTCTTCCTTGTGAGACTGATGCGAGCTGGTCCTGCCGTCGGGTCAGTGTTTGATCTTTTTTCTAGCGCGGGCTGTGTGTTTTTCAAAGGGTTTTGCTGCCAGAGCTGACCACTACTAAGAGAGAGGGAAAGCAGTCAGCAAACTTCCTCGTTTACAAATGTGCTGCTTGAAAGATTTGCAGATTACATTGCTTGTTTTTCAAACCAACTCACAAGGATGTTGCCAGCAGATTTCCAGTAAACTAGACATTTAAGTCAGAGTGGCTTCTTTGAAATATTTGAATAGTGGTGTATGGAAAGTTATGGTGAAAAAAAAGAACACAAGGGAGAGGAACTGCAATCTATATGCAGCTCTTCCTAGGGCAGATAAACAAACCGTCGTTCTCTTCAGCTTGTCATCTGTTATGAGGATTTTGCATTTTCCGCACAGATTACCCAGGCCTTAAAATACAGATTAGGCAGTTCAGCTGTAGTACACTAGGCAGAGAACGGGTTCTCTAGGGGATTTCTTGCTTCAAACTCTTTTGGAAATTCATGGGAGCTGTCTATAACACAATTTTCTCATAATCATTTTAAATGACTTTTAGGAACGTGTGGAGAGTCTTCTGACTAGTCCTCATGAGCTACCTGCTTAGGTCACAGGTAAATCTACTGTAAATAGGTAGGGCTCCACTGACTGAAGTAGCGTGGTCCCTACCGGTGTCTAAGTGTGAAATGATTTGTTTGGATTCATGTCATCCTGATCTGTGGTACAGGGAGTTAAATGATGTTCATGCAGAAAGGTCTAAATAAGTACGTTGCTTTAAATCACAGTAAGATTGATCGTATACTTTCATGGTATTTTGTGAGATGGGGTCAGGCTCTCAGTGAACAGGACTCATTTCATCTACGACAGCATATGCCATGCTGTCCATTAGCACCTGTCAGGGGAGTCTCCTGGTTCCTCCTGCAGAAAATAAGGTGTTGAAGTATGTTTTAAGATCCTAAATATCCATGTGGATCTGTACCTGGCCATGACTGAGCACTAGCACAGGTTGCCCAAAGAGGTTGTGCAGTCTCCTCCATGGAGATCTTCAAAAGCTGCCTGGACGTGGTCCTGGGCACCCTGCTCTGGGTGGCTCTGCTTGAGCAGGGGTTGGACCAGATGACCTCCACAAGTCCTTTCACACCTCAGCTACCTTGTGATCCTGTGATTTTAATTTTGCACCTTTATATTTTGTTATACGTATTGTAAAAATGAGCATAGCTTAACATAATTATGATATCTAGTACATAACATAGGGTTCTCTCTCCCCATCCCCAGTTCAAGAACATTATATGAATAAATAAACAAGTGTTTGATAAGACTGGTATAGTGTCAAAATATTTTTGTGTCTCACTGTGAATGTATTAGAGTTTTGCAATAGTAAAGTTATTCCTATAGGATTTACTAAAAATAAATAACATTTTTAAAAAAAATCCAGTTCTAGATCTTCTCACTGAGCAATAGTAATATTTCCTTTTATTTATTTTGAGATTTACTACAAGCTGTTTCGAGGTGGATGTTCCTACATCCACATTGCTGTTTCAGTAATTTTTAATGAGTAAAAGAGGTGCTGAATGTGGCCCTAGATGACTGGGTGATAAAATGGCCAGCAGTTGAACTTGGTTTTAGGACATTTTATGCTTCAAAACTGTATCAATCTTCATCTCTATTTGTTAATATGTATTATCCCACTTTGTATGTTTCTGATATTTTTTGAGCTTTTACTGGGGAAAAGGTTAAAAGAAACCAGATGGATAACTGGAGAGTTTACCACCTTGCAGCTCTGTTCTCTATCTGCATTTCTTGCTGTGCATAGAAGAACCATATTAGTTACTTCTAGTTACACTCCAGCTTTCTTTCAAATACATGCTGAAGGAGAAGTAGCAAGGACCAGGCTTATCTGGCTTGATCTATTTTGCTCCAAAAAGCATCAATATTCTCTCAGCTCCCTTGAGGCAGTCCTCTGCATTTAATCCTCTAGATTTAAGAGGGGAGTTTGGTGCTACTTTAACATAGCTATTCCTCCAGGCCACGTGCATGTCCCTGCTCAGTCCATGACCTGAGAGAGCCTTGCTTTTAAGACAAAACATGGTTATGAGCATGAGCAGCATCATGATCTCATCCGAGCTCATGCTTCCAGCCGTTCACTAGATGGCATCTCCACTGCAACTGCAGGGAGTGTGCTGGGAAGAGGCCATAGGAGAGAGCACCTGCTTTGTTCTCGTTGCTGCTCGTTGCAGGATCAGCGTGATCTGGGCTAACCAGCACTGACAGCAATTAAGAGTAATTGAGGTTGTCTTTCTAACTCAGTGATTTCCCCGTAGCTTTTAATAAGGAGAAATCAGAAGGAAAAACAAATGCTGTTGTTCCCTAAGCTCTCACGAGCCATTTCTGATTGTCTCGGGATTCAGCAACTCATTAGATGGAGAATTGGCAGTGTTCAGATTGAGTAACACCAGTTTTCTGCATGTCTCTATGATGACATTTTTGTTTACATTCTTTCAACATGTGGAATGTTAATTGTTTTTTTTTCTTTCTTTCTTTTTTTTTTTTTCCTTGGTACAGGGCTCTGGGGTTATTTTGAGTCTGAGCTTGTTTTCCTCCATTATGTAAGAATTCAAGATAATAGGAAGTGTGATGTGCTTTCCTCTCATGATACTGCACTTAAAGGAACTGCAGAGGCAGGGCTGGCCAAACAGGATCCTTGTCACAATAAATCACTGGCTTGGAAAACATAGCACTAATAAGATTTTTTTCATGGGGGGGTAGGGATTAGAGTATTATCTGTGTTTAGCGTGATGAGGACAAATAAATACCATATAGACTACAAAGGGGAACCATGCTTGTGGTGGTGACAGCCCTGGCTGCCTCACCTGCAGCTTTTGCACTGGGCAGTCTCCTCTGGGACAGTGTCTGAAATACCAGACCTGTGAGCAGTGGCCGGTGGCTGCCAATGAAAAGAAAAAATGTCTAGAGAAATATTTCTGTTTTATCCCCCTGTCCCAAAACGTGTTGCTTTTTTTTTTTTTTTTTTCTTCCCATTTATTTTGGCCTAACTTCAGGACCCCAGAGCAAGGATCACAAATGGTTGGTGAGATGGGGAAAATAAGGAGCCATGTCAACTGCTTGTCCTGCTGCCCATGCAGTGGGGAGCCCCTCATGCCCCCCAGGCAGAGGATGCCCTTGTCACCCCATACCTGTAGGCGGATTTTCATATTCATGCATATCTAAGAATGTGGGTCTTCAATAGCCTCTCTTCAGAGAGCACAACCAAAATAATGAATTCTCTGCCATGTTCTCCTCTTATACACAAGACGTCTTTTACAATAAAGCCATTCCAACATTGCTTGGCATCAGTGATAAGCTGTGGTGGACTGATAAGCCTCAAAGGGGAAGATTGTTGGGAAAATTTTACTTGTAAATGCATAGGCTTTTTCAGATACAAGGAGGCAGATGCTGATAAATTCTTCTAGTTTACTACAGTTTCTCCTAGAAAATTTGCATTTTTCGCTTTCTGGACATCAAGACTTCGCAAAAAAGGCTTACAGGCTGGGTACTCCTTTAGGTACCCACCAGGTAACTCAGATATTATTTTGGAGACTCTATCCTCTCAGTCTATCTGTAAACAAAAAACATATGTATTTATCACATCATAGAAGAAGCAAAGAGAATGAAATGCCTTAATCTCTGCTTAGCTACAACTTTGAAAATACTTTTTCAAAACACAGTTTCCATGTTTAAATAACAAACTGACATGTTCTTCCTTCTTATGCACCAGCTGCCTCGCCCAGATGTTCGTGTGCAGTACTCCTGTCATCTGTGCAGAAGCAGTCATATTCAAGTTTGCTTTTCCAAAGCCTGATTAAACCAGGTCCATAGACCAGAGCCTTTGCCATCAAGGGCAGAATCCTTTTGTTGGCTGTGGCTGTCACCGGTGGCACTGCAAAAAGGTGTGAGGAACTTTGCACTGGCAAAACATCAAATAACTTGCCCCTTCTTTGGGCTTCTGTGACTTAGAGGATGGCCTTCATGCAAAAGGATGAAGATCCAGAATTTCACCCTGGTTGTTACAATAAACACTTTTATATGTCACCACTTTTAGGAGTGAATCTGGGAGCTTAATGAAAGACAGGATAGAAAATATATTTTTTCTGTCTGTTTTCGGCATGGTTAATGGCTCATGTATTTCACAGAATCACAGAATTTTCTAGGTTGGAAGAGACCTCAAGGTCATCGAGTCCAACCTCCAACCTAACGCTAACAGCCCTCCACTAAACCATATCCCTAAGCTCTACATCTAAACGTCTTTTGAAGACTTCCAGGGATGGTGACTCCACCACTTCCCTGGGCAGCCTGTTCCAGTGCCTCACAACCCTTTCAGTGAAGAAGTTCTTCCTAACATCTAACCTAAAACTCCCCTGGCTCAACTTAAGCCCATTCCCCCTCGTCCTGTCACCAGGCACGTGGGAGAACAGGCCAACCCCCACCTCGCTACAGCCTCCCTTGAGGTACCTAAAAAGAGCGATAAGGTCACCCCTGAGCCTCCTCTTCTCCAGGCTGAACAAGCCCAGCTCCCTCAGCCGCTCCTCGTAGGACTTGTTCTCCAGGCCCCTCACCAGCTTCGTTGCCCTTCTCTGCACCCGCTCAAGCACCTCGATGTCCTTCTTGTAGCGAGGGGCCCAAAACTGAACACAGTACTCGAGGTGCGGCCTCACCAGAGCTGAGTACAGGGGGACGATCACCTCCCTAGCCCTGCTGGTCACACTGTTCCTGATACAAGCCAGGATGCCGTTGGCCTTCTTGGCCACCTGAGCACACTGCTGGCTCATATTCAGCCGACTATCCACCATCACTCCCAGGTCCTTCTCTGCCTGGCAGCTTTCCAACCATTCCTCTCCCAGCCTGTAGCTCTGCTTGGGGTTATTGCGCCCCAGGTGCAGGACCCGGCACTTGGCCTTGTTAAACTTCATGCAGTTGACCTCAGCCCATCAGTGCAGCCTATCCAGATCCTCCTGCAGAGCTTTCCTACCCTCAAGCAGATCGACACACGCACCTAACTTGGTGTCATCTGCGAACTTACTGAGGGTGCACTCGATGCCCTCGTCCAGATCATCGATGAAGATATTAAAGAGGACCGGCCCCAGCACCGAGCCCTGTGGAAGTTTCTAAGCACCAGCTACCTCTACCATTCAGGTCTCATTTTTGGGGTAACATACAACAAATGTGATTGCATTGCACACAGCTGAAATTTGTTTTGAATTCCAAGTATATTCATTTGTTTTTATATCCAAATACTTCTGTTCAAAGAGAATGCGGTGTTGGCATATTGCTCCAAAACTAGACTTTGCCAAAAACTTTGATTCTTTTGTCAAAAACTTTGATTCTTTTGTCATAGAAAAAAACTCTGTTATTTTAATGTTTTTTATTGCTGCCCTGAGTAAAGACAACATAATTTGCTCCCTCTTCTCCCACCAACACGGGGCAGCTGTAGAAGGGATCATCTAGGAAGATCCCAGAATGCTTTATTTCAAAGTCTTCAATTGAACTGAAATTTCAAAATTTCTGAACTACTGAGCTATTCCACTTTATTTTGCTTTGGTATTAAATTCTGTTTCTTTGTTTCATGGGGAAAATGGATTAGATGAACTATGTCTCAGTTTTCACCAGGAGGCTGGGCTCCTCAGCCAGAGATGCATGGAGTCTCGCAGCGATTTAGTAAGAAATCCTGTCCAACTGTTTCCCTTTTTCGTCACCTCAAAATAAACACATTTCAATTCAGTAAACCAATTTTTCGGTTTTACAGAATGTTTTGATGCTTGTTCATTGTAATTGCTTTCTCCAGAAATCTAAACACGGACAGCTTATTCTAGCTTTCCTAAAAGATTTGAAAATGTTTGTAAAATTAAATCTTTTGAAGTGGAACTGCCTTATTCCATCGACACAATATTCTACTGCAAACTTCCACTGGGTTTAGTTTCCAAAAAAAGGTGTCACATTCTTCACTACGGTTTAATCAGCAGCACACTGCTCTAAAAATATTGCAGCCTGCTGCTCCATTTGTAGAAACTATACATTGCATATGTGCAGAAAAGCTGAGAAGTGGCTAAAACACTTCATGCTTGCAGTGAACAACTGTTCATTTCCTGGTGTCTAAATGATGGGCTCTTGCTTTTACTAATGGTGCTGGTTTTGGTAGTATCTGTTGCTGAGTAAACCTTATGCTAAGAACTGTGCAGGTAGCAAAGTGCTTGTGGTCTCAGGAGCTGGGATAGCAAATAGTGGGTAATAACCTGTGGGCCAAGGGGATGATGTGGCAGCATTGGTCAGCACAGTAGATCTGCAGGCTTCCAAGCTGGAGGCCTAAATGGAGTAGAAGTAGAGGACCGAAGGGTGCAAGTGGACACTGAGGCAGCATTTTGTGAGCATCTGTGATTCCAGAGAGCCTCCCCACTACTTGAGGGCTGAGTCCTCAAGTCTGAAGAAGTAGTAAATAAAGGAGTTTTTCTGTTCACTCTCATACAAAAACAATGGTGCCCAGTGATGTAACAAGAGGTGACGGGCACAAACTGAAACACAAGGGTCCCCATGAACATCAGGAAGCACTTCCTTGCTGTGCAAGTGGTGGAGCACTGACACAAGCTCCCCAGAGAGGTTGTGGAGTATGCTCCTTGGAGATTTTCAAAAGACACCTGCACAGGGTCCTGGGCACCCTGCTCTGGGTGGCCCTGCTTGAGCAGGGGTTGGAGCAGGTGACCTCCAGAGGTCCCTTCCCACCTCAGTCATTCTGCAATTCTGTGATAGTGTTTTCCACAAACATTATTTTGAACAGCCAACTGCTTCTAGATCTGTTTGTAAACATCTAATAAACAGAAGGTCGAAGTATTAACCAAGAAAATTCATAAAGTTTTTGTTGTTTTTTTTTTTACCTTTTGAGGTTCTGTTTCATCTAACACATCTACATCTGTTGCTGCAGGCCAAGGAGAGTCTTTATATGTTGGTCATCTTCATCTCATACAAACTTTGTAACCTGGAACCCACACAGGGACTTTTTTTTTTTTTCTGAGAGGTTTCTGGTCACTTCTTTATATATATATATATATATTTATATATATATTTATTTATTATATATTTTTGGAGTGACAGTTTTTTATATCAGAATATAATGTGAGTCTGTTGTGCACAGTCAAAAATCCCTGAGAGGATATCTAGTAGAGCTCAAAGTAGTTCCTGGTTGCAGCCAAGGTATGCCTTAGAAAATAAATAACTCTAAAACTTGAAGGAGAGGACATGGGAGTGGACGATGGGGAGACGTGTAGCGTTCCCATTTCTTCTGATCAGATCAGCAACTGTTTAGCATCAAGCACTCTGGTTGTGGCTGCAAAACTGCTGAGCTTCCCACACAGATCATGGCTGCATTGGCCCTGAGCACTGTGTGCTGTAAGAGAACTTGTTGACAGCCTCCTTGCTGCAGCAGCATCACAGACAGTATTACAGCTAATTCAGCCTCTCTGGCAGGGGTGAGGCAAGTTTGAGGCTTCTGCGGTGTCCCTTTGCTTCCACATCAGTGTTTCTGAGAGCTTACTCAACTCCTTGTAAGCAAATATAAACAAACTAGTTCAAGTTGTACAAATTCCAGAGGTGGTACCAGGGCTCGCAGCTGTGGCAAAGCAGGAGCGTAACCTGTCCTGAACAGTGGGATAGTGTTTTTCCTGAAAGCCTCTCAAAGCAGAAATGGAACCTGCTGAAAACATATTTTTACTCCGATGAAAAATCAACTGTTAAGTTAGTGGATTTTCTGATATTTAACTTTTTCTGTTCGCCACCTGAGAGGATGGCAGAGGCCGCTTATTATTTCTGTAGAATATTTTCCTAACAAAGAACCAAATTTCATGTGGTTAGACCATTTTCAGCAAAAATAAACAAACTGAATTTTATTATGAAGGAAGAGAACAGCAAGAGCTGACTCTCATGCAGTTTTTTCCAGACAAAAATCTATGGCATTCAATTATATCTTTGTTTTGGGACTGTGTAAACAGACAAAGTGCCTGCTGAACCTGATGAAAGTCTTCCCTTGGATTACTCAGGCAGTCAAATCCATCAGCTCTGCCTAGTTTTTCAGCTGAATTAGGTTGAATGCAATGGAGCCAGGTATAGCAAAGCAAGCTGGACAGATCATGCTTCTGTACGATGCATAGCTTATTGTACTGAAATTCAACATTTTTTTGAAGGCTCGCAGCCCGTTCTGCTGGATGTTTGTAGGTGGATGCTGGCTGTGTTTGCCTTCTCTGAGTGACTGCCATGAAATGTTCAGCTCGCAGCGGGAGGTCAGCATTGAGGGCTCCCATGGTCTGTTATGGAGCAGTCCAGGAGCTGGCTGCAAATATTTTATGATCTGCAGCATTACAGCTGAAGTCCTCTGTGCCCTAGCTCCCAAGATGTGTAATGCAAACAAGATAAGCATTCTGTTTTTTCTGGTGAGGACTGCAAGTCTTCCTGACCTGCTATGTTTCTCTCCAAAAGGTTTTGGACAACTCACAGGAGCTAGGGAACAGCCAGGGGGTTGAGGTATTAAGTTGTGAGGAAGCTTTTTAAGGATCAGTTTCAGGTGTGCTCATTGCTGAGGGCTAGTGAAGTATAGCTGCCTTTGGCTCAGCATGCAGCAGTAAAGGAGGGGCTGACTCCCTTGTGCATCACTCTGGGTGGTGGAGGTCTTCAGGGGACAGGAGTTCTCCTGAGCTGTCTGGGCTGCTCAAACCTTTGCACCCTGTTTTCTGCCAGCTGCAGGCTTGTGCTGGTGGGGAAGAAGCCTCCATACCTGGTGTGAGCACCCTCAGCTCACTCTGGCCTCTCCCTCCCTCTCATCTCCTCCCCAGGCTGCAGTGGGCTTTTTATGGAAACTCCTGGCTCCAGTGCTCCTCAGGTGACCCTGTGACGTCTCCCTCTGTTCTCAAAGGATAATACTGAGATGTTCAGCCCGTGGGCCAATTCGATATAAATTAAACCCCTGGTGCCTTTCCATGTGGGGGATTTGGGATTGCACCATTCCTTCTTCTATTCAGAGCACTTTTGGGGTGGTCTTCATACTTCTGAGACTCGCACAGCTGTACAAAGCATATATCCCAGGCAGCGCTCAGCATGCAGGCCTCTTCTTCAGTCCACGGTCTCCATCTCTGGATGAAGCACCAACAGGGGGTCAGAGGACCAACCACCACCAGCTCACCCCCTCCCCGTGCCTGCAGTCATGCTCCTGGATGTGCCTCTGCGTTTGGCAACGGGAAGGGCTGGTTAGGCCTCAACCTGAGCTGGGAGGAGGCGTTTGGAAGAAATGCCAGCAAGCCATCAGATAGATGTGTCTCCTGGCAGCACTGACCTCTAGCCCTGTCAAACTGGGGAACTGACACTTGGTCTGTCTCACCAGTCTAACTTGTCCAGCCTCAATTTTTTTTATTTTTTTATTTTTTTCCTATTGAAAACATTTCATCATGGCTAAGTGAATTAAGGAGGCATTGGTGTGAGAGAATTTTGTGTCCTGTACCGTCCATTAACTATTGCTTACACAGGACTGTGAGCTGCAGGCTTTTTCTGCTTCTCTTCCCCCCTGTCTTCACAGGCTATTTCCATGACAAGATTAAACAGCCTTCCTCAGGATGCAGGAATTAGGGTGAAGGAAACAGTCATTTGCAGGAAGGATGGAGCAGCATGGAAAGATATGTTAACCTGGGCACTGAAATAAATTCTGGATTCTTGAAAATGTTTTGCGGGGGCCATCCCAAAGCTCATGTAGTCTCAGTAATCCATGATCTCTTCCAGCTGTTAGCATGAGCACCACAGCATAATAATCACCTCAGCGTGCATTACTCATTCTTCGTTTAATGGTATGTCTCTTTACTTATTAGATCATTGACAGAGGCAATAAGCCATCCGTTGAAGGAGACCTGGATGTAATTATGCATAGTTCAACTGGATCCTATTAGTGCTAAACAACAAAAGATGTTACACGTAATGCAAGTTAGTAAGCTACACGGAGGAGTATGGCATAGTCAGGAAGACAGGGACTGACGCTCAGCAGAGACTGCTGCTTGCAGCGATGCAGTCCCGATGAAATATTAGCCACAGTGCATGTTAGCAATGGGTCATTAATTTTGGCTTAAAATTCTCTCCAGGTATGAGAAAGAAACACTGAGATTACACAGGAGGAGTTGACTAATGACAACCAAAACCTTGCCTGGCTCAGGAGAGCAGGAGTCTTTCACAGTCTATACTGAGCATACGTCCAGGACGTGTGAAGACAGGAAACGTTTCAGGCTGGTGCCTCTGCTTTGTCACAGGAATAGGTGTGAAATGCCTGGGGAATCCTCTGACCCTCTGAAACAAACCAGTAAGAGCCAGACAGACCGCTGTCAGCCGCCCACAGCACAGACATCAGGTGGTGCAATGCAGGGACACGCAAACATGTTTGAGCATTCAGGGCCAGGGTTTCTCAATCCCTGCCGTAGGGCCTGAGCAGGCTAATTAATCCCCAGCCCTGTAAAGTACCAAGATTGTTTTCTGATTTACTTGCTTCCAATGTGCTGTTTGCACCTGGGCTCAGATCACTAGGAGATTTAAGGGACCAGTTTCAGGCTCTGGCTAGATGCTAGTCTTGCCAGTGTAATTGCGCTCAAGCACTCAGTTTTGGACAGCTTTCCTCTTAGCACTTGGAGACCCATAAATGTTTAAATGAAAAGGTTAGGGGAAAAAATCCCTCAAAAGTGAATCACTTGATTTACCACTTAATGTTCTTGGTATCAGTGCAATACTGTTGGCTGACCGTAACAGTGTTAATCCACCATAAAAATGATAAAAAGAACACAAATTTTCAGTCAATTGTGCAGGCTTTCCCTGTTGGTATAGCTGTCAAAAGAATCTTCCTGATTTTTTGATAGGAAATAAAATAGCTGCAGTGTTTAGTTTACAAGTGTTCCAACACAGTGAAATAACATCGGAGTTAGGGCCAATGGGCACAAGTGCTGAATGTAATGATGATGAAAACAATACTAGTAGAATTAGGGAAATATCCTGGTCATTATTATTTTTGTTATTATTATTTCATCAGAGGCCATTAGCCTACAATTTTTCTTTCAGAACCAGATTCCAAAACTCATGAAGGGATTTTCTTTACCCCGTCATATTTCAGGAAATATCATTCTCACAGGATATATTTACAGAGGAAGATGCTTGGTTACATCTTTCACATCAGTTTGACCTATTAAAGACATCTGAAGCAAGGAAGATGTTTACTAGCCACTCCTCCTTTTTATTAGAAAAAAAGAAATCAGTCTGTCTCCAGCACAGATCTTCTGGTTTCTCATATATCATATCATGGAAAACTGCATATTCATCAGCAAGGTGAGGAGAGATGAAGAGTTTTTATGAAAATCTTTTTTTCACCAACAGAAGGAATTCACTGCTCATCTCATAGTGATCACTAATGTTTTCAACAGGGAGGCAAGGCCTCCAAGCAGAGTTTCTTGGTTGCACCTTAAATATATTATGCAGGACAATGTATTTTAATTACATACATAATAGCTTCTCTAGTATACATCCTTTAGGAATGCCTTCCTCTTCCCCATCTGGTATTTAATCCATAATTCAGTCCCATGTCTCAGCTGATAGCACATTCAGAGGGAGCAGATGCCAGTTGTACCACTGTTCAAGACGAGTTGCATCCAGTCGGAACTGGTAGGAATCCAAGCTCAGTTGCATTGCAGGAAGGAGAGATCAGATCTCAATTTTAGATCAAGTTTGACTTTGTGATCTTTGTTATGAAGTGGTTTCATATCTGGGAGAGATCTGTAGTTTGCACAAAGTTCAGACCTTAAAATGCTATTTTTTCTAAAGAGGTTTCTGCCATTCAAAATAAGCATAATGTTTTGTTACATTCAAACAAGAGCCTAATATATTTTCCCATGTACCAAGCTCTCTGATCATCTGTGGTAGCTGTGTTTGTCTCAGGTGAAGGAATTTTTCAACTGCAGGAACCGAGCATTGTCCAGTTTTCTGTTTTTGTTTTTAAATGAAACTGCAGAAGTACTGCATGTCCTGTACTGACTACAAAAAGTCATTAAAGAAATCACCTGAGAGAACTTTGCTGTTGTTTTCAGAAAATCCATGACACCATTTTCAGGTAAGACATTAAACTGGAGAAAATAAATACAAACCTCCCAAGTCCTACATTTGACAGGTATCATCCAGATTACACATCTGTGAAAAGACAGACTTTTAGACCCACAGACTTTGTCCCGGATTTGTGTGTTGTTTCACTTGTAGATGGAGACAACTGGTGGTCCACCAAGGCCCTCTGTTTTGTTTCCAAGCCATGTTGTAGTAGGCAAGTGAGCGCTTGTAGAGACTGAGTTAGGAGCAGCTCTCAGCTGGCATTAGTACTTGCTGACAGGCAGAAAATTTCATTTGCATAGGTTTTATCAACACTATTTTTACACAGAACTTTTGGTAACAATAACAGTAGCATATCTTCTTGTTTACTGCAACGCTGAGTTATTGACACACCACTTTCCCTCCTAACCATCAAGCAACGCAGGGATTTGGAGAGGTGGCTGAGTTCAGTGGAGTCAAGCAGGCTTTTTTTGAACTGCACACTTACTGTAACTATGGGAGAGACAGAAACAAAGTTTGGTAACCCATCTTGAAGACCACCAGTTTGTTCTGTACCCCAGTGTCTAGAATCACTAGAGTGTGGGTCTCAAGATCAGTGGAACAAGCCAGCTGCCAGGTGTATACTAGCAGTAGTATGGAAAAGTAGTCACTTGAGGCAGCAAGTAAAGTGCAACTCTTCTACTGCTGAGAGAATGGAAAGTAAAATCGGTCTTTAGACTGGCAAGGATGATATCCAAGCTCTTTGGCTCCCCTTTGACAAGGGTAATCCCCTTGTTTGTTAGCATGTATGACTCTCCTTGACCCTCAAGAAGTAAAAAGAAACTTTGGAGGAGTATTTCATCAGATGCTTGCTGAGCAGGCTGAGCAACATTTCTCATTTTTTGAGATCAAGATATATCTTAGCATTTCATGAATTGCTGAAAAAAATCCCTTACTGACATTCAGCCAGGGTAGCCGTAGAAAGGCAGCATGGCTTGAATGTCTGTTGTAATTCCTAAAGTCACTTTAAGTACCCTGTGCTACTGTGGGAGAAGTAACTCCTGAAACAATGCGGCTCCTTCATGGCCATGTAATCTGTGCTGCAAGATGGTTTGGTGGCTACATTTCTGCAGGACAGGACCCTACTATGGTCTGCCAAGGCTTGGAGCTGCAGTTAGCTACATGGCAATCACTTCATGCAATGCCAACAGTGTGATGAAGCTCTCTGTCGTCTTCTTCAAACTGAGATGCCCAGAGCAGAGTTCCTGGTTACACAATAAAATAATAAAAATGCTAGTTTAAATTTTGAATTAGTAAAGGACTATTTTTGGCTTTCTCAGAGACAGCATCTGTAAATAATCAGGCAGAAGCCTTTCCATAAAACAACACAGAAAAACCTCAAAGAGCATTTAGATTCTGCAACATTTAAACAAGATTTTTAACCCATGGGGAAGCCAAAATCAACACAATGCTTCCTGCACATAAAAGCATGGAATTTCTTAGCAGTGTGGGGGCAATAAATGACTATCACATTTCCCTCCTTTCTAAAAACTAAATATTTTTCAATGGAAATAGTAATATCGATGGAAAAAGAAAAGAGGGCTATGAGTTATGTAAGAATTGATTTAAGGTCTGAACCCCCATACATTGCAGACTGGAGGCTAGTTAAAGAAAAACTTAAGCTGCTCAGTTTTGCTCTAATTGTCCTCCAAACTCAAGAGATCAAATATGCTAGCTGAGATCCTTCTTGTAATCATCCAAATTCATGACCCAAGTTTCAAGTTCATTCCTGCTGCTCCCAGCCAAGTCCATCTGTAATGCAAACAAAAGAAGTGAATAATATACTCTTAATTATGTTCCCTACAAAGAGGGGGGAGCATGATGACTAACAGCTCTACATATGTATGCTCCTAGCAACCCCTGACCACAGCACTTGCCCACAGTGTGTGTGAAATCAGAAATTTGACCATAACCAAGTGCATATGGATGGGTTATTTGCTAAGGAAAAATGTAAACGTTGTCCAGTGTAAAAAAATAATACTTTATGCAAGATGCTGATACCTTGATTTCCTGGCTCTTGCAGGAGGAATGCTGTTGGCTTAAGGGGCTACTGAATCAAGCTCTTGTGTGTTGAGTAGAAAATTGTTTATTTCTGTATAATTTCAGTAGACTGGCTACATTTCTGGTCATTAGGTTGACCTGACTAAAACCTATATATCTTCAAGCTGTGGATGAATCAACATGTAAATATGATTTTTGGGGGTACAACTGGTGCAGGCAAACAAAAATGATACATTTTATGATTTAATACAGCTTCGTGAGCAAGTTGTGTGGTTCCATGAACCATCCCTGGTTTGTGAACTGCTGCTAAAGAAGGGCTGAATTAAAAATTTATTTCAGCTGTGTGAAACTGAGTAAAGAAGCAAAAATCACAGCCTTGCGATTCCTGTTTACCAGTCTGGTTAGTTTTTAGCTCTAGTTCATAAGTTGTCATTTAGAGTGACTAATTGTGTAGCTTCCCACAAACAGTGGATTTGTGTCTTTTCCCAGATGAGGCGTAGTTATGAGAAGTTATATAGTACAAGAGTCAAGCTAATGGCATGGCCAAAGTGTGCCTAAATCTGTTTTTCTCTGCTAAATGATTTTGCTCATTTTGATATTCCAAGAGATGCCAAGGCAATTCCAAAAACAAACAAAAGAAAGCAGTGTTTTGCCTCATCAGCAGCTTTCAGACTTAAAAAAAAAAAAAAAAAAAAAAAAAAAAAAGTTGTGGCTCAGACATAGGAAAAGATCATCACAGAGATATTGAGTTACCAAAGCACATCCACTGTAATAAATCCCCAGAGCCCTCAGTAATGTGTCATGCACAGTGGGTGAGACCTGGGAGCCCAGCACAGCCATAACTCTTGGCAGAACCGTGTCTCCTGGCCATCTCCTGCTTTTTGGCTCCTCTGGGCACGTAGTGCTGGAGCACAAGGAGCTGTGCCCCTTCCCAGCTCATGGGTGGTCTCTGGACTTGACGCTGATATTTTCAAAGGGACAAAGAGCATCTAAACTGATCCACACCTTTGAAAATACTGATGGACTAGTTGGGCCTACCACATCACAAAAATGCTTTGATTAAAACACAACATGAATGATGAGAAACTTCATCTTTTGGAGACAGAAAGGTTTTACTCTGTCGCACAATGTCGTGCCCTAAGTATTGCCTGTACATTAGTTTGCTTGCTTGTTAACGCAAGTTGTGGCTTTATACATTTCTTTTTGACTATAGCACTTAATGATTTATGGAAGATACAGCGTAATTGGAAAGCATGCTGAACAAAGGAACTAGCACAAGAGTTAACTAACAAAGTAGGGCAAGCCTTCAAGTGCAATAAGAAAATGTCACCTGTAATATGGGTGATGGAAAGGTTTTTTAACTTGTTCAACATACATGTCTTTGATATACAATTATTCCGGTTGTATAAGCCAATGAGAATAGATTTTTAGTACCAAAATTACCAAGACATAAGAAGCAGACATATTTCCCTCTAACTTGACCACAATGGTCTTACACTGCTACATTTTAATACAGGCATTCAAACTTTTTCACATTAAATGCAGAGCCTAGGCTCTGCCCAGGCACAGTTGTGCCCAGGCACAACTTTTCACAGTGCTTTTCATGAGTATGAAAAGTCAAGGTAGGAACAGAGTTGAGGAAGTCTTGTAAATAAAAAAAAAAAAAAAAAAAAAAAAAAAAAAACACCAATATCGTACTATTCAGGTATTATGAAACATTTTTCACTCTCAACTCAATAGTTAATATGTGCAGCATGATAAACACAGAAGTAATAGTGCACAATATGGTTTTGAGTTTTTTTTTTCATATCTTACTCATTCAGGCTCTTCATACCATGCGGGTAGCAAACAGATGTATTACATTACACTACATTAAATCCTGTGGAGGCAATAGTCTTAAGTGCTGCGTCAAATATTTATAATGTGGAATTATTTTAGGACAGGAGCCAAGTGCAATATGGCATCCTTCATAGCGTCTCTCTTGTTTTTGTAAGAACCGGAAGCTTAGCTACTGCCTTACAATCATGCTTCTTCTCTGACTTCCAACATCCCTTTTCATTTGTCACCATCTGAATGTGTTTTAATTATTATCATTTACTAGCGCCTCTATTGTTTCATAAGCTTTCTCACTTAATCTGGGAAAAGCCAAGTTTTCAGGAGTTCCATCCTAGCCCTAACACTCAACTGGGTGGGCAAGACCCCGCTCTCTCGTGTCTGTAAGACACATCCTGTGCCTACAGCTACAGGTGAGGTGCTCATGTATCATCTGTGTGGTTGGGTGCAGGGTGACCCACGCCATAGCCCTGGCCACAACAGGGGTCCTAGGACACATTTGGCGCTTCTGGTGGCCCAGGGGAGATGAGTAAGGGCAAATAAGCTTGGTACATCCAGCCAGCTGTGTTACGATTGAGTCGCTCAAAAGAAGCTACATGGTGGCTTTTCAAGACTGTATTCTCTTTTGTTCATGAGACAATAATAATTTCAATAGAGTAATTTCCACCCTTAAATATATGTTATCTGCAGAGTGTTGCATTTCTAGGTGTCATCTTACTTTTCTTTTACTTTGCAAAAATTAAGATCCTAACCACAGGAGCCTATTCTGAAAACACGCAACATATCTTTAGCTATTCTCTCATTAGAAAATTGGCGTGTTAAAGGAGTTTGTTGTTCATCTATGGCCATGTGTCTTCTATTTATGAGTCTATTTAAATGCCAACATTTTGCATGCTTCTTTTCCTTCCCTTTGACTTCCAAGTTTAGCCAAATCACCTTTTTATGGAATTAATTTACATGTCAAGTTAGTCATTAGAAATTCTTTACTCAAAATTTTTGGTAATATGTTCATTCTTTACTCAGTTATTTCTTTCCAAATGCCTTTGTTGCACAACTAGCCATAGGACTGACTTCATAAATGAACTGTTCAATTCCATTGATCATTTTAATAATTTACCCACAAATACAGGTTCCCACCTCCCAGCTTCACAGCAGGTGAACTTCCCTTTGTTTTTAGATGACTTTCTGAAGACTTTGAATGTCCTTTTGTCATGCACATGATAGTTTTGGAGCATGATCTGTGCCTGCTGCCAGCCTAGCACCCCAGCTGGCCTTGGTTGGGCTCTGGCAGCTGTAGGGTGAGGGTGCACCTCAGGTAGGTCCCCCCAAAGCCCAGGTGCTCAGGATTAGATGCTGATCAGCATGGTCCCACAGATTTCACATAGAGTCTACAAGAAGCCCACAGACTAAAGCCTGTGGGGGGCAAGTGCAGCCTGCCTTACTCACACACAGTTTTCTTTGCCGTAAAGATGCAGCTTCATGTAACCTAAGTTACACAAGGCTGGTTTGTCTCCCTCTTACCTCCTCTTTGTGGTTAGAATATTTAACATATTGGCAGATGCATGAGAGCCTGTGGGTCAAAGCTGCCAGAACAAGAACATTGCTCTTCATAGTGTGCTGCCTGAGCCTGCTGGAAGGATTGGTCTTTCCCTCTGTGTGTGGCTAACGTAGCATGGAGGATGCCTGCACATTTCCACAGGGTTATAGTGTACCGCCTCAGTCTCACGAGGGGATACATAAACAGGACTCCTGGCTATCGCCTGAAGTAAGCCTTTACACTGATCAGCCGTTGCAATACATGGCATGCTGCCCCCACCACCCACCCCACAAAAATGTGATCAGATAGGGAGCATGCAGAGCTGAGCAAAGAGATATGTGGCTTTGTCTTCTACAACAAATGTTTGGCCTCTCCCAGCTTTTGTCTAAGCAGAACCAGTGCTTAAATCTGCAAAAGAGGACATGCATTCCTTTCAATGCTATCAGTCTGTTGGGCATTTTTCTCCACATTTGAGAATTTGGAGAATGTATTCAACTATGTAGTGGTGTTTTATTGATATTTGCTTGCCTTAGAGCTTATTTCCAAACTAAAATCAATACCTTCTTTATTCTAATGCTTACTGTGGTATGAAGAGGGGCAGCTATGAGCAAGTATATAGCAGGGAAAATGAGGACAGCCTCCAAGTTTCTCTCTTTGTCAGGGCCCTCTTTCAATACTTCCAATCCCAAATCCTAATGTGAAAGCACCATAATTCTTATCATGGCATCTTGACAACATTAATCCTTTTTTGCTGGCACAGGCTGTAACTCACTCTTCAACCCCTTTCTCCTGTTTGAAAATGTCTCCAAGGAAAATGGAAACCACTATCTGCTGTTACTTTAAAAAAAGCAATTGAAACATAAATATCTTGCCACAGAAGTCCAAGTCAATCTATTTTTTAGTTTCTCAAATTCAGCACAGAATTTTCTCATTTCATCAGAAAGGAACATTGTCTGAGGTTTCCAGTTCCTCTGGGTGGGCTCATGAGGCAGTGAAATGGAGGGGTGGTTTTTTACCAAACTTGGCTCAGTTTTGTGCGGCAGCTCGTAAATACAGTGATTTGCATAACCTCTCCAGCATCTGAGGGAAAGAGGCTGTCAGTCAACACTTCTGGTATGTCAGGGTCATTCTTAACAGATTCGATCTGAAAGAGCACCACCAGGGTGAACTTCATGTCTTCCCACTGATGTGACCCACATACTATCTGAGACGGGGAATGATACCTTCAGTCAAGTCAAAATGAAGATGATTACCTGATGAGACCATTCAATCTCTGAGCCTTTTATCAGTCAAATTTCCTATGTGATATTCTTGAAACTATCTAAATTTGAGGTCTCATTGAGACATAAAATACCCCGAGTGTCAGTCTGGTTTTCATTTGCACTCCTTCCAGATATGATGTAATTGAGAGCAGACCTAATACAGTTTATCTATAGCTTCCATATAACTCTTTTAGGCCTGTTTGATTCCTGGTTTCATACAGGTTCTGCAAGCATGGCAATGAAAAATAACTTCAAGAAAAGAATAGAAAGTGTACAGAATGTATTTTGCACTGACTATTTGACTAGATGATCCTGAAAAAAATGTATATTTTTAATTCATGCTTGACTTCAATGTAACAAGGTGATATTTTTTGCTTGTCTTCTAAGGCCTCTTTGATTTCAGGAGGATTTAATTGTTAAGGCACTTTTGAAAGTTACAGAAGGTTTGTATTGGCATCTTTAGGTGATACTGTGCTTGTAAGATGTTATGCCTGTGTGATTTACTCTGAGGCCCAGTGGAAACTAATGGAAGGACATTGTTCTGTACCATCATGTGTGATGTACAAGAGGACAACAAGGAAAATTTAAATTAAATTACTTTTTTTTTTTTTTTTTAATTAAGGCAAATGGCTTTGTGAAAATGGCTACATCTGGGTCTGAATCCTTCCTTAAACCGTCCATCATTTCCTAGGACAAGTAAGAGGAGTTGCAATCCTTGACTATCTGGAAGTCTTGCTTTCACACTGTGCAGGTAGTTAAGTGCTATTCCTCTCCCCCTCTGAGCAGGCTTGGAAGAGGGAATTCTTTTAGTCAGGACTTCTGAAGGCTTATCCACTGCCCTATTAATCGCCTGTTATGGCAAACTAATCAGCTTCATTCTTCACATATTTCCTCAACATTTGCTTGGAGCTGTTCATTAGTTGTTGTTTTTTTTTGTTGTTTGTTTTGTTTTGTTTTGTTTTTGTTTTTGTTTTTGTTTTTCTGTTTCACTTTAGATATAAAGAGTTGTTGGATGTTCTGGTATATGGTGGTATGCCTTCCTCCTAAAGTCCACTTATTGGCTAATATTTTTCTGAAGTAAATATTTTAAAAGCAGTCAGACTCTGCATATATCTGTGATAGCTTTCCATCTTTTACATCCAAGTATGATGATAAAAATAATACCTGAGTTGTAGATTTGTACGTTGTTCTTTTGGCATTAGATGTTTCTGACCACATATTGCTTAAAGTGGTAAATGCAGCTGTTGTCTTCCTAATTTGTGGCCTCATCTCCTTTTCTCCATGTCCAGGGGAACTGTATCTTATTATCAAGGTATGAAAATTAATTGTGTGCATTGATTCTTCCTTCCAAGTAATATTTATACTGGCCTCAGGGTTCTCATTCAATTTTTCTTTGGGGGGTAGGGGGGGAGGAATTGGGGCGGAGATGACAAACTAGTCATAATTTATTTTTGTGATGCTGAATGCTACTTAGATATTTGAATTTTGTCTGGGTTGTCACTTAAAAGAGCAGAGCTATCAGCAAAACATAGCTTACTGTTGATAAACTCAGTGATAACTGTATTGTAGACTGCTACACGTTTTTCCCCAAAAGTGAAGTGCTAGTCAACTAATAGAGCTGGATGTGGGGATATTACTATGGTGTGGGAAGCATACGGTTAGTATGAGTAAAAGAACCTGGGAAGAAATATAATTTTTGAAAATATAATTTTTGAAAATAATAGTAAAATAAAAATATATTTTTTGAAATTTGACAGACTGGTGAATTCAAACCATAAAAGTGTCTTTGGAATTTTTCTAGATTTTTTTTATAGAGAGAGATATTTTTTATCTCAGGGAGATCTTAGCTGGGAGTTTTTGAACTTATTCAGGATGACAACTATAAGTACCTTCTTTTATGTAGAGAGACTAATGAACAAATGTTTTCCCACTCAGTTTCCACAAAAAGGGATTTGGATTTATTTTTACCAAAATGAAAAATCTATAAACTGTCAATGAACATAGGAATTAGCCTGTTTCAAAGTTAAAAATCAACTTTGCTCTCGTGAGCCGAGTACACGGGAGAACAGCAATGCATTCTGTTTTGATTTTCAGCCATGAGCCTTGTAGGCTCTGAGGAGCCAGAGAAATTGGAGAACATGGAGGAGCTCTTCCTTGATAAGCTGGTGGTTTACTGGGCTGACACAGTCTCTTTTGGGCATTGGAAATGCCTCAGGAATGGGTTTGGGAAAGTTAGGGAGGGTGTGCACCCTTGGGGTAGCACCATGTGGTACTGAAAGCATGAATTCATCATGATTTTATTGGAGCAAAATGGTTACCCCAAAACATTTAGCATGATTAATAAAAAACATTGTATTGGATGTAAGGAGAAGAATGTGCTTATAAAATTAAAGACAGATCCTCCTTACAGTCTATTATAATGCCTGCCTTTTGTAGACCTGACTATTAATCAACTTTAAAAAGGGACCGAAACATCATCATGCTGAACCTCATTTGAAGAGTAACAGTTAAAGTAGAAGGGAATTCAGATGGAGATCCTTCTTCTTCTTCATTTTAAATAACTTATTTTGAATAAGGTCCAAATGCAAAATCAGAGTAGTTTTCTGATGCTTTTTGTCAATTGATTTTACTTCTTTTTGACAGATTCATCCCTGTGCAAATGTCAAATATGAACTCCCCGTGGAGTCTAGAGTTTGAAATAATTCAAGCTTTGTCTGAAAATCTTTTTCCAAGCACCAGTACTGCCATCGTTTGTGTATATATGAAGTGCAAGCCTTTTTGTTACATGAAAATGATTGAAAGAATTTTTTTCTTAACTGAAGACTGGTTGAGTAATGTTTAATGCATTTAATTCCAAACAGTCAGTTCCACGTGTTATTATAAAATGCTTTGCTCTGCAAAAAAAGTAATGTCTTCATTACAATTTTATAATGCCAATACATCCTTCTTTCTCATGAGTCTACTAAGAGTGCTATAAAAAGATCCACTTATACAATATGCTTGTTTCTGCATGTACAAACACATAAAACATACATGAGCATTACACAAGTCTGTGTAAGTAGTATCATATAGAGCTGCAGGTTTATCTTTTGCCACATTTATGTTGTTTAAGATGATGGTAAGTTTCCAATCATATTTTGCATATGTTACACTGAGAAACAATGAGAGCTTTCCAAAATAGTTTGGATGCCATATAATTATTTTAGCAGCTGTGGTTTCAGTTACCTTTAATTAGTTCCCCCTGCAGCTCTAAATAAAGAGAGGCTTCTGTTAAATGCAGTTACTTTCTTCTGCAGATGGCGTGGTAAAGCGTGGCTACTCATAAAAGGAGGCTCCTGAACATTGCACAGCAAACCTGGGGGCTTTGATCAAATATGATTATTAATTAAGGACCAGTTCTATGTGGATTATTCATGATTTCCAGTAATCATGATTTAATATCAGAATGATCAGCCTAAGGTCTTATGCCAGCTGACATTGCTAAAACAGTTAGCTTAAATGCTAAAGAGCTGGTGAGACAACCCTCCACCACGTAAGCAAATGGTGTTTTGACATTGCACTGTGTTTTCCTAAATCATTTACTTGGTTCACTGACCCTGTCATTCCTAGAGAATGTGGCTCTGTCTCTATGAACACATGTTAAGCAGACGAAAAAGCCTCCTATAGAGTATTTCTTTCTCTTACATATAGGGCAAATTCTCAGATCCCACTGAGGCCAATATGGTTTTAAAATGCTTCAGATAGGAACTGTAGGACCACATTCTGTTTCCATGGGACTTAATGGTACATGCCAACTGGCATCCATAGGATCAAATGTAGGCACTACTTCCTTCCAACAAAGATTTCATACAATCCTTTCTTGTAGTGTCCTTCAGATACTTCAAGTCTGTCGACTCTATGATTCTTCAGTCATAGTTATAAACAAGACTCACATGAAACACAGTAAGGGTTGACAAAAGCACAACTTGAGATTTAAGAATTATTGTTTCTCAATGTTTACTTTTCTTTTTAAGTTCTGAAGGATCAGGCCACTAAGATAAACATATCTGACTCTTATGGCTGCTGACTGACTGCACATCAGTAAAGGAGTGTCTGCCATAAACATTATCATTTCACTGAGCAACTCTAGCTAGCTTCAGCCAGGAATTCTCAGAAAGATGAACTGTCAGAATACATAAGTATTTCTATTCAAGTACTATCACTCTGCAGGGGGATGCAGATTTGGGATGGATATGCCTGTTAGGTGTGTAGTGCTGGTCATAACTACGGCAGCTTGTGGGGGCACATCCCAAAGAAATTTCTGTATCACATTAGCAGCATTGGTGTGATTTTGCTAATAAAATTAATCACTGTCAATAGGAAACTAGTTGTTTTGGTGGGTAAATTACAGCTCTAAGCGTGCTTGGATAAGTGAGAAAGCTGACCAGAACAGGTAAGAGTCCCATGAAGTCTCCGGTTTTCCCAAAGAGGCTGAATATGTTGTAGTCCCTTGGCACCCATAAAAGTGAAATGCAGAGAAAAAGGAGAATGGTACAAGAGTCATGACTTATTCCCTGAGCTTCAGCTGGGAAGGCACTGTAAAATTTAGTGCAGTAGGTCTCACTAAGAAGGAGAGCTCTGATGGCTTCTTGCTGTCATTTCTGGATCATCTAATTAATTAAAGAATCATTTCTGTTGCAACCACAAATGTTCCAGTTTGCACTATTACCCAGGGTCAGAACTTGCCTGACCTCCCTGGCAGAGGAAGAGAAGAGTAAGGAAATCAGAAAAAAGAGAGTAAGTAAATCTCTTCAAGGAAGCCTTGTTTCCCTCACTCTCAAACCCAGAAGAGCAGAAAAGGCTGAATTGAAAGAAAAAAGGGCTAAAACTAAGGCTGATTAAGAGAGGTCCAGCCTGAAGAAAAGGCAAAGAATGAAACAAGTAAGACAGAGAAAAATAAACTTCATTAAGAGTAAGCTTGGATGAGAGAGTCGGCTGGCAGCCAGGAGGGAGCAGCTGCAGCAGGAAGGCCCGGATCCCATTGAAACAGAAAAGAGGCCATCTCTCTGCTGGAATGAAAGGGAAACAAAAAAATAATTCACCTTTAAAGACACAAGAATGGGATTTAAGGCAAGGGGAAGGGCAGAGGGGAATGAGAACTTGTGAATGAGATGAGTTATTTTTCCGAAGAGCAGTGCAATGACTGTTAAAATCCTTCCAGAGAGCTGCGTGATGGTGCAGATAAATCAGAGTGGCCAGAACGGATAAGCCACTCTGAGCAGTTTCATGTTGCATTAGGACTTTCAAATGAATGCTAAGCATCAAGCAAATTTCCTCATTTTTACCAGGGGAGATGAGGCAGATGACATACCGTACTGATGACATCATGCCTCGTTCCAGATGTGAACAAAGAGGGAAGAAAGTGTAAGATAGATATTTCACCACAAGCCAGAGCAGTCCTCAATATTGAGGGGGAACACGAGGCTGCAAATCTCAGCACATTGAGGTTCAACAAAATAGAAGACAAGAAGAAGCAGGGTGAAACCCTGGGCGATCCTGAGAGGAAATTTCAGGTTAAGGCAACAGAGAACTTGTATCTTGAGTTAAATACTTATACCTCCTTGAAAATACACCATGCATAGTCGTAGAAGCATAGAATGGTTCGGGTTGGAAGGGACCATAAAGATCATCTAACTCCAATCCCCAGGCCATAGGCAGGGATGCCGCCCACTAGATCAGGTTGGCCAAGTTCCCATTTAGCCTGGCCTTGAACACCTCCAGGGATGGGGCATCCACAGCTTCTCTGGGCAACCTGTGCCAGTGCCTCACCGCCCTTAAAGTGAAGAATTTCCTCCTAATGTCTAGTCGAAATCTATCCCCTTTTAGTTTAAGACCATTCCCCCTTGTCCTGTCATTATCTACCCAAGAATGCTTCTCCATCTTTTTATAAGCCCCCTTTAAGTACTAGAAGGCTGCAATGAGGTCTCCCCGGAGCCTTCTCTTCTCTAGGCTGAACATCCTCAGCTCTCTCAGCCCGTCTTCACAGGAGAGGTGCTCCAGCCCTCTGATCATCCTTGAGGTCCTCCTCTGGATCTCCTCTAACAGCCCCACATCCCTGTTGTGCTAGGGACCCCAAACCTGGGCACAGTACTTCAGGTGGGGCCTCACAAGGGTAGAGCAGAGGAGTAAGCGAATGTCATCAAAGTTTCAACTGGCTGTCATTTAGAAAGACCTGGACAGGCTGGAGGAATGGAGGAACACGATTTTCAAAAAGTTCAACAGAGAAAAACACAAAGTCCTGCCTCTGAGAAGGAAGAGCATCTGGCAGTGAAACAAGCTGGGCCCTGGCTGGTTCAGGAGCAGGTGGGCAAAAGACGACCTGGGGCCCTGGTCATTAACAGGAGGACAAGCAGAAAATCAAAGGGAGTGACTTTCCTCTTTACTTGGCACTTGTTAGATCATATATGGACTACTGCAACCAGTTTTGAGCCCTTTGGTACAAGAAAAGAAAGTCAACTAGAGCAATTTCAGTGGAGGGCCATCAGGATGGTCAGGGGCCCTGGGAAGAGAGACAGTGGGACCAGGGCTGAGACAAGAGGGCATAAGGGGCTCCTATCAGCAGCCTCTGGTACCTGTGGGGAGATAATGGAGAAGATGAAGCTGGGCTTTCCATCGTGGTGCATGGTGGGAGAACAGGAGACAATGGACATGAGCTGAAACAAGAGACGTTCACGTGGGATATAAGCAGAAATGGTTTCACTCTGAGGACAGCCAGGCAGCAGCACAGGTTGCCCAGGGAGGCTGTGCAGTCCCCATCCATGAAGGCTTTCAAGACCCAGCTGGGCAAAGCCCTGAGCGACCTGGTCTGATCTCACAGCTGGTCCTGCTTGGAGCAGGAGGCTGGACCAGAGACCTCCTGAAGTCCCCTCCAACCACAATGATTCTGTGTTAGAATTTTGTTTTCAGAGTGATTTTTGTCCTCTAAGGTGAAAATAGAAAGGGTCTTGAAGATGGCTAAAAAAAATAGTGACAGATGATTGCTTTCATTTGGAAGTGACAAGATGGAAGTTCTACTCCCTAAGACACTCTTCTTAGTAAGGAACTAATTAAATTAGACACTAATATAGCTGTTCAGCTAAAACTTCTTGTAGAGATGAGATGAGGACTGAAAGAGTATGTTCAACAACCAGCTTCCTGAGGTGACTCTCCTTTTTGTTCTACATTCCTTCCTTCCCCGTTTATGAAGTGCACATAAAACTGAACATTTTTTGAAAAGTCCTACAATAAAAATAATAATAATAATAAATAAAATATAAAAAATAATAATTTTTAAAAAGCTTATTTAATTCTGGGGGAGGAATGGAAATAATTAATGCATCTGTTTTATTTTTCACTTCTTTTTCTTGATCTTATAACTTTTTTTTTATGATGGTAGAAGTTAATTAATAATGAACTGATGTGAATCTCTTGGTAGTGTGGCTGTCATCTTTGAATAGGTGATGTCTTGTGTGCCAGATACTAAAACATCTCACAACTCTACCAGAAGTAACTGTTTCCCAGCACTGCACGAATTGTCCCAGATTTATACTGATAAACTGTGCAAAGACATTCCGGAGTTTTACAATATTGCAATGCATGTTAAAGCTCTCCCGTAAACATTAGCTTAAAGAATAACCACCATTGTGGCTATTTGAATCTTTTGCAACATTTTCCCAAACTCCCAAGTACTATTGTAAACAAACAAACAAAGCCACAGGAATGATTACAATTAAGCCGTGTAAACAGGCTGCATCCAGATCAAAACAAGGGCTAGCTAAATTCAAACAGTTATGGTTGCGTTCTTATGCAAAAGAGGTTGGTCTGTAGTCCCAAGGCCCCCATCCTTGCTTATTTATATCAGTCTTTCCATTATGTTGTTTACTGCTAGAATCTGCACTTGGATGAACTGGAGGCTAGAGGACAGCCCTGAGAGGCTGTGTCTCAGCCTTGGCTCTCCAGTGTCTGGCACATCTCTCACATAACCATGGCCTAGTGCCGACCTTCCACCTTTTAAAGCTTTCAGGGGTAATTCAGTACAATCACACCCACGCTCCTGGTGGCTTCTCTGAGACGTGGTTTCTCAAGGTGAGCAATGTACATGCAGCCTGAGTTACGGATCACCCATTCCTGCTCAGTGCAATGGTGCACAACACAGCAGAGCCCAGCCCAAGCAGAGCCCCCAGCTCTGCAGGGAGGTTGGCTTGCATTTCATCCTTATCTGGCACAGGCCCAGCAAGAAGAGATGGTGGGAAGTCAAAGGGGCATTGAAAGAGCCTGAGGAGGACGTCTGTGCAGAAGGAGACACAAGGATGATCCTGGACTAAACAAAGAGCAAGAGGAGAGGAGAAGGCAGAAGCAGTGAGAGCCATCTCTAGATGAGATGGGAAGATTTGGGAATCAGTGTATGTAGCAGCATACCCAAAAGCGAGATGCTGCCTAAACTTTGTGTGGATCAACCCCTGGCTGTCCAACCTAAGCAAGCTAGCTTCTTCCAGCATCTTCCCAGCATCTCAGCTATTGCAGCTTAATGCAATGTCGAACACGAGAGATGTGAATCTGTGCAGTGTGTTGAAAGAGTTGTTGTGACGTGTTGCCTGTGGTGAGCAATTCCTAGCAAGTGGGAAGCCAGTGTGAGGCAGCTGTTGCCTCTGAGTGATCCTCAGGGGTAGATCCAAGCTTGAGTACATTGCGGTTGTTACATCTTGAAGAAAAAATAAATAACTAGAAAGCTTTGGTTAACTACAGCAGGACGTGGGCCTGAAGAAAGGGTTGTAAAGCCTTCAGTGAAGTAAATCTTCCAATGATGCAAATACATGTACTCTGGCAACATAACCAAGAGGGTGGCGCCAATTCCAAATCATGAGCTTCTTACATGGAAGAAGAATGAGCAGTGGAAACAACCCCTTCCAGTCCACAACTTATCTTTCAGTCCTGTCTCTGGAGCTTCATTCCAGGCCAAGCTGAGCTTCAGCAAAAACTGTCAGCCCAAGCCCAAACCAGAAAGTGAGAAGCAAAGAAAACTGTATTGCACAGCTTTATTGAAGGCAGGTTTGACATACACATTTTGCCTCTGAATAATGTGGAAGCCACATAGCACTTGCTGAACAGGACCATTGGCGCTGGGATGGGCAAAATAAATTGCATACACATTTTTAATTTCTAGTTTGATTTCTTCAAAGTCTACTTTGTCAAACCACTGTGGAATGTTAACTAAACTTTTACTATCTCTTTATATGGCAGAACAGATATTTTGTGTATGCTTATTGTCTCTAGTTGAAGCATTTTTTTAATCCAATCCCAGGTTTCCTTGGTTTTCTCAAGATAAAGCCAGAAATGTTAATTGTTGTCAAATGTTTTACACTACTTTGGTAATAGGAACATAAGAATTTAGGCACAGTTAGACTTAGCTTCAGTTTTGACCTATCTGTACCCAACTGCTTTCTCTCTAAACTCTTCCAGTTCTCTATATTATGCTTTAAAGAACATAACTCTTGTGAGTGGATATATAAACATCCCCCCCACAGTGTGAAACGAGGCGGCGTGCAGAACGTGTGGTTGAAGTTGTCAGCTACAGATATTTCTCCACATGAAGAAATGGATATCTCAGTGACATTCAGCTGTTTTCAATCTGCTGAAGTATTTTTTTTTCTTTTGGGGTACTAATTCTTTTAGGTTTTTGGTTAAATTAAAAAGATGGCAGGCACCTTATAACTTCTCTGCAGAATTTATAGTGGATGTCTCTCTCTGTAGTTGGTACATCACACAGATATGCTGCAGTAAACAGCTTCAGATGAGATCTCATGTGCTTGCTGTAAGACTTGGAGTCTAGCACTGTAGGTCCCTTCTCTGTATGCCCTCTCACAGAGACATTCTCTGAAAGCTGTGAGAGCTACACCATCCCTGCCTGATGCTGTTATCTTTTTAAAACTTTCTTTAGCAAAATAGGACAAGGAGATGGTCTTGGGATTCTTGATGTTTCTGGATGAAAGAAAAAAAAAGGCTAGAGGTAGATCACTGCTAAAGGTATTCAAAGGACAGAAAAAAAAAAAAAAAAAAAAAAAAAAAAAAAAAAGGCTTTATCTTGACTCAAAATCATTTAAAAAAAAAAAAAAAAAGATATGGTTAGCCCTCTACAGACTTTCAAGATGGTTAGGAAAAATAATATGAAGAGATTTCCCCTCTTTGTGCAAGGACAAACTAATAGCCTTAGCCTTTTGCTCCAGAATGGCAAAAGTCTGGATTCAATGATGGGAATTTTCTTTTTGGTGTAAGGAGCAGTTACAAGTTGAATACTGGCTGTAAGACCAGACCTTTAAATGGCTTTTCTGAGTATCAAAAGTACTGAGAGCAAAGCTGCTGACCCTGCACAGTTATCACATGGCCTGAGCTAGATCTGAGGCTTTGAATGTCAGTGGAAGCTTAGCCTGGTATCAAACTTTGTGTCCCACAATGAGTAGGCTTATTCTCAGCATCCCATAGTGATATAGGTATTTGTCCTTGTGCAAAGGAATACAAGGCTCATCTGTCTATCTGAACACAAATGCCCGTGAGGGGTTTGTGTGCACAGTGTTTTGTGAGAAGCAAACTTTGGCTTCAAGAGGACATATCATCCTTTCACAGCACTAATCAATCAACATTTTTAATTTTACATATAAATGCTTTTACACAAGAACATCGGCATCTCTTCCTGGCCCCTCATTGCTTTTCATTGCAAATCACAACTGTAAAATGGCTCAGCTTTGAAGCTGGAAAGTGAAAGCCTTTCTATTCTCCCGGATAAGAGCAACCACATGAGGACCTAACTTGCTTCGATTCACGTGCAACATGCTTCATATGTCTAATTGATTTATCTTAGCTTTCCCACAAGTCCTCACACAGACATGCCTCAGTGCAGCTTGAAAGGAGGGAGTACAACCTTATGGCTGAAAAGCTGGTGGTAAGTAATTAAACCTAGCAGCAGCAAGAACCCCTGAGACAAAATCTTTAGCAGTTTTCTACACCATGTAGTGAGCTTGGGTCACCAAGGGCCTGTAAATAGCATCATAATGACTGGTTCCTCAGCAGGGATAAACATGTGCTTTGAGTTTTCTAAATGATTCAGAGGCGTGCTGTGAGATAACTACTGATAACAAGCAGATGTGAAGTTTGCTTTTCAAGACAGGGAGGCAGAGGGGGAAAGTCAAGTAGATTTTTGGCTTATGGTCCACTCAGAAAGCCTGATATTTGAACATCATTAAGGCTTTTTTTTTTTTTTTTTCCAGAAAAGCCACTCAGCTGTATCCAATGAAGGTAATGCTTCAGTTCTTGTGAGGGCTAGTGAGATAACGTAGGCAAAGCTTTCTGAGAGTCTGTACCTGAAGACAAGACTAGAACTTTATTTTGCAAGATTAGGAATTTGTATACTTTCTAAATGCATTTTACATTATGCTAGTGTCTTCCCAAAGTCTTTCTCAAAACTTATGTATGCAAAATGTTTTTTATTGGATTTTTTTTGTTTGGTTTGATTTTGTTGCTTTTTTTAACATACTTAAGCACTGAAGGATGCGTTTCATCACATCAGTCAGTGGGACGCAAAATTGTTACACCAATGTGAACAACAGATCTATGCTGGTGCACTGATGGTACTCAGCAGCATTACTTCTGTGGTGCTGTAAGCACAGGGATGGGGTCAGTGTTAATGTGGGGCTCTCAGCACTGTGTTTTGTGTTAGCAGGATAGATGTGGAAGTAGCATTCCTGTAGGATGGTGTGTTTGCAGGGTCTCAGAGGAAATCTGTTGGAGCCTCCCAAATCAAAGGCTCTTACCAACAGGTCACTTGCTGTTTCTCAGGGAGATCTGGAGTTTCACTAATAATATAAAAATGAATTAAAAGAAAGAAATTGCGTTTTGTGCATTATTAAAAAAGCTAAAGTACATGGCAATACTTTTCTCAGTTGCAAAGATCCCTGGCAAAGTGAAAGCTGGGATAAAAGCTGTTACAGGGCCCAAAAACAGAATGTGGACCATTCACTAAGAAAAGAGTCTGTTATCCACAGTGATTTTTCTGAAACATACTGAAATATTTTCAGGATAAATTTTTAAATAATCAATTTCATGTGAATTTTTTAGGATTTCCCTTCTAAATAGAGTACCCTAATGTCTTACAATACTTAAAAAAAAAAAGGTAGAATTTCCCTAAAATAGCAAATGAAGGGAAGGGTTTCCACTTGCTTGTTTGTGGTGGGAGGGGATTAGAAATGAAAAGCCTCCTGTGGGTCATCAGTTGCCTTATACCTATCTGTGTTGGCCTCTTCGGTTTCTGCTTTGTCCCAGATTTCCCAACAGAACTGTACTGACCTGTTGGGTATGGGTTTCCTACCCAGCAATGGCTCCCTGTGTACTGTGACATCAGTGCACTGTCACAGAGCCACAGAATGGTTTGGGTTGGAAGGGACCTGAAAGCTTACCCAGTTCCAACCCCCTGCCATGGGCAGGGACACCTCCTGCCACACCAGGTTGCCCAAAGCCCCATCCAGCCTGGCCTCGAACACCTCCAGGGATGGGGTATCCACAGCTATTTGAATGCTGAGCCCCACAGTGCCATGGTGATGCACAATGCCTGTGCAGGGAATCGCCCCTGGTCTGAGTGTGGAAAGAGCCAACTGGGCCTTCAGGCTGGCAGCCCTCACGCAGTGGGGTTGTGGTGACACTCAAGTCCTTTGTGTCCTGCCAATCTGAATGTGACCAGTCTGACCCACACAGCTCTTCCAGCACCAGTCCCAGCACAGTTACTACAAATGAGAGGGAGGTAGCCAGGGTCACTACTGGTGCACCAGGAAAACTGAGTTTTTATAAAAATTTCCCCCAAATGCACAAAAGGGAAGAGCATGACACAATATTAATTGTTTCCTTTCCGATCTCCTTCATCCCAAAGAAGAGTCTAGCACGGCTCAGGAGGCCTCTGGGAGTCTTTTGTACGAACATCCATGTGGCATCTGAATGTTCACTGTTTGCAGTTGAGTCCATTTCCTATATGCATTGCAGCTGGTTACTAGCTGTTGTGAGATACCCTTTTCTCCATCTAGACAGTGACTCATTTTTATAATCATATAGGCTGTTGCTATTAACTATTTTCAAGAGCTTAGAGTGCTTTAAAAATGCAAAGGCTCATAACTTTACAACCAGAGGGGACCATTATGACCATGTCATCTGACCTTTTACAGAACAGAAGACAGATTAATTGCTGAATGATGCCCATAAATTTTTTTCTGGATGTAAGGCATGTCTTTTAAAAGACATCCAGTCTTAATTTTAAAACTTAATGTGACAGAGAATCCATTAAATGTCTTTTCTACTGCTTCCCCATTGTTAATCATCATCTCTGATAAAAAAAAAAAAAAAAAAAAAAAAAAGGCTTGCGTTTGCTAGGAAAATGTTTAACTTCTCTGCCCACTACATTAGCTTTTGTTGTGACTTTGTGTACTAGAAAGCCCCGTGTTATCAGAAAGGGTTTCGTCTATGAACAACACATGAATGTCAGCTTAGCCTCATCTTTGATTAACTGTATGAAAAGAGGTTGTTCAGTCCCTCATTTTAAAGCATTTTTTTATCCTCTTTTCTCCTGTACTGTTCAAGCCATTGCTGCATTTTAGGTTTTCAATGAGTGAATGCAAAAATTACGTACATTATTCCAGAAGTGTCACCAGACACAGTTATACCAGATCTCTAAATCTTGGTTATACATCCAGCCATTGCATTTGTCCTCTCCTCAAATAATGGGTTTCCTGCTGACAGGCTCTGGTGGTTACCCCCTCTGCCACCACCCTCTTGTTGAAACACTCTCTCTCCAACCTGACTGGGTTTTTATATTTAGTTAAAAATATTTTTTTTTAAATAGCGGCCAAGTTAAATAATTTGCCCCACAGCCCAATTGCTTTGTAGATTTGTCTCGTCCATATTTTTTTAAGTTTACCTCCTCTGCTGGGGTTTCCAACCCTGACCATACATTCAAGACCCACAGGCCATGCTGATCCCTTCTGAGTGTCCTTGGCAGTTGCCAGGTATTTTATGCTGTACAGACATAATTGCCTGTATCCTCACAAGTCCTGTTAGAGGTTATATTGCCATCTGAAAGGATGAATACAGATTTTGCATCAGGCTCTTTCTGGCTTAGCACCTCTTTGATGTGTCCTATTTCAACAGCCAGGTAGGCTGCCAGCTTAATACAAAAGAAAAAGGTAATGTTCAGACAACGTGTTTCTCAATGCAGTGATAACTGTCTTTTGATACACCATCAACATATATTTATGTCACAGACGTCTTACATGAGCTGGTTCTGTGATTTTGGTAAGGCATATATTCCCCTGAGTCTTTGTTGAAGTGATGTTGCCATGGGAATAGGTGGATTATTTATCTCCTGCTCTTTTGGGGGTTGAGGGGGCAAGAGGGAAAGATGTTAGAGGGTTTGGGGCTTTGTTTTGTTTTGCTTACGAATTTTGTTCTGCAGTATTTAAAAGGCCCTCACTGTCAGGACTCCAGACAGAGTATCTATAACACTGCATTCACCAAGTCATTCATAATGCACTTGGGGTTACGCCATTCAAACTGGAACACATTCCAGGTTGACTGTAGAGCCCCTGCCCAGAATTTCTTCCAGGTTAAGCACAGGGATGTATGTGACACAAGGGAAAATTCAGAAGAAATCCAGGCCACCGACACGTGTGCAGTGCAGCCGCTGGGTCTCGATGGCACCAGGGACTCCTGCAGAGGAACAGAGAGCAGGAGGTGATGGAGCGGGGCTGGGGCTCTCCTGGTGCACAAGGACCAGGAGACAGAGAGCAGACCCAACATCTCACTGCATGTCTGCAATTTTGCAAGGGAAAGGATGAGAAGAAAGAACAGGGTTTGAGAAGAGAGACTTCAGGAGTCAGAAGATGGGTATAAATTGACCTCTGGAGCTACCAATAGGTCCATTTATGTGTTACGGAGATGGAGAATTGAAGGTGAGAAGAACAGACACATAGCAGAGGAATGCAGAAAAAGCAAAAGAGTCAGATGGAAGAAAAGGAGTTAGCAGTGCTCTGCTGGAGGAGGTCAGAAAGCAATGTAAAGAATCTGGTGTCAAGGGGATTTTAATCATTGAATCAAGAGGTGGCCAACGTGGGGTCCAAAATTTTAGTAGAAAGAATGTGGAGAAAGCATATTGTAGAAACTTCTAAAGAAATAACCTATAGGACTTAATGACAGCTTCAGCCTGAGTTAAAAACCTCAGATTTATTCACAAACCAGCAAGGAATGAGCCATTGATATGCTCCCCTTTGAAACAACATGGAAAATTAACACATTCTTGTGGATACTTATAAGGAGGGATTTCTGGCAGCTTTAATCTTGTGTTGTGCAAAGCTTTAGCTATCGCAGGGAGAGCTGAAATTCCTGAACAGAGGAGAAACATCCTGCAGAGGCAGACAGGGTACCAAAAGAAGCGGTGTGTAATATCTAGCTGTCTATGTGTTCGTACGGGGGAAATTAGCTGTGTGACAGGTACTGTCAATGGAGTGTCAGAGACCTGCAGAGCTCTCAGGATGTTTGTAAGGGAAAAGATAGGGATGTGTGAAGTAGACTGAAGTGACTATTCAGTGAATGACACCACATCAGTCACTCTGTTTTTACCTCCTCTGGCTAAAATTCAAAGTCTGGTTACAGAGGGCTAATTTATCCGAGTCCTGTTCTCATTTCTCCAGTACCTACCAAGCTGGCTAGCTAAATTAGAAGAGAGACCTGGGACTGGAGCAGCAGGAAAGCTAGGTAAGGATGGAGGGATGAAAGCTGGGATCACACTATTCCTCAGTCTCTCATAAATACTCACTTGACTGAGTGATGTGCTATTAATTGGGAAGCATTCTGAATGCAGGTCATTGCTGAAGCTGTTAAGTGAGCCTTTATATTTTTCTCATATACAACACATATAAAGGAGGAAGTACAGGAGGCATTACAATCATGCACAGTGCACAGTGACCATGTAGACAGGCTTTACTTTGCAGTAATTCTCCTAATAAAATTATTCCCTATGGCCCAGGCTAGATCTTGTGCATTTGCACAGTCCCCAGTGGTGTTGATGGAGGCACTGCCTCAACAGAGAACCAGGAAGGGCTACTGAAAGATTTGATCCTGCAAAGAGAGAAGCTGATTTTGAGCATTATTTTTGTTCTGAATCAATGGCCTTTCTTCACTTTTCAAGCCCATTTGGGCATCCCAGAAAATATCTTAAAATACACAACCAGAGCTATTGGACATGGCTTCTACAGTTTACTTCAACAAGTAATATCTTAAATACTTCAGGTGCTGTTCTGTTTTTGCTTGTACCAATTTAGATCTAGAGTTACAACTCTGGAGTCATTCTGGATTTGTGCTGATGTAAAAGAGTTGAGAATCCAGTTCAGCAGAAACAATTTGTTCAGAAAGGCAGGAATTTCCAAGAAAACCTGTGGCTATGGCTTTGCTTGTTGTACCTCTGCAGTAGAGGGACCAGATGTTTCAAACTCTACCTGCTGGGGGTCAATTTTTGTTCCTGTGCTGTTTAGGGAAGACAGTCTGTATTTAAAGTCAAAGGAGTAAATACAGAAAAGTACACTTAAAAATCCTCTATCAAATGTAGCAGAATACTGCAGACCTGATCAATGTAACATATTTTAGGGTTGAAAATTGGCTTAAGCTAAATATCTAAATTTGGGGCAAAATTTTTGTGACCAAAGTAAAGAATTTTTGGTTAGAAAAATGTTAAAATTATAGAAAAAAAAAAATAATTTCTTCTCCTTTAGTTCTTCAGTCATTGAATCATAGATTTTCCCATGAATTCATTGTCTGTACCAAGTATGTAGGTTTCTTTGTCTAGAGCTGTTGTTTTGTTCTGCCTGCTCTGCCTAAATCAGGAACTCCAGTCACTTTTAGATTGACAGAAATAAGTAAGGAAGTGGGATTAATCCATAGTCTTCAAAACAGAGACCTTGGCTATGAAGGAACTAACTAAACAGTAATAATAGACTAAATTTTAGAAGAGTGGAACCACCAGCAACTTCAGTTAACCTCCTACTCGTGTATTTAATGCTAAACTGTTTCTTTGATGAGTGGTCCCAGTTTCAGTAGGAGCTCCTAGGTAAATTTTAAATGCAGGCTGTTTCATCAGTTACTCTCAAGAGCATCCATTTTTCATATTCCAAGTAGATCTGAATGGCATGTCACACTGAAGAAATGTTTGTTTTGCTAACTAGCATGTAGAGGCAGAGGAAGATACACTTGAAAAACTGCAGTAAGGTCAGAACTAGAAAACCCACTAATTTCCACTTTCTCCTCATTTTTAACAACGATGACGTTTTATGCTAGATATCCTGAAACTCTTTATTACAAAACATCTTTAAATACTCTGTTCACTTGGCAGTCATAATACTTTAATTGTGTTATCAAACAATTGCAGAGTTAGGGACAAATTCTGTAGATTTCTGAACGCCTACAGCTGCAAGTGAGTTGGCACATCTGCAAGGCCATATGAATACCAGACTTGATTTACAAGGTGAATTTACAGTACAGAAAGTTACCCTAATTCATTATAATAATATTTTAGAGCTGAGTTTCAGCCTCTAATAGCTGCTAAACAAATTCAATCTGTTTAAAGAAATATACAATCACCAAGAAGAGTGTTGATCAAGCAAAGTGAAAATACAAATTTTAGAAGCCATATGTTTTGTAGCATTCTGTGTCCTACAAAACTGGAGGACAGTTCATCCTCTTTCAAAAAAAAAAAAAAAAAAAAAAAAAAAAAAGCTGAAAAGCAGGGAATGGACAGCAATCAGCATGCCAAATTTTGTGTTAAGTTTTATCTGTGAGATGGTAATGACTATGTGAAGCTCCAGGGAGCAAGTACAAAGAGAATTTGGCCTTGCTACTATAAGAAAGTGAAACAGATTAATCTGAGACTTAGCTTGAAGATGGAGTGAGCCAATGGGAACTGGCAATGAATCCGAAGACTAAAAGTTAATGAAAATTCAAGGCAATGTTTTCTACTTTGTAAGGTTGCCAGGTACTATTCAGATAACTTAAGAAGACACAGGCCCTTGGTATTTTGTTTTGCAACACATTAAGCAACTTTGTTGAAATGCCACTCTGTTAATTTAAGGCACCCTCAGTATTACAGTGGCATTTTATCAGTCAGTAGGTGTCAGACAAACTATATAATCCATTTGCCAGCAGTGGATGCTCAGCTTGCCACATTTGGATGCCTACTAGACCAAAATGGTGCAAAAAACAGCGGTACATCTACAGGATGCCGAAAAACTCAGCATGAATGTGAACTCCCCCAGCTGTGGCGAACACGGTGAATAATGGAAGTTGCAGCTCGAAGGGAGGCACTTTTCTTGACTGCGAAATGCTGATACACTGAGTATTCGTTACACCATGAAAAGCTGACAAGAAACCTCATCAGTCTCTGTTCTCCTTGCAAGTTGAGGGAACCATCCCAACAGAAAGTTTGCAAGAAAACAGGTTTTAATGCTTACACCTGTGTGCACAGTTGCCCGGTAGCCCTAGAAATTTTCCAGTACTCAATGTATATCATTCATTCTGCCTTCTTTGGATGTAATCAAATTGTCCTGAAATGCAGCATTGACTTTTTTTGCTGTAACTAAGGGGTGCAAATACAGCAGGCACTATGTTTAGGGTAGGGACTCTAGGGACTGGCTGGATCACAGTGTTTTCTTGTGAATACCAGGTGAACTCAATCTTAAATAGTACTTCAGTAAATAGATTCTAGAAGCCTGCAGTTAGCACTTTCCAGTTTTCCAGAGGATGCTACTGTTTCCCATCCTGGTCCTAAATCTTTACTTCCCATATTGTGCCATTCAGTAGTCACTAGCATTATCAGCAACTTTTCATTGATTTGTATAGTCATGGTACATGTGGTTTAATACTATATCTTTTCACGTTGTGTATTAATTGACTGAGACATTCTTCTTCTCTCATAATTTTCCATATACTTTGAGTGCTTTTCAAGGAAGAAGTTACACATTGATAGAAAAAGCTTCCCTCCAGAATTTGGTGAGCTACTCTGAAATAGTTCTTGCAGACTGGAAGGGCCAGCTTCAGGACTTGGATTCTGTACATTTATTTTAAAAATAAATACATGAATAAAAATAAAGAAGGAAAAAGATCAGAAATGTGTCCTTTCACCACTAGCTGAGAGATACATACTTGCTTTAGTTGTTGTCCCTCTAGTTACCTGTGTGACTGGAGATCCTGCCTGAGAATGGCCAGGTCTCATGCTGAAAAGGGTGCCCAGTCTCAGGGCAAAATAACTGGGAATGTGTTAAGAAAATGGGACCAAAAATCTCTCTCCAAAGCTCTCAACATCTTCTGGTAATATCACAGGCCCATGATTCAACATAATGGACTGTCCCCAGGGAGTTTCTCCCATTGTATTAATAGCTAAAAGGCTTTTAATTAGCTTCCAGCCTTTATTCTTTTTGATTCACATTCTTTTGTTTCTTCATCAAACAGACTTAACACATGCTTTATAAGAAAAAAAAAATAAAATGCTATGGTGTTCCAGCGTACAGAGAGCTATGCTGACCCTCATCATCTGCTCTCCCCATCCAGTGCCATAAAACATCTGGGAGAGTTATCTGCTCGCTCCCCGTTTTCATTCTGGGCTAAGTTATATGCAGGGGCACGTCTCCCTTAGGGCAGTGAGACACCTTGTCAGCACCACTGATTTCCCCTAAATACATAAGCTTTCTGTGCAGCAGGCCAAAGCAAAGACACACCTATTTCCATTTGTAGGGATTAGAGCCAAAGCACTTAACTGCTCTGACCTCTTGTGTATGATAGGCCGTACAATCATATCCAGTTACTTCTGTACTAGGTCCAATGAATTGTTTTCTGGCTAAAGCATATCTTTTAAATGAGGAGACAGGCTTGATCTAAGGACATTAAAATACAGGGAATCCCCAGTGATGGTAATTTGTTCCAGTTGTAATCACCCCCACTGCCTGAATTTTTGCTTCATTTCCAACAGGCATCTTTTAACCTCCAACTTGTAACCAGGGGTTCACGTTATGCCTTCTCTTCACAGAACTGCCCTTTAGTGCCAGTGCTTCATTAAAGCACCCAGAGACTTCAGGCAAATCCTTTTTTTTTTCTTTAAAGTGTTTTCTTCTGAGCAGAAAAGGCATTTGGATCAATTTAGGCTTCTCACTGCAAACCCTGTTCCCCTGATAAGACTCATAGCAAGGTAAGACTTTGAGACTCCATCCTATGGATGTAGTTGTCATCCATCCTATGGATGTAGGGGTCATGGGCATCCATGGCTCGATGGCAGCCCCCTCCCATATGTGCTCCCTTGGAGTTTTCAGCTCTGGAGGCTCCTGACCTCACCAGGAGCTGCCTTTGGCCACCAACTCCAGCAGGCCTTTTCTTATGGCCTATGCACAACGTACCTGGCCCACAGCCACCAAAGCTGTCCAGGCTGCAGATGTTGTCTCCAGCAGGAGAAGCCTGGAGAGCTGCAGCGATGGGTCAGATTTTTTGGGTCCCTGTGTCAAGCTGGCTGTCCATCAGTGACGTGTTCCCCAAAGCCTGTCCAACTTCCAGCTCCTTGCAGCAGGCCAGAAAGCTGGATCTGCCCTCTTTTGTACTAACGTTGTGGTGGGAACCCTTTGTTAGTCTTCTTGTCTTCTCACCTGTCGTTATCCTTCTTGGAGCCACTGCTCTTCAAGCACACACAGCACGCAAGGCTTATACTTTTTTTTCCTAACATGCTTTAGCCATGCAGACAGTCATTTTCTGTAAGTGGTCCCAGCTTATCCCGCAGTTCAGCTAGCTTGAATGGCTGCCCTGTATGGCTCATTAGTTACATGTTAAGTTTTGTGGTCCTTTGGAAACCTTACCAAGTTTGTGTCCACAGCCGAGAGAGGCCAAAGAAGGATCTCCCACAAAGCTGGATGCTGTTTTCAGACAGTGCAAAACATTACGGAGCAGCTAAGCAGTTTAGTAACTAATGAAATAATGATTAAAAATAAAGTACTCTTCTGTCCTCTGGCTTCTGTCCATGTACAGCAAAATTCTGACCTGAGGTTGCTCATGCACCTTGGCAAAAGACCTAGAGGAAATTTCTGTAAGTGCCTTTAACTTGTGCTTAATAAAGCTCTCGATAAAACTAGGAGTGGAAGAGAGAAGAACCTGCCTAATAAATTGTACTACCCTTAAAATTTCTACAGGATTGCAGTGCCTTCACTGGGTGTATCCTCTCTTATCTTTTGACACAAGAGCTACCAGGATATTTATCAAGCAGTTTAATCTGTTATATTTGCATTGTGTGTGCAACCGTGAGCTCTAATTACACTGCATTCATCTTGTAAAACTGTAGAGACTTTACCTTTGATCTTGCCAGTAAGCAACAGTATTCACGTGGCAGGATATGAAGGAGCTGGATCCATTCATTCACCTTAATAGTTTTAAAAGTTTGTTTTCAAGCATTAAAGAAAGTCTTACTTAAGCTATTTAAAGAGGAATGCATCTTTCAAGTGAGCAAACAGGATGCTGTCTTTTCTTGTGGATCAGGCCAGTAGTGCAGAACAAGAGCAAGCAGAGTGGTAAAAACCATTATACCCTTGTGTGGCAAGGCTACATCTTCTGTGTACAAATATTGCTTCTTTGTGGAGGCTTGAGTAAGATTGTCAGAGTACAAGGAGGTGATGTGGGACACATGCTTAGCAAACAAAATGCGGCTTTCATCAAATTCACGCTAATGGTTCTGCTCACACTGAAAGCTCTGCTTTTCATGATCTTGTCTGTGACGTGAGCCTTTAGCTATAGTTTATGGCTTTCAACATTTCCAGCTCTGCTTTTCAGGAGTATATAGTTCAACCATGGAAAAATTAATATTGGGCTGGAACTTGGCATACAAAGAACCAGCCAAGAAGTAAATGCTCAAAGTCAAATAAAACTGCTGAGAAACAGATATTTTTAGAAATACTTTCACTTTTAAACATGAAAATTATTTTTCAGCCTATTATTTAGAAGGCTTAGAGCAGTACAGGGACTTTTTGTCTGTGGGCTCTGAAGACACAAGGAAGAGTTAAAGTTCATCAGACTTTTCTTAAATAGGTTATAGTGCTATGTGTTGTTTTTTTTTTATTCCAAAGTTTCCACTGAGTTGCCAGTCTGGCAGCTTCACCTGCTCTTCTTGGTCTATGCTTTTAGCTTGGTGTGGAAGAAAAGCCATTTTCCAGCTCCCTGGTTTGAGTAATGCACCTGCACTGCTATAAATTGTGTGCAACTCTGTGGAAGCAAGAGAGGTTACACTTGTGTAAGTGCAACCATGATAAGAAACAAGAGTGTTTAGTGCAGTGATCTACTGAAAACATTTGACACTTGCATTGAGCAAATAAATTATAGTATCTCCCCACTTAGGTTGAAAGAGTGTGGGTCAAGGGTGCAATGTATTTCTCTGTTGGAGTTCCAAAGAGCAGCTGCAGAGTATGGCATAAATAACAGCAGATATTGACTTCTTTTGGAGTGAAAAAGCAGGATGTATTGACCCTGAAGTTAGATATTGACCCCAGATTTGCTTCAGTCTGTTTTTGCTTGAAGGAACAATAAATCTTGGAGTTTGGCAAAAAAATAAGAGTTGAAAAACAAATTCAGGCTTGACATAGTTGTGTACAAATTTGATACCTTTCCAAGTATAGAAAGGGTCCATTTCCCTTCTATTTCCAGTGGTATATCACATCAAAATAAGGAAACTTGATTATTGCAACAATTATTTGAAGACTACAACATTTTTTAACAAGGTAAAACGTATGATTTAAAAATGCTGGAAACCAATGAGTAAGTTATAAGGCAGACATTTAGGTTTGCAGTCTAAAACACTTTGGCACTAGCTTCAGGAAGAATATTTTTTCAAAATCAAAAAACGTACACATCTCATCATTCTCAGTTCACTCCGTTCCTTTTCTCCTTCTTGCCTGAACTGTTTCCTTCCAAAGAAGTAAACGTTCCTTTCACTTGCCTTTGGCTTGCTTTCACAGAAGCACAGGCTAAGATTTGGGTTTTTATTTTGTTGTTGTTGTTTTCTACTTTAATGTATAGGATTATACATTTCTCAAGAACTTATATATTTGCAAATTAGCTGAGAAAAAAAAAAATCAGGTCTTACAAATTCAACTCTAATTAAAGCACATACAGTTGGTAGCAAAATCTGATTTCTGTATTTGTCCTTCTGAATAAGAAAAACATTTGGTTCAGTTTAAGCCTTTCTCCATAAGTCTCAATTCCCTGATTCCTCAGCAATGAGCCTGAAACGCCTGGTTAACACCTGAGGCCTCTGCCTGCAGATGTGGGAGTCACAGGAGTCCATGGCTGCTCCCCTACATGCTGCTCTGAAGCCAGAGACCCTAAAATTCCCTGGCTCCATTCAGAATATTTTGCAAATACTTAGTTTTCCATGATTTCATAAGGTCCCTAGCAAAGGATTAAAGATGTTCTTTTTAGCAAATTCAGCAAGGGGTATATGTTTCAGGAAGATTATTATTATTGCAGGCATTATTATTGCTATTATAATTGTTACTGTAGCAACACGTCTACTAGTTTGTTAGGGGGTGGTCTAACAAATTTCCCATGATACCTAAAAATGGCAGGTTGTTACAAGGCAGGCATGTACAGAACAGATTTAGTAGGTTAATGCTTCTGATGGGTTTGTCATCTTTTGTGTTTCTGTGTTTGCAGTAGAGTTTTCATCTCTTTAATGTGGTGACTGCATTGGCATTAGGAAGACGGTAGATTGGTGCTACATGGATGGGTAGTATGTTCCTTATACTCCTGGCTAACCACTTACCTTGTCTGTGACAAGTGCTCTGGATGCCATTTGGCATAGCTTTTCCTCACTTGGAATGAGCAAATTTAATTATTCTATTTTCAGTGACTGTCAAGACAGTGTAAATTTGCTTGTTTCTTTATTTGGAGGGAAAACCAGAACTGCATTTATCAGCCATGCTAATCCTGCACTACCTTTGTGCAGGAAGTTATAGTAATGTATGGAAGAATAAATTTTCCTCTCTAAATACAGAGAAGAACACTAAGCAGGGAAAAATCACAGGAACTGTGATGGTATTAGGTGGAAACACCCCATTTATCAGGGCTGTTGCTCCTTACATTGCACAGCCATTGCACATTGGCTCAACTGTGAAAAATGTTCTGATCACATCAGGAATTCACTCTTAGTCTGCTTTTTATCCAGGAAATTGGATGCTGGTGAAATTGAATGAGCCGGGACACGGGGAGAGCTCAGGAGCTGGAGACAGTGCAGGGCATGGAGAAGAGAGGAGAGGGGGGAGAAAGGGGGAAGTGAATGAGAAAACTGAAAGGTGGTAGCTGAAATGGGTCACAGTCCTTTCTTTTAGCCCAGAAATCTAGCTTTATGGAGAAAAACACATCTTTGGAAAATATAAGATTCAGGAAAAGGATATAGAGACTGAGGTTGGTTGGGGGAGGTTGGTTAGGTTGAAGATGGAAACAGGGGTTTTTTTTGACTCTACTATCAAGACCACAATATTTCTGAAGAAAAAGCCATACCTTAGGTGGCTTTATAAGAACAGTAAGGTGAAAAATAAGTCCTACCCCTGTCAGCCTTTGGAGGTGATATAACACCTTGTTCTCCATTCAGATGAGAGGAGTAAGGCAGCACCATTCCAGAGGAATACTGTGCCTGGATATATTCTCACTCCTGTAATTGAACATGTAGCCTTAGGAGATGAGGTATGAATTTACAGTCATTGGATTTGTGACCTCAAGCTGTGTTCATTGCAGTGCCTGCGTTCTTCTCCATTCAGGTACTTCAGCCATGCAGTCTTGATATTTTCATGGAAAAGGTCAGTCAGAAGTGGCAATTCACATTCACAGCCATAATTAAATAAACCAGTAGAGCATGCCTCCATAAATGTGCTGTTTTCTGCACCCGCATTCCTCTATGAGGTCCTACTGTGTTCTTCCTCATGACCCTCTCTGTCTTTGGGACCCAAATTCAGTTGCTTGGTCATGTTCCACTCAGGAGCCTGTTTCACTGTCAAGCACCCAGCACCAGTAGGAACAACTTCACCTCATTTTTTACACATATAAGTCTTCCAAATAATGTCCTCAGACACACTTTTTAGTTGGAAAGAGGCAATTCCTGTACTAGAGGATGCTTCTTAATGAAGGCAAAAGAAGCCTTGCCACTAGGTCCAGTGAAGGCTGGATAAAGGCCTGCATTTCAGCTTGAGACATTTGATTAACTTTTTTCAGTTCTGTTCATGTCAGTTGTTCATCACAAAATTCCAGTTGGAACATGTAACAACATGTAAATTTGTAGATAAAGATATATCTGCAATTTAGTGCTAACTAATTACAGTCTTTATAACTTTTTCAAACTTTTGCTTTTCTGCATGAAGTTGGATATACTTGCTCATAGCCTGCAGGCAATTATTTTTTTCCTCCTGAAAGCCTCATCAAAAGCAGCTCTGTATTTTCCATAACGGAAAAAGAGAAATACATTTTTATGACATCAAGTATCGTTGAAAGTCTATTTTGTTCTGCTCCAGCAGGTAGTGGAGAAGAGAAAAAAGCTTGATGAATGAGAAGGGCATCCAGCATGCTTCTTCCTGCCTAGTGAAAATTGGTTTAGATTCATATGTGTTGCAGGAGTTTAAAAGCACTTTACAGAGACACATGGGATTTTATAATACGCTTGAATGAACGACCTGCCGCGACGGCATTAGAAGTGCACATGTGCACATGCACACGCTCGTAGAAACTTTCACAGAACAGATGGGCTCCAAGTATTCCCATTTGACTTGTGCAGGCACATAAAAAAGTTTAATTTCTGTAGATAGCTGGAATAGTGTGTGTGGCAGCATCAGTGAATACAGAGCTGTTGCCTCGTCACCTATGACTGGAGTGTTCATTTGGAGAAGGCAAGCTCTTCTTTGGACTGTAAAACAGTGATCTGACCTATCACTCCTCAGCATTGTCCTCAAAATGATGATAAAATTTGCAGAAGAAGTTAGTAAAACCAACAGTGGGAGCTTCCTGCAAAGAGAATGTGTTTTGCACCTGTGCCCTGGCTGACTTCACCACAAACTGACAAGCCACATTTGCAGCCCCAACTGAGATTGTGTTGCCCTCTTAAAGAAATGTATCTTAACATCCAGAAATCACAGAGTTGTTATTTTTTTCTACCTACCAGTTAATGTAACATCATTACTACAGTTCCTACACCTAAATGTTGTGTTATAAAAATATAGAATATTAGGGAAAATAGATACTTAGAGTCAGTTACCTTGTTTCCTTCTTTCAGTCTAATGTAATTTGAATTAAGGCTAAAAACTATGTACATTAATCATCAAATTATACCACGTTAATTAAGAGCTAAGTTTCATAAGGAAGCTTGCTTAGTTAAGAACAGAGGGCCCAGATGTAGACAGAAATGGCATTACTTTGCCATCTGGCTAAATGCTGTAACTCTGAAGGACACATCCCTTCTGTGATTTTGCTAAGGCTTTGTTCAATCTAGTTTTAATTAACTCATTGGATGGAATATCCTCAGATTGTCTTAGGAGACTATTAAACAAGCCAAAGATCTGGCTTTGATCTCCCTATAGCTCTGGCTGTATATCTTTTTGCGAGTCAATCTAAAACTCTCTTGTTTGGGCTACACCTTGAGAAGGGCTTTTTGCTGTGATGTATTGTGGCTGTCTTCCTGTCATTGAACAGGTCTTTAATTCACACATGATTTTTATCTTCTTTTAACTGTGATATTTTTTCTATAATTTTCTGAAAAGCTTAATTAGATTTTTGGGGTTAGATCCAGAGGCATGCACTGAGTGATCTCCTGCTTGATTTTCATTAACCAAGGGCAGACACATCTCTCTTGTTCCAGACAGTTATTTAAAAATAAAATCACTTACTGTTTTTTGTTCTGGTTTGAGTTAAGCTCTAGATGTGTCTTTAAATCTAATAGTCTATGGGATGTTGGACTCTTTGGTAGTGTGATATCTTTACCACATTGCTATGGCTGGACCTTAAACTACTGCAAATCTGTGATTGTTCTTAAACTCTACTACACTAGTTCTTTAGTTCTGCTCATAATATTTGCATAACATACAGTTCAGATATTCAGCAGTCTTTGTTCACTCTGTGTTGTGGTTGGGCTTTTTGTATCCTTTCAATTAAGATATTTGGTGTTTAATCACAGTAGGACATTGTTTAGTAATGGTATATAATTAAATGGTGATGGTTGTTGAAGTGTATAATTAGGATTTTTGACAATTCATTGTGAATCTCTGGTCTGCTGTGAAGAGGAACAAAGCCAGAGAGAAATGCTGGCTGGGTTATATAAATAAGTGGGAGATGATGGTCAGGCTGAAAATGAGGGTTCTCCCCTCCTGTAATGAAAGGCTTTGTGTACATTACATAGAATAAAGTATTTCTTAGGCTGAAAGCTTTCCAGAGATAACAGTGTTGGCCCTCTGAGACTCTTTATTATGTCAGATGTGGGATTATGGATTTACGGGAAGTGGCTGCTACCTCTGACAGACTTGGTCTCATGGAGGAGACTTTGTCTCTCCTGCCTGCAGAATTTCAGGCTGCAACCTGCACATCATCACAGCTGGGGGCTTTCCAAGTCCTCCAAGAGAAGAAAACCCCTCTCCACTGAAATACCCCAGGCTTTTTGGGCAAACTGCCATCTCATGTCTGCCTCCAGTTTCAGGGGACAAGGGACATGGATGGTGAGCTCTGCTGGCCCCAGCCCAAGCATTGTGCCCACAGTGGTGACGATGGCTCTTTGAGGGCAAGATTATGAAAAAGCCCTGTCAATGGTGGATTCTTTTATTGTCTTCTGGCCTTCAGCCTTATGGAAAGACTTCTTTTCTTTTCTTTTCTTTTTTTTTTTTTTTAAGAGTCTGAGAACATGCTGTTCTAAAATGCAATCTGAAAGCCTCTCATCACTATATAGCTGCAAGAAAGGGATATTCAGGTGAAAAAGAAAATACCCCAGTGTGAAGCTCATGATAAAATCAGAGGAACCAACATGACTGTCCCCAGGAGGAATTGCACAGTTCTTTCAAGAAATGAACCCCCATTCACAGAGCAGGCTTTGGAGGTGTGCTTTTTTCCCTCCAGAGGTTATTCATGCAATCAGGTTGTGCGAGACCCTGTAGAAACCTGTAAGGACAGAGTGGTTTGGGTTTGGTCTGTTGATTTATTAATTTAAGAAGAAAGAGGCACTGTGTCTTGCAGTGTTTACTTGAAATATCAAGTGGCTGTTTCAGCCACGGCCTTGCTGCCATATTTCATGATTTTCCACCTGGCACAGGAAAGCTGGCACAAGTGAAGTGAGTACATACCCACTGCTTAGGTTTCAAGTTTAGCTGCTTTAAGTGCTTCCTAGTAAATAACCACAAACCTTTCCAAAATAAACAAAGCTTTCTTTTATCCCTATTTGATTAGAAAAACAGAAGCGAAACTACTGAATTCCAGAACAAATGACAGCATGTTTGTGCTTAGTATTTTTACCAATAGCACAGTAAAAATCTGAGCATGGAGTCAAGCAGGTCGTTCCCATTCACCTAGCCATAAGCCAGCATCGCACCCCCTGGGCTAGCAGGACCACTGTGATCATGAAGACTGTAGATGTGGGAGGAAGGCTGGCACCCATGGGCCCCTCAGGGTCTAGCAGAAAGGAAATTGTGGCAAGAGACTGAGCAAGGAGTGAAGCAGAGGGTAGCAGCTGGGACAATTTGGTAAACTCACTACTCTTCTATTAGGTCTAACAAACTGAGAGTCTTGGTTTTGCTGGCTGATAGCTCTCTTCAGCAAAGCCCCAGAGATGGGTTTGTAACTTAAGGACTCCTGCAGACCTGTCCTGCAATAACCACAAAGTTTGCTCATTCACCTACACGTAGCCCTAGGATGGGGTTGTCAGGAAGCATTTAGGTCACAGAGAGGGGCAGTGGCACCATGCGGTCAAGGGGCAGCTGCTCGGAGAATCCTCAATCCATGCTGTGCTTACCAGGGCAGCAGACTCATACTAAACTCTCCCCATCCCATAACCTGGTGTTGCATGGCCTTACGTATGGGGTTGGACCATCAGTAAGGGGGAAAAAGAGTGTTTATTTGCTTTTAGCTCAAGTTACAGCCTTTATAGTGCAAGGACATACTCCAAACTAAGGGAAGGAGATTTTTACTCAGGTAAAAAAAAGGGAGGGGGGGAGGGGAATGGGGGAGAAGGAAAGAAAAAAAAAAAAAAAAAAAAAAAGTATGAACCAGTCTGAGCTTTTGCCGTTTATAACCATTATAAAGAATGATTGCTTTCTGAGGTAAGTTAGTCATATGGAGCCATCAAATCATCCGTTTTGCTGACTGCAGCTAAACCATTCATGGAGGATCACAGGAATTGTTTCCACGAAGAGTAGGTTAATAACCTGTAAAACCACACAGAAAAGAAGACAAAAACTTCAGTTTGAGTTTTGTGGCTGGCTGGATCCAGTAATCTCAAAGCTACATGAGGTTTATTGTTGGCAAAGATGTATCTGCTTTTCATTTGAGTGTGCTAAAGTAGTATGCTGAGTTTGTGTCTGTACAAAAGCTTATTTCTAAAAAACATATACATACACAAATATGTATATATGTGAACATAAGAATGTGTAAGTATATATACTTATGTAATATATATGTGTGTATGTATGTGTTCATTCACATGACAGAATTTTAAAATCCTCTCAGTCCTGTAAGACAGGTTTCCTTTCCTAATGCCTAATCATGTTTATTTGTATAAACAACAACAACAAAAACTGCTTTTGCACTTAGGTATGTGAATTTAAACACTTAGAGTTTTTAAAGGGTTTTAGTTATCTAAACCTAGAGATAGATTCTTCCTGGGATCATCTACTTTTACTAGTGAGTTCAGCACCCACTGGGAGCTTGTTTAGTGCCTCTCAGTATTTGGTTCCTACCTACATGTTGCATGTACTCAATAGTTTATTCAGGCCCCTTTAAATATAGCTGTTAGATCTACTGCTCATCAGTTTTGAGAACATTATGCTGGAGAAATTTATCATCTGAAGGCTGCAAACCAGGCTTGAAGTCTTCCTTCCGAACTGCAATGGATGTTATCTCTTCACAATGAATCACACTGGGGAAAACCCCTCCTAACTAATGTACGTATTTTCGTTTCCTGTGCTATATTTCTTCAATCATCTTATCAGCACATTTTTTGTCAGGATTGCAAAGGGAACCTTGCATCTTTGTCAAAACTAATCTGCTAGCAGAAATATTATGGGGCCACCTAAGATCCTGCAGCAAGAGCCAAGAAAAGAACACAGAGGAAAAGACTTCTAAAAGAATTATTCAGCAAGAAAATGTGTGTGCATAATCATCCTCAAGTGTTCAGAGATGTGCTCCTGAAGCACAATATAGTTGAGGAGTTAGGTATTTTATAAGGTAGCTGCTGCATGTCAAAGAGCAAAGATATTTGGTCTGCCATTAAAAAACACAGAACAACAATGAAAAAAAATAAAAGCAAACAAACAAAAAGCTCCTCCCCCAGCAAAATCTCTGCTTATCTGGAGCCCAAAAGGCATCTGCAGATGTATACCCCCTGCGTGAGAACAAAGTCTTCAGTCACTGGAATGCAATGCTATAAAAACAAATACTACAAAGCCTGGTAACAGGGGGATGTCTCACTTGCATATTTTTTTGTGACCATCTTGGTTTGCAGAGAAGGGGGTCCCCAAAGCATGTGAGCCAGCAGGATCTCTTTGTACTGGGTCGCTGTCTGTTTGGCCAGATGTCTTCCCAACAGTGAGATAGAAAAACCAGAGATCTTATTAAAATAAGTCAGGGAAGGGAATGGAAAAAAGCATGTGTCCAGCGAAACAAGGCACATCATGTCCCATCTGATATTTATTAAACGTTGATCAAATCAGCAGTGAGAAATGCACATTGTGCGGAAGTGACCTTGGCTCCCTGGGTTTTGAAGTTAGTGACAAATGTCTGGGAGCAGACCAGCATTAAAACCATGTGTACAGGACATAGAGAGGAGTATGCTGGGCTAGAAGCAATGACAAGGAACCAAGAAGAGCGACTGGAGCTGAGAACCCAGTTTTGGAGGTTTTATGTATGTTCTACCAATGGAATGGGCATGCATAATCTCCCTGTACATTTACTATATGGCTTTCTGTATGAGCTGTTACACATCTCCTGGAAGAACACAACATTATGTGTGAGCCATGAAAACAAGCAGTCAAGTGGGTAAAAGTGCAATTGATTCCAGTGGAAGTTTTGTCAAATTAAAGCCCAAGAGTGGCTTGCTTCAAGACTTGGCTCTGAGCTGTTGTGATAAACCTGTAGGCTTTTATGCCAACCTGCTGGCTGTTGTGTAATCACAGTGAACATTTCAAACCACCTTCTATCTGTTCTTGCATAATGTTTTGGCTATCGTGTCTTTTCAGAGCAGCCCTTCAATAAATAAATGAGTGTCCTGAGAGTGTGGACTAAATGTTTCTCCTGAACCAGAACAATCTTATTTGGGATTGGTCCTAAAACAGGGAACAGGGAAGAACAATAGGGCAAGTTGAAGCCAGGTTCCTTGCTTGGTGAGGCTATAGAGCCCTGATTACGTTATAATTCATCCCTATACTGAGAAGGTTGCACTCCTGGCTTTTACCTTTACTCATAGTCTCTTTTGTTTAACTGCACAAAAAGACATCAGAAAGAGTCTTCCAAAACTTTTCTTCGAGGTACCTCTATCTTCAGTAATTTTTAAATGTTTAGTAAGCTACAGAAGCAACTGGGATTAGCAGCAGAGGACTATGCATTTGCAATAAAGAATACCTGTGATGGCTCTAGATGCCTTTACTGTGTCCATCTCTAGTGAAGGGAAAACAACAGAGCCTGTCAGAGCTCCCTGGCTTTTCACTGCAGCCCTGGACCTGGGGCACATTAGATGAGGGTTGGGGGGTTTGCTGACAGTCAAACACAGTTTTAAGCTGACAGGCAGAAAGCACCAGCAGGCACTGCTATACGCTGTTCCAGCCCCGGTTAGTTAATGGAATTGCTCTAGCCTGTGCTATCGCTTTAGTACACGGTGTTTATGTTATTAATACCAACAGCGCCAGATTGCTAAGGGATGGAAAGATCTGGCTTTTGTTGGGGTGCTGTTCTGCCGTCTGTTTGAAATACACTGAAAGTAAAAGTTCCAAAAAGCCAAAGTGCTCTTTTATTGAACCAGCGATAGAGAGGACTGAGACAAGTGAAACGAGATCTTTATGGTGCACTGGAGCATGCACGATACTAGGTGTGGGACTGCGATATATCCAATGACATCAGCACTGCTTCAGCTCCTTACACTACCCAGGAAGTTGGAGTACAGTGACAGAAAGCAGGTCAAGTCATAAAATGAGTAATCTTAATATGAGACTGCCATCAAGTGCAACTTTTCTACGTGTAGTCGCTGTCAAAGGTTTTGTTTTGATTTCTGCCTCTCTCTGGGCTTTGTACCTCTGCAGTCTATCAGTCTTCCCGGTTATGGATTTGATCCTGCTTCCATTAACATGGAAATAATGAGGATCAAGCTTTCTGTTATCTGTACAGCTTAGAAGGTGAGTCTGATGTGCTTTGTGCTGCAGGCTTCCAGTGTTTTTTGACATGTGGGATGTTCAAAGTGTTAGAAATGGCTCAGTCTTCAAAATAGGATTAAATAAAAAATTAGGATTTATTAAAAGAATAGAGGTAAGCAAACAGCACTGGGTGCACCAGGAGTCTCCACTTAAAGACTTAAAGTTTGGGAATATGAATTTTAAACCCTTCAGAGGAGGAACCTTGCATTCAGCACACAGTACACAGCCCTCAATGAGCCCATCAGTACCATCTAACAGCAAAATGGTGCTCCTTTACTTTGTTTACTGCAAAACTTTAGAAAATTGTTCTTTCCTTCTTCAGCTTTTTCAGCAAGCAGAGCTTCCCCACTTGCAAACTCCTTCAGACTATCAACCGGACAAAGAAAACCAGCTCACACACCAGAACCCATAAGCAAACTTGACTATCAAATTATGGACTCCTCACTTTTCTTTTTCAGGAGTTACCAGTCTTCCAAGTCCAAGCACCGATAAATGGGCTCTCCAACTGCCCATGTGGGCACCAGCTCCTCTCCTTCTCAGCCTCACAGGGAGGAGTGAAGCTTTTCTCCTCCAGTTTCTCTTCTGTGGCTTTGTCTTACTTTTCCCTACCATTCCTGACAGAACCACTTGTTCCCAACTGGCCTTATGCTGAAACCTCAAGTATCCCAAATCTATGACATCGCATTCATCACATGGCAGAAGAACGCATCGTCACAGATGAAAGGTTTAGGAAACATGAGATAACGTAATGTGGAAAGCAGGCTGACCTGTGAGAGAGGCATTTCTGCCTTGTCCATGGTTTGTATATGTGCAAAGGGAATTGAGAAAAATGCCTAGTCAAATAAACTGTGTGCAAACCCTCCTCCTGAGTTGCTCCAGTTTGTTCATTCCTCCTTCACATACCGTAGGCCCAAGGAAGTCAGTAGACATTATTCTTTGAGAGAAGTACAGTTGACTTAACATGCTGTGTTGGTCACCAGTCCTCAGTGACCCCAGGGGAAGAGGCCTGTGCTTTTTTCTTAAGAAACACAAAATAAAAACAGCTCTGCAGAGGGGCATCAGCTGGGAAAAGTAAAATCAGCTGTGGGCCAGGCCTCAGGGGAAATGTAAGTTACTCATAAAAAGCTACAGAGCAAGTCTTGATTAGTTAAGTAATCTGGTACACAGAATTTATTAGAACTTAAAGCTTTCCTGTGGGACTCCCCTAATAGTTCACAAATAGAGTAAAATATCAAAGAGATGCATATTTTGACAGACACAGAGAGCTGCATTTATCCTGGCCTATTAATGCATGTCATAAGGAGGAATAAATCCAACCCTTTCATTTCAGTGCATTTTGCATGTTTTTACACATTCATGTTTCTCCCAAATTTCTTGGTAACTTAATGCCTCCAAAACTCTCAACCTGTTCCTGAGGAATACATTAAGAAAAGAGAAGTAATAGCTCCATGATATACTTAAAAATATCAAAACATTCTGCAAAAAAAGCTCGAATTTAGAATAGTGAGGGTTTGTTTTCTGTCATTGGTTTGAGGCCCTTTTTCTTAATCATGTCTACAAGGGAAAATTCACCAGCATTCTTCTGCTGGTATGGATCTGCCACTAGCTTTACCAGCGTAACAGCCCTTGTTCTCTTTGGAAATAGCACTCTCCAAAGATAAAATAAAAGTGAAAATAAAAATATAAAATTAAAAATAAAAGTAAAAATAAAAAATAAAATAAATCTCTCCCATTATGGAAAGAAAGTGTTCACACAGCAGGCATTAGTGGTAATGGTTGCAAGGCAGGGCCTGTACCCCTATCATACTTCCAAAATGCTATTTTATTTCTGTGTTTTCCTTCTGCCAGAGCATCTACTGTCTCATGTTGCTTCTGTCGGTTGACTGAATGCTGAGAAAAAGCTGCCGTGGTGTGATGTCTGACAGAGGATATGCTGATAAACATCTGACTTCCAAAGCTCATCACAGTCTTGTTAGCAGAGTTGAAAAATAGTCTGGTGTCCCAGGAAAGCTCCAGTTTTTCCAGCAAAGAACCTACTTCTTTTCCACAGCCTAAAACCCAAAGTGACTGTATCACAGAGCTGATGCTTTAACCACTGTGGAGGTTATCCTGGAAGGATAGGCAGAGAGACACCCACTTATCATCTGCTTGTATAAGTATTTTGTTTGTTAGAACACAGAGGAAAGGAAAAGGGAAGATAAAACCAGCAAAGTGTCCTTTTCCCTTGTTTTAAAATTCTTTAAATCTTCTTTTGCAGGTATTCAGGAGGGGACTCAATGTACCAAGTGTAAAAATAACTGGGCACTGAAGTTTTCCATCATCTTATTATATATTTTATGTGCCCTGTTAACAATTACAGTAGCCATTCTGGGATATAAAGGTATGTATGAATTGAGTGCAACACTTCTCTTTCAGTCAAACATCCAAGAGCATTTCCATGTACCTGATAAGCAATTTATCACACTCTCACCTTGAACATTCACCTTTGGCAATGTGGTTTGTTGTACACACATGGCAACGAACCTCAGCCTTATATTTTCATTTTCAAACAATTGTGATGTTTTCAAATTAGATTAGAAATTTGAAAAGAGGAAAAAGCTTAGAACAAATTGGTCGTCCTTCTACCTTGAAGGAGTAGCTGGAAGACTCAAAGCTCTGCAGTATTTGCTATGCCTTAATTTCACTGACTTAATTTCACCGTTTTACATGTATCAGCACCTTTCCAGAACAAATGCCCTTCTTAGTGGGAGAGCCAGGAATAGTCTTATTAAGATAATTATAATATTTATCACAGCAATAAAGTGTAGGATCAATATTACTTTGAAAAATCTGGAAGAAGGATTGAAGCGAGAGATGCCAATTTATTGAGTTGCCTACAATTATTTTGAGAAGCTTTTGACAGTAATTTCAAAGATTCCAACAGTTTGGCAACCCAGTAATGAAGGAAAGTTCATATTTACAAGTCCACAGTAGGGCACATTGGAAAGCACAGCTTAAAATTCCCATACCTAAAGGGGACTAGTGAATTGTAGCAACGTAGACATTCTTATGAATGAATCAATGTAAATGTTTGCTTCTTGTGTAGTCACAGCTATAATAAGTTAAATAAATTAGATGTGAAGTCCTTGAAAGAAAAAGAAAGTGAATAACATGATTTTGAGCATTATAGTAGGACACTGAAGCATGTTGTGGAGAAAACTAGGCTAGCTCTAATCTAGCTGCTTCAATACAACTCTCAGTTATAGTTTCAAAACCCCTCCAAGAAGCTGGGTCAAATATTCATGTGATTAGCATGCAGTGTGTCCTGTGCCGCCAACAGCTGTGCTCGTAGCATAACTGACATCATCTCTGGTCCTTTGCCAGCAAAAGAAAAGGAAATTGTAGAAATAGAAAGGGATAAATACTTATTTGAGAGGATTCACTGGAGTTTTGAGTGGGAAAAAAATGAAAACTGCTTGCTTTAGGTGCAAAATTTAACAAGGGAGATGAGAGAATGTGAAGGACAAATATTCTAACAGGATATATATATTCTTTTTTTACTATAAAGCAGACAGAATGTGGTAAATTAAAATAAATTGTAAAGAAAAGCAGTATAGTTGCTCAGGTATTCTCCTGAAGAATGTGTAAGTGGTTTCTGAAAGTAAGATTCTGAGGATAAAGATTCTTCAGGATTCGAGAAATTGTTCTTGATCTGTGAGGATAAGATTGGTATACTGACTAGGGGAGGACAAACTTAGGCCTTTTGCAGGTATAAATCTGCAGAGCTCTGCTTCCAGTGAGTAAGGATGTGATCTTTCCAGGCTATAACCCAGACACTAAACGCCTGGGATTTAGTGGAATTTTCCTCAAGAGCGTTTTATTACATGGTTGTCAGTTCTGGGGCTTACTAGGAGAATCAGACCTCACTTGGCATCAGAAACAGCACATCAGGTTGCAGGGACCATTGCTCTGCATCTTGCTTTGGCAAGCATTTGCTCCTATATATGTAGGAAGCAATAGCAATAAAGAAACTGTCCAAAAAAAAATCTCTTTGGGAGTTTCTCTTCCTCATTTCAGTCGACAGCTTTCCAGCTTCTTTCTCCATGGGCCTGCAGCACAGTCTTTTCCACAAGCCTTGCTCTCATCTTGAGGCCCCTTCCTTGCTACACTCAGTTCTGGACTTGCTTCTTGCTCTGACTAGTTATTTGTGCCTGACCAGGGACTAGTCTTTCTGTTACAGCCACATTTATTCAGGGTAAGGACAAAATAATTTCCTTGCCCATAGAAATGGGAAAAAGAGTACTGGAACAGGGATAATGCACATCTACACTGACCCTAAGACATCTTGGTAACTGCTCCACCTGAATTCCAAGAGAAAGGCATGCATTGAAAAAAAAGTCCTTTTTGGTCCAAAGAATCCCTTCAGAACCTCCGAAGCAGCAAGCAGACGTATGTCAGGTATTAATTTCACCCTTTGTACCTTGCAGTTTAAGAGCTTTGTGGCCACAGTGCCTAAAGCGCTAATTTGCAGGGAAAACATGAGTTAGACAAAGCCCCAGCTGATGGTATGTATTCAAAGGAATTGCTGCAATATTTTTCTTAGTTGGAAAGGAATTAGGCCTTAAAGGAAGAACAAAACTCAAAATAAAATTTTGTAAAGCTCTTGAACTCTCCCCTCTGCATCAGAGTTTGGCTTGTCTCTTTTATTGCAGTATTACACTGAGAGAAGGAATTCTGCTGGCATCAGGGATTCTTGCAGTCTCTTAGCTAAGTTTCCATTAAATTTGCCTCCCACACTTATGTTTATAAAGCCCCAAACTACTTTTAAAACTTTCATTTCCTACATAGTATTTAGATATCCTTTGTGATTTAAAATGTTAAAACTACTAATCAGTGGATTAAATATGGCAGACAAAAAATAACTCAATGGGAGGCAAAGTCAACATAGAACAAACCTCCAAATTGGTGGTAAAAATTACATAGTAGGTTGGAGAAACCTGAAACCAAAACATGAATTAAATACCCAGGTCTTGAAGGAATAAAAAAAAAAAAAAAAAGAGTTTACTATTCGTTTGGTTTGGAAGAAATATTAAATTATTGTTTTAAAACATTAATAAAGGAATCTGTAATTTTTTAACATACTTTCTTAAATTAAATGTGAAAATACAAAGCTATAATTTTTCTGGCATCAGGCAGTGTCAGGTTAAGGTGAATGGTTTTTCTGTGACTCACTCCATTAAGGGAAGCTACCATGCTCTCAGTTTGAATGTCTGGTAGCTTTCAGTCACTGGTCAGCTTGGTGGTTGGAGGTAATGCCAGGCAGGAAAGGCATTCCCAATAATAGGATGCCCGTCCATGCTACTGCTTTTGAATGCAAGAACACCAAAAGCAGCTTTGACCATGGGCCTGTACTCATTCTCTCCACAGGGCAGTAGCAGGAAGGGCTGCAAGAAGGTAAATAAGCCACAACTTATGCTTGGGGAGAGAGTGTGGGCAGGAGACAGGTCAAGACCCCCAGGACCACAATTTGCTTGACAGTGGAAGCTAAGATCCTGCCCCTGTGCAAAGCAAATACATACAGACTTGCCCTCTGAGGGGAAACAATTAAAATAAATGAAACGGTTTGCCTGATAAAAGCTAATTCTGTACTCAATATCAGTTAATCTGGGTAAGAAATCAGCAGCCTCATGTCATGTAGACAAAAATCACCACCTTGTGAGCAGCCTTCTCTTTGCAGCCTCTCTAAACTAACATCTTCCTGCTAAGCATCATGTCAGCCCCTCCTGCTGCCTGGTCGCCAGATACACAGCAGAATTAAAAGCCCCTACCTTCTGCAAGGTGCTGGGGACTGAAAAACCCTTTAACAGTGATCCTTTGTGGTCTTAGACAAAGTCCAGGCACGGTCTTCCACACATGCTACAGCCAGTTGTCAACAATACCAGTAAGGCGTCTGATTGAATTGCTGCTTCAACAAAATTTGGGGCTGTTTTACACAAAGAACATTCATGCTACAGAACACCTTCAGTCTTTTTAGTGTGGGCTTTTTTTCTTTCTTTTTTTTTTTTTGGCAATGCAAATACCATATGCTGTTGTATCTGCAATTCCATCCACTCTCACCACCTGCCAGTGCAGGCTACTACATATTGATAGGATTTCTACTACTCTCATTTACTTTGGGCTCTTCAGGGGAATACTTTAATGTAAGTTTCCAGTGTTAGATTTCATTCAGCCATGACAACATTCTTGTTGTTATAGGACGGCATAAAGCCTCTGGTTTACAAACTTTAGATCTGAAATACAGGCTGTCACTCACTTGAACTGCAAAAGGAAGTAACTATATTTTCCTGTCATTGCTGTTACATATATTCATTTGCCATCTCCAAGTGTACTGCATAACTGGAGCAAACAGGTGAGTATTACACTGAATTTAATTAACATAGGCAGTCTGACATCGGTAGTCAAGGCAAAGATTCAGCAAAAACATTTGGAGTGGCACTGCTTTTTAAATCCAGATGCTTTCACTGGGTTCTTTGTAAGTGCCCAGAGTGAGCCATGTCCTTCACAGTGACTATCCATAAACAAAGCAGAACATCACAGACTGAACAAGGAGTTGCCTAGAGCTGGCCAGAAAGAAACACTAAGTATGGTCCACGCACTCATCATACATCTATATGATGCACAGGTGCATATGTGCATCAGTGGAGCAGGAGAAGCAACTGAAGGACCTCTGCTGATCTGAGCTCCAGCCTGTAAGACAGTCAGGTAGAACAAAGAGAGGACCAGCTCTGGCTTCATTTAGGAAAAATGGCACAGAGTAATTTGAAAAGTGCCTTTAACAGGCAGAAGAACAGGTGAAACTTTAGTGCTATACTGGGAGGAAAAATTCTTTCTAAAGCAGATGGTATTGAGCAATCATCCCCCTGAAAAAGCAAACCATTATTGTAGCCTGATGGTTAGCAGGACAGCTGCCATCACCTCAAAGACTGAAATCTTCACCTTGACTGTATGTTAGTGCACACATAGAGCTGCTCTTTTACCGGGTGTTGTTAGCAGTATAGAAAGGAGAAGGAAGGTAATTCACTGTAGGATGTTTGGTCACTGAAAATCTTGAGACTTTTTCTCAATCTCAACTCCAATTACCTCAGTAGAGTTACACCAGAGATAATCTTGGTCTGCTGTTTGTCCTGTTGGTTTGGGGAAGCATTAGAAGCCTGCTGTGTATCTGTGGTACCCATAGTCAGAAAAACAAGGGCAAAAGTTAATGAAGAAGGAGCCTATTGAAATGATCCTATTTCATGGCTGCAGATTACCTCACAAACAGAAAGAGTTAGTGGAATCCCCCACCCCACACAGGCCTACAGAATTGGTTTTGCTAAATAAAAATGTGGGAGACACATTCCTTCTGTCTGAAGGGAGGGCTGGCACAATACTGCATGCAGCCTCTCCCAGGGTTGGTACAGATTCGTTCTGCTCCCAGTGTAACCAAAGCGCCAAATAATCAGGGGATGAGAAGTTTCTTCTCTGGTTGTGGTTTGAATGCAAAAGCATGTTAGCATAGGTTTGGTGTGGAAGCTGAAGGGAGCTCCTAGCCTTACAAACACTTCACTACATACTTTTCATCACTAGAAGCCACTCCATTTTTATTTGTTGTATTTGCTCTTTATTTGTTTTTCTTTTCCCATTTCTATATCAATTCCATCAGATCATCAGATTGTCTCAGTGACAAGAAAATGACTCAGACATTACAAAATAAAGAGCTCATCGGCGGAAGCCATAAATCTGCACTTGCTGACTGGCCACCATTTCAATCTTAATGAGTCAGAATGGTTTCAAGACCATTTTGAGTGATCCGTACCATTATCAAGATGTTTAAAAGTTTGTCCCAGCAGTACTTAATAATTATGTCTTCCAACTGCTATCTCAGACCAGAGTTTGCTAGCCAGGAGGCAATTCTTAATGATTAAAAGGCTCAGGAAAGAAAAAAAAAAAAAAAAGTCTCTTCATAGAGAGATGGCTCATAACAAAATAAAAGGAAGCCTTTTCGCATGTCTAAGCCTTTAGCAACCAGTCTATGTTTACCACACAACACTGTGCTTGTAAACATGGAAATACCGTAAAAAGACTTGGTTCATGAGAAAAACTCATGAAGAGGGATTTTCTCATTCATAAGGAAGATTGCTCCTCAGCAAACAAATGCATGGTGACTGTCGTCAGAGTGAAGAACTGGAGGACTGCTGGGTTCCACCAGCAGACAGGAGTTCATCTTCCAGCATTTCACAGAACAGCAGAAGTGTAGTGGCAAGCAAATCAATTTTGAGGCTTTTATTGTGTTTGATGTTAGTGGTGTTCTTCTGGTTTGCTTTATAGTTTACTAGACTTTTTCATAATTGTACTTCTTTCCTTAACATACTGTTCTCTTTTCCCTAGTTGTAGAAAAAATGGACAATGTGACAGGTGGCCTGGAAACATCCCACAGAAGATATACAGAAAAGCTCACAGAGGTGGAGAGTGGTCTGAAGAAATTAGGTAATCTACATGCTATCAAAGCCCCTTTGTATTCTGTCTTTGAGGTGGTCTGCTGGAAGATTGTGGCCAGAAATTTGTCAGAAAAAAACTCTGGCTATGACAAGATACAGCACTTCTATTCCAATTTCTCAAGTACTTGGGAAAACACTTAATAAAATTAAGACCACCTCTACCCAGGACATCATTTTAAGAATACTTTAATATTTATAGTTCCCACTGAAATCACTCTGAAATCATCTATACTTAAATACACACTTAAAAGTTGTCCTCAGGAGAGAGTCTTCTCTGAGTTAGAAATGCAAAATCTAGCAGAAGCTGTTCCACAAAACAAGACATTCTGCATAAAATGAGTATGTTACCTAATTATCTTGATGCTGTTTTAGCCCTTAAGATTCAAAACTCATGGCCATTGTAAGGGGTGCACAAATAGTCATCTATTCAAAAATCTTATGTCTGAGGCAAGTTGATAACTTCCATAAAGTGTGTCTTAATCATCTCAGGGAATTCAAAACACAAAATTGTTATGAGTTCATGTCTCTCAAATGTTACTACAGTTCTCAAATTTCAGGAAGATGGAAAAAGATCATGAGTAAGGATTCTACTCAATATATTTACATTTCTACCTTTCTTATTTGTCTAGAAAAGCAGCAGAGCTGTTTATTAACAACTTATAGGTACATAGAGTTTATAAAATTAGTTTTTATATAAATATTGATATGCACACACGTGTGTGCTTATGGAAATAATTTTTGTTTAGCTTCATAAACCATATATTGAGATATGTAGCTCTTCTAAAATTGACTAACTTGCAGCTTGATTATAATTTTTACATCTTTTTTTCTCAAAAAATAAAATAAAAAAAAAAGCCTGTATTCTGAAGTGCTGTATTCACACTGCATTTACTTCAAAGACACGGGATAATTCAGTGGCATGTAGTTTTGCTGATACATAGAAGTAAACGTTACACCTTAAAGCACATGAAACCTTTTGTGTTTTTTCTTCTGATTAAATTAATCTCAACTTGGAGCACCTTTGATTCAGTTCATCCCAGACATTTTTACACACTGCTGGATGGATGGCCAGTGAGATGTTCAGGACAGTCAGTTCCCAAATAAGTGGACTTGCTATTGAGGAAATTAAAAAAGTTACAGGGCAGTTTTGTGGGTGGCATAAAGGTAAGAGAACTGTAGTAGGGTTAAAGGGATACCAGCATGTGGTAAATGAAAGACAGGCCTTCAGGGATTAGCTGTATGTGGACCTGGCAGTTGTCAGATCTGTGTGAGGAACACGATATAATTTGAGCTGCAACTGAGAGGTAAACATAGAGTCAGAGCTGAGAAGATCCTGGAGCGAGACAAATGGCAGGGAGAGGAACTGTGCTTGGGAACATGTCCATCCATGAAAGGCTCCATAAACACTTCAGACTGAAGTCTCTCTCACAAGTCACCGTTTACTGTTAGCCATCAGGACTCTCACAAACACAGAAGAAAGCTCCATACAGAGCCATATTCATAGTTTATGAAAACCATCCTACCCGCTCTTGGAGACATCGGAAATGACAAACTTCAGGCTGTAATTCATAAATATAGCTATACTTAGATGGGACAAAAATATATGGTCTGTGTGTAGCAGAGGGAAGTGATTGAGGTCAAGAAAGGGAATCTTCCCTCAAAGTGAGTGTTGACTGCTTATTTCTTTGGTTTCTGTGTCCTGGATGATGAGCTGTGCAGCCTCAAAAGCTTAATCACATTCAGACAAGCTCCCAGAAGAATACTGTAGAGCACTGCAAGCAAGAGCTGAGATGTTCCTCAGTGATTAGAGTTTTGCCTTCCTGAAACACAGAACATGAGGAAACAATAACAGCAAAAGAAATGTCATTAGAAGCAATAGTGGTATGTTTGAGAGAGAAAAAAAAAAGGAAATCTATCATATCCTGTCATGTCTGGAGTACCCTGCTGGCAAAGCTTTTGTTTCTAGCCAGACTGTTTTAAAATAGGTATTAGAACTATTTTAAAACTAAACCCAAAATTAAAAAAAAAAAGAAATATATGTACTAAATCACTATGAAGATGCTTCACCTGGCAGAAAAAGGAGGAAGAAAATATGAAGTGCTCGAATTTACTTGTGAGGTTTCAGCAAAAGCCATCTGTGACTTCAAAATATAAACCTTCTGATCCCTCTTTAGTATTTTGAATTCTTTTTACCATTCAGTTTTCATTCAAAATGCAAGCACTGTTTGACTGTATATATTCATCATAGTTTCTAACAGTAGGTTTTCCCATATATGACAATAGAATTGTCATTTTGCTCTCCTCAGCAAGACACAAGGTCTTCGTCTATTTGACTTCTACTCTGTCTAATGACAAAACTTTGTTTAGTGTTTTTTCTTGTCTGGAAAATGTATTGTAGAAGTTCTATTGACAGAACATTGGATAGCCCTACCGTACTTAAAATATATTGTAATTCTTAATACTGTGTTGTAAAAAAATCATCCTAAAGCTTTTTTTTTTTTTTTTTCCCCTGTACAACAGATGACCAAGCTGGACAAAAAGCCATGAATACTAACACTGAACTGTCTAGCTTCAGATCTGACATTCTGGCTCTTCGTCAGCAGCTGCATGACATTGCAGAGAAAACTACCAGAAACAAAGATACACTGGAGAAGCTGCAAGAGTCTGGAAATGTTCTAGATGATAGACAGAGCCAAATGAGAAGTGCCTTAGATAGTAACTCTTTCATGATCATCAGTGTCAATAAGACTCTTCAGGCATATACTGGCTATATCAACAATCTTCAACAAGACACAAGTGATATCCAAACAAATTTGCAAAACCAAGTGCATTCTCATAATGTGGTCATCATGAACCTCAACAACTTAAACCTGACACAAATACAGCAAAGAAATCTTATCAGTGTCCTTCAGAAGTCAATGGAAGATACGAGTTTGGCTATTCTAAGAATAAAGAATGACTTTCAAAATCTACAGCAGGTTGTCCTTCAGGCCCGGAAGGACAATGACTGGCTTAAGGAAAAAATACAAAATTTACAGACTTTGGCTGCCAACAACTCAGCATTGGCAAAAGCTAACAATGATACACTTGAAGACATGAACAATCAGCTCAGCTCTTTTAGTGGACAAATGGAAAACATCACCACAATTGCCCAAGCCAACGAACAAAATCTGAAGGATCTCCAGGAACAGCATAAAGAATATGAAAACAGAACTGCTGCCAAATTCAACCAGCTAGAAGAGAGGCTCCAGGTCTTTGAGACTGACATAGTTAGCATCATTAGTAACATCAGCTACACTGCTCACCATCTACGGACACTGACTAGCAATCTCAATGAGGTCAGGACAACTTGTACAGACACCTTAAGTAAACATTCAGATGAGCTGATTTTTATGAACAGCACACTAGCCAATATTCGTTTAGACTCTGCATCTCTGAAGATGCAACAGGATTTGATGAGGTCAAGGTTAGATATTGAAGTTGCCAATTTGTCGGTAATCATGGAAGAAATGAAGCTGGTAGATTCCAAACACGGCCAGCTCATCAAGAACTTCACTATCCTACAAGGTATGCAGGTTCTCTAGTGATGCCCATAACAGTCTTTGATGAATTCCTATTTGCAATACAGTAGTTCTGTGGAAGTTAGTGCATGTTGGTACACAGTCCTGGGGTTTTCCATTGTCTAATACTAAATTTTGGAAATGTATATGTAGCCTGAATTTTCCTTACTAATTTTCCTATGACTTCTTTACATGCCTAGAATGGGGATGTTATGAAAGAAGGTTCTGACTTAGCAAAATTTTTTTCTGACTGACTACATGGATCTGCTTTTCATTTAGTTTCTAAAATAAGCTAGTGAAGGTGTGGAACCTCAAAAAACCAATCCCTGCTAAGGAGGAAATGGCTTAAAAATATATATTGGACTATTCCCAGAAAGGTCCACCCTTACTGAAAAACAAGTTGCTATTTTACTTTAAGCCAGTTTTTAGTCTGCCAGAAAACATCCTACTTTGCTTAGTTTTTAATCCTGGGATACTTTATTTTCTTCAGAAAGAAATAGCATCAAGTTTAGGAGGTTTCTCCCAGCTAAATGAAAAGATTGCTCATATTGCCAACCTGATGGGAACCAGCCAGGCTTAAAATTCTAATCATAAACAAAAATTTGTTGTTCCAAATAGACTACGCCTGAATTAGAGCCAAGATTGCAAGTTAGTAACCTTAAGCTTTTTCATTTAAACCAGGTCTAAATGACTCTAGTTGAAGAATTTTGAATCTTTTTAAATGATGTTGAAAATATGTATATATATGCAAAGTATTTACTCATCCATGAATAGAATCCAGAATTATTGTTTATAAATGAAAAACTGCCACAATATTACTATTTCCTACCATGTATTGTTCTGTTTCCTGTTATAACCTAACACCTAATGAATTGTACTGGCCTTTCCCATAGTTGTCCTATTGCACACTTTCCACCTTTTTTGTCTCTTTTTGACAACCCATTATTGACAGAGTAAGAAAGAAGGCATTACAGGAGTGATGTTGTAGTCCTGTAGTCTAAGAGAAGAATGAGGAAAAAGGAGTGTAGAGGAATGGGAGAATGGGAGCATCAACACACAGTACTGCATGAATAACCAGCACAGACCATGTGTTGTAGGGATTGGTACCTCAGCTGGTCACCTGGGGCATCATGGCACTGTCCAGTTCACAGGACAAGGTGCATCAGATGATTTTCCTCTGAATCTTGTATTTCATGTAGGCTTAGGAAAGAGAAATTGCGTATAATGCCTGAGAAGCAGATGTATTTTTACAACTACTGTTCAAAGTAGATGTTAGCATAGTTTTCACAGTGCTGCATGTCCAGTGTTGCTGGTCTGAGGTATTATATCAAACAAGGCCCCCGAATGGTGTTTTTGTTTTGTTGTCTGTTTGTATCCCCACTTTGACTGCTTACATTATTTCAGGCCCTCCTGGTCCAAGGGGACCTAAAGGTGACAGAGGCCCACAAGGTCCTCTTGGCCCTGCTGGCCTAAAAGGACAAAAAGGAGAAAAAGGAGAGCCTGGACCACCAGGACCTGCAGGTGAAAAGGGTCCACCTGGGCCAATTGGGCCACCAGGAGAAAAAGGAGGGAAAGGTTCAAGAGGATCACCGGGCTCCAAAGGTCAGAGAGGTTCTCCTGGCAAGACGGGTCTGCCTGGACCAAGCGGGGACCCAGGACCACCAGGACCACAAGGCAAAGATGGTCCACCTGGGCCACAAGGCCCACCAGGATTTCAAGGCCTCCAAGGAACTGTGGGAGAGCCAGGAGTACCAGGACCTCGAGGACTACCTGGGCTACCTGGAGTCCCTGGGCTGCCTGGTCCAAAGGGCCCACCTGGCCCACCAGGGCCACCAGGTCCTGGGATGCCAATGGCACTACAGAGTGAACCTACATCGGTGCCTGAGGCTAATGGTAAGCTATCGAAACACTGCATGCATATTTTACTGAGATCCGAATATATCTAGCAGAGGGTGGACACCAGAGTTAGTGGTTCAAATAACCTCTGCTACATTAGACTTAATCTTTGAGATTCATCATAAGGAGCCCTGTCAAATGAAGCTATGCTTGTTGATCTTCATAGGCGTGACCTGAATCTGATTTAAGTTAATATTTACAGCTAAAGAAAAATCAGTTGTATGAGTAATAAATAATTGCCTTGGCCACACAGTTTAACCTTGATTTCACAGTGTCAGGACCTTGTTAAATAAATTCTCAAATGATATCTAAGTATTTTATATGGCAGCACATTGTAGATGGGTGTGGGATCCTCCATTTATTATCGGCCAAATGCAGAAAATTACCACTGGCTCATTGATTTCAGTAACTGGTTTAACACAGAAAAATTCACATCATAGGTTGTTCTCCTCATTGGAAGAACTATACAGAAAAGTGCTACTACATTTCAAATGAAAGAGAAATCTTCGAAGAGGCAAAGTTATTCTGTGAAGAGAGGGCATCACACTTGGTTATTATAAACAACAAAGAAGAACAGGTAACTAGGTTTTGGTTTTGTTTCTCGAGGAGAGTCTGAGATTTAACAGGTGGAAGCCACAGGGCAAGTGGGAAGCTGAAAGTGTCATGAATTCATATAGTGAAGGAGACGCGGTGGTTGACTCCAGTTAGCATTTTATCCACCTTCTGCCTGCTCAGCAGCTATTCCATGTACAGGACAGCATGAGCAGAGCAACTCATGCTGATGGTTGTGGGCACAGAGCACACAGAAAGGCTGGTGAGAATTGGAGTTTTGAACCTTTGGAGATGCAGTCCAGTTTGGCTTGCGTATTATCCAAAATTGGGGGGTAAGGTCTGCAGTGTTGAAAATCATTTATTTTTAAATTTCCTTTAAATATATGCAGCCTAAGACTTCTGTGACACAAGTGTTTTAACTATATAAATCTAGCTGTACTTTTAGTACCGTTCAACATAATTATTCAGTGGTTATGTGGCAGTGGGAATGTCAAGATACAATTGCTTACTGTCTGGGGTTTTTGGTGTTTTTGTTTGTTTTTTTTTTTTTTTTCAATTTATAGCCATAAGAAGTTGGCTGTGACTTTATGTCAATCTAATTTTGATGACTAGCCCTCTCTACTGCACCTGCAGGTAGCAGTATGGATTCTAGGCAGGGGGTCACAAGGCAAACTCCTAAAACCTATCTTCAGCTTATAAAAATTCCTCTGGCCATTCCTTGTCTGACAGCAAAGATGCTCATGAAGCCAGAGTATCTTACTAGCTCCAAAGACTGTTGTGTTTGCATGTTATGGACTAAGATCTTCCTTCCACAGCAATGGATAAAAAGGCAGATTGCAGGGAAAGGCAGCTTCTGGATTGGACTTACAGATTCAGAGAAGGAAAATGAATGGAGATGGGTGGATGGATCCTTACCAGATTACACGTACGTAAATAAAAACAATAGTGTTTATTTTCTGCAGATGCTACCACTCTTGCTGACACTTCTGAAAACAGCATCTAGAAATTATCCAATGGATCCAGAGTTTTGTAGATGCCAATGAAATAATTCTTCACTGAGGGTGCTGTTGAACTGTTTTTTTTTTCTCTCTGCCTTCTTCATGCACACAGCTTTATTTCCTTGCCAGGAGGAAAACTGAACACTGAATGAAAGAATCACATAACTACACACACAGTGTTTCTTGCCAAAACATTTGCTCCTGACTTTTATTACAAAGTTGAGATGGAAAGCACAGACTTTTTTCTGTCTTGGTTTGATTTTTCCTTATTTGCATTACAACTGGCTATAAATAGAGTGCTCGTTCTGATAAAAAATGACCAGCTTTCAGATAAAGCCCAAATCCAAGTGGAAAGCATTAAACATAAGGAAAATGCATGAAATTAGGGTGTCTAAGCTTTGGCCAGCTGAGGACTGAATTGGCAGCTCTCCAGGAATCCTAGGGCTACACCTAATTTGTCCTAAATGGAACAGATTGCAACCACCCAAATTTTTAATACCGAGGAGCGGACTGAAGAGTTTACAGATCTGAGCATGCTGTGCAGCAGAAAAACAGGCTCAGTCAGTCAGATGTTACGAAATGATTAGCTGTGATTTCATTGGTGTTCATTTTGATGAGAAACATGGAAAAAGTCAGATGCATTTCAAATGAGACATAATATTTTTCCCTTTTTCTCCCTCCCTGTTTTCATTTTTCTTCCTCTTTATGGCAGCACTGTGCCCAATTTCCACTTCAGCCACTGCTTTCAACAGATTTCCACCACCCCATGGTTTTAGGTGCCCTGTAATAAACTCAGAGCTGTCAGTTACTGATTTTCAAAGTATTTCATTATTTCTGGAAAGCCATGTGTCCTCCCAGGTGCCTGGTAAGACACTGTGTGTCAGGCAGGCGTGTTTTCTAGCTGAGCATGGACCATATCAGCCAGCAATCACAAGCTCCAGTCAATAACCTGTTCCTTCAGGAAAATGGAGTTTTTAAGTCCCAAGGCTGGAAGTGTTTCTCACTTGTCAAACAAAAACAGGATGAGGAAACACTTGCTGTAAGCTCTTTACATGCTGAGTTAAGTTTCACCATCAAGGCTAATAATCTCAAAAGACATGTGGATACATATTTTGTACATTCCTTATAGGCTCAAAAGTTCACTTCCTGTCGAAACACCAATCCGTAAAACAAATAAACTCTAGCTGTGCCTTCTGAGAGGCCCGTCTCGGTGTAGACATTGAAGAAGGCACTGTGCTGCCATGGTTTGCAGTGCTAGCAAGCTGCCGGCTCGTCGCAGTACCGTCTGCTGGCAGGAATGAAGTGCACAGACTTTGCAGGTTTGGAACGATGCACACGGAGCACAGAGCACACTCCCACTGTATGTGCATGTACATTCAGAAACTAAAATAAAGTTCATCAGTCTAATTTTAGGTCTTTGAGTTTTGGCAGCCCGAGGCCGAATAGATTCCCTTCTCTGTTATACATCTGTTTTCCATTTCCAACAAGAGCCATGTATTGTTTGTCTCAACGTGTATTTCCCGTTCGGAACAGATCTCATGATGTTTTTGTTAATTTCTTGTGGTTGAAAAACTGTCATGTGTGCTGCGTTGTGCAATAATATCTATTGCTTTTTTTGTTGAAAGAAACTGGAAAAATGGGCAACCTGATAACTGGAGCCATGGGCATGGGCCAGGGGAAGATTGTGCCGGGTTAATCTATGCTGGGCTCTGGAATGACTTCTACTGTGAAGATGTTAACAATTTCATTTGTGAAAAAGACATGGACAAAGGTAAGTCAGGCACTTGGTTTGGTTATTTCACCCTACTGACAGCCGAATTCAAGTAAATTTTGCACAGGTAGTGGGGACATGATCCAGCCATAAAGCTAGTTGCAATGGCAGTGCTAAGACTTTGTGTAAAATGGATGATGGATTGATCACACTCTGGAAAAGCAGCCTCCAGACTGAGCGCAGGCATGACATGTTCTATATCTTGGCCATCTCCTGCAGACTTGAAATGTGCCTAAAATTTCAGGCATGATTTGGCACATGTGTTCCAGACCCTGGCCACAATGGGAGCTGTTTTTATAAACTCAGCAGCTAAGCAGGGGGGAAAGCTGGCCATTAGGGTGGCCCAGAAACCAGCCTTCAAAAAACAAATAGACTCTGTTTTGAGAGTTTGTGCAATACAAGGCACTTGGTGACTGCTAAGGAGGTCTTAAAATTCCCACCAGCAATGCTGCCAAGAGATGTCCTATAGTGCAAGGAGGCTGGGTCCATTTGCCATGCAACTGCTCTGTTGCAAATAATGGCAGTTGAAGTGGAGGGCTCATAAACGGACAACATGTCCAAGCAGTCACCCAGGTGGTTTCCACAGGGGTTCTCTTTCTGGGTGTGCAGGCACTTCTGCAAACGGCAGAGTGCAGGTGGTTCACGTGGCTTCTTAGAGCCCAGCCCTGCCATCACAGAGCAAGGTGGTAGCCGTGTTCATGGTGGTGCTCTGCTTAGATGTTATCGCCTACATACAGCCTGGTGTAGCATTGCTTTGCCAAGAGTGCCTGGCTGCTCTGGTTGCAAACGTGTAGGCTGAATTTCAGAGAAGGTAGATGGAAATGTCAGCTACTGCCAAAAATACATCCCATCTACAAAAACATCCCCTTAAAGCAAAGCAAAACAAAACAAAGTGCTGAACAAGCTTTGTCTGTGTATAACCCTGTTCTAGTGTCCAGAGTGAAGGACTGTATGTAAGTGACAACATAATGTGCCCTCATCTTCCTACATACATTTGTTATTTTAGCAAAGCTTCATAGTTTACAAATATTTATCCACCAGGATTTACATATACTGCATATGAATCCACTTAAATTTTTAACATACCTTGATCTCAGTAAGCTTTCTTTTTGGAAATGTGTTTAATCTTCACAAGCCTTTTATGTGATGATTTTCTTTTTCTGTTTGTTTTTCTTTTTTCTCTCATCCTGTAGGGCAAATAGTTGGAGTGTAACAGGCTGTGACTTTACAGATACCTACATATTATGGAAATTTACTTCAAGAAAAAGAAAATCCGGGGAGAGAGCAACATTGCCTACAAAAATTCAAAACAAAAAAAAAAACAAACAAAAGCAAGCACTGAAAACTGGTTTAAATGCATAAAGGAATTCAGCAGCAACTCTTCTTCAGCATCCTACAATTGTTTGAGGCCTTTCTACCCACAGCATCAGGAAATACTGTTGGACTAATATTGTTCTAGATTTTCTTCCCAACCAGTAACCACATACATAAGCAACTTTTGTCTTCTGGAAGAAGACATTCTGTCAATCTGAGTAAGACTGTTGGCCACTCATCTATAGAAAAAAACATAAAACAACTGTGTACACAGTGTGTTTCATTTGCTAAAATCCCAAATGTAGGAAAATTATACAGATACACGAATATATAGATTTATATAAATATATATATATAGTCCAACTCTTATCAATAATATGGAATATACTTTTAAGAGCTTTTAAAACTTTGTATTTTTGTACAAAATATTTGCTTTTTACAATTGTTCTCTTTTTTACTGACTTTTTTTTTTTTTAATAAATATAGTGCACAGGGGCCAAAGAAAAAAAAAAATAAGGTACTAATAAATCATTAAGGTTTGCTACCAGGCCTAGTTCAGCTATAGAGAAATATTTTTCCAGTTAGAAATATTTGTACTTTCCCAGATGACTTGTTCTGGATAAATAACTTTTTAAACAGATTTTAGGTAGTGTTTTTCTTATTTTACGCAATCTAGTCTGCGTGTGTAACAATTGAGTTGACTAAGGACTAGATACTCATTGTAGCTCTGATTTCAGCCAGTGTTCCATCAGGGTTCTCCGCAAAGACCATGTTAATAAAAGTTTTTTCCTTCCTTCTTTCTTGCCTTCCTGCCTAGCTGTCAGCCTTCTTCCACTCATGAGGAAATGCCACAGAAGTTGAAATGTTTTCATTCCTTCTTCCTGTTTGTGAGGAATCCTGCCCTAATAGGTGCTACCCACATTGTAAGTCAAGCCCAGGGGACAGATTCTATGGAAACAGAAACAAAAGAGCTGCACATACTAAATCAAATATGTTTCTTTTCAAGACAGATTTCAAAATTTGGTAATAAAAACATGCCATACTCAGAGAAGTCTTGCATTTCTCCAAAATACTTTGTAAAGTGATCTCTCTATTTTCTTGGACCAGTACTTCTCTCCCAAACAAACTGGAAAATAAAATATGCTACAAACAGAAAGCAGTGTGGCTAAATGAGATGATATCATCAACCAGACAGTTTCCTCCACAGTCCCATGAGCCGTTGTCTAGGCAGCAGTGCTGCTTATCAGGAATTAAACAAATTAGCGACCCGTTGAAGTTCATTAGCAGAAACCCTGGTTTTGGTTCACAGTTTTTATACTCTTCATATGGCCACACTCTGTACCACAAGGGAAGTTGTTTTGGCTTCTTCTGCTGGAGAGCTGTTTTTCCTTTGCCTCCTGACCTGCCATTTACCTTGGCTGAATGCAGATGAGGTTGTTGAAATACTCCAGCTCTGTTGGAAAGAGACAAGGTTTTGTACTTCAGATTTTCAAATATTGCTCCTAAGAACATCCAATTAAAGGTTGCTGCTTTCCGAAATCCCACACTCCCTCCAGTGTTCATTTTTTGGGGGATGAGGGTGGGGAGAGAATGACTTTTAAAGTACAATTTACTTAAAGAAAATGCACAAAATATTACATTTGGGAATCTGTCCTGTGGCATATGCTAGATGTGAGACAGGAACAAAATGAAAATTGCACATATTTAATTAAAAGCGAAAGGTCTTTGTATTGCAGCTACACAGACCATGTGTCTCCATCTTGGAGGCAGAGCCTTTCTTGAGATGCACTGCTTTTCCTGAGGCTTTTCTGTTGGCTTTCTCATCACATTTCATGCCAAACGCCCTGTCATGTTGGCCCTAGGAGCTGTATGTAGATGCATGCTGTAGTGTTTACCTATATATTGTACATTGTCTATGGAGATTATGTTAAGCTGCTATTTTTGGATAACGAGGTACAAAACTATTGCTTTGCATGCTCAGATAGCTTCACAAACCATGGGGAATGAAGCTTTCCAGAGCAACACTGGATTAGAGGAGCACCTCCATCTTCATTATGGATGTCAGTGTATTTAGGTAAAATAAGCCCATCTGAGCATCTACCATATTAGATAAAGCTCTTTATGCTTTTTGCTGATGTGATGAACCTATATCCACCCAAGAAGTTCACAACAAACCTCTGTGTAAGTCCCAGATACACTGTTTTCTCGCCCTGATACCATCCTTCTCTTCCTTGAGCAATAGGGGTGATGGTACATTTCAAGGTAGGGTAATCCAAGAGTCAGCTTGTGCCCTCCACTCCCTCTAAAGCGGTTTTCCGTGCAGTGACGATCAACACTGTAAGGTTACAGGAATGGCTGTTCATCAGCCAGAGCTGCTTAGCTAGTTGAAATCTAGCACAGCAGCTAAGCTAAATCACAGGCAGTTGGGTGGTCTTAGCATGGAAATACCCATTGAACTAGGACAATTTAAAGATGCAACATGTTTATAAATTAAATACTTATTTCAAAGTGAATTTCAATGCTGGGTTGTAATTATCTGTAATAATGCTCTAATTACCCACCTCTAACTGAGAAACAAAATGTGCCTGCTCTAAACCCTCTGTGTATTTGAAGCAAAGACTGTAGCTGTTAGTCAAAACTGGCTGGAGATGGATGCCACATTTGCATGCCTAGTGTATTCAGTCATCCTTAAAATCTGGCTTGAGCAGCCAGGAGGGCTGAGACAGACCATCCTTCTGACCTGGTGATCCTGCAAGGGGGAAATGGAGGTGTCAAATGGCAATGAAGGCTGAAATCACTGGGAGAACTGGGAGAGCGTTAAGGCAGCTCAAGAACCTGTCACAGACAGAAGAGATTGGCAAGGATGCAAGCAGGACACTAGAAAGGGCCAAGAAATTGTCATGAAAGTCAGAGCTGCCACATGGGGTCTGGAAAACATCCCTGTTAAATCTGCTTTCTGTATGGTCTGAGTGATAGCGCAGGTTGTATGGAAAGTTTTAAGTGATAGGAAATCATTTTGTCCCAGCTAGAGTTTTGGCTTTCCTCCTTAGGTGCGAGTACTGTAACTTGGCATACTGAGTACACATTTCCATCGTTCTTTTTCTCATTTTACATCGAACTAAATGCAAGTTCATATCCCCTGGCAAGCACTCTGAGCGTTGCAGGAAAGGGAGAGGAAGGCAGAGGGGGTGCAAAATCATTTGTGATTTACATCCAGTGCTGGATCTCTTAAGTCCATTCCTGACATTTCATTAATTTATTTTGAATCACCTTCAGCTGATTGGAGCTTATACATCTCGGAATTTTCATCCTCTTCGATGTCTATAAATAACACCTGCAGTTGTTCCAATAAAGAAAGCACTGAGTGGAAATGTAGAACCGAATGTTGTTTACTCCTGCACGTGCTTTTGTAACCAAGAGACACATGGAGAGCTGTGTCTACAAACAGCCAGAAGCATTCATAGGCATTAAAAATCAAATTGGTGACCATTATTCGAATTAAAGCCTTTCTTCTCACTTACACCTTCCTGGTTCCAAGCATGACTGTGGCTATTTTATCCTTTAGTTGCAGTTTTAGTGCATTGCTCCTGCAGTACATTAGATGCTAAAGACTTGGTTTTGAAGCTGAACAAGGCAAAATGCATCTAAGCTCCCTCTGGCTGTTCCCTGTCCTGATGGAAGAAGGCAACAAGAAGGGCCCCTTGTCCTTGATCGAGCAGGATCAGACCGTAGATGAGCCATTATCGGGTCTGCTTTAAACAGGCTGTTTGTAACAGCTAATCTGATCCTGCTACTTCCCTCTCTCTCAAGCGGCTGACCTCCTCTTTTAATTTTCTGTTCTTGGCAGATGGCTCCTCTGTTTTTAGCAAGTAGCAGGAATTGGTTTCTGCTCACTGGCAAGGAGAGGAGCTGGTTGGAGCGCGGATGCTGGCTGTCAAAGGAAACAGCTCCGCAGCCAGTAGGGGAAAGGCTGCTGAGGAGGCTGAGCTGATCCTCTTGTGAGAAAACAAAACCGCTTTTCCCCAGAGCAGCTTCCTTGGTTAGAAGCACAGCATCTCAGGCAGATGCAGGATCCAAAGGGAACAAAATGTCTCCGGCCCCAGCCTCCAGATTTTCTTTGCTTTTCTTCCCACCCCCATTCTGCTGAGGTCTCCGTGCACCTGGGGATGTTTGCTCCTCTGTGGACACCAGGCTGCACCAGGAGCAGGATGTGTCAGCATCCAAGCTTACTCCTAATCTGCTGGTAAGGAGCAGCAGTGGGACACAGCCACCTTCACCTGGCACTGCCTCAAGGCCAGGATATACAACAGCCCAGGCTGGAAGGGACCTGTCCAACCACATCTTGAAAACCTCCAGTGATGGGGACTCTACCACATCCCTGGAGAGGTTGTTCCAGTGATTGATTGTTCTCTCTGGGAAAAAAATCTTTTTTATATCAAGAAACCTCTCCAACTTGTACTCTTCATGTGGCTCCTTGAGAGGAAAGGGCCTCCATCCCCTTTCTAGCCACTCTTTGAGTACTGGAAAACCATGGTGGGGTCACTGCTGAGCCTTCACAGAAAGAGAATAACAGTGGGACAACTCGCTTCACCCATGGCCCAGCTAGGAGTGAGACAAGGAGGCAGTCATACAGCTCCTGGTGTGTACCCAATGTTCACTCAAAGGTCATTTGGGTGTTTATAGGCCAAAAAGCGTTGTGCCTGACAGACAGGATCCTTGTTCCCTAGAAACTAGGCCTTCCTAAAGCCAGAGTCTATTTGTTCATTTATCATCTCCACCTCCTTTTTTTTCCATGTTGTTTAATAAATAAAGAAATAAATAAAATACTTGGCTAAATTTTTTTGAAAGTTCTCATGTGTTTCCTTTCTTAGGATGGAATACATTTGTTTGTTCTTTCCATCTGGCTCAGAGATGAAAAAAAAAACATTCTTTGATTTCTTTTTCAAAATAAACTCTGTGTAGTGCTCCAAAATTTGTGTCAAGATTTTTTTTTTCTTTTTTAATATCAGAACAATAAGGATGAATCACTAGGCAAATAATGCTCTTTCTGGAGAATATTTTGCATGTGGATAGGATTTTCTTATCCAAAGGGCTTCCCAGAGGCATGTAAGTATTGCCACCCTTGTTCTGTGACCGAGGGAAGAAGATTTTCAAGCAGTCAATTCATTTTGATATCTTGGTTTGGGGAGTCTGTTTCCATATGCTGGGGAGGTGATTTCTAAAGGCAATTTCTCCGATGAAACCAATATGGGCATAGAGCACATTAATTTTCACACACCTCAATTGAGAGGAAGGGGTTTAATGCTAAATTAGTCAAAGAGGCATCGCTCCCACATCACCATGCATATGGGAGGCTTCCGTTTCTGCTCTTGTTTTGGAGAGCAGACCTCAGTGTGATCCCAGCAGAGCAGCATCAGCCCAGCAGAGAGCAATGCCTTGCAGGGATAAGATGGCTCTAAATTACCAAGAGACCCCTTGATCACAGGAAAGCAGGTTAAGGGACTGCTGAGACTACTGACTCCTCTGCAGACCAACATCAATAACTCATCCAGAAAATGTGACAAGTCCTATTTTAAAAATAATTGGGGGGTGAGGTTTTTCTTTGCCCCTCTAATACTTTTGGCTGCTCTTCAAAAGCTTTATTAGGAACCTTCTTTTAATAGCCAGCGTGAATGCAATTATGTCCAGTTTAGACACATTTGTTCTTGTTCCAGCGTTGTCCTTTAACTTAAATAGCTTCTCTCCTGGGACTACCATGCAATTGTAGTGGTCAGTCTGGAGCCATTCATCTTGGGATGCAGCAAGGGGTGGTTGGGAACGAACACGTCCTCCTGAGCAACCCGGGAGCCCTGATGACAGAACCTGGCGCTGATTCCACCACCCAGACCCAAGAGGGATTATCTGAGGACATGTCACACTTCTCACTGAGGGGTGGAAGTTTTCGTGCTCTTGTCTTGTTGGTAATGCTAGAGGATAGAGAGCAGCAAAATGGGAGCAGGGGATGGTCTCCTGCTGAACTGGAGCAGATTAGAAGTACCCGTGTTTTGTTTTGTTTTGTTTTTAACAAGATAATGACATTTTATAAAGCGTTTGAAAAATTTATCAGTCTGAGCTTCAGAGCACTTACTCTGGTTATACACCAGAGCAGAATTCAGGTTTAGGTCATACTTTGGCCCTTGATGTTAAAGGGATTAAAATCTCCAGTTGAGAGTTTAACAGGATTCTCCTGGTTAGCTTCTCTGATCTATCTGTCTTGCCGAGGCACAAATCCGAGGCTCAGACATCTGCGTGGTTCCAGGCAGCGAGAGTTGCTTCCAAACGCCCTGCGTTTGCAGTCATGCTCTTGCCAGCCTTGCCAGAGGTCCTACTGGTGGAAGCTGCACATCTGAAATGCGACTTTGGAAGAAGTTTGTTCGGGAATCCCTCTCATTCAGAAGTCTGGGCATATTGCAGATGACATTTCCTTAATTCCAGCTCTATTACCCACATTCATATAAAACAGATGATGAATTATTGTTCTGAATAGTAACAATGTATTTCTGTCCTTTTTTTTTTTTTTTTTTTTTTTTTTGTGTGTGTGTGTGTGTGTGTCAGAATAAAAGCCTGGAGGTGGAAATTGGACAAAACATCTTTGGCATTGCAGTGTCCCACTGCAGCAAGCAAATAATGTTCCTGGATTAATGCCTGTGAGAACAGCACGAACAGCAGGGAACATCTGAACAGCAGACAGCTTAGTGCTATCTGCTCATGGAAGCAAACTTAACTCCAGGTACAGCCTTATTGCAAAAATAAAACTGCCAGAGATGAGGGAAAAAAGTTAAAGAGAGAAGAGTTAAAGACAGAAACGGAACAGAGGAAAACAGAAAGAGACAGAAAAGAGAAATAGCTGGAGAATGACTGAGGCATAAAACAAACCCAAATGTTCTCATAGTGGTTTCTAGTAAGATCAACCACAGAGGAGTTCTCTTCTCAGAAACAATATAACCGGGCATTGTCATGGTTCTCATAATTCCCATTCTCGGCTGGGAAAAGAAAACACCCTTGCCTTGCGAGAGAAGCATGTCATTCAGTTGGTGCCCGAAGTCATGCACTACTTTCCCAGCACAAACAAAAATTCCTGTTGGCTCCAAGTCCCCAAGGAGCTGGGTTGGGACTTTTGTTTTGGTGGTTGGTTGTTTTTTTCCTACGCGTCCTTTTTCCTCCTACACTAGTTTTGAAACACAGACTATTTTCTAGTTTTCCAGCTGAATTAGAAGTATAGAGCTAGGCTTTGGAAGAAAGATTAAAGCAAGAATATACAGCAGGTCTCCAAGCAACAAAACAATGTGTGCAGTGGGAAATAGGTCCACAATGGTATTTGGACCCATAACTCCTATTTTAGTACCAAACTCTCATTGGTATCTGCATTTGAACAGGTGCATTTAATGAACAGTCAAACATGCGTCTTTAATAATGGTAATAAACAGCAGTATAAATGCACAGATGTTGAAAAAGGGGAATTACTGAAACATAAAGAAGGTACTTTGGCTTTGAAAAACAGATAGCTGATTGTTGAATGGAAAAGCAGGGACAGTTCAACTTGAAATGTCCGAAAGCTTTTCTTGGGTAAGGATTTTAAGTGTGTCATTTTTAAATGAGCGACCACCAGCTTTTCCCAATTTCTAATTTCAAGGAGCAAAACTTGGAGCCCTCAGGTGAGTCTCAGCAGTCACCAGCTGGTGATATCAAGCAAAAAGCTAATGCCAAATGCAGCTAAGACCTGTGTATTGCATTTTATCTAGCTTAGCCATGTTAGGAGTGGAAAGTTGGTCAAAAGTCCTGATCAGAGCTGTTGAACAGCTGAAATCAACTCTTTCTTTCTGTGTGTTGTGCAACGTTAAATCAGGGAGAAAACATTTTAAGCATTGTTCCACTCAAGTATCACTGGGAGCACTTTATTTATTTTGCAGACATCACCACGAGGTTTCCCAGTCTGCATTTATCTGGCATTTTACATATGAGAAGTCTAAAAATAAAATAAAACAAGAAAAGAAAAGAAAAAAAAAAACACAGGCAGAACAGCTGTTGTTCTATCCAGACAATGCTCTGAATGAAAGCCATTATGATGGAGCAGACTCTGCAATTGAAAATCCATTTACATTTTCAAGTCTGATTCCAACTGTAAATCTTAGGTTATATATATGACAGATTAAAAGACTCTGGCCCCACTACACTTCTCCCTGGCAAGAGAAAAACCATCTGCACAGCATCACTCGTGGTTGCTTCAACTCTGTAGGTACACATTTTTAAATGACATGGTGGTATATTTTTTCATTTCCTTTCCCTTCATTTTCACATGCAGCAAAATCATGTGCGCTGCATTTTCCTCAGCTCTGTGGTAGTTGGCACTCTGGCTAAGGAGACTGATGTGTGTTTTGATTTGCTTTTTTCCCCTCAATTTGAGGGGCTACTGCACTATTTCCTTTGTAATCACACAAGCCAGGGTGAAAACACTGAATGAACATATGGCTGTGAAACTGGGCAAAAAAAGCCAAGAATATTGCTCACTTTTCAAGCACAGAGAGAGAAAAAAAAAAGATTGTAGACCATGTAACAGGCTACACAAACCCATCTGGAGCTGACTCCTCAACACTCTGATCAGACGCTGGGCTCTGAGCTCCTTGAGCCATGGGTAATGGGTGAGGGATGACTCCATTGCTCTTCTCCTCAGCAAGGGATGGCACATCCAAGGAGTCACAGTGGTGTAAAACTTGAGGGGGAGAGAAGAATCAGACACTTTTTCAAACATATTTTGTTTAAAGGAGAGTTCTGCCTGAGAGACCAAACCCAGAAAGGAAGGGATTTGTTCAGGCAGTTACTCATAGGTGCTGACTGCTCAGGGCCATCGTCTCCAGCTGCCAGTTCAAAAGGTCTTGGTCTCAAGCTGTGTCATATACACCACCCCTGTATGAACATCTCAGATACCCAGGGAAGTTCTGCACCTACAATTTGGTGACATCAGAGGGTGCCTGGCACACACCACAAATGCCGTGGAGCACCAGAAACCACCTTGGTCTGGTTTAGTGTGGTTCATAACATAATGAGATAAAAAGGCACAACACTGCAGCTCTTGAATTTGCTGGAGAAGCTGTTGTTTTTAGGGGTGCTCACGCAGTGACTGGGAGGTGGGCATTGCACTTTGTAGGGCAGAGCCTTGGCTGCCACAGACAAAAAAACTTGCCAAGAACATTTGCTTCATTGGTCCTTCTCATTACCACTTATGTGTGTTTTTTTTCCTACCAAACTACCGTAGAACAATCTTGCATTAAACATAGACTTTAATTGAACTAAATATTGATTTTAAAACAGGCTGTACCATGTCTAAAAGGGATTTGCTGAATGTTACTGCATTCACTGTAGAATTAGGGGCAGGCAACAGAATCAAGAGATATGTTAATATTCATCACCTTTTAGAAAACCAGGCAAAATTCACCTGTTAATTTAAAAATTGTACAGCTTGACAATAGAGGATTTACCCAGAAGACATCCATCCCCCCTACTTCACAGAATCCCCTCAAACACACTCAGTCTATAGGATCCTTCCTTCATAGGAGTGAGCGAGACTGAGTGTCATCTTGTAATGTTGTCACAGAAGCTTTCCATGTGTAGCAGTCTGCCACAAAACCAGCTCATTTTCTTCCCAATTTATCTGAATTTCATACTAAATTAAACAGTAGTTTCCTATAATAATTAAAGCCTGAGCCTGGCAAAGCTATAGGATCTACAGGTGCTACCATTAATTTTCTGGATGACATTTGGCAAAGATTTGAAGGCCTGGTGTGGTAAATCACTTAAACTTGTGCTTGGCTTTAAACATATCACCGAACCTATTGATCAATGTCTAAACGACTCTTCACCCCGGTTTTGCTGGCTATTCACTACAGATGTTGATGAAATACGCCTGCCAAAGAAAGGTTTTGTGAGTTCCTGCAGAACACCTGCAAATGACCTTAGGAAAGGTGACTGGAAGATGGACTAGACATTAAAAAAAAAAAAAAAAAACTGAAAAATTCCTCTAGTTCACCAGATATTTATAATCAAATGACTCTTTGCCTCATTTACCCAATCGATAGCAGCTGACTAAAGCAGTTACATATTTTCCTTAGATAAGGCAACGAATGAAAAGCCCACCCTGAGCAGGCAGACAGAAGTTTTGAGGCTGGATTTAGAAGAAGGGCTATTTGAGGTAGGTCCTACCCCTCCTTTTGCAAATGCAGAAAAAATAAACATATAAATAATTAAAAAATAAAACCTATGTTATCTACAGAGGAAAAACTGAGAAAATTACAAACTCTCAATATTGCTATACATATACTGTAGAATTAAGGCCAGCTCTACTAGCCTGTACCTTCTGGCTATGTGAAGGAGGCACAGGAGCAGTGAGGCTACAGCAGCCTTGACTGGCTGCAAAAAGCATCCCACTGTTCTGGGAAGGACAATGATCTCTCACCAGCACCTCTTGAGTTCCCTTGTGCCAAAAATGCTCAAAAAGCTCTAATAATATGTGTGTTCTGTTTGCTCTGCTTCAAATTGTGCAGTGCCCCTCTCCCTCACTTACTTTTTCCTCATGAAGAAAAGACCAAGATCTTAAAACACGTTCACATGCAGAATTGCAGCAAGAGGTTGGTTCCACTGGCTGCTGCTGAAATAGAAATTCCTCTTCCAGTTCTGGATCTGAACGAAAGGCCCCCTGGGGCTATATTTAGTCAATTCAGAGTCTAATAGATAGCTGAATAATCTTGGGAACCTTCAGGTGAATGCTTTGAAAATGTTATTAATGTTCCCTTGGGTACCCCAGAAAAGTCATTTGCATGTGAAATTTAAGTTGGCAAGTTCTATATAACAAGAAAAGATGTGATTGGTAGAAAGCTGTAGCCAGATTTTATTTTGTTGTTGTTTAGATATTTTTTCTTCGAGGTAGAAACTACACTGTTATCACTGCTGTTGTGAAGCATGGGGGCACCTCACTTTATTAATCATACTTTAAAGAAATTAGACAAACATGTTTTTTTGCTTTTCTTCAGTTGAATTACTTTGCACGTTTGTCAGCTTTTTGCTTGTCTTTCTCCTTGTAACAAGTTCCCCATTTTCTACTCCCACCTGCCCTGAAGTGAGAGAAAAACAACTTGAAAACAAGGAAAAATATGCCACAAATTCATTGAAATTGACAGAGTCAAGGGCAAGTAAAGTGCTTGCACTTGTTTTGTGCATCTTCCCCCCCAGTTTTGTATGTTTTAACTTGCCCATCTCCCAGGAGCTAGAGAAACCCTTTCAGGTGCTAGCAAATGCTCCCCTTCAGCTGCTTTCCCCAGTCCAGCAAAGCACAGAATTGCCTATGAATGGTTTTTTGGACCTACCTGCTTGGTTCAGATGGTGCTTAAATGTTTGCTGCTTTGGGAGCTTCAGAGTCTTAGCTGGGGGCTTTAGCTTTTCAGCTTATTCAGTGTATTTCAAGTTAAGCAAAAAACAGTAGACTTTGTGTTATTAACAGTGACCTAGTGAAACCTTGTTTCTGAATAGCTGTTATGAATTTGTTGCTGTTACAGCCCCAAGCACAAGCTCAAATGACTGGTCTAAAATCCAAAACCATAGCTTAGTGGCTCGGTTTGTTATGCCACCATACAAACACTCTCATTTTAGTTACTCAATTGACAAATTCCTCCACAATAAAAAAGCCAGTGGTTGGTAGCTATTCCCAAATAAGAGAATGGTTAGAGGACCTAAGTGTCATCATGAAGAAGAATACAATTAATACAATTAATAACAAATGCGAGGAAACTGAAATTCTGAATGATATGATAATGAATGAATACAGAAAGAACCCAAGGCTGTAAGAGAGGCTGGGGAACCTTCTAAGCAAGGAGACAAATCACAACACTCCAAGTGCTACAGAGTTAGATATATTCTCATTACATGCTGTTTACTGTCAGTTTTCCTAAGAAATTCTATGTCTTGAGACCATGACCAAGCCCCAGAAGAAGTGGGTAGGCTGATCAGATTTTTCTTTAGTTTTGTAAGAAGCTGTCTAGAAAAGAGGCAGACGTGATTGTGTCTTGAGCAAGTCTGTTTAGCTGCTATTCCTAGGCTACAGCCTGAAGGAGGGGTGGATGTGTGCAATGAATTAAACTGTCGTGCCAGTAAGCTGGTCTACTCCCATTGCTGGCTAGAAATATGGCACAAAAGGAACTGGGGAGATCTTTAACTTATTTCTGTCATTCACATCCATCCCATCCAATTTATGGCACTCAACAAAGTGCGTAAGAGAGAAACCTACTTGCCCTAAGTTCTCTGCATAGACAATGAGCCACCATAGTATCACTCATCTCAACCAAAACCTAAATCACCCTTGGTTTTATCAGAAGAGATGCTCAGGAAGGCTGCGATCTTAACTTAGGCCCCAGATGACAGGGATCTTGGCCTTACTGAAGGAATTGGGCTGGCTACAAGGCGTACATGTAAGTAGAAATTAGTAGGTCTTTTACCCCTTACTTTCTTCTTGGTCTGTCTGGAGCTGCCATTCACACAACTTTTGTAGGAGGGATGCGCAAGAGCTTATCTTCTAGGCTCTTTATCTAAGAGGGACACCAGAGGAAAACAACTTCTTTCCCAGTCTGCCCCAGTAATGAGTAGGGAGATCATTAAAGAAGTCTTGGAGCCAAAGAGAGCTCTGCAATCAGCCAGTGCCAGTTTGCCATTGTGGGTCTTAGCACTCACTTTGGTCATTTGTTACCACTTAGCCAGATTCACCGGATGGGAGACAAGGGAGAATTTTCCACAACAGTGTCCCAACGATTGTGTCATGTCATAGGGACTGTGAGGAACACCATCCCTTGGAAAGGGCTCGGGTTGCACCACCACAGTGGGTTGTACAATTGCAGTAATACCTGATCTTCTGGGCCTGCACGTTTCTCTACATCTAGAGGGCATTGTGTATCTGTGATAGAGAGAAAGAGTAAACAGCTTTAGGTTTGCTACCATTTTCAGTGCCAAAGGACAGAGGGTTGTGTGAGCTTTCTCCGGTAATGCGTGACATGTAAGGCTGCCTGGAAAAAGACTTGTGCTGGCAGCAAGCACTTTGAGATAACTGACAAAAATGTAAATACTGTCCTGCTTCCAAGTTTGTTCAGACACTCTCTGACTGCACAGGCTATGCTTCCAAATGCTCCTCCATGCTGCAGTAGGTGAACTGTGCTTTAGTAGTTAGAGAGACATTTGAATAAAGACAACAATCAAAAGAGGAAATCCTCTCTCCATTTCATGGAGAGGCATGTTGCTGTTGCAGGGATTTTAATATGATTGGATTCTCTGAAGCAAATACGAGTGACTAATTTCCCATTCAGTGAATCCGCATATGTTCGGCTTTCGTGTACTGAAAGGCAGCCAAAGCAACATTCTTTCAGGCTTTAGGTTGATATAAATAAAGTATAGCAGAAAGTCCCGATAGCAAAGTTTATCAACGATACATGCCTTAGTTAGAATTTACACGTGGACAGGGCTGGGTTTTCTACTTTGTCTTTAACTGGCTCTTAATGAATGTCACCAGTTGCCATAATGAGGCAGTTTCCAGCTATGATCAGCCTGAGAGGGTGAAACGAGAGCTACGTGCACAGATGATCTAGAATGACATTTAGACAGCAGCAGGCCGAGGTGAAATGCAGGTCCAGAAAGTGCAAGGTACTTCACAGACTTCATTTTGGGCACTGATACCTTACGGTCTTCAATATAAAAATAAATAAATAAGATATGGTAGAAAGGGATGTTGTAGTGAAGTGAGCCGGGAGATGCAACACACACAGTCTGCTAATTCCCCTTCTGGCCCTATGTTTTTTTGTGCATCTTAATAAAATTGTTAGCTATAGACCTTACCTATTTTAACACATTTAACTGAATCTCATTACAGTTTTTAGCACCTTTTTTTTTTTTTTCGTGTTCTTTTTTCTCTTCATTCTTCACTAAGGAAACCAACACATGTGAGCAGTCCATAGAGATGATGCAGCATCCAGGCAAGGGTATCCCTTCTCCTAAAATGTGTCATGTTCTTAAGCATCTTCTTCTGATCTCAAGACTTTTCCCAGAAAGTTTGTCTTGGTTTGGGGAGATTTTTGCATGGATTTCTGCCATAAAGCCTAAGCAGAGCTTTTTCTGACTGTATCTCTGTAGCTTGAACTATGAGAGCTGATTCCTTCTTTCCCTCTTTTTTATGCATATAACAGTGAGAGGTTATTTGGACTGGATGAATCTCTGGGTAGGGACAATTTCCTCATTACCCAGGCTCCCACACAGAGTTGCCAAAGAACAAACATTTGCAGCATGGTGGATTTCTTCCACTTCTGGGCAAGGAAGACTGATTGCTTGCACTAAGATCAAGTGCATTTAGCTTCTCTTTTATTCCTCCAAGAGCCTATTCTCCCCTTCCCCATGGGGCCAACCTCTTCCTCCAGATCTTCAAGGTTCTGATTCTGCTTCCTCACATCTTACTAGCTCCCATTCTCTTTCTCAATAGTTTTTTGGGATTCTCACTTTCCTGTCTTCTACCATCTCCACCCCAAGGCTGTTGTGCCAAGCAGTTTTGTTTTCTAACTACAAATTCATCCTCAAAGAAAAGTTCATTGGCAAAATCTTATAATCAGCATTAGTAGCTTACTTCTGCCATGTTTTTTTTTTTTAGTCTTGGGTTTTTTAATGTTTTTGTTTGAACTAGACTTCTCAGAGCAGAGCTGTGTTTAACTAAATACTGGCAAGAACTGTCAAAAAGAGGATGACAAGAGAGAGGGAATGAGTTTCAGTAGTGCAATCCACAGGATCTGAATCTGCAAAAATAGTATCACTTTTCAGCTGCACAATCACAAAACAACATGGTATTTCAGAATTTATACCAACAACATGTAAAAGAAGTAACTCTAGGCACATGTGGTACAGAAACATAGGTAAGTGGTCTAGAAAATGCCTTCCTGCATTCTTTCATAACTGAGGCTGAAATTATGAGGCACTTATGAATAAAATTAAAAAGGTCCATACCAGAGTATGCTCAAAATGAGACAGATTTTCCAAGGAAATTCTAGCTACAAAAGTCAGGCTAGTCCAAGTCCTCTGCTGAACTTACAGTAGTTTTATTAGGTTATAATCCAAAAGATATTACTGACTGAGGGAACGAGCTGCTGATACCACGATTATTGTGAATAGCAGCCAGATGTGTGACACCTTGCTTTTGAAAAAAGCCAGATTTCTGTAGTATTAGTGGCACAGAGATATAAAGTTCAGTAAATTCTTTTGGCAACAAAAAATGACACACATTCTCTGCACTGAAATATAAATATACAGAAACCACTTTTGCAAACTGAGACTCAAGACACACAGATGATGATGATAAATAAGCCAAATTCAAGGAAGACTATTAAAGATAGCAAACAATACGACTTGAAAACATTTAATGGACATTTATTTTGAAGACTAATAATTATGTAAAAAAAAAAAAAAAAAAAAAAAAAGTATGTTAATAATTATTATGATGAAAATAAAATGTAGAGAAATAGTTTTAGAAACAGACCAAACACTAGTCAACAAGAATAAATTCCTCTCTGTTTTCCTATCTTACCATGCAGAATGAGTGACAAACAAGAGTGCAATTCAGCTCCAGTTTGGGGGGCAATTGCAAGTATCTAGCTACCGTGAGTTGTCCAGTCGTCATCTCTGGTTAGAACGGGACAGTTTATTTGTATCGGGGTCAATGCAGATGTTGGACTCAAGTTTGGGCAGAACCTACCCACAAGCACCTTTAGCATGCTGCAGGAGCATCACTCCATGCTGTCAGCTTTCCCTGACTCCCATTTTTATTCTACTGTAAGGTCAAACCCTAGTCTTGAGCATTAAGGCCGTTAATGGGTCAGCTCACTTCCATTTGTGACCATATTTCACCTACATACAGAGTGGCAGTATTCTTGGACAACTGTGCTAGTAAGTCCCATGTCCCAGATGAAAGACATGGGTGAAACACTAAAACAGAAGGTTCATGTGTGGAACAGACTTCTAGGTGAGTTCAGATAAATGAAGCCTTTCTAGATACCCTGAACAAGTTATTTGAAAAGTGCTATCAAAGTATATCAGTGAATTTTTTGTGCTGTAACTAGGATGATAGAATAGGGTCAAATGGCATATATTCTCCAGCGATTTATTCAGGAAATCGTGTAGAAAAATAGAAAGAATTACACGCAGTGGAATATTATCACGAGATTTAGAAATATAAAAGTTGTGTGTATGCTCTGGAGAAAATTATTGCATACTAATAAAATGTAGAAAGATTCTCTGCTAAGCACTTTTTAAAAATGTAACTTAAATTTTCCTGAGGGGCTATTTTCTTTTTTGTTTCTCCCTCATCCGTCTATTAGTTGTATCTCAGTCAGTAACAAACTAAAGTGGCTGGCAGGATGCCACCTAAAAACTAACTACCCAAGGTAATACAGCTTGTGTATTCTGGTGTTCATTCATTGCTTTAAAGACAAAAGGTTCTGTCTTGTGCAACTTCCCATGACTGGTTCAGGAATACCAGGTAAGCTACTTAAACCAGGCTAATAAGGGAATGTATCCATTTTTCATGCTGATCCTTGTGCACTGGATGTTGGGTGTTCTTGTCCAGGGAATAAAAGTGTTGAAAAGAAGAGCTCCTTGAGCACAAGGAAGGGCAACCAAGGAGGGAGAACTAAGCACCGAGCACTACTGCCACCAGAGACAGAGTCTTCAGAGGCTTCCGAGTATGTTGTTCTGCAGGAATGTTGGCAGAAATTAAAATAAAAACCCATTTTGGTCTTAGAAAAGGATTGTATCCAGAAAGATAGTGTCTGGTTTAGGTGAAGCTTTTTGTAATTCCAACTACACAACCTATTGACATAAGGTAATGTGATATCTGTTCTATCAATTGCCCTCTGAGCACAGAGATGTTCTGAGATACTGGTTTTGTTAATTGCTTTCATCCAACTGGACTTTCAGCTGGAAATAGTTTTTAATTCTGGGCTGAAAACTGATTTGGCTTGCACTAGTTTTAAAGAAAGTAGTGTTAACTCTTTTCTTCCCCCCTTAGCTTTCTACCTAGTACATACCAGAAGACAGCCTACATGATGGTGTACATTTCTAACATATTGCTAGTCAATTTAGGACGTTGACTCCTCTTCATGTTTTAATTTGTTACTGCCTTTACTGCTCCACTGAGTTTCTGATCCCCAAAGCAGAGCAATTTTGTCTGCCAGCCCAGGGCATTGTTTGGCATCTGTGCTTAAATGGTGGAAGATGCCTTTAAACCATCAGTTGTCAGTGTCTGTGCTATGGCAAAGCCAAGTGACAAGCAGAAATGTCATGCTGTTGACTTTGCTGTGGAAAGAGTAGTCTCTCTCAGGGATGCACAACTGCTGGAGCACAAACATCTTCAATCACAGCAGCCAGCTTGCTGGACTCTTGTCAATAGCCCAACACGAGTACTAACAGCTCAGCATCAGTGCCCACTCTGCATAAGATCTATAGGAAAGTGACAAACAGCATCCTAAACAGAGGAAAAAATCATGGCCTGTATCAAGCAAAAAATGGCTATTAAGTCAAAACAGTAATATTTTTCTTCTTTGTCTGTTCCTACACCAAGAAAAAAAAAAATATCTTCTATTCTGTACTCACTACCAAGTTACATTGTACTTCAGGCTGGCAGCCCTCTATAACATCAGCCTTGGCTTAAGGAATACTTATATTCTACAAAGACACAATTTACTTTGTCAGTATCTCCTTAGGACACTTGCAAATGGCTTTCTACTGTTCTTTAAAAGTATAAATGCTTTTTTTACCCTATTCAGAGAGCTCTTTGTTTCTCTTTCGTACAGCTCTGGAGGTGGGGGACAACATCAGAATAATCTCAACATAATACAGTGCCTTATTCATCTGAAAATGTGCTTTAATTTATCAAAATAAGAGATGAGAAATATCAGAAAGACGTTGCAGAAAGCCAAGCAAACTTTCTTGCAAGCCTGAACGGGTAATATTCAGTATGTCTCGCAGCGTATGCAGGTGACTCATTCAAAACGATTAATCATGCCTATATTCAATGTTATGAAGCCCTTTCCCCCCATGGTTTTGAAATGAATTAAAACGACCCTGGCATACCCAGACTTTTTTTTTTTTTAAGGAAGTGTCACACAGTGGTTTCATTTATAGACGAAGGGCCAAACCTACAGCTGGCAGTGCCACCAGAACCAGGCGTCCATCCGCACCTCTGTTTTCTGGGTAAACGCTTCCCTCTGCCGGCAGAAAAACGAAGGAGCCACACAATAAAACAGGCTTCCTAATGATCTTTGAGGTTTTAAATATTTGCTTTTAGAATAGTGAATGCAATTAATAAAATGCAAGCAATTACTTGTATTTTCCAGAAGCAGGGGGAAAAAAAAAAAAAAAAAAAAAGGTATCCTAGTTTTTCCTGCCTGCATAAAAGGAATCAGGCAGCACCTGTACTTTTCAACCAGGTACTGAACTGTGGTGAACTGTGTGCCTTGGAGACCTGGGAAAGTGCCCTGGGGCTCTGCTTTCTTTGAGGTGTCTGAATTATTATAATAATAGAATTATAGAATGGTTTGGGTTGGAAGGGACCTCAAAGCCCACCCGGTTTCAGCCCCCTGCCATGGGCAGGGTCACCACCCACCAGACCAGGTTGCCCAAAGCCCCATCCAGCCTGGCCTCAAACACCTCCAGGGATGGGGCAGCCACAGCTTCTCTAGGCAGCCTGTGCCAGAGCCTCACCACCCTCAAAGTTCAAAGCAATATCAAAGTTCAGTAACTGCGACACTTTCGTTTCCAGACACTCATGCTTTCTGAGAAACATTTAGAAGATGTGTAAGCCAGTGTGTTCTAACGTGTTACTTCAGTAATATGCTACATCAGGAGTAGCGCTTAAATTCCACGTCCGGGTCAAGGCCTCCTGAACTATACGCTGTATGAACAGTACATTGCTGTATAGGCTGTATGAACAGTATATTGATTTTCTGGGCATGAAAATAAATAAATAAATAAATAGATAGGTAAATAAATAAATAAATAAATGTTGTGTTGTTGCTGAAATAATGATGGAGAAATTTTAAAAACAGGGAGCTATATTTGAAACTGGCTGGCAGAGGAGGCGGAGGTCTTCAGAGCTGCTAGACACAGGTCTTTCCCTTCCACCTGCACAACCCAAAGAAACAGAAATTAAAGCACAGGGTAGGGAAAAATCAGCTTTTTTTCCACCATGAGGGCGGGGGGGGGGGAGCAGCACCTCACTAACGGCCCGCCCTCAGCGCCAACGGCCGCCCGGCCGCCATCGCGTCATCGCGGAGCGCCGCGGGCCGGAGCCCAGCCATGTCGCCGCCGCTCTTCAGCCTGCCCGAGGCGCGGCTCCGCTTCACCGTGAGCAGCCCGGGGGGCACCGGGGGGACGGGACGGGACCGGGGGGACGGCGACGGGGCCGGGGGGACGCGGGGCTGCCGCCATCTCGCGATGGGCCGTGCTGAGGGGGGCCGCGCCTGGCTGTGGGGAGGGCCCGGCTGGGTGCTGAGGTGCCCGTAACGCGCCGCGAAAAGCGGGGAGTGGGGCTCGCACCCCCATCCCAAACCGCCCCAAAAACCTCTGCTGAGACGGGGAGGCTGTGGGGGGCTTGGGGGTGTGGTAGGTGAAACAGCGGGCACAACGCAGCGCGCCCCTTTGTGCTTCGCTTCCACCATGCAGCCCTCGGGTAGCTCGGGTGTGAGGCGTGATCTGCTACCTCACATGCCTAATTTGCTAAATATTTCTTGTTATTTACCCGATTTGTTTCCAAAGGCTCCTTTGTAAGTCGATACGTGGTGTGTGTTTACATGTAAATCAACACACGGGGTGCGGTACGCACGGTTCCCTCGCATTTCTGACCATCAGGTGGCAGAAAACAAAAGTGATCTGGCAGAAACAACCTTGGTACCATTCCAGCTTCATACTGCTCTTGTAACTTTTGTCTGTTCGCACTTTGATAGTCTTCCACCAGAGAGGCCCTGCATAACAAAACTATCAAACCGCTGCTGAACGCATTTAACCAGATTCCTGGGAGGTAAGTGGCTGCCATTTGCTTTAAAAAGTGCCCGTTTTCAGATCTTTTTTTGTGTGTTCCTAATAATAACGTTATTAACTGATGTGAGATGTTTGTGTTTGCAGTGAAAATGAAAAGAAGTGTACCTTGGATCAAGCTTTTAGAGTTATTGTAGAAGAAGAAATAGTAAGTACTTCAAACTGCTACAGCATGTCTTTTAGTATAAATCCAACTTTAATCTACTAGTTAGGATATTAGTTTAACAGCAACTTATTGCAGTATTGGGAAATACTGATTATTAAAAAAAAACAGTCTGAAAATTCGAGTTCATAAATACAGATTATTCTGCATTATACTTCAAGAGTAGGGTGGAGTGGGTTATCTGTTACTAGCATGTAACAAAGCTGCCTGACAGTAAACAAAAGGAAACAGAGGGTGTTTTTGTTGGTATTACTTGAGTGTAGGTGGAATGGAGGGTAGTTATATTCAGAGGTGAATGACACAGTCTGCAGGGTAAATATTGTAGGGTCTTCAAAAGCTGGAACTGGTCAAGAAATGTTGCTCATTCAATAAATCTGTATACAGTTAACTGATGAGTAACAGGTTGAAATTTCAATGTCAATATCTGTTATAAATACCCCTGGTTAGAAACAAGAATTTTGGTTTCATTAAATATATTAAAGTCAGAATAAAGAAGTTTAAAACTGTTCTTTTTGCTTAGATAAATAAAGCTCCGTGTGAAAATCTCCTGGCAATTATTTCTCTTGCTATTAATGGAGTCACAGAAGGTGAGCATCTTTTTCTCAAACCTGTTGGCAGTTTGGGGGGCTGTAGGATTGTTTCTGTTTTTAATACTTTGATTTTTGTAAGTAGTATTCAGCAGTTGGCTTTGATAATATGTGGTGTTTACGGTAGTGGTTAACTCTGTTTAATGAGAGGAGTGAAATAAGAATTAAATTCAGTTACTTGTGTGACCTTTGTGTACTGAATGTCTCTGCTCTCCTCCCACATACTGACCTGCCAGGACACTGGTGTTTTTTAGATACTTGGATCTGTTTTGATAACTGTCATCTTCTGTGTCAGAAATCATTGTGCTAATCTCTTTTGAAGAGTCTTTCACATACTTCTATTTATTTACTTGTTCACATTACCTATCAAATACTTGTTTTATTAAGTATAGCTCAATTACGTATGTGTCTTAACAACTGTAGAATAACATGATCTATGATTACGATGCATGCAGACATTAGCAAGGTACAGAGCGTGGATATACATGCTTGAGGAAAAGACTCTCAGACTTCTTATGTGTATGCAGTAGAACTATGGATTTAGAAGTCTGAAGGAGTTTAATTGTGAGATGCAAGGCTAGCTGTTTGAGTCTTCTGAGATTTTTAAAACAGTTCTCGTTTAGTGTTTTCTGCACATTAACACAAAGCTCTCATCTGCATGTGTACACGCATACAAAAATATCTTCAGTGGGAGTTCATACTTCAGCCAAAGCTTTTTGTTAGGCTATGTAGAAACTCAGGAGAACTTTTTTGCTTCTTTGGGAACATGTCCATCAACTGCCATGCATCTTACTGCATTCCAGTTCAAATTTGCTGAACAAAACACTCGCTGTTCCTCATAGGTATCTGCACTGCATCAACCCCTTTTGTGCTTCTGGGAGATGTTCTGGATTGCTTGCCTTTGGATCAGTGTGACAAAATTTTCACTTTTGTGGAGAAGAATGTTGCTACATGGAAATCAGTAAGTATTTTTCCAAAATGTATGTTATGCCAAAGCTTTTGTCTACCCAAACCATTTTTATGAACAGTTTTTAATTCTCTGTGCAGCTGTCTGTGTTAGAGTTGTAACATTAAGCATGTTTTGTTTTCCTTCTCTTCTTTTCTTTCCTAGACTTCTTCCCATAGACCTTCAGGCTGTTCTATTTGAGATAATGTAGTCTTCCCCAGTATATTCACAAACTGCTTCTTATCATTCATTCAAGCATTCTCATTTTCTTACTGCCAAACTACTATTACCGTCAATGCACTAAATCTTTTGTGTGTTGCTCTTTATATATGTATAGAAATAATGCACGGAAGGATAAGGGAAATGAGTGTAAAAATTAGTGTGGTCCAGGAAAAACAAAGAGGATCCCACTCATACAGTTCATTGTTATGTGTGGGGATTTTTAGTGGTTTGTTTGGGGTTTTGGTTTTTCCTTTTTATTTGAGGGGGGGAAACTGGATTTAAGTTTTGTGGTTTATGCTTTCTTGAAATCTTTGGGGTTGTTTGTTTTATGTTGGCCTTTCATGAAAACAGTTTCTTATTTAAGGGAAAACTGAAATTTAGAGTTAAGAGTAGGAATGACTTATACTTGCATGTGATTTAATTAAAATTGCTCAAAAACACTTTTGCTGTCTCTTAATGATCTCAGTACTTTTTACTCTGTTTCAGAATACGTTTTACTCTGCAGGGAAAAATTACTTGCTACGAATGTGCAATGGTGAGTTCTAGTTCTTCACAGGTTGTGGTGGGGGATTAAGGAACAGCAGATTAAAGTGAGTTTAATAATTTGATCAGAGGCATTCAATAAGTAATAAAAGCAGGTCACGTATCTTAGTGCATGTTCATGAGTCTTGCAGATTAATGTAAAAGTTATTCTGACCGTAGGGAAATCTCTTCAGCAGTGGAGGTACTTACAGAAGAACATCTGAAAAGTATTTATCTCTCAGCAATGACAAGGCCCCAGTCAGAGGCAGTATCTGATTTGGATTTGTTTGAACTAATCTTTTCTTGCCACTGTAGGAATTCAGAGAATAAATAGAATACATTTGGGAAAACTGTGGCTGATCTGAGGAAGTTACTGGCATTTAAATTTACAAACCTTAGCATCTTTTCATGAGTTACGTGGGATGTGATTAGCAAGTCTTAAAGTCTAGCGTGTAAGAAATTGAAAGAGGGACAAATACTAATATTCTGTACTTTTTGCAATATTTAGATCTCCTAAGAAGGCTATCAAAGTCACAAAACACAGTCTTCTGTGGAAGAATTCAGCTGTTCTTGGCTAGGTTATTTCCGCTTTCTGAAAAATCTGGTAAGGTTTTTCCATTTCATCACACCTAACACATGGCAAAGACTAAATAGGTTGCATCTTTTAAGCTTGTGAAGGTTGCAGATGAAATCCAGTTGGAGAAAAGCACTTTGTATCTTATTTCTTGTCTCTGTTGTTAGTGTTGTAGGTGGCTTTAATTTGTTGTGATTTCAAGCACAGGTTTTGAATGCTGTTTCTGAGAATTTAATAGCAGTATCTCATAAATAATGAACTGAACTAACGGACTTATGAACTTCACAGCTTTGGAGACTGACCTTCTATTTTCTGCAGGACTCAATTTGCAGAGTCAGTTCAACCTGGAAAATGTCACTGTTTTCAATACCAATGAACATGAGAGCACATTAGGACAGAAGGTGAGAATCCTGTGTCATTTTTCACTCATTCTGCAGAAACCTATTCTGTAACCACCTAAGATTGCTACTGTGAACATTCTACATTCAGAACTGTACGTTCATAATTTGGTTCTCCCTCTTCCAGACCAGCTGGCTGATTCTGGAAATGGGCATGCTATTTGGTACAGTAAACTGTGTAGGCTTGGGGGTGGAAAGGGATCTTGATTTGACTGAGAGATGAGAACTGTCACTTACTGTAAAAAGTTTTCCATACAGTCTACAGAGAACAGAGGTTTCCTTATGAGTTTGTTTTTTATTTCTTGTTTTTTGTTTTTCCAGTGTAGGTCAGGCTACCATTTTAAAGTGTAGTATAGTGTTAAGACAAGGACTTGGGTATTTACTGGAGATCTGTTAAATTACCAGCCTAAGCATCTGAAGTGCAATAATTGGTATAAAACTAAAGAACGCCATGAAAAATCTATACAAATTACAGTGGCACTTACACGAGTTCTTCGTTATTTTTTCCTATTAGCACTCGGAGGAGAGAGATGAAGGGATGGAGGTAGAAGAAGGTGAAATGGGAGATGATGAAGCCCCAACAAGCTGGTGAGCTTATAACAAGTCTAAACATTGAAACATAATTTTATAAAGTGAAAGGAAAGAACGGTTTGGAGAATAACTTTAAATGTTGCGCTCAGAATTCTAGTTATTTCTTGCCCCTTTGTGACTGGATAGTTGTTTTGTTTGCTTGTTTGTTTGTTTGTTTTTGTTTTTTTAATGGAAGCAGGTTTTTAAAATGGAAGTTGCCTAGAAGTATAAAGTCTACAGATTATTTGAAAAAAGTTTCATACTCTCGATGAAAACTACTGGTATTCTTTCACAGTTCTCCCAAGTATCTTGACAAAACTTGTTCTGGTAAAACGTGTTCAGGGATAATGAGCACATGCTGTGTGTGCATTTAGGAAAAAGGACTTTGTTCTTCTTCGTTCCCCAGGCAGTATAAAACTCCTAGGTCCCTTTTGCTTCACCATTTGTGTTGTTATGATGGAAAAAGTAACAGTAGGCTGGATGGAAGACTCTTTTAGGGACAAGTTTTGAATGATAGACTTTTCCATAAGGGCTCACTATGGACTTTATTGCACCTTTCTGAGTGGACTTGAATTTAATGCAGTGCTTTCAGTATGGATTTTCTTAACCATATTTTTTTTTTCCAGTTCCATTCCAATAGATTATAATCTGTATAGAAAATTCTGGTCACTTCAAGATTACTTTAGAAATCCTGTGCAGTGCTATGAGAAGGTCTCATGGAAGACTTTTCTTAAGGTAATCTCAGTTCATGCGTTCAACAATTCATCCTAAGTAAAAAGTAAGAAAAAAATTTACATAAGTAAAAGAGTGACTGAGCAAGAATGGAACAGTTCAACTGTTAATGCTATTGAAAATGAGGAACATATGAGGAAGTGCATTTTGCTGGTTTCTAAAGTGAGCCTTTGACAGTAAACAGTATATTAAGCTGTAAATCTTCTAAAAAACTTGAGTAAGTCAATTACAGAAACACTTCATATGTTTCAGTAATGTCAGAAGTACTTTTTTGTGATTTATTAGTTGCAACAAGCAGAACTTTTTAAATAGTTCTACCTAATCCCAGGCCTTTCTTTTGAGTATTGCTTATTTTTGAATGTTAATCCCACTAGATTCCTAAAATTGATAGGATTCTACTGAAACAGATCACTTTGTAGAAGCAATGACTTGAACCAGCTGTTGACTTCAGCCACCTGTTTCAATTTTGCTTACTTTGAATGTTGAGGATGATTTACTGCAAAGCTTACCCATTTCTTCACCCTTGGTCATTCAGTTTTTAACAGTAAAAAACTTTTTAACTTTTTAACAGTAAAGCCCACTTTTTTAAAAAAAAAAAAAAAAAAAAAAAAGTCTCTGTTCTCTGTATTGTAGAAATTTAGAGGTAACATCTGTACAGACATCCTTATATAAATCTGGTTAACGAGGTCTATGTCCTCAGAGCTCAAAAAGAAAAAAGATTATTATAATAAAACATGGTTGAGAGAATGACGGTCAGGTTGAAGTCTTTCAGATGAATTTTTTGACATATTTTCTTCATTGCAGTTTGAAGGCTGAATTGATTTTAAGAAAAGCACTGCAAACTTAACTTTCACCTATGTACCTTTTGTAATAATTCTGAACAAATGTGATGATGTTTGAATGTTAGCACTATTATGATACATACTTTTTTTTTCTTCATAACATCTAAACAAGAAAGCGATTGTGCTCTATTTACAAGCCATAGCATTTTGTCCTTAGTACATTTAAATGCTCCAGTTGAGTAGATGTTCTGAAATGATAAATAATGCTTTGACTCATAAATAATGTTCAGAGATCCCCTGTGCATTGGTACATTGGCAAATAGGTGTTATTTTGACTGGCTGATAGCAAGTCTGCTACCAATTTTACTTGGTTGGCACTACATCTATTATAGTTCTCTAAATACAAGCTTTCTTAGTTTATTTTTTTTCTTCATGTGGTAAATAACTCTTGTTTTATAGTACTCAGAAGAAGTTTTGGCAGTTTTCAAAAGTTACAAATTGGATGACACTCAAGCTTCCCGAAAAAAGCTGGAAGAACTAAAAACAGGCGGAGAACACGTGTATTTTGCAAAGTTCCTAACTAGTGAAAAGGTACGTGGTCTCTTTGCTCAGAATCAAGAGTAGCTGAGGTCGGAAGGCACCTGTGGAGATAATCTCATTCAGCCTCCCTGCTCAAAGCTCTCAGCTCGAGCAGGTTTTGATCTGTACCACGTCCAATTGGGTTTGGAATGTCTCCACAGTTTCTCCAACAATCCCATTGCATTGACTGCTGCATTAAGATAAATTTCTTCTGTTCTTACATTTTATTCCTTCTCTCTGGATTCTGTCTGTTTAGTTGAAGATTCAGGGACTACTATTTCTGGAATAGTCTGCAGGAAAGCTGTTGTTTATTTCACTCAATACGTTTTTGTTTGTTTTCATTTTAAAAAGGGAAATTAAAGTAAATATTTATGGAGCTGCTTTTTTATTGTCTTTACAATTACGCTTTCAAAACTTGGCTGATGTGTTAACCATATTTCCTTTTTCTTAAGTCTTGTTTAAAATCGCTTTGAAAATGGTATTGAGCGTTTTGAACTCTGTTAAGAGTTAACTAAGAAATGAAATGCTATTGAATTGAATCCTAATGCTTTTGTCTTCATTTTGGAATAACTTGTAACTTTAACTTTTGCAGGCAGGTGTTAGTAGGTGACAAAGCAAGTCACAATGCAAAATAAATTTTCTCTTTCTGGAATTGGGAGGGTGAAGAGAAGGAATATGCATGCTTATAAGCCTTCAATTTCTGTGTCAAGAATTTTGAAATGATATAGAACTGGTTGCTTAATAAATACACAGGTGGAAGGTCTTTTTCTTTAAAGAATCTTCTCAGTGCTCTCTTTGTATGAGATCATGGAAATCGTGTTGCAACACATGAGGTGTAAAAACAGCAGTGTACCAGTGTACGCTGGTGATAGGGGTAAACACTTTTTTGATAGCCAAACCCTTACGTAGCCAGTAGTTCATAGGAAAAGGTAGTAAGCTGTCCTTCAGTTACTGAAAAATTTGAATATTTGTTGTTCCAAATTCGTGTTCATTTCAAAGTGAATGATTCCTTAGGCAGAATGTTGTGAAATCCAGCAGGATAAAATTCAAAAAAGAAAAACTTAAGAAATACGCCGTTTGCTTTTACAAGCAGGTCCTTGTGATTCTAAGGAATGGGTTACATTAAAAGTTTTGATAACTGTCTTTCCTAAATTGTGCTGAATGGCAGTTGCACGGATCTTGTGGAGCTTTGTGGAGCACTGTCTTTAACGTATAGGTGATCCTGAATAGAGATTTTTGTAATGACTTGCCATCATCATCTTCTTGTAAAAATTGTCCCCGTCTGATTTATCTGAAAATATTTGTTGTTTTTTTTTTTTGCAGTTATGCATGTTTAATGTCTTTAAAGTCTATGTGTAATTCTTTTTCTTTTTTTTTTTTTTTTTTTTGGTCTAGTTGATGGATTTACAGCTGAGTGACAGTAACTTTCGCCGTCACATCTTGTTGCAGTATCTAATACTCTTTCAGTATCTGAAGGGACAGGTCAAATTTAAAAGGTAATACGGATTGAGTTAAACTGAAACATTTTAAAAGCACTTACATCTACTCATTCTAAGGTTCTGGTGAATCTTGTGGAACCCTGGACTGGTAAATATAAGAGGTGGATGAAATTATTTTACGGCAGTAAAGGGGAGGTCTCATTCCTGCCTTTGTGTGATTCTCTGCTTCCCCTTGCAGGGACACCGGTGTTTGTTAGTCTCAAGTTTGTGCAGTTTTTTAAGACAGCAAAAACACATCTGCTTGTCTTGCAGAGTTTTCTGTCAGGTTAGTTAGTTGGGTGGGATTTCAGAGAAGCAGAGACCTCTAGAGGTTGGTTAAGGTGCATGCCAGCCATGAGAGGGAAGGAGTGCCTCTAGCAGCAGGCCATTAGGTAGTGCAGGATACCTACAGATTCAAAATGATGGCATATATATCATCAACTTTGCCATCCACATGTGGCAGTGTTTGCTGATTTGTTTCTTCCTAAAGCTCTGCAGAATTATGTCTAAAACAGCAAGAGATAACAAGGGTGACTACTCCTTTTATAAACTGATGGGACAGAACAAAGCCCTGTTTTTTTTCTACTCAGTACTCCACTGTTATGCTGAAGAAAAATGTTCCTGTTTGTTCTTTTCCTGTGCCATTAACCATATGGGCACATAAAAATTAACATTTAAGGCTTTCACCTGTAATATACTGCCTTTTGCAAACAGATCTCAGAGAACTTTGCAAACTAGATCAGTTTTATTATCCTCGTTCTATAATTTATTTACCAAGGTGAGCCAGTGGCAGAGAAGGACTAGAATTCAGGTATCCTGAACTGCAATTCAGCCCTGTAGAGGTGGTAGTTGATCATTTCAGTGACAGTTCATTCAGCAGTTCATTAAAAGCACTCATTTATCAGTGGGCAAGGACAGTGTAATATATATATGGCATGGTATAACACTAATTTGTTCACAAAAGAATTCTGATCTCTTCTTGGAAAGGAAATGAGCCACATCCTAAGTATTGTATTTATTTCTACTTTTTACTTTTTCACTTCTACTTACTAATTGCATTATAATTCTAGGTTATGCTATATAGAACTCATGGTTTATGGTACTCAAGATGTGTGTCCATATAATGCCAGTAGATTAATTCTTCCTTTTACTATGGTTTGTCTACAGTAGTGCTTTAGCCGAGGTTAGGAGCGGATCTTTTGAAGTCTGGTTTTTGTGTCCGTTTGCTGTGCTTTGGGTCCACATAAAGATCTGTTCTTGAATCACACAAATGAACTTTCTACTGGCTGAAGTTAAACCTGGAAGTATTTTCCACAAGCACATCAAATTAAAGCCACAAACCAAAAAATGTTCAGTCCATGGGACCAGATCAGAGCATATTCAGAGTTCCTTCTTCAACTCCCCTCCAACACCTCTTAGGAAGCACAGAAAGCACGTAGTGTAAAGGGTGTGTCCTCAGCACTATTTCAATATTTAGTCATCTCTTCACATTTAACAAAAAAAAAAAAAAAGATGATTTAATGATTTCTCTTTTTCAATTCCAGTTCAAACTATGTTCTAACAGACGAACAATCTCTTTGGATTGAAGATACTACAAAGGCAGTTTACCAGGTTGGTACCATAGATTCTTACGTAGAAATTACGTAGAAAATGTAGTTACCTCATGTCATAGTGTATTAACCACCTTTGAAGCAGTAACAGCCGTTTTTTTTTTTTTTTTTTCCTAAATATTCTGTAAAGTATAATGTTAAAAGTTAACTTTTTTTTTTTCTCCCAATCATAGCTTCTTTCAGAAAATCCGCCAGATGGGGAAAGATTCTCAAAAATGGTAGAGGTAAGAACTTTGGTGCATGTCTGAACCAAGGTCTCTCTAGAGTGTCTAAGGAGTAAAAAGGCCATATCAGTAATAAACCATCTCTTAGAACGTAAACATAAAGTCTGAGAGACCTTTTATCTCATCTCAGGAAGAGATCTCATAACATCTTTTAGTTTTAGCCACATTTTCCCATGTTTTTGTTAATGTGCTTTTCTTCTTTCTGCTGGGGAGAAATGGAAATGGTCATACATGTGCATGTATACTTACATGAGATCATTTAAAATTTATATATATATATCTTTGCGGGAAGGAGTACTGTGCCCAGAGACATGGGAAATAAAACACAAATGGAATTTAACCTTTTTTCAATCTTTCTGCTTTCTGTTTTTAATTTTCCTTTGGCTATATCTCTTTCTTTGCTCAGAGAAAGAGAAATCAAGCCTTTCCCATAGTCATTGGAGCAAGGAGATGCACTGTTTTTGGATAAACTAAACCAACTACCTAATATTGTACTGATGACCTTCAAATTTGTGGCTGAAATACACTAAAACCAAGTTTTTTCCTTAGTTACAATGGCTTAATATTTGTGGGGCCAACTTTAAAGGTAATTATGACTCTGATAATATGGAATATTATGTTTCTCCAGCATATATTAAATACAGAAGAAAACTGGAACTCATGGAAAAATGAGGGCTGCCCAAGCTTTGTGAAAGAAAGGTATCTCTCTTTCAAAGTAGAAATTTGTCATTTATTTGAAATGATGGCTCGGTTTCTGAATATATATGCACAGTGTATATGAACTCAATGATTCACACAACCTAGACATTTGTATAGTTGGATGTCCCTTCCACATGTGCAGAATGCTCTTAGATTTCTGCCAAAAGTTTTAAGGCTTTGTAATGCCAATGAAGAGGTGGTGATGCATCTCTGGGTCTCAGGAGAGCATTCCTCATTGTCTCATGGCAGCATTTTGTTCTCTTAATACCAAGGATCCAGTGGTTGGGGATCACGTTGTCTCCCTTCCTGCCTTTGGCAGACGCTGTGATGAAGAAGTCAGTGCCTGACTTTGCTATATAGCAGTAGGGATTGCCTCTTAAAGCAATTCCTTTGGCATTATGGCTTTAATGGGGCAGCAAACCTGGAATTATTATGATGTTTGCCACTTGGTGGCGATCGCTTACCTGAAAGGAATGTACAGCTCAGTGGCTATTGCCATCAAAAGATTTCCTGCGTAATTAGTTACTAACGAGTGGCAAATATGAACTGAGATTCCATATGTGTGCTTGACTATTCTCTCCACTGGCCACAGCCCCTTAGTGGTGAGCAGCAGACGGGCCACTACCTTTTCACAAATTCTTTTGTGCAGAGGTCAGGTGGAGCCATCTTTTCCTGGCTTCAAGCAATTTATAGAAAAGGGAGGGGGGTGGTAAGAAGAGAGAAATAACTATTGGAAAAGAAAATGTAAAATTATTAATTAATTAAAATTATTAAATCTGACTTAAATATTTGATTGAATCTTAAATTAATTATTAATTAATTAAAATTAATAAATCTGACTTGTATAAATGTTCTGTCTCCTTCTTTAGATCTCAGCCAGAGTTTCAGCTTGGGTAGGTCTTACCCTTACCTCAGTGATGTGGGATCTCCATTCTCTGATCCCATGAAATCAGGTGCAGCTGGGGAAGGAGAGCTTGCAATCGTAGTGCAGATGATCCCAGCAGCAGGGTAGATCACACTTAGTATGTGCTGCTGGAATAAATGTGATTTGCTTCTTTTTCTGTACTGGAACTCTGATAAACCTTTAAATTTGTGAGTGAACTGATTTTGGTGTCTGGAAAATCCTTTTCCTTATCCCTACTTTATGTTCTCTCTCCTCTTCCCCCTCCTTTCCACCCTGGGAATCTCAGTCCTTCTGAATACCTTCACTGTGATTTAACTCAAAGCCACCTGAAATGAATTGGCTTAGTTTTGTTTTCTTAAATATTACTGACTTGATATTAAAGAGCTGTTTTGTTTTTTTTTTTTCCTTTAGGCCTCCTGATTCTAAGCCAATGAGGCCTGCAAGAAAGAGGCCAGCTCCTGAGGACTTCTTAGGAAAAGGACCAAACAAAAAAATCCTTATGGGGAAGTACGTTGTGGTTTGTTGTTGTTGTTGCTTTTCTTTTTCTTTAGAGGGTTTCTGTGGTGGTGGTTACTTTGGTGGTTGATTTTTGTTTTGTTTTGTTTTGTTTTTTGCCACTGATTGTTTTTCTAGTGAGTGTTTTTCAAACTTCCTCACTTTGGAACTGCAAAACTTGGTTTAAAACCAAGTGGGCTTTTCCTTAGTCATCTCTTATAGATCCCTTATAGATAGTCCGTAAGTCATAGGCTGCAAATTAGTGTTTTTATACTTGTTGGATCAGTTTTTATCCTTTTGTTTTCTTTGTTTTTGCTTAACATGTGTCTATGCCATGGATTTTAAAATAACACCTACTGATGTTTTATCCGTGGGGCTAAGTAATATGCAAAATCTTCCATTGGAGAGATCATATCAAGAAGTATTCTAAGTGCTATATTTTTCCACTTTATTTCTAGGAGAAATTCTAGTCTCTGTATTGTAGCTGTTCACCAAACCTAGATGTGGAAATTATGATCTCCTCTTGAGCCTCAAGATCTTGTACTGAGTTACTAAACACTGAGTGCTCAATGTCCCTTCTGAAAAAGAAAACGATAAATTACTTCATTTATCAAAACAAAATGTTCTGTCCACAGATCAGCCAGAGACTTAAGTAGAAGTTTAGAAAGTTATTTTCCTAATTTGTAACATCAGATAACGTTTATGTCACTTCTGGTAATTCCGAATACGTTTGTATCACAAAATTTGTATTACACCCTTTGTTATAAAGGCTTTGGGAAGAGAATTTGTGTAGCACTGTTTCGTGTGTCTGGCTTTGGCAAATGATGGAACGTGGGATGATCAGATGAAGGAGTTCAGTTTGTGTTTGTGCTCCTCTCTTTCAGTGAGGAACTGACCCGCCTGTGGAACTTATGTCCCGATAACATGGAAGCTTGCAAATCTGAGAGTAGGTAGGTAAGAAATAGCACATTATTGTCTAAAGCTAACTTCCAGCACTCTGATTTATGCAAAATTACAGTTATTACAAAGTTGCATAAGGAAAGTGTTCAAGATGATCGTATAGAGCATTCCATCGTGCTGTGTCTTGAGAGAAGCTGATTCTATGCATCTCTGTCTTGAAATCTTCTCACAGTTTTCTTTGCTATTGTTCACTCATGTAATAGAGGGTGATTGTATAATTAGGTAGTTTCTGTAATAAAGGAATTTTGCCAAGTCTGGTTCTAATGAAGTTGGCGAGCTATTTAGCCATGATTTTCAGGTAAGCGTGTGCTTACCCAAAACTTGTGATTCCTGGTGCATGGAGAGGAGAAAGAGCTGGGAGGGAGGCAGGGGGAACACGGACATGGACAGCACACAGAAAAAAAAAAAAAAAAAAAAAGGATGGGGGGGAACCGCATGTGATGGTTAACAGGAAAGAGCAGGTCCCAGAGAGTCTGGATTCAGTTTAAAGTTTTATTGTGGACACTGTGACTGAACACGGTCAAGAGACTTTCACTTTTTTACATTGATTCCTCAAGTCTTTATTAAGTGGGTTAATACTTCTTTGCCTGTCTTTGTTTTAGATAGCTGTTCTTGGGATAAAATCTGCTTTTTAAAATGTGCCAAGTACAATAGGATTGAAATCAGATGGGTTTTTATGGTGCACTTAAACATGCACATAGTCAGTAACACATTGTAAACACACATGCAGCACTGGTTTTCTGGGCAAAGTATGGTTCTCAAAACAAAACCAAAGTGAACTTGGAAACCAGCATTCTCTTTTCCCTTTTTTTTCTTCTTTTTTTTTTTTTTTATTTTAATTTACCTGACTGATCGCTAGGTTCTCTTGTAGAAGCTGGTATCTCTGTCAAACATTAGGCAGGAGAAACACAGACCATGAGTCTGCTTTGTAGCACTGATCAGTTTGGCTCACAGTAACCTACAGCTCTCAGTAATGTTTGTGTGTAGTCTTCAAAGCAGAAGGCTGTCCCTGATCATTGGGAATATTATTTTTGTTAGAGCTTTAGGCCATGCTTCCTTATGTACTGGTTTGAATATCATATAGAAGCAACCACAAGCTGTTCAGAGAACGGAAATACCAGTTGACCTTTTAATGTGTCCCCTGTGGACCACAACTTCTGTCTTTTAAATCACGTTACCACAGAAGAGTTGAGGTTGGAAGGGACCTCTAGAAACCACCTCATCCAACCCCTTGCTCAACTACAGCAAGTTGCTCAGGACCCTCAGGTTTTCAGTGTCTCACCACAAGTGGAAGCTCCACAGCCTCTGGGCTGCCTGCTCTAGAGTTTGACAACCATCACAGAAAATCTTTGGTTTCCTTTTCTTTTTTTTTTATGCTCATGTAAAATTTCCTGTGCTTGGACTTGTGCTTGCTGCCACTTGTGCTCTCACTGAGTAGCATCTGAGAGTCCAGCTCCTCCCTTCTTTGCCCTCCCCATCAGGTATATTATTGCTTTCTCTTCTCCAGTGTAAAGTACCCAAAGTATGTTCAGCAGAAAGTACAGGGATCACCAGGAGGAGTGAAACAAACGTGTCTGAGCAAGTCTGGGAAGCTGCTGAGATGAGATCATGAAGTACAATATTAAGCTGCCTGGTGCTTTCCCATCTAAAATTAGTGACCATAAATAACTGAAGTGGGGTTGGCAGTACTCTGGCTTTCCCTGGTTGCGGATGAGCTGGGATGTGAGTGTATGAGGGAAGAGACCCTGTTTTACTTACCCCATCCCATCAAATTGCACAAAACAAACAGCCAGTTTAGATTCCTGTGTGTTTGTGAGCTCAGCATGTGGGGGTATGTTTGAGATGTTTCTGAAGTAACTGAAAAACAGCTATTTTATGTAGAATGTGCATAGAATTAAGATCCTTACTTTATTTTTTTAGGGAATATATGCCAACGCTGGAGGAGTTTTTTGAAGAAGCTATTGAACAGGCAGATCCTGAAAATATGGTTGAAAATAAGTACAAGTACGTAGATCTCTTTGTTTCACTTTGTTTTGATCTCTTGCACGTTTGGATTGTTAAAGAAAACCAAGTGTTCTCTATACTACTGTGCATCTGTGCTGGACTCGAGTAATACACAAAAAGTATAGATTTGGACAGAATTATATTAATTAGAAAATGACTCAGATCTTTTTGTGTACTTTTATAGATGACAGAGTGTTACCAAGCAAACTTTTTTTTTTTTTTTTTTTGTAGGGCTGTGAACAATTCTAACTATGGGTGGAGAGCATTAAGACTACTGGCACGCAGAAGTCCCCACTTCTTCCAGCCAACGAACCAACAATTCAAGAGTTTACCAGAATATCTAGAAAACATGGTAATCAAATTAGCCAAGGAGCTGCCTGTAAGTGGTATTATCCTATAATAATCATAATAATAATAAATGAATTCATTTGACTTCCTGCTTGTCTCTTTCTGCAGTCCATTTGGTACATGGGGGGAAAAACACAAGAAAAAATTTGTACACTGAAGGAAATATTGCAGGGAAAATTGCTTTAATCTGTGAAGATTCCAGTAATAGTAAATTTCGGATAACTTGGGCTAACATTAACTGCTGAGCTTGTATTCTGTGACCGAACAGCTGTGGCAATCCAGGCTTTTCTTCACCATTGCAGAGTTGGTAGATAGGAATATGTTTCTACCAAGCTACTTGGTTTCCGCATTGCAGTGCAAACCCCTTCCACGGCAGGTGTAAGCTGGTGGTGTGGCTCGTGGCAGCAGTAGCTGTGGTTAGCAAAGGGGCAGCGTGTGCAGCTGAGGATACTGTGGTGTTGCAGCAAGATCTAGCAGGGCTCTTTGGTCAGCCCCCTGGCTTTTAAAATATGTAAAGAAAAAAAGACCTCATGGAGTTGTAAATCTAATCCATTATCGCTTTGTATGTTCAACAATACAAATCCGAGGCAAGGGCTTTAGGGGTCTTTCAGGTTGCTTTATACACAGTGGTAAGAGACGAATGGTTGGGGAGGGGAACATTTTCTAAGCCTTTGAGTTAGCACGCAACCCGGGTATTTTGTGCACATACGGACCCTTGGTTTTGTATGTGAGACCTTTCTTGTCTGTGATGTAAAAATTGGATTGTAATGTGTAGCGTTTTCATTGCCTAGCCATCAGAATTAACTAGATGCTAAAAGCAATTTTAGAACAAATACTGGGAGGGAAGAGCGGTTTAATAGACAACTTGATGCAGTGTTCCTGATGATGCAGTGGTCCTGGACCAGGTATTATGGCAAGAAACAAATGCATGGGTAAGGCCTGCGACTGAGATGTAGAAAAGGGAGCCTTTTGTTCATCTTGTCTGATCAGTAGCTAAATCAAGAAGTGAAAAGTCTGCTGATTGTTTACTTGTTTGCCACCTGTAGCTAGTCTACAAAAAAAAAAGTCTGAAAATACAGAAAACTTGAATTCCTGAGTGAGGAATAAAATGAGTGAAGATTTTTATTTTTTTTTACGGAAGTAATAAAGCTATGCATGTTATGCCACATTTGTAGGTAGTGTGGAAAGAACTGGAGAGAATCCTGTGAAGTCATTTGATAGCTTCATTAGTTTATTTTTGGGGGTTTTGTTTTTTAATTAACACTGTTTTATTGTTACTGGTGTTCTGGATGCAGAAGACTGGGGGAGATTTTTAATTCTCATATGGGATCATGTCAGATTTTCCATTCTAACACACGTGCCAGGGACCATCATAGAGCTGTAGAATTTCTCTTGGAACACAAAATTCATCCAATGATATTTAGTTCTCTCATTATAGCCTCCTTCAGAAGAAATAAAAACAGGCGAAGACGAAGATGAGGAAGATAATGATGCTTTATTAAAGGAAAACAATGAAAGTAAGATTTGCATGTTCTTAGTCTTTTCACAGTTTCTCTTGATGCATATAGTGGAAGCTGTGTTTAACTGTAGTTTCTGCTCAGGGTCACCAGTCCCGGTTGCCCTGGTGCTTCTGACTTGTACCCGCATTCATACTGAAAAGTGCAGCTTGTCAGGGCACACCTGTAGCAACCTCTCAGTCTCCTGATCTGCAGTGCCAAAAGATAAGCATTTTCATTAGGGGCCTCTGCCATTTTTGCTGCCTGTTGTGTGTTTAGTGCTACTAGGTGTTTGTAGCCCAAAGATGCAGAGTGCTTGGTAGAAATCCCAGCTGTTTCTCAGCCCCTCTTCCCTCTTTCTGCCCTGTAGAGGCCGCAGGTGAGAGCTTCCCTCTACCCCACTGGGGTAGGTAGTTATGGGACCTTCAGAAACGGCAGTGTTCCACTTTGGGTATTTTTACTTCATCTGCATTTGTCGGTCTTGAAGGCAAAAGCTTCTCTGTGACAGAGAAGACCGAAACCTTCCTGACAAATACCATCTCTTGTTCCTCTCCATGACCCAGCCCCTTCGTGTGTGTCTCTTGCCAGTAACTTTGGTGTGTCGTGCTCTCAGGTGTCCTTCCCTGTCCCGTGTGTATGTCCATTGCCTTCCTCCATCCTCGCTCCCGCCCCCATCTCCCAGAACCTCTCCCTGGTGCGGTGTAGCTCCGTGCGCTACCTCTTGGACCCAGCGTGGGCAGGGGGAGAGGTGGGGTGTGGAACCCGCACACTGGCCACTGCTGCTGAGCCTCGGGGGTTTTCTGCTACTGGAAAGCCGCCTGTGGGCCTGTGTCAATCCCTCTTCTGCTGTCTTAAAGCAAAGAGGGGAGAGCTGTGCTCTGCACGTTTTGCTTAGAAACAGTGGAAGTGCTCTGCGGGCTTTTTCTTCTTTTTGTTGTTCATGCTCTTCTAGTCCTTTCCCTCAACGTAACGGTTTTAGTGCAAATTAATGACTGTGACCGAAAGCGCTAGAAGGAGCTGAAGCTCCGTCCGTGCCAACTAACGCTTCAGGTGGGGTGAGGGTGAGCTATTTGCTAAAAATAAGGAATATGATGACTTTGTGTAAGTAACTCAATCTCTAAGGTGTTGTTTTTTTCCTCTTAAAGTGTGTAAAATACCTGGTTTACCACCAATGTTTATAGTCCAAGTTAAAGCTTTGTAAACCCACTTGTGTGATCACTTGGCTTCTCAGCAGAGCACTGCATGGAGTGTTTTTATCTTGATGCCAGAATGACAGAAATGTCCTCAAAGCACTGACCACATCTTAAAGCTGATACCCTGGTCGCTCTGCTGCTAACAGGACTGAGAGGCTCGTTAACTGTTTATCCTGTAGCAGTCAAGCAAGGTGATGCTTAAAAGGGAGTTTTAAGAAGACAGGGAAGGGATGTTCTTCTTGAAACCCACTACAGCTGTGAGAAGCCAGAGCTTTTGGGTAGGTTAAAGGCGCAATGGCAGGGTTATGTCAGGCTGTGAGTGAGTGAGTGAGAGGCTCGAAATGGGGCAGGACAGGGAGGAATCATTTGCAGCATCGACTGGAGACGCTCCCCGAGTCTCGCTGTGATTTTTATTGTTGGTTTTTTTTTTCCTCTCCAGGTCCAGAGGTGCAACGGGACAAAGCTTTGACAGGCGACCAAATGGAGATCCTTGCCAGCAGGCTGGGGGAGCACTGGAGGGCCCTGGCCCCCTACCTGGAAATGAAGGATTCTGACATCCGGCAGATTGAGTCGGACAGCGAAGACGTGCGGATGAGGGCCAAGCAGCTGCTGGTGGCCTGGCAGGATCAGGAGGGCGCGCACGCCACAGCCGAGAACCTGATCAGTGCCCTGAGCAAAGCCGGGCTCGCTGACCTCGCGGAGAGCCTGAGCAATGACGCGGAGAGCAGCAGCTAACTGCCCTCGGGTGTTAGCCGGGGTCCGCGGTGAGGTAATTGTAGTAATTGTTGGTAGGTAGCAGCCCTTTGAGAGGTGTCTGGTGTTCGATAAACAATAAAAACCTTTTTTTATAATATCGTTCACTGTCCAGGTTTTCTGAGAAGAGGATTAGGCAGCAGGCTGTAGCTCGGATGGGGGAAGCGTAAAAGGGAGGCTGTGTCTTTGTGGGGTTTCTCAGAGCAGGGAGCGGTGTGAGCGGCTCCCATGCCACCAGGTGGGTGTGCGGCAGCTGCAGGCCATGAAAACAGACCTGGGGCAGTAACATCTCTGTCATGATACTGAACCGGGACAGACAAATACCTTATTTGTGAAGTGATGTGGCATTTCTGTAAGGTCATGGGGTTTTGGAGGGGTACAAGCCGTTCCGTGTAGTTGTATTAGTTCTTGCAAAAAAAACCACAGATTTTTGTGATGGTGAGTTGTAGCTGGCCTACAACTTGGTTCACGGCTCTGTCTTGTAGAATTTCTATCGCTCAGTGAAATCTCTAATTACTGTTTAGAAAACCGTATCACAAACCATTTCTCTGCAGCGTGTTCTGTTTCAGTTATTAAAGCGTACCCATGGACATTCCAGGGCAGTTCCCTACCTTAGAGGCAAGTTCCTGGCTGCAGTGCCACTGATGAGAACTCTGTGGGGCTGCATCTCCTTTACATTTAGTGGTATTAGGAATTCGATTACTGGGGACTTAGTCCAAGTCTGCTCAGGCTGACAGCACTGGGCTGTATTGTCTCCACCTGTCTCACACTGTAAGTAACAGGTAGCAAGGTACAAAATCCTCAGCTGTGACTAAAGGTGCTAGATTAATCGAGGTGCGCTGGGATGCCTAATACCCACCTCTTATGGGCCAAGGCAGCTTTGATGCAGGGCTCTGACCCACCAACAGGCCTGACAGGAGACCCTCTAGGGGAAATTTAGTAAATGTGGGGATCCCTCTCCTTGGTTCATGCCCCACTCTAGAGCTTAAAAAAAGAGAGTGGCTTTGTTCGCACTTCTTGGGCCACCGCAGCCATGTAACAAACACGTACTAACTACGCTATCCAGACATGAACTTCTTTTTAATGGAGACACATTGTTGATCACAATTTATTTCCAAGTCATGAAATGCCAGCAACAGAACAGACTGAATCAGCAGGTCAGGCTGGACAAATACTTGATTGTAGCCATGGTTGGTGGCTATGGGCAGCAGCACTGAGTTACGCAACGAGGCAACAGTTTTGTCTTCCACCTTCCCGACACGGCTGCCAGGTAAGGCCAAGGATGGACAGCTGATGAACTGTACGAACCATGCAAGAGTAACAAATGTGAGAGTAGGTGTGTAATAAATACTTGATGACATTAGAGAGGAGGGAAGGGAGGGGGAAGAGACTTGTTTTAAAAAATTATTTTCTGCAAGACGTTAAAGCTATTTTAAGTTTTGTCACCACCACAGTGGGCAGCCCAGTCCAGCAGTGACTAACTGGTACATGGATCAGTTTTTAACCAATCTCCCTCTTCACATGAAAAGGTTTGAACAAATTTAGGTATCCACTTGCTAAAGCTCTGGGGTTAAAGAAGTGATCAGTAATCAACATTTATTTCACACCTAGGCAGAATGACTCGAACTGAAGACTACTGTTCAGCTTCATCTTCAATTACTTCAATTCTGCGAGGCCCGTAGAGTAGAACGTAAGCTATATGCCAGTCGCCACCCCCAGATAACCTCAAAATGTCTTCAGGTGTAACAATGCTGACTTTGTCATCATCAAACTTAATCCACTCATCTGCAAGAAAAACAAGGGGATTATTTGTAATTTAGGCACATAAAATTGAGGGCTGCTCAACAGCCCCTTAACTACCCTTCCCAGCTTCCTCCTTTGACGTGCTGTTTTATTTTACTCCATTTTTATTTTTACCTTGTTTCCTTTTAACCCAAGACACATAATGCCCAGAGGAACTTGATCTGCCTTGATGTGTTAGCACTGCTTGCAGGTCATAATAGCCACAATTATTAGACCCAATATCTGAAGGAGAAGGGAAAAAAAAAGAGTCAATTCAGGTTTACATGGCAGAACCTTAGCATTTTTAACAGCATGCAGCCCTGTAACCTGTTAGCCAGTGTGGCTAACAGCCACGTTTACACAGCTACAGCAGTGAAGCTGTGTAAAACCCCACTTACAGCATGGTTCTAAATCCCTGTGAACTAACAGCAGCAGCTTTGAGACAGGCTATTCCCTGAAGAAACAGGGAACGTTGGGCATTTTCATGACATAAATTTGTATCCTGGATGCAGTGCAAATGCAGTAAGCCCAAAGCACTGAACAGATGATGGATGGTCAGTAAAGGTGATGCTTCTGGGCAGGCTCAGCCTTAACAAGTCCTCCTCAAGTTTTTGCTTCCATTTCAGCTTCCCCCTCCCACTGACAAGGAAGCTCACCAAACAACTGCACGTTACATGCTAATGTCTCTTAGGTGCACATTTTCCTATAGATCAACGTGTCAGATGGACGACAGTCGTGTCAACTGAGTGGCATTTTAACTTGCCTAATCTTTCAGGTTCTTACATTTCTGTCACTTTCTGAAGACTAATATTCAAGGGCACTAGAAAAAAACAAAATAAACAGGGTTCTCAAGTACTCCTACTATCGGATTCACTTAAGCATGCGTTTTATGGGAAGTCACTTTAAAACAGCTACGCGTCCCCTCCATACTCACCATCAGGAAAAGAGAAGGGTTCATATTTAACTTCTTTCTGTGCACCATCGCTTTTACTAGACTAGAAAACAAAATATGCCAAATTAAAGTGGAAATGCTTTGGAGAAAAAGCTTTAGTGCAATCCTATACATATATACACATGCATATGTTCTGATATACAAAACCAAACTGTACATGTATTTTCCCAGGAACATTTGAATTCTCATGTTTGAAAGCCTCCAGAACCCTTAGTTCCTTCAGGGGGAGTTTTTCCACAAAGGCAGGGTTTTCCCAGCTTTTTGGCTACCCAAACAAGCTCTCCATGTTCTATATGCAGTGATGCCCAGCACTGGTTTTAGCAGTAACATGACTATCAAGCGCACAATCCTGCAAGCAGTTGCATGGTTCTACACCCTGCTCCTACTGACTCCAGTCCCAAAGCTGACCCACCAGGAACAGAGTCAGAGTTTCCCTGATCTATTAAAAAGTATTTTAAAAGGGAAACAGTCACACTCCCTTTTTTCAAGCAGAACACTTTGAACACTGAATTACGATCAAGTGATGAGTTGATTGGCCTAGTGTATATAAACACAACAGCGTCAAGGTGTTATGCTTAAGTGTAACATGAAACTAAAGAGCTTTTTACACCATCAGTAACATAATTCATTTCATCACTGTAACTCTGATTAGAACATAGAAGGGTTGTACAGAGATCCTGCAGTGAACATGATCAAAGAACCTGATTAGATTAAGAGATGCTAGAAAAAAACATGTAATGCTTTGGCCCATAGTATCAACGCTCGGATATGTTTAAAAGCACTGCAGATGAATGACATTTCTGAACAAACTGCCCATGACAATGCCGTAAGACTTACATTCTTTGGCTGCTGATTTACTTTTTTGTCCTCTAGATCTTTGAATTTTGATCGATAAGAAATCATTTTTTCCTGAAGATCTGGCGTACACAGCTCATACACATCCAACATAAGAGGAAACTTAACATCCTAGGAAGCGAAAAGCACAAATATTATTAGGATAATTTAGTATTCCACATTGAATTGTTCTCCCGTGGGAGAACAAGTCACTAAGTCCAATTAATTGCAACTCATCATATATTATGACAGCTTGATCTACTTTAGTGTGTAAAATAACCTTTGTGGATAGCATTCGCGTAAAGGACTACAGTACTTTCCACGGAAGCATGTCTCATTTGATATAAACAAACCATTAACTGAAGTACAGAGAGGTAAAAAATTCTAATGGCACTGGAGCAAATTCATTTCTGTCCCTTACTTCCGTCTTCCCCAGTTTATTTTGGTAGTACAATTCACCATGTACCATCACAACTGGGAACAAAACTGCTTTGTCTCAAGCAATGCATTTACACTGTTAATATTTTAAATAATGTAAAAGTAATTTTAAAGCAAGCAATTCAGTAAATGATTTGCAGGTATAAATCATCTACCGATGATGAAAAGCATAAAGAATTAAACTTTACCATGCAGAAAACTCACCTTAAGAACTTTGGCATTCACAGATTCTTTCTCTTTGTAAAAAAATCTAACCATCTGAATAGTCAGGTACGCTGGCAAGCGACTAATTTTAGACTAAAAAAAAAAAAAGTTTAGAAGACACTGTTACTTCAGATATTCACAGATCATGTCTACCTTATACACTACTCATCCTAAATTATAAGGTGTTGTGGGAACATACTTGCAACATAAAGGAATTAAACAAGCCCTCCCATCTTGTAGCTCTAGAGAGTAGTGTATGTACTCTACCATCGTGTGCTGTATCATAGAGAGAGCAACAGAAGTACCACTCACAGATTTGATATAGAGTGCGTTTCTCTGCAAAGTCGGAGAGAGTTTGGTGATTTCCTCTTGAAGACGCTGTTCAAAAAAAAAAAAATAACAGACACACTTATCATAAAACACACATCTTAAAGCCTGACATGGATAAACAAACTAAATCTTATTCTGCCAATCTATTCTGTTGCTATCATCAGGAATTCTGAAATTCCTTGACACAACGGCCATGGCCATTCATTTGTTCAGCTCCACAGTCATCATTCATGAGACCTAACACCGCTACGCTTCTCTCTGCAGCAAATTTTATTTCGCAAAATGTGGTTCTCTTGCAGTTTAAGAATCTGGATTTGGTTATGAACGTGTCGTGCCATGCCTGGAACACAATGAAAGAAAATTTTGCAGTTTCCTGTGGCATGAGTATTTGCAGTTTTTAACTGTCAATCTAAAGTAGACAGAGCTGTATATATCAGGAGAGAGGTGGTGATACTCTGCTTCCAGGGCCTTCTCCAAGTTCAGGGAAAGACTGACCTGGTTGGCAGTGGTGGGACTCTCATTGCTACAGGCAATCCTATATAAGGATCCTGTAAAATCCCCATAAGAATTCTAGACTACCTTTTTGGCCTGAAAGTGGGGTTTCTTTTTTCATAATCTTTATAATCTGTAAGCATTAACTATTGATCTTGGTTTTCCTTCTAAGTTCTTTCAAAAAAATAAAGAGCAGATGCAAAGATTATCTGAGAACCGTGCAACTTGGTCCAATCCTGTACAAACCAAATCACTGCTTACAAACTTATTCTTACACTAATACTCCGTAGGAGCAGTTACTACAAAGTTTTGTAGTAAATCCTCTCCTTGCTCCTTCAAATTCTCAAAAACAAACCAAAAGCTTAGAAGTATATACAAATGCACACGCAGACCACCTTAAGAAGCCCTATTTAAATAAAGAGCTTACAGATGATGTTGTTTAATGGAAAATTACCCCAACTCCCCAGTCTGCAAAACGGAAATTAAGCTTAGTTGTTCCACTACCTGTTTTGTTTGTTTCTCCCTCGTCAAACGCAGCAATCGAAACACTACCCTGTGTTCAAACTGACTTTTGGAGAACCATTTACAGCATGTTTAATTCACGATACCGCTCAGTCTAAAGTATGATTTGTGTAAAGTGTAAAAAAAAATTGCTCAGCTGGCTTACAAGGAATAAATTGGCTTGCACTTGGATACCTGCATGAGGGAGACCATATCAGGATCCAAAAACAAAAAGTCTCTGAAGTCTGCTTTATATTAATGTGTAATTCATGTTCACTTCTATCCACACAACAACCCCAAAAAATCTTGGAACTCAGTAAAGCCTGGACAGCAGATGTGAATTCCAAGTCAGGCATAAATGAAAAAAGAAAGAAACATCACTGCAAAAAACAGGCCGTTTAGAATTTCAATTAAACAGAAAGCTGTAACGACTTACCAACTTTAATCCTGTAAACAGATATTTCACTTCTTGATTGATAAAGCAGCTAAGCTGAAGCTGATTCTCCTTTCCCTTAGTTACTTCCTCTTCTTCAGCTTCCGTACATTTCATGCTTCACAAAATTAAGGAAAACCACCAAGAGCTGAACTACTGCTATGGTGAAAGTAACACGCTGAATGGCACAGTAATTAAAATAAGACAATCCTGTGCTTATGCATCACAGCACTTCGACTTCTACCAGTATAACAATGAAGATTTGAAACAGACACTCCTTCGGACCAGTCTGTTCCTTGTATCTAACCACAAGCGACAGCTGAGGCAGGCAGCATATCAAAGTAAGTTTTCAATCACTACCTAAGCTTCCAAGGACTGCTTTTTTCTTCCCCCCTACCAGGTCACAGACCATACAAACTAGCTGCCAATATCAAGTCTTGAAGCCCTTCTGTGATATTATTAATTATAAACAACTTCTACTCCTGCTGCTGGCCAGACTTCCCATTTCTTTAACTCCGCACGACCTCCTTTCTCTGCCTTGCATGTGTCCTCTTCACTGAAATTAAGCCCATTTCTTCGTTATTTTCTACCTGTTCCCCTAACCATTCCAGCCAACCTTCTTCTATATTTTCACTAACTCTCTTCTTTCATCCACTTCCTTTTACTGAGGTATTTTTCTGACTGCTCTGAATGCACCTATTCTACAAACGTTGCTGCCTTAATAACACTTCCTAAGGCTTGCAGCAAAGCTTTTCTACCAAGTCCCTTTTTCCTGCCATCAGCCTATGCATTATTCCTCTTAGCTATTCACTCTGCTCCTCCCAGCTACTTCAGGAATAACAAACTGCATGGGATAGGGAGAGAGAGATGCATGACTCACCTTAAAAAAAAAAAAAAAAAAAAAAGAGCAAAAAGAGCAAAAAAAAAGCAAAAGAGCAAAGTTCACAGTATAAATCTTTCTGAAAAGCGATGGTGAATTTAATAAGGGACAGGATTTTGGGAGGGAGAAGAGTAATTGGTTGGTATGACACGCATGCTCCAAGTGGCCTTCTGCTTTTTGTTCTCACTGTACAAAAAGCTACCAGGAAGTTGTGAGCTGAATTAATTTCTTACTTTTAAATAATTACATATCTAACTTATTTCTTAAGAAACCAATCTCATATCAAGTCATCATTTGTCCATGTTTAGTGTACCAAAATTATCAGCAACACTTCCTGATAAGCCAAAAAAATACTACTTCGGAAGGTAATTACTTTTATTTGGATGAAGCGTCTCAGCACCCCTGAATCAGATAACTGGAAATATTTCCTGGGGAGAAAGTCTGGTATTTAAAATCAGTGCTTTTTTTTCCCCTGTAAATTTCCATTACTTTTCTTCCTCCTCTCTCAAAGTATATGGAAACTTAATTTTACCTGCTGTGTACTCCTGCAACACATCATTGCCTCTTTTACCCAACAAGCATTTTTATTTTCTACGCTATTCTGGATGTTTTTCATTCCCCCTGCACTCAATTACCGAAGCGCAAAACTGTTGTCATTCTTTGTGCCTTGCCTTAGTGTTTAGGATACGCTGTTTCAAATTCAATGCTGAAGAACTGATCGATTAAGCTCTTCTTTTTAGAAGTTGTTGCGGCAGCTCCAGAATCTGTCTGTAAAACAAATTCTCTTATGATGTAACTTTAGATAGCAGGTAAAGACAGCTGTCTTCACAGACAAAATAACCCCAATTTATTTAAAGTCTTTGAAGCCTTTTCTTTCACCTTTCAACAGGTGCATTTTCTCCTAGTCGATCTCCTCATGCAGCGTAAAAATTCTAAGACAAATGCATTTATACCATATATTTATACAGACAGCAATATGCTGATCAGACATACCAGAAAATAATTTCACTTCCTGGACTACAGACACATATTAAAGAACTCGGAAGAGATGACTCTTAACAAAAAATGTACATGAAGTGCAAGTAAAATATTATAAATCCAAACTCCAGTAGAGCAAGACTACAATTACCTCCATCACTGTATCACCTTCTATGCCTTCCAGCTTCTGCTGTAGTACCCTCATCATCTGCACCCAGCACTCATTGGCATCCTAGGACAGCAACACAACGTTAAATGTGGCTAGTGGCAGAATGGCTGAATAAACAGTATTAAAACCATCCATCTACACGCTGTAAAACAAAATAAAGATTCCTTAACTAAGAATTTATCCCTATTCCAGCTTACATTTTCATACCTAGATTGCATTCAACTTTTCTAGAGAATATAAAAGCACAGTGGGATAAATTATTTTAACAGCAGGAGAATGTTAACATATTTGTGTTCTTGACTACCAAGATAATACAGATTTTTCAAAGAACAAGCTAATAATCGCTCCTTACCTGCTGAAGGTACTGTCCTTGATCCCCTTTCTCTGCAAACTGTGGGAAGGCCATATGTAAAAACTGCAGAAGAATGATAGGCGGGATACTGGAGGAAGTTTTATCCATGGAATCAAACAAGTCCCTAAGAGCTTGAAAAAAAGTGATTATTGTGAGAAGTGGGAAAAAAATTCAAACATTTCAGGAAGTTTAAAAATAACAGTATGATGACAGCAACATTTAAAGATCAATCATTTAACAGTGTCCAATTTGATCTTTCCAAAACAGGGTGAAATTTTCCAGGTGGAAGAACAGGTGCACCTAACAGCTCATTTGTGAACATGACTTTGCAAGTGTAAAGATGACAAATCTGAGCTTGGCACGTAGTGCCTTGTCTTTCCTGGCTGTTAAAAGAAAAACATTTTTGAACAGTTCAGATTTCACTTAACATTCAACTGAGGAGCAACGTTTTCACAGTAGGACAACACCTGGAAAAACCAGAAGGTGTTCACGATCTATACTCTAGAGCAGCTCGAGTTTCACCAGCTACTCAAAACCAAAATACATTTTCCCCAACTAAAATATCTAGAAAACACTCATGCTTTACTTAACATCCAGGAAAACAAATATCCGTGTGCATATGTGCAGACAGTTCCTAACTATGTGTAATTCCATGAATGATACCAATTGCATGACAACACACAGGGCTTTCTTTTTGGCCCCAGACACACTACTCTATACATCTCACCTAACCATGTTATAGCATTTTACCTCCACAAATCACTTCAGATACCCGTTAACCCTCACAACAACCCTGTGAGGTAGGCAATGGTCTGCGTCTTCACTAATTTACAAGCGGAGAGATTAATGACTGAATGATTCACCTGGAACTGATGAATCAAGATCACAAGGAACCAAGGTCAGTTCCTGCCTCTCTTTAAGGAATACCTTCAGTGACTTTGGTAAGAGGGACAATTGATACAAACAATTAAAAAAATGCCCTAAGCGTCATGCAGGAGTTCTTGACCAGCCCAGCACTAAAGAGTTGTGTAAGATTTACTCAGATCTTAAACGACTACGACTCCTAAAAAGGTACAGTTGTCATCTTAAAAAGAAAATAAGGGACAAAGTAAAGGCAGTGGAAAGGGGAGGGGCAGGCATGGTTGTATAGAGTAACCATTGAACTTACCACCCCAAAATTCGATCAGCAGGCATACCCACAAACTGGACCTTTCCTTCCTTATATTGTTTTGTTTTTCCTTAAATGGACTGGTAGAAATCCCAGTGTCCTGGCCCAGCATCTTAGTGGGGCAATGAAATAGAGTGAAAAAAGAAAAAGTGGACAAATAATACCCTTGTTCAAGTGTAAGGGGTCTAACTAGAATTCTAGTTAGAACATGGAGGTAAGGGGCCATGGTGAGCTCCCACAGTGTGAGCACCCAGATCAACACAGTAAGGAGGAACTTCCCTTTGGAAGATACCACTTTGTTTCAGTTATGAAATCTGCAGCAGTAGGGTAAAGGCTGAGACCACCGATAAAGCATCAGCTACCACCCTGACAGTAATGCTCAGCCAATAAAACATTAAAAAATATCAATGGAATATATATGCGAGGGGTACGGTACTAGCCTACAGCTGCTCACAAATATTTCGGCACAAAACGATCAGATCAGCAGATGGACGCAGTCACTTAGAAATTTCCAATAACCTTATGCCTACATGTAAAACAGTAACAGATATGAATGCTTTGTATCTAAACCTAGCTAACGTTTGAATATATTTCTCCTAGTGTGCAGCTCCGTAACACGCAGCGATGCACGCTTTGCAGCCATAGTCTAACCTTCAAAGATACTGAGTAACGAGTAAAGTGAGCTCTCCAGATCTGAAATTCCTAAAGTATATGCACTAAAGAAACATACGGAGAGCTCTAACTGCAATTTTCATCTCTAGTCACCAGGAAATCAGACAGTACCCTACCAGCCTATGTTTTTGTCTGAACACCAACCTGCAGTAATGTACTGAGCAGAGGCCATTTCTCCTGAAGCTCTTAAGGCACCACCATACCTGAAAGAGAAGAACAACAATTGGTTAAGTAGTCACACTCAATCACAAAGAGCACTCAAGTTTTTCAATCAAAGCAGGTGGCAGTCAGATTTAACCAAATCTATCAAAAGAACTCAATCATTACAATGGAAGTAATGGAAGAAAAGATTTACTCAAACCAAAGTCTCTGTTACTCTGCAAGCAATGCACGGGAGCACTGGCACACAGAAAATTAGCATCCTTGAGAACACGTTAAGTGCTACTTCCCCAATCCATTTGTCTCAAAGAAGCATTCTGTTTTTAAAGAGACTGAGAAAAATTCTGAATAGAAGCTACCTGATTTCTGAAACGTTTGCCGCACTGCTTTAGACGCATGGGAAGAAAAAACCTTCAAGGAAAGATGTCAGATAAAACGCAGAGTTGGAGAGCAGTCTTCCTCCTTCCACAGCAGAAGTAAAACAGGGAGAGGTGACACATTTTGGAGGAGGGGAGGCATTTCCCACTCTGGAAAAGTATGCAAGCCTACCCACACCACCAGGACCTACTACTCCTCATTAAATGATTCCTTCATTTACCACCTGCATGAGGAACAGATGGCTTTCTCGAAGGATCTCCAGATCCTCAAAGAATTTCTGAAGTTTTGACAAATGCGAAGGCCAGCTAATAATCAAACTAACCACTTTAAAAAACAACCATAAATCACAACATAATAGCTTTTTATTATTTTTTTTTAAATCCTGCACACTTGAGTAGTTGTCAGGGAAAACCACACAGTTTAATGATTCTATTCCCACACAGGAAAACACATTGTCTCTTCTGATAATGTCAAGGGGCCTTCAAGCAGAAGGAGGGTGCGTTCTGGTGCAATCTCAGACTGAACTTTAAAAATCCTGCTCATTGCCAGATGATGAGCAGGAAGCTGGCCTCCTGTCATGCTACAAAAATTGGGAACACCCTTGCAGAGATCAACTAAACGGATGATGAAAAATGAAGCCATACTAATAAATTTTCTCGTTTAAGACCATTCAGCCCTCTCCCACTGCCATATACCCTTCCATACCATTACCAAGCACAGAAGGCCAAATAAAGGCCAACTCTCTGGTGGCAAACAGAGCAGGAGTCTACAGACCCTGACTTCCCACAGACAAAAAGGCCACATCTTGTACTGCAATCTGCCAGCTTTAGAGGGTACATTATGGCATTTGGTACATCCCATTTGTCAAACACTCTGATTCCGTGTAGTGTCACACAGAAATAAACAGACTTTTCGAAAACGACAACACCAAAAAGCAAGAAAAAGGTTTAAAACAGAGCTCCCCTACTTCACAAATAGTTCCCAGTGCTGAATAGTCAAGGCTCACTTGCTAATAGAGTGGAGAAAATTTAAGTACTTGAATAATTAGTGTTTATTCTGATTATTATAGAACATCCAGTTAAATACCAAGGTACCAAGAAAGCACTGTATTTTAAGGAAATCAATTTAACCAAGACAGCAAAGTTCTACCTAATCCTCACAATCTTTAAATACTGATGGTTCTTTAATTATAACTCATCGGGAGGACAAATCCAGGCTGATACTGCCACACATTCTTTCTTAATCTGATCTTTAGAATTTTCCCAAGAGTCTCTTGCAGATTCCTCACCAAAAAAAGTCTCTTCCATATTTCAGTCCAGAATCACACAAAAATCAGTCAGAAAAGTTACTCTACAATCAAAACCCATAAGGTAGATTCTTATAGACATGGCTTCTGTTCCCTACACATCCACATCACACAAACTCCAACTTCTTCCAGTTTGCTGCCACAGTAATGCCCACGGATCCATCACAAAGCTTCCCGTTTCATCTCCAAGTACCAAAAGGTCAACATATTTCATATTATAAAACTGAAAACACATTATTCAACAAAGCCATTAAAATATATATAATGTGTTCTTCAAAGGAACAGGACTCCCACACACTCCTTTCATACAAAACCAGGCCATACGAACAAACACAGAAACGAGGGTTCAGAGTTCAGCAGGCTTGTTTAAGCGTTTTAAACAAGTCTTCGCAAGAGTTATTTTTTGGCTAGGCAAACCTCATTCTCTTCATTAAAAGCCAGTTCCAAAAAACACACAGTCCTAAGTCTTTTTTTTTTTTTTTTTAAAGCATAGACTAGCAAAGCCATAGGATAAAGTTTAATTAATCATTAGCTTAATCCTTAATAGATTTTAAGAAAAACTTATTGTTATGATAATCCATAGCAGGCATTTTGTGGAAGTCTTCTTAACACTATTTCCTAAGCTGAAGAAAACATTCTAGTCATGGTATTTTTACACCAAATCCTACCTTTTAAGGGCCTCTTTCACTTCTGGCACAGAGCGGATACACTGAACTGTAGCGTTCATGTAGCAAGTGTTGCCAAGGTTTGTCAATCCACATGGTAATTCCATCTACCAAAAAATTTACAAGGGTGCTTAAAGGTCTGAGAGAGATGCGTAACCATTTTTTCATAAATGCTATAAACTGACAGCAACTCGCAAGAAAATGAATGATCAGAGAAGCACAAAAGCTGGAATATTCCATCAGACTATGTTATTGAGTTTTCCTGAGCCATTTTCTGCTTATATTAATCTATTTCACAATTTGTTGCTTTTAGAGGACATCCAGGAATGCTTTATGTTTTTTTCCCGTGCATGTTTAGTTTAACAAGCATATTGTTCAAGTATGGGAGTCATTTAGAAAGCTCATTTATGATCTAATTCAAATTCTGACCTTAAAATTCTACTTCCATCACATTTCCACAAATACTTCTGTGACCTACACTGATGTTTTAATTAAAATCAGTTTCCAGTAGAACTCTGAATGGGATGAAGTTCATAGCTAGAAACAAAAAGCATTCTTTGAATCCTTCTCCAGAAGTCGGCAACAGATCTGATCTTTTTACACAATTTGTTAATTTCTGAAGTTCTGACAAATGTGAAGGCCAGCTAATAATTAAGCTAACCAGTTTCAGAAACAACCATAAATCACAACATAATAGCACTTTGTTTCTTTGTTTTGTAAAAATCCTGCATATTTGAGCAGTTGTCAGGGAAAATCATGTATTTTAATGGTTCTATTTCCATATGGGAAAACTTATCTAATCCAGCAACATCAAAACTATCTTCATTTTGGAAAGAAAAGTTTACCTGATATAACATTACTTACAAGAACAAACAAAACCACAAACCAAACATGTTTTCCCTTCACAGATACAAAGAAGGCAGTAAACACTTTGCACGTCTAACAGCTCTTATTCAGATAAGAGTTATGGACAACAATACGGCAAGGGTAATACAAAATTTGTCTTCAAAAGCATCAGTGATGCTATTTTTAAGTGTGCAGTTTAGTAAATTTTCTAAAGAAAAAATAGCATTAGTTATTTGACTTTTAAAATATGTTCCAGACTTCCATCACTGGGTCATCCGTGTAAATTTTGTGTTTAAGAAGCTATAAATACTCAACCAAAGAATTACCATTTCAAAATGTACTTTTAAGCAACTACAAGTTCTTAAAAACTTGCCATTTTTTCAAAGGTTTACAAGAAACTGAAGTTGAGAATATGCTTACAGCTGAAGCCAACTGCTCCTCTGTCATGTCTTCTACAAAGACGGGTCGAGCAATGGGCTCTTCTGGGAGTGCATCTGCAGAGCCCATCATTAGTAAGGTCATCCCCTTGAAAGACAGTAAAAATAGTAGTAAGTATTTAAGCTCAGTTACTTCCTTTAAAAAAATCATTAAGGTCTTAACATATTTCATGTACTTCCCCTAAGATAAACTAGATCTTCCTCTTAGTTTACAGAGCTGATATGGTACTGTTTCTTACAGGTATACATCCCTAGAAAATAGATTTAAAAAAAAATATATATAACCCAGTCTCTCAATCTCTCTCAAAAAAGGCTGTAATTTTCTAGTTATCTAAAAAGCATTCTGAGGATGTTAAACTTAACAAAAAGTCACTTCAGGCATGAGGACAATATAACAGTCAGGGGGAAAAAAATCTTGTTACCATGCCTGCCGGACTATTCACAAGGTAAAGGAGTCTGTCAGTATTCAACGGGGATAGAGCTATACATTAAAGGGAGAGAAAAGGGCTATCTGCAGGCCCTGAAAAATAAGGTGCTAAGGAGAAAGATGGGCAACAGAAGAGACAGAAACTGCTTTCACAATGTAAATAAATCCCTAGAAGTTGTATATAACATTGTTAAAATAAATAAGGCAGCTATAAGCGTAACAGTATGCAGAAAAGGACAAGAGTATTACATTCTGGAGTTTTTGCTTAATGACCGCTACATGAGCTGCAACTTATTGCTACAGGCTGCTACGAGCTGCTCAGGAACTAATAACGAGGGTAAGAGTCACGCTAACTTACTCAATCTGCTCAATAAAGAACTGGAGTAAAACCTGTACCAAACAGATGTTACAAGATACCTACAGAAATGAAAACGATCAAAAACAGAAAAATCTTTCTGGTTCCCTGTTACAAAATTACATAGGTAAGAAACACAAATATGTTCACTCTTTGCTCTTTTTTTGAACAAATTCAAAGGTGGGAATAAGCATTACTGGTGGCTTTCTTTTTAAAGAACAGCTATCTAGTACAGGAGATGCCTTTCTGTGGGTTGTTAAAAAAGGAAATAGGCAGAGCAGTAGCTTCAGCATTCCTAACGTAAGGATTCTCCACACCGTGGATGTACAAGTGCAAGGGACCACAGCCAGCGCCCAGGTTCACAAATTCTCTTAAATAACATCGCTTATTATCATGGGCACAGACAGACTACACAGAAGGCCCACTCATCTGACCCAGCACGTTTCTTGTAAGAAAGAAAGATACTCCAGTAATTCACAAAGATTGTGTAATTTCTCTGCTGATGCTAATTTTTTTTCTTTATTATTATTTTTACAAATCAATGGTAAGGACTTAGTAAGAATGCTTAGCTGTGACAACTCTGCAATTACCCTTTATCAAGGCCTGATTTTTAAGAAAAAATACCCGCTAAGACAGAATTCATATAGAAGCAAGAATTTTACATTTTACTAGTTTGAGTTTTATTTTAGCATTTAAAGAATTCAGTTATTCCTTAGAACTTACATTTTTTATTTTTAAGTTTCCCCAGTCATCGTCCTGTATTTGAAATGAAATAAAAGAGAAGTTAATCATTTTCCACTAAAAGACATTAATATTAATCACGTATTTCTAAACATACAACTATGCTTCATCCAAAATTCCAAATATAAATGATTTACACATCAAGTCTTGTTTGACTAAAATACAAAGCAATCAAACCATCTTTTAAATACAGCTCTTCATTTGCTCTTTAACGCTGCTTGGCTGTAAACATATTTTCTAAGAAAGCTGTCTATGTTGCATTACACTGAGGCAAGTCTCCAGCACATCAAGTATTTCTTAAGCATTTCTTTAACTAAAAATTAAAAAGTTGCGTTCAGATTCCAAACATTAAAAAGGAACAAAAAGAAACTCCCCACCAAGCAGAGCAGATTTTGGGGCAAACAAGACAAAAAGTGTTTTAAAACAGCAGTACCTCCCAGTCATTTAGCAAGAAACTTTTGCTAATATTTCCTAGTATGAGGCAATGAATCACAAAGTATTTGTGAAAAGTATACTCGGGATACAAAGAAAGATCTTCTAGGGAAACACTTAAAAATATTGTTAATTACGTTACAGCGCGATAAAGAAATAATACAGAAAAGAGATTTCTACCTTCAAAGTTCCTCCTTTAACCATCACCTTCTGTCTAGCTGGCTGAACTCCAGTCAGTGCGAACAACTGGGCTTTGAAGACCATTGGAGGTTCATCAGTGTTAAGCTCCACACCATCGAATTTCTCTTTTCCCCATTTCACATTAACTGCAAAACAAAAGTATTTTGAAACTAGGTTATTTCCTAATAGAAAAGAACAGAATTACCAAGATTGAGCCAGTGTTTCCAATCTTGGACTTTACACCATCTCAAAACATCAGTTTTCAGCTCTAAGATGTGTCAATAATCAAGCTAAGGACCTCTTTTAGTAAAGGCATCCCTACAAAGCAACTATATAATTCTCCTTCAGTGGTAAGCATACGCTCTTTAAAAACCAAGCTTTGAGAGCCACAGCGTTGGTTTCGCACAGTGACACGAGGTGGTAAGCACACGCTGAGACAAGCCCCGCACCGTGGCACACCTTCTGCTGCCTCCTAACGTGATGTTAACCTGGCAGTGCCACTGCCAAGGCAGCCGCTGTTACTGCCTTCCTCAGCTTGGGCAGCACGCATGAAAAACGTACCCACACCAAACACAGGCAGCAGCCTCGCAGAGGCTGCAGATCCCAAAGCCTTCACCCCAGTATGGGTATAGGGCTGGAATTAAGAATTGAAATGATGCTGGGTCACACAAGGGTAGCTCTCAATGCTGAAAATGGGATTGCTGGCAGAAATGTTAGGCGCAGCGACACAAAGGCATGGTTATTTTATTTTGGTAAGGCTAACACTAACCAATGCAAAAACTCCTGGAATAAATTGTGTTTTTAAAGAAGAGTTACGCTTCTTTGATCTTCTCTAATCAATCACTCTCATATGTACAAAAGGCTACTTCAACATGCTGTCGTTTTGCTGAAAGTCTGCAAAATACTGCACACAGTGATACCCTACGTGCATAGTGAGCAGCCAAAATATTGTGTTTTGAGAGTCCTATCCTTCTGCCTACCTGTCCAGCTCGTAAGTAAATCTACTGTGGCAATTCACTCCGGGTTTCTTTCACCACCAAACTCTTGGAATTGTGATTAAAAAAAAAGAAAACTTTGGAAGAGGTGAGGATGTCATGTACGCACGGTGCTTGTGATGGGTAACGGGGAAGAATCAACAAGACTCTCCATAAGTTATTAGCCTGCACAGCACCTCAATGCCAGGCTTTTCGGTATGACTGGCAGAAAGCACCACCTCATTTGCACAGCCTGATGGTTTGTTTGTTTGTTTGTTTGTTTTAATATAAAAGGCATCCATTATTTCGCACAGGCAGGATTTACCAAACCCCAGCCTCTTCCCATTTCCTGGGACGCGCACCCAGCCGCTGCCCAGGCCAGCCCTCGCGTTTTGGAGCAGCGGGGCACGCAGCCACCGCACATCCCTCCCTGCCAACTTTCCCTACAGCAGGCAGGGAGCTCCCCAGCCCACCAAACCCTTTAACTCTGAACCCTGAGGAGCCCAGGGCGGGGGGCTCAGCCTCAGCTCGCACACGCGGCAGGCCGGCGGCACCCATGGGCACGGCCCGGGGCCGGGCCGCTCCCCCCTTCCCCCCCGGCTCACCTGAGAAGAGCGGCATGGCGGCGGCGGCGGCCCGCGGGGCACGGAGGGAGGGCAGGAGGGAAGGAGGAGGGCGGCTGATGGCGGCCGGGGCCGTGTGTCTGTCCGGGTCCGTTCGGCGGCGGCGCCCCGCCGGGCCCTGAGCCACGCCGCCCCCGGGATGACGCTGCGGAAAGGCAGCGGGCTGCGTGCGCACCAACGGAAGGGCGGCGCCGGCATGGCGGAGCTGCCGCCCTCACGGCCCCAACGGCCGTTAACCGCCATTAACGGCCGCCCCTGTGGGGAAGCGACCCCGGTTCCCTCACCCTGAGGGGAAGCGCTTCTGCCGCGGGGTGAGGGGGGAGTCGGCTCGCTCCCCGCTGACCCAAAATGAGCGGTTGCCCGAGCGGCACATCTAATTCGTTAATAAATTTTTTGGGGAAAAAAAAAGTGGTTTTGAGCAAACCGAGCGCGGAGCCACCGCGAAGTGCGTCTAGGAAGGGTTGAGAGGGGATGGTTAACGAACCAGCAACTGCAGGTTTAGTTTTCGGTGAAAGGTGGCTGCTGAGGAATGCCGAAAGAATCCTCCAAAGAGTTAAAAAAAAAAATAAAAATAAATAAAAAATAATAATAATAATAAAAAAGATACTACAATCAATAAGTTTAGGGACATTTCACCTGCTTCTACAAAAGCTATTGGTGGTTTGGCCAATTAAAGAAACCAAAACCGTGTTTAAACATATAAAAAACAAGTGAATGCCAGAATGAAACATCTCGAAGCTCTCCTCTTGGTTTCCTCAGACCCCTCCGAGCTATTGCCTCTGGAGACCCCGACACTACTCCGCCAAGAAATATATTTCCTTCACAAACGCTGCTCCTAGAACATGGTTTTCAGCTCCAAACAGTTGACAGTTTTACAGAACAGCCATAAAAAAAATAATCCAGGCCTTGCAAATAAGCTTTAACATAGAAGGCTTGGAAATTTAATTCTAGGTTTGTCCTGGAAAGGGAGCAAAGTGGATTCTGTTGTTCACTGTAGACATGTGAAGGAGAAGCTCTGGGGAACAAGGGTTGTTTTACAGTGAAGCTGTGATGGCTGAAGTGAAGCTCTTATCTTGAGTTATGATGGAGTTTGCAATTACTGAGGCAAACTTAAGCACTGTAAAAGGCTATCAGCAAGCACGATGAATCATTTACGAGTTTGGGTTGCTTAAAGGAGACAAGCTAGCTTTCTAGAAAACCTTTAGTCCAGCTCGGGTGAGGTCCTGCGGAACAGATCACAGCTGCCTGTTCATGAGTGTCAATGCAGGATATTTCCAGTCTAACCATTTGTTCTCAATACTGACAGCCACCTCTACAGAGATCGTTTATTCCTGGGTCCTAAACGAAAACTGAAGCTGAACAGAACGCGTTCTCCCATTAGAGGATCAGGTCTCACCTCAAGCACATACAGAGTTTGGAAAGGCACTAGAGGGTGCTGTGCTGAAAGAGAAGAAACTGGCTTTGTACCTGCAGGAAAACACTTCCCAGCCTCCCCACGGTGAAGAACCACTACCTCCCGCTTTTCCTTTTCTTTCCTCCATGATCTTTTAGGCCTTTTCGCTCCCGTAACAGCTTCCTGCCTTTTTCCTTAAGGAGAGGATCACCAGACAGATGCTGGCGTCTTCGAATCTTGCACATCCTGACGTAAGGAATATAGAAACAAGGAGTGCACAATATAGAAACAGGAGGCCAAAAGTGCCTTTTCATGGCTGTGGTAGAACAAAAATACTACTCTTCATTTCAGATAATTAGTCTCAGGAATTAAAATACTGCATTTACTTTTCTTGTTTCTTTACAGGGAAGATGCGTTATCCTCATCCAGTACATTTGACACATGCATGTCTAACTATACTTTTTTTTCAGCGAGGAACATAATGTTCTTGGGAATCCTTCTGTGTATCTTCAGGCTTTAAAAGCTTTGATGAATGTGTACTCACAGCTCAGGTAGGATCCAATCACGTGCAATCCTGTCTTACAGATAACCACCACACATATTCAACTCAGAAGAATCTTAAAGTGCCTTAGGTGTGATTTTACAGTGTCCTAGTGTTTTGTAGTGCTCTACACATTTAAAAACAAAGTTCTTCACCTATAAGGTCAGCATTCCACTTCACCACAAAGCTTTGACTGTCTCCAGATGAAGACCCAGAAAACAAGCAACAGAAACAAGATATCTGAAAAAACACAGTATGCACGTTTCCAGCCCCGCAGTGGGCTAAGCAATTAAAAAACAAAAACAAACAAACAACAAACAAACTAACTAACTAAAAAACACATAAGGGAATCAACCTGGCTGCCGTGTGCAGGAGCAGCTCCTAGAGCTGCCACGGGGGCCTGTGGCATGGCACAGCCTGGGCACCCCCATCCTGAAATCCACCCTTGCATCTGGTCCCCAGGTGACAGTAACAAGATGAAAAACGTGAAACATAACATAACCATTCCTCTGTGTGTTCTTCCTCTGTGTGTTCTACATCGATGTTGATATTCTTCTCCATAACATGAACAAATAGCTTCTTGGAAAGGAACCTAATTCGTGATTTTTTTTTTTCTTGTTCCCCCCCCCCGCTTAAATATTTGGGATAACTAGTTATCAAATATAGGGTAGGTAGGGATTATAGTTTTGAACTATAAGAGGGGAGATTTAGGCTAGATGCTAGGAGGAAATTCTTCACTCAGAGGGTGGTGAGGCCCTGGCACAGGTTGCCCAGAGAAGCTGTGGATGCCCCATCCCCGGAGGTGCTCAAGGCCAGGGTAGAACCAGACGGTCTTTAACCCAAACCATTCTATGATTATCTACATAGGGATTGTGGCACCAAGTTGTTAAAGGAATCTTGTTTAGTGATAAGTAACAACAATAATATGGTATGTAGGTCTAGATTCTTGGCTAACATACCGCAATTATGGAAAACTAGGAAAAATAATTGAAAAGCAGAAAATTAAGGATGTATGAAATCTTAGACTTTTTTTTTTTTCCCTACATTTTTTCCCCTAGTAACACCAAAACGTTTCAGGCCGAATAATTTAATATGTGATCTGCAAACGTCTTTGCTGATGCATCCCCAGTCTGGCATTACCTTTTGCGTCTGTCTTTAGGTGCATGCTCCTTCCACAGATGCCAAGGCATAACACGGGGAAGCAGCAGAGACCACAGAGGAGGATTTAAATTCTCTTAGACTGGCATTGTCCTGCTCTCATTCTTTTTGTTTTACAGCTGTACCACATCAGAAATGCTGGTTTCCTACTGATGCCCTAGTGATAATAGGGCAACCATGAAGGTTAAAGGAAATTGAAAACAAGCATAAAAAAGCAGCGTCAAGAGATGGAAAATAGAGGCAGATTTTTTTATGATCAATGCATACACAAACTTGCAATAAGTAATTTCCTTTTTATATTAAAAAAAACTCCTCTTCCCTATTTGCATTTTTCATGTTTGTACCAAGTACATTAAAAATTACCACCACAGTTCACCAGCTCACAGACGGAAGCTCAGCACCTGCCACCAGTGTTTTCTCACCACGTAATCATCGATTTGCTTCTGGCTATAGCCTCTGTGGCTGCTGCGAAAACCCACTTGTAGGAAAGGCAATACCATTTTCTTACTATTCAGGCTTTTTTTGCCACAGTTGGCTACTCTTCCATAATTTTTATTTTTCTGTTTCCTCCAGGAGAAATACTTGAGGAGGAAATGAAGAAGAGCAGATTTGGGCATTCTACCACCGTTAGTGAGCTTTCAACCCAGTACAATAATAGGAAATGGAAATAAGGCAGCAAATAAAAATCACAGAATCTAGACGTCTGATTTCCCCAAATGGCATGTAAACCTACAGCTTCGCCTGCATGAATGAAGCCATGCTGATTTATGCCAGCTCTTCACAGCTTCTACATTTTCTTGATGACTCTGCCACTGTTAAATGAGCAAAGAGAGGAATCAATAACACCGGCAAAAGCTAAACAAAAGAAGGCAAGACAGAAAAAGTGGAGCTGTAGTGAACATAGCATAACATTTTTTTATTTTTTTTTCTTCCTGCTAGATAGCAAAACCCATGTTTAGTAACTTTTAAAAAAATTGATTTAATAGCATTTTTCCCCAAAACTTTTGCTTGCAGTTGAGATTACAGGTATTACACCAGAAACCTTTGGCAGAATTTGTTATTCAAAGTGTAGCAATTGTTGTAGATAGGCACCTGGCTTAAAGAAAACAAGTGCCAACATCAGTACAGCAGCACACACAAACTGTAATTTGCATGTCTAGACTTTATTATTACAGTATTTCAGTTGCAACCTACCCTAGACATACAGGTCAACATAATTTTACACTTCATTATGTCTGCTGCTTTTTTTTCCCAAGGAAAATCAGCATTTAAAAAGAACTGCAGCATTTCAGCACTGGCACGTCCTGTCACTTCCAGAGCTTTTTAGCAATCTGTAGAGCAAATCCATTTTTTCCTCCTCCCACCAGTCATTGTACATTCATAGCAGGTTTTACGCTTTTTTTCCAATTCATAAAACACAGACTTACAAGATACATTTTTAATGTTTTTGAGAAAGATTAATTATTCAAGAGAGAGGCTCTGATCCTGTAGACATAAACCAGTTACAAAAAGGAACAGTGGAAAAGCAATGCAAAAATTCATCTGGTTTGGTGCGTGACCTGGCCCTTGACCTTCTTGCTCTAGATTTCCCATAATATATTTAATCACCCTATTACATTATTTCCCCTCCAGGTCCATGAGGAGAGGCTAGAGCAGGTCAGGAAGGTAGTCTTTACTACGTGCTTCATCCACAGCTTTGAAAATTGCTGACGTTTCTGATACAGCGAGCTCGACACAGGGGAACCTTTTGAAATCACCACATACCGTCCACCTATCTACGCTTCCCATCACTGTGACCTTCAAAGTCACAATTGTTTGCGTAAAACTTGTCCCTACTGGTCCAGTCTTCTGAAGACCGTGGCGGATTACCCAGGGCGGCTCACAGACAGCTTCATGGCATGCACAGGCTGTTTTTCCTCTTTGGAGCAGGGTTCCCTCCCCTCAGATAAGACTTCTGCATCATGAAGGACGAAGCATCTTTACACCAGAACCTTCGTGATCACAAGGCAAGTTCGGCTGGGTGGCTGAATAATATAATTATGCTATTACAGCAGGCCAGGAGAATAAGGGAATGAAAAAAATTAATATGGTGTTTACTAATTCATGTGCAATAGCAAAAAAAAAAAAAAAAAACATTTTGGTCCCCTGATGGAAATGCACCTTCTGCTAGGACCTGTTGCAATGTCTGAATGCTTAGAAAGACGTGTAAGATGCAGTCCGGAGAAAACACCATGCCAGTCATTTTCAAACGGGTCCTTCCATAAATTACTTTATTTCTCATTAAATGAGCACAGAGTCATAACCATATTAATAACAGATATGTTTATTATTACATATCCATCAGTGCGGCTTTCAATACCACTTGAAACATGCATATCGTCCTAAGGACGATTCAGTTTTCCAGTGCTTCTTATTTAATACACAACTGCAAAGCCATTATAAATTACTGAGGAGGTATTTGGTTAAGAAATAAAATAAAATAAAACCATACTGCCCATACCATGAATGTATTCCTGCTACAAAGCAAGAAAGTCTGACAGCATTTACTGAAATTCCTGAATTACCTGGAGCTTGTGTTATATGCTTTTCTTTTTGCATTGCCTACACATTTCTTGCCTTACAAACCAGAACCAGTCCCTTTGTAAGAGGAATTCTCGTTCAAAGACTGTATTTAATTTAGAAAATTCATCTAGCGTCTACAATACTTAAACCAATTAAAGTTCAGTAAAAGCCACTGATATACAATAGTTTTGCTTTTTTTTCCTTTTTCTGAGGTTTCCTTTGTTTACTTTTACATTTCTACATTTACTGACATGGCAATAATACAATTATCTCAAATTAAGGCACTAAAAGGACAACGTAAAACTCAGTAAAAGTGTTCTAAGAATAATTTACATTTCAAACAGTGCATATATGTTTGTTAACTTAATGTATGTTATCACTTAAAAATTGTAAGGCAATACATTACACAGTTATAGAAATGATGTACCCCAAAATATGCTTCCAAACTCGGTTCTCCTTACTGTTAGTTCCTAATGCCTCTAATAGTAAAAGAATTCAGTATGGCTTGGCAAAAATGCATAGATTAAAGGCAATTACTTGTTTTCCCCCCCCCGCCCCCTTTACAAACCTGCTGAATCGGTATTTTGTAAAGCATAATGCAAAATATTTAACACTTTGATCCATTCCATAGTGGGTGATTAGCATTAAGGCTGTTAAGAACTCTGCAGTGAAGGCACTGAAGTTCAAGTGATAAGGCTTCATTTTTAAGCTAGTTCTGCAGTCTTCAAGAGCACAACTTTGAGTCTTGAAAGCAATTGCAGTCCTTCTCATTGAGAAACCTTCCTCCTCTACTCCGTTTCATATGCTCATCTTGACATAAATATTCCCCTCACAGGGTAAACAGTCTTCTTCTTTCACTGATACGCAGAAAGTTGGCTGTATTTCATCATGATTGACAGGCTTGCTTTTTTTTTTTTTAATCCAAAAAGGCAGCACCTTTTTTTTTTTTATACACCTAGCTAAGCTTTATTTGCTTTAACTTGCATTACATAGTAATAATTAATCTAATCTACCTTTAGGCAAACCCGCAATTAAACACCCTCAGCGTGCTTTTGTGCCAAAGCAAGGAGGAGACAGTAATAGCAATCTTAACCCTGAAGCCTGTGATAGTTATGTTGAAAGGAACAACAGCCTGTCTGCACTGCTCGGTGTGGTTAAAAAAGCCCTGTTTTTCAGACCGCATCCCAGGAGATTCCATTAAGCACTGTACATGTGGTTAGCTGGAACAAAGAAGAAAACAGACAATTAATACTAAATGCAAAAATTAGTTTCATAATATTGGGGCATTATGGTAAGAGCCTCACCGTAGAAAATACCTCAGTTAAATTATTTTTCAATTGACATCTGTAACACTAAACACATCTTCCACAACGCGTTCTTAATTTCTGACAACATTACATTTACACAGAGATCAGGCAGACGATAACGTTAATCATTTACCAGTAAAGCTGCAGTAAGAGTAAACAATCATGAGTGTATTTATGGCAAGCGTAAGGTGACCCTCTTTCACTTGCAGGACAAGAAAAGGCTTTTGTCGGGCTAAGAGCGCACACATGCAGTTGCCAGAGCTCATCTGATACACAGGAGTTTTGTGTTAAACATGCATTAACTTGATCAGGTGCCCAAGTCCAAGTATATTCAAACAAAGCACCTCAACTGTGCTGATACAAAGAGCATAAATTAGCATGCTATAAACTAGGAAGCGTAGGTTCAGATCTAGAAGCAGTACTGCAATTGCTAGCAAGTTCATTATGAAGGTCTAATTCATATTTATTAGTGGTAAGGCATTAAAATGAGGAGGAAGACTTAAATGAACTTATATTTGAGGTTCGTTTTAATGGGTCTGATACACGTCCCATAAAGTCAATAGAGCACTGCCTATCAACTGCAAAGAAAGCCAGATCAGATCTAAATGAAATGTAATAAAAAATGTATTAAAGAGTGTGTTAAAGTCTGTATCCGTTCAATAAGATATAGAATGCCTGCTCACAAGGTAGGACTTCATGAGACTGGACTGTGCTATTCTGTCTGACAAGACAACAATTTCCAGATACTTGGTAACAGCTAAGATAAAAGTGCATCCCATAAAAAACACCACTGCTTCTCTTACTCCTTTCCTCTTACTCCTTAAGTACAGAGGTCAGGATGAGAACTGCAGGGTGCAGCAACTTGAGTTCCGGGAGGCCAATCTAACAACTCCCTGATACCTGAAAGGAAAAGGGTTCCTCCTCCACTTATCTTCCCAGTCCCAGCGGAGCAGCCTCCTACCTACCTTTCCTCAGCTTCAGCAGTCACCACACTTCTCAGTGTGCTGATCCCACTCACCAAATAAATGTAGCGTTCTTTTTGACAGGCAGGAAACTGAGTTGTGGACCTTTATGAAAGGGACCAAAACGCTCAGCTCACGTACCTACCCAGGAGCAAGCGACAGAAGAGCAGGGAAGGAAGACAAAACAAGAATCCTCCCCTTAGAGTGGAAACCAGCTGTCAGTATAGCTCAGCTACCGTCCAATCACCAGTGAAGTGTTCAGTGTAAAAGATTTGCTGTAAATTTATTTAATAATCTAAACATCTGGTACATTAGAAGTGACTTCTCCTGCTGGAAGTCTGATGCCCCTTCCTGGGCATACAGAACAGCTTGAAAGAAGTTCCTACCCAATCTTTTTTTTTTTTTCCTGGTACTTTTAAGCTTGGTGTAACTCCAAATCCTTCCATCATTCACTCACATCGCCTGCAAGTGCCACGCAAGCCCCGTTACGCTGCAGTTAGCCCAGCTTCAGCTGTCTCCCCTCTACACAGCGGGGCTGGAGCGTGCACAAAGCGTGCACAAAGCCGCCCAGCAGCTCCTCGAGCGTCAGTGCCGTGTGCGGGCTCCCCACCTGCCTCCTGCATGCAGCACAACGGGCTGGCAGCACGCACATACCTAGCGCTCTCGCTGGTCAAGAGCTGTGCCTCTCTAAATTGTTTATGCTCAACATGCTTCTTCCTCCACACTCGGTGCCTACAATATGCAGCAGTAAAACAGTTTGCCGTAAATTAATTACGTGTTCTAAGAAACTACGTCAATATTAAACATCGTTAAGAAACAAGATTTCTAAGGTCAAATACTAACTATGTCACCAAGTTCACTAATGGATACAGGCCAACTCTAGGAAGAGCTGGGAGAGGGAGAAGGGATGTAAGGGTTTCTTTCTTGTTGTGCTTCCTCCTGACGTTTTTTCTCGATTGAAAACATTCCTGGATTAATTCTCTGCCAGAAATAGATACATTTACTGAGGTAATCTGTGAAGCTCAAAGAAGATAAAGCAGGAGCGTGCAGCTCTCCTCCTTTTAGTGCTAGTGAGCTATTAGGATTGTTGTATCTCTGTATGTCTCAGCCAATGATCTTTAAAATAATGTTTTCTCATTCAAATGAAAGCTCCTCTTCACTACCTCCACGTTTCTATGATTCTGTACCATTCTAACAAGACAAGTGCCCACAGGATTAATTACAGAAATTGTGTAACTGATCTCCCCAAACAGACCCATTCTTTTAAGAGCTACTGTAAAGTTTCACATACACAACTGTTCACCCTGTAAGGAATTAGCTGTAAATTTGGGTCGTGCTGAAGACCACCATGAACAGCATCTCCATTAAGACAGAATGAAAAAGAATTAATGAATTGATTTAAAAAATCAATCACTACTTTTGCTGTTCCTTACTTACCAACTCCCTGTATAACTGTAGTTGGCAATAGGGCAGGTGACAAGAATCCCAGTCTTGCAGCATCACGTTAGCTGCTGGTGGATGGCAAAGGTGACCCTCTGCACCTTACACTTGGGTAACTATCAATTTAAACTATGAAATGTATGCTGTGTTGGGCTTGTATCCTGTCTGTTTTTAAAGGCAGACCTTTTAAGGTCTGCTTTTAGTAACCAGTTTCTAGAATCCTCTGATTATTTTTCTATCACATGATATATAAAAATCACTTGGTATTTTTTTTCCCCAGTCACAGACCAAGAGTATTTCAACAGTTCTATTGTAAATAAAGATGTTAAATAACAACTATTAATGATGCATATTTTAAATCAGCAGATGCAACTTAGAGACAAATTTTTTAAAAGATATGGCTAATCTTGGTGGGGAGAGAGGTAACATTTTTTAATAAATCCCAGAAAGTTGAGGACTGAAGGAAGATTAAGTTTGGAAACACTGAAGTATTATGAAGCTTATGGAAGTTGGGAGAAGTGGACATTCTGTAGACAAGAAGATTTAACAAGATTTCACATCTAACTGTCCACCTATTCAGTTATTTGGGGGGAAAGGAACATGCGTACTGTCAGAAAGCAAGTTAAAAATCAGTACGATGTCCTCGCATTAAAAAAGAAATATATTTTAAATCTGGCCCTGGTTAATGCACAGGGTCACAAATAGCTCTACCAAACAACTGATGAGATAAGAGAAGACAGGGAATGAGTGAGCAAGGAGAAGGGATGGAATCATCATTTAACCTGCCTGACACTAACAGAAATAGCATAAACAGTCCGAGAATCCGGAAGTTTCTTGGTGGCTTCTGACACAAACCCATGAATCCCTGGTTGATGAGAAGCTCAATGTGAGTCAGCAATGTACATTTGCAGCCCCAAAAGCCAACCATATCCCAGGCTGTATCAAAAACAGCGTGGCCAGCAAGGTCGAGAGGGATGATTCTCCCTCTCTGCTCTGCTCTCATGAGACTGTACCTGGAGCACTGCTTTCAGCTCTGGGGCCCCCAGCATAAAGACATGGACCTGTTGCAGTGAGCCCAAAGGAGGGCCACGAGGATGATCAGAGGGCTGGAGCACCTCTCCTATGAGGACAGGCTGAGAGAGCTGGGGTTGTTCAGCCTGGAGCAAGAAGGCTCTGGGAAGGCCTTCTGGGAAAGCTCTTATAGTGGCCTTCCAGTACCTAAAGGGGGCCTCCAGGAAAGCTGGGGAGGGACTCTTTGTCAGGGAGCATAGTGATAGGACACGGGGGAATGGCTTTAAACTAAAAGAGGGGATATTTAGATTAGACATTAAGAAGAAATTCTTCACTCAGAGGGAAGTGAGATACAGCAACAGGCTGCCCAGAGAAGCTGTGGCTGCCCCATCCCTGGAGGTGCTCAAGGCCAAGCTGGATGGGGCTTTGAGCAACCTGGTCTGGTGGGAGGTGTCCCTGTTCATATTTTCCATATGTGAACTGGTAAATATACAAATGACAGGAGAATTCTGTCTATTCCCCCTTTCAGGATTTAAGCAGAGATTTAGACCACCAATTCAACAGCGTTAACAATAGAGTTATTTCACAGTTTCCTGTTAAATAAGACTTAAAGAGTTTTTTGTTTTGTTTGTTTGTTGGTTTTTTTTGAAGTTAAAAAGATCCATAGCTTTTGTAGTTTATTTCTCACCTAGTTTTTCCAGAAGTATTTTTAACAGCTTTTCGGAATGACTGATTTGCTGAGGATCTTGTAGACATAGTTCTAGGAGACGCTCGAACGAAAGTAGATGGCGGGTTCTTGGGGATCTTCTTTACTAAATGAGTCACCCACTTCTTCTGTTCATCTTGACAGGATGCCAGTAGCAACATGTCTCTTGCTGAAGTTACATCGTAACTCACTGTACATAAAAGGTAGAAGATGAATCAGGGAAAATTTGGATTTGTTATCAGAACAACAAATTATGACATACCAGTTGCACCACTGGAAAAAAGAACAGCTTCTCTATACGTACTTGTATCTGAACGTTTTATGTATTTTTAGAAGGCAATAAACAGCAGGAGAAATTATAAATACTGTTGTTGGTTTTTTTTTTTTCAATTGTTGTGTCTCTTCATTAAAATTCTTGATTCTAACTCAAGAAATGAGACATTTTACACTCATTTCAGTCTTACGCTGGAGAAGTTGCATGGGTACCTCATGACTGACTTCCAGAGTACATACTCCAAGTGCTCCATTTCACAGGAGCACAGAAAAAGAAATCTTTACTCCAATCCATGAAGTGGCCGAAGAACCACTCTTCAACGGTCTTAGCATGGACTGGTGATGTGGCTAATGTATTGTCACTAACTGAGGCTATGCACAAGGACAGAAAGAATGGTCTGGGAACCAAGCAGCTGACCAGTACCTGGGCAAAAACCCCCAGGTCCTCAGCAGAGCCACAACAGTTACACCACAAAAGGCCTCCCTACGCAGGCTTTCCACAGCTGCCTGTCCATAACCAGCATTAACGGTATTAGTGTAACAGTATCTTTCATATCTAAAACATAAAACTAAAGAGTACAACACTTAAAGTGCTTTTATTTTCATCCCTTAGGTCAGGAGCTCTGGCTAAAAATGCAGAGAAGATGGAATGCTACAAAAAACATGAGTGTACCTTTGCATGGTGCAATTAATTCCTCCTTTCTATCCAAGTGGTCCCTGTGGCACTTCACATGGCATCTTCGACATTCCAGGGCAGCAGGGGGTTTAAAGACGTGCCAAAGAGGTTTGGCACAGGCCTCACAGTTGGCTGGGAAGTGGTATATCGTTGGAATAAATTCATGGCCTTTGTGATTTAGAAAATTCGTCTTCTCTGCCGGCTGTACTGGTTCTACCTCCAAATCCTTCCTGCATTCTCCCTCATTAGCATACAGAATCTAAAAAAAAAAAGGGAATACCAGCATGTTACTGCTGAAGCACCACATATTTTGTATGTTTTTCCAAAGACAACTCTGAACTTTTTGAAGGGAATTAGAAACGACAATTCCCTTCTTTTTTACCTGGAATATCTTAGGAATTTCTTCAGTTTCTGCTCTATATACATCTCCTTGAGTTACAGGTCGGACGTGGAACAGCTTACTAGATTAAAAGAAACATAAATCAGAAAAGGCTAAAAGGTTACTGTCAAATTACTTTGAAGTTCTTATAAATCCTGTTTATGCAAACAAAATTATATACTCCAAGGCTGTAGTATGGTTTCAGGAATTCACTAAAATCATACAGATCTTGTCTATCCAGGTAAAACCAAAAGTTTGGAAAGAGGATGATCTTAAAATGGATTAAAGATCCACCCTGGCAAATTTACCTGTGAAAAAAGCTTTCAAAATCTTCCTTAGAACAGTGGGTCTGATTATTGCTAGAAAAGCATATTTACAGCCCTAGAAGTAACCATATCAAGCACAGCAATATTCTTTTTCACTAAATCATGTGATTAACTGAGAATCAATCAATGCAAGAAGATCACAAAAGGCAATCTGGGGCACTAGGTGCTGAAAATGCTGTTAAAATTGGAACAAACATCATCCTGCACTGGGGTAAAGGCTACAAGTCCATCCAGCCCAATGCTCTCTTTTCAACAGTAGCCATAACAGATGTTTATGAAAAGAGAGTAAGAAAAAGCTCAAAGAGAAAATAATGCTTTTCCTACTTATAAGCAATTGGCAGCGTAAGTGCTTCCTGAGTTTGTGATTACTTCCAGACCACTACATTTGTTATGTTAGTCACTGGCAGACCTATTCATAAATTTTGAAGCCTTTTTCCACTTACTACTCTATGACATCCCATAATGCTGGTCAGCTGTTCAAACATCACCATCGTGTAACAGCAATGGGCTTCAGTCATATTTGACACATTTTTCCTTTATGTATCACCAATGCAGAGGGAACACAACTTATTTTTTCACTTGAAATACATAGAAACCATCTGGAAAATTTAAAAATGCTTTGGGCTTGGTTAATACTGAGCCCTTCTCAGATTGCTAGAAAAAGGTGTGAGGCAAAGGGATGAGGATCTAAAAACAGAGTTTATACCTCGTTTGTGTGTGCCCCACAGCTATCATAACCTGAAAATTCAAAGTTATTTATGGACTGTTGAATCCAAGTGCCTAGGTTTGTTATCAGTGATCTCAGACACCGCTCTTTTGCCTATCTTTATGCAAAGTCAACGATAACTTCACTTACTCTATGTCTAGTACCATGGATGGGTTAGACTGGTCCTTGTCCTTTTCATCGTTATAGAACAGTATCTTTTTACTGCTCACCACGACATACTGGGGAAAGAAAGAATAAAACAAGTTAAAACTGCATTTAAAAAAAAAAAAAAAAAACAACATTTAAAAGCACATAAAAACCTGAGTAAAGTAAGGTTTTTAAACTAATATCAGCAAACACTTGTATCATTATCCAGCCAGCTATACTCCAGCCACAGTGATTGTGTGCTATCACTGGAGAACTCTGAAATGCCCACGACAACTCTGTAAGCCTGTCTGTACACAGAACTCAAACTTCTGTTGCTACAGGGATGTTACTATGAAAGTTACTCCATCCCTGAGCAGCTCCTGGAATGCAGAGTCTGTCACTTACTGATAAGCTGAAAACACCTCCCTTAGTCTAGAGACCTGCAGGACTCACCGGTACTTTGCACCAAACAAGTGGGGGCCTTTCCTACAATTTCTCTTTAATGGACCAGTGTAATAAAAAGCAAAAGCAAAGCAGCAGTAAGAGCAAACAAGTCACACTCTGGTATATATTTCAGATGCAGGAATAAACTGAGACAGCAGAGTAAACGTTTGCAGATGAAGAAAAAAAGAAATGGACATTCTTTTGCTGCATGCCACTTTAAAGGTCAAACCACAAAAGCACTTTCCAGAATTGTAAAGATGCTAAGAAACAGAAATATTAAGTAATGTGATTAGTTTATTTTTTTCCCTAGTATTTTAAAGCTCTTGCTAAAAGCCTACATATTAACATAACTATCCCATGCTACTGAAAAAATAGAGTACTTGAGAGTGCATGGGATTCTGAGGAATATGGAAGAGCTACTGGGAAGGCACCGAGAGTTTTAGAGCAGGAGTGGGTTTCAGGCTCCAATTCCAAGAAAATACCCAAATGTTGAGTATGCCTGCAGCATCTGCCCTCCTGTCCCCAAAAGAGCAAAGATATAGTCCTCAACCTAAAGCATGCAGACACCTTTCCAGTGCTGCTCATAATCACACAACTATAAATGTTTCACAGAATGCTTTGGGTTGGAAGGGATCTTAAAGCCCACCCAGCTCCAACCCCCTGCCATGGGCAGGGACACCTCCCACCAGCCCAGGTTGCCCCAAGCCCCATCCAGCCTGGCCTTGAGCACCTCCAGGGATGGGGCATCCACAGCTTCTCTGCGCAGCCTGTGCCAGGGCTTCACTGCCCTCTGAGGGAAGAATTTCTTCCCAATGACTAATCAAAATTTACCCTCTTTTAATTTTAAGCCACTACCCATTGTGCTATCACTACACCCCCTGACAGTGTCCCCTCTCCAACTTTCTGGTAGGCCCCCTTTAGGTACTGGAAGGAAAAACACGTTCATATGACATGAAAAACAAAGCAAGCTGTTCAGACAGAATAAGAGTTTTGTAACCCACAAGCAAGTTTAAAGATTAAACATCTTTAACCTAAGCACTTCCCAGTGAATTCAGACCTTTAGCACTTGCTGCTTGATGCTCTTCAGTAGGACCTACCAGTCCAATGCCTTTGCTACAACTGTCCATAAGCATAAGCTCATTGACAGCTGTGGCAGTTCCCTCCTGGCAGTTTCAAGTGTTTTAGAAACAAGGTTTTAAATAAGTCTGACCTCACAATCCAAGTACACAAGTTACCTCAATAAGTTTACAGAAAAGTGCTTTTAGAACGTGTTGCTCAAGCTGCATGCTACAGCTGTACACAAACTACTGAACTGCATCTAAACCCACAAAAGGCGTTGCAGGGTTGTTTTTTCTTTGCCCCCCCGCCAAAAAGGGCTTTCACCTCCTCAGTCAGGATTCTTTAATACAAAGTCCGACCAACTTGAATAAGTACCAAGTAGTAGTGGTGTGAGTCTGTGATTTTCTCCACTGAAGAAAAAGAGTCTGAGCTTGTATTCCTTTGATCCAATTCAACAGAGAGCTGATGCCTTCTCTGCCTTTGAAGTACACACCTCTGCCTTTCACAGATAAGAGTAAGGCCTTAAAATGACTACTACTAACAAATGCAAATTCTGACTGCAATTGAACTCAGTTATCACTCTGCATACAAGTGTTGGTGAAAGAACAATTCAACCTCACAGAAAAGTTAACTAATAAGGCATGCAACAGCTTCAACATCCTGTTATGACCATGCAAAAAAGTATTTTTATCATCTCAACTTGGGATGAAGTTCCAAATAAAAATATGGCTAACCCATTTTAATGATAGCTTGACCTCTAAGCTCAAGTCTTTCTTCTCAAATGAATCTTTTCCACACTCAAAAACTTTCTAACTTGAGCTAAATAACTGAGGGCATGGGACAGAAATCAGAGCCACTGACATCTGAGTCAGAAATGTGGCAATTCAATTTCTAACAACTCAGACATCAATCCAATTATTCTGCTAATACGCTTCACAGTTACAGCTGCTGCTAATACAGTTACAGCTTTCTCTTTAACTTAACCTGGACGTGGCTATATTTGAGGTTCCACACCTCCCACTAACCACCAAACTGAAAGCTAATTAGAGCAGGAGCACATGAAGAGGTTAAGTACAAGCCAACTTGTTTCAGATGCAGCATAGTTCAGCCAACAGCACACACACCCAAGTTAATGTGGTCCCTCACTACTGGGTCTGTGGTTTGAATCTCAGCTAGCTTAAGGATCTTGTCAGCATGATTCATTTTATGACAGAGGCATCTATTTGTAGCTCAAATTCCTTCCAAGTGCAGGAATTATTATTTAAAATAGCAAAGTATGAAATATCTTGAAGGATCTAAGCATGCCTGAAGAAGCTCAGATAGCCTTTCGGTGGAGAAGCTGCATTTATCACAAGTTTACAAATTTAATCATCACAGAGTGAATAAATATTCTCCATTTCTAGAAGACAAGTACATAAAGCTGCCAGATGTATTCTGATGGAAAAAGGATGCAATATTTTAGATAATCTAGAGCAGAATAAAGCTACATGATTTGTGGCAGAGGCACTGCCAAAAGTCTGACAGCAAGCTGGATAAATCAATCGTGAAACAACAGAAGTCAAACAGCCTTAGCTATCAAACAATTTTTGATACATGTTGCACATCCATTACATCAATCCTGGAATAAATTTACAAATAGGTGTATTTCCTGAGGCACCTGAAGAACATTCTAACACTATTGTCATTTGACTCAAATATAGCACCAAGAAAATCCTTGATCTCGTCCTTTAAATTCCATCCAGTTCTGCTAATACAGAGGCATTGAAAGACACAGCAACTAGAAGCCAACTGAAAAGCACTTAAAGTATCTGTTAACAAACCTAAGGTTCCAAACTGCAGTAATCAAGCAGTTTTAGTATGGTACTTGATTGCACTGACTCTCATCTGAGGGTCTGGGGGAAATACTTTAAGTGGTTGTTAGTTGAAATAATGTAGAGCTTAACCCTCACTCTTCACAAAATATTACTGGTAGTAGTCTGACAGACACACCACCTTCTACAGAGGAAAAAAGATAATACTACTTTCTTTAGAGTGGGAATTCCATCAGAGAGGCCCAGTTTCTGAGATTAAGCCAGTCTCTTCAAGAAACTAACCACTTTAAAATACGGGAAAAGGAAATGTCATTGAAAATTATCCATGACAATTTATAACGAGAATGAAGACCAAGGCAAAGTAGAATCCAAACAAGAATCATGATTCTAAGATGCTCATTGTAAAGCATTTCCTCAACCACCTGTTAAAAATCTGTACAACATTATTATCACACTGAACTTGTTTTTCTTTTTTCCTTAATAATGTCTAGGCACTAAATAACTCCAATAATTTTGTTTAAGAAAGATGAGTTGTAAAGCAAATTCCATCATTACTCTATGCCTAAAAAGCTTTTCAAAGGAGTTAGGGAAGAAAAAATCAATTTGTACCTGTTTCTTCCAGCCATACCGCTTTATATTTCCTTTGTTTGGTATTGAAAGCCAACCTTCAAGTCTTGATTCTAGTTCAAAAGAAAAATAAATAAATAAAATTATATATTTAATGATAATAAAAAACAACACAAAGCAAACTACTACTAGAAAGGAACATGTACTACATGCAGTAATAGGCAATTACCTATTTAGCAAAGCAGAATAAAAAGCACAGCTGAATAAAATGAAGATAAGCATTTATTTCATGCTCCGTCACAAGCTAACACTATTATATAGTTACTGTAGAATAAAGTGAAACTGTTATCCTTGATGCCAACATCTGAACATAAATGGTTTGCAAAGGGTCAGGCACAGGGAGACTGCTTTGAAAATGTGTTACAGCTTAAATAGAGGACTATTAAGAGCTTTTCAATGTAAATATCATTTACGCTCATAAGGGCTACATGAAAATATTCAGCAGGAAGATGCAGCAAATAAACCAGAACCACATTTTCCAAGGGAAACAAAAAAGGAGAGCGCACAAGAGCAAGCAAAGCTACACAGGTGTTCCATTACTCACAGAAGATAAGCATAGGAGATAAATAAATAAGGAATGCAGGAAGAATCAACTGGATATAAAGAATAAGAAACAGGCATTTTATTCACATTTTCAGTGGACAGTTTTCCAAAGATTAATGTAATAACTTGTTTTGCTATCACAAAACCACTAATTTAACAATTATACAAAGAAGGGTCACAAGAAAAATTAAGTCTGCCTAATGTGAATCGTGGTCTCAAAACTTCCTCCAGCTGATACTGTCAGTTTATTTTTACTTTTTGATAGATTTTATTAAAATTACGTAGCCAGGTAACAGAATCAAGAAGCCATGCTGACTATCTTGACTCCACTAATCAAAACTGACAGAGGTCTCAGAGTTTTGTAAATGGAAGAATGAAGTAATGAAAACGAAATTTTTCATTCCAGAACTACAAATTAACCTCTATTTTTAAAAAATCATGTAATATTCTAATGATTATAAAAGTGTAATTCTGTAAAATAAAGCATCAGTACAGAAAAATAGCTGATAATTATAAAAGAACGCATACATTAGTTAACTTGAACAGCAGCACTAAAAACTTAAAGACATCACATTAAAATTTGCTGAAACATTCTCCACAAATATTTGTGTAAGAATGAGCTACTGGTTCCCTTTATAATCCCATGATAATTCCGTGAGGTTCATCCCAGTAAGCCCAGTAATGCAGATATTGTCTATACGCTTTGTTTTGTAAAATTACAAGAAGACTGACAGTCCAGCCTTTTACAAGACATTAAAATTAGGCTTGGGAAAATAAATAAAAATAAAAAATAAAAAATAAATAAAAAATAAAAAATAAAAAATAAAAAATAAACCTTTCCAACATCAGCCATACAGCACACAATATTTGAAAGTAGAATATACTTTAAAAAATAGAATCACCTCTTAACATTTCTCCACATACTACAGAAAATCCTCAAAATACTTGGGGGGGGGCGGGGGCACTGAACTACCAAAATTACAGCTGGGAGAAAAGCGTGTCAACAGAACTCCTTCCAACATGAAACCTGCCTGGAAAAAAGAGAAATGTACTTCTTCCCTGCCTCTCAAATTTGTGTAAGAATTGCAGGGGGTTGGGAGGCTGCCTCTCCTCCTCCCAGCTCTTGATACTTGGGGGCTTTGGAGAAGGAAACATATTTCCTTCATGTTCGCAGGCATCACAGCTAGTTCTTACCTTATTTTGAATATTTGTTCCTTATGATCAATTTTACATCAAGAGAAGATTCTTTCATTTTTAGACATTTTAGAAATATCCCAAAGCTCTAGTCCTCTGTTGCAAAACGAAGTGATTTGTTTTGAAGAACATACTACAGACTACTGAGATTCAAAAGGAACACTACACATCTGGGGAAAGAGTGGCACAGGGCAATTTGAAGAGAGATCTACTAACACATTTTTAAGATGCACCAGGTACTATGATGCCTATACAGACAGCACGAGGAGGAGTATTTATCTGAGTTCACTTTATTTCAGTATGTTTTGGAAGAAATTTCAAAGGAAGTGGAAAGTGGATGAGCTGTTAAAAGTGAATTGGTTGACATTCCTTTCTGTTCACTACAAGTCTATTTTAGTGATCAAATACTATTTGAATGAGGAATAATTTCTGAGCTGTGAATAATGTCTTGCAGTTGAAAATATTTTCTGAATGTACTCCTTTTCAGCAAAGCCAACATTTGTCTGGAACTAGATGTACTCTTGAAAGGGCAGATGAGCCCTTTCGTTCCAGCCATGCCACAAAGGTTTGTCTTGAGTACTATTTGCAGTGCATTTTGATTTCCCTTGACCAAGTTAGCAAACAACTGCAAATGTTCATCTGGATGTTTCACAAATATCTGATCCAGAAGAAGAATATTTATGAGAGTTCTGATTAAGTAGTTAGGAAAATGTGGGCTATCTAGACTATAAAAAAAGAATCTTCCAGCTTTGTCTTTAAAAGTAGGCTGAAACCTATTGCCTGACAACTTCCCCGTATTTTGGAAAGAATCCCAGAACCTAAACGTAGTATTCCCAACCCAGAAAAAACAAGATAGGCCTGAAAAATATGTTATGGCTAGCTGGATTCAAACAGTATATGAAGAAAAAAATATCTGTGAAAGGTACAGTTATTATAATTATCTGCCAGAATATATTAGAACAGGGATTTGCGTTCTAAATATCTTCATGGCTGTTATTCATATTGCCATCACTGTAATTCAGTACATTAAACAGGAGTTCTAACAGTATGCCTTCAATAAAATTACAAAAGACAACCATTACTGTATTGATTTATGAGACTACTTGTTGTTTTGGAGCTGAGGTGCCCTTATAATCAATACACTATGTTCTCTGTTTTCAGGAATCCCTGCTCCTCAGGCTCTTCCCATAATGACAGAAAAAAACAGGGATTACTACCTCACTAACTTCTTCCAGTCCACATTCCAAAAAATCATTCACCTAGATGGTCCACATTCATTATTCTATCCTGCCCACGTAAGACATTACTTAATAACATACACTGTAAACTACTCTGTCTTCCATTTAAAACTGCAGGGCAACTCAATTGTTTAAATTACCTTGCAAATCAGATTAAAAGAACTAATTCACAACAGGTTACATGCTGCAGAAGGATCAGAAAAAAAAACTTTGGAGTTCGTGATTAAGTTTTGTCTTCACAAAGAACAATTCTGCTAGCAAGTCTTAATACTTAAATGATTGTAAAATCTAGCCAGAAGGAAGAGGCTTTCTAAAGGCATCATAAAAAAGGTCGTATTTCAGCTGTTTCAGCAAGAACTCTAATGTGAGATATCAACTGAGACAATAGCTACTGTCCGAATTGATGATAAAAAGTGAGAATTATGGGAATTGCTTAGAAGTGAATATAAGAAAGACTTTCCTCTGCCTTCTCATCAGTAGAAAAATCCTGAGACCAGCCTGGATCACCTGAATAACCTGATCCTAATCTTGGGATTAAGTAAATTGTCCTGGAGGTACCATAACTTGAGGGGAGGGGTATTTAGTTCCATGACACACAGACCACCTCCAAGTGAGATGTAGCTGTGAAGAATACATTTTAGTATTACCTTGAGCTTATTCTAAGAATTTATCCAAGGTCTTCTGACACCAAAATTTCACAAGATGCTCTTCCTGTAAATTATGAATTCTCCTCCTGTAGCCTCTCTGGTGACTAGCACCCTAAGCTCCCTGAATAGAAAAAAGATCCAACAGCCTGATCCCTCCACCTCTGGCATGCAAGATAGTGGAAAATGCCTAAGAATCACAGGTTTCTTTGGAATGCTGCCAACAACACTATTGCACCATTTCATACCAAGCTTTTTTTTTTCCCCTCAATTAAACCAGAAACTGCCCATCATCAGAATTGAAACCATGGAGTCGTTCTATGTTTACATTATTTTGTGTTTTCATTTTTTCCCTGGTGATTTTTTTTTTCTTTTTTTTTACTAAGAAAACAGGAAACTGAATAAATCATACTGTATTTATTTAGTAATTCTACTGTTTGCATTAAATATTCTAAGGAATGTCTTTCCCTTAAAAGCAGATGCATCAGCTAGAGAATCTTGTTGACTACCCATCAGATCCACGTCTTAAACACGAAGCTATTTGTGCTCTGAAGAAACGTCTGTGTATGAGTTCCTCACCAAAAACTGACCAAATACTTCAGAAAACATCTGAGAACAAGAATGGAAATGCTACAGAAGTGATGGGAAACTAGCACACAGTTGAAGACAAACAAAGTTCACGCTACTAAATTGTAACAGATGAACTTCTGTGGCATGCCACCTTCTGTTTTGAAGAATAATTATTTGGCTTGCAGAACATGCTAACTACATGCTAGATAATTTGGATGGAAGAAGACGTAACCTGGAAGGAATAGAGACATTGTCCAAGCTGCCAGGTATCGAGTTAGGAAAGCTAGACTACAGATAGAATTCAATCTGGCCAAAGTCATCAAGGACAAGAAGAAGGGCTTCTACAGGTTCCTCAGTGACCAAAGGAAGACTAGGGAAAATGCAGGCCCTGAAGGAAACAGGAGACTTGTCTACCTAGAACAGTGAGAAGTCTGAGGCAGTGAGTGCCTTCTTTGCCTCAGTCTTTACCAGCAAGACCAGCCTTCAGAAATCCCAGGTCCCAGAGACCAGACTGAAAGGCTGAAGCAGAGAAGATGTATCCACCTCTTCTTTGGTGGAAGACGATCAGGTCAGGGAATGCCTGAGCAAACTGGACATGCACAGGTCCATGGACCCAGACATAGTCCTGAGCAACCTGCTTGAGCAGTTGGTTTGGACCATATGACCTCCAGAGGTTCCTTCTGACCATTCTATGATTCTGTCAACATCCTTTTTCTATGGCATGGGATACTTAGACCTTGAAGACTGGCTTTCTTTTCCTGCTTATAATGCTAGTGCACTCCTGTGCTCTCTACTTACCTAACACTGTGTTAAACATGACTATACACGTATTAACGTCACGATTTCTCTAAATTACCTAAATTGCTTCTTATTCAGATTCTACTTAATTCAATCTTGCTCAAAAAACTTACAGTGTATAGAGACATAATCTAAATTTATTATTAAGTAATTATACATCAGAGGCCATAACATGTATTAGACCTGTAGGACACTAACACCAGCAACAACACTGCAGTAAAAAACAGAGACATGAAAGAAAAAAGTACCAAAAATGAGGGAGAGGGGTGAAAGGGTGGTAAAACAGAAATGGAGGGGTATAGAAGTATAGGAGGGGTATTGAGTATAGAAGACAAAGGGAAAGACTGTAAGAATTTCTGGTAATTATGATATTCTAATTAACAATGAAAAGGCTGCTGACCTGTAAACATTCGGCATATACAGAAATTTCTGCCTCAAAAATCAAAGTGGAGGGTCAGACAGACAGAAGCCTGTCACATGGTCCAGAAAAGGGCCACGAAGACGATCAGGAGGCTGAAGCACCTCTGATCTAGTGGGTGTCACTAGAAAGAGAAAGTCTGAGAGAGCTGGGGATTTCCAACCCACAGAAGAAAAGGCTCTGGGGAGACCCCATTGCAGCTTTTCAATACTTAAAAGGGGCTTATAAAAAAGACATCAACTTTTTACTTGGGCAGATAATAACAGGACAAGGAAGAATGGTTTTAAACTAAAAGAGGGGAGATTTAAATTAGAGGTTAGGAGAAATTCTTCACTCAGAGGGTGGTCAGGCACTGGCACAGGCTGCCCAGAGAAGCTGTGGATGCCCCATCCCTGGAGGTGTTCAAGGTCAGGCCAGACAAGGCCCTAGGAAACCTGATCTAGTGGGTGTCATGCCTGCCTGTGGTAGGGGGGTTTAACTAGTTAATCTTTAAGGTCCCTTCCAATCCAAGCCATTCTGTGACTCTATGAAGTCTATGCACATCTCCAAAGGGAAAACTGGAAATAACATACCTCATGAATCACACAAAGAAACAGCATACTCCTACAGACTTTGCATGATCTAAGAGACAACAGCATCATAGTGACATGCTATTACTCTTAAGAAGAAATTTTTTTCTTGTAGAGAAATGTAGGCTTTCTATTTACAGGAATTCAGAAATTCTCAGTAAAAAAAAAATAGAAACTACAGACTTCTTCATTTAGGAAATGCTATCAAACATAAGAGACATTTCAAAATAGTAATTTGAGGTGGAAAGAAGTTTTTTAACAAAAGTTAAACGTAAAAACCTCTGATTCCTTTTTGGCCCTAATTAAACAGAAACCACCAAGAATTAGTATCTAACAGAAAAGCTCATGAGAAGTGCTCCTGAAAAGGATTGAAAGTTCAGAAATACCTAAGGGGGTAAAAAAGGGAGTTCCTAGCAGGTGACAGACAGCTAAGAAAATTACTTTATCTATCTAATAGCTCTAAGAATCCCCAACATTGAGTTTTAGTGGAAGTTTGGCTACAGAAGACATTTCTGAAACAAATAAAATTATATTTACATTACAATATGGCAATATCCTGAGGGTTTTTACAGATGGAATTGTCAGAATGCAAAAGGCTTCTTGGAAAGAGTGGAAGTTGCAAAGAACAGACCACATGATTATCTGAATAGAAATTCATTCTAAAACACAACGGATTTCAAAATGAACATCTGAAAATATACTAGGGGAAGACAGGATACAAAAATAGACACAGAAAAGAATAACTACATAAAAATATACTGCAAGTTCCACAACCTACCTGAAATTTAAATCATTTTACAACCCTTGGAAAAGTTCTAGAATGTAGCAATCTGTGCAACATGAAGTGCATACACAGGAAAACAGATACCTAAAATATTTCTATCTACTTTTATCCAATTACTTATCCACTGAGGTCTTAAAACACCTAAAATAGTATTTTATTTTCACATTTTTGAATCTGTTTTTCTACAGTGAAATCAGAATGTAAATTTGTAAGACTAGCATTTATAAAGAATTTTTTAAAAATTATATAACTGTACACAGAAAATAAGCCTCACTCCAATATATGGAAATTGTAAAGCACTGATTATTGCTAAATATTTTCTCCCGTATCTACAAATACAGCAATGTGAATATGCTAACTAATTATACTTTTCAAATACTGGAGGGTGGAAAATCACTAACCAGTGTAACAGTGGGTCTCAAAATACAGTGCCTGTAACAAACTATATGGAAATGGTTAGCTATGATTTGTCTGGTACTATTTGTTCTTCTTTTATTCTGTTGAATCAGAGTACCATACTCTGCTATGTATTATTTAAATTTCAACTGTTATTTTTCCACACAGGCAGTTATTACCACTTTTCATAAAGGTGTTACATTACTGTGACCAACAGACAAGATTAAGGCAATTTTGGGTTCAAGATATAAGATACAATCAAGATGTTATGTAAATGCTGGCCCTTTACTGTATTCATTGTACATTGCACACTACAGTCATTATATTCAAACAGTAATAATTACAGCTGTAAAGATATTCTTCTCACAAAAGTGGATAAAAATTATGGTAATACCATGCCATAAAGTACTAGGAATGATATGAGAAGTTAAGACTCAAGTACGAGCACTTTAGCCGTAGCTGCTCATACAATACCTTCCTAAACTACACATACGAGCGAAATCAAGTACTTAAATGCGCTTTTCTCTTACCTGAAAGATTTCCATCTGTTTCATCTGTCTGGAGACTAGCAACGCTGGTGGAATCCATTCCTTGCTGGAGGTCCAAAATTTTCCTTCGTAGTTGTTCTATATCACTCTCTTTGCTATCCAGCTGCATCTGTAGCTCGTTCCTGTATGTAGATTCTTCTGCTAGTTGCTGTATTTATATACACACACATAGTTACCTTGATACCAAAAATACGGTAGCAAAGTATTTTAAAAACAAAACTCTTTAGACTTTGAAAAAAATGTAGTAAACACTTCTGATAGAATTAATATTAATTATTGTAATAGAAATGTTCCTGAAGTCTAGGAAAAATGTTAAATATCAAAGACATAGATGAAGTAGAAAATTTTAATAGAAATTTTAGTAGAATTTGTTACTTTTTTTTTTTGAGAAGACCACTGCCTACCAGAGAAAAACTATGTATAAATTGTATACTACACAATATTCAGTTTTCATAATGTACCAGCAGTTTCCATGCTTAAGAATTTACGAAGAGGAAATGAATGAGAACAAGGACAGCTACACACTTTCCAAGTTCTCCTCCTCACTAAAGCTCTGTAGGCTAGTACATCTGGAAAAAAAAAATCCTTTTCTCAAGTGGACTAGGAGCTTAACATTTTTCCTGTGCAGAGAACTTCATAATGTGACCAAAATTAAGATTATTTTACCGCTTGCATTTCATTGAGCTCCCTTTGGTATTTCACTACCATCTGATTGAATTTCTCTTTCTCTTGATTAAGCTCTAACTGTAGCTTTCGGTTTTCCTTATCTTTCTTCCTCAAATCTTGCGTGCTTGCTTTCTTTCTGTCTATTTTAAAATCTTTCCGATTCATTATCTCAGCCAGCTTATTGACAGCCTGTAAACAAAAACAGAAGATCAGTAAGAAAAATTATATATGCAAGCAAGTTTCATACAAAGCTTCTAAGTTCATCTTGTTAGAGGTTTAGATCGAAGACTTGCATATTTTTGCTAAGAATGGGGGAGTTACACTTGAGTAAATCATTATGATCAATTCCAAAACCAAAAATGTGTCCTCATGGATACGCTAAAATGTGTAACTCAGTTACTGAATTTATCAAACTGATGCCCATTTCAAACAGCAAAAACACAAACAAGGGCTGAAAAACCCCCCTCCTTCTCCTCAAATCCAACTTCTCCAGTCACCTCCATCTGACTTTAAAAAGGTTTCCCAAAATTACAGAAACACAGTCAAGTACAGCAAAATTTTTCTGTTGCCCCCACAAAACACGTCACCAAATTAAATGGTCCTTACTCATGTTAGGAGTAATACTGAGAAGTACTCAGCATCAACTTTCTTTCAACTGTAAATACCAATACATATTATACATCATGATTAATATAAATTTAATCTCAAGCTCTAGGAGTTAGTGGCACGAAAAATGAATGGGAATATATTGGATATGCAATGTCTTATTAATTTATTCAACTATATAGAAAGTAATACCTGGGTCTTCAGAGTTCTCTCAGTGTTGATACTCTTCTCATAATGCATTCGAATATTATTGATTTCCTCCTCCTTTTTTATTTTGTATTCTGTTAAAGTAATAATCAACTTTGAGATTTTAGGACGAGGTAAGAAATCCTAAACTTAATCAATTCTGTAATTGTACCATTCTATTTCTCCGTATTCCTATTATGTTATTTAAAGTGCAAAATACAGTTTGCAATGATAGATATTACTGCCTCACTGCTACTGTAGAAAATTACCAGAAGAACATCTTAGAAAGGCACCAAGATGAACTACTGCAAACAACATGCATGTGTGTGTTTCCTATTAAGTCTGTTGCTCCACTTCCTTGGTGTTTGCTCTGTCAAAAATGTTTCTGCCATACCAAAAACATTGAGTAAATAGCCACACAGAATAGGACTGATATACCTGGACCCACTTTCAGCACAGATTCTGAAGCAAGGCATAAAGAAAGTATGGAGGAAAAGACTTTTTTTAAGAAAAAAAATTACTTTGTTATGTTTCCTCCTCTCCAACCCATCCACCCACACCAGTTACTCAATTCTATCAGTCTTTGTATCACACCTCCAGTCTCCTGATTTGTTTCCAAAATTTCTGTAAGTACGCATTTCACTGATAACGATTTCTCCACAAAAACTACAAACTACAAATTATTAAAGAATAATTTTCAAATACTTATGAAGTTAGAAACTTTGTAAACTAAAAAACACCAAGCAACTAAAAACTGCTTTCTCGCCCTATCCCTGGCAAATCCCTGCTATTACCAAAATGCAGAACAAAGGAAAAACATTCTTGTATGCAGTCCTTCCCACATAAATTTGCAACAACACTGGCAATACTACTGATAAGGCCTTTCCTCTCATAGTCAACATACATTAAAATATGCAGTCTGATTATATATTTATAGACTCTTGTTATAAATGGCTCAGTCTTCAAAATAGGATTATAATCAAAGATCAAAGTTTACAATTTATTAAAGGAATAGAGGTAAGCAAACAGCGCTGGTGGAGCAGAGACTCCTGGCGCACCCAGCACTGTTTGCTTACCTCTATTCCTTTAATAAATTGTAAACTTTGATCTTTGATTATAATCCTATTTTGAAGACTGAGCCATTTATAACAATCTGGGGGCTCGTCCGGGATAAGCTTCTACCCACTGTGTTAAATGATCTACTATTACCAATAGATATTTTATCCTCTCTACTTTGGGCAATTCAGTGAAATGAACTTGTACTTTCTCAAAAGGCCTATAAGCTGTTTTGTTTTGTTTCTCCCTCCCGTGGCTGCTTCTTGAAACTCTTTCTTATTTATCTTCTGATAAGTTATGCAATGTTGTGTAATTTGCTTTGCTATTTCAAAAAAAAAAAAAGTGCAACCAAATTGTTTTAGTAAATGATCATTTAACGCCTTTGTACCCCAATGTGTTTGTGCACGCAAACGTCACAGTATTTGCTTCGCATAAGCTTTTGGCAATGTCTCTCTCCGTTCTGCTTTTATAATCAGTCAGCCCCCTTCCCCCCCCACCAGTACTTGGGAAACTGACCACACACCGCAGCAAATACACCAACACTTCTCAACTGTTAGTTACTTAGATAATGCTCCCACCTTTTTCTTGTCACACTCAAAGCATTTAAGAGCAAAAATAGGCTCACAAGATACACTGCCAGGCCCGTATATTGGGCACCACCACTCAAAACTTGGATAAAACAGCACTTCTTTTCAGTCTGTCATGCACTTCATTCATCTCCAGCCACTCCCCTCATGGAGAACACGGCACCGCGGATCGGAACTCCGCGCTTGCTTTGCAGGGACGCTGCGTCTCACTCACACAGCACGATCGCGCAATCACACAGAGAGGCCTCTAGCACATCTCATTCATACCACAAGAATATAATTTAGAACGATAACCAACCAAACAAGTATTGTCTCTGACTGTGTTCTTCATGGTGTGGCTCCACTGTGTTTCAAATCCTTACACTTACACAAATACTTTCAACACAAAATACCTGGACATACAATTATTAACACTCCAGTTAGCATCCCTCCAGCAGCTGAAAACATACCGTTTGTCCGCAGCTTCAGGAGATGTTTGCTCCTGTGGTGAGCAGCTGAGAGTGGAGTCCCCTCCGAGCAAAACACTCAGGGTGCACCTAGGGGCGTCTGCTCCGCAGCCAATCCCGCAGCCGAGCAGAGTGTCTCCTGCCTGGCTCACCAAAATGACTCACAGAAAGCTGACTCCACAATCAGTAAGATTGTAAAGTAGGTATGTTTACTCAGTTCTGGACAGCACGGGGCAGGTAGTCCCACCGAAGTCATGCACGCCTAATGTGACAGCTTGTTCTGGTTATATCTAGTAAAGAGTTACATATACATGAAGTTTCCCAACATTCCTATACATATGCATAACCTGTCCCTTTGTGAACAGTCCTCCTTATCTCAGACCCCTCAATTAAAGTCCGAACCATGAGGTTGTTTTTGATCTGGTTCTTGGGGTCCGAGAGGCTCCTGTTATCTGGAGGTATAAGTGCAGCACAGGCACATCACAAATGTAGCACATATTCACTCTTAATCAATTGCTCTCTAATTTCTAATTCCAATGTTTCAGCTACAGCATACTTGCTCTCTTCCAGATCCACGGGTATTCTACTATTAACATTAATGTTCAAAGCCTGACAGACCCCATCCTCTGTGGACCCAAATATCAATCAAAATACATGGGGTCTTAAGGGTTCTTTTGGTCATTCTGTCATATAATACTGGACCATTTTTAATTTACTCTTTAATTTTCTGGAGCTCCTATTGTTCCAATCATTATTCCTAATGGACTTTCTGGTAATTTGCTCCCTTTCTTCTGGTCCTTGGTCATCAATGCTGTCTGACCCATCTAGAAATTTTACTATAGCAATTCCCCACAGCCCTTGGTTACCTTAGTAAGAGTGTCTTGCAGGGGGTTTAGGACCTATCACCCACCCACAAATCCATGAATCCTATAGGAACCACTCTATAGGAATCACTTCCTTCACCAGCCAAGTCCCTCACAGGAGATTGGAACCACGGTTAGAAGACCTCCACACTGACTTTGGAAGTCTCAGTTACACTCTTACACACACATACAGGCAACCGGATCCCACCCAACCGAACAGTATACTCCTTAAACACTTATGACTCCGTCATCTTCGTTCGGATCTTCGCGCACAGAATTACGAGCAAAATACAGTGCTGCAGCCGGCAAGGGAGCTCATAAAAAAATCAAATTCTTTGCCTACCTTTATTCAGGTTCAAGATGGCATTAGTCCCAACCTGACTCAAACAGGAGCCACCAAATGGTGGGGTGCCTCTCCTAGATCAAATCAGAATTCAGGAACCAAAGCCATCCCGGACGAGCCCCCAAATTGTTATAAACGGCTCAGTCTTCAAAATAGGATTATAATCAAAGATCAAAGTTTACAATTTATTAAACGAATAGAGGTTAGCAAACAGCGCTGGGTGCGTCCTGGTGGAGCAGAGACTCCCGGCGCACCCAGTGCTGTTTGCTTACCTCTATTCCTTTAATAAATTGTAAACTTTGATCTTTGATTATAATCCTATTTTGAAGACTGGGCCATTTATAACAAGAGTATATAGTCCAAATGCACAAAATTAAAATGCAAATCCACTGATATGAACGAGGTGGTAATTCTGAACTCAAGTGACATCTTAAGGGAGCTGAAGTATCAATGCAGCCTTACTGTACATACTGGAGATGGAAACGATGGAAAGAAACACTTCATTAAGTACATTTTATGCGATATGAAATGAGTCCTTAACAACTTTCATGCACTCAAGTGCATGGCTGGCAGAAAGGGTTAGACAGACAGCATGCGGAAGAGCTGTACTGAACAGGCATTCCTGCAACACCTGCAGGAACTTATGTGCTAACTTGCTTTAAAAACTGAGGGAAGCAAGCCGTGAAGATCACTTTTTCCTGCCCGCCAAAGCTGTGATTTTAATCATTTGCCAACAGTAAAGGTAGCACATGGGAATAGGATGTAAAAATAGTGGCAATTCACATGGAATTTCAAGATGAAAGCAGTGACTTATTTTTCCACCAAGCTATTTCACCACTATGGAAGACATACAGGACCGTCCTTTCAAATTTCCCACTTGCATTTTGCCACATGCTTCCAGTTCATTTGTGCTCCATAACAAGTGATTTAAAACTCCAAATATGACATACCTTCCTCCTGCTTCCTAATTTTTTCACTGATCTCTGAATTTTCTTTTGTTATTAAATCAACGTCCTTGGTTAATGTGTTATTAGTTTCTTCGAGCTAGATGAAAAACAAGCACATTTTAAAATAAAGAACTTTCCATAAATAAGAAAAATATTTATAATGCTATTATTTTAAATACACTTAATCTGTAACAGTCTTTTACTTGGAATGTCTTCCTCTGAGTACATCCAAAAAAATCTGCTTATCGTTCAAAACTGAATTTAAAAAAAAACTTCTAATGTGTCTTGATTTACCAGAAGGATAAAAATATCACTGTCCCAGAAAACATTTTTAAAATGATCTTTGCAGAACTGACAACACTGTAGTATATAATCATAAATCCAAGCAAAGTTAGATAGATTGCAGTTATTGAATGTGACAGTTCAAGATTTTGTGGCACTTTGCAAAAAATAGTACCAGGGGTTCTTTTAAGGAAATAGTTTATTAATGGGGAAAACCTCAAGACTTCCAAGTACTGGTGTTTTTTTTTGTTTGTTTGTTTGTTTTAAGGACTAAATGTTGCAATAAGATTCTGTAACACTACACAAATTTACAAGACTTGAAAAATAAATTGGGCAATTACAAGAAATGACTGGAAAAGGCTTAATAACTAATTACAGACATTGGCTTGATTTACAGTCTGACTTCACCTCAGATTTTCATCTGAGTCTACACTTGTTTGAGAGTTCAGATGGTGGACACTTAAAAAACAGTTAAATCCCAACTGAGTTCAAACCTAGGATACTGGAATCATCAGTTGTGCCCACAAGACCTTACAAATTAAAAGATACATTATATACATATACATGTATATCCTCCAGCTGGAGGATATATAGAGATATTAATTAGAGCAGAATAATTTACCCTTCTTATGATGCTGTCCTTATCAGTCATTTCTTGCCTATGTCTTGATGCTGCTTTTTTGCTTTCCTGACTCAGTTCAAAATACTGTTCTTCAAGGAGAGCTCGTGCCAACTGTTCCGACTCAGCTTTGGTTTCAGCTAAATCCAGCTGTGTAGTGAGTGTTTCTCTGTAAAAAGAATAAGATTTTGCTTTTCCTATGCAAAATATTCCATATTTTCAGGACAAAGTGAACAAACCCAGATTATATCATCCAGTTAGCTGTTATTATCTTAGTTTCCTAAGAAGAACAAGATTAAGACCACAAGCTGTTTTTGTTATATTTTGATGGACTACACAATCTACAACAGTAAGTTTACTATAATTCAATTCAAATTTATATCATCCATGAAACACCAACCCTTCAGAAACCAAGTGTCAAGTTCTCCTGCCTTTAAGGAATAAAAAAGGCAAACTGGGTAAAGTTTGTGAACATATATAGTGGTTCTATGTCGAATTTGCAACTCTTTCTGCAAAGAGTTGCAAATTCTATCTAGAGCTTGAGAGGCAGTTCAGCACATAAGCCAAATTTTCTTGCTCTTGTTTGGAGTAAAGTCCTATATTCGCTTGCAATGAAACCCACATAATGCACAGTGGCCAGTCTAGCACCCATGAGTCAAATTCACCCATCAACATGCGACTTGGCTCACAGCATGGGGAAGGAAATAAAGGTGGAAACACATTACTGAAGTATGGGCTCATAAGTCCTTCCTGCACTGCAAAACAAAATGTGTTTTATGCCATGAAGTATGTATTGCCATGGAATTAATTGATTTGATACATCTGTAGCATGTAAAGGCTATAGAAATATACAAAATATTTACCAGGATGGTACAATCAAATCAAAAAAGATGTGTGCTTGGTTTTTTTGTTTGTTTGTTTGTTTTTTTCAAGCGAAAGGACGACTACCACAGACTGGAATACTTTTTCAAAATTTTTACAACTTCCACATCCGAATCAAGTTCAAGCAAATATGAATAGCCATATTCGTCTCTGTCAGCACAGGCAACATGCTGTGTATTTGCCATTTTACAAGGTGTTACAGAAGAGCTTTGAGGCCTGTTTGAGGTTGAAAGAATTTAACATTTTACATCCGATACAAAATCTTCATGAGTGAGACCACTATATGTAAAACTTATGTCTATTTAACAAACACAATGAGCATACTTTTCATTTTGCAATTCCTGCATTTTTCTTTGAGTTTCTTTATTCTTTTCATCAATCTCTTCTTTCAGTTCCTTAACCTGAGTTTTGTAAAGTGTCTGCAAAAGAAAGCAGAAAAAGAGAGAATCATTACTCAAGTTCCATACAAAAATTTATGGGTTTGGTGCTTGGTTGGTTTTAATCTGTCAAATCAATGTATGCGAGTACTACCTTTAATGGAATTTCCTCCTCCTTGCCTGCCCAATACACTCTTTCCCAGTAGCCTGTGTGTTGGGACCTGATCTGATTAGGTTAGTTTTTAATTTTCTAGTCTGTTCTTCTACACAATTATACAAACACAGCTACCCACAAAAGGGAAGGAAGGTACCCAGGGAACAAGTGAGTGGGTCTCTTGGAAACAACAGGATCCAACTGCATCATCTTTTAGATTTTGAGATAAGGATGCTAAGTCAAACTAAAGCTTAGTACTGTTCTATGCTTCCATCAGTTGCATTTTTTTTTTGTATCTACGCATCTTTTCTCTTAGACTGAAAGAATTTCTTGTGTACAGATTAGCTTTGTATTAATAAGTGATTCAACAAAAGTCTTATCAATATGAATAACTTGTGTTCCTATTCACTGTATTAACACCACCACCAATTCTGTACATTCAAATTTGATCTTCTACAATAATGTACTTTTACTGGATTATGAATGCCTCTTGTTTAGACCACATGCTTGTGAAAAAAAACTGAGAATGACACAACACACTGGATATCCTTGTCGGAAGACTTACAGAGAAATGCACAAAAACCTTAAACACACAAAGAAATTATAATTACATGCAGTGTAGTAAATGCATTTTTTTTTCCTCTCTCTTTACCTCCAGGGAAGAACTGAATTTAAAGAGTACTTCCCAAAGTGCAATGTATCTGTGTGTATTCACAAATGTATTTAAAGTTCAGGCCTTATAGAGGATCTCGTGCTATTTTTGTATTCAGAGAAATAGAACACATCACACTAATTCCATAAAATACACATCTTGGCTACACGGGATACAGAATAAGGCTCTTCTGTACTCTTCAGGGACTTGGGTGCAGAAAATTTTTTTAGAAGGATGAGGAGTAAGTGCAGAATGCTACTGGATCTACAGTTCTTAAATAGGTAGATCAATCATATGGAATATATTCCAGTATGTATGGAGATTTTGAACTCTACCAAGTTTGCACTTATGTCAGGAAAAGAACTCTTTTCAAAGGTTAAGGTACCAACTATTCTAATAAATAGATGATTGAGCTATTCATCTTAACACACTGAATTTGGCAATCAAGCAACTAAAAGGCATCACATCAGACAGACTGTCTGTAACATTATATTTATGTTCTCTAATTTATTGTTCGGTTTTAATCTCAAGCACAATTTTGTGAATTGATGTCTTACACCAGGTTAATTCAACTTACATTTAAAAAACCTAAATATGCAAAACTATTCAACTGTTCAATGACTCCATGTCAAAATGTAACATTCAAGATTCTTAGTGATCCTTACCGAAAAATACTGCTCAGCTTCAAGCTGATCCTGAAGCTCACGCATTTGACCTTCATTTCCTCTGTACTGCCTTTGAAAGAATAAAAAAGTGTAAAAAGTCAGCTACGAATAAATGGCAAAAGCTGTTTCTAACCAAAACAGCATCCCACAATGATTTTATATTTGTGCACACATTATTTCCAAGACCTACAGTTTGCTTTATCCTAAAATTCTGATTTAATTATGTTCTTCATTCTACCCTGATGATTGTTTTAATTATGTAAGCTAGAAGAAAAGTAGTACTTTAAATGGAGAAATGCTGAGTTATATTTTCACCTGAAGGAAGCTATGATAGAAGCATGATTAATGAAAAATGTCATTCAAATTCAGAAGAATAATCAGGTAGTTAACGAGGATAAGGCTGTTGACTCCCACGCAGTAAAACCACAAGTCCCAGATGATACCAGTAAGTAGCATCACATTCAACCCACAAGGAAGACAAATTTCAAACAAAGTAGCATCTATGCTGTGATGTAAACAATAAGCCAGGGACTGTTCCAAAGAATAGCTCAAGACTTCTACTTACTTCGCAAGTTGAGCCAACTCAACTTCCAGTAATCTCTTTGCTTCCAGTAACGTATTGATTTCCTGTTTCAGTTGCTTCTCAGAACCCTTCAAGTTATCTGCTTCAAAAGCTTGTGCCTTTAATTCGTTCTGTGCCATTATTCTCTTATTTGTCTCTTGCTCTAGCTGCAATGTCAGATTCTTTACCTAAATGAGAAGTTATTTCAGTGTAGGAGCATTTGCTGAATAGCTAATTGCATTCAGACGAAAGTTTCATTTAGGGATTACTTGTTAAACACTGTTGCCTAGATGCTACATATTGTATAATGTATGAAAATATTCTTAAATCTCCAAACATTTTGGTACAACAAGCTTACAGAAAGCTTCTGTACAGAATGTAATGGTACAACACCACATGATAAATCTTGCCTATACTTTGTTTATTTCAAAGGCCCAAATGTATTTTATTGATCTTATCTGAAAAGCAACAATGGAAGAAACCCAAGTTATCTGCTGAAATGTCCTGCAAACCACCCTGTGGACTTCAGATCTTAAAAATTTCTCACCCTAGAAAACACCGCAGCCTACCAGCTAGCTATATGAAAACTCATTTACATGAGTCATAAAGAAAAGTGTTACCACACCCCTTCCCAGTGGTCTGTAAAGAAAAGTAGGGATCAAACTCTTACTAATATTACCTAGTTTTCACGTTCACTGATCTAATTGACCTTCCCTGAACAAATACTTTTCTGGGGAATGCAAACCCAGAACCATCCAAAGCCAGCCAAACTACATAGTCAAAAATCAAAAGAGCAGCCAAGAACAGAAATTACCTACCACCCAACTACAGTCTTCGGTGCTACCAATACACGTAATAGAAAGAAGCTCAGTGTAAGTGAATTTTATTTTCTATTTCTTAATGCAACTATCTTTTCTTATTTATACAGAGATTTCATGGTGAAAATTCTACTTACTTCCTCTTCTAGTCTTTCCTTTTGCTCAAGAAGGTGTTCCAGTTTCTGCTGAGATTGCTTCAGGTCAAAGTCTAGCATGGAACACTGTTTTTCAGCCTGAACTATTCGATTCTCTGCCTTTTCTCTTGCTGCCCTTTCTTCCTTTACTTTTTTTTCCATTTCTAAATGGGATTAAGGGAAGAAAAACAACGAAAAAGAATATGTAGCATGTGCAAGAATCTCTTTATAAACAGTCTTACATTTATATTTATAAACAGTCTTACACCCTAACATTTTTCTGACCTTCTTGTTCAGCTATTTAAGTTCTTCAGCTGTTAGATGAACTGACTACTGAATAAAAGTTTCCTGGCATTGCTGCAAGAAACGTTTTAAAAGAAATATTAATTCCAATTTGCATTCAATGCATTGGAATATTATGACAAATGAAAAATAAACAGTGAAAAAAAATGCAAAATTCAGTTTCTTGAAGCAATCCCTACAAAATGTTATAGACAAAGTTTCATTCCAATGAATGGATAGTAGAGGGAAAGAAAAGACAGGCTATCTTCTCAGCTTTCTGAAAAGTTATGAACGCCACATGCAGATACCAATGACCTTCACAAATAAAACCTGATATATTCAACTGAGCTACCATGACACTTCCTTGATTCATGGATGTTTATCTATAAAAGAAACTTCACCATTTCAGACAACCCTTGGAGAAAGTCAGTATTTTTAATGCCATTACATAGTTGTGAATGTCCCAAGACATCTCTGTCTTGATAACACATTCTTTCAATTCCATTTAGCATTAGCCAGAATTATAGGACTCAGTAACATTTTAGAAGCCAATGAAGGTTCTGAATTGCAAAAGCAGTAAGCTATTTTGATTTGAAACGTATTTTCTTTATATTAGGAATCAAACACTTGTGTAAGAGTATCACATCATTAGATCATGGGTTTAAGGTATCATAATTAAAATACTGTTTATTGTGTATTTATCCAAAACTTACTGGAAATACTTACCACACATTGCAACTGATTTTGCCTCTTCTATTGACTGATGTTTGTCAGTTAACCGAGCTTTAGTCACTTTGTGTTCATTTACTTCCTGTTCTAACCGGTCTTGTAATGACTTGAGTTTGTAGTTCAAATCTATCTCTAAATTATTCTTTTCCTAAAGATAAGAAAAAAAAATTACCAGGTTCCTATAATAATTTTGTAATATCTGAAGGAATACTTCCCCCCTTCCCTTATTTAGTGTTAACTTCTTGTTATGAAGAAATTCTCGATGTTATTTTCCACTTTTATAAAGAAGGCTAAGAGGCAAAATCTGTATTCAGTGCCCTGGAGAAAACTTCACTAGCTTTTATTTCTATTTTATAAATTCAGAAGATAATGAAATCTTCTCAATTTGTGTAATTAGTAGTCAGCTAAATTGGAAACATAACTATGCCATTAACAACACTAGAGCACAAAGGAATGTTTATTATCGTCACCTGGATGCAATTACGTTATTTCATTGGTGGTAGCCCCAGCCATTAACAGTAATTCACAAAACTAGCACAACAGATGAGCACTGAGAGACAGGACTTGCCTTTGGATCACCACTTCATATATTTCCAAATGAGAAAAATAACTTCTTGCACCTTCCCTAACCTTCTAGAGGTGATCGTCTCTCTCTGGTTTATTTGGATAGTACACATAACAGGGAAAATCTTTACCTGACCTCAAAACACAGAGCTATGCAAGTCCATCTGGAAAAAACAGTGCAGGATTTCCTTTTATTTGTTTTTACCTGAATCTCTATCTTGGGGCAGAGACCATAGATATTAGGGGAACATGCTGCTGCCATTCTTTAGGAAAGTAAAAAATTTAAATGGCTCAGCTCCACAGTTGATAAAAAAAGGTCTGACAGTGACCCAGCCAAATATAAATCAAGCAAAAAACAGAAAGCTTTTGTTTTGTTTTTAATTTCAATTCAAAGATTTTTAGGAAGCAAGTTTAGGCAGCAGTGGTCAGACAGGGAGAACAAAAATTACTTGTTACTTGCAAAGGTCTGGAACCTTGACTACATAATTAATGACAAACATGAATTTTACTCCCAAAGCTACAAGAACCAACTGAGAAGCTACGAGACCTTACCATCCTGATGAGATCATAAATCAGTTAGCACTATATAGTTCATCATTTTAACACAGAACTGATTTGGACCCAGGACATAAACCTAGCAACGTTTATTATTACCATTTGAAAATGCAGTCAAAACTGCCAACGAACATTAGCCTTATCATTATCTTACCATACCTTTTCTGAATGATTAAGCAGATCCTGTGCTTGTTTTCTTTCTGCTTCCACTCTTTCAAGATTATTTTTAAGGTTTTTTACTTCTTCTTGTAAAGTTGTAATCCGAACTGTCAAAAAATGAAATATCATTCAGTATTTATTACTAGACTTAAATCAATATTTCTTTCCACAACCTTTATTGATTTCTGGGACTGTAAAATATTCTCGCCTTCAGATTTTTCATATATGCAAATGCTACGCATTGTAAAGCAAACTGATCTTTTTAGCTACACCATTAGAAATGGTTCATAGAAAACAAAACATATGCAAAACCTGGAACCTGCCTCCCATCACTCCCAATATCCAGTATGAAAATTTCTTTCCATTAATGCAAATTCTGCTGTGCTATGCAGCCAACACCTTTTCTAATGTTAACTCCACTAATGTGTAAAATAAAATGCATTACACAGAGGCAATCTCAGATGGATATACAGGTGTTAATGAAATATATATTCACTTAACTGACTTGAGCATTCTTCCCTGAATAGATCAACTAATTAATCTCCCACCACCTACCAAGAGACCCTGTCAGGTATCAGGTGTTTATATTAAACACTAAGTAAGGGTATGCATTTCTAGAGTGAAAAGTCTGTACCAAATCCTTTAAAACAAAGAAAAACTTACAAAAATATTTTGATTATATTACACTCAATACCTTAGACACAGTAACTATAGTGTACAAGAATACACCTATCAATTCATTTATGTCTGTCTAAATTACAGAATGCTTCAATTAATTTTTTTAAGTATAAAGAGATACTCTGGCAATACAAAAGAAACTGCAGGACAGGGAAGAAGAAAAAGTCTTCCTGAATCTTAGTCTTTCTGCATTCATTTGAGATGTGTTGTTAAAATCAGCTGTATGAGTGTTTGAAATACATAAAGCTATTCATGTGTATACCAGCAAAGTACCTTACTTCGATGCCTTTCAGAAGAACCTCCCTTTTGGGAGGACTGTTGAGTTGAATGTGGTCAAAAATACACATTTCAAAGTGCACAGAAGTCTTCTCATGCAATTTTGTACCTCCTGCTTGCATTTAACAACAGACTGGACTAAACTACACTCCATGTCAGTGAAACAATACACTGACTAAACTGAAATTATTTTACTATACTTAAAGCATAGTGAACAGGCAACTTGATTCTTGATAGTTCTTACCTTGTGCCAAAGAACGTAAAGTTGACCTTAAAAAACAAACACACCCAAAAGCCCTCAACACCTCTCTCCAGTCTATACCAATAAGCATAAGATAGTGCCTTATGGGCAGTGATTCTCAGTACTGCTGACAGACGATTTAGAACAGCAAGTTAAGGTGCAGTATCCCTTAGCATAGTCATAAACTAACATATCTAAATAGTTTCTACTGCTAAGAATCATAAGTATAAATGATAACGTTCTCCAAGTATCCAGATCTGTATCCCTTATTGTGCTTTTCATGTTCTAAAATCACTTAGAAGCATCATAGAAAGAAAACAAATGCAATTTAAGAACAAGGTAGCATTCTCCAAAAATACAAGAGGAGACAGAGCAGGGTTACATCAACTTGGCTGCATAAAGGTTGGTAAAACACAGTGTTGGGTGTTCTCTAGCACTACTACCAGCTTCTCATATTATTGTACCATACATTTCAGACTTTCAGATAGGTCAGATTTTGAGATTTTGATACTCCTTCTTCCAAGAGCCATTCGGACACGACTACTTCATGAATTATTTTACTAATTTACACTCATTTTGCAAATTGACTTTTCCTTTCTTCACGTCTTTTATAAATAGGCTTACTTTTTTTTTAAAAAAAAAAAAAAAAGCAAAGTATAAAAAGAGAAAATTTACCCTGTAGCTCTCCAATCATTTCAGATCCATGACTTCTGTCCCTTCGTTCTGATTCCAGTGCTGCTTGCAGCTGGTAGTAATCTTTCTCCACCTGCAGTTTTGCACCTTCTAGGACTCTGCACCTTTCCTGCAGTTCTCTATTTAGTGATTCTACCTGACTTAATGACTTGCTCATTTCTGTGTTACCCTTTCTCAGTCTTGCTGCTGTATCAGATTCTGTCCTTATCAAGTCATTGGCTTCTTCTAGCTGTTGGGAAAAAAAAAAAAAAAAAAGATTCTCAAATATAAAAACGATTTATTGGAACCAGTTTTATTATATCTGAATGCACAATACTGCTTCTCAGACCTAAGAAATAATGAAAGCAATGAACAGAAACAACATACTTGTTTTTGTAATTGTGTTATCTTCTCATTTGTAATTTGTGAATGCTGGTTGATTTTTTTCAAGTCTTCCATTTGATCTTTTAGCGTGGACACTGAAAAGAAATTACATCATTAACACAAGAGGTTAAAAAAAATCTTTAATTTTTACATAAACACATTAAAAGTCTTGGCATATAAGTCCTTTGTTGCCTTTTTTCTTATGTACATTTTTAGATCAAATTCTGTGCCTGCAGAATAACACACTGTAGAGAAGACAGAATAAGACAAAGACGTGTTCTTGTTAAAACTCAAATAAACTCAAAATTTGTGCTCACAATTTGAAAAGATCCCTTTTAAAGTTCAGTAGCACTCAACATGCTAACATAGTAAATTATTCCCAAAAAACATACCATATACCTAATCAGTTACAACATGCCAACATGGCATACCTTCATTTTCTGCATTCCTCCTCCTCTCATTCTCTTGTTCAATTTTTCTTTGGTAGTCATTTATCTTGTGCTGCAGTACCATCTTTTCCTTCTCAATTTGAGACACTGTTGTTTCTAAGTTCTTTCTCTGATTTCCCTAAAATTAAAAGCATCGTCATTTTCTATTTACATTTTAATGAATGATCCCTAAACCAGTATCTCTGCAACTAACTATGGACACTGATGCATCATTTCCAGTGAATGAGTTTGTCTCCCTTTAAAAAAAATTCAGAAAAAATGACTTTTTTCTTTATACTTCTACATTACAAATATACCAAATTACTGAAGAAGTTTTTGTTAACACTGTATTTAAATAACCATTAAATAGTATTAGGAGATGACATAAGGAACTCAACAGAAAATCACCTGTACATTAGATTTCAGAAAAACTCATTTTTTATGAACTCCAGAAAAACATTAATCTTGTTCATTGCAGTTTAACAGAGGGAACAATTTAAATCTGTGAAACATGCAGAAGCAAAAAGGCTTTGAAAATGTGTGAAAATAAATAGATGCATTTCCCAATGCTATGTATTGAAATGTGATCATCTGGTCTCAAATTTATAGTGAGAACAATTTATTTATTTTTTTTTGTCACAGAAGAAATATCTTGAATTGTGAAAGTACTATCCATATTCTTTACCCAACTAAGGCAGCTTCAATGATGAAAAATAGTTACCTCTTCATCCAGTTCTTTCATTATCTTGTCTAGCTTTATGTTTGAAGATCTAAAAAGAAAAAAACATTTTAAATACAACAAGGATACATGATAAGTGTTTTTCTAGTTAAGTAATATGCAACCACTACCAAAGGCCTCAATTTTAGCTAATTCTGTTTTGTAATAAGCATTTAAAAGTCAAAGAAAACATTCAAGTTTCATTGGAAATAGTTTTTAAATATATAAAGTATTTATAAACTTTGTTGCAGCTTATATATGCAAAACTTTAGGTGCCACATTTTGTCTCTAAACCTGAAATATAAAAACAGTGCATGTACACAACAAGCTAACATTAAAATTAGAATATCCTGATGAACTGCTGAAAACGTCCTCTACTTTTGAGCTTCCCAAATAGCTAAAATGGTTAATACAATAGTAGGCAGCTCACTACTATGTATAAAAATATGGAAGTATTATTCAAAAGGCTCTGTTGAAGCAATGTATTAGAACAGTACTATAGGCAGAGAAAAGTTAAGTGGATAGTAAAACCTCCAGTTAACTGGCAAAACACATTAATACGATTGTTTTTGCAGCTACTTATCCCTCTTCAAAGAGGTAAGAGGGGCCGCAGACAACATTACCTGGCAGGTACAATAAGCAGTTATAGCAATATATCCTACCTAACTACAGTAAACAGCACGATGTACCAGAGGACAGTGTTGTGCTCTGACATCTTCAGCAGTGCTGCAGGAAGTACTGTGGTTACTGAATGTATTTCAAGAAACATACATCCTGCTTCCAGAAAGCAATCAAAGCACGTGAACAGTGAAGTTGTGCATAGGTCAGGGACAGTGTCTCAGTCTAAATTCCCACTGGATCATCTTGGCTACCAGTTCCTGCCTAAACAGCTCACACATTTACACACTAGGGTCCTAATTCTAGCCTTAGTTCTTTCCGTGTCCTATAACTAAGTTTTGTCTATTTTTTTTTTTCAGGCTGTCAGGAAGACTTCAAAATGAGAAGCTAACTCAAAGAATTTAGTTGGCATGTATCTGAGTAAAAAAATCTGATTATCAGAAAAAAATGTCTACTGTTTGTAGCTGCAAGAAACTGGCAAATTCCCACATAGTTACTTTAACATGGCAGAAACAAGCCTTTAGAAAGAAAATCATTGTTTTTATTGATCAGCCACAGGAAGGAAAATAAATGAGGTCCTGTAACAATTACCATATATTTAGAAACCAGAGAGTCAATTTTAATAGTCCAGTATATGCAGTGTATACAGTATTTTACATTTCTCAAAGTTCAACCTTACAAATGCATACCTCGGCCCATTAAAAAAATCTAAATTCAGAGATACCAGGTAAACTTAAATACGCAAGTGTTCAGAAAAAGCATTACATGGATGGTACTGAAAACAAAGGATTTCCTTAATGCTATATTCAAGAAAACCACTTTAAAACAATATTTGAATGATTTAAACCTCTGCCTGGAGCTCCTTTGGAGAAGTATAGCACAATTCTTAATGTTATTCTGGTAATCCCTAAAGCAGTAATACAGAACTCAAGTGTTAGACTTATTTAAATTATATAAACAATTAAAGTTCAAAGTCTCACCTGCACTTTTGCTCCATTTCATCTTTCAACTGCATTTCATTATGTAGTTGTTCTTCCAACTCATAGATCATTTTCTGCATATTTTCCAGCTTTAAATATATATTCGTACATGAAAGAACACGCATTAAATTGATGAACTTCAAAAAAAAGTATTCCAGAATATTCAGTGCTACTTATGTTGTATCACAGCCTACTTCTATCTAAGCACTGTATTTTTAGCTGAATCGCCTCCCCTAAAAAGCAAGTTAGTTACAAGAAAGAACTTACTATTACACAGTTATATCATTTGCACAGATAAAATGTTAAGGTTGTGCATAGTTCTGTCAAAATTCATGGGGCTAGGCTAGGTTTTTAAGTATTTCCAGAATTAGACAAGAGGTATTACTGCAAATTATAAAGAAGCATTTTATTAGCCTTAATAGTGCTCTTTTTCTAGCTATCAAATACATTTTACAAAGCATCTTCAAGTTCTCAGTTCAGGAAGCAGAATCAGGTGTGTCAGTTATTAGCAGCGGGGGAAAATGCTCTTAACCTCTATTTAGTCAGGGCGAATTCTTACACCTAGCACTGTACTAAGGTTTGAAAGGAGTAACAGGCTCCAGATGTTAATACAGAATGGTACTGTATGGCATTTACTGTTTGCCAGCAAGATAAATTCACAAGTTCATTCTTTCCGTGCAGTCTCAAAATATCCACCTTCTACCGGATGCCTGTGCACAGTAATTGCACTCCAACAACAGCAAAATCCTTGGTAAACAACAAGATAGTATCAACTTTGAGGAAGCTCATTAAGTCAAGCCCGTGCTGATTCACTCTTCTAAAACTTCTCCACTGATCTGGTAAGGACTGCAGCCTTATTTAGCTTTCCCACATTTCCCTCAGCATCCTTAGAAGAGCACAGAGGAGAATTACAGTCCTAACCTAGATTCTCTTCAAAGCCATATATGCAAGTGCTTCTGACACTTTGTTGTCTTGTTCCTTGTTCTAACTTCAAAAACTCTGACAATTGCCTGACTCATTTTGCACAATCATCCCAGGAAAAGGAGCAACAGAACAGTTCCTCCTATGTCCACCTCTTCCTCTTTTTTCCCCCATAAAGTACATTTACAAGACCTAAAAGTGATCACGTAGAGGAGAACTTATGCTCGTCTTCATTCTTTCTCGATAGCAACAGTAAGTGGTCTCAGAAAGGACTATACTGTGTTCAGTCCTAAACTAGGATTTCAGTCTGGAGACATGTTACAGCATGCTTTATCCATAGTAAGTGGGAAACCTTTCAAACTTCCAAACTTTACTCCTTCCAGTTCCAAGCAGCATCGTGGTGCTCCCAAGAACCAGAGATCCTTTCTCATTTCTTCCTTTTCCTTTCTTCCATACTCTTGAGTTGCTCTCATGTTTGCAGAGGAAGAACACAGACATAACAACTGGGGACTAATCACAAATGTTATATATTTACTATTCCTTACTCCGAGTATTTAACACTACCTACCCAGAACGCCTTGGAAGAACAAGGAAATACTGGAACAAAGACTTCTCAGCACTTGCATTCATGACTGGTATAACACACAACATAACACCCTTGGAAGAGACAACGACTGTAGTCAAAAACCACAGAGAGACTGCTACTAAAGTAAACACCAAGGAAAAGGGAAGGCCAGCAAGTACACAACACATTTATCCCATTGGTACAAACCACTGAGAAACGAAGCACGGCTATTTAAAGGCTAGCTCTCACTTGAGCAAAAAGGGATCACATGTGATGCACAAAAATAAGGATCAAGAAGTTTCAACATAATTGCTCTTCCATTTCCTGGTTACTCATTTTACAGCCCCTTCCAGACAGACTGCATAAAGGAATTAAATGGGATGGATGAGGAACAGGTCTAAGAAGACATCTGGCAACTGAAATGTCCCTGCACTGGATCCTACTGGTTCGGACCTCCATTGCTTCCTCCTGCTTCTTTCTCTCCCTCTCAATATTTTTACAGTGCTGGACCTCTAGGGGCCTACCTCAGCTTGCTGAGCAGTCAAATGACATTGATGCAAGACCACAGGCCTCCAGAGAAGTTTTGCACAATCGGGTATCAATAACCTAAACAATATCTTTGGAAAATCCTGAGTCACAGTTAACACAGAAAAAAAGCATTCCTGCATGTTTGGGTCTGACTGCAGCGTAGAAGCCAAGCAAAATCCCTCTGAAGCTGCCATACTTTTTTTCTTGCTGTTGTTAAACCACAGCATTTTGCATCTGGTTCTGCACCCTGAACAACGAAAAAACCTGAAGACCCAGTTCAGAAGAATTTGTTCACCTCCTCCTCAACATCTGAACTGCTCAGAGTAGTTTAGGGTAGCACTAGTCAAAGAAAATAACCAGATCTTCAGAGAGGCCTGATATTCAGTTAAAGGCCATTGAATTCCATTTTTCTCCAACTTCAAGGTCTAGTTCTGTGAAGTTTTACACTCTTGCAAAACCCAATGAATTTCTTTGAAATTTCTGGCACACAGTCCCACCCAAGAGAGCCTCAGTAACATGCCAAAATACAGAGTAGATAACATTGTGTTATATTTCCAGAACTAATTAATTTGCTAACCATGTGTCAACATTACCGTTTTCATTGCAGCATGTAATGAAAGGAAAAACAGCTGAGAAAAACTGGGAGATAAAAATACCCTGTAATAAAGACTTCACATTCATTTAAACCTATTACCCATATCCTTCCACAGTTTCCCCTCCCCATACTGTTAAAAATCACAAGACATTCAAACACCCCTAGCAACACTGACAGGGCTGTAGGGTTCTTTAACCACGTGCAGGTGCCATGCCAGGTATCCCCCTAATTCTGCCAAGTCTATTTAACAGCTATCTTCAAAGTCAACTAAAGGCCAGCAAGTAGCTTTAAATATTTGCAAGTATTTCCAAACCTAGCTCTGTTTTTCATTTTGCCATACCAACAGCCATGTACTGATGAAGAAAACAAAATTTATGGAGGACATCAAGTTACATAAATAAATCAAAATAATTCAGTGCTTAATAAATTCAGTTAGCCCAATAAATACCTAAGTAGTTCCCCTGTCCTTTACAAGTTTTCCTTGGGTAATACCATACACCACTAAAACATATATATTATGAGTTTAAGAGAAAAAGGAACATGCATCAACATCTGCTTCTCTTCGACTCTAAATGGAAAACATAACAGAACAAGATACTAACAAAGTAAATCAATCAAAGCTAAAGACTTCTTTTAGAGTTCATTATTATTTTGACTGTGTTTTCTACTGGAAGGAAAGCCTATTTGAAAAATGTCAAAGCAGTCTAAGGAAATTATCCTAATTTACACCTGCACTTGCACAGAATCCAAGCACACCTTGTTTCTAACATATTGGCTTATCTTCCTGGTAACCAGATTGCCAAGATGCTTAGGAAGCAGTAACTGAAAGAGCTTCTGAACTTTCCTGTGAGTTTTTTAGGTAAATTGTTATACAAATGCAGCTTCTCAGTGCCCTGAATCCCAAAAGGTTATGGGGCACCCTTGGGAAGGAGCAGAATACCTAAGGTTATTTTATTTGGAAAAAATAGAAATTAAAAAAAAGTAATCCCACACTGTCATATTGTCTGCCACCTCCCACTTGGCTCACAGAAAAACTGAGAAATCTTAGCTCCAGCTTCAGCAATGAAACAGTGGGCTGCTGAAAAGCCAAGGCTTCCTTCCTATCACACTCGGGGCTAGAATTGATCATCACCACAATGCCAGTGTACACCTGGGATAGATATGGCACTCTGAAAACATTGCACAAACTCTTAGATATTTATGAAGATAAAAACCATGAATCCTGTTTCACAAGAAGAGTGTGCCGTTTCAGCTATTTTATTCCAATTTGTGAAAACTTATGTTTTAGGAAGAACTGAAATTCAGTCTTTTCAACAACTTTGATAGGCAAGCCACACTAAATAGTTTAATTTTATATACTGATCTCCCATATTTCAAACACTAAGAAAGTTTGAGACATTTAAAATTCAGAGAATTTATACTGGTATATGCAACAGATTCTTTTCTAGGATACAATAAAACTGAAAACCAGTGAGACATACCACACTTTTATCCGCATTGGAGGCTGGTCTGTTGTCATTGGAATTTTCTGCAGAGACAGATAAATACCTGTAACAACATTAAAAGTTATTTTAAGATTTGTTTAAAGGCAAGGTTATGAAAAAAAAAAAAAAAAAACATAATCATGATAAAAATAACACCCTCAGTTTTTTGCTCCAAAGTATGGATAACCAAATAGCAACAATCAAATTTTTCACTTCTGTACTTACATTTCAAGATTGAGCATATTTATTTGAAATAAACACAATTAATTGTAAAAATTGTCTTCAAACATAAAGTGGTATGTTGCAGAAGATGACCTCTTGAAAAAAGGATTTCTGCCAAGTATTAACACAACCACTTTTATTTTATTTTTTTTAAATAACCATTAAAAAAAAAATCTTTGCTTTCCATGGTTACAACACTCTCATTGGCTTGCATCCCATAAATATTTATTCAGGCACTTATGAAACAAGTAGAAATGAAGCAAACTCTGCAGAGATTGTGTGTGTGTATATGTAGCTTCCAAAGTTACCAGGAGTTCCACACACAGTTTGTCCTGAAGCGAGAGTTATTTTACATAACTTCTCTAAAAATACCACAAATTTCTATTTGTCATGATTCTAAAAGTCATGTAAATAAATAAAAGTGACTGCCTGAGAATTCCTTCAGTATTTGGTGTGATGTTCTTGGCCTGATAACTGATCTAGAGAAACATGAAAGGTTCCTAACCCATCAGATTATGTTAGGAAGAAATCTCCAATACAGGAGCTGAGGAAGATGGATGCATCCCATCTTTCCTTTCACATGAACAAAAACCTCCCAAAATAAAAGCCAAAGACACCCTGCAAAGCCGAGGTCAAATTAAAAATCTAAACAGCTTACAGACAATCAAGTGACAAAGAGAAAAATGTTACAGTTCCCTACAGAGGAAGGAGTTGGTCTCAAGTACAAGAAGTCACAATATTTTGCACACCAGGGCAACAGAGCAGAGAAAATGTGGTACTGAAGCAGGAAGAGCACCAGAGAAAACAAGAGCAGAAACAAACCTGAATCCTGAAGATTTCTGAACAAATCAGACCCCTGAAGAGAACACAGAAGCCACACAGAGCTGTGAACTGTTCTCAGCTAGTATTCCAAAATCTGTGTTGTAAGTGAAGTGCAATAATAAACCACCATCTTTTCTAGTTTGCAATCAGTGAGATTACAGCTGTAGAAAATATCCTATCCTAAAAGACCGTAAGACTTCCTTTAGTGACGGAAGTCATATCATGTTCCTATATCCCCACTGCTTTAAGCTCTACAGCATACTTGAAGCCTGATAAAAATCAAAGGAGATGGAAGACATTTGAACTTTTTCCTAAATACTCAATTGAACATATTGCAGCATAAAAAGGGAATCAATTAGGACTAGAGATTAAGCAGGTGCAAATGGTCATTTCAGACTTTTTAAGACTGTCACACCAGAGTATTATGGGATCAAAATCAGTTCTAGAACAGCATTTTCGTTCCAGTAAGTGTATAAAGTAATTATAGTATTTAGTAGACATCTTCCACAACAGCTAAATACAGTCTAAGTTCTCTAAATTCCTGATACTGTCCCCACCCCAAGAATTAAAAGGGGAGAGAAGAATTTCAGTTATTAACAAGCTTCAGTATGCTACTTCACCTTCTTGATAACGCATTCCAAAGTCTACCTGAAAGGCAAAAATTAAGACTTTTTATTATAGACTAAAATCAGAACAATAAGTAAGACTCTTGGACTGAACTCACACGAACTGTCTGCAAAGCTTGCAAGTTCCTTTATTCCTCACTATGCAGAAAGCAACAACAAATCCAACTCTTTGCAGAGATGGAAATAATTTCACCACAGGCTTGGAAAAGCGGTTCCTCTTCTATCCAATGATGGGTAACAGATTTATTTCCTTTAAGGCTTTCCTATTTTCTGAAATATTTCTGAATATTTTCTAAAGTATTTCCTGAAATACTATTAAAACTAACAACTACGGGTCTCTATCTCTCTATCTGACATGGTCAGATACAGAAGACTTAGATCAGTTTAAGCATGACTGACATAGACAACAATTAAAAGTATCTCTCAAAGAAAAAGTTAAAGATTTCTGAATGTAAATAGAGATATCGACAGCGCCTACAGTAATAATGACTCTTAAAGTCTGAATCAATGTAATTTCAACTGATGTCATTTAAAGTTTCCTAAGCAACAGTGGAAACAGTAAAGCATCACAATCTCATTGCAGCTGATGAGTACTTTGAAAAAAAGAAGAATCTATCACAGGTGACAGGCAAGTAGAAAATAGAGTATTTCTAGTAAGCCAGAGAGAAGCAAAGACAAGGTTTAATTTATCACATGCCTACAGTGATGTGAAGTGTGGAATCCTTGTATAAAATTCCCAAACTGTGATTTGCAATGAGATAAAGTGACATTCACATCCCCAGTTTACGACTATATGGATACTTCAGTGCTCTGTAGGCAGCTCTGCCTAGAAACCACAACAGATTTTTCTTACTATTTCTGCCACACCACTGTGTAACATACTTAATACAGAGCAAAACATTCACAAAATCAGTGCAATATTTTAAGGTACTGATGACTAGTAGTACTGGCTATCAAAGTGTCAAGAAAGGGTAATTTATTAGGATTCTGACTCATAAGTAAGAATCTGTACAGGCTTGTATTTACATACGAGACAAACAGGAGTCTTGACAAGAGAATATGCCATCAGTTTGCTTTGTCTGTACATACCGACGGTTGCTGTAGTAAGTAAATCCTACAAATGGAAGCTGGTTGCCCACAAATGCTTTTGGTATGGGAAATGTTTCTTCTTCTCCTTTGTCTTCTTCCAGATCATCAAAATTACTAGTGTCTATGTCACTGCTTAAGTCAGGCACAACTGGTGCTACAGCTAGGAAAAAAAAAAGGAGAATAATTATATGCTAGTAATTATTTTATAACTCAAGTGACACAACTAAGAGTTTTTTGGGTATTTCTCTTTGGTGTCTAAGAGATTTAATTCCATCCTTCAGTATAACTAAAATTTTAAATTTCATTAAAAAGAAATATAGCAGTTCTTTTGCTAACATGATACGTAAAGTAAGGCAGATCACTGTCTCTGATAAAAGCATTATACTTACTGTCTCTGAGAGTTTCCCAAGCCCACTGATCATTTTTGAAGAAAAGGTGCCGTTTAATTTCTTCTACTCCATTGCGTCCTAGTCGCACTTCCCTGTAAAGAATTTTTTGGTTTCAGTATAGTATGTAAGATGACATAAATCATTCCAAAGGAAAGACAAATCATAAGGAGTATCTAACAACAAAGAGGAACAAAAAACTAACTGTCAAACTAAGGCATGAAATAGATACACCTCAAAGCACTCAGATGACAATAACTACAGCAGCACAGCAGGTATATTTCAGAACACAGTCTGGTTTTAACACTTGTCTGTAGGAACTCCTGCTGCTACTCTTTCCACCGTCATGGACTGGCTAGGCAGCTGTCAAGCAGAAGCTAGATTCCACGCTTACTAGGAGATCATGCTGTTGCTTGAAGCCCACGAAGCTCAGCAAATGCAACAACCCCCCTCCACCTTCGTAGCCTCAGATCTCAAGCAAAGGTTGCAAAAGTTATGTTTAGATTTGTAAGCAGCGTGGGTACAACTAGAGCACACCCCCAAAGTGAAACAAACCTAACACCCACATTTCATACAGGCTTTCTTTGGGTTGACTCTACCCCGATCCTGCGGACTGAATGCCCACTAGGAGCTGGGATTGCATTAGGGGCATTCCCGAACTGCACAGTTCGCTTTAGTTTTATCCCCAAGGAATCCATGCCCCTCACACTCCACAACATATACCAGTGTATCAGCTATTGTTATAGCTGATACTTAGGAGTAACACTTCACATGCAAACTAAATTTATAAGCACTCATCCTAGCACCATTTCCCTTCCCCCAATCTACTTGATACACCCACAGAGAACAGCAGCAAACACTTGACTCCTCTCCCAAGTTCTGGGACTGGACAAAATTAATCTGGCAATACCACCTGTCCAGTCTGCAGCATCTACTGCTTCGGGTTAAACAAAACACTGATTCAGAGTAGACAATGTGACTTAAAGCCCTAAGCAACTGAAGTTCTGAAGAGTTACTGACTAAATTTAAGACAGCCTTGCCATACTTTAAGCAAGAGGCTAACGCTTTCTCATATTTTTGTAGCTGATAGACAAGCAAAACCTAACTCCTATAAAGGAGAACATTCAGCTAACAGAAGTGCATTCAGAGCACATACACTTACCTACAGCAGCACCTAAACAGGAACAGAGTTATGCTGCTTTCATGCCAATACTATCAAAGTTCCACTTCTGTTCAGCAGTTTAGAAACCCCCACAAAATATATATAGATGTAGATATACACGCACACACAGACATGTTCTTTCAACATAATTTTCTTAATGAAGATTCACTTTCATTTTGAATATGGTTGAAATCTCACCTATCAGTTAAAAAGGCACAAATAAGGTTTTTTGCCTCTTTAGAGATATCGTTGTCATCAGGGAAGGTAAGGGAGTTCTTATGGTTCATAATCTTGCTGTATGTTCCAACCAAAGAATCTGCATAAAAAGGTGTATCACCTGAAAAAGCAGCAATGCAAAAAATTAAAAAGTAGATCAGAAGTATTGTAGATTTGATTTATAACATTTGAATTATGCACGCAACAAAGTATAAGCAAATAATTGAACAAGAGGTAAGGACAAATGTTTGAGAATATAGTAGAATATTTTTAAGACATTTTTCCAATACCACAGTGAGCAAACCAAAAGTTATGTTAAGAAAGTAATAAATTAAAACAGTTACAAACAACACTGATTTTTTTTTTATATAGTGCAGTTGAGTACTGCAGTCAATTTTGATGAGCCTACGACTCACCTACAAGCATCTCATACAGGAAGACTCCAACTGACCACCAGTCACACTCTCTTCCATAGTAACCATCACCACCCTGGGACTTCAATACTTCGGGAGAGATGTAGTCTGGTGTTCCTACAGCTGTATCACATCGTACCATACCTTCCTACAAAGAGAAGGAAAACAGCCAGGCCCAAATATAAGAACCAAAATTGCAAGCTGTTCTCAAGAGTTCATAAAACCTTAGTAACAGCAGCAAATCAACAACTGTCATGAATTGATGGGCATTGTTTTTTGCTTGTTTGTTTGTTTTTTGAATGGGTTCTTAAATATTTTTAATTACTAAACTACTAAAGCCAAAGCAAAGCACTGGATTTGTCAAAGTTAACACAGTGGAAGTTGCTTAAAAACCTCTGTTAATATCTAAGAAGTAACCAGAATTGCATCTCAGCCTTGTAATTGCAGCTTCTCCTGCTCATGCCAATATAAATGTCTTATATACTGCCAGGATATAGAGTAAACAAGGAAAGCTCCTTTCAAAATAGGCCAGCAAATCAAGGATTTTGCTGACAGGATCAGCTAAACTAAGTTTTTCTCCTCCAAGACAATATACTTAATGCCAGGAAGACTGCAATGCAGATAAGGCCCTGAAACTTGAGGCAGATAGACTTCAAAATGTGTGACAGATGAGAAGAACGTTTCATGTTCCTCACACCCCTGAGAAAGAACTAGCAGAAGAGATCAATCACACTGGGGATGGCATCAAGAATGCCGAAGTGGCAATCACTTGATCCTTTCCAGTGTTCAGGAACTTCTGGAATAATCCTAGAAATGGATTAGTAGAAAACTTGTACAATATATAACTAAGGAACAAATATAGCCAATGAACAAATCCAGAGCATGTGCAGCAAATCCAGAATGCACCTGTGTTAAACTTCTATCTACGATGAGCAGTTTCTTTCCCACAGAGCCACTTTCCTCTTCCAAAAGGCTAGAGGAACCCAAGACTAGGCTCTTCAATACACAGCTCATTTATTTAGTACAGCACACAATGTAAGGTGTTGTTGACGTGAGTTTACTTCTGTGACACCAATACACAGCAAATTTTCCTAATATTTTTACTTGCTTTTTGGCACGTATAGAAAAATATCCTCGTGCTTAACTGTATTTCAAAAGTCCTAATTTTTAAGAGCAAAATCAAAGATGAATCTGCATTAAGCCAAATTATGTGTCTGCTATTCCACTGTGGACTGGAAGTTGTGACTTAAGGAAACTATTTGAATTTGTACACGTAACTTGCACTTGGTTTTCACTGGTGCCTTTTATTTATGGCAAGGCAGCTGATTTATTCCAAAAGCAATTTATTCAAAGCTCCTGGAATAGGTTGAGAACGTGATGTATATATTACCCAGACTCTGTTAAAGTATCACCCATTTAAGGTTGCTTTCCTGGTATGGAGGTGGAGGCTAGCACAAACCAACCAGAATTTTGTGTAGGGAACAACAATGCTTCACAGTACTTAAAATACAATTTCTTTTTTTTTTTTTTAAATGACCTCAAGATATATTAAAAAAAAATAATAATAATCTGTGACAGTCTTTTAACCTGTTTCCTTCAGATTTGGCTTTTATATAGGTCAGGTTATGCTAGTATGTATATAAGGATTCAGCAACTTGGACGTGTTTTCCATCACTGAACTTAACTATCTCACTTTTTTCCATCGACTTTGATAGTCAAAGACTTAAAGAAAAGTTCTTTAAGACTTAAAGTCAAAGACTTAAAGATTCTAGAGGAATCTATAAGATAATCAATGGCTTGACTTCAGGAAGCCTTCCTAATAAACAGTATAGAAGTTGATGCAATCCCTACTTCGAGAGTAATTTTTGCATTCTACATTGTCATTTAATGGGATGCTTAAATAATAGTAATGGCAAGAATGGAATCTTGGACACTTTTCTCTAGCTAAATTTTTCAGTATTTTATTTTCACTTTTACATATGCCTTCCTTTCACAAAGGGAAAAAAAGAAAATAAAAATTGTCTACCTTGTTCATCTTCATACAAGTACCAAAATCTGCTAGTTTTAAGTGACCAGCTTTATCTAGCAGCATATTATCAGGTTTCACATCTCTGAAAACAGAAAAACATTTGTGTAAGAGTAAATCAGTCAGTTTAACTTAGGAAAACAAAAGTCATCTATTTCTCAAATGTAACATGACAAGGAAAATACAACATAAAAGCACAACTATTTCCTCAATTTTTTCCCTTCTTATAGTATCATGTCCCACATACAGACTGTGGAACTGAAGCATTAAAAAACATGATAATGGATGTGGGAACAGTCTCAAGTCACCAAATTTACCAAATCTGGATGTTACCCTCAAACCTCAAGTTTTCATAAAAAACCACGAACTTGCTGAAGTCACTCTCTACGAGGATACAGCTACACAAAAGAAATCCATTCTGGTTGCGAGTTAACCACCTCAATCCAGCCTTGAAAATATAACTCCTTTTTTTTTGTATCACTTCTAATTTCAGGAAATAAATGCATGCTATTTTCTGAAGTATATTCACATGAGCAAATAATTTTCTGTGGCCCAAAAGAAGTGTTGCTGTACTGCCTTTTCCACATCAGGGATTCTCTTACAGAAAGTTTTCATGAAGTAACTGTAAAGTTCAGCAATGTTAATGGTACTAAGTATACTATAGCAGAACCATAGTTTAAAAAAAAAACAACATATATATATAAAAAAAAAAATGGTTTCAGGTGAAAGTAATTTCTGGGACCTCAAATGGAAAACTCTGGTCCCTACAATGAAATGAAGTCCTAGCATTACCTCACCTCAGGGTGTGCAGTAGAAACGTATGAGTGTACACACCATGATTTGGTTGGGAATCTTTTATTTATTTTTTTGAAATACTCTTAGTCCAACTGCCTGATCAAAGTGCAGCTAAGGAAATCAGTTCAAACTTCAAAGTTGCATTCGGGTTCCTCAGGGTCAAATTCAGTCAAGTTTTGAATTTTTTCCAAGGATGGGGATTTCATAACCTCTCTACAACTCTCTTCCATTGTTTGACCACCCTCACAGTGAAAATTTATTTCCTAACAAATAACTGGATATTCACAGAACAAACATCTGCCAGTCATCTGCTCCAACCCTCCTGCTTAAGCAGGGATACTTAAAGCAGGTTGTTCAGGCAGCTTTTGAAGATTCACAAGGAGGGAGACTCCACAATCTTCCTGGGTAACCTGTGCCAGTGCTCAGCTAACCATTACTGCAATTAGTGTCATCCACTGACCCTCATTCTTTAGCTGCAGGCATCTTTCCATTCCAGCTACATTGGAAACCTTGCTGAAGTCAAGGCAAACAACATACACCGCTTTCCCGTCATCACAGAAGGCAATCAGGATGGGCAGGCACACTTTACCCTTACGTAAATCCATGCAGACTGCTCCCAATCACCTTCCTGTCCATGTGCTTGGAAACTTTCCTGAGAATTTACTCCATAATCAGCCTGCAGTCCCCCTCTCAGGGCCATTTCTTTCCTTCCAGTCAACAGAAACCTCCTGATTGCTGCAGCCTTTCACTTGTCATAGAAAGCAGCATCTCCTGATATTGGCTACCTTCCTCACAACTCTCCGTGTATCCCACCAGCCTTGGACTCGCATATGCCCCGTTTGCATACAGGGGACTCAGTTTGACCTTTCTCTGCTAAAGTAATGAATGCTTTACCCTCCAAAGCCCTGCCACTAGGCACAGGTACCTGGGAGACCTGAAAGCAGACCTTATAAAGAAAGGCTGAGGCAAAAGCAGCAGCCTCAGGCCTTTCCATGTCCTCTGTCATGAGCCCATATTTGCATCAGCTTCTTTTCAGTCCTCAAATTTGAGTTAACTAGTTAAAAACAAATTCCAAAAAATCTGCTGTCAGAGTAATCTGGAGTTTGAGGAAAAGATTGACAGTGCTGTTGGCATCTTCAAATTTCTGTTTTCTAAAGCTTGCCAATACACCTGTACAAATGGTTCAGCCAGACAATTTATTCCTAAAATGTGGCATAGTAGCTACGTAATTTATGATGCTATAGATTCTACTTGAGCAATGGATTAATAGTGGGTTTGTTTTTTTTTTCGTTTTACTCTTTTTTTTTCTAAAAAAACTTAAGTGTTAAAAGTGATCTTCTGGCCAAACTACAAATTGAGGGTATAGACACTAAGTCCTTCTCAAGCTGTTTGTATATTTTCAGTTGAAAAATTTCTTCTCCTGCTTCTAGTAAATATGGTTAAAAGCTAAACATACAGAAGTTCAGATATCAACAGAAGAGAACACTCAGTCTGTCTGACAAGGGACTACAATCCACTTGAGGGCAAGTACGTAATATGAAACAAACCTAAGTCCCTTTGCTCTGTCTCTATTTCCAATCTTGCCCCTTACAAGAAAACAGGTGTCTGGGAGATGTTTTTCACCCTGTTCAGTTCACCCTGATCAGGCCACTGGTGCCAGCTGAGGCTTTAAATGCAGAACTGAGAGTTAATAATTACCAATAGTGTATACTACTGCTATCAAATTCTTCAAACAGTTTTTTCTAGTTAAGAAAAATGAACTATTTTGGGGGCCAACTTGTTCATGCCAAATCAGTTCTACATCTTTTGATAAAGTGGTACAATTTTATTGTTCCCTAAACTGAAGAAGATCATCCTGCTGAAAACCTTTACTTTGACTGTGTCACCTCAGCTTTGCACCTTCTGATAGCAAGAAGTTTTGAAGTTGTAATATGAAATAATTATGAAATAATAATGAAGTCATATCAGCAATTTTAAAACGGCCTTAACCAAATAAAGTCACTCTGACAGCCCTGGGATTAAAACAACACTGTAACAATACTTTTTTCTTTTTCACCTGTGTATAAAACCCATTGAGTGAATTGCATCTAATGCAAGAACAACTTCAGCAGTATAAAATCTTGCCCATTTCTCAGGAACGTCGTAGTTGCTCATTAAATTCACAAGGTCCCCACCAGGCATGTACTCCATGACCATGTAAAGGTAACGGTCGTCTTGGAATGCATAAAATAACTGTAAAAAGAGCATAAACAAAAGAAAGAACAAGTCACTGAGTGCTACAGTTGTCTAATCTTTTGCTTGTTCAAAGTCCACAATTTCAGTGCAAATTGATTTACAAAGTAAAAGAATTGCTATAACTACTGCAGCAGCTTTGCGTCATCCAGTAGACCTCCTAAAAAGGAATTAATCTCAAGTCCGTTTCTGCCAGATCTTCCATCTCTTTATTTTACTACAGAAGCAGCAGAGCTCTGGTTACAGATTTTGGTATTTATTGCACCAAACTGTAATCATTTCAAAGAAAGCTCATTGCATAAGAGGACAAGATGCTTCCTTACTCCCTGGGACACCAATTGACAAATATGTAAACATGGAACTATTGTATTTCAAACATCTGCCTGATTCTATTTGTGTTACCACAAAATATTTATTATTCTACGGTCAATGTATTCATTGTTTAGAAAGTGAACCTATACTTTAAACAATTGAGAAAAGTATTTCCCTTACAGCAGTAAATGCTCTGTTCAACATGACTTGTGCAAGTAGGTTTAAGCATGGTGACTTAAACCTTTCCGAAAATCATAAAACATAATTTTGCACAATCACTCCCAGACAGATAGCAACATATAAACATATTTGACTTAGGTAACTCTTGAATGACTTTAATTCTAACTTAACAGAAGTATTTACATGCTTAAGGGTAAGAACAGTTTAAATGAACAAGTTAAATGTGCACACAAATGTATGATGAAAGCTTCAGGCATTGTCCATATAAACTTCAAAGGCAGAGATGCCTCCCAAAAAATTGTCAGTGATAAAACTGAAATGAGGAAAACATAACCAGAGTTTATGTAATATATAAACTTATAATTTATACATTTATAAATAAATACATAATTTGTAAATATATAATTTATAAATATAATATATATATATATATACATAATATATATTATATATACAATATATATAATATATATGATTTGCAGTCATACATACACACAAATTGGAATATACAGAAGCTACATCTTAAGCACAGATTTCTGATATGTTGGCTACTTCCAGAAGTACTATAAAGCAGACTCACCAGTTTTAACTCATATCTGGCAAACCATTTTAATAACAAACAAAATAGCTTATCCTGTATTTAAGACAAAATACGATTTTGAAGGAAGCACAATATCAGCTGTTTGTTGCAAACAGCAATTCCTACTGTTAATAACGTATTGCTCTGACAGATCCAGATCAATGTAACCAAAATGGGAGTCAGAAAAACTAAGACAAGTAAATATAAAGTCATGCAGTATTGTTATGGAACTATTCTACCATGACAGTATTTTTAAAAAGGAATCTCACTGTACCTGAACAACCCAGGGACTGTTAGCAAAAGCCATAATATCCCTTTCTTCCCAGAAGAAAGCAGAATCTGATCTTTTTATCATCTCAAATTTGCTTAGAAGTTTCATGGCATACACTCTTCTTGATGACTTATGCCTTACCTATGAAGATAACCACGACATAAAACAACACATTAGTTTCTCACCTTGATATATGAAGAACATCACTAGACTTCTTTTTCCTGCTTCACTATTTAATAGGTTTCATAAGACTCCTCACATTTATAAAGAATTACATATTGTGGGTCTACAAAATAATTATATTGTATTTTCTGACAATATATGCATTATTCTTAAAATACTTGCTAGAACTATCCAGAGTCCGTAGGCATAATAGTCACTTCATGACTTGTAGGTGCCTATCTCGAAAAGCACAAATAACGGCACCTATTAAATGCATAACCATTTTCCAGAGATCATTAGCATACACAAATACTTGCTGCCTATTTCTAGTTTTTCCCACCAATTCTCATTTTAATAAAGCAGCATGAACAAGTCCATTAATCTATCGTAAGCATCACACACTTCTCCTCTCATCTTGTGAAAGATGTCTACAAGACTGCTGTATTCCTTGAACTAGCAGAATTTCTTCTAGTCTTGAATTGTTCAAGTGTTCAATTGCCACACAGTGGCAGAGGCTAATTTTGTTGACCGTGACTGATATATATTCAACTTTACCAGGAGAAGCATGCCTTACAAAGCAAAATAAATGTGGATTGACAGTATTGAAATGCAAGCTTCTCAGAAACATTTCCATGGGATAAAAAGAAATAAAAATTCATTGAGCTTAAGGCTATAAAACCCTAAGACTTCATCTTCTGAACACTGTATTCAGAAATAGACACAAACAAATACAACATGCATACATCCAAACGTACAGAAACACAACTTACCAACTGAACCTCCCCAAATGCCCCTCTACCAATCACCTTCACCACTTCGTAATCTTCAGCTTTCATGCGCAGATCTCTCATTTTATTTACTGTGTCTTTATCTGTATGAAAGAAAAATCACATTTCAGATATAATCAATTTAATTAAACCCATGAGAAATAAAAATGAGACGAATAATTATTGTAAGATATATTCCTCTTTAAGGGGACTTCATTTTTAACCTACCTCCCTACTGGAAACCATACTGCAAACTGCATGACCTCATTCTCATTACTGCAGTAATCAAAACTTGATATAAAAATAATCCAGTAACTACTGTACAATCAAGTTACCGGAGATCTTAATTTGGGAAATTTCTTTTAAAATAGTTATCTGGAAAAAAAAAAGAGCTAAGCAAAAACTTCATATCCAGCATGATCTTGCTTGCAAGCAAATCTGTTTAAAAAGATTATTTCTGGATAACTGTGTAATACATCTGAGAAAATATCATAAAGTATACATGAGAGATACTTGAAGAAGCTATTTTTTTTTAAATAAGCTTTCCGTGTTCTGCAATTTTATTATTCCTATTGCTCAAAAAAGTAGATTTTAATTTAAAACATGCAGTGGGAATCACTGTAATTATTTATATAAACCTGTCATTCTATAAACTACAATAATTTACAAACTCCCAGTGGGCAGATATTCTAATTCCAAATTTGGTCAAAGATTAAAACAGTCTATTTTAATCCATGTGGGTCAACACTGGCATGAGATTACATGGAAAAGCTTCACATTTCAGTATTTCTAAAAAGAAGGAGCAGCTACTAAAACAGACACACTCCTAATAAAATACATTATACAACAGTATTTTATTTTCAAAAATAATACGCTTTTCTAAAACTTTAGAAAAAAAGTACAGACAGGGGAAGAGAAAGATGGAAAAATGTCATTTTTGTAGTTCATGTTTTAAAAACAGATTTGGCAGACAACAGAAGACTGCCCTTAGGTTTCAATATACAGAGGTCATTATCTAAAAGAAATGCAACATACATACAATTAAGATTCGTTATGATTTTATAATATTAAAGAACTAAATATAGTTTAGTTTGAATAAATATTCTCTTGAATTACTAACGTGAAGCCATCCCTTTACAATGCAGCATGACAAAAGTATTTCAATAAATGATGTTAGATCTGTAAATCCTGACAAATTATTTCACGTAAGGATCAAAATAGTCAGTAATTTGAAAAAATAATGCATTGCCCTATTTGCCCATTGCAAGGTGAAAAGCTGACCTATAGCAGAGGATGGGTAGGACTGCACAGAACTGATATGCAGCAATTCTCATGACAGCTTTCCAATTATTCTCAACTTACTGCCTAATAATCTCCTACCAGCAAGTCTACCAATTCTGAATGAAAAATCTTTACAAAACACAAGCTAGGCACAATATAAATGCATTAGTGTTTTCAGTGACAAACCTCAATTATGGCCAAAACAGAATAAAGGAAAATCCACTAAGAGCAATTTAAGCTAAATATTTTTAAGCATCAGGCTTGTGAGCAGTTGCAAAACTGCAATTTACTGCTTGAGAGACGTACTAATGCCCAATATCTTCAGACAACATGTTACACTAACAACAGCGTTGGAAATTTTATCTTAATATTCAAAAGATCTGTCAAACAAGGTTTATCAGGCTGCAGCATATTTGAATAGGCAGCTCCAGATGTCCTGCTAACAGGGGAAGGCACAACCAGCTTACACTTTATGAGCAGGTGGGGTGGCTCCCATGGCAAAAACCAGCAACTCCAACTTGGCCTGACGTTTGATGATAAAGCTTATACGTTGTCCAGAAATAAACCAAGTCCCTATATTAAGCATCTTGAATAGTCAATCTCTTTATTCTTTAAATCATTTATGGTAGAAAATTAATGAGGTCCCGTGTCTGTGCAAATAACCCTCACAACCTTAGGCAACAAATGGCCGATTTTGAAGACAAAATCTCCACAAACATACAACATAAACTCAGATAAATATAGGAGGGGATAAGAACAGGCTCATAGGGCAATCATCAGTCTGTAAAATAAAGTAAGCAAATTCTGATTTGCACTGTGAAAATTCATTTTAAAGTTCTACAAAAATAGTGCAAACTGTTTGGACAGCTAATACTGCAAAAAGATTTTTAAATGATTTTCTACTGAAACTGAAGTTAACATTAAAATGTTTCTATACATCTTAGGGTATGTACATAAAGCCTTTTTTACTGTTATTTAAATCAGTAGTTTGAGACAAACTAGATTTCGCAGTCACTACTAAGGTCACTACTTATACCCACAGCTTGTTTTTATATTCCAGTAAAAACAGCAAGATTACAGTTCTAAAAGCAGTCTGAAGTGAAATAATGAGGTCTGTTCTCCACCTTCACACTGCTTCAGGTTACATTTTTACACAGGGTATAATTTCCACCTACAATATACTCATTATCAGACTGTAAATAAAAGTTTCCCTTTCCTTCACTCATCCCCAGATGCAAAAGTGAAGAGCTTCTGAAACTGATGACTTCACTATACATAAGAACTGCATTCAAAATATCTGCTGAAATAAGTATTTCCTTTGCCTAATCCAACTTCTCCTTTCTCCAGTTTCACCACACCTTCTCTGCAAATAACTAAGTATACAAAATGTGCGTGTAACAATGTGTACAGTTTCAAACATAGCTTGAACTGTGAAAAGTTAAACATTTGACCTTAGGTATTCCAGCAACCAGCTTACATGCAAGCAAGCCATAAACCAGATCTACTGGACTCGTAAATTACTAGAAATAGGGAATAAAGGAAAATAAAATCCACAAAATCACTATTGTGGCTTACACATGGACTGAGTAAACTATGTAAATATGCCTTGGAAAGAGAAGCAAAAATTTCAATGAAGCAAAGAGAAAAATCAGATTATTTTAATAAAATTACTTCATATTTGCCACATTTATTACATTTAATTACAATGTTTAAGCTTGTAAAAATCTAATAAAAGTTAATTTAATTTCAAGAATTGCCATTCAATCCACAAGCAGCAGCAAGCCTGGAACTAGCAAACAAATCTGCCATTATTTCCAGAATTTGACAGTAGTCTGTAAAAAAAACTTTAAAGTGTTTTTCTTTGCTTCATTTTTGTTTTATGAATATGAAAATTATGGAAATATGGCTCCTATTATAAGAATCAACTTTATTCATTACAAATATCCTTAGAGATGAGAATCTGCAGGAAAACTTGTAGTGGAAAAATACGGAGTAAAACGATAAAAATAACATGATTTCCTTCCTAATTTTAAAACTAGTTATGGCTGAAGAGTAAAACTAGCTGTATGTGGTTTTGGAAATTCTTTCACAAAAAAACAGGAATCAGAACTAATAAGAAAGTGAAATAGCACAGTGGTTATCGTCCAGGTGCAAAAATCAGGTAACTGACACTATGGTTTACCACTTTAAGTATTCTTTTTGCTGTCTACACAATAAAGCCCAAAAGATGGTTTTGCACCTGTTGATTTATTTATCTTTTTTTTTTTTTTTTTTTTTTTTTAAGATCATGAAAAATACCATGGTGACTTAACATAACTTTATGTATGTTTAAAAAGGGGGAAAAAAGAATAGTTCTACAAACACATCAGTGGCATGCACAAGTAAATATAAGCAGCTATGCAGTATTCTCATGCGATAATGAAAACAGAACTTTTATACTAAAAATGCCACAAAACACACATTCCAATCTGTCAGTGAACATTTCAAAATGACTTCTTGACACTGCAGATATGTTACAGCATTTTACTGTTAACCGAACCGCTGTGCCACTGAAAGCAACCCCATTTATATTAACTTGGGCACTCAGTTGCTGGGGAGCAGATTTCTGTAAGTAACTGTGTGAGTACTGACTGGGAAATAAATACAACTCCTAAAGCAATTTAAATCCAAAAACTTAATGCACACAAATTCTCTAACAGCCTTTCAAAAAGGCTAGAATCTCTTATTTCAGTTGGTATTTATAGTCTGTTAGTAAGAAACCGAAACATTAAATACTTACACCTGTTTAAGAAGTTATCAATGTTCTTGTTTTTTCTTAAGGCAGGAAAATCCAAGTCATATACCAAAGCATCTAATCCATCCTAGAAGAGGGGAGGAAGAAGGCAAAGTTAAGTGTTTGGAAAAACAATTAATAATTAATAATTAATAATTAAAAACAATTAGAAAGAAAGTAAGTTTCTACCAGTCAATGAGAAGATAAAAATGGTTGTCCCCATCAATTTTCCAAACAAATGAAATCATTCATATTTAAAGATTGAGTTAGGAGTTACATATCTCTAAAGGACAGATGAAGCAGCTATCACTCTTCTTCCACTGAGCTCTTCAAAACTTAATCTTCATCCCTCTCAGAACAAATATACTTCTATGAATTATAATTAACCTTAGAAGCCCCACATTTACATGTGAAGTAGTATTTTTTCCAAATAGGAAAACCACAAGTAGCAGTTCTAATGAAGGTCATCAATGTTAAGAAGTCTCTACATATCACACAAAAGGCACCTGAATGTTAGGTGGCAACAGGCAAAAAGGACAATTATGTTAATTCCAAGAGTCAACTCCCTTCCCCTCCCCCCTTTTTTTTTTTAATAATAGCAATTACAATAACAGAGTTATAAACCAAAAACTTAATGCTGCATACACATGTGAATTCACTGATTTTTCACTGAATACAACCCTATGACCAAAAAAAAAAAACAAAAACCAAACAAACGTGTCCATGCTATCTATTACTGACCCGTTGGGAGTGAGGTGTTAGACCAGACATCCCTGATCTGATCAGGTCCGATCTGAGTAGATCTGGGTTTGACTGTTTTATAAAACCCATTTTTATAAAATCATGTAACACGGGCTTGAAAGCTGATCCATCAGTCCTAACTACTACTTCACTTGAGAGACTACGCCTGAAGTCAAATCAAGCTAGAATTTGAAACCAAGAGCAAAAAATTAAAAGTACAACAATAATCACAACTGCTTTAAAGGCTCGATGTTATTCTATTTAACTTCATTAAAACATTCCTCTGTTAAGTCAGCTCTCCATACAGTGCCTTAGCTTGAACCCTTAGAAATGTCACAAGGAAAATGACAAAGGGAAGCATCACAATATTTTCACAGCACTTCAAGTCCACTTCTGCATCCTGAGCGTATTAAAGGATCATCATTTTGAACTTACACCAATGACAAAAAAAGGAAAGCAAACGACAACGGAAAAAACATAATGGACTAACTACTTCATGCGTCCGCAATATAAACAAGAGTAAGAGGCCAACAACAACTTGGACTCAAGACAGATGTGGAAATAAAGCTATGCTGGGTAAACGTAACTTGGCGAGAAATCCTTTTAACCTCCTAAAGGATGCCTTTTCCAAAGATACACAGTAAACGTCCACAAAATCCACTAAAGCATCTCCCTTCTTTGGTAACTTCAACGGAGGAACCACGGCTGCAGGACAAAGGCCACCACGCTGAGAGCAGCATGGGACATCCACAGGGCCGCTGGGCCACCTCCTGCCACTTTGGAGCACAAACAAGTGCTGGGGATGGACTGCCCCAATCGGGGGACATTTTGCCTGTAAACCTGCAGATCTGGGGCCTCAATCCATTTGCCTGGGGTCACAGCTGACACAAAACTCTTCCACACAGCAAGCAGAAGCAAAACACGATTCTCACAATCCTGCTGTGCTCTGGGGCAGTAGAGCTGCTTGCTTCGCTTCAAGGTTTGTTCCAGGAGCTGCCGTCTAGTCTTGTTTTTTGTTTTTTGTTTTTTTTTTTCTCCTTCAGGAAAGGAAAAATTTAAAAAACCGAATGCAACAAGCTAGGGCTAATGGGAATATTTACACATCTTTAACATCAATATTAATTTCTATCATAACTTTCCGAAATGTTAAGCCTACCAAGAAAAAAATCAGTAAGTGCAGCCAGTGCCACAGTTTCATTGTCAGGCTTGTTGCTGTTGTGTCTTTTAAAAAAGCTCTACAATAAAGATGCACGCAAATTCACTTGTAACAGGCAAAAGCAACTTTTCAGTACCGTTTAATTTAGAATTAACCATGGAAAGATTCCCCTTTGTGTCTTAGATGTGAACTTTTTCAAGTAAAACACTTAAAAATAAACTTTGAAATACAAATTCCAACTATTTAATGATCTCACACGCATTTCAAATCACACTTCAAGAATCACACAAACACCATCTCGGGGAGCTGCAGGCCAGGAATTTTTTACTCAAAACAGTCTCTTCAACAGCAAGCTCCCCTTTGCTACAATACCCAGAGAAGAAACTGCTCTGGTTCAAATCTTTCTTAAAAAATAAAGGGGGTGGAGGGAGAGCTACAATATTTAGATTTGTAAATCCTTAACTCTCAAACTTCGCTCCCAAACTTGAACTGAAGGAATTCATCTGCTTCTGAAAGGAGGCACAACCATTGCTGTTGATGGCTGCAGAGAGAACTCATCTCTCAGCTTTCTTCTTTCCATCTCGTTCAACCTTTCAGCTTACCGTCTGACTTCTTTCCTGATACCGACAGGAAGGGCTAGCTTTCCCTCAAGACCTACAGTAGCTATATCCTCCTACCTTTCAAAGTAAAAAGAACTTAAAGGCTAGTATACCGAGACATCATAACTGGTAGCCATACATCCAATAATTTAACGTGCTTTATTTAAATCATTAACATATTTTTATGACATTGAAAACACGCAAATGGGAAAAAAAAATCTGTTTTAATATGTACCTTCTTGAAATACAGAACACCAGCATTTCTTAGAAACACGTCCTGTAGCTTAGAGGTATTTTCAGCTTACTTTAAGCCCTACTTTATTCAGTCATTACAAAGCAATTTTCCTATTTAGCTTTGAGGTTTACAGACGGACGTTTTCTTCTTATGTTAATAGTTAGACTAGAATACATTAGCTTAAAAAAGCAAACACATGATTTCCACTTCCATCCTCTCTGGTAACACTATTTCAGAGGTGATTAAATAAGGGGAAAATGCTTCCTTCCTAACATCCTTCGCTCAGTTTCGTGGCCTAATATACAATCTGTTCTTCATCACATTTGTTTAAGGAAACTATCAATAGCTTCATAATTTAAAATACCTCATTTTATCCTGAAATTAAAATAAATAAATAAATAATAAAGCATACTAGAAAGCCAATACGATGCGCAGAGAGCTCTTCCATACCAAACCAACATTTCCACATATCCGCATTGGTTTTGTTCATCACTACCCTACAATTTCAAAAGAACAGACACACAGAGTGAAATGAAAGGTCAGCAAGGACTCAAGTACTGTCTCCAAAGATGAGGATTAGTACGTCTAGGAAGAAGTATATGAAAAAGTCCCGCATATGGCAATACGTCTGATGTATTTGAGAGGACGAAATTGCAGTGCTGTACTTAGCAGCTCCCATGAGAACTTTTTTCAGCCCTTTTTTCTAATCATTTTCTGTACCTGCTTAAGTGTCTTGCATTTACATTGTATCTATGTATCTACAGGTTATGTGAAAGCATACCTCATTCTGAGCTTGCCATGCTTCAGTCACCAAAGTAACTATAACTTTGTCTAGATGCTTCATGACACCATTTTACACACCTCCATCACTTTTCCCTTGGCCTTATCTTTTCTAGTTATGCTTGTATAAGAGATATTCCAATTCTCACCTTCACCCAATGCCTTGTTTTGCCTTCAATTTCCACTTTATGCTTTTTGTAAGTTATTACCTGAGCTATTTGGGTAATTTTGATGATCCCTCTACGCTAAAGTGACTCTTTCACAAAACTGGGTACTATAAATCAGAGCTAGTTCAACACTCAACAACACATCCACACAAATATCAGTTTCTCTCCTGTATTGAGTATCACCTACTACTTTTAATCACCCAGGCACCAACAAACATTATTTTTTTCTTTGATCATTGATTTTCTCATCTCAACGTTCACCACTTTAGGTCACTTATTTCCCCCTTCTTTTTTCTACAGAGAAAGAACAACAAATACGTTATATGCTTACCAACTACCCTAGTGTTGTAAGAACAGTTTTAAGCAGTAACGTAGATAAACAGTAAGGTTATACACACACACAAACACTACGTGCCCTAACGAGACACTGACAGATCAAAAAGGGCGAATAAATATCAACCAGTCTCTCAACAACCTTACTATTTGTAAGAATTTATATAAAACCCTTTCCTAGAACACCAGAAGGACTCCACTGTGGGAGCTCCTGTAAGCTTCTTCATGAAGAGATGAGCAGAACGACTTCTGCTGTAGCCTTTTCCTTAATTTTCCCTTCTGTTTTTCTATACATCTGGAATGCAATAACATGGAAGTTACCGGTAACATAATTACACAATTTATTAGCAGTAAATTCCACGGACTGTTATGCTAACCTCTTTTCATGAGATTGCTTTAAAATTTGTGGTTTTTCTTCAATTCCTTAAGCAGTTCCACGTCAACTGGCATTTTTCCCACATTTTCGTCTGCACCTATCCCCAGAGTTTTCATGCATCAAGCTGTCAGTCCTACCATGACTGCACTGGACCGCCTCACTCTGTAAGTACGTTCTTAATGGCAAAACTCATTATAATATATGTAATATCAGTTTTATTCAGATGTAAGAAATTAGCACTAATGCAACTTTATAGTGAAATGTAGTGTTAGGATGTTTCAAAACTTACTCTACCAAGCAACTCCAATGTGGCAAAATTTATTATCTTAGGACCTGTAAGTGATATAAAGTCAAGCACATATGACCTACATGATCAGGATACAGTTACAGGCTCTACTTTGTTTTTATTTTTCTTACTTAATAAGCGTTTCATTATGACATACCATCATGTAGTGAAAGCATATGATGAAGAAAAATGTACTAAATCCATTTGAAACTCTGCTAGGGAGACAACTGTTTATTTTACTATTTATCTATCATTCAAAGAACCGAGAAACACTCAATGGGTGTTATCAGCATACAAAAGTTGCATTCCTTGGACTGCCTGGCAGCTTTCCAAGCTTCAAGTCTTTGCTACTTTTCCTTTTTTGGCGAGAGCACAGTAAGTCTTAAGGGCTACAACTCTAAGCATCCCTGGTTTAGTTCCCTGTATTGTAACTATTTTCCTGTTTATTTCTATAGTACTAAAGCTTCCTCCCCTGCTTTAAATCAACAAACCTGACTGAACTTCATTTTCAAGTGTTCGTCGCAACTCGTCGCAATGCCCCATCACACATGCATGATCTCTGTGGTAAATTATCAACAGAAGTAGCCTATTTCAGTCGTATAAGACGGTTTTATATCCTACTTTCCAACTTGCATGGGAATTAGTACCTCAACTGCATAAAAAAAAATAAAAAATGGAAATTTCTTTGAACTGAATGATCTTTGAATTGTCTGAGGGACCTGGAAAAAATTGGCAAAGAAGAATCTTGTGGACTTCACCACATGTAAATGGCAAGCCCTGCAGCTGGGGAGGAAGAGGCCCTGGCACCAGCACACGCTGGGTGCTGACCAGCTGCACAGCAGGTCTGCCAACAAGGACCTCAGGGGACCAGGGGACAATGAAATGGCCACAAGCCAGCCGTGTGCCCTCACAGCGCCCTGGGCTGCACGACGCAGGGCAATGCCAGCAGGACAAGAGAGGCAAGACTTCTCTCCTCAGACTGCTGGAGTGCTGGGCCCAGCACTGGGACACCAGTATAAGAGAGCAAATCCAGCCAAAGGCTGTGAAGATGATTCAGGGACTGTTACAGCAGGCTGAGGGAGCCTGAGAAGAAAAGGCTCACAGATCTTGTCCACGTGTATGAAACAGAAGGGAATGAAGAAGAAGACATACTCTTCTCAGTGTTTTCTACCAACAGATGAAAAAGACAACAGGCACAAGTTAAAAAACAAGATTCTCTCTGAATACAATAAAACTCTAAAAAGGTGTGAATGGTCAAATACTGGAACAGAATGCCCAGAGAGGATGTAGGCTTTTCCCTCCATGGAAATATTCCCAATCTATCTGAACATGGCCCTGGGTAGTCTGCTCTACCTGAACCTGTTTGAGCAAATGCATTGAACTAGGTGATCACAAAGTGGTTTGGGTTGGAACGGACCTTAAAGATCACCCAGTTCCAGCCCCCTGCCATGGGCAGGGACACCTCCCACCAGACCAGGTTGCCCAGAGCCCCATCCAGCCTGGCCTTGAGCACCTCCAGGGATGGGGCATCCACAGCTTCTCTGGCAGCCTGTGCCAGTGCCTCACCACCCTCTGAGCGAAGAATTTCTTCCTAATGACCAATCTAATCTGCCCTCTTTCAGTGTTAAGCCATTACTCTTTCTCCTATCATTACAGCCCCTTCCAAAGAATCCCCCCCCAGCTTTCCAGTACCTTTAGGTACTGGAAGGCTGCTGTAAGGCCTCCCCGGAGCTTTCTCTTCTCCAAGCTGAACATTCCCAGCTCTCTCAGCCTTTCTTCATAGGAGAGGTGCTCCATCCCTCTGATCGCCCTGGTGGCCCTTCTCTAGACTCATTCTATTATGTCCATGATACAATCAAGAGGTCCCTTCCAACCTAGTGATTCCATTTCTCCAACACCAATATTTCACAGAATCACATTTCCTTCCTTCTTTCTCAAGGCTACAGCTATGCTTTTGGTTTACATGAAGGTAGTTTCTGGAATTAATCATCTTAAAAATATCCTTAACTCCCTACCACTAATGCAAGTGATAAGTAGGCAGACATTACAAAGCTTAGCTCATGCTGCTTGATGTTTCCTCAGCTCTCATCAGAAAAAACTTTGGGCTCTATTTGATACTGTTTTGGAAAACACCCTACTTCACTGATAAGAAAAAAACACCACTTCCTTCTCATGTCCAACATTATTCCCTCTCCCACCCTTTTTTCTTTTTTTTAGTGAGCAAGTACATGTCTACTTGAGAACAAGTTCTGAATAGAGCCATACAACCCACTAATTTCAGACAAGAACAGCTTGAACCAACTTTCAGGCCGGCAGGACTACATTTCTCTATCCCTAGTCAAGTACGCCAGAGATTGTATAGTTGTAAGTTAACCACGTTCATTTATTTTGCTGCCCAGAGAACACAAAACTGTAATATCGTGCTTCATCTTCAAAGCAGACAAGTGAATGTACACAGAATTAAAACACTTCACTGAAGAATTTTCATTACGTTGTTAGAGCAGGCAGAGTATACAAACTGACAGGAGCCTGAGTACGAGGCACTTGATACATCGCACTGCTGCTGCCAGCTACAGTACCGCAGAGCTGGTTACTGCTTCGTGTCTTGCAATACTCAGAGAGAGCTTTCACACACTGAGGTTAAGGACAGCCTACACATAAAGAAAATTTAAACTCATTGAAGAGCTAAGACTTAAAATCTCGGTAAAGACTTAATCTCAGTAATACGATCTTGAAACCTCAAATCCAAGGGATTGAAAGCAGTAAGGGTTATTTTCACTTCAGCCTTTTAAAGTTTTTCCACATGCATTGCAATCCATATCGCACCTCTGTGTGGTTATATACGAGTCCATGTACTTACATACTGCTCAAACGTCAGCTATTCCAATATTTTTGCTGACAAGTTTCCATGGTATACACTTACTGCATGAGTCTGTACGCTCAGAAATGTATGAGAAATATATCAGATAAATATATATAGAATATAGTATGGAATACATATAATTATATATTATATACATGCAGATACATAGAGAATATTATATAAATAATATATAAAAATACACACTTGCTAACATCAGACATCTCGGTCTCGTTAACACCCTTATTATGGCTGAAGAAAACCACAGGTACGATTCTACAGAGAGGTCAGCATAGCTGTAATGCTCTTTCAAAGGCACGTAGCATTTAGGGCTCTAGCTGTTTTGACTGAAAGCAAGTGGCAGTTTCTCCAGTCAGAGCCCCTCGTCCATCGACTAGATGCAGATCTTGGATCCATAGTTCTGTTCTCAGTCGCACCAGTTCAGACCACTCACTATTTGATGCCTATAATTACAGAACATGCATATTATCTCAAGACACATTTCAGACATCAGGTCGTTGCCCCCTCCAGCTAAAACCTATAACGCTATTACAGCACTCATTTCACTGCACTAGGAAACTGTACTGTGGTTAACAGTCTTTATAACCAAGCTTAACTTTAGTACATTGGTATTTTACAGTTTGAATTGAGCATTATATTTAATTCCACTTAACACTACATCTTTAAGAAGAGCTCTAGGATGAGAAAGCAACACCTTTAGTGAAAATGAATATATGCACCAAAAATCATCCATAAATTTCAGTAAAATTTATGCAGAAATAGGTACAATAGATGTTTGGAAGCAGTCCAGGGAAAGGAGCAACAGAAGTGAAATGTGATTGCTCTTAAGTCAAGTTAGGTTATTTCATTTTGCAATGAGACATCCCTTGTCTGAAAAACGTTCTTTCTGCTTTTAAAAAAAATCGTAACTGGTAAAGTTTGCAGTTTCCTCGATGGAAATGTAACTAGTTTTTCTCCAAAGCAACCGTCCCCCATCAGCCATGTCGACCTGTTGTTGTCTGACCTGGATCATACTTGCTGCAAATAAAACTGCATCAACTAAAAAGATGTATAAAATGATAAAAAGGCAAATTCCATCTTCAGCCTTGACAGCTATCTCTGGAGATTAAACCTGTTCAACAAATATGCTTCTGAATACTCTGTAACATGCTGTAGCTAAGAAAAAAAATAATCTCTGTTACTAAAAATAGCATCTAGACCACAAAAATCTAACAAAAAAGAACAGTGACTAGAGATAGGGGCTAGACAATTCTGACTGAGTACTTTTTTTTTTTTTTTTTTTTAAGCAGAGGGCAACCAATTAATGAAATAACTTTCCAAGAAAGATATTATGATTTTTTGAGAAATCTGGAAACACTAAGCAAAATCTCTATTACCCTTTGACCAAAAGGGACATTCTTCCCTAAAACTCCAGAGTACATCAAAACAGCCTTTCAATTAGAAATGAGATGTAGCCATGACAGAATTGCAAAGAAAGAAGGGAACCAAAAAATTACACTAAAAACATTTTGTAGAAACTAGTAATTTGTAAAACTATATTGCTTCCTTAGTTGTTACCAGCAACCCATAGCTTGAAAAAAAAGTGGAAAGCTATACACAACTCCAGAAGAATATCAACTTGGAGAAGCTTCTCCAGTTGTGCAATCTCCCGTCAGAGATCTCTAGCTCGCTTTCTGCAGCAAACATTCCACCACAAGCAATCACACGTCAAACAGATATTCGAAATATGCAACTAAACAAGAATTTAGCACTACTTAAGAATTCGTGCATCATTATGCAGTTTTATAATGCAAACACTCGCACAGCCCATAGGCTTCTTTTTTGCATATCAATTAAAAGAAAAACTTCAGTTTCAGGAAAATGAAAGATTTATGCGTACAGAAGAACAACGCTCTCTATTCACTATTTTTCCATGATGAATATAGTCACAAGAATGATTTTAAAGTTTTTTTCTCAAAAAAGGTAATAAAAATTCCGTGAGAATTGTTCTAGATAGCAACAAGTTACTTCTACTGCCAAGAAGTATGAGTCTTCAGAATTGACAGGATTTTGTTACTAACAGCAACAAAACAGCAAGTTTTTCACATTTTTTCAGGGATTTGCACCACTAACACTGAACAAAGCTCTTCTGATAACAAATAGTTTCTCGATTCAAGAATCCAATACATTAAATTTATAAAACAGACATACAACTTCTTACCCATTGCCACTAAGCAATTAAAAACAAAGACTCGCTTTTTCAAAATCCACATGAAGAAAAAAGTGGCATCACGGACAGATAGTGCCACTAGTAACTACCTGAAAATACACTTAAGCATCCAGTGTATTTCCAAGTCATTAACAGTAACAGCTTCCAAGTGTAGAGGCCTCTGCATTCACTAGCAAACCCCAAAACCCCAGTATTTTATTTTATTTTTTTTTTTTACGTAGGATCTCACCATTATTTAAGACCAATTTCTTTTAAAAGCTTTTTACCCTGTCTGACACCACAGCACAATCAGGACTAAGATCCTGAGTGCTTTGGACTGCAAATAATAAAGAAGTGCAACTCCCAACATTAAAAAGCTACATGAAAACACGGTTCCGTATTCAAGTAATGCAATTACAGAACAGCACCAAGGCTGTCCACCAAAGCTTAGGGTGTCTTTTGCAATTTTGAGTTTTCCACATGATAATCAGGAGGGGTTTTATTACATGTAACATAGCAAGTTTACAAGTCAGTTTACCTGAGATTTTCGAGCACAGTTTTTCAAGACTACCAGATGAGGGGAACTATTAGGAATTCACTGGTAGTACCCAACACTTTCGTCTAAATTAGAAACTAAGTCCCTGAGATGACATATTAGGCTTGCAAGTTTGTTGTTTGTACTTATTGTACAAATAACTTTTTCTACATTTTTTTTTCAAGCCTCGAGACTCATGCTTAAGGAAGCTAACGCCAATGGCGTCATATACCAAAATTTCCAGTACAGTCGCTCAAGCATGAGACACATTTCCAATAGAGCTGCTCAACCGTGAGACAGACAGCAAAACATTGTAAAACAGCGGTATCCAACTTGTGCTACACTGGATATTTACCCCAAGTACTGCTATTGTAGGGACAAAATGCTAAGAAACAGATGGAAAAAAGTTATTCCAACATGTTTCTCCAGCTGCACTGATATTAAAGAGTAGAGTGCATCACCTCCTCCCCTGTATTGTTCTCCCCACAGAGAGCACTTCAAAACCTGGGAAAAGCAGTTCCCCCCCCCCCAAGAAGATGCAGTAGATGGATCCATATCCTCCAAAGGCATGATTTCCTTTCAGATTTAGAAAAGGGTAGAAAACAAATCTTAGCCCAAGCGGAAAGAGAGCCAGGGCTGCCTGGAGCACTGCCACTACCATGGAATCCTGTCAAAGTCTCTCCTGCCTGTCCTTACAAGGGAGCACGGCTGAGCTTGGGCTGATTATGTTAATCTCTACAGGAGATGAAGGCAAGCAATACTTCTGTCGCACCATATAAGCCAGTCATGAAATAAATCAGAGCACATGAACATTTCTGTTACATTTTCTGTTCCTCCATCCCACAGACTGCTTTGAGTATGTGCCATTTACTTTCTCGTTAAGCGCAGAGCAAAAGTGACAAAGGCATGTTTTCTACATAACGAAATGGAAGCTAATGAAAGGCTACATTTGACTCGTGTCAAACTACTTAATAATTACTTTCCTAGAAAAGAAAGCATCTTACGAAAGCGTTTTCCCAGCACCCAATCCAGGAAAGACAATGAAAAGCATACTATTCTCTTGGCAATCTACGTGAAAGGGCGCGTTGTAGGTAACTACCGTGTAAAAGCAGTTCAAAAGCCATGTCCAGTGATGTCTGCCACTGCCAATCCATATGAACTCTGTGCACTCTCGGAAAACACCTGGCAAAGCAGGTTCCCAAATTCTAAACACTAGAAAGTATCAACAAGTGAGATCCCAGAACATAGTTAACAAGGAGTAGCATCACCTCAACAAGTCAGATTTACACTTTCCTTCAGGCTTCCTGCACTTCACCTGCCAGAAGTCCCTGCTGGACCACAAAGGCATTTCTGAAGAATTACACAGAATATATACATGTACACAGTTGATCATTTTGGAAACAGCTGCTTGTCACCAGCCACAGCCATTTTATCATTGAACATACTTACCTTGCCTCAGAATCCACTGACTTCAGAGGAAATTAAGAAACCAGTTAGGTCTTTTGTGGTGCTCAACCAAAACGTACTGGTGTGGAAATTAACTCTGTCATTTCAAGTTCACTAGATTGTGAATTACTAGTACACAATTTGGTTTAGAAGAGCAAAAAAGCCACTCAGCTTTAGGAGAGGCCTAGCAGCAGGAAATGTGTGTGGATGCATTCTGTATAAACGCAGAGACACATCCCATGCAGCTAGATCTGAAAGGAAACCAAAAAAAACCCTGACCTATCGCTTTCATTTTGATTCACTTTTTTTTTTTTTAATTGTTTGCTCAGCATGAGAAATAAGAAGGACCTAAAACTGAGGAAGTGAGAATAAGCCAGTCCTTTGCAGTTGAAAAAGTTCAAGTAGTTCATAATGCAGAGCTCTAGGCTTCAAATAATTTACAAAGAAGACAAGCACTGTTACATTTCATCTGACAGTGCCATATAAAAGAACCAAGATACCACATACCAATAGGACTTGCAGCAAATAAAATCAACAGATTCTCTTTTTTGAGTCAGTGTGGATCAGCTTTTAAGATCATATCACATTCAAATGTCTGGAGCTTCCTTCCAGTTTAGATTTAACATACACAAGCATGTGAACTGATCCTTTTTTAATGACTTTCTCCTCTATGCCTATCAAACTACGACACTACAAACCCAAACTCTTATAGAGAGAATCTTACCTCATTGAAACACCTCCTACTCCAGTTACACCCAGAAAGATCATTCTTAGTCCAGTTTATAAGATTTGGCTTTTAAGCGAATCTTAAATGAGAATGCAAGTTGAAAAGATGATTGTTTCACCAAAATACAACTACATTTGCACATGTTGCTGTAAGGAAATACGAGAAGACCAGGAGATCAACATCAAGATTCAAACCAAACCCATCCACAAATAGGTACGTTCTTCTGAAAACCTAAAGAAAAGTTCATGGCTGTCAGAAGACAAGAGGAAGAAAGTTTAGAAAAAGAGCTGAGTGGAATAGTTTCAAATTCTCACATGCTGTTTCTCCATAAATGTTAAGATTAACAGCTGAAAACCATCTTCTGAAGATCCCACAATCTGACTAACTCTGGCTCCAGACATCATTCAATATTGTAAGCAAGTCAAAAATACGATTTTAGTTGCTGAAACGCCAAAGACACCAACAAAAACAGCAAAGCCAGAAGATATTGTACTGGCACAGGATATTGCATTTCCTATACCATCCTCAGAATAAATTTCTATAGGAAAAAATCTTTCTGTAGGAAGGAAAATGAACACCTGTGAGTGTCTTAAAAGATAAACAAGGCTTACATCTCCAGTTCTATGAAGAAGCAACTACCAGCACATTGTGGTCTGACCTGGTCAAAATGCAAAGCTGATGGCAAAAGGCTGACTAAGAGATACCCTGATTTAACCTCTCTTCCCTGCCACACACCACAGTAACATCCTTGAAACTGCTTATCTAGCATAGCAAGCATAGGAGCAGTTGCGTTCTTCAAAAGAGAACGGAGGACACCAACACCCTTCATAAATGCAACTGAGACAAGACCTAAAGCAGTAGCTGGAATTTCAATTGCTCTTCCCAATGCGTTTTCCTGATTCCTTTTTATTTTATCTAGTATCTTTTCCTGCTAATCATGATACTACCCCCTGAGAAATAAACATATAGAAAAGGAAGGTAAACTTTAAAAAGCATCTATCTAAAAACTACAGCCACTGTGTGAAGCACGAGGGCAGTCATGGTGCTAAGCACTGACTTACAAACAAGACTCAAGAAGCCATTGCAGCAGGACTGTCTTGGCCTTCCTCTACCTGGGGATTGCAGCTGTAAATCTGTAGCACCTTTGGGATTGTAAAAACAAAACTCTAGAATCAATCTCTAGCACCTATAATGTTTATTACTGCATAAAAATCTGTTGAGAAAAATTATATTTGAAGTTAAGAGTCTGGGCTTCCCCCCTGTGTTTTTTTTTTTTTTTTTTCCCCAATTTTTAGGGCTCTATCAGAAAGACACCAGGTAGTAATACAGGTGAGAGGATGATACCCTATTTACTGAAAACTTTTGCTCTATGCCAACTCTTAATTTGGAGAGTTACACACTAATTAAGCAACTTCTCACCTGTGGTCATCTATCAGATGGAAGAAAGCCAAAAATGAGTCAAAACTTACCAAGTGTGTAAGAAATCGAGCTCCTGATCATTTTGGAAATTTCTACAGCTTAGTAGAGAACTTTTTCCAACCCAAATGGCAAATTTGAACTTACAGGTTTAAATCCTGGGAACATTTTATTCCTGCTTCCAGAGTCTTCATCTTCATTTGAGAAGTATTAAATGTGACCAAAAAAAGTTAACTGCCCAGGAGCTTTCTACGGTATTTATTAATTCAGACAACTACAATTTGTAGTTTCCAGTCGGGTGCTAATAAATATTTTTCTGAAGTATTTTTCATCCTAACAGTTGCAGCAGTTCATTTTTTTTTTGTCCATTTAGAAACTAGAATTATGTATTCATTCTGTGGTTCAGTTTCCTTTATCTCTTCATGCCATTAGACTTAAAGGTTTTCTTCACTTTTTTTTCCCCAACCAAACCTGATGTTACAAGATAAATGATACGCACATTGTGCTGATTAGCATGGATATCATATCCTGCATGATGTTGCCTGGGAACAACTCATACATACATGCACACACTAACCACACAGGCTAACTTGCGCTGCTGAAAACACTGTTGCACTGACATTCAAGAACTTCTCTGAGGCTTTGTAACCAAAGCTAGAAAAAGAAATGGAAAACCAAGACATGAAACACTGCACATGTTTACTAATCTTGAGATTCTTTAAAAATAATATATTAGACAGCTCATGACAACTAACCCTAATTCAAATATATCTATATATATATATATATTTCTACATTATATAGATATATATAGGAACATGGTACTATCTGAATCATTTGCTATTTTGTGGATCATATCAACAATATATAGAAATATTCTCAACGTAACTCTTCCTAACAAAATCTCAAGTAGGAAATTATAATTTCACAGTACTGAGAGCTAAAACTCCTAAGCATTATTCTGAAAAACAAAGTAGTTCAATCAAATTTGGAGGATTTTTTTTATTTAAAAAACATACAGCTTATGTCTGAACTTTGCCTTATTTTCAGTCACGAATACATGAAGTACCACGAATGTTCCAAACAATTCTTTTTATTTCTAGCCAACTAGCATTTATTTAAAGATCTCAAATGAAACTTTCCACAGAAAGGCTTTCCTTGAAACCTGTGAAAAAGACTAAGCAGTGAAGCAAAAGTAAAGCAAGAATTGCACATATATGACCTCGTTAAGGTAGGAAAAACTACTACATACTCAAAACGTAAGGCTAAGAAGTAGCCTTTCAGAGAACTAATGAACTGTATTTATTGCAACCCCCAAGAACTATTTAGGTCAACGAAACATTTCAGTGATCTTTCCCCCTTCCCTCCTTACACTACTGGAAACCATGGCAAACAGGAGCAGCCTCCTAGTATACCACCGAGCATTATCACCTAAGCACTGGATGCTGTGGTTTGTAAATTTAATTGCAGTTTAAGATGCATACATCTTAATATTAATACCTTGACATACACATACAACAGACAGCTCAGTCAAGTGGTACTGAACTGAACTTTCATGAAGCTCTTGCTTGATTTGTCTCCAATTCTCTCCCCCCCAATACAATAACCCCCTAGCATAATCTATTCAAAGTTGAAGACTTGTCAGCTACACTATGAACATCAAAGTTCCCATGCTTCTAAAACCAAAAGGCATTGTAAACATTTACTTCTATTATACTGAAGCAAAGCAGTTTTTAGGCTCACGTACTAAAACAAGAAGAAACTAGTTTACTTAAAAGCAGTATCTGGAAGCCATAGCTACCTACAAATAAGTTTGTTTCCCTTATTTATCACTGATAACTAAAGAAAATACAATGCTAACTCTACTTAAAATCTGGAAGCAATGGCTTAGAGTTAGTTAAAACTCTGCTATAAAAATAGTACAGTTTAACACCGCATCTTTGTTGGTATGATATAAACAGTTTCACATCTTCCTTTCGATCTGTTTAAAAAGTCCTCAGGGTTTTTTTTGTCCTTACTATTTGCCACATGGGTACTAGAAGCTTGATGTCTGCTTCCAGCTACACAGGGAAATGACATTGGTAGTACCGTGGTCTCTTAAAAGAGTACAACCAGCAGCTTGCCTCCACACCATCACACCTACAGCTGGAGAAAAAACAGTACCTCCTTATTTTAGGAGCTGGATGGAGAAACGAAACGCAGTCTCACAGAAAGTTAGGGTTGTTCAGTTTCCTTAAGCTTAAGTCACCACAGGCCAACCAAATGACTCAAGTCCCAAAGTCATCTTTAATTATAATCTTCCTAATTTCTGTTTTCCAAAACTTGTGTTCATATTTGTATCTTACAGAGAAGGCTTCCTTTTAAACAAAAGGCTTTTTTGCTGTTTTCATCCCCCTACCACCATCCTTGCCTGTGAAAACTGAATAAAACTAAGTGCAGAACACAAAAGCAGCATCAGAGTTTGATATTGCACTGATGCTCTCCATGGGTTGATACTTCATTTACTAAGAAGGAGAAAGAAGAACAATATTGCACACCAACTTGCATTTCAACTTCAGGTTTGATATTTGATTGGTACTTGGAAAAGTAAGAGTATTTAAGTGGAATGATCCACTTTGCACAATCTCAAAGTCAAATGAATAAGCATTTATTTACCAAAATCAGCAAGAGTGATGTAATTTATGGTAGGCAAATATATTCACCATGGGTATTTAAGAATTACGTTAACTTGAGAGCTTAAGAACAGACAGGATTGGCATTATCGACAAAACGACTTCCGTTGTCACCTCCCCAACTGTTCTCCCATCCTCTTCCCATCAGAAGATCGCTTCTTCTGCAGCAGAAGTGAAACTGCAATTAACTTAGTCAAACAACGAAGAATGAGATCTTGATAACAGACATCCTCCCCCAGTATTAAAGTGCCCTGGAATTCCAAAAGCAGTATTTTGCAGAGCTGAAGAGGCAGGTGTCTCGCCCAACTTCAGCAGAAGCTCTTTTGGCTAACACTTCTTACACTTTCTTCTGGAGAAAGAAGGGAGGCTTACTAATGAAAATAGCTCATTTCTGTAGCTCCAGGATGGAAAAGCTGGTTTTCATTGTACCTGAAAAACATTTGTTTATCATGATACCTTCCATGGAAAGTAAGATCAACCTACAGAAGGCTGAGCTAAAGCTTAAAACTATGGTTAGACAAAGTTGCAAGTTTTTTGTTTGTTTTTAAAGGTTGTCTTTCTCCATGGCTATGAAAACAGTTGATTGCAACTCCCCAGGGAGAACAGTTAAATGTACTGTGAAAACAGAGCACTTCTAAAAGTAATTCTCAAAAGCTGCCAGTCATATTTCATTCCCTCCCACACGCGCTTTTCCTAACCCATCGCTTCATGAGACGAATTTTTAAATTAAACATAAACACTGGTAAGTCCTTGTACTGGAGAAAGCTTACCCTTCCACCCTGCTTGCTTCAAACACACACTCCTCTCGGATACTGTTATTTTCTCCCACAAAATGTGATTAACACAACACAACTGGCAGGGAAGTTTTGTTGAGTGATTCAACATCAGCAAGGTCTGACGTCTTACATTTTCTGTTTCGGACAACTAACCAACCTCTCGCAAGACAGCCCAATTTGAAGGCAAGTCTTTAGCTGCCTATTCTGGTCAATTTTTAAATTGAAAAATTAAGTTTATGTTCCCATGGCATCTGAAAATTGGGAAAAAACTTCTTGACCTGCAAATACAAAGTTCTAATTGAATCATTTTATTTATTCCTGATCATTTGTATGAGTTCAAACTGAAGTGAAAAAGGGTATATCAAAAAATTCCCCTGGAATTCATATTTCTCTGACTCTATTTTCCCGTGAACTTACCAAGAACTGTGATCTCTTAGAGACAAAAGTAAGTTTTAGTCCTTTCCAAATTCCAAACCTAGGCATCAAGTGGAACCAACAAAGACCTCTGAGCTTGCAAGTTCCTTGGTACAAGAGCTTCTGCATGTTACAATTCTATTCTTTACATAGATACCCCCAAATTCTCCTGAATATGGTGAGGGCCTTCACAGCTTTCCTGGAATCGTGGTGTGACCAGACCTGAAGATCCCTCCAGCAGCTGTTTTGGATTTTAAAAGTCAAAACCATCTCCAAACGCTTTAGAGCTATGCTATGTCCAGAAACTGCATGAAGTTTGTTGGGCCTGAGCAAGGCTTAAAATAGGCAAGAGCATTTTTGTCAAAGACGAAAGCTCTTCCAGGATGTGTATCTGTGCTCTACAGAGGAAGCCTCACTTCTTAATGACATCTCCAACTCCAAATTCGGTGTACTTTGATGGGGAGGAGTTAAAAAAAAAAAAAAAAAAAAACACAGACACTTTGCATCAACGGTTCAACTTTCACTCCATCGCCCCTAATGGGCATCCCGTCATTTCCGTTGCTCTCTTTGCTCTGCTGGTGTTAGCAACAACAGCTCCTGTTCCAAAAGCTGTGATAATTGTTGCCAGCAAGGCAAAAGCTTCAAACCCTAACAAGTCTATCACTTGGCTGGCACCATTTTCAGCCTTGTACACATACAGGAGAATAGATAGTATGCAGTTGCGAGTTACACCCTTTACACCAGGTTATTCAGAGCTGTTTGAATGATCCCTGGGCCAAACCAAACGACGTCACCAGTTTGCTAGCAGGTGAATTAGTAGTAACTGGAGTTTAAGGAGGATAACAGCCCAAAGATGTGTTGGCTCACCTCTAAAGTCCATCCAGCTTCCTCTGGATGGCATCCCTGCCCTCCAGTGTGTTGACCACATCACTCAACGTGGTGTCATCAGTAAGCTTGCTGAGGGTGCACTCAATCCCACTGTCCCTTTCAGCAAAGATGTTGAATATAAAACTGAGACACAGTTGCAAGGCACCAGTATTGCCTGTTTTCAGCATCAGCTTTACATTCTACCTTGTGTTGTTCTGTGCAACCTGACATCTGTGATGAAAGGCACGGAGGAACTGTAACCTGCACGAACTCTTTCTCCTACCTACAGCCCCCTCTCTTCCCTGTGGGATCTTCTACATCCACGTCTACTCTATCATCTCCTGGTCAGAGAAGTTTCCTCCCTCCAAAAGTCCTTTTTGAAAACAGCATCACTCCAGACTTGCAGTCAGATGTGCTCCAGACATCAAGCGTGAAATGAGCATGCTGGACTGACACCCACACTGCGAGAAGATGGCACTTGTTGCACTGATACGTGGCACTTGAGCTTCTACCACATTCAGCCTCTCCTCCCCTTCTGCCTACGCCCCAGGAATGGAAGGTTCCTGCCCCATTAGCATCAAAGCCCTTCACGTTCCCCTACCAAGAAGGGGAAAGCCCTACATAACCTCCCTCACCTCTTGTCAGAAGCAGCGTGATGCATACACTCAGATACAGAAGTGCAACAGGTCACAATCAAGAACTGAGGTGGCACTGCTGGAGCGTAAATCTGACATCAGAGCAAGGCAACTTTTTCTTTTTTATTATTATTTTTACCCTTTTTCTCTCCAACAGGAAAAAGAACTACATCTGAGCTCTTTCAACTGCAGTCACAAATTAAATGTAACGAGCTTACTAGTTTACAGTAGCTTCCCCCTCAGGTGATCACCCTTATGCACAAAGTCTCCAATTCTACAGTTGCCTCCATGCGGGAAGGTTCTTCTAGTCTTTTTTTCGGAGATACCTTTCAGAAGAAAAAGATTCAGACTCCAGAGAGATTTTCTGACTGCATTAACAAGGCTCAACCGCTTAGAAAATGAAGCGTCCATTCAAACAAATGCAAGATGAGCACCCGTGACTTTTCTGTTTGGCTTCAGTGAATTTTGTTCTCCTCTTCTGGAGCATCAACGAAGTAAAAATGTTGCTGCCAAACAGCAAAACACAGGCTTCCCAGAGAGGTTATGGAGTCTCCATTCCTGGAGAGAGTCGGAAGCCATTTGGTTGCAGCCCTGGGCAAGTGGCCCCAGGCGGCCCTGTGTGAGAAGGGGAGGGACAAGATGACCTCCAGAGGTCCCTTCTGTGCATGTATCGAATGTGGTAAACACAGACTTCAAAATCATTTTCCAAATTAACTGATTTGGAAAAAAAAGGAAAAAGGTTTTCACCTCAAGAGCTCCATTTTCTTTAAACACAAACTCAGTATCATCCAACAGTGACCAACACAAAATTGGCCCTGACCATCCATTCTTCCCTCATGCTTTCCTATCTCAAGCAACTACCATGGCTATTACAGAAATCCTAGCAGTCATCTTCTGAAAAACGTATCTTCCCCTAACACTAAAACCAGTGAGAATTTCCTACCTTAAATGTCAAGATGATGAGAGAAGCTTCTGACCTTCCCTTCTTTAGAAAGCACAAGCCAGACATGAGGGACTTTTGTTTTGCGTAGTCAAGACTTTCTTTCGCCATTATTTGCTAAAGAAGAAACCCAACTGCTGGAGAAACAGTAGCAGTTGGTGACTACATGGGAAAACAGTCTTTTTTTTTTTTTTTTTTTTAATTAATGCAGTTTATGTGGGGATATCTAACTTCACTAGACTTTATCGGGAAATAGCAGTTTTCTCTGAATATATTCATGTCTTGGCATTTAACTTATTTGAACACTACGCAGCAATAACTGAATACTTAACAGCTTTTAAGAGGGAAAGAGGACAAGATTACTCGTCAATAGTTGCCCGAGTATTAGAATTCAAGAATTTTTTAATTCCTTGTTTCTGAAAGGAATATTACAATTCGTGAAGATCTGTAGGAAAAGCAAGTAGTTGTCCCACTTGTATTTCTAGATCAATTACGAGTTCTGTAGACCAGATATACACAACCTAGGCAGGCATTTAGGTAGTTCCAAACCACAATCCAAAATAAAGCCTTAGTTTGTCTAGTGTTTTCTACAGAGGTTTCCAGGAATCGTGTCTTTGCACCATCTTGAACCACACAACTAAAAAAAAAAAAAAAAAAAAAAAAAAACAAACAAACAAGAAAACATTCACATTTTTCTGTTTCTTTTACATAGGCTGAAGAAATATGACCACATTGGAGAAATTAAGGAGGGAAAGCTGAAATATAGAAGCCACAGTCGGATTTAAATTAGAGCCTTCAACAAAGAAGATTTTAAGGACTGTCCCCATGACATAGCATTGTATAAATATTGACAGGGAGTGGCAATCTTTCAGTAAGCAAAAACCCATGCGCTACAAGATTTTGAGTATCAGAATAGACTTTGACCTGTGCTTTGACCAGCTGGTGCTGGTCCTGTGGCAGCTTTCCCTTAGCAGAACAGGCAGCTAACCAGTCAGAGCAACTGCTGCTTATCCAGATCGCCTCTCCACTTCTGCAACCTCAACACCTGAAAGATGCACCTCAGCATGGTGCTGCACCACAGCTGGTGCTGTTTGGATATCCATCCATACTGAAAAGCTCAAGAAGAAACCCGACTGAAGATTACACTACGAGACAGCAAAGAGTCTCAGCACAGCTAAACACTGCAGTTACCAAGATCTCCAAAGCATTTTTACTTCCCTGAAGATCATGTTTCAGCTCTTGTTCAAGCCCTGTTTATCCGAACGTGTATCTCAGCAGACTTCTGAGGAAGATGACAGTACTATTTGCACTTGTTTTTAAAAGTGCTATAATTGGGTGTTGCCTGCATAGCGTTTACAGCTTTATGAGTATTGTCTCATCACCCTTCTGGCTTTATTGCTGCTTCAATGAACAAATGAAGGCAGAGGCAGAACAGTTTTCAAACATTCTCCGTTTCTGTTCTCAAAGACGGAAGTTCAGCTTTCCTGCATGCCCATTTAGAGCTGCAATTTCTTGATGACAAAGGAGTTTTGATAAATTGCATCAACTAAAGGTCAGGAGAAATAGAAGGTTTTAAATACATATTTCAGAACCTCTCAAATTTAAGATAAACATCCCGTATTGAGATAAACATCTCAGTATTCCTTGGTAAGAGACCTAAAAAAAACAACTTTATTTTCATGTAGTGTTAAATTACATTCTAGGGAATTCTGCTAACACCAACTGTGAGGCTACCAATATCACTTGGTCCTAGAGCTCCTAAATATTTATTAAGTTCTCAACAAGTGGCTCCCAAAGCTATCGTCTTCCAAAAAAATAAAATAAAAATCAAAGAACTACATACCCACAGGTTGATTTTCAATTTGTCCAGCAAACAAATTCCAGGTGTTTCCCTCTTCCTTCCTGCCACCCCCAAAAAACAAAAATATTCCACAGTTGCCAGGGAAAGGACATTGTAAATGCTCTTTCCAAGTAAAAATGTTTGTAAGCAAACTATTAAAGGTTTTTATTTTTGTGGTTTTTTTGTTCCTCCAGTGGTCTTGCTGAAACATGTCTTAAGATCAACTTCCTATTATTCCTGATTAAAACTTTTTACAGGAAAAACAGTAATTATATGCCTACAGCCTCTAGTATTACAAGCAGAGGGATCACTCAGTTAACAATTCTTGTGTAAGACCATACACTGTGAATCAAATGCTAACGTGATAGTCCCACCATCTTTACTACTACTCTCTAGGGGCTTGCATAATATTCAAGACTCCTAGAAGGTGCAACCTAAGATGCAAATGCAGTTCCTGTGTTTCCAAAGCCACCTTACAGTTGCATTTTACCTTTTATCATTAACTTCACATCAACAGAGCTCCTGAAGTAAAGGTACTTTGACTTGCATTCTTTACTGCCCTCCCCATTTATTTACCAAGTCTTTAACCACAAGGTCTCCAAAAATGCTTTCCAACAAGTTTTAAGTGGAGAAGATAAAAAGAGGTTTAGTAACAACAGAGATTTAAACCCCAAATCCTAAAGTGCATGAGATCTTCTCACCTCTTCCAATGCAAGACAGATGAACATGAATTCATCTGTCCAAATATTAATTAGACATAAGAAAACGAGGTGAATCAATGTCTGCACTTGTGCATTTTTGTTATAACAAAAAACGGAAGACACTAGATAAACCAAGTTTGTCATAAGCAGCACTCACTGTTACCAGCTGATTTGAAGCTATACTGCTGAGCAAGTGAAACAGGACAGCTTTGAAGGCTGAGACCATCTGAAGTCTTAAAATCAACTACTCAAGTAATTGACAAAATATTTGAATAACCAAATTACTCGAGTGTCCACATAAAACATAAAAAGACTCTTTCAGAGTTGTTAGCAGAGCAAAGAGAGCATCAAGAAACTTCTTCATGAGACTTTGCTAGTTACTTTTCAATCAATCACATGCATAAGCTGCCTCAGGTCAAGATGCGCCCCTGTACATCCACAGATCATATCCCTCCCTCCCCACTCTCCAAAACCTGGAAGCCTATGAACTCCAAGAATTTAGTAAGGAACACCGAGGAAAAAAATGTTGTTATCCCAAAATCATAAAAGCATTCTCGGTGACTGTTATTTTCTCCTGCTTAACAGCTTTAAAGGAACACTAAGCTGAAGATAAAAGGGACACGGTTTAGTGGGTGACATTAGTAGCAGGGGGATGGCTGGACCAGACAATCTTGAAGGTCTTTTCCAACCTTAATGAGTCTATGATTACATTGCCCTTATCTGCATTTAGCACTCCAGTGGTATGCACCAGTACCTGACCGTCACACACCCTACAGCGTGACAACTCATCTAGCACAGCCTTCACAATCCTTATTAGGTCTTTCCAAGGCACAGAACGCTAGGACGTGGCGTGTTGCGAGAAGTACTACGTGATGCTGCGGCACATACTTCACCAGGAACACAGGCTCTGGCCTCCCCTTGGCTCATGCAAAGGACAACCTGTCTATCATTTCCCAGCCTCATGCTAAATCAAGCCCGCAGAAGTCACAAAGATGCAAACAAATTTAGTTAAACAGTTGCAACTTACAGTTTTCTGGCTTTGCTTTTATTACAACCCTGTTTGTTTTCCCTTTCTCTTATGCACTTCTCCCTCCTGTGCCTCAGCTTTATTAATTTCCTTCCTGCGCCATGTAAATTGAAGTCCTCACTAGGTCTCTTCCGTTTGCTCTGTTGTCACAGCTCCTCTCCCACACCTTCCTGAATCTGTAACGCACCTTCCTTTCTAGCAGACCTTCTCCCCACCTGCCCTTCCCCCAGCCGTCTTTCCTTATTGTTCTCACACTACTTCACATATAAATTTAGGATGCTTCTAGCACACAGAAGCTAGCTTATGACATTCACCACAAAATAAAAAAATAAAAAAGGGGGTTACAAAACTGGTTTGAAGTTTATTCCATACCTGCCTTCTACTCTACAGGGGCTACAAGCTGATGAGGGACGGAGGGATGTAACAGCAGGAGTGGAAACAAGATAAAATAAAGCTAAAGAGTAGAAGTAAAAAGCTGAACTATCTTAGGAGAAACCAAGTGCATTGCTAAGACTGCTCCTCACAACCAAAAGCATGTTTCTTGAAACTAAAGGAACTCCAGCGTTTCAAGCCTGTATGTATAGAATATCAGATGCTGAATTTAAAGCATCTGTTCAATAGATGCTTTCTATCAGCCATATGTTACAGCTCCGATGAGTTACCTAACACCATTGCTGAGAAGTGAAAAAGTAAAACCAATTCACGCCTTTACTCAAAAGAAAAGGGGTGTTTAGATTTTAAAGATGTTATAAAATCGGATAAACATTTTTATTGACTCTGATTGTATAAACTTGTTTTTGTTTCCTTTGTATTTGTACTGGGCCAAGAGACTGACAAGTTTTCTTAGCCTGAGGAGGAGGGGTCATCTTAAAAGATACTTCAGGTGCAGATCAATTACATCTATACCTAAGCACTTCTTCCTTTAAAACACACCCATACAGATTATGATAATTTAATAGATACTTTATATCTTGAGCTAGGAATGACACCGGTAGCGTGAATCTTACCACGCAGTGGTATAAAATACTTAAACTCTTTAGAAGGGGTTTCATACTTCAATTCTGCAGAAAAGAGCCCTAGAACTGATGAGAGATCAAAGTCCAGCCAGAAAGTGATACAGTGACCAAACACACACAAAAGCAACCTAATAGTTCACGTGCTTTTTTTTTTTTTTTTTTAGAATATGCACTTTTGTTGTAAAAGAACATTACCTGTAACTAGGGCTAACAAAAAAATAATTCTGATGGCTGTAATGTAAGAATCTGCCTTTAAAAGAACACTCAAAGGTATGCCAAAAATCCCAGAAAATTTCTCAAGTCTCCTTTTAAAGGACATTCTTAAGATCTGAGACGCAAACACACGTTCTAAAACTTAACACAAGCATGACAGGAAGCATCCCAATGAGTTCATTCCCAAAATGACTACAGCTTAGCTCCAAATTCTGACTAAAGTAACAGAAAAGGGGCAAATCCTTAAACTGATTAAAAGATCACGGAGTACAGTTAAAAAATACTATCAACTGCATGCCTGATATCTGAAAGCTCATTAGTACTGCTGTAGGAAGGCCCCCCCGAGGTATCGCCAGCATCAACACACAGACTAGGAAACTGAGTCGTGGTTAATGCAAAAACTCTGGCCTCTTAATTCATTTTATACCCTTGACTTCTGCCTATAGAGGCTGGGTGTAATAGAAGATTTGACAGTGCTGTCCTAAGTCATCAGAACTGACAAAGTATACCCTAAGCATCAGATCTGTTCTCATTAGCTGTGGCTCAAAGATGAAAGATATGTAAACTAGATCAAAAGCAGCAAGTTAACTGGAAGATGCAGCGCGCTGTCCTTAGCAGCAACAACATCCGTGAGGCCCTGCTTTTACCCAGGGAGGGAGTTTGAACCTGTCAACACCTCCAAACATCACAAATCAGTAAAAAGCTAGACAGAGTACACACTGCCATGCACTTGTGCAGTCTTCCATGAGGTTCTTTTCACCTCTCCACTGCTTTAGGCTTACATGAGCTACCTGGTAAAAGCTGTATAGGGGAAGACTAAAAATGACTATTAGGAAGCATCTCCACCCCTCAGTCCCCCCATAACAGGGGAGTTCATCCTAGGCACCAATTCAATTTACTTGTTCTCTTTGTGACAGCAATAGACAGGGAAGAAGGGGACCCACCTACACACTTCCGAACTTGTATCACTTCCTACAAAGAAAAGAAATTCACTGGTTTGGCATAAAAGTAAGAATTACACTTTCCTACTTAAGGATATCTCTAGGCGTATCAAGGCACCCATCTGCATCCCAAATCCTGACTGGATTTGGCAGACACTTTGGCAAGGTATTTTTTGTAATCAGAAGTAAAGTACCACTCACTTTTGTGCAAGCAACTGTCAAATGGTATTGGTTTTGTGTCAGGAAGTGTTGTGTTTTGCTTCCTTATGATGCAATTACAACACTGACAGCATTGCAGAGAGCCACTGAACCATCAGGTATGATCACGTAGGGAGCCAATTAGCAGGCAATTGTCCACCCAGCACACCAACTCTTTTGATATGCATTTAACCCCTCTGTCGTGACTATCGTGCCACCTGCAAGGGTGTATTAATCTTTCAGCTGTATTTTACGTGGCATTAGTGCTTGCCAACGTCTACGCTAAAAAGGAAGCAGTCAGTGCTGCAGTGCTTAACCACAACATGAGAGGACTTCGCTCTTAAAAGGGGTAAACACTTTCAGACAGGGAATTGGTAGCAAAGCTATTTACAGTCGTTTGCTCGCACAGGGGACTGGCACCGAGGAATTACAGCTTTGCACAAAGCATCCGCTGGTGTCGGTGAAGTAGAGAAAGGTGCGTGAAGTGAGAGGGATGACAAGCCTGAGGCAGGACCAGGCGAGCTCGTCCTTGGCATGAAATCCACTCTCCCTCGCAGAGAACTTCACGCGCCCATAGCTCAACGCTGAGTAAACAACACACCAGCGCGGAGCGGAGCAGTGACTCAGCCAGCAGCCGGAGATTCAGTCCCACAGGGTAAGAAATTTGGGGCGGACGGCTGCGGGGACCAGCAAGCTGTCCCTACTCACCAGCAAGCAGTCCACGTTCACCTCGGACTTGGGGTCCTTTAGAGTCACGTCGATTTTTTCGAACCGCGCCTCAAAGCTCTCCCCCGTCGACATGTTTCCAGGGATTGGAAAGGTCCCCTTTATCCCAGAGCAAAATAAGGTTAAAAATAAAAAAGAAAAGGGAAAAAAAAAAAAGAAGAGGAACAGGCACAAAAGAGAAGCCACGCAGCCCAGGCCGGGCTGGGGCGCGCTCCCTGCGGGCTCCCTTCAAGCCGTGAGTCCCTGAGGCGAGGGGGGCTGCTCCAGCTCCAGCTCCAGCTCCTGCTCCTGCTCCCGCTCCCCGGGGCGCCTCAGCGCCGTGCAGCCGCAGGTTTCCTCTCCCTGCCTCCTCTGCTCGGGCCCCGCTGCCTCAGCAGCCGCATCCTGCCGGCCGGGGAAGGCGCCCTGAGAGCCAGCGTAGCGGTTCTGGCTGCTGCTGCTGCTCCTTCCTCCTCCTCCTCTTCCTCCTCCTCCTCCTCCTCGTCGTTGTCGTCGTCGTCGCCCCGCAGCAGCAGCAGCAGCAGCCGGCGGCGGGTCGGTGCCAGCGTCCCGAGGGCGGCAGCTCTCCCTCCTCACCACCACCGAGAGAGGGAAGGTGCAGAAAGCCACGAGCCTGCAGGGAGTAAAAAAAAAAAAAAATGAGAAAAAAAAATAATAAAAATATGAATTAAAAAAAAAAAAAAAAGAGGGAGGGAGCGCTGCGCCCCCGCGGGTGCCGGGCGGGGAGGCGGCTCACCTCACGGCGCGGCGGCCGCCAACATGTCCGCCTTCCTGTTTGAACGGGGGGGGCAGGCTCGGCCAGCACGGGCCGGCGGCGCGCATGCGCGGCGCTGCCCCCCCGAGGGGAAGGGGAGGCGTGAGCGCGCCGCTCAACGGTCGGAGGGGGCGCGCGCGGCATGGGCCGTTAGGGGCGGTTAGGGGCGGTTAGGGGCGGTTAGGGGCGGGGCTGCTTTCCTACCCCTCCCCACACACACACACACGCACAGCGCCTTCAGGTGTTAAAATGGCCAGCGCCTTGCTGTAAAGGTCGCTGGAAGCGGTGTGGGGCGGCAGCTGCCTGCTAGCTGGCTGCGTTCGGAGGAACAAGAAGCAGCATTCTACGTTTTGCCTTTTTTTGTCCACAACTGCCTTCATATATACATACACACACGTATATATACACAGAATCACAGAATTTCTAGTTTGGAAGAGACCTCAAGATCACCGAGTCCAACCTCTGACCTAACACTAACAGTCCTCCACTAAACCATATCCCTAAGCTCTACATCTAAACGTCTTTTAAAGACTTCCAGGGATGGTGACTACACACACATATCAGAGACTCATTAAGGTTGGGAAAGATCTCCAAGATCACCTGGTCCAACCACTAGTTTCACTTACCTGAAAGCCTCATTTTCTGCTATGTTACACAAAACTATGTTGATGATTTATTTGATACAGTTACATTCATTAGGTCCAACAAAGTAATATGCATATATAGCAATGTACATTGTATAAAACAGCAAATAGAGAATCACAGAATCATTAAGGTTAGAAGAGCCCTCCAAGATCACCTGGTCCAACCATCCCCCTACCACCACTGTCACCCACTAAGCCATGTCACCAAGCACCACGTCCAACCTTTCCTTGAACACCCCCAGGGACGGTGACTCCACCACCTCCCTGGGCAACCCGTCCCAGTGCCTGGCTGCTCTTTCTGAGGAGAAATGCCTCCTCATATACACATACATATATATTTATAAGAATTACGTACACTTAAAGGGAAAATGCATGCTGTAACCACGTCATGCTCGTGTTTGCTTTCCCTCGCCTTGTGATGGCCATTACCACAGCTCTTTGTTTGGGAGGGTTTGGTCGCGCTTGGAAATGGAGATGCTCCATTTCAGCAACCACGGTCCGCAGAGAACATCCCGTGTGCTCCGCCAGCTACAGCATTAGGTCTTGTGGTCACTCCATACATCATACAGCGAGTCGTCCTTGAAATGCAAAGGAAATGCTCCTTACAGACCTGATATCAAACAAGGTGAAAATCACTATTAGAGATGCAGAGCCTGATTCGCATCGCTTTTAGGCATCTGGTTTAACCATTAAACATACACAGGTATGATGCCAGGCCTCAGCAGGGTGATCCCAAGCCTCTAGCTGAAACAATGCAAAATTCATGAGGCCTGTAATAGAGAAAGGAAGAGGAGGCCTGAACCCGCAGCTCGCAACCCTGAGTCATGCTCCAGATGCTGCTTATGAGTTTTGTCCAATGCATATGTGAAAACATATAGGTGGTCTTGGAAACACAAAACTTCTTCCATCCTTTCCAGGCCTCCTTTCCACAAAGCAATATGGATCGTGCCCCCTTTTGCCGAGTGCATCTTGCATCACTTTTTTTACAGTGGCCCAGCTTTAACAAAACAGGCAGGGAGAAGCACTGCCCAGTACCCCCTCCAGCAATTTTGGTGAGGGAAGCTGCTGTGCTTGTGCTCAGCTGCATGCAGTGTATTTTGAGCATGGCTATCAGATTGGGCTTTTCTCACAAGTATGGTAAAGTAAAAATGTCTGTCTGTCTGCCTCAAAACGCAGGAGAATTTGCGTGGGAGGTGCCTCAGCCAGCTGTCTAGGAAACTGTGAGCACTGCTTTGAAAATGTCAAGGGGAGCAAAAGGGAAAATAAAGTCTAATTTTAAAAACAGTTAGGGGTTAAAAGTGTCTGGTGAGATAAAATGCTCATGTTGTAACTCCAGAGTGTAATCTAATAGTTACTAATCCGGTGAACACTCATTCGCGTTTGCTCTTGAAACAAATTTTCATGAGCTGCAGTCAGACTGTTTGTATCTTTATGATAAGGAACTCGCGTATTTCTAGCTTTGGACACTTAGGAACCATCTGAAGTTCCATCCTAGATAAGCAGTCATAATGCATCGAACACAATGTCTTACTTTGTGTTTGCTTCCGGATAACAAATAAACTAAAAATGGATAATTTCTCCTTCCTGCGTTTGTTGCGTCCCAGATTTTGGAATTTAGTTAGCTTTTGTTGGGTGAAATGGCAATTACTCGACACATGTTTCACCTGATAACGCTGAGCTGATTAAGCTTGCAAGCCTGAAAGATCTTTTTTTCTCTCTTCAAAAGCATGCAGCCTCTGATACGGGAAGGTGTCTCTGCGTTGGCTCGTGTCCATGCTTTGTACACTGACAAAGTGATTTCCTCAATAAAACAGGAATCATAGTCCTCGCATGCATGTTATCTGCCTATTTTGTAAGATATTTAAATGCCTCTGTTATTAGTGTGATACAAATATGTGCAAAATTTGACAAACGTGTCAAATATGACAAATACTGAAAATTATGTCAAATTGACACTGACTTAAGAGCTGATTGCTTGACACAGATCACAATTTCCTATTAAATACAAAAGTCAGTAAAACAATTACCACATTATACAATAAAAAATACATGTAATAGCATTTATCACGTAAATAACATTCTTGTACTCTACAGTAATAGGACTTCAAATCATAGCAGGTTTCAAGGTCACTTTCAGGACATTAGCAAAAAGCAAGAGCAAAACAGCAGTGGAGTACGTGGCAAATATTAGCGGGGCCCTCTCTGAGCAGGCACCGTGACTCCCCACACTGTCACAAAAAGAGGTAGGGACAACTAAGTGAGAGACCCCGTAGTAAGGTTAAAGGCCATCTCGATTTCGATTTCTTAGGTCGCCGACTGTGAGTCTTTAAAAAGAGTACACCCACAGAAAGCGAGAGAAGGCGAGGATTCGCTAACTTCTGATGTAAGTACTGACTTCAGGAGAGTTACACAAGGCAGAAATAAGTCCACATCCTGTTCACCATATTAGGCCAAGTTGGTAACGTGGGACCTACCTTCCCATTCAACTTCCTATTTAGTCAGCATGAAACCTGCAGCAGTTAAATCACGCTACATGAAGCCTGCCTTTGGTCCACCACCCTTTTTCCTTGTTTGCCATACAATATTGACTCAGGTTTGCCTCAGCTCTAGTCTTCAAGGCACTTAATGGTGTGGGCCAGTATCTCTTGAAGCTGAGTTGAAGGCTGTGGACAGCACACACAGTCCTTAAGCAAATCGTTTTGACAAACTGTGCACCAGAAAGGCCTTTGACAGGCGCTCTCAGTATTCCAAGCAAGGACTGGTGGCACGTCAGTGTATCTGAACTGCCCTTAGGTAATGACAAATTCACGCCAACACTGAGTTCTGTGTACCTGCAAAATCTGAAAAAAGGCTGCGCTAGGCGGCGAATGCTGGTAGCAATAGTAGCTGGAGGCTAACTAAAAGCTCCAGTCACGCTGCTGGCCGCAAGTCTTCCCTTGCAGGCTGCATGCTGGAAAAACTGAAGGAATTACAGACTGTAGGTTAGAAGTGCAAGATGCTTGAGGTAGTGAGTACGTTAAAATGTGGCACCAATGGGAGTGAGAATACCGAGAAGTGACAGATATTAGTCATACATAACACTTAGTACAGGAGGAAAAGGCATTTTGGTTCTTCCAGGATGAGGAAAAATGTAGGAAGTAGAACAGAATACAAATAGAATAGAATAGAAAGAAATTGCCTGGACAATAAAAATTGCTAGCAAGAAGAGACAAATTTGAATACAATCAATCAAAAGAGAATTTGGCTTGGATATACTCAACCAAAGTACTATCTTTCAAACCTCTGTAGATGCTGAAACCTTGCAGTATATACCTATATAGACAAGTACGTGTCATTAATGTTAATAAAGATGGAGGGCTCCAGGCACATGACCTGGCATATTCTGATGTGTCCCAGCTCCTGGACAAAGTTTCCTGCTCTTTCCCCTTCCAGCACCGTGCACCTCCAGGCACAGCGGCACTTCTGCTTTGAGCTTAGCACTGGAAACCTGGGGAGAAACCGGGGAGAACCTGCTCCTGCAGCCTGCATGTGGTGAGTGATGAATAAGAAATGGGGCACCTGGATCTTTGTTGGCTTCTCTTGAACGAGCTAGAAAAAAAAAAAAAAATCACCTTTTGGAAATTTTGCAGTGTCCTGGTGTGGGCCACTGAAAACAAAGCGTTGCAAGCCGGGAAGTGAACTGGATGGGATCGTCTGCTCCAGTGCAAACACAGATGTGTCTGCTGCCAGCAGACAAGGGCATGGTTGTATATACAGCTCCGCGTAGACCCTCCCAAAGCAACTTGTGCTGCATCTGGGAAGGAGGGGAGCTGTGAGCCCGGAGAGAGATAGCAATCCACAGGGTAAATATCTGGTCACCAGATGGCTCAGGCCAATATCAACCGCGAATGCGTATGCAGCGTAGGCTCCCTGTGCTTTTATGCTTTAAAAGCACAGAAAAAATACTGTGACCAATGTATGGCAAAAGCTCACAAAGCGATTTTAAATCAAATCAAAACAAAATTCCACTGGAATGCTGAAAGCTTCATACCTCAATAAGGACTATTTCCGTGGCAAATACTGTTTTCCCACTGAAGCCACTTGGTGGGTACAGAAAACGTTAAGATGCCAGAAATTCTTCTTCTGCCCTGGGAAAAAAGCTTTTTTATTTTCACTGTCCTGGAGCTTAAAAATGGCCCAAGTACTTTGTGCCTGAAATCTTCAAAAACCCAAACAAACTCAACTCTCAGTCCAAACAAACAAACAAACAAAACCAAAAAACACACATGGAAAGCTTTAGCCTGAAAAAATGGTTTCAGAAAATTAGGATTATATTAAAGCAGGAGCTAAAAAATAATCTCCTCATGGTATCATCTATCAGGGTTTTAAACAACAGGGAATTATTTGTATCTTTTTATTTCCAGTATACGTAGAGTGATTACAGTCATTATAGACCTCTTTGTAGATTAAGCTATCATGAGTCTGACTTTCTGCTATTAATTTGTTAGCTATGAATCATCTACAAGATTAAGAATTGTTCTTCCTACTTCCTCAGTTCTTACTCCTAAGCTCTGTCCCAGAACAATTTTCTCCCACCCCACCTTATTCCTACTTCACCCACATACACATATCACATTTCCTGTGGCTGGATTTGTTCTGCAGTCCTTAACTGAAATTATTCTTCTGAAGGCAATAGTTGAAAAGTAAACCAGGCTGAGTTTAAAAGTAAATTAGCTTTGATTCTCCTGGCTTTAGTTTTATGTATATTGCCCTAAATATCTACACTGCCTGTAAATGCTTTGCTCTTTTGCTGAATACTGTGTCAAATCCATTAAAAAAAAAGTGTTTTTATCTTGGGCCTGGGAAATATTTAACAGTTTCAGGCTTCAGCAGATAATTAACTTTTAAATTACACATTCTGTAACTTTGCTGGAATAAAAGGTGCTGGCTTTATATGACCCTTCTGTAGACAGAATGATGGAAGTCGCATTTCTTGACACTCATCACCGTCAAAAGTTTTTCAAGACAAGTTATAGACAACCTTTTAATATCATGAAGTTTCATGTGATTGTATATAGTTTACATCTTACTAATGAACATAAAACTTCAGGCATGCAAATGGCACCACGTGTGCAGTTTTTAAAAATCCATGTTTCAAAGTACTGCCTGCGAGATACTTAAAAAAAGATCATTTTAAAAAGTTTTGTCACCAACAAATAGTTTGAATTCATGTCAACTGCAGGAATTATAAATGAGTCAATTTAGCAATTTCTGGGGGCCTTAAATAGTTAAATCACAGCAACTGAATTACTGGTTTTGTTCATGCTCAGGACGTTCTTGAGTTCTTCTGCTAATCTCATGCCACTACGGATAGTCACCTAATTGTCATTTTACACCAGCATGACCACTGTAGTTGTGTTTCTGGAGCTCTATACACTTACAGCACATCTGTATGCTTCAAGAGAATCTAGTCTTAAAGGACAGAGAAGATTTTCATTGGATTTTTATTATAATTCAGCTTTCATTTGACCATAACAATCCAAGAGGTGTAAATGGAAGTCTTATAGGTATGATCATACACGGAAAACTGCATGTTTGAAAGTATGGGTGAGGTTTCTCGGGTCTAGAATCAAAGGGTTAACCTTGCTTTTTCTTCTCTCCCTCCCCTCCTCAGAGATAAAAGACACCAAACTTCCTACCTCTTGTTGCAAAACACCCTACATGTCTGTTGGGTAACTCAGCTCTTACTGCTTGGAAGGGGGTAATTTAATATCAGCTTTACCTCGTTATTACTCTGATTGCTTCAACTCAGTGGTACTGCCTCAAACTGGTTCAAAAGGAAGAAATGGGCTCAATGATTCCTAATCTGATGAGAGCAAAACCAGCCTGACAAAATGACAACCAAGGGCTAGGACCTGGCCTCTTCCTGAGGTTCATTTCAAAAGTGGAGTAGACCCAAAGTAACACGTCCTTAACTTCAAATTTCTCAGGCAGAGGGAAAAAAGAAACTCAGCCTGCTTTTTCCACAGGGCCCAAGTTAGCCCAGGCCTGGAGAATGGCAAAATCATCCCAAACTGTCCCTGAGCACGTGGGGCACCTGGCGCATGTTAGGAGAGCTTCCAGCCGGGCTGGTGGTGCAGCCACCTCTCCCTTGGGCACAGAGCAGGATTTCAGCCCCCCAAGGGAGGTTGGCCCCACTTGCCCAGCACAGCCTGCCAGTAACACCAAATCCACAGCAAACTACCCAACCCTATGGCAAATTTTGGATTTCCCTGCACATTCAATGCATGGGGTGGGTGAGCGTGCAGATAACAGGCATTATTCTGAGCTTGGTCATAAGGAGAAAGCAAGGAAAAAGAAAAAAAAAGTGTTAGAAACAGTCTAAAATACTTGTATGAACTTAGTTTTGTGTGTCCTACATTTTGGCTGGAATCTCTTCACCTTTCTGGAGTGCCTATGTCAGTGAGAAATTTTTTGAAAGGGCAGAGGGCTATTTAAAATCCTGAGTCCAAATCTTGTGCTGTAATCTCCTGAAAAGTCATGTTTATCCTTTCCTTCAGAGCAGATGCCTAATGACACAAAATAACATTTCGCAGTCTGACATAAGAATAGATTAGGCTGCCCTGTAAAGCACTGGATTAAAAAAAAGTACAAGCTGATTGACTCATTCATGGCCTGTGGCCATACAAATGCTTGCCAAGTTGCTTCTAGACAAAGTTGTGGCACCTTCACCACAGAAACAAAGGGCTGTGTGGCAAGCAGAGCTTTCCTTCAGGAGTCTTGTGAAACAAACACGTACCCGTGAAAATGCATATGCAAAAGCAGTGTTTGCAAAGAGCTACGTTATTACACTTCCATAATCACATATTCCTCTCCGTATGACCAATGAAGCTGTAGAGTAATTCAGCACTAAAATAAGTGTTTTTCAACACATTGCTAAAACTACATGTACTATACCCAAACCATCGTGGAGTCTGGGCTTGCTTTCGTGAAAATGTCCTGCATTTATCTAATTTTAAGGAGTTCCCAGCACTCTGTTGCTGTGACCATGCCACGACTTCATGCTCGTTATGCTATCTGTGCCATAAAACACCCACAGTAATCCCTGTACCTGCAAATCTGTGTGCTGGAAAGGGAATTGCAGCTCTGCCCCCACAAGCTTACCCAGGCCAGCTTCGAGCTAGCTACCTGAGGTACCGACAGCAGGGAAACCAGCCTCTGGGAAACACCTCGTTGCTTGTTCTGGCCCCAAAGCCCATCTTGCTGCAGTTTCGTGCAGCTGTGCTTCAGCCCCTGCATTGCACGACCACATCTGCTGGTCGTGTAGGGCACAGATAGGGTAAGGCCGCTACCCTCACAGGAGGGTAAAACGATGGCCCAGGACTTAAACTCAAGACTTTTTCACTAAACCAACCTCTGGCTCTGCAACGATCTGGTTCCTCGTCCTTTCAGTAGTTTGAACGTAGCGATTGGAAATGTAAATCCAACCAATTCTGAAAATTCGTGCAGTTGTAGCAGTCAGTGGTCACTGATGTTATCTGCACTGTGGGGAAATACGCCGAGAATGTCTTGTGGCCGATATTTTTCCTATTTGATGACCACATGATTATTTTTGGTTAGCTGCTACTATTTCCTTCTTGAGTCATTCCTGCAAGGCACTGAAACACTGCAGCCAGCAGTGACTGCGATCTCTAAATCAGATTTGCAAACCCTCATCGAGAGCATCCTCTGCTGAAAGTGCCTGCATCCTGCGTTTTGGCACTGCGAATGCTCCCCGTGTTTGGCATCTCGTTCAGCATCACTGAGGCTGGAAGAGCAGTGAGGGAAAGCCGTCAGGAAGGAAAGGGAAAGGAGGGAAGAAACGCCGGCCTCGTGCACAGGGGGGAGATGATCTGCTCCCGGCCAGGTGGAGCTTGGCGCTCCCACCCATCCGCAGCAGCTGTCAGATCGTTTTATGGGGCCGTCTTCATAGCATCCGCGTGAGTACAGTGGGGCTGCCTGGCTCTTCCGAGCACACTCTCTGCTGCTGACTTGGTCATGTCCTGAGCAGGCTGTTGCAAAACCCCGCAGACTCCCCCAAATGACTCATGTCTGCAGGCATGGATGTCTGCACAGCGGCGCGGAGCTGCGCAGGAAGCCCGGGGGCCTGCCACCCAGCACCACGCAGCAGCTTGCTCACTAAAAGGAGCACCTCAGTGGAGCAGCCAGGGGCTAGGGGCTCTGCTGGCCAGCTTCCACGTGACATTTAATGGGTTCACAGTGATCCCACAGCACCGTAGGGGCTGCCCCTGTGAAATAAGTCCCCACTCGCACCTGCAAGTGATTCCCCCCAGGGATGTGTGGTGCTGGAGCGTGGTCTGCCCTGTACCCCCAGCTCCCCGCACTTTGTTTGTGGCGTATTCTGAGCTGGCTGCTTTTTCGACCCACAGTGTGCAAGACTTGTCCCGCACACAACATCCTACCCCGGGAGAAGTAGCTCATACATTACTCATACATAATTTCAAAACTGTGGGTAAACTGGATGGTTTCGTGCTCCCGTAGACGTATGACTTCATCCTGTCTGTCTTGCCGACTTGCTACACGAGCGCTGCCAGATCTGCATGACGCTTCTGTGTGCTCCAGTGGCAGCTACGCGCTGCCTTATCGCCAGCTGAGCACGAATTCCTGCCTTATCACCTGCTAAGCTGAAGGATCAGTGCGTGCTGAAGTGGAGGAGCTGTGTGGGATCTCATGGTTGGTGTCTGCCGGTAAACTAACCGCAGCCAGTTCCAATAACCTGGCTTTTCTTAAAATTTTGTTTTGGTTTATTTTACTTACCATTATTTAAACAAACAACCAACAACAACAACAACAAAATGATTGGTATGACTAAATCAAAGCCTTCAAAAGCCCTGCAGACTAATACAGTAACCTTTGCTGTTACTGTCACTAAGGGATATGAAAACCTTAGGCAACCCAGCCCATTTGGAGCCCTACAATTTACACTCTAGCACCAAAACTATGAACAGAAATTGTTGCCTCCTGCTTTGTGTGCTTCCTCACTCTGCTTCCTAGCACCTCTTTCCAAGCCTGTATTGAACGATCGCTTTACTTACAGAAGATAACATCTATAAGACTCGTCTGGATTTTTTTTAATGTTTGTTCTCCTGTCGTTGCATCAAAAGAAAATAAAAAAATAATTACAAAGCAGCTGCTGACAAACTGATATTGAAAAATAATAGATAAATTTAAACATCTTTCACACTCAGTAGCTGCTTCTAGCACTCTGCCTTTATCCTCAGGCTTTAATTAAATCTCTCCCAGAAAACAGAATCTGCTGGTACTTGACCTTTGTTTTCAGCAGGCGCAGCACAAAAGGCATATAGAATCAATGACAATGCACAAAACGCAACACACTCCAGCTGTCACTCAGTGCAGCACAATGCTCAGCCTTCATGTGGAGAGACCCCGGCTTAGGAAAGGATTCAAATAAAGCCACGACTCTCTTCTCTAGGTCAGCTCCTGAAGAATCACGACGGCTACTTCAAGCTGACTACACACGGTGCAGTCCACCAGCACGCAACACAAAATGCTGCTGCAAAGGCAATCTCTTTTTCTCACTGCAAAAACTTCATCTCCCTGCACTCTTTATTTGCTTCCTTCCTGCCCCTTACCCCACCCCTGCGAGCTCTCCATCCTCTAGCAGGGCAGCCCCCGGCCAGCTTCTCTCCTCCTCTTTTGTTTCCCAGCTGCTCTCCCTGCATCTTTTTAGCTTCTCTTTGCAGCCACAGGGCTCTTCACAGAGGTACTTCACACTTTTTCTTTCTTTTTTCTCACCGACTCCTTGCCATATTTTTTTTCTTCACTTTTGCATTAATGCTTAGGGACATGGAAGTTAGGGGCAAACAGAATGGTATTAGTGATGAATAGCCACAAAAAAAGCGAGTAATTAATTCTTGCAAAACTCACTGGAACTGGTCTGAAAATTAATACTTTCAGCTAAAATGCAAACTGATATGAAGATCATTAATGGAAAGGATGGTGCCAAATGGCCTGGAACTGAACAGAAAAAGGTTGTTGAATGAGAAGATGCAGAGAACAATATTGCTTCTGGCCATGTTAACGAGGGACAATAAACCACACGTTAGATATATTCCTTGAATCAGGGACAGTTTCAAGTATTTCCTAAGACGGACACTCTTCTTAGCCCTTGCCAGGAGACCCATAGCTAGAAAAAGGTGCTCTCGTCCCACAGCACCTGCCTGATGGGCCTGTAACATTTCCCCCCATTGCTCTCGCTCATTTACCCCTCTGCGAGCCCCGGAGCAGCACGGGCACAGCTTCTATGGGAAACTCCTCTGCTTCCCTGAGAAAAGGAAAAGTTTTTTCTCGTGCCTTCTAGAGCAGGGTCTCCGGGCACAGCCCACAGCCCCGGTGTTCACAGTTTGGCTTCTAGCTTAAGAGTAACCTGGGCATTATTTCATTTCAATTTTTAATTCGCTGTGGGTGTGGAAGAAGCAACAAATGCACGCTAATGTATTTGAGGGAAATAAACAAAATGATATTGCAACTGATGTCTTGCCACCAGCAGCCTGCAGAAGGAGCATCAGCAGGTTGGCTTTGGCGTTTTCAGAGCCTCCATCATACTGCTCATGGTTTACGCAGCCAAGGGACCTCCACATTTAAGCTGCACCCCACAGCCCGGGTGGGACTGGCCCCACTTCCATGCTGTTGTTAACCACGGGCAGGTTACCCGGGGGGCACGTACACCAATTCCCATGATCTCTGCACTACGCCTGAGGACCCACCTGGTGCGATCAGGGGGGGAATCGCCTCCTGCCTCTGCTCAGCAGCCACTGGGGAGCTGCCCCTGCCTCCAGAATCACAGAATCACAGAATTTCTAGGTTGGAAGAGACCTCCAAAATCACCGAGTCCAACCTCTGACCTAACACTAACAAGTCTTCCACTAAACCATATCACTAAGTTCAACATCTAAACGTCTTTTAAAGACCTCCAGAGATGTTGACCCAACCACTTCCCTGGGCAGCCCATTCCAATGCCTAACAACCCTTCCAGTAAAGAAGCTCTTCCTAATATCCAACCTAATGCTGCCTGCGGCCCCTCCTCAGCTTCTGCACAAGCAGGGGCCTGATCCCGCAGACAGATGAAGAGGGAAAAGGCAGATGTTCTCCCGAAGGGAAAAGAAAAGAGCACAAACTCAAGACACATCCTGTGCCACGACTGCACACGTCTACAGAACATGCTCTGTGCTGCTCTGCTGTAGAAGCTGCCTCTCCAGGGCTTCCTTTCCTTTTGATTTCCCCTTTAACAGAATAGAGAATAGCACATCGGGAATCAAAACCTATGCCCTCCCCTGAAGCCCTCTGCATCTGACAGAACCCAGAAAAAGGCTGTTTTTCTCCAGCATTTTTACAGTAATCTATTAAGCTATTTCCAGACCACTCAAACCAAGAATAGCCAGAGAATGTCAAGTCCTTCGAGTGCACGGCTGTACCCTTCGGTTCTCTGCGAGACCTATTTCCCAACGAGCATTCGAGCCCTGACAACCACATCAGATGTCATCATCAATGTTGGATCAAGAAATGTAGCGTCCAAGACGCCGACAATTTCCCCCCTCATCTGGAAGGAGGTGATGTGCTACGCCGAGACCCTCAGCTCCTTCACATCACATGTGCTCACCACTGTTGTTTTTGTTAGTCTGTCTTCGTCCAGAGCTTTGACCTCTGATTGACTTTGAAGTTTACATACGAGGAAAAACAGTCGGGCAGCTGCTAAAACAAGCGAGGAGAGATCAAACGGTTCCGAAAGAATTAAAAACAAACAGCTTTTATCTGTTTCTTTTGTGTTTACCAATACACGAAGAGATACAGATAGATGGAGCGATACACCAACACGTATACATATATTTAAATGATAACATACAAAAATTACATTGAAGAATATTGTTTAGATTAGCACAGCTGAGCATTGAAGGATAAGGAAATTAGGAAAATTAGGAAATACCAGATTAAGATTGCTATGCTAATTTATTTCTGCCACTGGGTGTGATTATCCTGTGTTGTACAGCATGAGGCATGCATCCTGTGGGAAAGTCTGCAGTACGACTGTGTCATGGAGGAGTTTGTAAGAAAACATACGCGCGTGGGGAGGGACAAAAAGGATTACACCAAGAATCCCAAATTTGCTCTTTTCCAGTGTGTCAGGGTCTGGCTCTGCAGCTTAAATGGCAGTGCTTTAATGACTGGGGCACAAGGAACTGGATGTCCTAGACTGTTTATTAAGGAGAAAAAAGTGAGGTGGGGGGGGAGGCAGGACCCTACAACACAGAAAAAGAAATGCAGATTCTTGCCACTTACTCAGTAACATAAACTGTGTTTGCAGGCATTTATTCCTTCAGCTTCGGGGTGGAGATATGATGTCAGACATGAGTAGGAGTCATTTAGTCCAGATTCTGGAGCTGGGAGAGTGGTTAGGAGAAATCAGGTTTTGCTCCCTCTGCCTTACTAAACCTTCCTAACCCTCTTCCCAATTAAATATGCTTTGGAAATTTCGCCCTGCTTTTGCAGCGTGGTTTCTCCTAATGCTCCATCGCCCATTACTGCTTCAGTGTCAGTGAGATCCCACAGGTCTTTAAAGCAGTGATGTTGTCCAGTCATCCTACTGGCAGTCTGCCTTGACCTTTCCTGGAGAAACCAGCAAGAGAAAATGGTTTCCGACAGTGAATGTTTCAGGGAGTCTCACGCAGAAACTCCTAGAACACAGGAAGAAGAATCGTCACTGAGATGAATGACTTTGACTTCCAAAGGCCCTATAAAAAAAAAAAAAAAGTAAAAATGTTAAACTTCCCCAAAGTTGCTAAAGTATCAAATAAAATAATTCTGCAGATATCATACAAGTTAGAATCACAATCTAAAACAATGTTTTTGTTGCAGGTACAGCTCTAATGCCTCCTTTTGATAAGATCACCCCAGCCTGCACAACTCTGAAGTGCTCTGTGACTTGGGACAGAGGCAAACCCATCGGTGGGCTATCCTGCCACTCAACACTGCACATACAGTTCAGGTAATTTCCACAGCCAGATAATTCAAATCTGCTGTTTGACAAGCTTCAGTAGTGCTAACTTAATCTTGAAAGGAAAACTCATATTTTTTTCTATTGTAGAAGGATGCAGATCCTACTGAATGACAACTGTCTGCCTGTCATTCTGCCCCTCCGTCATAGATAATCCACAGTCCCTCATATAAACCAAAGAGATGGGCTTAATAAATTTCAAAAAGAGCCCTTTTGGGTAAATGGAAATATATTTTCCTATATTTTTTTTTTAATGTTAAATTTCACAGATTGTTACAATGGTCTTTGTAGAGCAGAGCATCAGTAGAATCATCTTTTAAGTATTAGCCTCCCAGCTGAAGCATTCTGTATACAGCTATCGTCTCTATCTATCCCTTGGGCATAAAGGCAGGGGAAGAATTCCTAAAGAAGGAAAGGAAATTGCATTGGTCAAGATCAAATCGCAAGTATGCATAATTCAATGGACTAATGACTGGCCAACAGATATCACGCCAGGAGGCTTGCCAACACGTTAATTGTCCAAAGGACTGGAATTTGATATTTAACAAACATCTCCTCAGTTTGGTTGTGGAATGAAAGTCATGACAGTTGCAAAGATTGCGTGTCTTAGTTGAATGTGTAATGGTGAGTAGCACTGAGAGAAATCCTGGTTTCAGATGAAAATCCCCTCTGCTTGCTATTATTGGTAAGGTTGCTGCACGGATAGGAAGTTCAGCTTCATAGCATCAGTATGTGGAACCAGTACAAGGCTCCACGGTTATCTTTGGGGCTTGAAATTAACTCGGTCTCTAGAGAAACATGTAATCTTGTATAACTCTTTCCACTTTTGAAAATGTCAGGTTGCATTATGGAGACAGCCCTACACAGCACAATGAAGCTGATCTTGTGTAGAACAACACATCTGGACGCAGAGCTGTATTTCCCCATCACTGCACATAAACTGCCAGTTTTGCAAGATGCCATCCATGGCCATTAATCTCAAGACATAAGAACCAACTTCTTTTACTGTTTTCCGAAGCAAAGACACCCATTGACAGTTCACTCAGTGTACTTCTGGTGAGTAAGATATTCCTAAATACAGAAGACTCTTCTAATCTGATGCTTGCTAGGCAGCTTGCTGTTCATCACCCCAGCACTGGGCAGAGTACATACATAACAAGAAAAAAATATCCCTCCATATAGGACAGAAAAAAAAAAAAATCTCACTTTGATAACTAGGATTTTATCCCAGATATTAAGAAAACTTTGATTAGAGTAATTGCTATCTGCACCTGTCTGCTCTTTGAGGGGAGCAAGCACCTCACAGCAGCCAAATAATAGTTTTCTAGGGGGTGAATGATACGGCCTTCCTTTCTCACTGGTATTTCTCCTTTCCAATGGACTGAGAAAAATCCTTCCAAGCATATGCTGAAACATCTGCTTTGTTGTAATTGTTAGTGTGGGAATGATATGAATGAATTTAGCTTCTGCTGTTGGGTGAAGAAGGTTAGAGTGCAAAGGGAATACTTGGAGTTGTCCAACAAATATCACACATACGCTGGATTACTGAAGCATATAGGTGATCAGCATTTCCCATAGGCATCTAAAAAAAGTGATGTCCTTTTCCTGTGACCATCTTCATTTCCTATCAATATTCTTCTGAAATAAAATTTGGTAGCTCGGTGTTCACCCACAGCCTGTGATTGTTTCAGTTTCCTCTCTGTATAAAACTACACAGAAAAGAAAAAAAAAAAAAAAGTAATCCAGGCTGAGATATGTGGATTTATTTCTTTCCTGAAGATCTTGTTATCTTTTTAATGATATTCCATGCCAGTGTTCTTGGAAATGAGTGTAAGATCAAATAATAATAATAAGCAACAGGAGCTCAGCCTGGAGACCGTAACACCTCCATGGACACCAGGGAACATCTTGTTTCTAACAGGCAGGGAGAAAGATGGTGCTGGTGCCAAGATTCATTTTGGCTCACTTGTGCTGAAGAACTTGGAGAGGGAGTAAAAAAGAAAAATACAAAACAGTAACAAAAACCAGGTAGGCCACAAGGCTGCTTACTGCCCTTTATTTCGCCCGCTGCTGCCTTTCTCAGCACTTAGAAGTGATGGATGTGGAGGGGGAAGGGAACAACCACAGCAGCAGAGCCCAGCAACACGCAGCCGAAACTGGAAACAGCGCCCTGCACACTGGGGCACGGCGACCAGCGGCCGCACCCGGGGCTGGGGATGACAGCCAGGGCATCACAACCCCAATGGCAGCTGGAGAGGCTGCTCGGGTGCTTCCACGGCAGGGCTCCTCCAAGCTCCGAGTCACTGAGGCACTGAACTTATTTCTCTTTCTTTACAGGGCAGAAACGTCAAGAGGAGGTGTCCTAAAGGCCTGGCACAGACAAAGGAGGGAAATTTGGGTTTGTGAACATATTTCGAATGGGTGGTGATCTTCTAGCCTTAAAAGAGATGAATTTGTCCGCTCTCCTGTTGGCTTTCCCTTACAGATGCTGGCTTGGGTCAGTCTCTGTGCGGACCTTGGCCACTAGCTTGAACTTGCCTTTTTTCAGGTGCCTGGCCCCCTCCTGCCTGCCCACACAGGACTCTTTCAGGGGAGGCCGGGAGGAGTGGGCCTGCTCCTCCTTACGCTGGGTGAGATGCTCAGGCTCTGTTTCATCAGGACTGGTTCCTGCCTAACTGCAAGCTTTCGTACTCACCACAGGCACCACCACCCATGGTAAAACCCCAGATCCTCACAGTGGCCTGTGAGGGAAATTACAGCTTGCCACTGGCCAGGCCAGATTCTTCAGTGAGACGTTTTAGACCAGGAGAGCTCAGAAAGGGAAGCCCAGCTACGCAGGGCCCATGCAGGTCTGAGCTGCCAGGCACAACGGGTCCCAACTCCCCTCGCTTGTGTTTGTGAGGCCTCCCAGTTTTAATATCTGACAGACACGATTCTCTGCAGCCATCCATAGCAGCTTCGTGGTGCGAGCACCATGGACCCAACCCACATAGCCTCAGACCTTTTTGCACACTGGCACCTGCTTGCTTTTCAAATTGGGAACCAGATGCTTTTATCCATGGACTTGTGCCTCAACGTGGCATTGCAGCCAATGTGCTTCTACTGAAAGTGGATCCACTTCTTCCCTGAGTTAGTTACTCTTTGAAGGCAGAAGAAATCCATCAGCAGGAGGTGATTCCTCTCCCTGTGCCCACCAGCTCCCGTCACCCCCAAATCAGCAGAAGAGGCTCCTTGTTTCAGTTTTCCTCTGAAATTTTTTCCCAGATCCCAGGATCAAATATTCCCTTGCTGATTTGTCTCTCAGATTCTACCATCTCTTCTGCTTTCTTCCATGTTTTTCCAACATTTACTGGACATTGGCCATAGTAGCTTCTTCTCTCAGGTCTGTTTTTTTTATGGGTATCGATTTGCTCTTGTGTTTGGAACGGAGGTTGCTGCTGTTTGTATGGTCAAGTTGCACAGATATCCCTTTCCATGGAACTGTCTCAAATGAGGGACAGCAATTAGCCAAATACATAGCTATTTAATATATAAAACACCCAAGTTTTTTGGAACAGTCTGCTCCTAACTGTCCTAGGCTGCTCATTTAAAGTTGGGAGAAACTTCATAACTTTTATCCCCGTGGTTTATTTCACAATAGGGATGACAATCCTTCACCTCACTAATTTATTACTCAGAGAAATACACATGGATGGGAATCTCTCAGGTACTGTAGCAGTGAGAAGCATGGAAAACCTGAGGGAGAAGCGAATATGGAGCCTAGGTCAGGGGAAGACCCGATGCTGAAAACCTCGGTTCTACCGCAACCTTTTCTTTCATTTCCAGAAAAAAAAACTTCAGCCCACCTCCCCATGCTGTGGGAGACGAGGGGATGACCAGAATAGGAGTGCTCACCACCTCCACCGATAGCAGAGATCCCCTGCTGTGGGAATCTCCAGTCTGCTGGAGTTCTGCACGCAGAAGCAGAGCAGACTTGGCAGACGGAAGAGTCTGTCCCTTAGGAATATCGACAGATGAATGTAAACTCAATTACCGGCCTTTTTCATTCCAGTCCAGTTACTTGCGCTGTATACTAAGTGCATCAGCATCTGGAGTCACTTTGAACAACAGGAGAAAGCATTTTCCGGTGCCAGAAGTAGAATTTTGTACAGTATTTATAACTTGTGAAATGTCAGGGGCTTGGCTACGCTTTGTTTCCCACCACCCTGAATAATAATAATAATAAAACACAATAAAGCAAAACCTATGCAAAAAGAACCATAATTTTTTTCTCTCTCTCTCTTTTTTTATTTTGTAGCTAAATGGCTGGGAGCCATAGCCTGTAAAGCTCGAAGGTGTACAACCAGCTCCTGAACTTTCCTTACCATTCTCCCTACCACCGCCATCTTCGCTATCCATTAACCCGGCTCATTATTGAAAGCTGAAAACACAAAAGAAGTAAACATCAGTTAACGAGGTTTGCACCTGGGGGTGGTAAACAAAACTGCTCTGCTCTTGAAGGGAAACTGGCTGCTGGATGAGAGCAAATCTCAGCCCAGAGAGGACAGGTCTGCCCGGGGTAGGGAGTGTGAGCAGGGAATAGGAAGAATATTTCAGCTTCAGGATTTGAGGTTTAGCTAGGGAATGCTGAGGAGAAACATCTTTTCCTAAATTTGTCCTTCCAATTAGAAATTGCACGTTTGTCTACTCCTTGTTTTCATCATAGCTGGAAGTAGAATTTGATACTAATCTGCTTCCTTACTCCTGCAGTTTGGGGCGTTTCAGATCCAAGCTTTTGTCAAACGTTCATCCCGGGTTTTTGCCTCAAGCCGAAAGAATCGAGACTTTGTCTTCAACTGAGTGAATCGAGACTTTGTCTGAAGTGCAGCAACATGGCGCACGCTAAACAAAACAAGCCTTTGTGTACCATTGTTATCAAAACATTATAACACCAGGAAACAGCTACACATGGACTTTCCTTTGCTACTTAACTGCTCCTATAGATCTGCTGAGGCTCAACTCATTTTACTTTTCAAGCCTCCCGCAGTAGCCAAATGCTTTGGAAAGGAAAGAAACCGCCCATAAAACCTTTTTTTTTTTCTTTACAAACTAGCAGTGCACGTATTAAAGGAGCGTGTTTTGCCTTACCGTTTCCTTCAGTTTCATCCACGGGGCCATGGATTTGCCTCACCCTCGGGAGCATCGTGGGCAGGAGCCCCCTGGTGAAGCGGCCCATCTGCAGTGCCAGCCCGAGGAGCTGCTTGGTGGAAGAAGCGTGCTGCAAGGTTTGGTTTCTGCCATGGAGCCTGCTCTCTCTCTCGGTGCTTTCCCCGGTGGTCTGAAAGAAAAGCGAGCTCTCTAGGAGCAGACCTCCCCGGGCATGCACCGAGCGCTGGGTTTCCTTCTTCTGCTCTTCTGGCGCTCGGATGGTGTGAGGATGGGTGCCACTGAAGCCAGTGGAGCTACACCAACCCCACTCAAAGGAGAATCGGCCCGTAGGTCTACAAAACATCTATCCCCATGACTTCACAGGCTTTTTATTGCTGCAAATACATAAATCTTTGTATCAACCGACCTCAAAGATCATAAAGCCCTAATTGTGTGTGCAGCCTACCAGGAATGGAGTGCTCTGCTGATGCATAAAACACGCATAGATAGTACACAAATACACGCAGCCCGGGCTTAAATTTAGCCTCAACCACACAAAAGATATCTTTATAACTAAGAATGATGGGAAGAAAGATCCCATTCCAGAACAGACGAACAACTCATTTTTTCACTGATCCTGGATTTGGCTGACCTGACTTAAATGTGACCTAAGACATTTCTTAGTGCTTTGGAAATTGCATCAACATGCTTGGGCTGGAGACGCCACAGTCAGGGGAAAAAAAAAAAAATGGTGATGCTATTTTTAAAATTCTGCTGTTCCTTTTTAAAATAGCACACTGAAATGTAAGTTTTCCTATAGCTGTAATTTTTCAGGCTAAGCAAACTCCAGTAATTTCAAAGGCAGTGGGAACAAGGGGTCACTTGGGGCCAACCAGTACAAAATTAACTCTTTGTTCTTCCCCAGGAAAACATTTCTTCGTGTTATTATGGTTGAAAAGAGACTGCTTATAAATTAAAACTCAAAATACAAATGTGAAATAAAATGTAAATATAAAATAAATATAAAAAAATATTAATTAAAGCAAGTCTTTTCTTGAAATACAGAGGGAAATGAAATAAAATATAGCAGTAGTGGTCTCAGTGGCATGTAAGAAACACTGTGAGGCGTTCAGCTGTGTATTTGCACAGTACCTATCGTTAACGCAGGACCAGATTTTGCCAGGTGACAGATGTCACTGGGTAGCTGGTGTCAACAGGAGGCTGATAGGAGCCACGCATGCCTTTCAGCAGCAGGAGGCTGCGAGCCACACCGTGTGCAAGCTTGTTCTGACATTCCCTTCAGTGCTGAGGACTTTGAAGCCTTCCTGTAGAAACGTAAAGATGAAACTCCTCAGTTTTAAAGGGAAAAAAGTCACCTTTCAGCAGCATGACACCCTCAAATGTCTTGCTCGAACAGAATGGATCCTTGTTTCATGCTTGTTTTGTGTTAGACAGCTAACAGATGTTTTATGAGCTAGCGTGTTAGGTGATTTTACCTCATATGCTTTATGCCCATACTTCAAGTAGCCCAAAAACATCAAAACAAAACAAAACAAAACAAAACAAAAAGAAATAAGTAGGCAGGACAGCCTTGCCATTGGGATGTGTTCAGCTGAAGGATGGACTCCTGGCAAGAGGTCTCACCTCTGGGCATTGCTCATCCCACAGATAAAGTATCTCAGAGTACAACTCTGCTCTCACTTGACATGTCAGCTGCAGCTCAGGTTTGCTGATTTCAGTAGGGACTCAGCTCCCATTTATCCAAAAGTCATTGGCCACCCCCCTGACAAGTTAGATTGTATTAGATATCAGGAGGAAATTCTTCGCTCAGAGGGCGGTGAGGCGCTGGCACAGGCTGCCCAGAGAAGCTGTGGATGCCCCATCCCTGGAGGTGCTCAAGGCCAGGCTGGATGGGGCTTTGGGCAACCTGGTGTGGTGGGAGGTGTCTCTGCCCATGGCGGGGGGCTGGAACTGGGTGATCTCTGAGGTCCCTTCCAACCCAAACCATTCTGTGATTCTATGAAGTCATAGGGCAGATTAATTCTTTCAAAACTTTTCAAGCATGGGAATAGCACAGAAAAACAAACAAACCCCAAGTGGCTTCCAAGTTGGTGAAGTAATGATAGCTTGGAGCTGGCAGAGCCTGGCCTCTGCAGCCTGAGAACCATGCTGGGAAGCCAGGACCGACTCTTGGGCTTTGAAAACACCAGCCATCTTCTGTTTGTTTGTATCTACATGTACGCTGAGATAAACAGCTCTCAGCAGAAGAAAATGCACTTCGTTTGAGCATTTCAGCCAAAGGACAGCAATTACAACAATGAGGCACTCCTTCCCCTACCTTCAAAGTATCTGTTAGTATCAACAGCTGACCTGAGACCTAGGCCTGAGGTGTAAATGTCTTCCAGCTGAGCCAACTTGGCGTAGCAGAGATCTGCTATTTGGGTGACGTGTTACGAAATGCTGCAGATATTCTATAGCTAGAGCATTTTTGTCTCATTGATTATGGAATAGAAATTACTTGGATATGCTGCAGTGATGGTGGAAAGGCTTTCTTGAGGAATGAGCTTCTTTGTGGTGTAGTATCAGCGTGAGTTCAGTGGATAGACCAGGCACAAGGAACCTCCAGTTTCAGGCCATCCAAAGAGTCCAGCAGTGCTTTATGAAAGTTTTCCTGTTCCTTAGTGGTCAGCAAATGTGTTGCCTTACTAAATCATATAAATCTTTAATGGTATTTCAGTGTACACAGCCATGAGCATGCATTGTTTCTAGGGAAAACACAAGTGTAAAGAATGAAGAAAATGAAGAAAAAAATTATTGTTTTATACCTTGTGGTATAAATTTAATCCTTGTGGAAGCATCATGAGTGCAGTGAATGTGCTGTAGCTACAGCTTACAGTAGGTCCTCACGTTAATGAAGACAAAACCAAAGGAAGCTGCATCCATTGCTCCTGAGCTTTTCATGAGTTGATCGTGCAGAACCCTGTGAGCAAAAAATCTGTTCTTTGGCTTTAGAAACAGTGTCTGCAGTTTATAAACTATTCTAAAGAACACTTTTTCAAGGCTAAGTCAAACATAATTTTATTACATGGTAGAATAATGCTAAAGAAAATTTTTAGAAAAGAACAGCGTGTTTGATTTATGCAGTGCCTTTTGATTTATGTGCTCATGTGTTTTGAACCTCGCTAGGGTCCAAAGTGCATAGAGAGCATTTTTTCACCTTCACATCTCAGCACAGATTACTCAGTTTACAGCAGTGAGAGTCAGTGTAGTCCATGAGATACAGAGAATTAAGAGTCAAGACAGTTAACAGCATTTAATGCTGCTTTTATGTCCTTGGCAGAGCTGCAGCCAGCAATTCCACTGGTTTTAATTCAGTTTTTATGCCAGTGATACTTGACCCCTTTTATAACGTACTTTAAAATCTGTGGTTGAAATGTGCAACATAAAGGTTAATTGTTCATTTTGTATCTGTTGATGATAAATCTCTCCCGCTAAAGGGAAACAAAACTAATGTCTTCATCCTTGTTTCTTCTTTTAACTTTTTAAGTATTTCTAAATTTTCATCATGGAATTTTAGGTCTAGAAAAAACAGCTTAAATATTATTCCATAATTACGTTTGTGAATGACCCTAACTGGTGCAATGAATTAGCTCAATAAAACTGTTTGTCACATTCCAGCTCTGTTCATAGATCCTACGTTAAACACTTTTCCTAAAATCTGATCACCTCAGGCCACGGCTATTTTGAATGGTGTAATCTGAATGGCGCCACACCACCACTCAGTTGAGAAATATGCAAAGAAAAAAAATGAAGATATTTTAAGTAGCTGCAGTCTGGGGACACAGGACATTTGGCTTTAAGACTTGTAATATCAGATCAGAAGTCTGCAGTCCCATACTGTAAAACGCTTTGGTAAAAACTCGGGATTTTAGCTGAAATATGTTTGAAATGATGCTAACTTTGTACAGGTGCTTTGGGGCTTGTTCTGATACTGTTGCTGCTTGACTATTGTTGGATCTCCCCAAGAAGCATTCACGGTTCTTCTATCAGACACTTCCCAACTTCACGTTTCCATCTCTAGGTCACTGTCCCTGGTATCCTTTGGTGGGAGATTCAAGCCAGAGCCTCTTCCATCTGTGTGCTGCAGCCCTTCCTTGCTGCCCCTCTTGCTTCACCTCAGGTGTCTCACCGTGCAGCTTTGCTTTCAGCCTCCTTGCTGCATCAGCTGTGCTCCATCCTCGCTCCTTCACGAGGAGGCTGGCTAGATCCAGAGACGGTGTATCAGCAATTTGAGGGCAGAGTGTCCGGGACTTGCCTTTGAGCCCAAAACGATGTCTTCTCAGAAGCAAAAAGGGGAATTCAAGGGCAGTGACTGGACTGGCACAGGAGATGCGGCCACAGGGAGCAAGGGTAGGCAGGCAGCACCTTTTCTGCCCTCCTTCGAGACGAAAATAAATAATAATTAATCTTCAGAGCCAAGTAAGGAAGCCTGTCTGAGGGCTCATTTCTGCTTACATTTCTCTGTTTGTTTGTTTGTTTGTTTTACTTTCCGTGGGGCATGCTGGTGCTGCGGGCAGGTCGCCAGCTCCTGCGAGCTCCGCCAAGCAGCAGCAGCCTGGCGCTGGCAGGCAGGCAGCGTCCTGCTCCCAGCCGTACAGCAGTGCCTCAGGACAGGGCTGCACGACTCAGAGGCGGTGCCAGGGGCCTCGGCCGAGCACGGAGGGAGCCCGGGAGCCGGCACCGAGCCCCGGCCGGGTCCCCCCGCTCCCCCCGGGCCTCCCTCGGCCCTCAGGGCCCGCAGCCGCGGGGCCGGGAGCGGGGAGCGGCGGGCGCGCACCGCTGGGCGGCACTGCCGACACGCCGGGCATGGCGGGCCGGGCCCTGCAGGGCTGAGAGGGAAAGGAGAAAGCGTTTTAGGCAGAAAGTTCTTTAAAGGTTGATTTTACAGAAGCAAAGAATCATCTAGGTTGGAAGAGACCTCAAGATCACCGAGTCCACCCTCTGACCTAACACTAACAAGTCCTCCACTAAACCATATCCCTAAGCTCTACATCTAAACGTCTTTTAAAGACTTCCAGGGATGGTGACTCCACCACTTCCCTGGGCAGCCTGTTCCAATGCCTCACAACCCTTTTGGTAAAGAAGTTCTTCCTAAGATCCAACCTAAACCTCCCCTGGCTCAACTTAAGCCCATTCCCCCTCGTCCTGTCACCAGGCACGTGGGAGAACAGACCAACCCCCACCTCACTACAGCCTCCGTTAAGGTACCTGTAGAGAGCGATAAGGTCACCCCTGAGCCTCCTCTTCTCCACGCTGCGCAACCCCAGCTCCCTCAGCCGCTCCTCGTAGGACTTGTTCTCCAGGCCCCTCACCAGCTTCGTCGCCCTTCTCTGCACCCGCTCAAGCACCTCGATGTCCTTCTTGTAGCGAGGGGCCCAAAACTGAACACAGTACTCGAGGTGCGGCCTCACCAGAGCCGAGTACAGGGGGACGATCACCTCCCTAGTCCTGCTGGCCACACTGTTTCTTATGCAAGCCAGGATGCTGTTGGCCTTCTGCTTACATCGCAGAAAACTTCAAACTTAGTTGTAAGAAAGCCCATACATGGCAAAATGTGGCTGATACCACATATTTAAGAGCATTTTAATACATCTCCAACACTAAGGATGTATTGGTCAAATATCAAACTCTCCTTAGAGAGTAAATAAAAGGTTCTATGGAAATGAGAAGATTGCATACAATGTATAGAAGAAGGGTTGTCTGGATGGCAGCAACTAGAAGGCTTTAGACCCACAGAAAGTTGCTGAAGGAAGCGCAAGGGCACTGCAGAGATGAAGAACAGCAGAAGTACAGGTAACAACAGTTTAAGTGGAATGCAGTTCTAAAATTACTGGAACAGAAGTGACTTTAATACTGTATTAGTTCCTTTATAGAAACAGTAGAAACACCAACAGTGATGCAGATATGTGAGAAGCTTCAATCTGCAAACACAACTTCAAGGAGAAGCAAACACATTTCAAGGAGATTGTTCTGATCTCACTTTTGATTCAAGGTTGCGTGGGATTTCTGCATCTGTAACCATGGCATAAACCTTAAGATGGACAAAGGCTGGCAATGGACTTATTTTATGAATTTCAGTAAGTATCTCTGTGCTGCATTTGAGGAAAAAAGCAAGAGGCATCACCCCTGCTGATGAAAGAATAAGTGCCTCAATAGGCTCTAAACAACAGCTGCTACTATCAGGCATCCTAAAATTGGGAAATGTATACCATTAGCATCCCCAAAGTTTCAAAGAGCTGACAGAAGATCACTTTGAGTCACTAAAACTCACTTTTAGAAGAACTGGAAGTCCAGGGGATCTCCAGGGGCTGAGAAAAAAGGTTATGGTGGAATAATGTTTTAAAAGGTTTACAGAAGAAACCAGGCTATGTTTCAGGCTATGCATTTCCATCAGGCTTGTTATTATTCTGGGTATTGGCCCAACAGATGTCCATAACCTGACAAAAATGCTGGCCAAAGTGTCTGTGCTAATAAATACCAAAATAAAAGGAAGTAAAAGCCAACTCACATGGATTTACAGAAAGTAGATTTTGCTGAGATAACCTGGTATCTCTTGGAGAAGAGTAAACTTAATTCATAAAGACAGTTTTGTTCATATAATAAACAAGTATAAAGCACAAGGGTTTCATTTTGCACAACTCTTGATCAATAAACTCTAGCAGATTAACATACTGGATGGTTCAGAAACTGGTTAACCCACTGTTTAGTCTGAATGCTAAACAAGGAACCATTGTTCAGAGGGGTGTTAACGAGGGGAGCTCCACAGGACTTGTTTCTTGGCCATCATCCATTTTGATCAGTGATAGCAGAGAAAACATGAAATTATAATATTGCCACAGACACAAAGACCAGAGGAACTAAAATGAAAATAGGTCACTTACGTAATCGGATGGTAAACAGAAAGCAAGCATGGAAGGTAATACTTTATTACAGGTAAACATCAAGCTCTAAATCTAGGAATAGCGAACGAAGGCCACGGGAATAAGATGGGACACTGGACTTTGAAGCCCAGGCTCTGAAAAGGACTCAGAAAAGAGGGGCACAAGAGCTGAGCAGAAACTCCCGCTGACATAAAAAGGGTAATGAAATCTTTAGATGCACAGTTGGGCTAAAGCATTTACAGTCGTTCAGGATTTGGTACTGCTCTTGCTGTTATGCTGAAATACTGGGCCTGGTTCTCCTGGGTTTAGGTCAGGGATGATACAGGAGCAGAGGGAAAGGGTGGTTTCTTCTTGCTGTCTGAAACCCAGAGCACACGAGATGGAGCTCCTGATGCCCCAGGGATTTCACTTACGGGCAAGAAAGCAGCGTAAAATAGGGACCAGCATGATAAAATTTTTGAGAACAGAGGTGTTTTTTTTTTTTTTTTTTTTTTTTTTTTTTTTTTTTATCTGAAAGAGGTAAGTATTTCTGAGAATTATCAAGGATTACTTTCCTGGAACTATTCAATGAACCTGAATTTTTCTCATAGCTGGAAGCAAGTACATTTGAGGTCAAGGTTTGCACGTCTTTCCCCTGGGATGGAAACCATGCCCCTAGCACAGTTATCCTGAACAGGTAAAACTTTAAACGTTTCTGAGGTCCAGGATAAATGTCAGATGATTTATTTTACTGGACTTCTGAAAGTACCAGAGTAAAAGACTGTGGAGTTTCCCCCATCCAGGAGAGAGAAGTTATTCCTTCCCTCTGGCACTTCTTGGAAAGGAGGTGCAGACAGAAAGGGGTGAGAGTGGAACCGAGTTGTGCAACCAGCTCTGGGTGCTGGTTATATTACCTTCCATCCATTCACAGCTCTTGCCCAGTTTGCTACAGGGCCTCAGTACAAGCACCTTGGAAACAAAATCTGGCAAGAATAAGAAGTCGTTCTTTTTCTAAGGGTTTCTTCAACCTCAAGCACCCCTCCCTCCATCCTCGCGTTTAGCTGCTGGACTGCTTTCCCACCGAGCAGCTAGTGCCAATGCTTGTGTGCGTCTGTGCATGTGTGTTTATGTGTACGCAAGCCATCCACATCGTCACACCTCACCACCATATGATTATCTTATTTATTTTTTTTACATGTTAGCTACAGCAGCAGAGACAAAATTATTGGGAAGCTGAAAGCACATAGAAATGTCCCAACCTCTTTCCTGAGCTGCTATGCGGTTGCTTCCTGATGGTAGAAAAAAGGGATCTCTGGAGAGCACCCGCTCCAGCCCCATCTCAGCCTGGTGCCAAGCTGTCCCCGTGCCCAAGGATGGAGATCCCTCGGTCCCTCTGGGCAGCCAGTGCTTGCAGATCTTTCTTCCCTGGCATCCTGCTGGAACTCCCCGTCTTATTCCCCGACAGGCAAGTGTCAACTGGTGCTCACAGTAGAAGGAAGCACTCTTGACCGTGATGTGATGAAGGACAAGCCCTGTGCAGAGAGGTGGCATTTATTCTTGTGCACGCTCTTGGTCTGACTGGTTGCTCACCAGCTCTGCTCCAGCGAAACCAGATAAGGTGTAAGTGGAAACACCGTTCCTCCCGTCAGCTGGCAGGGAGAAGACCAGGTAGTTGACCGAGGTGTTTGATGAAGCCAGACCAGACTCTCTTTCGACCAGTAATGATCGCTGTGTTTGCCCTTCTCCATTTCACGTCCATCTACACATGGCAAAACTGATTTTAGGAATTTCTGGTCCCCTCCCTAGTAGCATCTCTTGAAGGATTTTGTAAGCTGCTTAGAGTATCTGCTTTCAACTCTCACCGTCAATGGGATTTCCTTCCTGAAACCTTCCACTCACATAAGATGTGATATTCCCCTCATCCTCAACTTTATTTTGGAAATTAATACCTCTGAGTCTTGTGCTTTTCCAGTTTCCTTTTGGATAACATGCAAGTTCCTGGTTCTGATGATGACAGCAGATGTAGAGAGGACCCAAGCAGCAGGACTATGGCTGTCTGGCAACACTGCAAGTTTCCACGTTAGCTGGCGTTACCAACTGCAGAGCACCATCGGCACTTCAGGAAAAGCATTACTGCTTTTTTGAGGTTCCTACCGAGCCAGACAGCAGTATGCCTGATTTTTATTTTGGGGTGCCAAAACCCAAGAGGACTCTTCTGATGTTCAAGACAAAATGTTAAATAAAACTGAATTTTCTTAGAAGAAAAAATGGAGAAATCCTTCTTAAAGGGCTAAGGAAAAAAAAAATAAAACAGCAAAGGAGGGAGGATATACATACAAGTGAGATTACTGGTCTGAAAACAGCGCTGCTCTGGAAGCAGAAGTTTTGTTTATATGGTCTAATATTTTATTTCCAGCTCATAGATTGCTAAGCATTATGACACTAAGAGACTTATGACAGTATGAGACAGTTATGACAGTAAGAGACTTAGCTGGCTTTTCGTTACTTCAGATGAACAAAAGCTCTTGTAAACAAACTAGAAAACCCAGAGGGATTCATTTTGCATAGCCTGGACCTACCCTTTCTCTGGAGCTGCTGGGACACGGACTGCCTTAAACACACAAACACACACAAAAAAATAAATTAATAGAGATTAACTGACAACATAATTCTTAATTAATTAGAGCTTTATGTTAGAAGTAATCCACAGCATTAATGATTCCAGTTTTTGTAGCCATAGGTATTTTCGTAAATAAGAAGTGACCTGAAACCTCACGTTGCAGTCATGAGGATCCCACACTGCCAGAGCTGGCGGTGAGAGTTACTTTGAGGGTTATTTGCTGGTTGTTGGAGGTTCCCAGGCAGAGCCCTCCCTGCTGACAAACCTGAGGCTGAATCCCATCTCTGACTGCTTGCAAAATGCACCTGGGGACGCTCCTCTGATTCTGTTTCACTGATGCCAACAGGAGACTCAAGGGAATGTGAAAGCTGTAGAGCAGCTTGCTCACGACCATAACCCACTGCACGTTTGGTAGCACTTTGTAATATAAATATAAATATAAGTATAAATATAAATATAAATATAAACATAAACAGTGAAAGATGGCAAATGACACTAATCTTTACAAACCAGCCAACGTGCCCAATCCCCAAATAAATGTAACTCAGTATTAAAAGCAAAAGTTTTACCATGCATTGAAAAAAATTAATCTCCCAGGAAAATGACATGCAAAGAGGAATATTCAGAAGACTAAAGTATTAATATTGTACTAAGTATTAAGTGCTGTATAATTAATACCTTGTAACTCGCATACAAATTTACTCCTGCAGGGAGCTTTGTCGGCACGTGGATGCCGCAGAATTAACTTTGTACTTTTTATTTTTCTTTGAGAAATGAGAGCTGGCTGGAAGAGGAGCAGCTAAAACCCTGTGTGCCTGCACAGCTGCAGAGTGCAGGTTAAGACAGCTCAAGGCGAGGACCCTGGGAGCTCCCCACGAGAGGTGTGGCAGCTCTCAGACATGTTTCTGGAGCTTCTGGGGGAAACTGGCTGTGGAAGAGCCAGCTGGCACGTCTCACCCCGCAGCACACACCTACCTGGCTTTCAGTACTTGGAGAGAACCCAGCCAAGACACGTCTGTGTTCACGCACGTGTAAACCCTTCTGGGGAAGTCGGGGAATTTATAAATATGAGAGTAGGTTGCTCAGGAAGCTCAGAGATTTGCCTCCGCAAGGTGAAGAGAGAGAGCTGCTGCTGACAGCACCTCAGCCTGTGAGGACACAGTGAATGCTGCACCAACTTCACTTAGCAGCTCGGCGTTTCATTCGGATGAAGTCTGGTCTACCGTGATGTGTGTGGACCTGGTAGGAAAACCAGGAGGGGAGTGACTGTTAGTTCTGGCAGCTACACAGGGAATTTACCGTAAGCTGCTTTAAGCAGGAATTTTGTCTGGGTAAAGGCAGTAGTGACAAAACCAAGCACACTGAGGGCTCGTGCTGTCTTACCCAACTCACTTTAAAAATATTTCCCATTTCTAAAACCCCAGAAAGCTCAAACACATCTGTGACCTTCTGGCAACAAAGCAAAAGAGTAACAAACCGAGAGGAAGGTTCGATACCCTAGACAGATAAACCCCCGCAGACTGTATGCAGCGAAAAAAAATGTAAAGCAATTTTTAAAATTCTAAAAATGCCTTGCATTACAAACATGACACTAATGACAGGAAATCTGTAATTGTGGGATTTCTGTTTCTTACCCATAAGTGCCCAATTTCCATGTCTTCATATTCGCTGCCATTCTACAGCTAGGTGCAGAATAAATATCAAAATATCACAACAAACATTAGCCAGCACTGATATGTTTACTTTGATGGGATTCACCACGCTTACTGATAACAACTGCAGGAAGCATTGCAAATTAAAGAAATAAATAAATTACCATTGAACTTCACTCATCAAATCATGCCAGTGCTATGAAAGCAAAAGAAGAGAAAACAAAAGAAGCCTTTGGGAGGTTTGAATTTAATTGCTGATATGAAAGTGCCACTTGTCCTTTTTCCCATCTACGATTAACAAGCCAGGGGACAGATCTCTGTAGAAAGCCCGAGTGCTTCTTTTGTGCAAGTCAAACAGGGAACAACAGGGGGAACTGTTTTATATCCCGGTAGTAAGCGAGGGGTGGCAGTACAAGGAGAGGGACCTTATCGGTGCGCAGTCTCACCTAGGTTTCTAAGCTCCTTCACAGTCGATGAGGGGAGATTCAGGGGAGAGAGGTTGCCTTCTGAAGCTGTTTGGTTTAGAATAGGATGAAGCCAGCACTGACCAGATGTTTTCACCATCTGTAAATAAAGATAGGTAAGAGCTTAACTTTTAGATGGCTTAAGTTAGGCAGGACTACCTCCTCTGTAAGTAAGCCCTATTTAAAAGGATTATTTCACTCTAGACTGTAAAATTATTGACTAAATTATGTGTTTGGCAATGGAGAAGTAATTTAGGAGTACTGGATCTAAGCCGTGTCTTAGAAAACAACCAGGAGCTGATGAATGAGCCAGAGCACAGCTGAATGTTTTATTGCACAGTCAGTTGCAGGCATGCTTTTCCATTTTATGGAGGTTGGTTTTCATTCAGTTTTGCATTTTGAAAATATTTAAACAGAAGGCAGTGTTCCATTTGTATGACACGTGGAAATTCTTTACGTTTAGTCGAAGTACACAAATCCAACTACAAGCAGAAAACTCTTCCTGAATCATTTAAAGCAAGCAGTTAACATGCTTTTCATTTTCCTTTTCAAAAACAACGATGTATCAATAACGCTTTGTTGTGTAGTAAAAATTAGAACTTATCTTCCCATTGACAGAGGTCAAAACGGACTGTGCTAATTCTAGGGAGTACGTAAAACAGGCTCAATCATAAAAAAAAACAAATTCACACTGTATGACACCTTTCAGTCAGCTACATTCTAGACTAACACACAGCTTAGTTACTAAAGAGGATTCCACTGAAAGATTAGTGGATTTTGAAAATGGTTTTAAAATAAAAAATTATACAAGAAAAAAAACAACTCTGAAAAGGCTCAGCTAAGATGAATCTCAGCTAAGATAAATTCTACCTTACCTAGTTCTCCTTAATACAGAACTTAATTTTTCACAGTAGCTCTGAAAGTTTTAGAAAGGGGTAGTACTTTTGAACAGCCTTGCCTGATACAAAATTAAATATGACAAATTACATAGAGAATTATAAAGAGAAGATTTCTTACAGACTCTCTCGTGCAGATGCCAGAAGTTCCTCCTGTTCAAAGCAGAGCTTTGGTGCCTTTTGCCTCTTACTGGCACCGTCTGCTGTTCAGGGCATGCTTCTTAGCAAAGGAAATGGCATCCCACTGCGTCTTGCATGTTAGATGGGGTACGGTTGTCAGCCTGTAAACAAGAGCTGTCACTGCAATACCAAGTATTTTGTAGAAAGTTTCAAATACCAAGTATTTTCTAAAGTTTTATAGAAAGTATTTTATAGAAAGTTTATAGAAAGCTAAACCACCAGGAAAGCCCCATCCCTGGAGGTGTTCAAGGCCAGGTTGGATGGGGCTTTGGGCAACTTGAGCATTAGGAGACCTGAATTCTGCTCCTAGCTCTGCCCTCAGAGTGTTTGCATTAAAAACATTCAGTTTTACATACTCCAGCTCTCCATCTCCATCCCTGCTTCTGTTTCATCCTGTACATCTGTTTTTTCCATTTGGAATAAATGCTCTCTAGGGAATAGCCCACAAATATTTGGGTAGTGCTCATTTCATCGATGCCTCGACTTTAAAGAGACCCTTTACAGCATTACAACTAGGGAAAGAATAATTCACGGCAATAATAAAAGGAGAAAGGTATAACAAATCATAAAAGACCATTGTGATTCATGCAGAAAGTTACTCACAAGGCTCATATCAGAATTACCCATCAGGGTGGTGGGATTTGCTTTAGCCCCAACAAAGGAAGACAAAGCTAAGTTTGCTCTTAGCAACTGCAAGAGAGGGTTGCTGCAATTCAGACACTTTGTTCAGGTGGAATTTAATGACAACAGTTTGGTAGGTTGGATCAAATAAAACCTTCTTAAAATTGTTTCAAGGAAAAAAATTACTGCTTCTAGCATGTATAAAATCAATACTTTGTGAATAACAAGAAATTAAAGCAGAGGGTTCCCTTTCATTCCTATTTGTATTTTTTTTATTACCTGAAACCTAAATTTTGAGGTTGGATATATTGAGTTATCAGTGACTACTTTTATGTAACAGGCAAGACAAATATAAATACAAGCTCTGGTCCAGAATGATCTAAGATCACCTTTGCTATTAAAAAAAAAAAAAAAGTTGAAATTATTGAGAAGTTTGCACTCATGGCTAGGAAAGGGGTAACTGGCAGTTGCTACTAGCTACAGTATTTAGCATGCTGTACCCAAAGGGATCTTGTTCCTTTTGCTCTTTAAATTGGAAATTGTGGAGAAAGTGAAGAGCTACATAAAGGCAGGGGACAATGAGACCCATTGTGAGGGCTTGAGACTGAAGGATACCTATCAACCTCTGTGGTTCAACCGGGGGCTTGTCAATTCTTGCACAAACCATAATGCCACATTAACTTTCCAGGCAGTCCTTTATAACAGGAGATACGACAGCTGATGGTGCCTTACCTGGTGGCTATGAGCACGGCTAAAACCCAACACGTGAACGACAACGCTGCCTAGCCAGGGATCAGAAAATGGTGCTGCTAAACCAGGTGCCTTTCTGATGCTGCCTCTTTACCTCGGTGTTAACTGACACGGCTTCCCAAAGCGAGCCCCTAATCGCCGCGTGAGTGCATGTCTGCTGTCAATAATTCCCAATGACTGACTCCAGTTTCTCGCTGCCCGAAGTCGCACTTTCTTCTTCCCTCAAACGTTCTTTTGTTCTCGTGGCCTGTGTGCTGCCCAAACTGTGTGGTCTCCCCTTTCTTTCACTCTGCAGCTGCTTTGGCGTTCTGTGTCTTCTGTTTCAGTTACACCAGCGGCTCCGCACGTTTGTGCCGTGAGTATCGTGGCTTCAAACCCTGAAAGACTTTTATGTCCCAAAATGTTCTTGTTACAGATTTTATCCTGCCATCTGATGTGCAATATGGCACGCAGACGGCACAGATGAAACCACCCTACGAGCTGTAAATGTTGATAGTCAAAATAGAAAGTTAGAAGGAAACATATAATGAATGTTTCCTCCTTTCAAAAAAAAAAAAAAAAAAAAGGCAAAACAAAAATAAGTCCAAATAAGAAAAGAGTTATTGCATTAAAACTATCAGAACAATTCTCACACCTTCCCTAAGTAAAATGAAGCTCAAAGGTCAGGGAAAATCTAGCCTGCAATAACCGGGATTGATTTTGTCGTAACTAAGCCATCCAGGTTAGAATGATCAGATGCTATAACAGGCATTTTACAGGCACCTTGCTATGCTTTCGAATCTCTCATGTACTTCCTAAAGCAATAATAATGTCACTGTCTAAATCTGCTCAGGGATACATGGCAATATTATCTCACAGGGCTGACACTGATATTGCTTAATTCCTGTATATTTTGCACTGTATCAACAGAGTAGTCCACATATACAAGTGGACATATTAGAACAGCAGCCTAAACTCTTTTACAGCTATCAGCTTCCAAGTTTCCAGAAAATTAAGTGTACTGCTTAGGACAGGCAAAGCAGCAAAGGTTTAGGACTTGCCCACAGAGCTTGATCTGACTTGGCAGATTCTCTTCAGCTCCACTTTGCCTAATTTTTGCCTACTGTTGAGGGTCATATTATTAGCAAATTGTAAATACATAGACACCAAATAGGCTAATGGAGGTGCATCTTTGGAAAACCCACAGCTGAAGGCCAGCTCTAAGCAGTTCAAGTATGTGAATAGCCCCATCAAAACCAACTGATTTGTAGTTTTCATACTATTTTCATGCCATAGTTCCCCTCAGAATCAAAGTAGCCAACAAGCTTTATTGAGCAGGTACCTTGCTTTTGAGAATAGCTGTGGCATGACAGTATATGTAAGAGGGTTGTAGGGTTTATGGCAGTAGCCAAAGAAGTTGGTAGGAAAAAAGCACGCAACCAGAAATACGTACTCATATAGGGGCATACAAGACAGCATTGTAGATATTTTCTGTATATGTTACATGTAAAGATTCTTCCCTGTCAAGTTGGCTATGAAAACTGCATAATAATATGCCCCAACCTTTGGTCTCTACCTTACCTACACAGATACACGCATGCGTTATTACAATCCTAATTGATTCCCATTGATGAAATGCACTGCAAATTAGCAAGGCATAAAGAAAAAGAACCAATAAAGAAAACCTATCAGAAAGAGTTGGATTGATTAAGAAAAGGGCTAATTTTGTTGAATATTTGAAACCATCTACATTAGCTATTAGACAGACCCTTGTTCCCTGTTGCTGGATGAAGCAGTACTGCAGTGCCACACCAGCTCTGTGCTATCTCTATTTTCTCCAAGAAGTAAGAACAGTTTTTTCTCTATCACTTTTTGATGAAAAGTCTCATTATTTGTGGTAATGAGAACACGCGCAAGGATGCTGGAACTCAGTCTTTTTACCAGTAAATACAAAAGAAAAGGATGCGAGAAAAGTACTGAACATCTTCTGCCTCTCAACATCACACAGCAGCAGGTTCCTGTCAAAGAAAAATGATACTACCACTTCTTTTTGTCACTTTTTTTTTTTTTTCTTAGCTGTTGAGACAGAAAGGTAGGATACTACATGAGATAAGCCTGTAATACCTATGGTCCTGAGAGAAGAAAAAGGCTCAGGGATACACCCTCTGAAAAGGGAAAAAGGAAAAAGAGGAGATGGTTCATATGGTAACTTAATCAAAGGTACAGGGAAGAAAAGGCAAAATCATTTTTCTGCAGTTCAATGGATATTTACCCGTAAAATGCCCTGCTGCAATTCTAGCCTCCTTCCCACGCCCCTGCTAAATCTGACCTTCATCTTCATGCACGCTGAAGATTCAAAGCCACTTTTCTGCACACAGCCTCTGGCTCCACTTAGAGCTTGAAATGTTCCAGAACCTTCTCTATCCATCCCCTCCAACGCACTCAGACTCCCTCATCTGTCTGCCATGCCGTGCCTTGAACCCGTTCAATTTAACCTCCAACACAAATATGCTCACAGTGTCCTTCTCTATTCCATCTCCGGCACCCTCCCAGCTCACTAAGCCCTTCCAGCTTCTTCTTTACCACGCTTGTGCTAGCTCAATGTCTACCTAATCCCAAAACAAGACACGAGGCGGCCCCTTTGATGACAAATTGTGCCCACAGCCCTGGCTGGCCACTGCCACCTCTCCTGGGGGAACTTACGTGTCCTGCTGGTGCCACCTTCTGCCCTCCCCAGCCACTGAGCCACATTTGCTGTCTGAGCGCCCCACATGCTGTGACACCCCAGTGAGGTCTGTTTTCCCTTCAGGACAGTCCATACCTTCTTTCTGGCTCAGTCCCTCATGCCCTCACACACAAATGGATCAGTTTGGGCAAGTTTTAACCTCCTTAAGTTTCTGCCCTCAGTTCCTGCCCTCTTTCCCGCACACAGCCATCTGGCTGGAAAAGCCTCACTGTGTCCCAGCCCAGAATCACGACATCATAAAATATCCTCTCCTGGAAGGGACCCACAAGGATCACTGAGTCCAGCTCCTGGCTCCACACAGGACCAGCCAAAAATCAAACCCTGGATGTCTGAGAGCGTTGTCTGAGTGCTTCTTGAACTCCATAAGGTTCGGTGCTGTGACCACTGTCCTGGGGAGCCTGTCGCAGTGCCCGAGCACCCTCTGGGTGCAGACCCTTTCCCTAACCCCCATCCTGACCCTCCCCTGTCCCAGCTCCATGCCGTTCCCTCGGGTCCTGTCGCTGTCCCCAGAGAGCAGAGCTCAGCGCCTGCCCCTCCGCTCCCCTCGTGAGGGAGCTGCAGGCCGCCATGAGGCCTCCCCTCAGCCTGCTCTGCTCGGGGCTGAGCACACCGAGGCACCTCAGCTGCCCCTCACGACCCTTCCCAAAGCCGCCCCATCCCTACACAGCCCACCTGCAGCGTTACGAGCCTTCCCCGCTCCCTCCCCTTGCCCCATTCCCTTTGCCCCCGGGCTCCCTCCCAGACCGGGCGCCCCTCAGCCCCCTCCATCACCCCGCGCCCTCCTCGGGGCTCCCCACTCTTCATCACCCTTCCACCACCGCACACCGGGGGGCTTCCCGTGTCCCCCCCCATCATCCTCGCCGCCCCCCGACCCCTCTCCTCCCCGCTGTCAGGGCAGGAGGGGCGGCACCTGCGGGTCCGCCCCATTCTCCTCCCCTCTCTCCCCTCCCCTCCTCCCGGCGGAGAGGCAGAGGGAGACCGAGACCCGCGGGGAGACGGCGGCAGCGGGGCTGCCGGGCGGCAGGAGGGGAGGGGATTTAATTTAAAAAAAAAAAAAAAAAAAAGGAATAAATAAATAATAAAAATAAAAAAGTGAGGGAAGGGTGGAAGGAAGGTGCTTCAACTTCTGCTCTCCCTGCCCGGCAAGGTAAGGCGGGGGGCTCGGGGAGGGGGCACAAAGGCAGCGGGGCTCGCTGCCGCCCACCCGGCGCCCGGTGTCACCCGCGGGCTGCCCTCCCCCGGGTGGGCTCCGGCCCTTTGTTGCCGTCGTTTTAGGGCTGGGGGGCGGCTGACCCCGCACGGATGGGGCGAGGTGGGGCTGGGAGGAGCCGGGGCTGGGTGTTAGGGGGTGTGAAACCTGCCCCCCCATCCCCGGGGCTTCGTGCGGGGGGTGCAGGTGGCTCCGCCGGGGAGCCCGCCCGCCCCGCGCTGCCGTGAGGCGCCGCCGCCGGCAGGGGGCTCGGCTGCCTCGCCTCAGGCTGCACGGGGCTTGGGGGGGGGGGGGGGGTTTGTGGGGGTGCCGGCTGGTTTTGGGGAGCAGAGGGTAAGGACACGGCCGGCTTGTCCTCCGTGAGGACAAAAAATAATAAAAAAAAGTGAAGTCGGTGTGGGCGCCCCAAGGTGGCTGGCAGATTTACGAGCCGCGCTGGCAAGCTGGGGGGCTCTGCCCCTTCACCGCCGAGTGCTTCCTGGCTGCTTGCTGAAGTCTCCGGAAGGTGAAAACTTTCTTCAGATTGTAGGGTTTTGGTCAAAACTCCGAGGATAGGTCGCTGGTTGCTGTTTATTTAGGCCCCAAGCCTGCAAGCGCTAGTCCATATTCTGCAATGTAAGACTTAGCAGATGTGTCACCACCCAGTGAAAAAATATTTCCCGTTCCTTTTCCTTGTCGGTATTTTTGCTGCAAATAACCTGAAGATGTGACATCTTAAACGTAATCACATTTGGCTTCGAGTTGGTGACTCTTGTGACTTACCCACTGAGTGGCACCCAATGCGACTAAAGCTGCATTTCACATTCCCCATATGTCACAGATACCTTCCTATCAAGACTTTTTTAAAGGTTGAAAGAAAAGACTGCTGAAGAAGAAAGCACGATCTTTAATTATTTTGACTCCTTAGCAATAAAAGCAGCCTACGCTTTTGTTACAGGGATTGCAGTGGCTTAGAGCTGCGAGCGAAGCGAGGAGCTGCAGGGCTCAGTTGAGGATCGGTGTGTGACACCAGGGAGGACAGGTAGAGGCTTTCTGTGCTGGTAAACGCTGTAACGCACAGCTACGCTTGGCTTTTGTTTGCCCTGGTTGGGATATGCCCTCAAAAGAAAAACGAGGGTCTTCAGTTGATTGGCAAGCTTATTGCAAAAGCACTGGAAAGATTGAAAACAAACAAACAAACGAACCCCCTTACTTGCTGTGAAAATATCAATCCTTACCGTGAAGAACTTGCTTGTGAGTAGGACAACTGTGTTTTACGGAGTCTGATAGATGCTATTATCTTTTTAATTAGCTTTTTGCAAAGGAAAAAGGATCTGGAGAGCCTTCTCAGAGCTGCTCAGAAGTGTTTATTTGTTCCTCATCTTAACGCTTGTGGATTTCAAGCACAGGCATAATTTTCCTCATAGCCCTATTTCCCACAAAACTCCCCATAAAGTCAATGAGTAATCTTTGGTATGTGCTTACCTGTTTGAAGTATTGGGCTTCAAACCTTGAAGGTTTAATTACACATCTGTTAATACAGATAACAAATACGATGCATGTTTTTATTTAGCATTGGTAGTGTTTGTGGAAAAAAAAAATGGCTGAGGTGTTTAACAACAAAAGTTTAGTTATGAAAACCTATTTGTACATACCAATAATTTTTGTTAGATGGGTTTGGCTGTAGATATGTAACAATCAGAAATAGTGATGATGTTTTGGGAAGGCAGGTTTTAAGCCCAAGATATGAGATTAAAGGGAATAGGCAATCTGAATTTTAGGTTCAAAAACCTCGCTTTTACTGGGTTAGTTAAAATATGTGAAGTTTCCTAAGATCTCATGAGGGTGTCACAGACAATAGAAGGGGTAATTAGAAAGTGCCAAAAGTTTGTCCAGAGCTCAAAAACTAGGTTTGGTTCAAGGTCTGCTTTAAAAGCATTGCCATCGGCATTGATATTTGATGGTTCAACGAGTCATGTCCAAAGTATTTTGTAGATACGAGGAAGAAGAAAAATTGGAGACTAATTGCAGTGGGATTTGGGGAAGGAAATTAGTTTTTAAGTGAAATCTAGAAAAAGCTATGTACCGTGAAGCCTATCACGTTATGAATGCTGGGCTGTTCGTTCAGTGGAAAGCTAGATTCAGTATAATGTCAAAAATACACGCAAGGAAATTTTATTAGTGATAGCTTAAAAGAAAGTGATTTACTGCATTTCTCTATAATTTTCTATATTTCTAGGAAAACTTAAGTGGATGTAGAACTGTAAGGATTTTACTTTGAGGGGGGGTACCCTGCTGTTTCTTTCATATTAAGCATTTTAGAGTGGTTTTTAAAAGTGCCTCTACGTTTTGTGTGGTTCTGTACCATATGTTTTGTATTTAATTCTTTGAATGACCACTGAAGTGCAGCCAACTTGGGGTGAATGTGGCAACTGTTAACTAGTGCTTAGCAACAGTGCACAATAATCAAGACGGGAAGTGAAGAAGAATACCATGTCTAATTGAAACTACAGGGGGCATTTAGGTAGGTAGGATGTAATTAACAAAACCTGGAGCTTGGACATGATATTAAGGCATCACGTCTCTAATCTTGGGAAACAAAAAAAGAGTTGTGAAATCATCGGTGTATGAAACGCTTCAGATTTTTGGTTTTAGACCTCAGTGGTAATGCATCCTTGAGATGTGTGTATCTATCTTGGCCATGCTTGCAGAATCGTTTCTCACACGTAATGAAGAAGACACGTTTTCCTTTGCTTCTGAAACAGAGCTGTGAGAAGGAGGACTGTTGAGAAGACTGACAAATGAAGGGATAATAAGCCTTGACATTCTGACAATGACGTCTTCAGACTTAGTCCCACGAGCTAGAGTTCATTAGAAATAGTAACTGATTAAGATATCTCAAATATTCAGAAATACACTACAGTGGCAATGATAAAAAAACCACTGAGTTTCTACAATTAATGTGTGGTGTTTTTTTTATGATCATGACTGACTTTTCTCAAATCCCGTTTTGTCATGACTTTCCTTAAGCTACTGCTTCTCAGGATGTTTGTTCAAAATGTTTTTGCATAATATAGTTGCAGCTTCTTTCTTTCATTTCTTCTCTTTTTTTCTTTTTTTTTTTTTTAATCCCAAACTTGATTCTTTTGTTTCGTGCTGTATTTTACACATAGATACGTCAACGGTTTGATTTTGTGTCTTGTATATCCCAAATGCATCCTGTTACCAAGACCTCTGAAAGTATCCTCATATTGTAAGGGGGGAACTGGTAAATGAATTTGCAGTTAATCATTACAGAGGCTCATTTGCAACTCTGCGCATGGTTGAACTAGCAAGTAGGTAGTAAGGATAACCCCAGAATAAGAAGTCACGCTGTGAAGGTGCTTATAATGATGAATTATCCAGTAACATTAGACTCTTAATATTTTAATAGGGTAATTGATATATTTAAAAGAAAAAAAACTGCGGAATATCTGTTTGAGCAACTTGTGGGTGACAGAGACCTGGGACGGCGCTCATTCACAGGGGTAGCAGCAAAATTTTGTGTGCTGCTGTTGGTTAGCTTGGGAGTCACAAGCAGAAATACGGAGGTCATTATAGAAATTACTCTACAACGTAATTATTTCTAATTTGGGTGACTCCTGAAGCCATGTCAGCTGGTTTCTGTTGTCTAACTCTAGTCAAATTGTGGTGTAGCTTCTGCAAAATTTCTCTTGGGATGTGAGAGGCCACGGGGACTTGTGTAAACGAGTGTTTGAATTGCAATGTCTGTCGTGTAATTCTCACTGACTTGGCTTTTGAACTTCCATGGTGCTTCAGAGGTTTAATAGACCAAAACCAAATATGTACAACATGTGAGGGTCTGACAGCAGGTGTCGATTAAATGCAAAATAACCGAAGAATTTGACAATGTTTAACTTTTTATTACTCGCTCCACTGTAATTGCAATAAAACGTCCGTAAAATGGGAAGATGGCAAGAACTGGATGTTGTGACATAAAATCACCACAACAGGAACTTGGTGGGAAGCAGCCTGAGTCAGTGTGACAAGATCTGATAGAAACCTTCAATTAATATTCCCCAGGTAGGATCTTAGGTTATTCTGAAGGAGTTTTTCCAAATTGATGGGGCTGTGAACAGCAAAACAGCGTGGGCAGACTTAAGATACTGTTACTCAAGAGATTACCAGACATCTGTCACAGCGGTGCCAGGAACAAGCCTGGAGTGACTCGTTTCGTAAAACATTGTGCAAAAGTTGCTCCAGGTCTCTCTTCTATTATCACCATCATCATGTAATTAGACTTCGGTGGCTCTTGTCAAGACCGTTGGCACGATCTGAGCAGAGCACTCTGAGGCAAGTGAAGTTAGGAGGTAACTGTGGGCTGAAATGCACTCTCAGTTTTTTTTGGAAATGAATGCTCATCTGTGCACCTCACCAAAAGTAGCAGGAAAGTGCAGTGCCAGCGCTCAGTGGGACTGTGAGGTGTGTGTGGTCCTTTCCTCGTTGTCTTCCCAGTCCTGAGAGTAATTAGCAGCGTGCTTGGAAATTGCCTTGTGTCTGATCCTCCACAATCTTCCTAGTCAAGAGGAAGTGACTGCTTTTTAGGGACTGAAATGTGGCACAGCATCCTTGGCTTCTTAAATCGGAGCTCTCTGGAGCATCCTCCTCCATCGTACCCACTCAGTCACTGGTGAAACAGGGGGACTTGGGGCAGAGTTTTATAAGCATTATTGTTGCCTCTTTGTGTTATTAATGTCTCAGGATGAAGCACAAACATGACAAAACCAGGTCTTGCTGGTCTTAGGATTGGGAGCTGCAGAGAGTGAAGTGCCCCATGCCCTGCCCAGAGCCTCGTGTCCTTCCATTATTGGCATAAAACTATTTTGCTTTTAGTTCTCTTCTTCCTGTCTCTTTGGTGATAGGCATTGGTTGTCATGCTGTCAGTTTTAACATGTTTATTATTACCATCCCCCAGTGGCTTGCCAGGGAGCTTCCCAAATTTTGTGTTCCTTTAGAGCCTTGCATGGCTTAATTCTTCCATCCTCTCACGCTCCCAGTCCACTTTGAGAATAGCTGTTTGATCAAGGAAGCTTGATTTTCTGATTTCTTTAAACCACTTACATAGAATCAAACTCGTAGCGCAATGAAGTGATCCTTTTAATCACTGGGTAACGGGTCTTGATTTTTACAGCTCTGATGCCCTTCACTGCATCAAGAAAAGGTAAGCAGCTTGCTGCCAAGGACAACTCTGATGTATGTGACATTTAGATTTTAATGTCTGGGACTAAGGCACACAGAACTACTGCTGGGGTGTGTAAAAGCAGAGTAACTTCCACGTGAGGGGTATGCATATCCCTCATAGTCCTGATGCAGCAGTTTCAGCAAAAATTGAAGGTTAGATTTTGCCAGATTTTTTTTTTTTTTCTCCTTTGGATTAAGAGAGTCAGCTCAGTTTCCAAGCCTCTAGAGGAGGGGGAAGATGAGTTGCCTGCCAGATTGTGGATCTGGAGGGAGAGGGTGAAAAAACAATCATGACTTTAGCAGATGTGGGAAGCAAGCTATATTTCAAGGGTGTCGAGATGAAAACATGTTAGCTGTTGCAAGCCTTGGTGTTGAACTAAGGAATCTTTCCTAACCATACAGGATTTTTTGTTTTGTGGCATTAAATAAGTAATACTATTATTAATACATTTAGTAAGTGCCTGAGTTTTTTGGGTGCTGCACAGAAAATGCATGGCCAGTTGCCTCCTTCAGAAAACCTCTAAACTGTGGACTTGAGAAACAAGGGAGGACAACGTACATGTGTGTGCATGTTACAGAAAAGGACACGAATTAAAAATGTTGGGACCCGATGTCTTAAAGGGTCAGAGTATTCTTTTTCTTTGCTCAGTGATTGCTTCCTTTAAAATATTATAAATTATTATTGTTGCTTAAAATTTGTTTAACATTGTTTAAAATATTATCAAAAAATATTATAAAAAATATTGTTTGAAGTAGTGTGTTGCAGAAACTCTTAAACAAAAAGCATCACCAAAAAAAAAAACCCAAAAAAAAAAAAAAAAACAAAAAAAAAAACACTTTAATTTTGAAGAGCAGACATGACCTTGGGCTAGAAGAGCCTGGGACAGGGTGAGGGGGAAGCGTTCTTCTGGCAGCTCTCAGCCCTCAATGAGCAGTGTTTGTTTGCTGACTGTCCAGCACGGTTGTTTTAGTGAGAGATGCCTTGTGCCTGATGGCTGTGCAGATGGATGGATGCTTGGTGCTCATCTGTGGCGCAGCTGGCTGGCTTTCTGTCAGCCCTGGCTTTGGGGTGATTCCAGTCGCGATGTGGGTTCGGTGGAGAAGTGAGACAGTTGTGTTTGTGATAAGGGTTGAGCAGTGTAGGTTTGCAGCTCCGTTCGCTGTCACCAGTAACTCCATTTCTGATTATCTGCTAAGTTTGGATGGGTTAACTGCTGAGTTCAACTTGGGCAGAGTTCCTCCTGATCCAAAGAATGAATACACGTAACCTGTAGGTTCAGAACAAATGAAAATGAATCCAAACATTATTACTTTGATGCCTTTTAAAAGGAGAAGAAGAAGAAGGGGGAAAAAACGTTTGCTTTTAATCATAGTATTTAAGGGATACTGTCCCAGCAGTGTAATAAATGAGAATTGGATCTGGGACTTAGTCAGTAGAAGAATTTATTCTTCCAGATGTGTTTTAATTGAATTGTCCTGTGCAAAGGGGCTCAAGCTTGAATTCAGTAACATGCAGTTCAGGGGAGTATAGTTGAGGGAAAAAAAAAGAGGGGAATGCAGCAAATGCTGTGTAGTTCTGGTACTTGTGATGTCTCATGATGCCATATCTCTAAGCTTGTGTTCCCTATTCTGATTCCCTATATAAACAAGTACGGGATGGACCTCCATGTATAACCTTGACATGCGACTGGATCTTTGCTTTGTAGTCCATTAGTATTTTGTCCAAATTGCAATAACTGTGTGTTGGGAAACAGAATGAACAAATAAATAATGAAACGGGACACTTTTTTTTTTCTTGAGTTTCCGAAAAGACGGATTTTGTGCCTCTGAAATTTTATTTTTAAGACAGGGAACTTTAGTTCTTGTTTCACTGTACTCCAGCTGAGAATAACTGAGAACCTTGCGTTTTAATTTGCCAAGTTGAGAAGTCAAAAGCATCGATGCGGATCAGCCACAAACCAAAAGCAGTGTTTTGTTTTCACAGTATTTCCATCGTGGTCCTGCTTTAAGTGTGAAGTTGGTCTGGATGGCCTTCAGAGGTCCCTTCCAACCTAAATTATTCTCTTTCTTGTAATGTGGGAAAGAGCCCTAAAGCTACTCAAGAAATGGGCTAATGGCAGCATGAACTGTTTAGGTAACCTGTTGTTCTCTGGTGTGCTAGATGTGCTTTCTATATGCGATCAGAAATATGATGGGATATGAAATCAACATGTACATATCGACAGGGAGATGCTTTGAGTTGTTACTGTCCACGGGTCTGGTCATTCTACTGGATGGGAACCCAAAAAATGCCCTTGTGACTGAGACTTTGGTCCTATTTTAGTAGGGAGGCTGCGGGGTGTGAGCTCGAGTGCTCCATCAGAGGCTGGTTGGCCTGATGAGGCTGGAAGATTGAGCACCGAAGGGTAATAATGCTACCTGCTTTGGTGCACTGTCTAAAATCAGTCCTAGATTAATGTTCATAATCAAACGTCTTACCGCAAGGCAACTTAAAATAAGCTAGTAATATTAATTTTAAACCTTGTCAGGGCTAAAATAAAGCATGCATACGGAGGAGAGATTTGCTTATTTTATTTCAGTCAATCACTTGTGCTTACTGTTTTGGTAATTGGTGAGTTTTGGGAATTGCTGTTCTCAATTACATGCCCTTCTGCATGTTTCTGCTAACTGACTTGCATGCGTGGCCGTATGTTTTATTTTTCCAGGACATATTGATGCTTAGGTGGTGATTCAGTATGTGGGTTGTAGTTCCCTTCTAGCTGCCGTATTCTAGCTGAACACACTCCATATGCAGAGGAAAACCAGCCAAGCATGGATAGAAGGGGGTTGTGCTTTTTAGTTCCAGTTACGAAAAGAGGAGTGGAAGCTAGATGACAGTGTAGTTTTTCCTGTTCCAAATGATTATCTGAATACACTGCGGGAAGCTGAGGTTTTATTAAAAAATAACAATAATAAAAAAAAAAAAAAAAGGTAAGGGGAAAAGAAGAACAAGAAGTTGGCAATTAGAGACTGTGTGTTCTTTAAGAAACCCACTATTAGGAAGAAGTTGACTGGTAAGTTAGCAAAGGCTAGAGCAGAATTGTTACGATTCATAACCTATCCTTTGCCCCAAAGGAGAGAAAATGAACCAGGCTAATGCCAGGAAGGAGGCTGGCCTCTGGATGAGTTCATTAAAACAGCTTGGTGCTCCCTCCCCGTTCCAAAGTGCAATTCATGCTGAGAGGGACTGATAAATTTCTCATTAAAAAACACATATTGAAAATGAGGTCTGGCCTCTATGTTGTCACAGTGCCTTTCTAATCTGGAATAAATCCCACAAACTGTTTATTTCAGCCAGCATGCAGAGATAAGAGAACAGACGGGTGAATCTTCTTGTGTCCGTGCTGTCATTATGTGTGCCAGGAAAAATAGCTGCAAACTACAAATATATAAGGAAAAAATAGTTTAAGAGAACTGTCCTCTTCTGAGAGGTGTTGGCATCAGACTGGTGAGTAAACAGCTGAAGGCAGTGTAATTGTATAACCAGATGAGGGATATTTATTCAAATTGTGACTTTATTTTGAAAATGAGTCTTGCAATGATCTATCTAGTCGTTATTGGCTTCCCTATCCCTGATTTTTAGTAATTCCTTCTAACGTTCTCCAGCTAGACTTATTTTTACTTAACAGAGATTTTTTTAACTGGTGATTGCTGTTCTTTCCCATTTTATTTCTGTTCCCCTCCTCCATTGGAGAGAAGCACTCATGATTTTAATAAACAAGACTTAGTATTCAACTGATGTTTGGGTTCCACTTCTTCTCTTACTGTATTATTTCATTTAGAGAAAAGACATTTTTGTAAGTTTAGCTTAAGCTTAGCACATCTGACCAGAGCAGGTCCGAGGTAACTGAGGAATGTTCTTATGCTCTGAACATGGCCAGTTGGTATTATTTTCCATGGGGGGAAAAAAAGGGACATTTGTTTGGATCAATTACAGGTGCAAGGTTTATTTTAATACCTCAGGCTGAGTCAGAAGACCTGGAGTTCTGTACTAGCAGTCTGGGAACTAGAGGATCCCCAGAAAATCTATTAGCATTTTCTTAGAAAAAGGCACTGGCAAGCAAGCTCCTTGAACCTCACCTCAGAGAAAGATTTGAGGTAAACTTCAATCCTCTTGCATTTCAGCCAGAAAGCATACAGTGTGTCTGGGGATTCCACCTTGGCCAAGAAATATCAAATTTTCTTTGGTCTCTAAAATAAAGCCTGCTGTCGTGTTTAAGAGGGGAAGAAGCACAGTCTTTCCTTCCCCTCCTAGGTCAGGATGTCTTTCTTATTATGGCAGTGCAGTGTAAAGGACATAGAATTGTGGATATAAGAGGAAAGCTTCTAAAACTATGACAAACTTATGCAAAGCTATAATGTAAGGTTTGTTAGTATGATGGGTTGTGTAGGAGCACATAATAGGGCACAGGGCTTCTGTTGCAGTGGCGTATTTCAAAGCTTTTACACCGATGTTCCAAAGAAACAAAACCCACAGTCCATAATTCAGTTAATATGCTGTAGACAAATTACGAACATGCATTAGGGAAAAACTGTAGGTTTTCTATGTCCAATTTAGTCAAATCCTGAACGTGTTAGAAAAATTGGTGTATCCATTTCTGAGTAGTGCTAGGATAACTATCATTACGTGTCTTATCAGAGAGAATAGCTTAGGGTAAAAAAAAAAAAAAAAAAGTGGATATCAACTACAGGGCTCTTACTAATCTGGAGAGAGGCAAGGGAAATCAGCTGTAAAAATGTTGATGTTGGCCATGAATTTAAAGAAATGACAACTTGCTTTCGTTTGAATGCTCAGGGTAATCATGTGGTGTGGGCTGGGGGCTGCAGAAGAGCTGGGTCTGCTCCCAAATTCAACAGAAGACACACAACTTCTCCGTGCCTCAGTTTCCCTATTGGTAAAATGCGGATTGTGAAGGTTTTTAAAGCATTATATGATGGTAATGATTAGCTGTTACGATCTTACGCGGCTGAAGCTTCAGGTCTTGAATTCAAGTCTCCTGTCATGACCTTGGGCCTCTGCGCTTCATGCTTCTGTCACGACAGTTTTGGACACAGTAGACCCAATTCTGTTCCTGGCATACAAACAAATTAGGCTTTTCGTGTCCAAACCTTCTGTTTAATTTGAATTAACTTAATTAATTGAATTTAAATGTCCCCGTCTCTGGTTTCCCTGCGAGATCCGGTTGCCGCCTGTGGGGAGCCGGGACAGCCTCCGCCGAGGCTGTTTCGCAGCGAAATGGACTCTAAAGTCCAAGGCCCTTCGTCTGCAGAGCAGCCCACAGCCGGGGCTGTGTTTACCCGTGGCAGTGGTGCTACCCAGCACCTCCATCGTTGTTAAATGATAATATAAAATCCAGACTGACAACGGGCTAAGCTGTGGCTGGGAGAAGCTCCTGAGCTCGCTGAAGCGAGCAGCGGTTAAGGCGTAAATGCAGCATTTGCAGGCCACATGCTGGCACAACTGCTTCCCTGCCCCCATACGGGTGCTCTTTTTTTTTTTTTTTTTTTTCCTTTTTATTTGGCCATATGTTTTAGTAGTCTGAGTATGTGTCAGCGGTCATCCAGGTGCCACGCTTTTAAGGGATGATTGCCCAGTTTGTTGCTGAAGTGAGACTTTTTCTTCCCCGTTTAATTTTTGTGAGGGTCATAATTGTAAATTTTTTTTTTTTTTTTTTTTGTAGGTTACTCTTTGTATAGCTAAATTTAAGCACATATCTTTTGTGGCTAGCCTGCCTGTTACTAGTTTGGATGATATGGGATCAAATAAACCAGTTTGTTCTCCGGCTCCTACCCTGAATTTCGGAGCTGATGCTCCCCTCCTTGCTCAGTTCTCTCCACACCAAAATGTGCTGGGTCCCTCTCTGCTCTCTTCTCTCCTCTGGCCGAGCAGGAAGACAAACATCGATTACCCCAGTACCCCAAAATGCTGCTTCTGACCTTCGGTGGTTGATGCCTTACCAAGTTGGCACTCAGAGCATTCGGGGTATTTCGAAGCGTGCTGGCATGTATGTTGCCCTGAAGACACCACCACACATTTCTGAGGATTCAATTGTAGGGGTTTTATGGATTGAAGTAGTTATGGGGCTTTATGATCAGGGTCATACTGTTTTTTTTATAAAACAATTAACGGGATTTGTGCTCTGGCAGAGGGGATCCTCCCTCAGGTTCCTGTTGGGCCCTGGCCGAGCGTGGCATGGTGGCCGGCCTACACGGCGCCTCAGAAAGGCAGCGGCCTTCGGCCCCATACCCTGGCCTTAAAAGAAATAAAAACACGGGCACACCACCCCGGTGGATTGAACCGAGTGTGTGTGTGTGTGTGTGTGTTGGGGAGGAGGGGAATAACACGCAGAAGAAGATTTATGCCTTCCTTTGGGCTGTTGCTTGGTAACAGAAAATGCCTCTTAAGCCTATTTTTGGAGAGGGGAGGGGTGAAACTTGATTCAGTGACCATCTGTCCCGAGCCGGTTGATTTCCTGTTGAGCTGCCCTTTGTTTCTGTCAAACAATTGATTGTTCCCCTTTGCAGATAAGGATACTGTTGGTGACATTGCCCTGCATCAGCAGGTTGGCTTGTGGCAACCACCTAACAGGCCTATTACAGGTTTTTTGAAAAACATTTAGGACCTTTTGGGTTCCTTCTGAGTCCCCTGCCCGTGTTTTGCTGCTTTTTTATTTGTGTTATGTTGTGGGTTTTGTGTGTTTTTTTTTTTTTTTTCATTTTGTGGAATGCCCATCGGTACAGAAAAGTATAACATACATACTTGAAACATTTTTTTCCCTCAAGAGGTATTAATAATGCCCTTTTTGTAGGGTGGAGTCATTTGGGGGGGAGGGGAAAGCAGCCGTGGTTTTGGGCACATAAGCCTTGTGGTGGTAGTGGTGGAGCAAAAATTAATTGCAGCCACTACCAAAGAAATCCCCACTGTTTTTTTGAAAACCAATCTGAGATTTTTGGTTGCAAATGGAATATTTGCTATTGTTCTTGCTTAATTGTTAGAAAATCATTCTCTGTTTGAGTACCTCCTGATGTTTGCTTAGTTAGTAGGGCACTGGATAGATCTGGACTCTGATTAGATTATTTTGAGCTATCTGCTTTATTTATATTGCAAAAGCCTATATTTTTCTTTAGTTTTATGCATGCAGGGTGCAAGGGTGCAAGCATGTGCTCTGTAGCTACCATCATTGCTTAAAGCATTATTGAGAGAAGAAGCTTGTGCTTCCAGGTATCTGTTGGAGAAAAAGTAAGTGATGTGTGTCCAGGGAGACAGGTAATATCTACAAAAATAGAGCAAGCTCCCTCAGTGCAACAGGACAGGGATTGGTACTGTTACATCCTTCAGTCTGTGAAACTCTTTACTGGAATATTTCTGTGATGCTGCATTACAGGGGAGGGTGAGAAGGCAAGGGATTTAATCTTAATAGTCTTGGCATCTTACAGGTCTTCCCTTACTTGAATTTAGCCTACTTGTCACTCGGGAGATGAAGTTTGGAGGTAATATCCTAAAGTCACTTCACACAGTGAAAGGTGTTATATCTTCCTTTCTCTTCTCTTTTTCCCACATGCTCTCCAGGTTGCCTTCCACATGTAGAAGAGATGTAGGCTGAAGCTTTTCAGCGTCATCCTGGCTGTAGGTTGGATTAGGATCTTTCTGAGCCAGTGGCAAAGTGCCTGCCGAACACTGATTTAGTGAAGGTTGGGTCAGGCGTACTTGTGGTTTTCCTTTCTCTTAGTCACATGAGGTAATTAAAATCTGTGATTTAGCTTAATAAAAGGCTCATATCAAACCATGCAAATGAGCCTGTGGTTAGATGTTTGACAGCACCGTAGCTTGTTTGGTGCTTACCTGCCCTTGCATCTTCGTTGTTGGTTGCCCAATTCCACACCTGAACCTCAGCCTTTTCCCCATTCTGCTGCTGTTTGTTTGCCATATGCTGTGATCTGGCAGAGGAACTGATCCACTTGAAAAACAACTTATTTTTCCAGGTTAATTTTTCAGCTGGATTGGCTCCTTGATCCAGTTCACTGTGGAGTGACACACCGAGCTTATTTCAGTCATTAATGCCAAATATATTGTGAGGTGGGTTTTAAATACGCAGTTTTTCTCGGGTAGAAAAATCCTACTTTTGGATTAGTTTGGAAATGTTGTTAACAGGGTGGGTGTACTGATACCACTTCTTTAAAAATGAATTGAATGTGCTGCTTTTTCCCTTGTGGTATAAAGTGATAGATAATCTTTCAGGTATTTTCACACTGCCTTGAAATTACATTGAGATCAGAAACATTCGTAGAACTGTGCAAACCAGGTTGATGTTTGGGGCCAGAGAATGTAAAGTTTGCAAGGACAAAACCCTTCTGAATTGGTTTGAGAATGGATTATTATTTTTTTCCCCCACCTGCAGAATGGAGTTTCTGTAAAGAACTTGGGAATTTTATTTCAGGCTTGAAAATCCTGTCCCAGATATTTGGAACACGGTTTTTACCTGACAGAGAGAAAGCAGTGAGTGGTTATTTTTATCAAGATTGTTTTTTGCTGTTCCTTTCCAAGAAGTGTTGCTAAGCTGTATAGCTCAAATTGTAGGGAACTGACAAAAGATCCAGTTCTCCCAGCGTTTGGGGTGAGCAGGTAAGTCGGTGGCCTGCACAGATGACAGAGCAGTTAGGATGCTGGCCTGCACCTATCTTCATGCTTTCTTGAGTCATGTTGTACTGCACTTCTCCCATTAAAACAGATGCGATGTGTCCTTTGTTCGCAGATAAAAGCAGCTGCAGATCTGCTGTTCAGAAGGCACAGCCCCTGTGGCTTACCTTACATGCAGGAGAGCAGTAATTTGAGAAAGGGAAGTCGGTAGGAGACCAGCATCTGCTTGTGTTCACCTTCTCATGTTGCTGTGCAAGGATGCAGTTACTTGTGTGTATCTTTTGCCTTCAGAACACAGTCTGAGCAATGTTTTTTGGTGTCAAAGCATTCTGCAGCCCTTTTCTTTGAGACATGAAATAGGGATAGGGTAATGAGTGGTAGGGTCATGATCAGCTGCTCTTTCGTACTAGGAGAATTGATGTAAGCTCCTTGCGTATGTCATTGTTATACTGATTCTGCTGCAACTCAGCTGCCGTTTACAGAGCTGGTAAGGATGTTGTCCTTGATACGAGTTTGGGCAGACATCCTCTCCTGAGGAAGCAACAAAAGAAAGGCTTTTAAGAAACATTTTATTTATTTATTTATTTTTCCCCAACAAGCGGCTTTCTGCTGAAGCTTAACTTTGGAAAGAAAAACAAAACAAACCACACGTGTTCAAGGGAGATGCATGTCCACCTCCTTAAGACTGTCACAGCCCTCTTCTGCCTTACAAGCTGTTTCCCAGGTAAATGTTTGCCTTCGGAAGAGCTCCAGGCCTTGGGCATACCAGGCTGTGCTTGTCTTCGCCTTGTATTGGCTTGGCTACTGGCTGAGTTCCTCCACTTAGACCATTTCTGGCAGCATCGTTTCCTTTTAGCTCCCTGAAAGTGCCTCGCAGGAGACCAGTCCTTATGATCAGCCCCGTCCTGTGTTCTCCTGGGTCATCTCACCTGCCTCTTGGTGGATTTATGTATGCAAAACCTTCTGAAGGTTTGAAGGGACATGATAAATTAGAGGGGAACTTGGGAAGATACAGAATTTCTGGCTTATGCAAGTTTGTACCTGGTCTTAATAACATTAAAATGTTTTGCATGCTAAAAAAGGCATTTATTTAAACATCTTAGGAAGCCTTTTTTTTTTTTTTTTTAATTTTCTCAGAACTTGTGGTTTCCTCTGAAGTCCTTTCTTGCTAAAATTGTCCAGGATTGTTTTTCTCCCTCTGCCTTATCGTTGTATCTGGGAAGCTGACCAGGCTTTTGGAGAGGACTTAGTTTTGATGAGCAGGCAGCTGTTTTGCTTGGCCACGTTGCTGCGTATCCCTAACCTAACCTACCGCCGACTCCTCCATCCTCTGGCGAGGAGGCCGAGCTGCCACCCTCCGGTTTTCGGCACCCACCCGTTGTGTAGGGGGAGGGAAAAGCATATGAAGCCGTGTGTGTGAAGTGGAAGGGGCGCTGAGGTGTTGGAGGGGCTGCTCTAACGTAATCCAGATGCTTGAGCTTCTTTTTCTGACCCTTTTTTTTTCCAGGAGCTTTTTTTTTTTTTTCAGGTTGTTTTCCCGAGTGACCAGATAGCAGCAGAGAAGAAGGGGACGGTCTCGGAGCTAAGCCGGCTCCAGGCAGCGGTCGGAAGATCTTTGTTCTCTTCTGTCTTGACCACAAACTTCCCCGCAGACCTCGGTGGGGGCAGGGGCATGGAGCTCAGTGCTTTAGCTGGGGCTGTGCTGTTTTGTTTTGTTTTTTGTTTTTTTTTGCTTTTCTCCTTCCGTGAGTAAAATACAGTGCTGCCGAAATGAGCAGCCCAATTCTTCTTGGTGTTTGTGTTGAATTAACACCCCCGGTAAGCTTCTAAATAAACTGGTCGTGGGGTTACCGAAATGTCCCGGGTGGGCATCCTGGCTTATTTTTCTAGCAGCGCGTTTGTTTGGAGTGAATTCTCTATCAAGAGCCAGGGAAGTGGCTCTTTGTTTTCCTCTTCTTCTTGGAATGCTGTTTATTAGTGATATCCAGAGGGGTCAGCGGCATAAATAATGTTTGTTTCAAGGCTTGTTGGGTGCAAATGGTGGGGGGTTCGCACCAAGAGAGCTGTTTTGTTTGGTGTGGCTAATCAGGAGCGAGGCTGGAATTGCTCATAGCTGTCATTCAGGTTTTGTTTCAAAGTCCAAGGGCCTACTGGGAAAAACAAAAAGCTAATGAAAGCTGACTGTATTTCAACCCAAACCCTGTGGAATCCAAAATGATGTCCTGACACTCGCTGTATTCTTATTCTCCTGCATTCCCGTGGTTACTAAGGTAACAGGTTTTTAGAGGCTTTACATCTTCATTGTCAAGTATTTGCTACACTTATTGTTGCTGTTTGCAGATTAGGGCAATTTAAACAATGCCTTTTGAAATGGGGACCCAAAAATACAAAAAAGAAATATAGTAGAAATAGATGTAATGAATCAATTACCCTCTCTCGCCGAAATTTTCAGTGCTGCTTCTCAGGGGCTGCATACGAAATGTCCCACTGGTTTAGGACATGGATTTTAGGCAGAGAAACGCCTTTTGTGAGGCATATTCATTATGGGACTCTTTGAATACAGATGTTGAGTACCAGACAGTAACTTTCTGCCTTTTCCAAACAACAGAATTGTCTTGAGGAAACTGAAGTTCGGACTTGCATCAGGGTGTTGTTTGTCAGTTCATCATGCATCTAAGACAGGTACCTGAATCTCACAGGCTGTGTTAATCCCACACCACTGTGTCTGTGAAATCATACTTTAAAAACGAAGCATCCAGGGACAAATTGGAAAAGGCTTTTTTATTTTTAAGAAACATTTTAACTACATGCAGAGCTCTGAAGGCCATCGTGCTCTGTTGCTGCTCCTCTGTGTCCATTTAGCTCGAGCAGAAATACTCTTGTTCACGTCTTTCCTGGAAAACCGGATCGTGAAGGAGATGATCAGACTTGTAAAAGCATCTTCAAGAAAATGACTCCTTTTATTGGCTTTGTTTCTACTGGCTTCTAGAAAGTTTGTGCTTTGCTGCAACGAGCATCTTCTGTGACTGTGGTAAGAGAGTCATTTAAAAAAATAAAATAAAAAAAGAATTGGTGCAGCTGTTAACTCTTGAAACTACTGAGGACTTCACATAAAGCTGGTTTATGGATTGGCTGTTAGGGGAGTCATTTTCAGCTTTGTGTCATAGTTTTCATTCCCCCAAATGAAAATTTAATGAAGTTTTAATTAAATTATTATACAATGCTCATAATACATACAAGCTTTAATGTTAAAAAGATATATGTATATTTTGCATTTACATGAGACAAACTATTTAAACTATACTATAAACACATGATCATAGCACTAAATGCTGTTTTTGTAAGAATGGAGTTTAAATATTGTTTCATAGATGTTTTTCAGTGTGTTTTCTTTTTAACTCCCCCCCATTCCCCTTGCCTCCTAAACAGTTTTTTTTGCTGTTTAACAGCTTCTAAAGCAGCAGCGTTTGGTGGTGCCTTGCTATAGAGCTGCTCGTGGTTTATACCACTAGAAGGGTAGGGTGAGCAGGGTTTGAAGAGGCAGGGGAGAATTGAAAACTGTTGTTAGGGCTCTCATTGATTAAAAAATATTGCTTCATATGTATTAAATCATTTACATTTCTGATCTTCTTATTGCTTGTAACTGAGTTTGAATACTTGATTTTAACTAACTGAGCTGAATGCTGCCCATTCACGTATGCAGCCTGGGCTCATCCTTAATTCTGCACTAGCTTTTCTGACTCTGCATAAAACCCTTGCTTAAATTAGGTTTCTTTAAAAGAAAGTACCATTTTAAACCATTGTTCACAAGCCAGATTCACTTTCTGAATAAGTAACCCTACCAGGTAATTTCTAGGAGTAGGCAGCACTTTGCTTGTGAGGGAAGCAGCATTTTGCATCTCTCTTTGAGGCGATTGCTCTGGCACAGCTTTATTACAGAGTTTCTGCGAGGCTGGATGTACGAAGTGTGCTTGGGACTGAGCCTGGGATGCGGTGTTTTGTAGCTTTCCGTGCTGCAGTCTCAGGCATGGCAGCTGTTTCACACTGACTGTTGTGTGCGGTACAAAGCAGGCTGAACGCAGCTGAGCTCTGGTAGATGGAGTCCTTCCTTGGCAGAAAGGAAATGTTTTTAGCTGGGAACAATCTTACCGGACAGCTGATGATGCAGGTATCGTTCTCTTTGTCCTTGAACAGGAGCCCTTATGCTCCAGAGCCTTTAACCCACGCACAGGCACTGTGGGTCAGATCCCCGTGCTGCTGAAATAAGCCACGACCATCACACATCAAGTCTGCATTTAGAGGGGTGAAGCTGAACGCAGGCTGAATCCTTCCCTGTGACGAAGGACAGGAGGTGCTTGGCAAGCATCTCTCACAGATTATTGCTTTAAAGTGTTTGTAGGGAAGCCTTTAATTTGATCAGGTCATTTCCTTAATAGTTCTCCATGTGACTCTTACTTTGCCCTGGACAAAGGTGTGATTGGACATCAAAATGTTTGCAAACTAATGAAGACAAGACGTTCTCTCTCTCTCTCTCTCTTTCTCTCTCTCTTTTTCCTGATGGGAAAAAAAAATATATACTATGATGTTCCATAGAATTAGAATTGTTTATTAAAATTTTAATTCATATATATGAATGTTTTAAGCTTGGTGCAGGGCTGCTTTTATTTAAATTTCCTGAAAGCTTTATAAAGAGAGGGAAGGCATAAAGAAATTCTTTTTCCTTTTTTTTTATCTTGTAAAACTTCTGAGATCCCAAGATACTAGTATTCAGCGTGTGGCCATTGGAAGCATATGAAGAGAGCTTGTAAGTTCCTTAGAAAAAAAAATAAATCACCAAATTGTTAAGATTATAAGTACTGGCTTCAATGCAGAAGGGTTCATGAGAACTCGTGTGTTTTGTTTGTTTGTTTGTTGCCTCTTTGTTTTGGTTTCTGTTGTTTCGGTTTTGTTAATGGAAATTCTTACTGTTGTTTTACAAGCTTGGGATCAGCGTTGAAAGTTAATGTGACAGGAGGCTGTAATACCCCCCAGCAGATTTCTTTTCCGTTCTGTAATAAGCCTTTTCCTTCCCTGCTGGAGGAGGGATGGACATTCACCCATCCCCAGCGTACAGGGGCTCGGTAGGACCTTCACGTAGGAAATGGAGAGGATGTCTGGGTGCTCTGTGCACAGTTATCCCAGCTGTAACCCTACAGCTCAATAGACTTTTGCAATTTGTGGATGGAAACCCACCTTCCTTCTTCCCTCTTCTCCCCCATCCAAAAGGCAGGAATACATCTTATACAAAAAACAAACAAAAGAATTTAAAACCTTTTTTTTTTTTTAATTCCAATTCTAATTTTAAATGATTTTTTGTTTCTAACAGCCTTTTTGTTTTTCTTAACAGTAACTTTATACTTTAATGGAACTGCATCATCATCTCTAATGAGGCAGGGGAAATAAAGGAGAAGTGCAGAGCTGGATGCACAGAACTGTCCTAGCAGCAGAACTGCCAGGTGCTTCGTACTGCAGATGAGTGGGCACTTCAGGCACACGGGCTTAGATCAACATGTCCAGTGGAGGCAGACAGTGTTTGCTTCGCAGCTGGGAAGTACAAGTTTGCCTGACAACTTGTAATAGCTATCAAAAAAAAAAAAAAAGAAATGTCTCACAGCAGAAATTAATCTCCATAATTTAATAATATGCAGATAATCATTAATATAATTTAATTAATATACAGGTAGCCCATGCTTAAGCAAATAAGAGTAGGTAAACTGTAACTGCATGCAGTCCAAGCAAGGCTGACAAAATACTGCTTTAATTTTTGGGAAAAAGAAGCAAAAGAAGCAAATTTATGAATAAAAGGCTTCTTTAAAAATTTGGAAAGAGAATCTGTGCAGTTAGCTCATATTCCTTGCTCTGTCATCCTGGATTTTTATTTTTGTACATATCTTCTCTTGCTGCGCCTCTTCTTTTGCTTGGGGGAAGGAGGAACACTTAGTCTAAGGGTTTTACTTGTTGTGCCTTATTCAGCCATGAACAGAAATTAAAGAGAGATTTTCTGAGTGGTTTTCACTGGCGTTTCAGGAAAGCATGCAACTAGGCTTGGGGGAGAAAATGTGATTGTCCAGAGCCAGAACCTGCAAGTTTGCATGGGCCTTGTTATGCAAATGTGCTTCAAACACAGTATGAGAGAACATCCTTTAATTAATGTGGAAATTACAGTGTAAGTAATTAAAACAAAACAATAAATAAATAAAACCACTTATTTAGCTTAGGATAAGTTCACAGCAAATCTAGTACACAGTTAAATGGAAGAGCTTTTCCTTTTAAACACAGTCTGCGGCCTGTGTTTAAAGCAAGCGTGACCTTGCCTTCCTAACAAATACAGCATTTCATCTCGACAAGAGGCAGGGAAAGCCAGTACGGTACAAAAGGCAAAATGATGTATGTGGTGAGCACTCTGTAATTCATTGCAGGCACCAGATAAGCCTCGGTAATATTTATTGCATTAGGGCATGATGGAGAATGAAGTATTTTGTGCTGGGAAATCCCGAGGACAGGGTTCTTTGCCTTTTCTTCATGCCGCCCTATTCTGCTCCCAAACTGCATCTCGCTTGTGTTTGAGTGATGTGTCAAGCCATTCTCTTAAGGTTCTCATTGCCTCGTTTCTTCATAATTACACAAAATAACAGGCACTTCAGCCAGTTGCCACCGGAAAAAAAGAACGAGGAAGGGTAGTGATTCTGAAAATGGATGTTCAAAATAAAAATAACAAAGCAAAAAGCTACTCGTTGCTGTTAGAGATTTTTCTTTGCTAAGCTTCAGCTGCTGGTGTGATGCCTTATTAAAATGGTGAGTCATGTAGTGCCCACAGGTACTACAGGAGCAGATCTTAAAAGACACAATTTCCATTTCTATGTATGAAACTTGCAAAAAAATATATATCAGGATATATTGTACAGAGTCTAAAATGTGCTCACTAAAGAGCATTATCTGCTATTCTTTTCATTTTACCTATTTTTTTAGGCTTCCTACTCTTCTTATGACTTGAAGATGAAACTAAGTAAGCAAACCTTAACTTTTTTCTTAATATTTTATCCCTGTAGACTAGTGTATTTACACACAGCTTTTCTTAATGGGATCCAATCAATAGCAGTATGTCTCTGTTTCAAATAAGGCGGTAGCTCTTAAAGGCTACGTGAGTAGAAACATCCTAATACTTTAACAGATGTAGAATTTCTAAAGAAATAGACTATGAAACATATGGATTATAAACTTGTATAAGCTGAAACTGAAGAAAAGCAACGAAATCCTAGAAAGTTTGAGATTTCTGATGCTTCAAAAGAACAATTCCCATGAGAAGGGGCTGTTTGCCGGAGCTGTTAGGCAGCCTAGCAATTTATTCCCATTGACAAAGATGCCTAATGAAGAAGCGCAGGCATTGTAGGATCAAGCTATAAACTTCATTCCTGGTGCCCTGGCAGCTCTTCAAAATGGCTTTTGTTGCCAAACAGGAAAGCGCTCACAACGCAAACTAGTGTCGTCTCGCAGCCCACATTGATCAAAGGTGGGAGGAAAGGTAAAAATATTCTTTGTTTTTGATGAAGTGTTTGTCCCTGATGGGAGAATGGAACATAGAAGGGATTCGAGAGCCTTTCTGAGGCTGCAAAATGTTAACAATTATATATATAAATTTTTAAGCAGACTGTGATCGCTATCAGAAACAGTGACTGAATAAGCTGGGGGGTTGTCCTCAGTAACCATGCATAAATGAGGGATTCATGATAAGCAGCCCAGACCTGTTCTTCACTTCTCATCCACTCCCCTTCCCATAAAGCCACCAGGAATAAAATCCCTCTCTCCATTATATTCGTCTTCACCAAACCAGTTGGCGTGCGTGCACCTACTTGAGCCACTCGAATTCCTGATGTGCCTGTAAAACATATATCAGGCAGTCGCACAGCATCGGGTGCCTGGAGGGGGTGTTTCTCTTGCAGCCCTGCAAGCAAAGGACTTGGATTGTGAGCGTAGTGATGCTGAAGTGGGTCAGAGAGGTGGAGTGAGCCCTCCTGGTATCCGTGGGACAACATTTCTGCGAATTGGTAGTCATTTTGTGTATTCAGACAATCCAAATTAAATGTATATGACGGTAATTAAGCTTTTTTTTTTTTTTTTTTTTTTTTTTTTTTTTTTTTTTTTTTAGATAGGGTTGTGGCTAGCAAAAAGACTGGTTGTGGCTAGCTTTGGTTTGTGAGGAGGGATCCAGTCGAAGGCAGAAGGCCAAAGGGGTTGCCTTCCATCTGTGCCGAAGATGCGAAGTCATGCTATCTAAAGGAAAAGAAAGATGACATTGCCCTTTAGCCTGGGTTTAATGTAGGTCAGTTGGGTCACCAGATGACATGACTTTAATGGCCAAACTGCTTTTAACAATTGCCTTGGGCAGTGTTTAATTTCACTGATCTTTGCCAGCCTTCAGGAGGAGGGAGAGGAGAAATCCACCTTATCTCCTGGTTTTCACACGGCGCACGCTCAGCTGCTTCTGTGATCTTTTATGCCTGGTCAGTACAGAGCAACATGTGCGTGGGTGATTATCTGCGTATGAAAAGTGTCACTTACTGCCAGGCTGCTGAAAAATCATCAGGCCAGGTAGTCTATTTTAATTTTTTACATCACTTTCTAGTAACAAACTTCAAACGCTGAGCAGACAGAGAAATATATTCAGATCATCTTTCTAATTGCTTGTAACGTTTTCTTCCTGAAAAAGGGTTAATACTCAATTACTTAATTCTTAAAGATATCCATACGAAATATATACTTAGGACTTAATCCCCTTTTCTACTGAAACTTCTCTAATGAAACTTGTTGCCTCCTGAACGTTTTTAGTAAGGGGTGAAGACGCGATATAGTTAAATACCGCGTTAGTTTGCAATAAATCTCAGGCTGGGTTCACAAAAGGGTTTGTCAGCATTCTTGGGCCGTTCAACTACCATATGCAGAATTTCTAGTCAGCTTGAGCTGACCTATGATTTATTATCACCCTTTCACATGCAATATTTTCCTCCTCGTTGCGAAGCACTGTAACAATGAATCACAGACGATGGTAACAGATGAGGAAGGGTAGAGCCGAATTCCCGTTGTCCTAATTTTTGTCCTGGTGATGGTCTGGGATAGTAGTACAGGGAACATACAACGTTTCCTTTCAGAAACTGCTCAGCATATATCTTGGAAAGTGCATGTGTTTCAGTTTTGTATGGATGCTCTGAGTAAGTTATTGCTGAGAAACCATGTCTTGATTTTTGTAATGGGGAGCGCTCTTCACATGCTAGGTTAATGGACTGTAGTAGTGAGGGGGGGGGAAAAGACAAAGAAAAGTAAATATTAAGTTATTAGAAGAAAAAAAAACAACAAAGGAATAAAAAGAAAACATGATTCTGCCATGCACGTGCATCTGCAGCATATCTAAGTATTGAATGTCACGAGCAATTTGTCTCACTTTCCCTTTTCTCCAGTTAACAGATATTAACATAGGAAAAAAAAAAACCACAGAAAAAAAGTGATGTGATCAAAAGTGTAGAACTAATGCTGTGTAAGGAGCAACTAAGTTGACTCAACTTCAGCCTGGGAGAAAGACAGCTGAGGTCCATAAAATAACAGGCAGATGGGGATACCTGTTCTCGTCTTCTGTAGATAGAGAACTAAGGAGCATCATGAAATTAGTGAGTACTGTGCTGAATGCAAACAAAAGGTGATAACTGCAAGTGTGAGGTGAGTTGTGATGCTCCTTTTCCAAGACATTGGTGTGCTGGAAGGGTAGGTGGTTTTTAAAGCAGTTGGACAAATTAATAGCTCTTGTGAAATGAGCCTTGAGCTGTGGATCAGCGGAGGTTGGGGCAGTATTTTGGATAATTACTCCTACGGGAAAGTCACGGTTTCTGTGTTCCCTGAGTATCTGCTGTTGGTCACCGTGTGAGCGAAGCAATGAGGCTTGTGGGCTGCCACGCCATGCCTGGTTTTAGGTTGTTGCGACCATCCCATCATTCTTCTTTGATTGCATGGGTCACCGAGTTGGATGAGGTGGGCTGCGGAAAGCGTTCCAGCTCCGTCCTGTGCTCGCAGTGCGTTTTCTGCAGGCAGTGAGCCAGAGGAAAGCAGAGCACAGTTTGCTTTTCTGGACCTTGTTGGTTGTGTAGGTAGTAAAACTAAGTATTACAAGCAATTCCAGGAGTACCAGAACTGGTGATGCCTCGCTTCCTAAAGATTTGAATTTCTCAGCTGTGCAACCAGAACTTAAAACTTCTTCTGTATTTGGGACGTAGTTAGGGTCAGTCCTTCCAGTGGGTTCTTCTTGGACTGCCTTTCCCCAGAAGGTGGGACACTGTCAGACGCCCTGCCTAACTGGCCAGGTTTCTTCATGGATATTGAGGGACTAAATACCTTTTGTACATCTGTCTAATTTTTAAAGAATTGATTTGTGGGTTTACAAGGTTACAGAAAACTTGATTACATGAGCCACGTTTCCCTCAGCACCAGGCAAAACATGATAGTACAAGATAAATCCAACTAATTAAAAACAAATAATCCTTCCTGCCCCCAAATAGTAAAAATACGGTCCAAGAAAGGACCATGAGTATTAAAACTGGTCTTAATCTTTCTGAACCTTTCAATATGCGTGGTTGTGCACAGGAGCAGTGGGGGTATGAGTGTGACATCCCATTTTTCTTACATTATTTAGTAACTGACACAACATGCTGGGTTCTTGCTGGTTGTTAACAGCACGTGAATTATGAGGCCAAAGAGGTCTTCCTCACGACAATAGCCAATGTTTGTAAAAATGCAAAGGTCACGATCATGGCTACTTTTTTTTTTTTAATGCCAGCTGGATAGTGATGACAATTACTGAACTAGGCAGATCTGAAAGGGTCGGTTTATTGACTTATCTTCTGTGCTTTATGAGCAGTGATGGTTTCAGTGCAACCGTCTGTGCTGCTCCAGCTGAAGCAAATGTGGCCTGAGATGGTTTTCCTTCATATTTCAGTGAAAAACAAGAGGCTTGCTAGCTTTATTTTTCAGTCCAGTAAAACTGGACTAGCAATGCTATTTACCATGTTTAAAAGAGAAAAAAGAGAAAAGTAAATGACATGTTTGCAATGCATTCTTTCTTTTAGGATAGCTTAGTTTTACTTCTAAAGTTTTGGAGAAAAAAATAATGGTGGTTTTATAGATCCAAACCATGTGTGTGAATGTTGACAGTGTATTTTCGAAAGATTAAAAAAAAAAAAAGTTATCAAAGTTGAATGAAGACTTCTTGAGTTAAGCCTATGCCTTTCAAACAAAGCTTTTTAATGACTTCTGGCTGACAGTGCATCAATGTACGTTTTGGATTTTATTCATGAATAATTTGTTTGGAGGAAATTGTGGCTGTAAATGTGTGGCCCTGAGTGTTTCAGCTTCTTTTGACCACCCTAGCTCAAGTGTTCAAAATTGTCTGAATTTTGAATCAATTCTTAACCAATTCTTCCATGTGTACAGTCATCAGTTCTCAGGCTCCTCGACATGATATTCTCAATGCCATTACCCAGCTTTTCCTTCAGTGGCCAAATCACTTCTGTTTCTTGTTCTGGTTCCCATACTCTTCTTCCTCATCACACCAGGCTCAACTTGTTCTAGCATGCAGGTACAGCAATCTTACACTTGTGTATCACTGTGTGTACTGGACAGGGTGGGATTTTTCCAATTCTGGACCCTTCTGAGCTTTAGTCCCCCGTTACAAAGATTAAAAACGAGAAATGGAGACATGAAGCCATTGGCTTCTTGGAAGCCACAGATCTCAGGCCCTGCACTGGATGACTTATGAAGCAGTAAAATACTGGGCTAGTATTTTGAGGGAGAGAGCGCAGGTCAGACATCACTAAGCTGGGTCAGAGCTGGAGTGGATACAGCACTAGGTAATGTATTTCCTCATAGCCTGAGAGGACAAGAGGCATTAGATGACCCAGTCTTTTTATCTTGAATTTGGCTCTTGTGACTTTTTCGTAGTTGCCAAGACTAAAAGTGGAGGCCATCTTCTCGTTTCCCTGCACGCAGTAAAGCTTCAGCAGCGTAGAGCCGGTGAGTTTGTGTCTGCCGGAGTCTGTGGCCTCCTGGTCCGTGAATGGTAGATGTGATTCTGCAACAGGGTTTTATCAGTTTACAAAATCATTGATTTATTACTAAAAAGACGAACTTTGTCTCAAGAGACTGGAAACTAGGCAGCAAATGACTTTGGCAGTGAGTGGTAACAGCACACGCACGTGAGCTTTGTCATAAGCTAAAGGAGTTGTAGAGGAGATGGCCTAAGGTCAGCTGTGTATGAAATAATTGTATGTAGGCTTAAAGTTCCTGTCTGAGCCCTTCTGGGAGCTGGGAGAGTGGCGGAAAGATGAAGGCTAAAAGTCTTACAAAGGTTAAAATCGGCAGTGAAAGAAGAGTGGTTTTCAGAAACAAACGAAAGGAACCAGTGAGAACGGTTGGTTTGGACAAAAAAAAAAAAAAAATTATATATATCTAATTCTAGATGAAACTGGTAATGTAATTTGTTGAACTTTGCAAGTAGTTTCTGTTGTACAAGAGCTTCACCAGGCTGTGTGTGAACAGCCCTCAGCCTGCTCTCTCTGCCCCCTTCTTTCAGTCATCCTACTTGGCAGTTTTTGGCATCAAGCGTACAGATGAAACAATCCTGTCCTTTGCAGAAGGGAAAACATTGTAAGAGCACTGTTCTTTTTTGCTCTTTTTTTATTATTATTTTTTTTTTCAACAGCCTTGCACTGTAATTACTTTGTGCTTGGCACGGGATCAATTTTATCTTGAGTTTGCATCTTAGCTGTCCCTTCAGAAGTCAGCCAAAGCTATCCGAGTTAAAAGCCAAAATTTCTAGCTAGTTCATGCTCAGAAACACGCTGGTGGTGGGCTGCTAAAATCCTGCTTCCCTCGTGACTCTGTTGCAGCCCGCAGAGGCAAGGGATTGAGCAGGACTTCTGCCTTCGCTTGTACCCCCCTGGCCCTTCCGAGCCCTTTGAAGGTCAGGCTCTGAAACTGAGGAGACTTTTAGGTGTGTGTGAGAGGGATTTCAGTGGTCGAATCCAGGCAGTGTGCAGGTAGGAGCTTCTTGAGGGGAAATTGAGGTACTCCTGGGGAGAAAAACTCTGAGGAAAGTAGAGGAGCTCAGAGCGATGGCTGTAGGCAGGGGGAGAGGGTGAAAGAGATCAGGCTGGCCGCACAAGGAGCTGAGGGTTTGGAAACCAAAGATAAGAACAAGACTTTGCCAAGGCACTTCATCCTTTGTAATGCCTAAAACCAAATAGAAAGAGGGTTTTTTTTTTTGTGTGTGTGTTAACCTGTGTTATTTCTCTGCTGTTGATAAACCTCTCAAGCCTGTAAACACCGCGGCGCTCCGTGAGCTGTAGGGATAGTGGCAGTGCTGCTCGACTTCTGCTTGTCTTCATGACAAGAAACCATCAGCCAAAACGCAGATACGGGCTCGGATATGCCAAGGAATACCCCGTGATCAGGTATGAGCCTGGTAGGGCTTGGCGTAGCACCTAGGTCGGCTCGTGGGCAGGGCTGGGAATAAGCAAGGTCAGGGAGCAAAGGAGTACAAATGCATTCATTTCAGGGGCAAGGCAGGGGTGAAGGAGCGAGGCTGTGATGTGGAACGCAAGAAGTTGCAGCCTGCCAGAGCAAACATCAAAGCCTGGAGTCGGGGGTGAGGCAGAGGCCGGGCTCGATCTGTGCAGGATGGCAGGGCAAGGAGCCCGGCTGGGAATGGGTCCTCAGGTATCAGAAGACAGGGTCGTGGATTAAGGCTAGAAACTGAGGCGTGAAACAAGGTTTTAGGAACGCTGCTCCCAGAAAACCTACTGCCTTCTGGCTGTTTGGCTGAATGGGGGCGTTCTGCCCTTCCTGCCAGCACGGTGGGGTAAAAAAATTGAACCAAAGTTGTGTGGTAAAAAGGTTGGGCCAAAGCATTGCCTTGTAAGTGAAGTTATTCTGTGTGCATTATTGCAGATGCTTGGGTTTCTATCCTGTAGGGGAGTGTTGTACAAATGTGTTTGGACTCTGTAGTGTCACCTCTGTTTTGTCCCTGTTAGGGCAGAGATGGGAGGAAGTGAAATGTAGTGAATTAGAGTATTAAAATTATACACTTTGCTATTTTGGAAAAAAACTTTTCACTAAGGAAGAAAAAAGCATGTGAAAGCTGGCCTGAAATATCAAATAAATAAAGCTCATTAATGAGCTTTCATGTAGGTGAAACCAATTTCACTTGTGAAGGCCAGCTGTCCCCTCTGATGGATGACTGCAGTAACAAGGATTTGATCCTGGCTGCTGGTGTCTGAAAGCAACTTCATAGCTGGTGTGTGTGAAGGGCTCATCTCTGGGTGGCATAGAAGTGATAGCTCTGAGGGGAAAAACGTGTATCTTGGTGTCATGTGGACAAATCATATTTTTACCAGCACAGTCCAAGGACTGGAGTCGTATTGGTGGAAGCATCTCCAGGTTAGCCTTGGGGTGAGCGCAGGACTTTGAACCTGGATTTCCAGATGGCTGGCTCCAATGAGATGAGCCGCTTGCTCTGTCTCCTGTAAGGTGGAAATTCAGAAAAAAAGAGCTGCAAGATTTGTACGCGTAAATATCAATTGTTAACTTTTGAACTGTGGCAAATTTTGTTGAAATATTTGGGCTTAATTCTTGGTGGGTGTATGGAAGATGAGGAAGTGATCTGATGTTGCTTTAGGTTGTCTTAATGCCTAACACAGCTCAGATCATTTTCACAGTGCACAGTAGACCTTTGGTCATAGGAAATGCACAATCATTTCACTTAATTTGGTTTTCCATCCCTGAAACTTAAATTACCTGTTAACCTTGGGTCTTTGTTTTTTTTTTGTTTGTTTGTTTTTAATTTGGGGAGACATGAGGATTTTTCTTTGCTACAACTTGTTTTCAAGACTGATGGTTTGGTATATGAGCTTTAAAATCTCGTCGGGTTTTGGGTGAAATTACCTTAAGAACAGTCTCTCTGGTATGGCAAATGAAATCTGAGAAGCATTTCTAAGTTAAATACAGTAAAATGAATATTTGAGAAGAAAACCAGCTCTTCCTTTTTTTTTCCTGTGCCTTCACCCAACATTGCTCTTGGCACCCTAGGAGCCTATTCATATATTAAGCTTTGTTCTTCGTGCAGGACTGGTATTTAGTTATATCCTTATGTATCATGTTGGTGAGTTGTGAAGGGGCACATCAAAACTTACAAGGTTTATTTACCTTTTCTCTACCCCATGTGTCTGTCCTGCCTGTTTTTGGCGGAGAAAGCAAAAAAAAAATGTAGCCTGGGGGGTGGAGTGGGGAAGGGTGCTAAGGGAAAATGTAGCGCTTGACTTCATACAATTTACTTTTCGTTTTAAAGCTCATATTTTTATTTGATATTTTGTATTACACAGGATTTGGATTCCCCTTTTACTTCTTTCAGTGTTACTCTAGTCCCTCGATTGTGGAAAAGTGCTGTTCATTGCAGCTGTGGGCAATGATAGCTGACTTCTTGAGCCTCCATGCACATTGCAAAATAATAAGGTTCGACTGATTGTAAAATTTACTAAAATATTCAGCATTTCCTAAGAGACCTGCCAATCCAAAATGTTGTTAAACATGAAGATGAGTAGTTGATAGGACTGCTACATGTATCCTCCTTCCCTTCCTTTCCCCCACCCCCTTCTGCTTTACCGATAACTCCGATTCTCTTGAAAAATTTCTTCCTTCCCCACCCAACAAATGCTTTATAGCTTACAAGCATAAGCCATTTCCTAACCTTATCCTCTTTCGACGGAGGTCGTAAAAATTGCTAATGCAAATGATGTTGCCTTCTGTTGTGTGATCCTAGAAGGAAGCGGATCACTGCAATTTATGGGGTACTTACCCTTTTCGGTACATGATGAATGGCTCACTTCAAATGATGTTTTCTCATTGATTTCCTACTATTTATCACCAGAAACGACAGAGCAGGAAGAAGAGCGTTTAAACGTGAAGTTGATTTTGAAGATGACATACGTTTCACGACGGTGTGAAGTCATGGCAATATAGCATTTGTTGTAGTATAGGGGCAAAATAGATGAAGGCAGATCTTCAAATTTCTCTTCGGATTAGGTGCATCTAAACCCACTTTTTGCTGGTATCTTAGCCTATTTGCCTGCTCAACGGTAGGGAGAGTGAGGTTCTTACTCTGGGTAGATGTTTTCATCACACTTTGTTCTTGAAATAAATGCATAAGATATTTATGTCAAGTTGCTCACTTCTTCTACATTGTCATGCTACTTGGGATAGCTGCATTTGATTCAAGGAAAATCTACGTGCATGTAAGCTCTGAAAGACATTTAGCAACTGACTGAAATAATTTTCTATGTTGCTGATTTCTTTGGCTCCGTAGTACATGATGAATTAGAAAAACCCTTCTTAACCCATTCCATTGTTTGTCAGTTTGGGTTGGGTTGACTTCGAAATGGAAACTGTTTTTTAGCTTCCGCAGTTCTCTATAAAGTCTTCTTCTCTGTTTTTCTGTGATAATTACTGGGCAAGACCACATATGAGAAAGCTAAATCAGGGGCAGATATAATCCCTGAAAATGTAGTTGATTTTAAATAAACTAGAGTAGAAAATTGAGACATTCCCTTGCAATCTGGGATAGCTTGTTTCAATTTATAACCGTATTGCAACTTTGCTGCTTGTACAATTAGCTTAAATTTCGTTAACATGACAGTCTTTGAACACTTCACTTACAGCTCTGCAATAAATAAAATTGTTTAATCTTCTTGAAGTGCTAGTGTCTAAACTTGTTTGCATTTAGCATTTCCACAGAATCCAGTGGTGGATAACTTGCTAGCAGAAATGAGGCTACTATCTAGACTAGAAAAAAAAAAAAAGTGTTTCAAAATTCATTTTAATAGCTACTGTTGCAAGTTGGTTCACTTTCACATGGGCATAAACTGAATTTTGAAGAAAATGCACTAAATGAAATGGCCTGCCGAGGTGAAGTGTACCTGCTCTAGAGAACTTGTAATAATTTTCTTTTAACATTCACTATGTAACAGCGTATTTTCTTGCATTATTTACGTGCTTCTGTAGAGATGTGATGTTAGGTGTACCCAGTAAGGTGTTTTTTTTTGTTTGTTTGTTTGTTTTAAGAACAAACTCACTCTACTTTGTTTGGACTTCATGTAGAAAACGTGGGTGATGAATGAACTTTGCAGATTTTCAAGTCTGCTCGTGTCATTTCTTTCTTTCTCTGAAAACTGTTTTGTATAAATCTGTGAGCAGTCTACCAGGCTGCATACAGGTGATTGGAAAAAATATTCTTGTTGTTCACTTCCTTTTCTAAGTGTTATGGAATTGGTCTTCAAATACTTCGAGTGCAGACCCACAGCAATGTAGCATGGAGGAAAAAGAAAAAGCAGATATTATAATAGCTCTTGACTCATATTTGCTCTGAAATGGACTTGCTATGAAGAAAAAGTTTTATCTAAACTACAAAGTCCTTTTATGTAAAATCGTTGCTTTCCAGAATTAATATTACCAAGCGTGTCATGCTTAACTTCAGCGTTTTCCTGTCCAGCTGTGGTTACTCTGAAAAGAAAGGCTCTGAGATGTGTGTGAGGACACCTCGCACAAAATAATAACAGTGAAAATAGTTGCCAGCCTTGCAGATCACTGGATTATGTTTAATTCACATACTGGGGTAAATGTTGCCCTATAAAGGGTTACATCAATTCCCACCGTGTTCAAGTGGAGATGCTGCAGTTAGTGACTAATCTACAATCTCTTTGGCCGGGGATGCTGATGGGGCGGACACTGAGTCGTGTAGGATTTTATGAAGAGTAATTGCAGCTTTACATCTGTGCAGTGCTGTGACTTCACAGATAATTGAAAACATACCTTTAAAGCTCAAAAATGCCAGCATACTTGCTAGAAGGCAAGGAACAAACCCTATATCATTACTTTATCCTTACCCATACCTGGGGTAGAAAAAGCAAAGGAAAACCAGCTTCTTCTGCCGTACTTCATCTCCACGAAAAACAACCGTAATTCATCTCAACATATCGGCTTTTATTTCTAACTTAGTGTTTGGTGCACAGGCTTGAGTGGCAGAGAACAACATGTGCTTTTTGAAGATAAGAAATGTTTTAAATGTTCATGATGAGAACAGAGCGCACTGAACAAGCTCAAATCATTCAGACACCTCTTTAAATTTCAGACGCTGAATTTAAGTGACTTGAAATTGAGCTGAAGTAACAATACAAAAATATATAGAGTTTTTTTTATAAATCCAGCTTCTATAATTTATATTCGTATCATACACCAAGCAGCTGCTGATGGCAAGTCTCTAAGTGACTGGCCCAAAATCTGAGCCTAATAATATTTTGGGATGAACTGTTCCCAGTCCTTGCTCTTTGAGACCAGCCGTGTCTCTGACAATGGTAGAAACATCCGTACATAGTCTCGTAGTATCTTTCACCCCTCTATTACCTACCTTACATTGCTAATATGTGAACATAAGAACTGACTCTCAGATAACAAAACCTCTGATGTAGGTTCTTGACGAATTGTGGCAATGCTACCACCTCCTTTTAAGACCTTTGCAGTAACTTTTGACAAAGATTCGTGGAACTGTAGACCTTGCTGGAAAATATCTCCCCGAATTATTAAAAATACATCCAACTAATAGCTTAGAGGCGAAATTCTTGTGGAGCTTTGGATTAGATGGTCCTTTTCCTTGTTCAAATAATGTACACTAATAATCTTAAATTATAAATTAGTAGCTTGTAGAGAACTTCCAGTAACACTTATATTTCTTCTCTGCTTGTCTTTTAGACAGTAAATGAGAAAACCCTTGTGAGGAACCATGTCCTCATTGTCAGTAATTTTACCAGGGTTTTTTATTTTTGTTGAGAGAAGAATTAAAAGGATGATTCAACGAGGCTGTGTTATCTCTAAATACCATTACAGTTCACTACCGGTCCTGGTTCAAAGTCTTTTGTTACTGTAGCCTAAAAAACATTTCTTTTTTTCATTGAAGCTGGAAGCTTGACCAGAGGTTTCTGTTGTAAATGAGAATTACTGCTTCGAGCTCCAAGAAAGATGTGTTTTGCTAGCTGTGTGCCATGGAGAAGAGCACTCATCTGCTGTTCCTTTCCAAGGTGCCAAGTTACGTGTTTTCAGAAGATGCAGCTCGATCTGCATGCAAAAAGTCAGAGGAACTGCCTTAGTGTGCTTCCTCTGGCTTGTACCTCACTTCCTAGTACAATTAAATATTGAATAAAGCTTTTACTGTATTTTTTTATGTTTATCCTACATCTTGTGGTTTTTCTCTGTAGTTTTCTGTTACATCTGACGCAAGTTTTAGTTGTGTATTGTTTTGTAGCTCCTAGTTTATTATTTTTTTTTTTATTATCGTTATTATTTTTTGTGAAAGGGCAAAACTTTGGGCATATAGATGAATCGGCGAAGAAGAAAAGTGGCATGTTGTGTCATAAAGCTTCTTCATCACTGTCACCCCTCTCCAGGATAGAAATACACGCTGCTTCCAAAAACAAACTGACAAGTATATTTGTGTTTAGCAAGGGACGTGTGACTTATTTTTGGGCACCAGAACTGTAATCACGCACTCCATAAAATTCCCTGCTTGGATGAAGTTCAAAACAGCTTGTTTATCAGCGTAGCAAGGGAGAATTCCTTCTTACTGTGAAGGAAAAGAGTTCATGGGGTCCAGCAGATAACTGACTGGTTGAAAATCCACTCAGAGGGTCAGTATAGAGAAGGCATTGATTAAAATAGTGTTTTATATTTTTTTTTTGGTACTCTAGAAGTAATGCATCTTTGAGCTGGACCTTTTCTGCTGGCATCAGCTTTCTCTGTCATGTTCTTCAGGAGACTGCAGTGCCATTGCATTGGGGGCCAGCTCCAGCTCATGGTGTAGGTAGGACTACATCTATCCCTAGCACAACCCTGAAAATTGTCATACCAAGTATCACAGCATTTGATTACGAGGCAAATGGACCTCAGCTTCCCAAACAGATTCCTCATTTCTTGCAACACCTTGCATCCAGACTCTGCTAGCTGATGACTCAGTGCCCAGGAAGCACTTAGGGAAATGTTTTGCACTTGCTGTTGTGACAGCTACCACCAGCAAAAACCACCCTGAGTTCTGTGCTCCCTGAATTTCATCTGACTGAATGCGCATCTACATCCTACTTCCTAGGATCGAACAGAAAAGGCATGAGCATGTTTTTTCTTAATTATGTCTCTTCATCAGTGCACTATGAAGGTACCCACAGTTGACTTCAGAAAAAAGGTGGTCTTTGAGAGGCACCAAAAAGCTTCACATCGGGTACCCCGTCCCCTTTTCAGAATGAGCTCCTGTGGAGCTGTGTTCTGCTGGACACCTGGGTCTCCTTGAGGACAGACAGATCTGTTTTGTTTCTTGAGGGGGGCTTTTTAGCTGAACGAGGAATGGGAAAATTGAGCGCATGATCTGAGGAAAAGAAGTTTGAACGAGGTTTTGATTTCTTGGAATTTGCAGGAATTGCCCATAAGACTGGGAGGAGTGTGTTTTCCTGGGGGCTCCCCGCTCTGCCATGTGAGATGGCTGTGGAAAAATCTGGGAGATGATAAATCTGGGAGATAAGTATCTGGGGAGCAGTACAGCTGCTGCAGGCAGAGATACCAACCAAAACTGCAAGCAGGGTGTTTTTCTTTCTGGTTTATGGTACCTACGGGCTCCGGACTTGATATCAGGAAATTAGTCTTACTAATTTGAGGCAAATATGTAACTAATAGCTTGTAATTGTTTGAGAGCTATTTACTACCAGTCACGGTTTTGTTCCCATTCTTGTTTGTTCTTATTTCATGGCTATACCCAAGAATAAAAGTACTTTGAAATCTGCGCTGTTCTTCGGAGTTCTGCATGCTTTCAGCTTTGGTATGCTTTGACTGGAAGCGAGAAGATAATAAAACAACAACAACAAAGTTCGGGGATATTTTTTTTTTCCTTCCCAGTCTTGAATTAACGGGAGTGTCAACATCTGTGACCGCTGTAGCAGTAATTCTGACAGGACCCTGACAAAGTGCTTCACCGAGCAGGAGTGAGGTGACATTGATCCTGCTTCTGCCTCTTTGGAGATTTGCCACTGGTGTAGCTGACCACACAGTTAGAGCCCACGTTTCCTCCTGTAAGTGACTCTGAACACTTGCATTCTCGTAAAATACCAGCGAAGAGACACGGAGATCTTTCTCCGGGTTGTGGCCTGCAGTCTTCTCTGCAGAAGGAACACATGGTTTTCTTGCTCTTGCTCTGACGTGAACGTTATTTACCTTACAGACTGCTCCAGCCTGGCTGGTAGCCCCTAAAATTTCATGCAGTTTATGGAAAGAATACTGAATTTACTTTTTGGACAGCTAATTTTACTGAATTGATTTTATACGTCAGAGAGAAAAACGCTAACTAGATTTCTTGGTGTAACTGAGTGAAATAAGTACGTGGGGAATTGTTCAGGGCCAGAGAGCATGCACAATTATTTTTATAGGGGGTAAGTCCTAAACTAAGCAGTCAAGGATGGAGTGGCATAGATAAACCAAGGGGTTATTGAGCTCCTGTGTCTTGAATGAAGCTGCCTTCCTTGGCCTTTCCCAGTGAGAGACAACACAGGCTCTAGCAGGCTTTTGCTTTGGTGGTTACGTTTGTGAGGCAGAGGTCTGTACAGATTGTGGCCTGATTTATGTTTAAAATAGGACACCAAGAACTGTGTCAGACCTCCCTGGCTGGGAGCAGTTCCCAGAGTGCCATGCCCTGGTCCTCTCTGACCTGGACTCGTTTCCTCCATGGCCAGCAGTTGTCAAAGAGTTAGAGCTGTAGAAGGAATGGGTAACACCATTTTCTCCTCTGTGAGTGCAGAAAAGAATTAAATGGGCATATAAATATACCCAAGTCTTTTCCAAATCTCTTTTGGGGGAAGGCAAGGAGTATAAATGGACAGGAACTACAAGATAATCTAAATATATATATGTATATAACACAAATATGTTCTCACATTGGGAAAAATAGTATTTTGTCTATTAAGTGCATCTATTTGGAGAAGTATGCAGAATGTTTTTTCTTTATATAAGGATTTCTGTGGTGAATTGCACCAAAGCAGCATCCTCACAGACACATTACTAGGGTAGAGTTTGGGTTGGTCTGTTGTATGTAGTACCCTCCTTAAGAAGGCATTTTTAATTTTTTTTCCATTCAAAACCTGAAATTCCTCACGATCTTCACAAGTAAATACGTTAGAACTTGGGGGAGGTAGGGAGGAGAAGGTGCTTCAAACTGTTTTGCAAGAAATACTATTTTATTTCTATTAGTTAGGAATACTTTGCAGGCACATCCATGATTAAGAGCGAAGGAAAGGAGACCTGGGTGTACGATCCTGCTCACAAAGAAGAGCGAAGATGGAAACCAACCATAATTCAGTTCAGAAAGCATAGTATGTCTAAAACTTTATCCTCTAAAACTTTTCTCCCTTCAGTGTGTAATAATGCTAACTCTGTCTTCTCTACAATTTGTCTGGATTTTAAATCAGATCAGCGTAATTAGCTAACTTTACTTATTAGCTTGAGCTGACTCTAGCTGGACAATGGTTGAATTGGTTGCCATTATATTTGTTTAACTGCTGTAAAGTAAGTTTCTAACAATGGGTTCCTACACTTAAATAGCACTGCCAAGCACTGGTGCCCTATCAATCATTCAGACCTTTCCCTCCTGCTGTCTGCTCTGATAGACAGTTCTGCTGATGGGGATGCTCTGGAAGAAGAGATCAGGAAGAAGGGATGATGGATAAAGGCCATCTCCTGTCTTGAGAGGAAATCAGAAAAATCCTTTCTTTCACTATCAACAAGCTGCTTTGTCAAGGTGTCAGAAGATTAATTATGCTCATGCAAGGAGCGAGAACAACTTTTTCCCCTCGTTTTGGTGGCATTCTTCTGAACGGTGACAGAAAACTGCAAAGAAAGAGGCTTAAGAGATTTCAGCGCTGTAACATCACTGTCCTGTAAGCATTTGTAAGGCTCTTAGGCATACGTCCACGATGCTGTGAGGTTCTGCCAGTGACTGATTGATCAAAGTATTTGTTTCAAGTGTAGTACTGACTTGATCCCATGAAACATTAGGTGCCAGCCGCTGCTGAAGTCTGTCAGCATTGTGGGTTTTTTAGGTTTTCTGAAGATGAAGCTTTCATGGAAGAGATGTGGAAAACCTTTCCATAGCAGAACCATGAATGCAAAAGCATGCAGCTGCGCATTAGTTTTTGAAGTTTCTAAATCTTCAGTAACAGGGAAAATCACCAATAAGTGATTGTGGAGTACTTTTTTTTTTTTATTGGAGCTGTGGACCTCTGTTTAATAATTTATTTTATCCATTGCCCTTTTGTACGTTTTAAAGAAACTAAATGTAGACTATAAAATAAATGAGTGATCTCACATTTTGAATAAAATGTGAATTAAATGAATAAAATGTGTTGATTTGAATTCTGAACTGAATAGGTTTCAGTTAGAAAAAAAAAAAAAGTTGGAAAAAAAACACTAAAATTTGAGGCTATTTTGGCTATGTTACTTCTTTAAAAAGCTCTCTAAATGTTGCACAAATTATGTCATTGAGGGGACTCCATCGGTCTGGCACGATATGTGACTTAGTCCTGTGCTCAGATGGGGAGCATTTTTTTGATCTGTTGACTTTATTTTTTTCTTGGAAGGGTTAAGTCTTGGACTAATAAAAGGGAATTGGAGACTTAAAGAGCCACATCACTAGTTTAGTTGGGTGTCTCTGGAATAGTTTTGATGTTTGCCATGGTAGACTATGAGTATTGATGGTTGTTTTTTGGTTTGTTGTGTTTTATTGTTTTATTTTATTTATTTATTTATTATTTTTGGTGCAGCTTTCCTTCAAATTAATATCACTTTAAAATTGCTGACCTCTAGTACACTATAGTCGAAACAGTAACAAAACCAAACATTTTAAACATGGATGTGCCTGACCTTGAAATGCTGCTGATAAAAGCTAATGCTGTTAAATTGCATGCCAAATTAACCCTCATTTCCAAATGCTTTGTGTGTGCGTTTCCTGTAGGATAGGCTTTGATCCTGCAAAGTAACACTTCTTTTACAATCAGTTATTTTTTAATGAAGGAAAATCAATGAACAGGTTTCAATGCCTGATTTCAGTGGCAGCGAAATGACATTTTTTCTTTCGTGTCCCTCTGCCACGGTGCTTTGTCTACTGTATCGAATGCCTAACATGAATAATTGCCTCAGCGTGGAGGTAACACTTATTTTCAGCTTGAATCTTTATTTTAACATGTTGAAACCTCATTAAGGATTACAAGGTCATGTGAGGAAGGCACAGGAAACTGGATAACAGGATGGACAGGGAATAACTTTTTGAAGAAGCTTTTTTTAAAAAAAGTTTTACCAAATCTCTAAGCATTAATAAAAATATGGGTTTTGTCTGACTTGAGAGAAAAACATTGCTTGCCTCACACTTCTTTTTTTTTCCTTGAAACATCCAATTTAATATCATTTTTGCAGGTATCCATTGTGGAGCACAAACTGTATTGCTTTGTGTTTGTTTTAAATCCAGAAGTTACATTGCCCGAGCATCTCCCTGCACAGTCTGTGAGTTTTCATTTGCATCGTCTGAGGGGTACGGCCTTTGTGTGGGGTTTAACAGGACATAACACTGTGCCTTTCTGGCTTGGCGGGCCCGTGTGAGTAGCCTTGTGGTGTAAACCCCACTGAAACGGGGCAACAAGCACGCGCAGAGGTTGTTCACATAGCACTTCTGCTGGTTTTTATCTGCCGAAGACCTCGCGGGTTTTCATTTTGAAATGAGAGCAGGCCATCTTCTTACCCCCTGACAAATGAACTGCATCAATTCATTTGAAGGGGACGTGATCTTCCTGTGTGAACTTTGGAGGGAAGCACTCACAGGCCATAAAGTGAATCACCCGTCTCCCCGGGCTCGAGCCGAAACCTCGGCCGTCTCCCTGACATCTCCTCGAGGACGTTCAGCTGCCAGCCTGAGCTCGGCCCGATGAAGACGCTTGGTGTCCATCCCTCCCTCACAGAGAGCCTTCCTCCCCCATGTCCATGGTGGGGTGCTTTTGTTCTTTCATTTTTTTTGGGGGGGAACACAGGTTTTCTCCTTCTATCATCGCTACTTCAAGCTCTTGTTCTCTGGCCTGGCCAAATGGAGGCTGGTGCTTGCTCTGGGTGAAAATTGTTTTCTGAGCCCGTCACTTTGATTGTGTTACCTTTCTTTTTCTTTTTTTTTTTTTTTTTTTTTTTTTTGCATTCCTCTGTTGGCATTTTCTTGTCTTTATAGCATCGAACCTAAGCTCTTTATCTTCTCTTTCAAGGCCCTCAAATCCCTGAGGGTTTTTTTTTTTTTTCTCTCCATTATCTGCCCCTTGTCTCTCCTTGTTATTGAGATGTCAGCCCTGGGACCCATTCAGCCCTCAGTGCCTAATGGGGCAGACACAGCCGACCTTGATCTAGGGCCAGGCCAGCTCTGGGCTTGGATTTTGGCATTAGCCAGCATAGTCCAGGGCCCTGTCCTCTGGGCATGGGGGGTGTTTGTGTTCCTCGTGTGCCTCCGTGTCTCATGTGGAAACTTTGGGCAGGAGCTGACCTTGAGGTCTGCGCAGCGCCTTTCCTGGCACATACACTGTGGGCTCTGAGGTAATACAAATAACGAAAAAAGTATCTCGTGTTTTACATACTTTGGCGTTGGATTCTGACCATTTTAGAGCCTCGAGGGTTGGGGAGGTGAGGAGAGTTAAGGCTGAATTTTGCCAAGGCTTTGTTTTGTATGCTTGGTGTGTGTTTTGGGAGGGCTTAGTGAAGCACCCTCCTTCCATTTTCTGAGGCGAACCGACGCTACCTCAGCGTACTAAACCTCGGTGCACGGCTCTCCCTGCGAGCCCACGTGGCTCTCAGCCCGTTTCTGAGGACCCTGATCTTTCCTTTAGGAAAATTTAGAGGCCAAGCTCTGAGCTGGTGCTGGATTGTGAGGGTTTTATGGCTGTACGAGTGGAAGAAAAGGGGAGGCCTTCCCTTCCTCTGCAGAGGGAACGGGCCGACCATGGCAGCGCTGAAATGGTGGCTGGGAGAGGTGTCTGGAGGCCTCATCCCGCTCCTGCCTTCAGGACCATTGCCAGTGCTCGTGTTAAAATATGTGTTTAAAATGTTAAAATGCTAGAGGAGGAGTTAAAAGGGGTATGGTAGAGGACGAGATAAAAGGGTGGTGGGGTACAGCCTCGGGTACCGTTGTGTTATAAGCGCAGGAACCTCAGGAAAATGCTAATAGGGAGAGGAAGAGTTGAAAGCTTTTACTACTCTTCAGCAGTGGTTTTTGTTTTTGTTTTTTTTTCTTTTCTGAGAATTTAAGAGAAAATGAATTCTGCCGAAGTGACCTCTTTTTCACCTCTTCCTGGCTTTTGAAAAGCCTGTGTTCCCTGAGCCGTCCACACAAACACTTACCCAAATAATGAAAAATCCAAGTGCACATGCTCCAAGGGACAGTTAAGCATCGCTGCTATTATGTTAGAGGGCAGTAGTTCCCAAGGAAAATTGATTTTTTTTTCCATTTTAATAACTTTAAAATGCTCTCAGTCTGCAGAAGGAAAATGTATAACCCTAAATAACTAACTAGAAGCTTTTTGAAGCTAAGAACCTCAGTGCTACTCTCCTGTTGCATGTGTTTTCCCGTGACTAAGGGTTTTGTTGAAACCTAAAAAAAAAAAATATTTAGAAAGGGATAAAGTATCTGATCTTGGTAAGTCCTGTGCTTTTCTGTAGAAGTACAAGGCAATTGAAGATGCTGGTTTTTCTTTTGAAAATTAGGTCTCCAGCAGACAAAATGTGAGTCTCAAAAGAGAGCGTTCTGGAAAGGAAGTGAACTTGGAAAAAATGGGCAACCGAATAGGATTTTATGTTGTTTTTTTTTAACCTTCCTTTTAGCACAGAGTATTTTTGCTACACTTGCTGATCCAGTTGCTTCAGTGTCATTGTAGAACAATTTTTTTCTTCCCATAGTCACGGAGGAGTGATCTGCAACATCTTCTTGGTATTTGGCATTACATAAGGCACTTGCATCTCTGCCTTCATAATGAGAGCATTTCCATGGACTTTTCCTTAAAGTTTTGGAAAAGTGAGAACAAGTATTTCCCTGCTTTGGCAGATGAGTGGATGGCACCTTGCAATAAAATCTGTTTCGCTGACATCCCCGTCGTGTCTTTTTGTATTTGTCAGGGAGGAATCCCTGGGCACAGGCTTGTTTTCTGTGCAAACACTGGGAGAATGTGGGGACCAAAAAGGTTGAGCTGACCCTACGTGCTGGCCTGTTCCCTGCCGCTGACTGACATGTTTCAAAGGTTAAACTAACCGCGGATGAAATGTAATCAGTAGTGCACTGGATCCTTTCCAGATCACACTGGAGGGGTGCAATAACCAGCACTGTTAGCTTTGGGAGAGCCAGAGAGCCAGAGGTCATTACCTGTATGCGTCTGAGCATGAGGAACCCACTGCCTTTCCTGCTACCTCCCACGTATGTTTATTTAAATCTTATCTGGAATTGTTATCCTGCTGGCCTCTGGTTTTCCAAAAAGAAAAATGGCTGTTTGTTCCTCTTATACTGTAATTTTCATCTTTCTGTTGGTTTCTCAGGGTTTCCCAAAGATCTCAAACCCTGTCATTAGCTGAGATCTGGATTGGTACTCAGGGAAGGAGAAAAAACTGCAAGAAGGAGTTGCTGCTTTCTCAGAGGGCGGCCAAAATAGGCCAGGGTAAACCAGACAGTACTCTACAGAAAGAGCTGTGCTGCATCAGCAGAGGAAAGATGATCTTGGTAGGGTTTCCTTCTTCTTGTAGCTGGGAAAAGAGCTGGTGTGGTGGGAAACTGGTGAGGGACAGAGAGCAAACATGGGAGGACAAGGTGGAATAGGAGCAACAAAGTGAAGATAACATCTGTGAGAACTGATGTCCTGCTTCTTTCCATCCTCAACCACGCATTTTCCCCAACTCCATCTCCCATTCGTGCAGTGCTTTCAGTCCTTCGTATTCAGATCTGTGGCAGGAGTCTGCTCTCAGCATCAGATAAAAAGGCTTTCTGGAAGGCACCAGAAGCGTGCAGCATATGGTGGGGAAGTCCTGCTTATTGTCACGGTAGGGATTTCAGGGGTGACAGGCAGGGAAGCCAGTATTTCTCTCCCTACTTAGCGTTGACACAACCTGTTCTCAGAAACTGCCTGTACAACAAAGATATAATAAGTGGGGAACAAAACGTTGTCTCGCTTTTGAATTCAGTGAAAAGGTTCCCACTCCAAAGAGCATGTTGTTTTCCTTCTAGACCTGTGTGTGGGTACGGCCTTGAAAGCCAGCACATCCAGCAGCAGCGGAGCCTTTTCCTGGGAAGGACAGGGGGTGCAGACGGGGATGTCCGTTTCGCAGCAAGTCAGGCTTAATAGAGCTGTAGAGAGGATTAGATTGCTAAATGCCTTTGTGTGTAGTCCTGATTGTGAAGTTATAATTAACAGCTGGGAATATGAATGCCTTTTCTTTTCCAGGCTCTCTCTCTGGGTTTCTCAGTCGATGCATTTTGCAGTGGTTTCTAAAGCAGCCCTGGCAAGAACAGAGGTCTGTACTGGTTTAAAGGAAGGTAGGCTCTGTCCTGAGGAGTTCAGTGTAAGTAGGTTATGATGTCAGAAGGAGAAAATGCTGTTATTCTCCTCATCCCACCTTTAGCAGACTCTCTCGGGATTGTAATCACAAGCAGAGAGAGCCCCTTATCAGTGTTGCCATTCGCTGCTCCCCTCCTGTACTTCAGCAGTAGAATGATTTTTTCCTTATTTCCGAGTCTTTGTGAGGTCTCCTTTCTATTTCAGCGTGTGTGAGAGAGAACAAGGAGATCCCTTCGTTTTCTTATGAAATTCTTCTTTTTGAAAACCCTCTTCTTGCCTAGACTGATTATTTTTTTTTTCTCTTTCAATCCATGCCAGAGCACTGGAGATGTGGAAGAACTGATCCTTTCCCAGTCCTGTGTCTTTCATCTATACCTTTGTCTACGCCAGATTTCTTTTTAATTGTTCGAAGAGCGATTTGTTTCATTTCTCCACCAACCTTCAAGTAAAATGCTTCAATATGTATTTTCAGAAACGCACCTGGACTTCTGGCATGCCAGGCAGCGTCTGCATGAGACATAGTGTCTGTGCGGATGGTTTCTGCCGCACCAGGATAACTGTTCTCCTGTCTGGTATTTGTGGCCCACATTTTTGCTCAAGTGTGCCACTTCAGGGAGCTCTGTGGATGTCTTCGTTTGGAGGGCTTTTCAGCAAAAGCAGCATTAATGTGGAAGAGAATGTAGACCTTGACTGCAGTCTTAGAGGATGAGTCCCTCCACCTCCCAGATGTTCAGTCAGGTGCCCAGAGCCATGGTCGGGCTGTCCCAGCTCAAGGGACGCTGTGAGTCAGGTGCTTGCCCCTATGTAAAAATAACTAGAATTCCTCAAAGAGATACAGACTTCGAGCATTTTTAGGGAGATCTGGCCGTCCCGTGTGGCCATGAGGAACAGCAGTTAAGCAGCAAGTCCTGACAGGGTTTCTGTTTTGCTGGATGGTCGTAGTGATGGGGGAACCCAGAGCAGCAAAACTTGAAGTAACCTTGCTTAGAAAAACCCATGGTGACTGAAATATGGCATCTGCTTGGATTAAATGTCGGAGCATTTCTTTGAATATTCTGAGCTGATCGGCTTGCCCTTTCGCTTAGAGTACTCTGCCACTTTTGTCAGATGCTTTAAAAAATCACTAATGAACTTTCAAGCATATAGAATACTTTATTGTGTCCTGGACAAGACAAAATTGTGGCAAACTTTCCAATTTTAGCCTGGCAACTTTTCTCTCTCTGTTGTCTCTCTGTTCTTACGGGCTTCTACATCTCGATTTCGCAGTTTGGTTCTAGTGATGGGAAATATACCCAGACCTGCTTCAGAATAAAAAATCATTTGAATGCTCAGCTTCTGATAAGGAATGTAATTTAATTCTTTTGCTCACTCACAACACAGGAAAGAAGTGAGATACGTATGTGTGCAGCATGGAAGGAGGCTGGAGGGAGAGGGAGCCTTCTCATATAGTGACACGACAATCTTTGCAGTACGGCCCTTCTCTGCAGGAGTTTTTTTTTAAATACAGATAAAATGAATGAATTTTCTGTTCATCAAGCCTAACAAACATGGTAGTCTTTTAACTGAAATCAGTGCCACAGATTTTAAAATCATTATTAGGTCTCTAAAATGCCACAAAGATTCAGAGGCAAAGAGGCTCCTTCGTTTCTTAAATGATACTGCATTGAGGAATGCTTTATTTCAGGAGCTCCTCTAAGTCTCCGCACTGTCACAGCTTCATTGCTTCAGATGTCACTTCAAGTAGGAGTAGTTTTTATAACTACACAGTAAACCCAAGATGGCTTAATGGAAATGATTTCTTCATGTGTCAAAATGACCCCTTTGTTTCTCATTTTACTCTTTTGTTGCCTGCAGCTAATCTGCTTTTGGGTTATCAGATCCAAGCATCTTACAATGCTGACTCTAGCAGTGGTATTCAGCTGGAATGCTGCCTTTTGTTTACTGGTTTTACCAGGCCTCCAGTGCTTTCTTTGGTCATCTGGTGTCTCCACTAATGTGATTTGCACTCCCAGGCTCTGCAGGTAGTCATGGGCTTTTATAAGGGAATTAGACGGAGGCCTGCCACCCTGGTTGCTAATGAATCCACAGGGTATTTTTTGTTTATCTTTCGTTAAAATTTTCCAGCTTTTTTTTTTTTTCCTTTATTTATTTGTTTCTTATTTATTTTTATTTATTTTTTTTGGAGAACACTGTGATCTGGTTGTGTTTGTTTGTTTGTTTGTTTTTCTGGAGCTTTTCTCCCCTCTGCTCTCAGACTTCATTTTTTAATGTTGATTTACCTGGCTGTGGTCACGTTGTAAATGAAGTACCAAAGCCTATTGATCAAAAAGTTTTTTTCTTTTTTTTTTTCTTTTTTTTTCAGGATTTACAAATAAATACAGAAAAAAATGCACAAACACTCAAAACTTCTTGATTACAATAAATAACACATAAAAGTCGTTCCTGGTGCTGCCAAATGTCAAATGGAGAGACAAACCTCTGCCTTCCTTCAGGATTTTTTTTTTTCTATTAAAACAGCAGATGTTGGCATATGTAGGGAAGTTGAAGAGTTTTACTTACTGTGCTGCAGCTGGAATTTTAAATTTTGCAAGCACTCCAGAAGCAGATGCAAGTTGAAAAACATCATCAGTGCAGTCGAGTGAAGGACATAGTCAGGTAACTATTGTATTACAGATGTTGCAGAATCAGACAGATCTCTAATTATACCAGAGATTTTTTTTTAAAACATGAAATATATATATATAAATACAGAGAATATGTGCTCCAACATCTTGTACTCGTTTTCTAAAGCAGAGAGCGTCGGGCTCTGAGGAGTTAAGCTGGGGAACATGTCAGATGCTGAGAAAGATGCCATTCATTCTATATCCACAACCTCTTACTTAACTGTCCTTGCTGCTTTGAGTGGGGACTAATAGAGTGATGAGGCTTTTTTTTTTCAGATTAGGCCTGCCATTTTGCTGTGGCCAGTCTTCGGCTTGCACAAAAACAAGCACAATGTCAATGTTTTTCAAGCTTCCCACTAGTCTAATTAAAGACTCGACTTACAGTGGCAGGATCAGCATGTTTTTATCTCTATGTAAAAGAGTTTTCATTTTCTTCTGTTATTTTAGAATGGAAGACACTGAAATCTGTGATAAAATCAAAGCCTGAAAAGGATTTTGGAAATAAGCAGGCCCTTTTCCAGGCAAAAGTAGATAATATTGAATCTATTGTTACTTACCTCAGGAGCAAATCTATCTGTTTATCCAAGCCTGAAGAATTTAGAGAGATAAGAGTTGTCTCACTGATATGTGGCTTACTGGGTTGAGTCTAAAGAGTAGGAGAAAGCTTTAGAAAAACTAAAATACATGGGCACGTTTCGGCCCTTGCTGTGTGCTGTTGATGCTACAGAATTCAGCTGTGTTGTTGGAGGGGGGTGTACATTTTATATATGTATAAGTTTATATTTTTAACACATTCACTGAGTGTCGGAGCGTTCATTTCTGTTCAAGGAATTGCAGTCATTTTGAGCTGGCGCTTCTGCTCCAGGAAACGTGTCGAAATTCAGGTGCAGGTATTTTTAATAGCGGCCGTATAAAGCAAGAATATATCGACTGAGTTTTACTGGGCTGACAGCAGCGCTGAAGGTCCTTGTGACCCAGAAGTTTGTGACCCATGAAATCTCCATTTGCCTTCTGTTGGTAACCTATCTGGAAGTACAGGGGACTGAAAAACGCGTCCTGCGTGACCTAGCGCATCGATTATGTACGGGCGGAAAATGATCTTGAGCATATCGCTAAAAATGGGTTTGATAACACAAAATACAAGGGGTAGGGTTAAATCATATTCTTAAGCAAATGTTCTGTCAGCGCAAATTCAGGATAAATGACAGGAAGGAATCGGGCAGCGTTACTTCTAAAAATGGTAAATATTGCGAGGCTCCTGAAAACGAGTCTACAGCACACATGCACGCAGGCAGGCGGATTTTACGGCTCTGTCCAGGGCACAGAAGGAAGATAAATCATGGCCATCCCCCTCTCATTTTTGAAATGGTTCAACCCTGGGGTTTAGCTGAAGGACTTAAGGAGTTTTTGAAGTGCAAATAGACTGGTGAAGGGTAAACCTTTTCAGAGTTTCATTTAGATGGATTTTTTTTTTTTTTTTTTTTTTCTATGTGGATTTCTGGCACCAGCTGAGATCTGGAAGGCCACGGGATTTTTTTGTTTTTGATCAATCAAGCAAGCAGGACTTGCCATGGGGGTGTACATTCTCTGCATACATATTGATCCTATTGTGTTTAAAAGTAGTTAATTTAATCGGGGCTTTTTGAAACCTTCCTCGGTAAGACTTGCATTAATGGAGCTGTCATTTCAAGGTCATGTTTCAGTGTCAATAACTTCATAGTAACGGCAGAAGTTACCTGTGAGAGCAATATTCAGTTATTCCACGTTAAAATAGAATTGTTTTTTACAAATGGACATTTAAAAATACTCAGTTTCAATTGAACAGTGTTGTTCCCATCAAATGAGAGAGATTTTCGGAGCAGTCTGCTGTTACTAAATACATCGACACAAACCATGGAGTTATTATTCATCGTTGTTTGGATCCATAACCTTGGCCTGATCCCTTCTGCAGGGAGTTTGACTCCAAGAACCCATTTTGCATCTTGGCTCTTCTGGCAAGATATTTGTAATGTCAGGGCTTTTATTCGGGGCTCTTTCTAGTAGTTTTGACCTTTTACCTCGCTCTTTCTCTTGTTTAAAACCAGCAGCATGCAGAAGATGGATTGCATATTAACTATAAACACATCTCCCCACTCTGATAAATATTTGGAGATACAACGTGTAAGGCTTGTCCTACGATAAGATGTGTATTCGAGTCTAGGGTATAGATTTTGTAAGGCAGACTATATTTTACTACTTGGATTCAGATACCAAAGCAGAAGGTGCCTGTAAAGCTCCCAGACTTGTTTTTCTCCCTGCTTTCTTGGCAGCTGTGGCATGCCCTGAGCCCTGCCGCTGGCCAAGGGATGCGAATCCAGAGTGATGTGGACTGACTGGGCAGGCTGGGAGGCAGTGGAGAAAAATCATTTATAAAACTCTTTTCAGTTGTGTCCCAATACTGTCATTTCCTACATTTAATTAAGTGTTTTCTCCAGCTGCACGGGGCATTATCAAACATTTCAGTGCAAGATTACTTGGTGGCTCAGAAAGGGAGAGGAACGGCGAAGGGAGAGGAACTCCATGGGGCTGGAGTTGGGATGCCTCCATGGAGGCAGCGTGGTTTCTCTTTAGGAAGGACCAAATGTGGCTGGTTGGTAGTTATTCTCCATGTATTGGACATTCAGAAAGGCACTGCGTGGCATCCTAGGGGAAAACCACCTACATTAAATGTTACGAATTTCTGCCTTACTTCTGTGCCTATGGTTTGGTAGTTGGAGGCTGGCAATGCTAGGAGAGCCCAGCAGAGAGATTCCAGGTCAGGACAGGGACCTAAAACTGTAGCTCACCACAGTGATAACACAGTTTTAACAAAGGAAAGAGAGAGGTGTTTTCTGGTATTGTTGATCCTATAAAACATACAACCTCTTCTTCTTCTACCTAAATTAAAAGATGAACCATTACACCTTGCCTGGCATGAGCCACTTTGAGGAAGAAAGTGCTTCTGGCTTCAACTTTTTGATGTTATTTTTTTATTTTTGCAGCTGCTGAGCAGACAGAGAAGCTGAAGTCACTTATATAGGAGAAATACAGCTAAAAAAAAAAATGCATATTGTGATTTCCCCCAGACTTTACATTAAACAGAAGACGTTTGCTCAGTAGGCCCCCGATCTGGGTCCTGGTTTTACAACTCCAGCTTTTATGTCCATTAGCCTCGCGTGCTGTCAGTCTCACGTACTGTAATGATGGTTGTTTCCTGTAGCGTTTGCAAACCGATCATGAGGTGCTGTTTAAAGCTTTGCAGAGAGAGAGGGGATCTCTTCGCAGCTCACTGCAGAGAAAGGATTCGCAGCATTCGTGGCTTCCCTTCTGCTGGTATGTCGCCGGGGGATGTTAATATGAGCTTTTCTTTGTTAAGTAAGGGATTTGTAGCACAAACCACGACTGCTTCTATCCCTACAAGAAGTCCTGTTCCACCAACTGGGTGTATTTTGAAGCAGAGGGTCTTCCATCAGTCGTATCAGGCACGGAGTGTAAGTCTTAGTTTCGCAATAGACATTGTTCTGTAGGCTGGTGTGTGGGCTTTAGCTGCAAAATCTATCATTGTAATTAAAAGAAAAAATCTGAATTGCGTGTGCTCAAATGTCAAAACAGGGCAGAGCTGTTACTTGCAAATTACAGCTTTATCAAGCGGTTGTGACACTGAAATGATCTTATTCCTCTACCGCTATTTCTTCATCGTATGCACACGCTTGTACTGTGAGTATGTATTCCTTAAGAATTTAACAGAGCGACAGCTGGGCTGTAGGAAGTGTGGATTTTAAGAAAGTAATATTTGCGTTTGGGTGAAAGACTCGCGTACCACGTTGCCGAAAGTGCTGAAAAAGGAGTGCCTTCTTCCTCCGCTAAATTCGGGAGGAATTTCGAGACGGCTTTTGTGTGGAATATTCCCACCCTGTCTGCGCCTCTTAATTTGTATCACATGTAGATTTTACAAAATCCTTCCATGGGGTGCTAAGAGCCAAAAAAAAAAAAAAAAAAAAAGTAAGTAAAAAGGCTGTCAACAGCACTAACTACAGCTGCAACAAAACAAATACTCTTTTTGGCCTTTGATTGTGTCATATTCCTTTTCTTTGCAATTGTTTTTCTTTTCTTTTTTTTTTTTTTTCACTTGGGAGAGGTTTATGGTGCTGTGTCCATCAGGACAGCCCTGTCTTCGGGTTGAAGTTGTATTTCTCTGCGAGTTCCTAGAGGTGATGTTATCTTTTGTTCGCTCAGCAGTATGGTCATTCCTAAGAGCATCTGTCACTTGAGGCAGTGGAAGATGGATGAGTCTCAAGTGAACTGCTGGTTGAAGCAAATGGTGAAAATAAGAAAAGCCGAGGGGGCTGGGGTTTTCCGAGGGGGCAGACAACAAGGAAGCACTGTTAGAAATCAAAAGTAAGCCAGGCAATAGTGGAAGAAAGAGCCAAGATGGATCACACGCTCCCATATCCCACGAGTAGTGGAAACCAAGGCAAGGGCTGATGTGTTCTGAAGAGATCTTCTGTGTCCTGATGAAAATGCCATCGGCTCACCTCCTGCTTGCAAATACGGGAGGACCAGAAGGATGTGATCTGAACATCAGAGGCAGAAATTGTCTTTTTTGTTACGTGGTGCTGTAAGGCCAAGAGAAATCAATACTGCCAATAACCAGGGGAAGGGCTGCCGATGCGTTGTGTTCCTTAGATAGCGAGTGGGAAGCTTTTGGTACTGAGGGGGGGCGTGACAGTGGGAAATAAAAGTCGTTCCTCTCTGTAGGTTAGATTTTGGAAAAGGGGGAAACCTAAAACACGTAGCAGTTTGTATTTCAGACAGCACTCAGCGTTTTAAAACCAGGGAAGACCCAGCACCGTATTTCCGACGCAGCTGGGCTGATCGAGTCGGAGGTTTTAATGGAAAGAAAACGATGGAAAAAAAACCAACACACCCCGAGCCCCAAGAAAACTGCCCCTAAAGTGCTAAGAGGCAAGGCCAGCCCCCCGAAACGAGCAGTGCTCTGTGTTGGCGAAAGCAGCCGGCCGCGAACAAAAGGCGCAGCCCGGTGCGTGTCAAGGTTTGGGAAAGGGTCCAGGAGGATCTGGGCTTGCAAAATTATTTTGTCACACTTATTGGCATTGGTCCATAAGGGGAAGCGCTGGCTGAAAAGGCGAAGAAATTAAGATGATTAGAAGCTTTAAAGCGTCACAAATGGTGGAGTATCTCTCTTCTCAATGGATGTAAATAATAGATGAAAGACTGAGGGTGACAACAAAGGATCAGGGCGTTTAAGAGAATGTGTGCAGCCTGAATAGAGGTCCGTGGCCTAGGGCCAAAGGTCCTAGCTTTGAGTGTAATTAGAAGAAAATACAAAAATGTCATTACTAGCAGGTGAAATGTTCAGCACGTGTCCGAAAAATAGCAATTTCAGACCCGGGAGCTGCTGGAATTGGATTACTGGCGTTCTGTGATCATTAAAGCCTTTGCAGGGCCCTACAGTTTGGCCAGGAGCCGTGCACGGTAACCTTGTTGGCCATCTGGGAGAGATTTGCTGCTGGCGTTGGGGGGGATGCGTGGTGCGGGGTAACATCGGTGGTCCCTGGGAATAGAGTTGTTTAAACGTCTGACCCCGAAACACAACGATCCTGAACAAAACCCTGCTCCTGGTAAGAGCTAAGGGTTAGAGCTGATGGCCTAAATTGGCTGATTTTTAAAAATAGGAGGAGGGGGAAGAAGCCTGAAGCTGCGTTGCTTTTGATCTTAAAACCTGACTTGTAGACCTGTATCGAAGAGACTTGCATTTGTTCTGGTTTTGACGACTGGTCCGAAGCTGTGGCACCAGCCTTAAGCCTAAAATCCCATTTGTGAGCAGTAGGGCAGCTTCCTTTAAATCTTTTGGCTAAATATTGTCCATTTCTATTAAGAAACCAAACCAGCTTGTATGCCTAAGAAAGTCTTGTCAGAGTTCAGTCAATGATAACTTAATTTAAAGCCTTTCCTGATGTTCATTACTATCCTATGCAGCCCTCAGTGTTTTAGGAGGAACTGCTACAACCTTGTTGTCATTCTGGGTGTTTCACGTGCCTTCTCTTTTATGAACTGTAATTTCTGTTAGAAATGAAATTCCTTCATGGGATGTCAGAAAGGAGAGCAGCCAGCCAAGTCTGCCTTCGATCGATTTTGAACATCAATATCTAGTTTGGGGTAGATAACTGCTCTCCCATTCATTTTGTTTCCTTTTTAAAAAAAGAGCAGAACGATTGTTTCTAAATTATCATTTATTTTTGTTGTGTCTGTTCCACTTGGATTTCTCATGTTGATGTGGTCAGTTCCTAATATTTCATACAGCAACCAACATCAAAAATGTACAGACACCACGATAAGCTTGTACTTTTCTTCTGCTATAACACAGGGAAGAAGCAATGCAGCTTCAAACAAGTATTCTTATAAATAAAAATATATTTTTATTGCAGTCAGCTTGCACACAGGAATTAAAATAGGAACTTCAGATAAATGCATTAGGGACCTGGATGATGTGACTGACAACTCACCCACTCCATGGCCCTCCCTTCCCCACCCTAGTTCAGTTTTTGCCCCCAGCCCAGGTGTAGATCAGCAGGTTTTCTTGGCTCGTTTTAAATTTACGTTGGAACAACTCATTCTAATTTTTTTTTTCTCCCTTCTTATTTTCCAGGTGGTCAGGAGCTACAAACAGCTTCGCAGCAAGGCTTCACAACCTCTTGGCTGCATCCTTTAATCATGACTACATTTCAGATAGGCTAAAAGGAATCTGAGAAGGTACTGTACTTGCCTTTCCTGGCAGAGAATATGTGGGTGTTTGTTTATGTGCTGTGTTTAATGCTTTCAAATGCATCGACTACGTTTTAAGAATGGTGTGGCCTGTAAATAACAATTTTATTTTGCTTTAATCGTGTACAGACTTTAAGTTCTTCAAAGAAGACTGATCTGTGCTTCAATTTTTTCTTATATATCCACGGTGAGCTCAACTTTGTTATTTAATGGCAGTTCTTTTGAAGCTGCAATGATTTTCTTCTGGTATTTTACTTAGAGGCACTGCAAATACCTAAGCTGCTCGCTAAATGTATGTGTTATGCACTTGGAGGGTGGCTGTTTGTTTGTTTGTCCTCTCAAAGGGTTGAAAACAAATGGGAAGAAGAATGCAGATCTTTGTGACGATCAGGCTAGATTTGTGCTTCCAACTGAGATTCCCACAAGCGCGTTTTCTGGCTTCTTAAAGGGGGAGGCTTGTCTCAGTCCACAATATTGGGCTTGCATACTTTCCCGTTGCATTTAAATAGCCGGTGTACCCAGAAGGCTGAAGATGCTTTATGACCTCTTGTATCCCTGGGGCAAGGGCAGCGTGGAGGCCCAGCGGAGCGAGGGGGTCATTGCCACCGCCCAGGCCCCGAGTGGCCCTCGCGGGGTCCCAAAACCTGGCTGCGGGAAGGTTTTTCCGTGGCAACATCTGGACGGTGGTAGAAGTCTGTCAGAGGAGGGGGGAAGCTCCAGCATTTTGCTTCCCCAGGTGCCAGGAGGAAGCAGCCTTCGCCCCGTTGGTGGGGGGGGAGGCAGATCCTGCGGCCCTGAAGTTAGGCCTAAACAATTGCGGAGGTCAAAGGACAGCCGAGCGCGGTCAATGAGACACCCTGGGGTGTATTTTGTTACTTAGTAAAAGGAGCAGCATCCTAAAACCTTAAAGGATTCTCTTGAAAATCTGTGTTGTGAAAAGGTTTTATGAGTCTGATGGCAAAAAGTGCTGATTTAGCTAAGGAATGCTTTCTTTTGTCTAAATGAAAGGCTAATCCTTACCAAATGTTGGCAGCTATTCTAGTGCGGTCAATGCAGGTCTGAAAGGACAGTTAGAGTAGAAGTGTACTTCGCTGTCCCAAATGTTTATCATTTTAAAGGTCCTGTAACTGAAAAGATGGCTGAACTTTCACCTTTTGATCCTAAAATTTGATCAAAAAGTAAAAAGTAAGCCCCAGCACTTAGAAATTAAAAGGGTTTGCTCCTTAGGGAGCTGCGCCAGGCGTCACCCTGTATCTCCCCAGAGATTTGCTTTAGACCATCAGGGTTCAGCCTAGTTTAAATTATAACTTTTTAATCTGATAACACGTATTAATTGGTTGAAACTATATTTTTGGCTGGTCTTGAGCAATATTTGCTGCTCGTGTTGTAATGCTCACAAAAATGTTTAGTTTTTGAGTAATTAATTCCTATAATTTGTTCAGCACTATCTTCCTTTAAAGTGACAGATTATTAACACTTAACATTTGTCCTAGAAACAGATAAGAAATCAATGTCAGAGCCAAGACCTTGTAAATAACGAGAAAGGAAATGTAGTAATGGCTGTCTTCACAAGAAAGGTGGTGGGGGAAGGACGGTGCATGTGGCAGAAAAGGTTCAGTGCTTTTTGTTTTCCTTTGGAAAGGGGGGTGGCCGCAGGACACAACCCGGGGGCTCAGCCTGTTTGGCCCTACTGTCTTACACAAACAGTCATTGTCAAATTAGGAAGAAAAAGGTACGTGGGAGCCAGTGTTTTTATAGTAACAAGCGTGGTGGTTCATTGCAAACTTTTAAAAAAAAAAAAAAAAAAGCGCCATAAGAAGAGTGAAGAAGAAATTGCCTAATTTTCAAAGGGGAGGAGGGGAAACAATGAGCAAAGAACTTGACAAACATTTATTTTCTTTTCTTTTTGGAAAGAAACTTGCTTGCAAGTGATGGCTCTCCAAAGAGCTTAATTTTTAAACTCTTTTAAAGTGCTATCTACAGATGCTTAGCATTGATTTATGTCAAGGTTAAGGCACCTTTAAACAAATAAAGTTGTGAATGGATAAACCGACTAAAATACAAATCGCCTATTAAACACAGATGATATTTGTAGAGTGTTCAAGTTGCCACAAAACCGACACATGTCTTGAAATTCTCCTGATAACCCCTTCTAAACTCATCAGGAAATGATAGCATGTGTGTTTGAGGGGTACACAAGGGAGCGGACTGATAGGATAGAGATGGAAGGTCAGGCCTTAACTTTGACTTTCTAGGCTTCAGCTTAATTCTTTTGCAAGAAGGCAATAGCAGATGAAGAAAGAATTAAGGTGATTTATTTATCTATGAGACTGGGCTGGCTTTTGCCATAGGAACTCAATCAGATGGCTGTTTACAGCTTTGTCCCTGTAAATACGAATATCCTATTTTAAATTCATATCCATATGGAATTAAGGGATATATAAAATGAGCTATGCAATTAAACCACTTGGAAAAATATGTATTTGAACTGGAATATTTAATGTTGTTTATGTTGTTTATATATTACTATTTAGTTTATTAATAGCAGATTATTTATAATAAGTATTTTAATTTTATTTATTTTGTTTGAGTAATTTAATTACGCGAAACACGTGAAATGGAATTACATGTATTACTAAGATTTTCTTCTCATCTGCTGGAGAAAATTGTTCTGGATCTATGAAATGTTTATCAGCGTTGTTTTTTTTCCCCGAGTGGATTTTAGCCCGCAGTGAGGATATTGCACGTAATGTTTTTCTGTGACTGCTGCCACAGCAGAACATAAATACTAGGAGAGCTATTTTCTTCATGCTGAATGTCAGTATTCACTGGAAGTTTTCTATGAGTGCTTTCAAGAGCGCATAGAAGCAGTGAATTTTTTGTATTACTGACTCACTAAACCATAATAGCAGCTTTCGGAATCAAAATTGCCTCTGCTAGCATGTTTATGGTGCAGATAAATTAAGCCCAGTTTGTAAACATCCTTAAGACTTTTCCTTTTGGGAGAAAAACAAGTAGGGAAGCACATCCAGTGTCTCAAATAAATAATGTACTTCATTATCTTTTTTTCTTCTTCCAAGACATAAAGTCCCCATACACAACATGTCAGAGCAAGTAATGAATTGCATCTCAGAACAAATACAAGCATGAAATTTGTGAAATTTCCTTCTTCTATTAAGTGCTAACAATATGTAATTTTGAATTTTTGCATCTTTTAGGTAAAGGCCAAGGTTTTTCTTTGTCAGATCTAAATGGCATTACATGAATACCCAGAAATGGGTATTTTTCCCACAAATACCCATTGGGATTTCAAAGCATTTAGCTGAGAGTAGCTTGAATGGCAAAGTTTTTCTTTTTAGGTATATCCCCTAGATGTGATGTTCATGTTTTGTTCCGTTGATTGCCTGTTTGTGGAACATTTCATCGTAACGGAGAGCTTGGATGTTGCAGAAGGCCCAGCAGTGATGGGCATCTTTGATCTCAAACAGGGGCTGCCTCTGGTAATTTCAGAGATTCTTGACAGAGCTTTGTTTATTTTACAGAAGAATTTGTGGTATTCTGGGGAGGGGAGAAAGTAGTCAGCTTTGACACATGATAAACACATGTTGCAGGCAAGGAAAAGGAAGAACTCTGCAAAGTGCCCCACACTTTGAAGTTCATTTCCACGAAAATTCTGTGAGAAATTAATCGTGATTTATTTTATTTTATTTTTTTTTTAATTGAAACTCTATGAGCAATATAAACAAGCCACAGCAGTGGCACCACAAAAAAAAAAAAAAAAAAAAAAAAAGTCCATGCAATATTTAACTCAAGATTGTGGGTTTTAGCTGATTGCTGTAGTTTTGACCTATGCTTTCCTGTTTGTTTAGTGCTTTGCTTTCTGCATAGAAGTGGCCATGAAAGCAGCTTTATTTTTTGTCTCTGCAGCACTGACTAGAAGTGGCTGCAGGAGAATGCTATCAGCTATGCCTCTCCATCTGCAGACTGCATGGGAGTTTCAGAAACGGTTTGCTTGTTCCATTTTAAAATGGATTCAGAGATCAGATGAGCAGAAATATGATCGTTTTGACCTATTTGAAAACAATGTTTTTGGAAGAGTTGCACAGGAACGTGCTCCAAGTAGGCTCAACAGATATTCCGACCCAGGCTCTCTGCAAAAGAAGAGGGACTTGTTTCTGCCTTTGTTGGTTTGTTTCTTGGGACGATCACTTCCAAAGCTCACAAAAACAAGAACTCTTTTTCAGACTCACCTTGTTTTCAGTCGGGGCTTTAGGGAGGAAAAGAGTCATTTTTTGAGAGAGGTGAGAAATGAGCAACCTACCCAGCCGCCTTTTATCCCAATGCTTTAGGCAGTTTGATTTCTCAAGACGTACTTTATTGCTTCTTGATTTAATTTTATGTTTTAATCTAGAAATCTGTGTTATGGATTAATTTAATAACATTACGCGAGAGGGAGAGGAGCAAAACTTTGTGGTGCTTTTGGCAGGCATACGCATTTTGCAGATGAAGAAGTGGGAAAGGCAGCGTGTGAGGTTCTTGGCTGGCTCGCAGACATGCCCTGGCTGCAGAGCCCGTCTGTTTTTCGAGGTGGTAACCCCAGCAGGAGAGTGGCCCCGAAATGACTCCCAGGTTTGCATATTTGAGGAGTTGCCACGTGATGACTCCAGCTCTGGGGGTAAAAAAGGGTTGCTTACAGCGAAAGAAAGGACAGTTTACAAAGTTCTACTACGGAGCTTCATTTTCAGTCTTTTACAGCTGTCACAAACCAGAGCAGGCATCAGATAACATGAAGGTTGGAAAAACAAAGTACTCAGATATTCCTGAAGAATTGGGTCATCTCTGTTTGGAAAGTTTAAAGAACCAATGTAATCTCTATTCCCACTATGCCTCAGAAAGAGGTTTTTAGTAGCGTCAGTTAGTACATGGTGTTGGAATTAAGAATTAATGGAATAAGTAATAACTCTGCAAGATGCGTAGTAATTATTTTCTGTTGCTTGGAAGTAAAAATTTCTCTGTCTCCCTTATTTAAAAGTTAGCACGTGAGTGAAAACTGAAAAAAAAAAAAAGGGTGTTGGGAGAAAATGCTTTTACTGAAGCTGTAGCTGACTAGGTTGATTTTTGGTAAAGATCTTAATGCTTGTACTGTGTAATCGGATGTTGAGATACATCAGAAGGGATTATGTTTTAGCTTCTATTTTCTATATGTTTGTAGCAAATTTTTATGCTGCCTTTTTTTTTCTTTTTAAAAGGGGGTTATAAAAAAGATGGTGAGCAACTTTTGGCTCAGGCAGACAATGGCAGGACAGGCGGAATGGGTTTAAACTAAAAGAGGGGAGATTTAGGTTAGATGTTAGGAGGAAATTCTTCACAGAGGGTGGTGAGGCAGCGGCACAGGTTGCCCAGAGAAGCGGTGGATGTTTAAAACTTAGATTTTTTTGCAGCATAGGAACCTAAGGACTTAAGTAATTTACATGCATAGTTTGTTAAACCACAGTGCAAAGTCCTACTCCGTAGTCCTATTGAAAACAATAAAACAACACTAAGCATGTGAAGATGTACTTAAAAGATTGATGTCTTAGGGCAGACCATGAGAACTGGTGTGGAGAGGGTGTGCAGGGGAAAAAAAAAAAATAAGGTGATTTTTGTTAGTCCATTGGTGTTGAGTTGATCACAAACTTTACTGATAAGGCATTCAAGTGATGTTTGGGGTTGTAGGTGAAGTGCTCAGCTTCTACACACTCAGGCCACAGTAGCTAAATAGACCATCATGGCTTTAATTTTTACTAGCCTTGCAAGTTGAAATGGGTTCTCCATTTCATGTCACTATATGTCTGCCTTGAAACACCAGGTGCTTTCTCTTTCACTTTCTCAGGATAGAAGCAGCCCCTCAGCGAAAAAATAAATAAAATAATTCATGAGAGTAAACAATTTTAGAGATAGTTATCAACATTAAAATTGTTGACAGATACAGATTTGCATTTCTTTCTTAGTTGGGAAGATACAAGACTGTTCATCGAGTTTCAAAGTCACAGAAATTTTAAAAAATCCACTTTTTAAAAAAAAAAAAGTGGTATTATTTGTGTTCCATTGAAGTAAACATACATCTACTTTAAAACCACAGCTTTAAATTACTTAACTAATTACTGACTGAGCAGCTGCATTTTACCTTACACATTAATGTAAACAGTATAAACACATCTGTCTGTGTTTCTAATTAATTTGTTTTAATTAGAAGCCACTAAATATGTTTGTTAGCTAGCAGCTTCCAGTAAGATCTATGTATTACTGATAGAATATGTTTTGTCAGTGAATGCCTGTGTATCTGTGCGTATGAAAACTATATATAAAATAACAACAACAACCAAATTTCAATGAAAATCTTTCGGGTTTGGAAACAGGTACACATCTGGGATCAGAAATACATTTCAGTTATTACATTAATTACTTAGGTACTACATTTTTTTTTTATCTGCTATGGTGTTAGCAGTGGTAGCCAAAAGGATTCAAACCTGTATCTTTCCTAATCGTGCTAAGACACTAAGTTGTTGGGAGAGTAAATCATAATCCATATCTACAGCTGCAAAATCAAAATTACTCAGCAAAAGTATGCACTGATCCTAGAGCTGAAACTAGACATCATGACTGATTTAGTTATATTGCACTGGCATTAATAACGTGGTTAATAGTCCTATTGATTTAGGGGGGGAGAGACCATAAGGGGTGAAAGCTATGTATGAGTGCACGGGCTTTAAGGAGGCAGGATGAGGTTTTCAAAAGCACTCCTTGGTGGTTTACTTGTGCTGCCTCTGCAGTCAGTGTGCGAGCATCCAAGTGTGAGCACATGCTTCTCTGAAAGTGAGGAAGTCTTTTAACATTACCGAAAATTCAAAATGAAAAGCTAGATTTTTAGGGCAATAACATTTAAAAATTTTTTTTTGAAGGCTTTCTGTTGAAAGAAAAGAGAAAATGTACTTCGTCTGCTGAAGGTAGAATTGTTCCTTTCCCTATGTGCATGGTGGAAGTAGCATAAAAGGATTTGTTCCAGCTTCCACAAACGAATTTGAAAAACCCTAGAAAACCTTCACAATAACTTCTTTGCTAATTTCATTTAAAGGACTCCAAAAAGCCTTGCAGGCAGAATGGGTAAAATCAACATAATTAACTTTTGAAAGCTGCTGTATCATGAAGGGCTTAGACCTCTTCACATAAGGTTCATGCTCTACTAGATCATCTCATTCACGGTTATGTGCTACTGAACTTTACTTTTTTACTATGGGTAACTTACATTTTATTAACTCTTCCACTCTTTTATAGCCCTTAGGGTCAAATTTGTTGCTATCTTCCTGCGCTTGTCCTGTATTGCAAAACTTTCCATGAAACACCAAAGGGATAAGACTCAAAAGAATCATTTTGAAAAACTGTAAGCACAAACTGCAGTTCATTTATGGTTTCTAATTAGTTAGTTAGGGTTTCTCATTTCTCCTTTTTCCACGGTAGGAAGGCAGAGGAGGAGTTAACTGGGGAAATGTATTTGTGAAAGCTTTTGTTAGTTTGTTTGGGTTTTGTTGAGGGAGTTGTGAACAGCTGTGGGGATGAGAGTGTGAAAGAGACAGTAAATGTCCATGGGCGCATGCAAGTGGCGACAGGACGCGCAGTGCTTATTTGTAGCCCAGCGTTTGCTTGCAGAAGACATTCTTAGCACGTGAAGCCTAGCTGTGCATTTACAGCAGCTGTCTTAAGGGGTTCCTTGATTCAGAGCAGCCTGCCAAATGGTATCAGTTGCAGTTTTGCCCCACTAATATTCCAGTCTATTCATAATACTTTGAGCATTTTATTTTTATTTTTTTGTATTCAGGTAGCTATATATTGCATTAAATGCTTCTAACATACTGTCACCTATTCACAGAGTAGCCCTCCATGATTTTTGTGTATTGTGCAGTCATTGTAGGTGAGCTCGCATACACTAAGTAGCGAGATCAAATGTTTTCTTCCATCTGTTTGTTGCATCTGTTTACTGAGGAGGTGGTATCACATGAAGCTTGGTGCATGCTTAACCCTTAAATCATCTCAGTCTTCACAAGAGGACTGTGTTCAGCATCCCCAGAGCACCGACTGGACCAATATTTCTCTTGTGGCATGTGAGTTCAGACTACCTGGGATGTGGCGTGTATTTTCTGAGTGGGAGCCATGGCCTGACGAAAAGTAAAGCCAGCACAAGCTTTGTGTTGTTCAACTCACAAAGCTTCACCAGTGGGAATCTGGCAAATGATTTTCAGCTTCATTTGGGGATAAGAAGGACTTGCTACTGACAGTTCTACATAGCTTTATTCTGACCACTGAACTTTGAAACAGCACTTGAAAAAACTTCAGACTTGCAAAAGATTGCATCTACAGATCCTGAGAGGGTTTTATCAGAGCACGTGAAAGATGAAGGAAAACGCAGGATGTTAGGCAGTGAACATGAGTGCTGAACTCGTAACTTAACACTGCTGAGCTACGGTTTCGTAAAACTTGAGCTTAACTTTGGGAGACTTCTGTGACATAGCACCTCACAATATACTCTTAAGTTTGATTGCAGTTGTAAACTCCTCTCGAGTTTACAAGCAAACTCCTACTGCTTGGGAAATTGTACTGTTAAAAAGAACTAAGGAGACCTTCTGAGTTTCAAGTAGAAGAGATGAGGTTGAGTTTCAATTTCCATTTTTTTGGTTGTTTTTCCTTTTATTTATTTATTTATTTATTTTTGGCCACAGTGCTACATCAATGAATTTTTTAAAATGCAATTCAGACTTTATTTTTGCAGTATTTGAGGGTTGAAGTTGGTATCATTATCCTTATCAGTTCAACTTACTAATACCCTGCTGAATTCAGGTGTGAATTTCACTTTTAGTATGTTTATTATTTCATGAGTAGTGCCTGAAGACTAGAGGGATAGTCTGGCATTAGAAGGGATGGAGTAACCAGGGTGTAGCAGCCTTTTTTTTTAGCACCACTTGTGATCTGCTTTCTGTTCTGTGTTGCGGAGTAGCCATTTATCTGCCTCTGGCCAAGGAATTGTCCAAATCCCAGGTAATCTGATGCAGCAATCCAAGTACAGATACTACAAATAAAGTAATAAGAGGAGGAACCTTGTCAGGAAAAAAAAAAAAAATGTTCTTGGTCTTTCTTGTTCCTCACTCAGACATGGTAGTGACAGCATCAGGCTGAAAGACTAGATTTTAAGTGATAAAAGATATTTTATCATTTATCATTTATTCAAAATAAATGAAAAAATAAAAAGGAAAAGGAAACACAACTGTAAAGAGTCAGTACAAACTAATTAGTATTTTTTCCTGGAAAGCTTTGTGAATGAATTGGCTGTCGGTCACCACCTAAAACTGTAAACTCTTTTACAGTAGAGCTTGAATATCCCTAAGACAGACAAAAGCAGGGTGAGAATCTCAGGATCATGACAGGACTGTGGAGGGAGGGGGAAGGATCTTACAAAGGCTGTGGGATAAGGGGTCTGTTAATGAGAACACTTCGTCTTGCACTCTTGTATTGACCCTCCCCTAAGTCTTTCCCCACTCAGTGCTACAGTTAATGCTGGGTATATATTTCTGTCGTTGTAGCCTAATTTTAATTATCATATATGCTTGTTACTGTTGTTTGTTACTGCCATCCTTTCTGCTGTATGCATGTTCGTGATAGATCCTAATGATTCCCTAATGTAAATAAATAAATAAATAAATAAATAAATGACTAAGAACATCAATAAGGACGATGTAAATAGTAGAAAATGCTAGATGTACCTGAAACAACCAGTTCCCAAACAATTTTACAGTATAAATAGATGCCTGGTCTCTCTTTGCCTAAGATGACCCTTTGAGATACAGAAGCTGTCCTGGGCCTGGCAGTGCCTTTGTCAAGGAACTTGCTTTCTTTTCCTTTGAAGAGAAACTTTTCTGTGGGGTTAGGCCAGATCAGAAGTCAGATTATGTGTTTTGGAGAATACAATTACATCATTAGGTTAAACACAAAGTAAGGACTTGATAGAGCCGACTTAATGGAGGGTGTTTGCATCAGATTCATCATTCGCTATCAGGTAATTGTGAAATTGCTTTAAGCCATAACAACAACACTCACCCCCTCCCTCATCCTCCAGTTCAGTTCCTCTCCTTTAAAGTTGCTGGGGTCATGACCCACCTGGAGGCCAAATATGTGGTATCTGGTGTACTGAATGATCTGATTATATTTTTACTAGCAAAGCCTTCAACTCAGTATGTAGATCTGCTCGGAAGAATTACTGGGTAACAGTCCACTTTCAGAAGGTAACCTTTTTTTTTTTTTTTTTTTTTTTTTTTTCTTTTTTGAGGGAAGGATATGCACAGGGCCACAGTCACCTATTTTTCTCACTAGAATGAGTTTGTAGTGTTTACAGTACTCAAATGCTGCCAGTCTGACGGAGCTGTAAAGGAGCTGGGCTCTGCTTCTTCTTGAACATCCAGTGTCCTGTTTCTACACAGATCTCTTGACACCCAGGTGACTGTGTAAAACCAGATTATTTGCTTGAAATGACATGAATTCCTTGTAAATTCAGTGTCTGTGGTTGAAAGAGTCATTCAGATATCCCTGCGTACTTCACAGCACAGTTAAGTGATGCAGAGCTAAAATCCATCATTGACATTTTTTGTCACCTTCCTTCCATTTCTGTCTGGATGGAAGCACCCGGCAGTCCTAGTTTTGCTTTCTGTAAATCGTATCCATATTTGATTTCTGATTAAAGCCCGCAGCATTAATACTTCTCCGCTTGCCTTCAGGTCAGAGGAATTTCAGGACTGCCTTGTTCACCTCTGTTTTTAAGGACCCCAGTTCAGATGCTGTAAGGCAGCTCTCTAACTCCAGCAAATCTCTCTTAATCCTCCAGTTCAGTGCTGCGCCACTGCAAAGAAGGCGTGAAGTGGGCTTAGTAAATCTGCTTTGAAGAAGCACAGCAGCAGTGGGGACGCTTGGGATGTGCTGGGTAGGGACTCATGGTGGTTTAGTGTCAGGACCTCTGCAGAGAAGTTCCCGCAGAGTGATAGAGCTGGGAAGTGCAAATCATCTGAACCTAAGGAAATTCTCCTCCATCTCATGTTTTGCCTCAGATTTCGGTTTGAAATTGTTCCATTTTAATCGTGTCTTTCAGTCTCTCTGTAGTAGGTTTTAAAGACATCAATAAAAATTGCCTGACTGGAGTTGCAGGGGTGGTGGGGTAGGGGAGATGACTGAACCTTCTTCCTTTTCTGGGGAGAGAATGAGAAAGAGTAGCAGCAAATCTTAACTACACGTATATATTTTACACAACGGGACACAGGACGGTGGGTGTCGGAGTGGGCACTGGTATACTGGTGTCGACAGAAGAAAAATAGATGTATGAGATTAGGGAGGAGTTCCTTAATCATGTCCAGTTGTGTTAAATCATTAATTTTGGCCACATTTTAATGGAAGGACAACAGGTTTTCATGTTATCATTTTATGTTTTCATAACAGAAACGTTTTTTCCTCTATGTTTCCCTTCAACGCCCACCACTTTGTTTTCCCCTCAACTCTCTGCAGCACCCTCAGAGCCCCTCCACACAGACCCATTTCTAGAGCGTCTGCGGTGTGCTCGCTACTGTGCTCCCTAATTACACCAGGGTAGATTTAGGGTAGATTCAAAAGCAGAAACATGAAGGTCTTAAATCGCTGCCTGTGGCTTTTGGGCAGGCTGGATCAGGAGGCTGGCCCCGGAGAGCTGCTTTCTGTCACAGGGAGGGTCTCATCAGCCCCTCCTCTCCCCACAGCTCCCTTGAACTCCACATGAGGCCCAGCTGTCCTAATGGCCTCGGGCGGTGTTAGGGCATCAGCCGCCCAGCTCTGGCTCTCTGGATTTGGTCTCCATGGGCCCTAGCTTCCCCTGCCACAGCTGAGAGGCTGCTGTGCTGCTGCCACTCCTCGCCGTGCCACTCGCCCTCACGGTACCTCTGCCTGCGCCCTCTTGCCTTCGTGCACCCAGACAGGCCTTCCTCCCGCCCCATTTCCAAGCCGTGAAGAGACCCATTCCTAATTCTTCCTTCACTTGGCATTTCCAATGTCCTTGTACTCTTGTTTTCTTTTCTCTCGGCAAGCAAGAAACGTCCTAGCGCACTGTCTCACATCAGTCCATGACAGTCGCCCTCCACAGGCAGGCCTCTCTGGGTAGACTCCATGAAGGCAAATAAAACAGCCCTGCCTAGCCAACACCTCAGCCTTTTTGCAAACTGTATTTAATTAATACTTTCCCACCAAAATTAAAATAATTGGCATAACTGTATATATCGCATAGATTATAGAAAATGCAGAGTATGAAGAGACTTCAGGTAGATGATGCTCTGACATTTTAACTGAAGACTTTTATTTTGGATGCACTCCTGAAATCCAAATTAATTATGTGTTTGTCAAGATTTCACTGACATCTGTGGAAATATCATCACTGGCTTCAGTAAAACCAGGATTTCAGTCAGGTAGTTGTTCTCCACCTATTTGTTCGAAGACACCTGACAAGACTTGTACTGCAACCCTAATCCTGCTTCAGCATAACTTTTTTTCCTCATTTGCTTCACAGTTATGTGTTTATACACGTCCCCTGCCTTATTCAAATGTAATGAAAACTTAAAGAAAAAAAATATCTGTTTGTCTTAAATACATTACTGCTGAAATACCTGAATGCATTATATTAAGAAATTGTGTATATATTCACGTTGCCTCCAGTTTGGGTGGGGAAATGCTGTTGCTCCCAGATTTGTTAGAATCAGGGCTAAGTCAGAGCTGTGGATTTTTTTTTGCCCAAAGCTGTACAAAGTCTTTGGCTGAACAGGGAACGGAGCCTCTCTCCAACCTTTGAGGTGAGCAGTTAGATAAGCTTCATGCTTAAGTATTTCAGGAGGGTACAAATAGGTAGCTCTTGAGTATTTGTCTATACCAGGAGCTCCCAAACACTGTGGTAAGCAGCTGTCATCATCGCTGCCCTTTTACAGGTGGCACTGAAGACCTTGAGCAACCCAGCAATCAACCACGAACAGAATTGTAGATTTTCTAAATGCCAACTTATCTTCTTGGCCAAGGTCTCTTCCTGGTCACAGGGCTAGGTGACATCTAGTGAAGGAAAGTCCAAAGATAACATTATAAGGTTTTGTACTTTTCTATCTATTGATTTAATGGGGGAAAAGTTACCTCTGTTGAAATAAAATGATCTGAAAATGCAGTCGTGTATTGTGAATATTGGAAAATGTTAGATCATCGTTTCTTTGGAGTAAATGTCATATGGTGTAATGACCCAGCGAAGTGGAAAATTTAATGTTTCACTGAGTCTCGCAGCTCATTGTAAAACCTTCCATGGCCATCCTGTTACTAAATGTTTACATTTGAGAGTCTGTATCCTAACGCTGAAAGCACAAATATAACAGGCTGTGGGGTGTATAATGTCACCCAAGAAGTGGTGATCTAAAGGTCTGTTTGTGCTTGAGTATGTCATGAAGTTCATAAATTCATCATTGATATAAACATGAATATTAACTGTCAAAATAGATATTTTAATGATCTTTATCACTATACTAGTGTAAAGAGCAATTTAAAATAAAACCATGTCACAGCATTTGCTGAAGACCCTGAAGAGACAGAGGACTGACCTTCTATGTAATTCCAGTTAATATTAGCAAGAGAAAAAATTCAAGTTATTGGACATCTATAGAGCAGTTCTCTATAAATGATGGCATAACCATGAGTTAAATCATGTAGACGTAGGTAGACAACTAGTGATAAAGCCAAACTTGACGTTTTTAATGTTCAGTTCTGTAGTCTGCTCTGAAAATGAGCGTTAATAATAACGATTTTATCTATCCCCCATTAAATTCTACATGAGAGGGGTTCTTGAGATTGCTGAGAGGAAATACATGCAGCAGACACAAAGCAGCTGGTTGAGATGTGCTAAAAGCTGTTATTGAAATGAGAGGATGTCTCTCTGTCCACCAGATTTGGAGAGAAATGTGAACGTGTAGTACTAGTTAGAGGTGTTATTTTCACAGCATGCATTATTGCTAACTTCATGTCTCAGCTAATGTCTGTCATGATGGACATAAAAAGACCTCACTGATCATTTGTAAATGGTCTGTGTATGCACTCTCCCATGCACTTATCGACTGTTTTCTTTGCGTTTTTAGATCATGGGGAATTCATATGCGGGGCAACTAAAATCTGCCCGTTTTGAAGAAGCTCTTCATAACTCCATCGAAGCTTCTCTGAGATGTAGTAGCGTTGTCCCACGGCCGATCTTCTCTCAGCTGTACTTGGATCCTGACCAGCCTCCTTTCTTGCCGGAAGGTAACCATGAAAGTATGGCACATTTCAATTGTTTTTCTGTATGAGAAAAGGGTGGGATGTGTTTTACTAAAAACCAAAAAGCTGTGCTGCAGTTGATTGTGTAACACAAAATCTGAATTTGAGGCCTCATTGAGGAGAGAGAATGGTATACTGGTTATTTTAAAAGGAAATAGATGCACATGCTGATGGAGAATTTATTTTATATTTTATTCTTGCTCAGATGTGAAGCCAAAGGTGGAAGAGTTGGATAAAGAGTTAGTCCATCGCTACTCGCAAAATGGAAACCTGGACTTTTCTGCCAACCAAACGGTTAATGAAATGGAAGATGAAGAGGAGGATGAAGACATGTCAGATTCAAGCAGTCCACCGATCCCATATTCACAAAAACCTGCCCCAGAAGGGTCTTGCACTACTGATGGTTAGTGTCCTTTCTTTTACCTGGGGGATCTTTACAACCAGTTCTTAGCATTATGTGTGGTCTCTAAACTTGGAAAGTCTTGAGCTAGGAAGTCTGGAAGCACTGTTCAGAGTCAAAGCCTTAAATCTGAGAAAACACAGAGTAAGAGGACTTTCTTCAGTACATAAAATGTAATGTATTACTTGAAAGCAGTGTCTGAAACTCACTGTGACACTTCATTAGTTTAGGAAAGCCTCTTATTTTCTTTGGTCAGCATTGGTTCACTGTCCTCAAAGAAGTTACTTGAGTCAGCATCAGCATAACTGGTTCTCAGTCTATCCCAAAATTCTTGACAGAGTGCTTATTCACTGAAGTGTCTCAGAAACATAGACAAAGCTGGATTTTCTTGCTTCCGTGGGGAGCAGGAAGAGTTTGGAGGGAGAAAATGGGGAGGAGACTTGGTGTTCCTTCTGCTACCAGGGTGATAAGAGGGATGGTAGTGGAAGCTTGTCTCTTTTCTCTTCTCCATCTGCTTACTGGCCATTGATTGCTTACCCTGAGCTGTCCTGATAATTGTTCAAGGTGATGAAAATTCCTGATGATACTGTTTTTGTTTTCTTTTAAATGTGTGAAAGGGCCACGACATTATGAATATACCTAATGGACCAAGTAAACTTTATCTGAGTGGTTCATTTTATCCCCTAATAGTGAATTCTGAAGAAATTGTGTGTTCTGAACATTTAACTTCCTTAAAGACAGAGGATCTACTGATACTTATTCTTAAAAATGTAGTGTCCCCCCCTTTCAAAACAAACAACCCTTCTCACCAGGAACTATGGGCTTCCTTGTGTAGGAGTCATTAAAAAATTGCGGTTTGTAGAATGATTTTTTACTTTACTGCAGTGTATGGTTATATGCAGCAATATACTCGTGATTGGTAATCCTTTGACCTTTTGGGGAGTGATAGTTGGCAAATGTTGACTTTTTTTTTAATTTCATCCTTTCTGAATGTAGTTCACAGCAGCGTGTTTGCCCTCCATAGCAATGTAACATAACAGTGTACCTTCAGTTCCCCTTAAAAGAAAGAAAAGAAAGACTGGCTGCTAGGGGAAGCTGGGGAATATTACTGGGGGAGTTTATTATTCAGCTGTGATGCTGGTGACTGCAAAAAGCAGGGTTTGCTATACTTTGGAGGCTTCTAAATTGGTTGGAGCAGAGAAGGGGAAAGTGTGAAAGAGTATATTATAAACAGTGGTATAAAACCAGGACAAGAGCTGAGATGCTGTGTAAATGGATTAAAGATTAAATACTACAGAGGTGCCTTTGCTGCCTCTGCCCAGGTTTGCTCTGCAAGGCAATCTGGCTGACATGCTGCTGGCTGTCAAGTGCCTGCTGTCAGGTGGGGCTGCATACTGCTTGTCACAAGGTTATGCCCAGTTATGCTGCACACACACAGCACGTGTAACTATATGCTCATGTGTACACGCAATATTACGCTCTCTGGTATGTCCTGGAGAAAGATGACCTTACACGGGCAGTTCTGTGGTTTGGTTTTCATGTAGAAGTCTTAGGATCAGAGTAGGTTAGGAGAAAGTTACTTCATCTTCCAAACTTTAGGGTTGTTCTTTACTCTTTGTCAACTTTACCATTCTAACTTCACAAAATTTATCCCTCTCTAGCGTTTTCCTTGAGGAGCTGATGTAAGAGAACAGCGTTTTTGTGTCCGGAAAGGAAAATATGTCGTTAAAAAATATTGCTGATGATCTGTTAGAACAGTTCTACTCCTGTTTAAAACACCCAGGTTCCAAAACATTCGCTCTGCAAACCGTATCTCAGCAAGATATTAATCTGATAGCTCATCTTTCTTCTCATGAATATGCCCTGCCAGAGACGTAAGATACAATCGCTGCCGTTGTTTACATTCCTTATCTTAGTTATTTAATTACAAAGATAAATAACATTAGGAAAATGGTAAAGAACACTGTTAGACTAATTGAAGTCCCTGTAACTGGTGGGATGCTTTAAGCTGAGCATGCGTTTCATTGCTTATCCAAGAGCAAAATCTTGGTGCTCGAATCTGCAGTTCAGAGCTCCTCTTGCTGTAAAACCCGTCTCCCACATTTTAGCACAGAGGGGGGGGAAATCTTTCTCCCTTTTAAGGAATTAGTGCTGTTTGCTTGTCTTGAACTCGGGATTTATGCCATAATCGTTATATTATTCTCTGTGATGACCTGCTCTCTTGCTCAGATGGCTGAGTTGTCAGTCACATGGGTGCAGAAAGCTCTCGTTGCCCTTTTTTTCATCAGTAAAAAACGAGTGTTTCACAAGTAAGTGACAGTTTGTTGGGTGTTCCTTCTGAGCTGGCCATAATATTACATCCCTTAACTTTCCTGCTAGCCCTTGGAATGAGCAATTGCGTTTGTCATTGATCCTTACTATTAGCAATCAAAGTAAGGGCTTTGCAATCAAGAAAAATAGCATTTGGGGGGCTCACATCTTTTCAGGGCCTTTTTTTCTGCTCAGCGTGATTTTTTGTAACTAACCTTTTTCTTCCGTGAAAGTAAGGCTTCAAGAAAAATACTTTTCGTACGGGTACCTCAAATATGCAACGAAATAATACAAGAAAGTGTCCTTAACCGCTTGTTTGCTGTAGCTTTACAACAGCCCGTTTCTAATTTGTGGAATAGCATTTTTATGCAGGCTGTGGGAAGCACAATAGTAGCACCTTTCTTTTGTTCTTAAACCCTCAGTTTACCTGCTGCTTAAAGAAGGGCCGAGGTGGTTTCAGAGGCAATTAGGTAAGCAGGTACTTAACACCTGATCAGTTACTGTGAAGTTACAATAGCAAGTGACAGTGACCAGTCATTCATATGCAATTCTTGGAAGCTAATTTCTTATGCAAAATACCCCATTTATTGCAGTACAGCAAGGGGCTGGTATCCCACACTGGAACCGCTTCTTGCCATTGGTCCCTAAAGGAAAGACATATTAAAAACTTCAATTTTAAGAAGATTCCAGGACCGCTGGGTGTGAACAGTTGTGGGGATACCTTTTTATTTTCACAAAGATGCGTTAACCTAAATGAAGTAATGCCAGAGAATGCAAATGTGCTTCTCAGAAGCAAAAACTAATGACTTTGCTTTCAAAGAAATGCAGATAACGTCTGTGAAAGCCATTCATTATTCTTTTTTTCTTTTTTTTGTGACTGCTCTTGATATTTGCAAATCTCTAATTGGAATATAAATGCCTGTTCCTTATTTAAAACAAAGCTGAAATCCTGTGGGAAGATGATACTTAAATGGCACGGCTCGGCTGTGTGCTTTTCCTTTTTATGGGTTTTATACTTTTTATATGTTGATAAACAACTTCATACAGAGAAGCTGATTTATTTCAGTGGCTCAGAGGTTTTCTCCTCTTCTTGCTCAGACGTCCATAAAAGGTCCATAAGCCGGTGGGACTCTGAAGTGCCATTCTTTTTTCTTAAGAGTGGTATGTGTTAGGGCTGCTTGGCATGGAAATTTAGGTGCTAACTCGATCATAAATGAAAAGCTATGAAATGTAAATAGATTTTGCATTGTCAAAACCCTCAATGTGGGCAGCACAAGTTGTACTAGTACAGAGAGATCCTGGTTTGTCCTTACTAATGTGGAAGTGCTTATTTCTAGCAGATAATTATATTGCAATGCAAAATCATGCAAAACAGAGAGGGGAGAAGGTTGGGGTCTCTGTGTTGCTTGCTGGCTAGAAAAATGCAATTTTATAGCTAGAATGTAGCAGAGAAAGTGGTTAATCCCTCGTTTCATTCCCTGCAGTCAATTACTGGCTTCCAAATAAATGTTTCTGGTGTGGAATTTTCTCATTTAGTTTAAAAAAGCAGCAGGAATTCAACCAGAAGAGTGATTTGCGGTCCCGAAAGCCAAGGGAAGGAACGGATGACTGCCTCTTGAGAGCGTCCCATCCGCGTTTCTCCGAAGGAAGATTCGAGATTTTCACTGCTCAGCGGCAGATTTGCATTCTCCAAGCATCTCCTGCTCTAAGTGAGCACCTGGCCAAACTCCCCAGCCTCCCCTTGCTGGTGCTGTGGCTGCTGGTGAGCAAACAGGAGCCTGAAGGCTCCGAGGTTCTGCCTGTGCTGCCCCCTGTTGCAGCTCGTCCATCAGCAGGGCTTGTCCCTGGCAGGAGGGGAGCCGGGGGAAGTGGCTTTCTGCCACTTTTGGCAGACCCTAATATCAGCAAGGCTTGTAAAGCTCAGGAGCTGACAGCCGTGCCCCCAAACTGGTGTCCCCCAGGGCAGTGAGGTAATTACAGCTCTGCTCTTCCACAGCCCAGGCATCACAGAGGTATGTGCTGGCCAGCCGGGCTGCACGTACATCCCTGTGATGAAGAGAAGTCGCCAGCCAAAGCGGAGGAAGATGCAGGAGGAGATTGTGCAAGGAGGAAGAAGAGGGGCATGGAAGGGATCTGAGAGACCCTACTTTGGGTGGAGTAAGAGATGACGGATACAGAAGGGATCTTAGGTATTATTTGTAGCTTATATGGGATGCAGCGTTCCTACAGTACAGTCCTACAGAGCCTAAATGGTGAGAAATATTAATTGTGTTCACAACAAGTCTGAGGGAAGAGGCTGCTGTTGCCTGGGATATCAGACTGTGACACATGGGTTTGCTTCAGTAGGTACTGCCAGGAGGTTAGAGTAATGCTCATCAACTTGTTGAGGTGCTGTGATGTTGTGGGGTGTTTCTTAGGGTTTTCCTCATCCTTATCCACTGCGGACTCGCACAAAATGGTGATGTGCAGCAGCTCAAATAGCAGATGGAGTTGGTTTTCTCCTTGCCTGGATTTTGCTTTGTCCCAGATCCTGCGGAGTGCTGGAGCATTGCTTCACCTCACCGGGACACCAAAACCTTCGAGCATCCAAAGAGGCTCCAAGTTTTGCATATGATATGGTTTGGGTTGGAAGGGACCTCGGAGATCCCCCAGTTCCAGCCCCTGCCATGGGCAGGGACACCTCCCACCAGACCAGGCTGCCCAAAGCCCCATCCAGCCTGGCCTTGAGCACCTCCAGGGATGGGGCATCCACAGCTTCTCTGGGCAGCCTGTGCCAGGGCCTCACCACCCTGTGGGTGAAGAATTTCTTCCTAATGACCAATCTAAATCTACTGGTTTTTAGTTTAAGACTGTTACCCCTTGCCCAATTGCTGTATGCAGCTCTCTGGATATCAGTTGTGTACTCTTTTTGGAAAGCAAGTCCACACTGAGATGTTAACAATGTTGATAATCAAATTCCTGCTTTCTTTGGTGTCCAGGTATTGCTAACAGTTCATTCAAAAGCCTCTTTCTTGTCAATGTTTGTGCTTCTGGGCATTTCTTGAGATTTTTTTGGGGTAGAGACAAGGCTAAAGAACAATTGTTTAGAGAGACAGATTTAAGTCTGTCTTGAAATCTTATCACACTTGCTGTTTCATAATCCTTATCTACAGATTTCCTGTTTGCCCACATTGTCAGCGGCGGGTAATTTTTCTATTTTAAATCTAGATACACTGCGGTATTTTTCAAGTCTGTCAGATACTCAGATTTTACTGAATGCCCAAAATACTTGAGGCCTGTTTTGAAAATGTAGGACATCATATCCAAATGGCATAAACACTTGAATAAGCAGCTTAGTATTTTGAATCAAAGGGAGTTTTGCTCACATATTTATCTCAACTTTTTAAGATATAAATTCCAGTGAAAAGTCTACTTAATACCTAACTTGGCAGCCCTCCATTTGATTAGGATTGATACGTTTTTAAGGAATACACCTTAAAAAGAGTTTAACGTAATCCAATTGCATCTCATCAGGAAAGAAGTTTTGCTCTAAGTAGGCAGTTTTAATGCTTTTTCCCCTAAAACCTTGCTTCCTTCTCATTGGTAAGCAATCATTACAATTCATCGATTTGTAAACAAATAAAAACTTCGGGCCCTTCATTTTAATTCCTTGGCTGGGAGAAGGAATGTGGGAGGGCAAATCTGGGCTTGCTCTCAGCCTGAATGAGCTGCTGCTCCAGCTGAGCTAACTGAGCGGCTGAAGGAAACACCGAGCCACCAACTGGTTCAGCCCTTCGTGGGTGTGTGGGCACAAGACCCAACACGCGTGGTGCCGTGTCCTCAGCAAGCTGCTGCTTGCCAGGAGGTTTATGAGAGCTGACTGGATGCCTTCCACTTTGCACATCATCCTTGCCTGGTAAAGTTTGGAGATTTAAAATAAAAAAACATTAACTTTCATTGTCTTTGCTGAGGTTTTAAACCAAGTGTTTCAGCGCAGTACATGAGAGTGCAGACTCGTATTAATGCTGGCTGAGGTGCCTCTGAGTTAAGCTATGATCACGTTGTGTTTGTAGATGCTCAGTCAGTGCCTTTGGTATTTATTTACAGTTTCTGTACCAGCTGTGGGCTGCTCGAATAATATTTTAAATTAACTGCAATGAATGCACATTAATAGCTTAAGTCTTAATAGATACTACAGGAATTTCAGGTTTAATTTTGATGTGTTTTTAACAACCATGTTTCAACAGGATACGTCATGGTGATACTTTATTTTGAAATATTGGTTCATGCTGATGCATGCATGTGTTGTCTGTGTTGCAGTATTTTTGTACTTGTAGCTAATGAGAGATGGTCAGAGGATGACTGTGTGATACCTTTAGACTCTGTATTTATCCCAACATAGTTTTTTTTTCCATCAGCTACTGCTGGGAGAGGTGTGAGGCCAGGCTGTAGCACTGGTTTTGAGCTGGAGAAGTGGGAACTGGATGGGAACACACCATAGAGTCTGGTTCCTAATAAAACTTGGTGCTTTCACTGCCTTCTGCCTAAGGGAAATCAGAAAGCCCCCTGCGATCATGTCCTTTCCTGGAGAGGAAACCAGATGACTGCTGCTTTCTCTGACACTTGTCACTTCCTAATTTGAAAGTAGATCTTGCTCAAGAAAAGGAATATGATGGAGCTGAACAAAAAACTGATGGGAGATTGTGATCCAGTGCTGAAGTTAATGAAAGGCTTTAAATGTTGTTGTTCATGTACTTAAGTCAAAAAAAACAAAAAAACAAAACAAACAAAAAAAACCAACTTTGGAGTTGGCTGGAGTTGGCAAAATATTGATACGTGTCAGCCTCCCAAGGTCCCCAAATTACTCAGGGATTTGAAAACCCCAAAGCTATCTCATCCAGCCTTTAGAAAACCCTGCATGTGGCTGCCTGGTGGGTGGCTACCAAACTCACCATGAGTCCCGAGCTCTGGGCTGCCCAGTCCTGCTTCTTCGTGTGTCCCAACCTGCCAACTATTCGCCGCAGGACGTGGAGCAGAGGAAGCCCACTCTGCTCCTCGGTTGTGCCCACATCCCTGGTCTTACCCTGGTGTTAACCAGCAGTCCAACAACCAGCGTTGTGTTCTGATTTTCTTTGCGTATGTGTGCACAGGGAGAAAGTAACTGGAGGTTAGAAGTCTTGCTGCATGTTGGGACTTCAAGAAATTCAACTGGAGATTTATAGAAAACGTGCTGTACATCTCAAAATGCATGTCCAGAGATGGCTGAGTGAGCTTCCGACAAAAAAGAAGCAGGAAGAAATGCTCAATGCCTTCTGGAAGACCTGTGCCTGAGCTGACAGGAGCAGTAAATAGTTGCAGAGCAGGTTGAAAAGAGCAACCTCTTATTGAAGTGGTGAATTACTTCATCTCCTGCTTAATCTAGAGACAGCTTAGAAATTATATTTGATAATATTTTTCCTTTACTGGTCGCTACCAAACTTCAGGCACCAATCTTTATCATACTTTTGTACTACTGATATTTATGTACCAGTGGCAGCCTGTTGTAAGCAACAAAACTGAAACTGCTATTTCTGAATTTAGAGTGAAAACTAAAATTCAGCAAAGAAAAAAAAAACATTTGGATGTTTTAAGAGCTGTTTTCTGTTTTAAAATCTTGAGTTTTCCTTCTTATTCTCAGTGTTTGTGAAAAATCAACAGTTTCAGAGCCATTTGATGTCTTATCTTTAGAGACATCTCTGTTCTCTGCCTGTGTATGTTCAGGATCTCTTTAAAAAAATATATATCTTTTGTCCCTGAAACCCTAAGCTGGTGGATTTGATAAGATGCTTTCTCAGTTTTCTCAATTTCCCTTGAAAAAGGTAATTTAAAAAAATAAATAAATAAATTACTGCATCAAGCTGTAAAGCTCCATTTGCCTATGGAACTGATAAAAGAAGAAATTTAAACATCATCTTTTGAAGATTTATCTTTTTTTTTTTGGTCTTTTCCCCCAGGTTTTTGTCAAGCAGGCAAGGATTTACGGTTAGTATCTCTGTGCATGGAGCAAATTGATATCCCAGCAGGCTTCCTGTTAGTGGGAGCCAAGTCTCCAAACCTTCCTGAGCACATTCTCGTCTGCGCTGTCGACAAGCGGTTTTTGCCAGATGATCATGGAAAAAATGCACTTTTAGGTAAGAGGTTTTCTTTCTTCGTGCCGTAATAATTCAGAGAAACTGGTCGGTTCAAAATTGACTAAAATCATTTCAGCTAATGACTTTCTATTAGAAATATGTTGAGGAGAGGCTTGTTTTTATTAAATTAAACCCACAGCTGAGCCTTCCCCTGAAAAGCCCATTTTAAAACAAGTTCCTGATTCCACAGTTAACCACAGTCAAAGCTGGGTGATTTCTGTGTGGGCTGAAGACAATTGCAGCCCTGGCATTTTAAATGTGAACTATCCGGATACTCTTTATCTCTACTGATGCTTACAACATTAAGAAGAAATATGCTCATGCAACTGTAGAAGATGAGCTATTTGCTGTGGATTAAGGGACAGATTTTGCCCTTGGCTCCACCAGGAACGTTGTTTTCAACAGGAGCTCTGAGGGTAATTTGACTCTCGAATACATAGATTATAAAAAACACCACTTATATCACAGCTGGGTATGTTTATGAGCTTTTAAAATTGTAATACACGAATGTTTCTTGATCGTTGAAGACAGGCATGTAAACACCTAGATTTCCTGCCTGGCTGACTACTGGTACACAACAGCCTAGTAAAAGTGATTTAATGTATTTTGGCTCCTATAGCCTGATTTGCATTTATGTTCTCATTTCTCTCTCTAGTCACTGTTCTGCCTAGCATATATTGAGAAAGACCTTTCAACAGAGAAGAAATCACAACGAAGTATAAATACCCTTATTTAACCACACTGCTCAAATTCTGGTGCAAACAATCAATATTTTGCGTAACTGTTGAAAATACCTCCTTTTTGTACATATGATTGTTAATGTTTTGTCTCCCTTAAGCGTATTTAATACGCTACCACGTGCTGCAAACCTTTGCATCTATGGGAGAAATCTCTCTGGCATGAATTAGATGAGAGCTGTGGTGTGATGTGTCCTTGCTGGATACAGTTGGGGAAGTGGGATCGTGGAATAATCCGCTGTGTGCTGCCATCCTCATAGGAGCTGCTCCCCAGTGAGCAGGGGAAGTGTCAAGAGTTGATCAATACGAACTATCTGATGTACAGACAGCTGGTGTTCAATCTAATCAAACGTGGTTGTGCTTGTCTTTGTTGGTAAGCCCTCCACCTCGCACCCTGAGGTCTGTATTAATTTATCATCTCTGATATCATTTGATACTGAGCCTAGTGACTCACAGCTCTGCTCTGGCATCGCTGATGTTACATATTCAAGTACCTCTGTGGCTCTGTAGCTGGTACCTAAGAGCAAAGATTCAGTCTGAACTGATTCAGTCTCGGGAGAAACAGGATGAAGAAGCTTACTTCTTGGCACCCTCAGCAATGTGATGGTAAAATATGATAATAAGGCATAATTAGGCTGAAGACAATGGCCTAATTAATAATGAGTTTATGGAATATGCATTTTGCCAGACAGGCAGACTGAAGTATTTTTCATGAAGCTAGGAATTTGGCTGACAGGTGAGTGTAGGTAGGAACCAGTGTTCTCCGATGTGCTTGGCGTTGTGGTAAATAATGATAGTAATGAGGATGAAAAATGCATTCTGTTATAGGTCTTGAACTGATTAATAAATGGAAAAAAATCAAAAGTAAAGGATTTCTGCTAGGTACTCATCAGCCTAGCCCTATTTTAAATCATTATTGATGTTCCAGAAAGAATATAAAGTATTTTTTCCTTAAAGGTTGAAAGTAATTCAAAGATTAGTGGAGTAGCAAACAAGCTGAAAGAATGTAATTGTTCAGCATTAGATAATAGAGGAAAGTGGGTTTATTCAAACAACAAGGATTTAAGGGCAGGCCCATTTTAGAATATGCTCTGTGCTTTGTTCTAGAAGATTTCAGACTGCTGCAGTGCAACATTGCCTTTGATGTAGCTGTGAATGCCACAGGAAATCAGGGGTGCATATAGTCCTCAATCCAGACCCTGTGCCTGCAACCTCGACCCAAAATTTTGTCATCTTTTATGAAAGCATGTGAGAAATATTACAGAAAAGGAGCCTTCTGCTTATTTTTTTTTTACTCCTAAATCTGTTACTTTGATGAGAGGTTCCAAGTTTTCACGAACATTTTGAAGCACCTCTACTTTTTGCAATGAAAATCTAAGCATTTGACCTTAAATAAATGCTTTGAAGCCTTTAATATGGTGTAAAGTCCAGTTTACTTGGAGAGTGCCTTGTATGAGGAGTCTCAGAGGAAGTCACTAGATATTAGGCTAATTTTAGCTACACCAAGTTGCAGTGGGTACTCTGGGTTAGCCCCCTATTTTAAGAGAGGGAAGCATGCAGCTTGGAGCCCATGCATTTAATGTAGAAATGCAGAACAGAAATAGGAAAGCCTATGGAAATTTCCTTGTCTGGCATCATAGCTCCTCCCGACCCCACAAGTAGCTCTCTGCTCTGGGTAGAGTGGGTCACTGGTGGTGGAATTTCAGCATAAATGGGTATGGCCTAGAAAGATGGAAGAATTTCAGAAAAATTAAGAACAAAACCTGCCTGCATTTGGCTGCTGCCTGAGGAGTGGTCTGTGCAGGGTACACATGGTGGCTGGAGGCCTCTAATCACCCTGAACTGGATGTGCAGGTAGGTTGAAGTGGCTTTATTCCTAGCAGCTCTCACAAAGCCGTGTAATCTGTGTGTTTCTGTTTCATTTGTCCAGGATTTTCTGGGAATTGTATAGGCTGTGGAGAAAGAGGATTTCGGTACTTCACAGAGTTTTCCAATCATATCAACCTGAAATTAACCACTCAGCCAAAGAAGCAGAAGCACTTAAAGTACTACCTAGTAAGGAGCTCCCAAGGGGTACTGTCAAAGGGACCTCTTATTTGCTGGAAAGGTAATTAAGGTGCCCATTCACTTCGAGCTTTTTTATTATGCTGATGTGACGTTGAATGAAAAATTGAAAGTTGCTGCTGAAAATGTATGCATTAAAAGGAAACTATAGAAGCTGAATTTGTTTTGTGATTGAAGGGAAAATTCCCACTGATTTCACTGAAGTCTGTATCGTGCCAAATGATTAAGTCTTAACAATAACCATACAATCATAAATTGTCTTCCTCCATCTCCCTGTGCTTTCACTGGGAGCCCTAAATCTATCCTTGGGCTGTGCAGCCACCTTGGTAGAAGAAATAAGATTCCTCAGTCTGCTAATTCTTTTCTCTACCTCGAGCAAGATGACTCACAGCCAGGGCTCTGGCACTGGCTTTCCATTGATACTCATCTCAGCAGGTGCAATTCTAGCCAGCTAATGCCTGAGGATAGCCAGCACAGCGTAAGATTAAGAAAGCTCAGGTCACTGATCTCAAGGAAAGAGGAGAAATCTTGCATACTCTTGCCATTTACAGTGTGTTTTACACGTGGGCTTTACCCTCTATCCGTGCAATATTGTTAATGAATCTGCTAACGAGAATGACATCTGTGACCCTGAGGCAAGGTAACCATGGGTCTGGTATTGATGGATGCACGATGTTTGAGTTAGAGCCGTACCAAGACTTGAAGAGGGAGCAGTTCACCTACTCGCTGCCTGCCAAACTGGTACACATGCAGGCTGCCTGTATCCCTCGGTAAAGGCAGAGTTTGAGCTGGTGCCTCTTGTTCCAAAGAGGATGATGTGAGGAGAGGAGAAGCTCCACAGGAGGACTGACAGACTTCTGAAGAGTCACATCCTCGTGTGAATGGCAACAGGACACCAGAGAGATGGTTATCACAAAACTGTATGAGTAATTGTAGTACTGCATCAGTTTGGGGTTCAAAGGGATCTTGCCTTCAGCTGCTTTTCTGTTCCAAGCATAATTTACTACTGCTTCAGAGTGGATGTGTTTTTCAGCTGTTTTTTCCTTTAAAACTTCAGAAATTTAATTTGATAGCCTCTTTTTGAAGTTCCAGATACTGAGAAAGGAAACCTTATTTTGTATTATTTTTCCATGAATTATGGCAGGGTTTATCCACACAACACAGTGCAGTCTGATGCGCTGTTTAGCAAATTGTTCATGGGAACATTTTGTGCTGCCTGGCAATGTTCATTTGCGAGGCTACTCGTGACAATCTTGATCTTTGCTTGGTTAGGAAGTGTAATTTGGAGTCACCCTTCGTTTTGTTTCACTGAATGTAGATTTTGTTTTGGTTGCAGGCACTAATTAAGCTGCTAGCATGTTGGCATACACAGGAGAAGAGCAGAGCTGGCTTTGGGGATGTTTTCTCTGCAACCCCTGATGTTCATGCACATGGGGTTGGTGTGTGACCTGGTAAATGGTGTTGGGGTAACACACACGAGAAACTGTTTTACACCTCCTTCTGATCACAAACGTGTGGAAGAGGTAGATGCAGGGCTAGCTTTTGATTATATGCTCATTGCAAGTGTTTCGAGAACCTACAAAAGTTTAGAAAATTGACCAATTATTGATCTCATGGGCATTGATAGGCGCTATCCCCGTATTGATTCCATCTATCCAGGAACCCTTTGCCCTTTCCTTAACATTAAAGGTCTAATTGGAAGAGAAGCGCTATTAAACACCCTCTTCTCTTCAAAACAAAACCTGATTAGATCGTGGTTTAAAAAAAAATGGAATGATATGAGATATTTAAAATTACTTTCTCCTCCCTCAACTCAGTTTTCATCCAGACAGAGGTTCCCAGGGACGGGATCTCCCTGAAGATTTTCTGGAGACACACTAAGAATCCATGTGTCAGCACAATTTCCCTTCTAAAGGGCAACATATGATGGCTTTTGTAAAGGTTCTGCCACAGAAGTGGCTGAGTGTTTCCTGGGACATGTCCAATGCCTTCAAGCCCCTTGCAAGCTGAGAGCCGAGGGCCCTTGCCATCTTGCAGCATCTGGTCTCTATTTGCCTGGCACTCTCAGCGGCCCCCGGGGAGGTTTGCTTAATTAGAAGACAAAGTTGACTAAACTGCTTGAGCTGTATTTCTGTCGAATGCTGCCATTTGCTGCTGTTTGTTGTACGTGCTGGATGTATGCTTTTACCATTGTGTCGCCTTCCGCCCCTGTGTTGCTGAGCTTTCCGACCGGGGAAGGCAGGCCTTGTTAATCTGTACTGTAGCTGCTTCGTTTGCAGAGTGTAGAAGCAGGCAATCAGCTGCTGCTAGCCTCCCTGCTAAGCCAAATTCTGCGGTGTCACCGTCCACGACCCCAGAGGGCGGATCAGCTAATGGATACAAATCAGGGTTCACTCAGACAGGTAGGAGCTGAAGGTGCTGTAACGATAACCGTTGGGGGTGGTAAGTTACCGCAGATATTGCTGGCTGAGGGATGATGCCGTAAAGAAGTGGGTGGTTATACTTCAAGCCATGTGGGGATCACAGCTGGGAGGATACCTTCCAGAGCTGGCTTTGTGAGAGGTTTAAGACCCAGGTGAGGTGGAAGATGAGCTTAGCTCTCATCAGAACACTCAGTTAAAAAAGCATTAAATGATCTTGTGATTCATTTGTTTGATTCCTTGTTTCCTTTTACTTTATTTATTTTTTGGGGGATCTAAAAAGACTTGGATTACACATTTATAGTGGGATGTTAGTACATAGACCAGGGTATTTGCCTCAAAATGGAAGAAGATCTCCTTTTGGGCTGAGGGGGACAGCTTTTATTTATGCATTTGCTTATTTGTTTGTTTATTTCAATTGTATTTCACACGTGGGTGTGCTTAGTAAAGCGATTTTCCCCTGCACATCCAGTTGTTTTATGTTACATGAACTAGCATGCATCTCATACGTGCTTCCTAGTTCTGAGAAGCTATTAATGACAGACTTAATCTAGGAGAAACAATAAAAATCAAACAGATGTTGGCTGACAAAAAAAGCAGCATCCTTAATTTATTTATCACAAATAGCTGAGGTGCTTCCTCTGAGCTTTTGTTCCCATTGTTTCATTGCAGCTTTACCTATGGTGGTTTATGTTTTTGTGTCTGTGCTGTTCCTTGAGAAATTGAAAATAGAAACATAAAACTTTGGTTGCTGTAACTGGTTGATAATGTGTGTACCACAGCATACGTTTCTCCTGAGGAGTATGAAATGCAGATGAAGAAAACCAGCTTGATAAAACATGCAAAATTAAAACAAATAAAAATAAATTAAAAAGTTATAAAACTGTCGCAAACAACACCTGAACGTATGCATTCTTAAATTGGCATTGCAATCGCTGAGCGGTGTGTTCAGAGGCCCTTTCCCCAGCTGGTCAGCCCCGGCTGTCAGGCTTTTGTTAAAACGCAAGGAGAGTGTCACCCACACACATCTGCATTTCACTGCATGATCCGTTGGCTTCCCGATCCCGGCATGAGACCTGCGCAGATGCATGAGAAGCTATTTATTCGAAATAACAATATTTGCACAGCTTTGTCTTCTATTGTACCTGCCGAGTTAATAGCTACACCTTTTACATGCCGCTTTCTCCTTATCACTCCTTGCAGTGCTCGCTCTGCCTGCCTCTTCTGTGTGTCACTGTTTGTGCTCTTAGGTCACAGTTGTCAAAAGCTTTTCATCTCCTCCTATGGTTATCTTCTAGTGAAGATAATGCCACATTCATACATACGAATTCCCTGTGACCAGAGGAGGGGGAGGGCACCTTTTTTTTTCTGTGGCCTGAATTCTGACGTGCATCACCCATGGTGGTGCAGCTTTTTCTCTCCTAGCTCCTCATAGGTACTCTGAGGTGAACGGTCTCTTGTTTTAAAATCAAAGTACTTACTAGTTAAGTCACTTCCCAAAATTGTTTTCATTTTTTTTTGTCACCTCACACCCACTTTTCCCTTTAACCGTTTCTGTTTTCTGCCTTTGTAAGTGAGCAGTTAAGGCTCCCCATTCTAGGACGACACCTGTAGGCAGGTAGTAACACCGAGCCCCGCACTGAGCTGCTGATTTCATGATGGAGATTGCAGCACAAGAGAATTTTGCAACATCCTGGTTAAAGCTGACAGCACAGCGTGGCCATGACACTGTAGTCAAGCACTGCACCCCTCTTTCAAAACGGCACGGGAAGGCACAGCTCCTTTTACAAAGAGATGTGGTTTTATTGGCAGGGCAACAGTATCAGAAATCCAGGTTTAGGTGGAAATGCGGGAGAGAAAACTTCAGTTTGGATGTTTAAAAGCAACTGAAAACAGGGTTTTTCGATAGAAAGTTAAACAGTTTTAGTAAGAGTCCTGCTGAGGTATCGGTGTGATGTTTAAACATATACCAGCCATATCTCATTTCATAGATACAATTCCAAGAAAACATCAGAATGAGAGAAAAAGAGAGAAAAACAGTGAGACAAATAAACCTGACCCGAAGCTTCTGGATAGTTTGCTTTGAGGAAAGCTTTCTCATTACATGTTTGCTGCATCGTATTTAACGAGAGACTAGTGCTTTCCTCCAAAGCCTCAGAGCTGGTGGTCTGTGTGTTAGCCGTTCAGGATTTGTCCCGTGAACATGGACGAGGTTTTCAGCCGAGGCTTCTGTGTGTGTTCCCCATCCCATATGGCAAAGCAGACGCCCTCCCCATCCTTCACCAAATGGCGTGTCACCCGGGGGTGAATGTATTTGCCCGATCCAGTTGGTTTTCGCCTTCTGTTTTCTTTCCCTGGCTGTTTTACTTGGACATCTGTAGGTGAACTTAGCCTACGTTGCCTACTTCTTGCAGACTCCTTTCTGCACGGATGTTGGGGTAATGTTCTTCCACCTTGGTCATAAGTTTGGGTTTGCCGGTGTATCAGCATCCCAATGCTGAATTTTTCTTTGAAGTAAATGGCAGATGTTAAATACCTTCGTGCTTAACCAGGGGTCTACATGCTGAGAGGTTCTGAATCTTTTACAATTTACATTTTTATACTGGGCAAACATTATTTTTTTTATTGCTGTTCAGTTTATCCATCTGTAATTATTATTTATTTATTTGTTAATGCCTTGGTAAAATGCTCGAAGGAGTTGCTGTTTGTTAATTCATGCAAAGAGTTTGGGCTCAGCTACCTTTCATCCCTTACCCGGGCTTATAAATGGGCATACACTTTTCCTAGTCTTATAGTAGTAGTGCTGTAAGGTGATCTTCAGAGCTTAGATATTTGATTTTTTTTTTTCTCCTGCCCTAAGTCACGCTTGTCTGAGACTGACAGAGGTTCAATAACTTGTGCTTGAAAATCTCACGTGATGGAGATTCCACAGCCTTTTAGGCAATTTATTCCACGTGCTTATTCCCTGTGCTTGCTCGGGGCAAGTCACATAAGCTCTTTGCCTCAGCTTTCTCATCTGTAACACAGGGTAACCACGTTTACTTGCCTATCCCACAGGGGTGTTTTTAGGAGCAATGAGATAACTCTTTCTACAGTTACAATATTTTTCAACTGTTCTGTGAATGCAAAATATTGTGAAAGAGATCTGTCATGGGTCTAGTGCATTACTAGATTCTTCAGAAGTGCCCAGTAAATGTTGGTTACGACTCCTACAAGATATCCTTAAATGATCTCTTAAGTGTAAAATAGTTTGATTGCTTTGTATGCAGATATGTGTAGATAAATGTGTATGCGTGTTTCTGTATATACAATACATATATACTTATGTATACAGTTTTTAATTACTGCTTAGTTGAATATATATATATATTTTTCAGATTCTTCAGTGTTCAGTCCAGCAAAATCGTCTTCTGCTATTAATTTAAGTGGAACTCAAGACCCGTCTCGGAACAAGAACATTGTGAAACCTTTGGCTTTGTCAGTACAGCTTGTAGGAAAGACATTTGCTGCAGGTAGCACTTTGCTTTCCAGGATAACTGAGAGCCGAGGGAATTGTCTGCTTAGCAGCAAAGAAATAAAGGAATCATCTTTTTGGTGGAAAGGGGAAAGGAAAGCATTCACTAGGATTCTTTAAAACCATCATATTCTACAGGTCCTCTGCACAGAAATCTTCCATGTCTATTACTATCCCCAAGCAGAGCCATACCACGGCTTTCAGATCTGACATTCTGATAAAAGTGCATGTCATATACCTCTCGCACTTCCTAAGATACCTAGGAGGGCCAAAACGCCACCTCTTGATATTCCACTAATTCTTGCCCCATTAACTGGGAGTTGTTGTTCTTTTGCAATGAATATAGTTGATTCAGATGCGTTTTGTGGAATACAGTCTTGCTTTAAGGAGGTTTAATATCTGTGCTGTTGTAATTAATCATTTCTGCGTTGTGTGGTTAATAAATGAAAAGCCTCCTCTAGGAGGAAATGCCATATGACATTGGGTAGGTTGGAAATGAGGAGACATTTCAGGCATTGGGACGGGTTGCCCAGGGAGGTGGTGGAGTCACCGTCCCTGGGGGTGTTCAAGGAAAGGTTGAACGTGGTGCCTGGGGACATGGTTTAGTGGGGACATTGGTGGTAGGGGGGTGGTTGGATCAGATGATCTTGGAGGTCTCTTCTAACCTTAATGATTCTGTGATTCTGTATTTGCTGTTTTATACAATGTACATTGCTATATATGCATATTACTTCGTTGGACCTAATGAATGTACCTGTATCAAATAAATCATTAACGTAGTTTTGTGTAAAACAGCAGAAAATGAGGCTTTCAGGTAAATGAAACTGGTGCTTCTCCCTGCTGTATTTGAGTAGGAGAATTTATCACGCACAGAAATTACTTCCCACCATTTCAACTTCCACGTTAGAGTGTACTAAGCACAATACCATTATCTCAGGCTCTCTGCTGCAGCCAACATCAGCAGGCTGCTGCACCATCTCCTGCTGTTGCCCCTGGAAATCTTCTTGGGAGCTAACTCACAGTGGAGCTGGTAGATATGGAAAGGAGCCATAGTCCCTACTGGGATCCATGTCCACTCTAGGCAGTTTATGCCATTTGTGATCCTCTGTTTTCGTAGTTTCATTTCGTGATCTGGATATAGTGGGGCCTGCCAGGGTGTCAGGCCGGCTGGGGCTGGAGGATTGTCTTAGGCAGAGGTAGCAGAATGAAGTATGGTTTGCCTCAGTAACACTCAGAGCGTGTGCACTTCACAGCAGCCTGTCCTCTTTCGCCTGCCCAGTCTCCATTTCTAAGGCTCCAGACGAGAGCCCTGGAGTGACTCAGTGTGCATGGCACGCGGACAACTGGGAGAAAATACAAAGGAGCACCAGAGAGGCTTAGAAATCTTTATAAAACGAATTCATGACGAGCACTTTTTAAAATTTTCAGTGTCTAAAAATGTATCGTAAGCATCCCAGTGATTTTTCTCTGTATGTATTTTTTTTTTATTCTGTTGGATTGGGGATTTTTTCTTCATCCTATTCTCTCTGCCTTCAAACGCGGAGAACTTGTTTCAAGGTTAGGATTTTGCAGCATGTGTCCAAATTATTCTCTGCCAAGTACTCTTCATGCTTTCCCTGGAGTGGGTTTCTTTCAGTTGTGCATCTTGCCCTGTTCTTTTGTGTCTGCATGCTGCTGTATTATTTTGTTTGTTTGTTTTCAAGATTGTCTCAAGCCACACACTCTGTATTTTATTATACTCAGCTCCTCTTTCACTGCGTGCCACTGATGTTGCTAATGGAAACGCTAATGGAGGAAGAAATAATGTATTGAGTTCTGCAGTCGCTCGGCCAATGCCTCACTTGACCTCTCCTATCCCTGGCTGTGCAGCTGGAGACCAAGGTAAAGAAAACCTCTGCTCTGTGTCCCTTTTAAGCTGCACTGGCTGTTGAACCTGAAATTCGTGATCTTGTTTTTCTTCCCATCATAGCTGCTTCTGCAATTCAGTCTTTACAGATCCTTTTGGTGTCTGGCATGACTGCTAATGACAACGCTGTAGTTTTTGACACAGGTAGAAGCATTTCTCACATCGTAGTCTGCCTTCGTGTAAGGCTGGGTGTAAACCTCTGGAACTCTGTAGTGTGAAAGCAGCTCAACACCACGGCGAAACGGAAATGTGGGCTGAAGTCTGGAAGAACAGCACTTAGGATTATTTTTGCTTTTTTGCTTTTTTTTTTTTTTTCTCACAGCATCAATGTCCAGTTCTGGACCACCAAAGAAACGTCACCGGGGATGGTCTCCTGGCTCCCCAGTCCCTCCTCCTGGCTTAGCGGTACCTGTTCCTGCAATTCGGCCCTCAACTAGAACAGGTAAAACTTGAATGATACAGATATTTGTCAAAAAAAAAAAATAAAATAAAATAAAAAAAACCTATTCTCAGCCAGATCAGTAGCCCTGTGCTCCTTCTCTTAAGGGTTGCACAGAAAACATAACAGAGCTTGCTGAAGTAGTTAAGGGCACCGTGGAGAGTTTTTCACGTGACCCAGAAAAGCACACAATTGTTCTTGTTTCTGTAATCTCAGCTGGTACAATGGGAAGGTGAAACTCCTGGGGGAGAGAGAGAAAAAGGAGGATGAAAATTATAAGGATCTACACCTAAGTTCCCCAAAGATAGCTCAGTTCTTCTGCAACTGTGCAGGTGTGTGTATATATGAACGTATTTAATGGGTTTCCATTATCCTTCTACTTGAACATTTAAAGGATTTCCATTAGCCTTCTACTTGAATACATCATCTCTTACCTGGTGTGGCATGCTACAGAAACAGCACACTCAGTTCTGGTGTAGGAAAAATGCCTTTGTGTAATTCTGGCTTAAGAAAGGACACTGATGTTCCCTAGGTCATCTTTGCTTAGAAGGCTAAAGTTTGTGAGACCAAATAGCTCATATGTGTGGAAAAGGGATAGACACATCTAGAAGGGATGTGTGATAGCACTATGTGAAATAGGATTAAATATAAACATGTGTGAATAGTCATCAACGTGCATGTAGGTACCTCTTTATGCATAACTACTAATAAAACTGTTCCCTATTTATGGGCTTTGCAGTTGTGAGATTCAGAATAGTTGGTAAAGGGGAACGTACAATTGCTCACTGATCTCTCTACAGAATAGGAGAATAAACACCCGAGGATAAAAAAAATAATAAATGTTTGTCATCATGCACAATATGTTCTTAACTCTGCTTTGGAGGATTTGCGTCTGGGATGTTTTGGAACTGACTTGCAGAGATATTTATCACGGGAAGAAGGGTTACGTGGTAGTTAGTGTAGGCCTGCCTGCTTGAGCAACTCCAATCAATCACAGCTATTTCCACAGCTAAAATGTATGCATGCATACATTTATTCATGCTGCCTCTGATGTCTTCTGGAGATAGCATTGTTTGAAAAATCTGTTACAAACAACCAAATGAAGCCTGAGAAACTTCTGAAGGAGGCCTCACACCGAAACCTGATAACAGATGACACGTTTTTGCATTTTGTTTCTTTTTACTTGTGAAAGCTGTTTTTGCACTTTCATGCCTAAAGCCTTTTATTTATTTATTTATTTATTTATTTATTTATTTATTTATTTATTTATTTATTATCCTTCCAACAACTGTCTAAGGACATCTCTGAGATTTTGGCTTGTATTTCCTTTCCCAGCTACGTATGTTCTAGGCCAGAAGTCAGAGCAGTCGCTTCCCTTTCCTTGACAGGTATTATTGAGAGGTAGCCGCTGTCTTAGAGGTGGCCTCTTGGCTTAGTACTTGGCTTTGTTTGAAGATGCATATTCAACCTTGTGTTTTCCTCCCTTGTTCCCACCAACAACACAGTGGCCAGAAACAGTTTTATTTTAGGGGTGGGTCTACAGGAGGGTATAGGCTCTTAATTTAAATTCCTTAAAACTATAGCAGGAAATGCAGAGGCCTCTTGAATTTTATTACAGTTTGTGATCTGGAGTTATTTATTTATTTTTTATTTGTTCATACGGCCAAATCACAGTATGAGCCTTTTAGTAATGGAAGCTTCTCTTTTCTTTATTTTATAGAGCCTCTTTTGTCAGTCCCAGTTCCTCAATCCATGTTAACTGGAATTTTACAGCCTCAACCCATCCTGGCAGGGGAGACTGTAATAGTTCCTGAAAACCTGCTGAATAACTCGGGAGTCAGACCAGTGATTCTGATAGGTAAGTCTGACACTGGGGAGTCAAATCCTGCATTTTGAACAAATGCATGCTCCCCTAAGAGAAAGGTTTTTGTTTTATTTTTTTTTTGGTTTCTTTTTGTTGGTTCTGACATTCGGTACAGTATGTAATCAGTTTGTCATGGATAGTTTACTTAGTTGCTCAACACTTAAAATTGGAAGTTTGGAGATTTCTGAGAGGACCTGATTTGCAAACGGGTCATGACGAGGTCAAATTGATGCAAAACCTCTGGCCAAACTGAAATTTTGTACAGATAACATTTTTGTAAAATCCAAGAATAGAAATATTTCCATGTAATGAAAATAGCTTCCCAGTGTAAACAACTTACAAAACAAGAAAATATTTCCTGTAGCATGTATTATCCAGATCTTGAAGCCCAGGGATTCTGCATGAGAACCAGAAAACTGATACATCCTGGCTAATCAGAAGTGAATCGTACTAACTTTTTGTCTTTTATAGTCCATCGTTATTGTAAGTGACTGAGATAACAGATCAGGCTTTTAAAATTCTTTAGCTCTATGAAGCACAGTGTTAACCCTGAGAAAGACATTGGCTTTTACTTCAAAAGTATTTGTGATGTGAATATCCTTTTCAAGCTGAGCAATAAGGGCATAATATATAACAAAGATGGGTTGGCCAGTACTGCCAAAATGTTGAGGAGTGATTTTTTTTTTTTTAACTCTTTAAATCCCTTTTCAGTCCAGCATGATACAGCTGCTTGTATAAAGTAGCTTTAGTGTTAAGAGAAAACGCCTGTCAGTACAGTCCATGGAATAATTCATCATTCATGAAGACACAGAGAAGTTCTCAGAGTCCTCACTTACAGAGATAATCCTAATACAAGCAATTTCAAAAGAACTAAGAGGGCCATCTACGCTAGTGAAACCCTCGAGGCTAGGGTTACACTTCGTTTGGTTTGTTTGGCTTAGTCTTTTTTTTTTTCTGGAAGCGTATTCTGAAGTTCTAGCATGGTGCTTTAATGTTTTCAGAGAGACGCTTCGTTATTAAAGATGAGGGTGTCTGCAGTTATCAGCTTAAGTGCAAATTGAATGCAGCCCTTAGGCTCTTGGAGAGTTGCCAATGAAGTCCTCAGCTAGGCTAAATGTTAGTGTCCCTGAGAAGCAGTGTCCTATTAATAGTACAGAACCAGATGTACCCAAATGGATGGGTTTGGCAAAATCTGCGTGGAAATTTTTTTTTTTTAAAAGGAAAACATTCTCAAGGAAAAGAAGAGTTAGCCTGTTTTCATACGCTTTGCCTTACAGAACAGCATGCTTAGTTGTTGATGTTTATTTAGCCTGTGTATGAAAACAGAACATAAACATGGAAAAAAATGCAATTAATCACGGCGATACTGAGGTAGCTGAATCAATTCTAATGTTACTGATGCTGTTTTCATAATGTTAAGATCAATGTTCTTTTCCTTCCATTGATTTTTGGGTTTTGTACACTCTATTATGGAGAATATGTATCTAAAGGTCAGGTTAAGGCCCAAACAGATATTATTCTCATCTGTATTTGGATAAAAATAATTATTATCCCGATGGTATGCAGTTATCCATAGCTTTTGCACATCTTTGTGATCACTTGTTTTTAAAAAAACAGCAAAGGAGCAGTGGCCTATTTCACTTCCTTTATATGAAATTATAATGTCAGGAGTGGCCAGTGATGCAGGATGTTTTTCAAGGTAACATTTAGGAGAAGTTTGGAAACGTTTATGTTGTGCAAGACTTCATGTAATGGATTATCTTGTCAATTTCTGTGTTTTTCACTTGTTTGTTTGTTTTGTTTATGAAAGGTTATGGCACTTTACCTTATTTCTATGGAAATGTCGGTGATATTGTTGTGAGTCCCTTACTGGTGAATTGCTACAAGATTCCACAGCTGGAAAACAAGGATCTGGATCTCCTGGGTTTGACCAGCAGTCAGCTGCTAAGTGTGGAGAACATGATACTTTTAACTATTCAGTATCTTGTCCAACTAGGTAAGCAGCTTGTCCTAAGCACTTCAGTTTTTATTTCTTACTGTCTTTTTTCTCCCCACCCTTTTTATTTCTGTTTCTGAGCCAATTTTCTGGCTTTTTTTTTTTTTTTTTTTTTGTGCCTGGGAGAGGTAAGTGGCTCCATCTAGTGTGTGTGACTTTGCTCCTTTGAACATCTGACTGAAGAAGCGAACTTAAGAACTGATACTGCTTCTGCTCTCCATATGGGGATTGACCAGGTCACCTCTGTGAAAATGGCTCCTCATTTGCAATGCAGATAACTCATTTGCTTAGGGTATCAAACCATCAGTTATCACAGCTCTTTCTAAGGACTCTCAGTCTGTTTTATTCAGTTTCGTGACAGATGCCAGCAGATGTGTGATGGTCATCATTGTTTTGGTGACAGCACCGTTTACATGAAAACCACATTTGTTTTTCAGACTTAGGCAAGTTATTCAATGAATATCTCATTCTTGCAAATGTATTTGAAACGGATCCTTTGCAAGTTTGAGAGCAAAGCACGTTTTCTTCCTCTCATTACAGGTCCATTTTTCCCTACCTTAGGGTAAAATACAACAATGTTAACAGTAAGGATTTAGAAGTCAAAGAATATTGCAGGACAGCTTTTGGAAGCTTCTCACAGCAGTCTATTTCTTAACTTCAGTATTTGAAAAGATATTGTTTATTATACAGGAGTGTGAAGTAACCTTTGTGAGGATCACGCTGCTTTTCCTCAATTGGATTTCTGTTCGGGCATCTGTAATACATAATGGTTTGAAACATACAGACATTTCAAAAGTACAGCTGGTGATAACACTATAATTTGGGGAGTAAAAGCACTCTGCCTAGGTTTAACCCCTGTGTTCTTCTGCTTTGCTGTTCTCTGCTGATGCAGAAGTGTTATAGACAGGAAGGAGGCTATCTTCTGTGTTGCAATGCCCTCCGTGACCTGTTTGCTTTATTTATCATTCTCTGCTGGGAAATGCCCTTAATAGTCCATTGTATGCCAGGTTGGAACAGACAAAGTGTTTCTTTTATTTATTGGCTTTTTCTCTTTCTCTTTCTCTTTCTCTTTCTCTTTCTCTTTCTTTTCTCTTTCTGTTTTTCTCTTGCTCTTCTCTCAGTGGGCTTAATTTTGTTATTTTGAGTTTTTTATCCTCGGTGTGGAAAGTTTGTAGAGGTTGCATTTTAAAACGAGCTGCCTCACACAGTTCTGGATTGATAGAGGCAGCTTGCAAATTTCCTTCAGGGAATCGTGCAGCAAGCTGGTACAGCATTTCCAATTAAAAATAGATGATTTATTGAATCTCCTGGAGCCAGTGAAGCACATTCCATAAGCAAATCCAGCCTTAAGGCGCTGTTCAGTCTGTCTTCGCTGCAAGCTAGAGCAGGCCTTGTTCAAAGCTTCTGGAGCTTAGCTGAGCTATGTCTAGGAAGCACTGTGCCTTCAGCATAAAGAAGTTCCCATATTATAGCAGGTGTTGAGTTTGGCTTTGGGTACTAGCTGTTGAAAGCTGAGCAGTTTTCCTCTTGGACATATGTGGAGTGCGAGATGAAATGAGGGGGCAAAGTAAATACGTTTTGAAGAACACGGGGATCAAAGCATGGCACAGGTTTTCATCTTGCTCCAAACTTCAAACTGTTTGAATCCTGACAGTTGTAGCCTTTATCCCATATTGTATAATCAAAGCAGGTTAAAGATGGAGGGCAGTCATGTTCCAAAGCTTTTTGACGAGGAGAAAAGACAAATTGCACACATAAATTAGCAGTTTATTCATGTGAGCCTCTTTCTTGAGTAAGTAGGGCTAAAAGCTATTATTACTTCCAGAATATATTCCAAAAGCATAAGATAAGGGCAAAGATCAAAAAAGCAGACAGAAGAATGACACAGCCTGAGCCTTGCCTAATTTTTTCAGATCTCACTACTTGTGCAAAATATTTTTGTATGCGTTTATGTTTTCTGAGCAATCTCACAGTGACGTTACAAATCAAAGCAAACAAAATAAGTATGTCTTTGATACTTCCATTTTAAACCTACTATGAAGGCTATTCCCAGCTCAAGCTGTGACTGTGAGCCATAGTGTTGCTGTAAATTCCGTTGACTGATAAAGGAATAACTAAAAAACTATCAAGGAATATTTGATTTCAGTGCTTTTTACAGCCTAGTGCCTTTGCTTACTTGGATTTCACGTTTGTTAACTTTGACAGCATTCATTATTTTTGTACCTCAAGTTCTTGTATTTGCCATACATGATTTTATATGGTATTATTCCTTGGTAGTTTCATTTTCTGAAGTGAAGACGATCCCTTTGTGTACTCTTTTCTGCAGAGAAGCTATCAGATCCTCTCTTTTAACTTTGACAGATACCTGTTCTGTATTTATGAAACTGTTTGTCACCAAATATTGCTCATTTTGTCTTTCATCCCAGACGATCTCACTTCCTTTGTTTTTCTGGATAATTGCTGTGGGGAAAGACTGCCACGAGTCAACTGTGGTATTAAGCACGGTGCCAATTTCAGCATATTCCCTTATCAGTGCCCTTCTGATAACTAACTTTATTTTGAAAAGTTTTTCTCTTACAAATCATCACCTTAGAAAGGAAGAGAAAATATATTTCCCAAAAAGATCATTAGAAATACAGAGCTATACCCATAACTCTCACCAATGCCTTGTAGGCCATCGTGTCCATGCATTAAATAATCAGAACTTCGCAGCAAAAATGTGAACAGCCTTGCCTTTAGAAATCTATAGCTGTCCTGCCATCCTACGGTAATTGGGTGACGACTCTCTCCATATTTACTTCTCAAAAAGGCAAAATGACAACCCGCAGCAATTTTGCGTATTGCATACTTGGTTTATTTACCCGTTCCCTGCCCTGCTTCTCACACAATTTTTCTGCTTCCTTTTTTCACTGCTCACTTTGTTTCTTTTCTTTGGCCCTGAAAGACAACATGCAAACAAACAAACAAACAAAAAAACCAACAGCATTTCACATATCACTGGTATTTAACTCCCTTTTTTTTTGTCATAGAAAAGCAAACTGCTGAAGTGTGAAGCTCTCTGCTTTGGCACTGCCATGGGATCTTGGCAATTTAAACTATGGTTACTTTTTGCTCTGCATTCATGAATATTCTTCATAGGTTCCTGAGTGTCTTTGACCATGAGATAAATCTTATTGAACAAAATCTTAGTTAAAGCTGAGCTGGGGGACTGATACTAAGATAGGATAGCTTCTATTTTGATTTTCCGGTTGAGGTTCACAACACAGTTTACAAACTCTGAGGGCTGCAGATTTAAAGTTGTGTGTACCTATGCTTCTTAAAATTAGAAGTTTGAAAATTTGCTAAACTAAACCGTAAGAGAAGAGGTTAAACCTGTTTGCTTGTATCTGCACTTAGTTTATGTGTATGCATGATGAGAAAAAGCAAAATGAAGACCAGTTGACAGGTTTTGTTCATATTGCATGGCTGTGATCAGACTGCAGGGGTGAGTGTTTGTGTTTTCTGCTGTAAAGACGTGTGGAGGTTATGGGATTAATCCTTCTGTTCCAGGCAAAAGGCACGTATTTCCTCAACTTTATTGTTCATCCCACCAGTTTCTGAGGGTAGAAAAGCTAGGAATACAATGGAATACCTTATTGTCAAAAAGAAAATAGGAGGATGGTGAGAGAGAAAGCATGGTACAGAGAGAGAGGGAGGCTTCTAATATGATAAAGGAAGAATATGCTGTGTGGGTAGATATCCACGGAGCAGGGAGTGGGTTTTTACGTGTAAAAAATACAGTGAAAGAGCTTGTCATATCAAGACAGACAAGAGATTAATCCTGGTTCAATAACATTTTGATATGAGATACTGTTCTCCTCTTTGTTTTTCACGTAGGTCCTGACCAGATACCCCTGAGGGAAGAATTTGAGCAGATAATGTTGAAAGCTATGCAGGAGTTCACTCTGAGAGAGCGATCCTTGCAGATAAGTGCACAGTGCATCTCTGTGTCGCCAGGTCAGCTCCCTTGGCTTGCTAGGTTAATTGCTAGTGTGTCCCGGGACCTCGTGCACGTGGTCGTTACCCAGAACTCGCTGGCAGAGGGCATCTCGGAGACCTTGAGGTCTCTGAATGAAATGAAACATCATCAGAAGCTCCCGGATTACGTAGTTGCCATTTGCGCATCAAAGATACGAGGAAATGAGTTCTGCGTAGTAGTCCTGGGTAAGTGCATTTGCAGGACACTGTGAATCTTAATGGAAATTTGCAGAATGCAGTTTCTCAAGACGTTGTTGCAGCTTTGAAATTTCCAGCTTTTACATCCTTTTTTTAATTTTTACTCTCCTTCATATTTTTGCTCTGCAATGTTCACTACTCCTCCATCGAGACTTGGAGTACTGATGTCCACAAGGACCTAAAAAACCAACTGTACGGTAGTCTTTATGGCTTCTTGAGAGAATTGAGAGAATGGCTTCTTAGAAAATACCTTCTTAGAAAATATCTTGGCTTGGCTTCGTAGAAAATATCTTGGAGTGACCCAGTGGCAAATGAATCTGTCTGTCCTCTGTTTCATGTAACAGCTGTGCCATCTTACATGATGGGTACTGGATAGACCACAGTCTTCTGCAGATCACTGTAAAACAGAATATGCTTTTTATCCTTTTTACCATGTTGATTTTCAGATTCTTTATATAAATTAGTAATGTTCGTTCTTCTTCTATACTTGGGATAATTACTTTTTCATATTTAACCAAAATCCTCCACTCCGTCTAAGGTACAGACATTTATTTTGCATATCATTCGTCACTCAAGTGTGCAAACCTATGGACAATGGCTGGCAAACAATGTGCTAGACAGATTTCTCCTGTCTCTAGCAAAATAGGTGTGAGATTCTCTCCCAGGGTGTTGGGTAAAGGCAGTGGAGATCCATAACTGAACATCGGCATGCCCATTACCTCTAGGATGAAAACGTTGCGTTCACAGTGCGCTGTGTTAAAGACTGATCTTGCTTTTTTTCCCCTCCTCTCCAGGTCAATATCAATCTAGAGCACTTGCAGAAAGCATGCTTACCACCAGTGAATTTTTGAAAGAGATTAGTTATGAGCTCATCACGGGGAAAGTTAGTTTCCTGGCATCACATTTCAAAAACACATCTTTAGGTAAGTGATCCTAACAAACAGAAGTTCCAGCAAAGACAGGGATTGTGTCATTTTTTGGGGGGGTTGGTGTTCCCTTCTGTTCAGCAGTTAAATCACACATGAATACAGTTTTCCCTTTTTCACTGTGAAGTATCTTTTCTTTCCCTTCATGAAGTGAGTGTAAAGGAGTACTCAGCCTTCACCTGTGCAGTGGGAATTATTCCTCTTGTGACAAAACATTTTTAGCACTGTTTGGACTGCTGAATTTGACAGGAGGGCATCATTCTTTGTTTGCACTTTTAGCACAGGTGTTGGAAGCTGTTTTCTAGTGTGTTTCTTTGTAACATCTGACATCATGAGATGTCACCATTAGCTGTAAAGGCACAGGACTGAAATTATCCTCTCCTCTCCTCTCCTCTCCTCTCCTCTCCTCTCCTCTCCTCTCCTCTCCTCTCCTCTCCTCTCCTCTCCTCTCCTCTCCTCTCCTCTCCTCTCCTCTCCTCTCCTCTCCTCTCCTCTCCTCTCCTCTCCTCTCCTCTCCTCTCCTCTCCTCTCCTCTCCTCTCCTCTCCTCTCCTCTCCTCTCCTCTCCTCTCCTCTCCTCTCCTCTCCTCTCCTCTCCTCTCCTCTCCTCTCCTCTCCTCTCCTCTCCTCTCCTCTCCTCTCCTCTCCTCTCCTCTCCTCTCCTCTCCTCTCCTCTCCTCTCCTCTCCTCTCCTCTCCTCTCCTCTCCTCTCCTCTCCTCTCCTCTCCTCTCCTCTCCTCTCCTCTCCTCTCCTCTCCTCTCCTCTCCTCTCCTCTCCTCTCCTCTCCTCTCCTCTCCTCTCCTCTCCTCTCCTCTCCTCTCCTCTCCTCTCCTCTCCTCTCCTCTCCTCTCCTCTCCTCTCCTCTCCTCTCCTCTCCTCTCCTCTCCTCTCCTCTCCTCTCCTCTCCTCTCCTCTCCTCTCCTCTCCTCTCCTCTCCTCTCCTCTCCTCTCCTCTCCTCTCCTCTCCTCTCCTCTCCTCTCCTCTCCTTTTTTTTTTTTGTGTTTATTCAATTGGCAAATTTCCCAGCCCTCTCTTCTCTTTATTTCCAGTCCGCTGCCCCTTCACAGATTTGCCATCAGCCATGTGAGAACATCTGTATGTCATGTTATACATCATTTATCTTAAAGTGCTTCCAAATAATTTGGCCTTGTTAATTCTTAACTAGGTGATGATTTGGACAAGCTGTTAGAGAAAATGCTACAGCAGCGAGGGGAAAGCGTCATTATTCCTTTTAATGGAGATGTTAGTGAGTGTGTATCATCACAGGAGGCGATTGCCATGGTTTCTACACAAGAACCAGGTAATTTTTTTTTAACATGCAAGATGTGAAGTAAGTGACTGGTTTGTTAAATGTCAAAATGCATGTGCCTCAGAAGAGTCTGAAGAGTCTGTAGTCAGTGTGCCAACCTTCAAATATTAATATTGCCATCTGGATGTAGAAATACATCAGTCTCCTGGATGGAAAAACTCAGTAGCAGCTTCAGCAACTTTTATTCCCCCTAGCTTTTATAATTCCAAAGTTAAAATATGTGATCTGTTCTGCACAAAGCAGAGTAGAGAAGATGTCAGTGTGGCCTCATCTCACCCTTGTACAACTAGAAAAGGTATGTAATTTTATGTTCATGGCAAAGAGAACTGTGTTCTCCTTGCTGTTCTCCCCAGGTGCCCTCCTGAGTTTTAACTTTTGATATTCCTCACTTTCCACATGTCAAGTTGTAATAATATGTACTATGCAGTTGTGCCCTGGGGCTTACTTCTTCCCAGTTTTTGAGGAGAGTGTTTTAGGATCTCGGAGCAAGTGTGCTAGGCAAGCATAATCTATAATTTTCGTACTTGATATATGTATTATTCAGCATACTGTGATGGGGATACTTAGGTGCAGTGGATGAGCTAGGAGTGTCTACCTAAAAATGCTAATTATCATTTTTCCCATTTTGGAATTGTTTCATTATTCGGAGTTTTAACCACGCTTTCCTTTTCGTATGACAGTAATGGTAAAAGAAGATACATTGAGCTGCTGTGAACACTGAGATTCTTTTAGGTCTAGTATTAAAGCAAATTCAGTCTCCAATAAAGCTTTGTTTTCCCTGTGAAAGAAAGGTATGCTTCTGACTCACATTAGTTAGTTCAAATTAATCGTCTCAGGGTTAAATCTGAACAAAACCATGATGGTTTATAGTCTGCAAATGGATCAGAAGATCCAATTAGGGTGGTTGCCAGAAGGACAAGCCTTGAGCTTCCACACAGGATTAATTTGAAATTATAACCATCTTTTGATTTTGTTTTAAATTATTATTATTGTTTTATTTTTGTTCTTACCGTGTAATGATGTGCAGTGGTGATTTTTTAATCCTTCATGTTTTTTTCAAAACTATTATTTTGGGCTAGTTTTGTCTTTAAAATATGGCTATACAATGACTTAAGCTACAGGGAATCTGCCTGAATTAAAAAAAAAAAAAAAAGGGGGGGAGGTAAGCCTTCTGGGCAAAAAGTGGGACCTTTCTCCCAAAGTAGGTCCACAGGAATGAACAATGAAGCAGGTCTGAGCAGGAGATAAGTGCACACATGAACACGTGTACGTCTTTGTAAAACTAATGTAGAATCATTAAGGTTGGAAAAGACCTCCAGGATCATCTAGTCCAACCATCCCCAAATAACCTCAGGTTTTCATGTAAATTATAACACTTTTTAAAGTGGTTTGTTACTTGAAAAAACAACTGTTGTTCTAGTGTATTAAATTTGTATTAGGTCTGGATTTTTATTTTAGTTTTTATTTTATTTTATTTTATTTTATTTTATTTTATTTTATTTTATTTTATTTTTTAATGATAAACACTGCTCATCAGGATTTAACCCAGTAGAAAAACTGATGGAAAGAAAAACTGTAATGGGATTATGGTAAATCCTATTTTACTGTTGGTAACCTGCAAGCTGAAAACGGTCAGGGGCTAGTTAAACATGGATTGTCAGGCATAGAAATTGCCTACTGGAAATACTGAAAACAGGAACATGCTTTTTCTTGCAGGAAACAGGAATGTTCTGCTACGTGCCTATAAAAAGTCCAGTCCCCCAGTTCTCTGCAAGTAGTATATTGACACTTATTAAGCTCAGTTAAATCTGAGACTCAGATTTTGTTAAAAATCAAGAAACCTCCAAACAAATAAATGCTCTCCTCCCAAAAAATAATTGAGATTTATTTCATAAGTGTATTGCTTATCTTCCCTTTGTAGTATATGTAAGGATAAGACAGATAGACCCATGGCTATCTCAATGCTTACATAGAATGGGGCTCAAGAAATCCGAGATGTACAAATGAATTTGTACATCAAGACCTGATGTACAAATGAACTCCTAGCTTCCTGCTGCCCTGCTAGAATCTCCTTGGCAGGATTATCAAGGCAGGCTCAGTTTCCTCAGGTTCATAGGTGTGGTGGCTCTCCTCCCGTGATGCCCTGAGCACCATAGCCTCAGCTGGTTCTCCTGGCAGGAGTGGGAGAGGGAAGCTCCTGAAATATGCTTAAAAGTATGCTTAAAAATGCTCAGAAACACTTAAAGCGCTTAAAAATGGGCAGTTCTGTCCCTGAGGTCATCTGACAGATAATCACACTTTGATTAAAAAGAGGAAGTTGACATTTGAGGTATGTACCCAGCTTTCCAGAGTGGTAGGATTTATTCTGGTGAGTGATTCTTTTGCTTTTTTTTTCTCATAGTAGAGGGTAGGCGATTTGGAGGGTCGTGTATGTTGGGGGGTGGGGAAGTAAACATGCTTCTTGTTGTGTTTTGTTTTCTTTTTCAAACACGCACACTCTAGATTTGGATGTTGATACCTTCCAAATTTACCAGCCACAGCTTACGGTTGCCAGAAAGCTCTTGTCCCAGGTTTGTGCTATAGCAGACAGTGGCAATCAGAGCCTGGACCTGGGCCACTTCAGCAAAGTAGACTTCATCGTTATCGTTCCCCGCTCAGAAGTCCTGGTGCAGCAGACCCTGCAACGGATCCGACAATCAGGTAAAAGGAAGGGGAGGAAAAAGAGACTGCTAAATCACACCCAAGTATGTGCTTGCCGTTAAATCATCTCTGACATAAGCGCTCCTCTTTGTATTTTGCATGTCTTTTATTGGCTCCAATAGTTGGTATTGATAAATTCATAACATCTTCCTTTCGTAAATTGGGCCCAAGCTGTACAGCAGAAGTGGCAAAAGGAATTGCCATATTCATACAGATCTGAGGAATACTTGACCTGAAGAAGTATCCAGCTGTCAAGAGAGAGAGGGAGGATGAGTGAATACAGTTGTTCAGATCTTTTATCCCCTGTGATTGCTAGTGCCTTTTGTTCTAGGTAGACATTTGTGTATTTGCTCTCGTGTATTAGCACAAGCATAAGTGCAGGTACATTTACGTAGGTAAATGAGTAATACACTCACACTAGCAGACAGTAATTGCCATACTGGTTGAGATAGTGAGTTTTTTTGTTGGGTTCTGCATCTCACCACAGCTGGTACCAAATACATCAAGAAGAACAAGAAAGCTTTAGTGTCCAGGTGAAGGAATATGTCCCCTTTGAGAACAACCCTTTTTATCCACTCTGTTAGTGATTGACATGTCCAGAAAAGCATTAGAGCTTCTCTTCAGAAAAAAAATCCTGTCTAATGGAACTGTGGACTGTCTGTATACATGTTTGGTCATTTTTGGCTCTTGATCTCTGATACTGTAAAGTGATTAAGTCCTTATGATAGCTATATATTTAGGATATTTTTCTGTTTGTTTCACCAGCAGGACTTCTATTCTGTCTTCATCTGTATCTAATAATTCCTTGTAGTTGCACTTGAAAGTTATGGGTATGAGCTTCCAGTGTAATGTTTCTATGAGTGGCTTTAGGTAGCTGTTGGCTTTTTTCCCTCTTGTTTTCAACTCTGAACTAAAACATCCCACGGTTTCTGATTGTGCTGATATCTTGATGTAGCTCAATGTTACGGTCCATCTCTGCAGGTATTTTTTCTCAGCTTGGTGCTATTTTATTAGTAAAAGGAAAAGAATGAATTAGATTACTTGAAATAGGGTTTTCTTTTCCTCCCTAATGCAACCTTGTTTGCTGTGTTTTGGTTTTTTTTTGTTCCATTCCTTGTTTCTTCACACATTTTATTTACTTTATCACGTGTGTGTCTTAATAATGCTGCACATTACACCAGAGGTTGTCTGATACTAGTGTTTCACATTCATTTTATTATATTAAATGAGTGGTTTCTACTTTACGTTTTACACAATTGTAAAAATGATTAAGAGCCTGGCAAATAGATAGTTGACCCACATGTCACTGTGGTTTATTGCTCCTTCTTTAACTCAGAAGGTGTTCAGTGCTACACACATCTTGCCTATTTTATGAATATGATGGCAGTTTGTTGCTACAAAGACTGCTAGAGAGTAGTTGTGTTTTACTGACATCTAGATGCTAATATTGAGGCAGAGGCAAGGCATGAAAAAATGATACTAGAGTTAGTTTTACATAAATTTAAGATTTTTGCAAAGGAAAGGCCCGAGTAACTACTTCTGACTGTGGCAAGGTTAAAATATTACCTAATAATAATGGGACGTTTGGCCTAGTATCATGGAGCACAGCCAACTGAGTGCTGCTCTGGAAGTTTTTGTGGATTTTTTTTTTCCTTTTTGGTAATGTGAGAAGTCTTTGGAAGGTCTTCAGGCACTTTTTGTAGGAAAGCCAGAAGCGAAGAAGCAGATGTCCATCTCCATTGTGAGAGAAGATGCATTGTGATAATCCTCTTCCCGAGGCGTATCAGTGATTTGGCTACGTTGTGATACTGGCAGACCATACCTACAGATGACAATTAATTATTGGATGTACTCAGAGGAAAAGATTTTTTTTTTTGCATTCTCCTTTTTGGTAGGTGTCCTTGTGGACTTGGGCCTGGAAGACAATGGAACAGCGTATCAGCGAGCTGAGAAGTACGTGGTTCGGCTAGACAACGAGATTCAAACAAAATTTGAGGTTTTCATGAAACGAGTGAAGCAGAACCCATATACGCTGTTTGTGCTGGTTCATGACAATGCCCATGTAGATTTAACAAGGTAGGTGCTTCGATGGACCAAAGGAAAACAATCCTCTCCCAGTATCTTTCTGTTAGCTTTTCCAAAAGACTTACCACTTAGAGGTTCCTCTAGGCCTAAGGCATCTTGTTCCTCAAAATCAGAAATGGTCTTCTGTACTTGAGCCTGATAAATAATTAACTAATTAGTTAGCTAATTCTGATTCAGCTGAAGTTGGATGAGACTAGCTTCAGATCGTTGTGTCCCTAATAAAACTGTTCACAGGGGTAAGAGCTATGGTACTGAAGTGCAGGAAAAAGGGCTGAAATTTGCACCTTTCTTTCCTCCTTTGCCTTTTTCCTATTTCCCTGTTGTTTTTTTTCTGTATGCAAACCTGAAGCTGTCTCACATTCTCAAACTAGCCATGTTTTAATTCATGCTTTTATCCTTGATGACAGCGTTGCTTTTATTATGAGAAGACTTATATATATCTAATACTTTTTACTAGCTCCTGTAAGAAAAGGATTTAAAAAACTGTTGAAGTTGGTCAGTGTCAGATCTGCACAGAACAGCACATACACATGTGCAAAAACACTTCTTCACGCTGAATCACAACTTTACTATTGACAAAAAGAAAGAAGTAAATAAATAGTTCTGGTCTTGTTTTCTGAATAAACTGAGGAGAAAAAATTTAATGTGATTTAGACATGGTGCATTAGGTTGTGGGACTCATTTGGATAGCAGAGATAATAAAATACTTTCCTTGCAGGATAGCTAAAAATAGATAAAAGCAACATTCTTCCTATTTTGTCCTCCCCATTGAATTTTTGTTACACTGAATTTGGAATTCTTGTTTATCACAGAATCACAGGATGGTTTGGGTTGGAAGGGACCTTAAAGATCCCCCAGTTCCAGCCCCCTGCCGTGGGCAGGGACACCTCCCACCAGACCAGGCTGCCCAAAGCCCCATCCAGCCTGGCCTTGAGCACCTCCAGGGATGGGGCAGCCACAGCTCCTCTGGGCAGCCTGTGCCAGTGCCTCAGCACCCTCTGGGTGAAGAATTTCTTCCTAATGTTTAATCTAACACTACCCTTTTTTAGTTTAAAACCATTACCCCTTGTCCTGTCACTACACTAAACTATCCTGGAGGCCAAGGTGATTCCAGGAGCTGGAAATCATGACAGCAGGTTCCCAGTCTCTTAGAGAAATGTATCTGCGTGAAGAATCCAGTGGATTTTATAAACCTGTTACTATATCGTAACCCCACAACTCATGCAACAGTGTTCCTCAGTAAGAAGGACATCAGCTTTGGCTTAGTTTTGGTTTCCTCTGTCTGATGATCTTTTAAATTGGCACACTAATTAAACTTCTTACTTTCAGCAGATTTTGGTCCTTTATTTAGTGCTTTTTTTTCCCCCCCCTGTTGCCTGACTCTGCCCACAGAGAACACTCAAATGGTTTTGACATCTTTCACCCTTTCAAAGAGTTTTTTGAGCTGTGATTCTCAGTGCCATGGTCATTTGGAGATTTTTCTGGAGGAGGAGAGTAACCCATTGAATCTCGGGATGTCAGTAAGGCAATTCTTTGCATTCTTATTTCTGCAGTGCCATTTCAAGTTCCCTGTCACATGGTGAGCCTAGTCATGGTCTGGCTGATAGAGTTATTAATTGCAGGGAGGTCCTTGAAGCATTCAACCTCCTTGTTCTTCAGGTCAGCTCTTTTCCTTACGCCTTGCAAACGCAGCAGTCCAGGATCAGCTCTAGCAATGAGGTACATTGGATACAATTTGATACCGTGGTAAGTGTTTAATTTATAATTTTAGTTGTGAATCTTAATGTTGACTCTTCACCTAACAGAACCTAGCAGATATATACATTCAAACGAAGTGTTAGAAGGGACTTCTTTCTCTGCTGGAGTTTGTTTAGTCAGGCTCTAGCTACACAGTCCTGGGATGATGACAGTAGAGGTAGTGTTGACATTTAGGCCCAGGAATTTCATGTTTTCCTCTATCCAGTCACATAAGATGGATAAGAAGACAAAAATGACTATTTATGCTCTGGTCAGACAAAGACAAAGCTATGTAGACATGCTGGAAACCTCTGGAGCTGGCTTTACATTTTCAAGCAGTCTAACTTTTGACTGCAAGTGCTATGTCATCTAGCCTGTCAAGTCTATTCACAACTTTTCAAATGTTAATAAAAATGGTGTGCTAGGTTAACAAGTCACGGTGTAGCAAGTGCCAGACAGGAGGCGAGAAGTCACTTTGACATCCCGTACCATTACCTTTACTCACCATTCCAGCCAGCTGTTTCTGAGGATGTTTTGTCTACTCTTGCTAAAAAATACCCTTTTTTCCTTTTCTTCGTTTGACTTTAATGTGCTGAGTGGGCCATTGGTTTCTATATTTTAAAATGTTAGTTGGAAAGAAGTTAAAGTTAAAATTAAAAAGCCATTTCCATAAACTCCCAGTATGTTAACAGTCAAACGAAATAGTGGAAATGAAGGAGTGAATGAATACTCAAAGTTTGCTTTTTGGTTGATTGTTAATAGAAGCCATTGTGGTGATGTTCTGTAAAATGGTCTAGACATTTTTTTTTTCCCCAAAGTAAAAAATAAATAACTTCAGTCTTCTGATTAAACAGATAACTCACAAAAAAGGGTGAGTTTGTATGTGATTAATTACCTTCCTAGTGATCACTGGTGATGTAAATGCACTGGAGGCCATGCTGTGCTGCCAGCAGGCACCTCATGAAATTTCAGGCAGTAAATACTCTGCCTTTCTGATTGCTGTCAGCAGATTTATGTTCCAGCAAAGAAATGATCAATTTCTGTTTGTCATTAGAGATGTGTAGGATCTGATGATCAAGAAGAGTTTTGGAAATGAATAATGCTTCTGTTTTCAGGTTCTGCTTTAAATAGAAATGAGATAACAGTTGTCAGTAGATATAAAGCCAGAGATAGGGAGCCAGAAAAGAAGTATCAGGATTCTGAAACCCTCCTGCAATCAAAGGTAGAAGATATATTGAAAAATTTGAAAGGACCTACACCTGTCTTTCCCTAAGTGTAGACAAATAGTAAGTTGTAATAAACAATTTGCATTTTATTATATTCCTTGAAACAAACCAATAACATCATTGAGGAATAAGAAATGAAAGAAAGGATACTTAGCTTTGGAAAATACTTTTTGCTATTTTTTTTTTTTAATGACAAAAGAAATGAAAATTGTTTCCAGCTTTTCTTATGTTTTTGCTAACTCTGTATGGAACAGGATGACGCTGCAAGTGAAGACAAGCTGTACTTTGGCTTGAATGAATATAGCAAATCCCTCCAATGGGGAGTCACAAGTCCACTTCTGAGATGTGATGAAACCTTTGAAAAAATGGTCAACACGCTTTTAGAAAGGTAAATAGGATTCTGCTTAATTGGGATCTTAAGGGTACAGATATATTGATGAGCCCCATATAAGGCAGATGAAGACATGATGACATTTGATGTTGATCTGGGAATCCGTGAAGCATGTGCAATTTTTATTTTCATAACAAATTTTGTACTGTTGAAGAAGCAGGGGATGTACTTCATTTGTTCATGGAAAGATGAGGCCCATGCAGTGGCAGTCCGAGCTAGGCAGGTAGCAGAAGTTTCATACCTCACTGCTTCTGCTGTCTCTCTGCTGAGACTGCCAGGAAATTTGTCGTTGGTGGCCCAGGAGAGCAATGTCATTCCAAAAACTGCAATTTTATTATTTCATGAGCTGGCTTTTGGTTCGTGCAGCTGAGAGCTTGAAAGTGGCTTGTAAGTACCTTGTAGCTGCCTGAACAAGCTCATTTCATAGCACATCCCCAGGACAGAATTAAATGCTCACATTACAGAAACAAAAGCAATGGTATGGTTTCCAGCAACGTGGTGTTAACCTGTTCTGCAAATCAGGAGGATGGATCTGTTGTAACTGTTCGGGATACAGTTCTCATGTCTCCATGTTTAACAGAATGGGATTGTTCTGCCTTCAGTTCCGGTTTTTTGCTATTCTATATCAGTCAATATGATTAATTGAAACTGTATCTATATTTAACAAGTAAAATGCAATATCAAATTAGCAACATGAATCATTAAATACATCCATATTGTCTAAAAATATGTAATTAATAAACGTGATACATATTAGTAAGGTCAATTAATTTCAGTAGATCAGTTCTTTAAGTTTCTTATTGCCTTTCTGACCAAGGGCAAGGGAAGAGACAGTGGCCACTATTGCTCTCTTTCTTTTCTTAAGATGTGGATTGGGAAGAGGATGAAGGAGGTCTAGTACACACGTAAATATTGCCCTAGTATTGAGGTTAGGATCAGACTAGAAAGTTTTGTCTCAGAGCCAGCAATCCCTATAGAGAAGTCTAACTTTCTGGTGGAGAGAGTGGGAAATAGGAAATCATGAAGTACTTCTTCCAGAAACCACTTGAAGCAGTGATGGTCCTCTGAGTTCATAGAAGCAGAAAACTTCTGGAGAGCAAAATTTATTAGCCCCTGCTCTTGGGGTGAAGCATATCTGAGATGATCCGTATCTCCGTTAAGTTAAAGATCTTCAGTTGAAGTTCTGTCCCAAATAAAGACGACAGGAGTTTGTCATTCCTTTTACTCAAGAGCAGGACTTTGCACTTTAAACATTCTCCAAATGCAGAAAATAATTAAAACACAGTTGGGTTTTGAGCGAAATTTTGGTCTGTGAAAATTAAAGGCTCCATTCTTCAAGCACTACAGAAAAAAATGGGTACATCTTTACTGCACAGTCCTGTTTTGTGGTGAATTTTCAGCCACTGCTGTGATTTTGCATGCGCTAACGCAGACCCCTTATCTCCCGAAAGGTACCCTCGGCTGCACAGCATGGTGATTCGCTGCTACCTTCTCATCCAGCAGTATTCCCAGGCTCTGATGGCTCTCACGACCATGGCCTCGCTGAGAGATCACAGCACGCCCGAGACGCTCAGCATCATGGATGACCTGATCACTTCCCCCGGCAAGGACAAGAACGGCTGCGGCCACATGCTCGTCATCAGGGTGCCGTCCGTGCAGCTGGCCATGCTGGCCAAGGAGAGGTTACAAGAAGTGAGGGACAAGCTGGGTCTGCAGTACCGCTTCGAGATCCTCCTCGGGAATCCCGCTTCAGAGCTTACGGTTGCCAAACACTTTGTGACCCGGCTGAAGGTGAGCAGAAACCACGAATTTCGGTGTCGTCATCTGACCGCTGGACGCATTTCGTGTGTGTTCCCACAGGTTTTAAACTTCATTATTGTATAGGAAAAGAGCCCCTGATCTTTATCTTTTCCAGGGAAGTATACAGGACTTCTGATGAGCATTAATGATTTAGGAACTCGGGAAAAAATTGAATTGTTTCTGGTCCCCAAAGTCAAACACCGGATGTTATCTTGCTTGTTAAAATTGAATAACAGCATGAGTCAGACAGGTTTCCTCTTTGAACCTCTGAAAGCAGAGCTCGGATCTCCCTAGACAAACTAATTATTTCCACCAGTTTATCTCTCGAGTGTATCTGACTGTCTGCTCTGCCTTAACCATCTTCTGCTCTTCTGGCAACTGGTAAAATATTCTGTTTGTTGTGCACTTATTTTCTCAAACCGCTGCGTGCTGAAAGCCTGTTCTGCACAGCACATATGCACCAAGCTAATTGCGTGGATTTATAAGAGGCTGGTACAACGAGCCACATCCACTTCCTGCATGAACCTTGCTACATTAAAAAAAAGTTTGGTCGCCTTTCTTACCAGCTTGAATGTAGTTCAGGTTATCTGTCCTGATCCCTGCTTCACGTCTTACACAGAGATTCATTTTCAGTTTCATTATGAGTTACAGTGTGTTTAAAAGCACACAGAAAATGAAGGAATTTTGTGAACCTTTCCTAAAGAGCTTCTCTACAACCAAGACCAGGTAAAATGTCCTTTAAAGTAGCCACCCCTTCTGTTTCTCAAACCCTGTCTGCTGCAGGAGAGGGAATCACAGAATGGTTTGGGTTGGAAGGGACCTCAGAGATCCCCCAGTTCCAGCCCCCGCCATGGGCAGGGACACCTCCCACCAGACCAGGCTGCCCAAAGCCCCATCCAGCCTGGCCTTGAGCACCTCCAGGGATGGGGCACCCACAGCTTCTCTGGGCAGCCTGTGCCAGGGCCTCTCCACCCTCTGAGCAAAGAATTTCTTCCTAATGTCAAATCTAAATCTCCCCTCTTTTAGTTTAAAGCCCTTTGTCCTATTACTACCCTGATAGAAAGTCCCTCCCCAGCTTTCAGGCCCCCTTTAGGTACTGGAAGGCTGCTATAAAGTCTCCCCAGAGCCTTCTCTACTTTAGGCTGAACAACCCCAACTCAATCCCTCTGTCATGTCACCAACGAAGGTGTTGGATAATGCCAGTCCTGATAGCAGCCCCTGAGGGTCACCGCTTGTTTCTGGTCTCCACCTGGAAGAGAAATAGGCACCTGTGGGTGCCCTGGCGAGGAGGGGAGAGCAGCAATGCTGTCATGGCAATAGAGGTCACCTTTTAAGTGTAATAAGTCAATCTGGGAGCCATTCAGAAGGGCTGCAGCTCTCTGCCCCTCCTGAGTAAAGTGGGCAAAAAATACATTGTTAGCATGCGGGTTTCCAGCTCAAACCTCCAGGTACTCAGGCTTCTTTTTCATTCTTTAGGCTAGAAGAAAGAAAAATCAGTTTTGAATCTGCCTTCCCCCATTTCATTTTCTTGCTGTGCACTTTCTCAAAACCTTCCAGCACGGGGAAGGCACAGCCAGGCTGACCCTGCTGGGCCAGAAAATCTCTCTCTGCTGCTGGGGCTGTTTAACTGAGCCAGCAGAGGCTGGTAGGTAGCTGGAGGATTTTTTTTTTTTTTTCTACGAACATGTTACACAGAAGATGCAGAAATCAGCAGGGGAAAAAAAATCAGGGCTGGGGAAAGAAAATTAGAGCCACGTAACAGAGAAGGGGAATGCTGTTCCAAATCATGCTCTTCCGAAGCTAAGAAAAAATTAGTCATAGGTTATTTCAGTGGAAATTTTCAGAAGGTAAAATGGCATGCTGAGTCACTGGTCTGCTATTGAGTCCTCTTTTCCAATCCCTTTCATCTGCCTGAGAAAATGAGTCATAAAACGCGGCCTTTTGGGGAGGAGGAAGCGTAAGGGAAGAACAGGTTGAGCACATGGGCTGAGAACTGAAGAACCGAGAGGGAATTTAAGACAGGGCTCTTGCTTTAGGTTGTGTTTTCCACAGAGTTTGCATGAGTCTGTAATTGATACACCTGTGGTGAATCTGTATCGATATCTGTCCATGCACAGGTCAATATTTTGATGGGCAGTTTGAGTGGTTGGGCTCGCCATCGGTAGGACTTGGCTCAACAGACTCCGTGCCTCAGCTAGGTCTGAATTTTCTTCCAACCTGGTTTTGTCCATTATTAAAAAGAAAGAAGAAGAATCTTCTTCCAGCAGAACGAATGCTGTAGCTCAGATACCTGCTGATTCTGAAACAACTGTGGCTTCTTTTCCTTGTCTGGAAAAGGGAAGGCTGGCTTCTTGCCTTTCCAAGCGATGGTCCCTGAGTCTGTCAGCTTTGCTTCCTTCTCACAGTTGCTGTGTGGTGCTCACGCTTCTCTTGCTTGAATGCTGATACAGTTGCTCAAGACAGAGCAGTGCTTGAGGAGGCTTCACCCAAAACAGAGAACCCTGATGAACTCAGCCGTGTTCACCAAGCTCTGCTGAGCCAAGCGCAGCCCTGTGTGCAAAGCAAAGTCAGGAACTGAAAACAAACAAAATAAAACAAGAGGTGATGGCTGAGAAGGTTTCATTTAGACGTGACTTGGATGCTCTCTGTTCACAGGCCTGGCGGGGCAATGAGCAGGATGACTGGATTCCTCGCACCTACCAGGATTTGGAGGGGCTGCCCTGCATCGTTATTCTCACGGGCAAGGATCCGCTGGGAGAAACCTTCCCCAGGTGCTGTTACGGCTCTTGCAATATGGGTGTTTTCTAATGTGTTTTGATAAATATTTTTTGGGGGGGGGGAAGTTATGTGGTTTGATACCAACTGGTCATTTTTTTCATAAAGAAGCACGTTTTAAGGGACTTTGGGAACAGTTTCAAATTTTGGAAAGTCTGGCTTGTGAAAAGTAAAGCTCCTGCACTGCGTGGGTCAGGGAACATCTGCGCAGAGCACCAAGGAGCACAGTGTGTTTTAAAATGATGTTATATTCACTAGTTGAACTGTTCGTGAATATTTAATCAGCAATTAAAGATAGGGAGTGTTGTTCAGGGTCGGAGAAATCAAACCATCCTTTCCTCTTGGCTTGGCTTTTGCAGGTCGCTGAAGTACTGCGACCTGCGGCTCATTGACTCGAGCTACTTAACTCGGACTGCATTAGAGCAAGAAGTGGGCCTGGCATGCTGCTACGTCTCCAAGGAGGCGATCCGAGGGCCCATTGTAGCTCTTGACCTGAGCGAGAAGGAGCAGGAGAAGGCTAATGGCAGCGAGAACGACTCTGATGAGCTGCTGATAGACTTGGACAGACCGCAGAGTAACAGCAGCGCCGTCACCGGGACCTCAGGTCAGTTGTCTGCTGCTGCTGCTCTAAAGAGTAAGTCTTTGGTTACCCATCGCTGGAATTTATATGCAAATATTGAGGTGCTTCATCAAACGGGAACGGCTTGTACCCTGCTGCAGGCTGAGCTGTGAAATATTATGTGCAGGTTCTTGCCGTGGGGAGCAATTTCCCTGGCTGCAGCTAAAAGGCAGCAGCGTTGCAGTGGGAGGATGGGTCCTTTATTATTATTTCTTTAATCTTGTATTTCACGTTCGCTGATGGTTTTGTCAGGTGGATCCTGAGAAGATCTTAAAAATCAGAGTAGAAATTTAACAGCATTGATGTTAGGAATAGCAAAACGCTGTGTAACTGGGGGGGGAGCTGTGGGTAGAAGTGGGTGTTTGCCTCCTGGCCAAGACCAGCAGGGTGGCTGGGTCTTGCCCTACCTCTTCAGGCCTCAGCAGAGAATCCTCTCCCACCAGACCTTTCCTTCCTCGCTTCTGCCTGGCACTTCTAGCTCCTTCCCTTCGTTTCCCTGTGAATTTGAGGTGTTAAGGCAGCTGGATCAAGCCTTTGCCAGGCACCAGATCTTACCACACACTTAAAGCTGCCTGGGACGGAGGAGGGAGCAGAGCCCACTTCACCTAAAGGCTGCAGTGAAACGAATGCCCTGTTCCCATGCCAGCCAGTATCTGCTCACTGCCTGCTCCCTGTTTCTCCAGGCTCCCTGGCTGACAACGGCGTCAGCTCCTCGAGCGCCGCGGACAAGTCTCAGAAGCAGGCACCGCCGCTCAGCTTCCAGACTGTGGCGCACAGCTCGGTCGACGAGGGGGCTTACCCTGCCTTCACGGCCGGGGAGACCCTGAAGCAAGAATGCGACTCCCTGGGTAACCAGCTGGCGAGCAGCACCACCTCCAAACTCTCGTCGCTGTCGTCGGTCTCCCAGGCCTTTCGGTGGCCCGGCCACTCGGCCAAAGACAGCCGGGCCCTGCGCGCCGCGCTGCCGCGCATCGTCATCCTCTCCAAAGCGGCCTACTGCCTCCTGAGCTCGCAGAAAAGCGGCAACCTGCCCTCCTCCTCGTCCCTCCTGCCTCACGCCGACGTGGCTTGGCTGAGCTCCCTCAGGCCCCTGCTCCACAAGGACATGAGCAGCGAGGAGCAGTCGCTCTACTACCGGCAGTGGACGACGGCCCGGCAGCACCACGCGGACTTCGGCGGCCAGGGTGAGGCGTCCGGCTTGAGGAGCTTTCACCCCAGGCGGCTGCTTTTGACGGGCCCACCACAAGTAAGAGCACGGTTCCTTCCCCTGGCCTTACTCGCAGGGTGAGAGGACGGGCGCTGAGGACTGCGGCAGGTGGAGGTTGTGCCTGAGAGGCCCCGTGAAACTCGCCCGCAGCGATGCGTTTAGAGATCAAAAATCGGTCAGAATGTAAGGTTAAGTTCATGCTGGAAGCGGTGAGGAAAGGAAGGGTGATTCTTTACATGTCCTGGTTTTTGAAGGCACATTGCATACTGGGGGATGGCACTGGGCATAAAATTGCCGTGAGCATAGCAGTGGAGAAGCAGTTTATCAGTGGTGATCTCCCTGCATAAAAAAAGTGATACAGGCTCTGCTCTGGGCCAGACTTTCCTCACAGATCAATTTTGTGATACCATTCAGCAAAACGGGCAATACTGAGTCTTGTTCTGTTTGCAGGCAGCACTAGAATGGCAAAATAACAGGGGTAGGCCCAAATGCATTGATCTGAATGTATCCTTCCTGTGCGGTAGCCTGGCTTGGGATTCAGACTGTTTTTCACCTCTGGTTCAGGTGGGAAAGACTGGCTCGTATTTGCAGTTCCTCAGGATCCTCTTCCGCATGCTGATCAGGTTGCTGGAAGTAGATGTGTACGATGAAGAGGAAATAAATGCCAGTGAGTATTTAGAAGTAATCACTAATATGCGTTATTAAGTGACTCTGTTACATATTAATAAGCAGTGACAAGTTTTTTAGGCTTACAAAGACTTCCTCAGTGACCCCTGCCACTTGTCCTGTCCACTTCTGTGCAGCTAGACCTGTTGTAGGCACCTGCATATATTTAAACAGAGATGATTAAAAATGTAAATTTGACGTGGGTCTTAACTGAGAGCTTTGAAGTGTATTTTGGATTGGTGTTATTTATATGCCACTGAAATGAAAGTGAATACAAAACTGTATATGGGAAACATCTACTTGCTAGTTTTTAAGCTGTGGCTGCTTTTAAACAGACAAAACAGATTGAAGAACACTACTTTTCTGGCTGAAACATCAGTATTACTATTTATGTTTAATTACCAGTTAGATAGCAATTATTTATTTGTGTTTAATTGCCAGTTAGATACCGATTTTTAGTAACACCGTCTTCTGTAACCAGTTTCCAGATCTTATGGTGAAGAACAAGGCTGGGGGGAAGACACCTCTCTGAATTTGTGCTCGTTTGTCAGATCTCACAGATCCATTAACTGCTGTGGCAGGACTTGGCCTTGAGAAGCACAAACCCTTTTCAAATTGATTCCTCTTAGGGTGTTCTTTACGTAACTCTGTGGTTGTAGTGAAGTTAACTCTGTGGTGCATGAATTTCGTGACCTGACATCCAGAAAATGCAATTGTTTTCAAACCTTTGAAAGGATTAATTTGCATTTCTGCTCAGAAAGTGCTATTAACTTTTTGAAAAATGCATTCCCCTTGGATTTGGAGCTGTGGGGACTGTTATTACCTCATTACTTGAACTAAAGTTCCCCAGAAACTTAGGATGAAATCAAAAAGTAAGAACAATTCTGTGCCATGCAGTCTGGTCTGTTGTGATCCCAGCAGCTGTGTCACGCCCCTCTCAGGAATGCATGAAGCTGCGTCAGAAGAGCAGATGGGGTTTACTTGGGGTTTTGGGTTGTGGGTTTGTTGCTCCCACAGCTTCTACTGGAATGCTTTTCCAGAGCCCTAACGCTCTGATGATTGAAAATATTTTTTTTTTGATTCCCCAACCCAAAGATACTCCTGTCCCTATTGTAAACATTTTGGGGGAGAAGGAAAACAGTGTTATTTTAAATCAAAATACTTCTGCTCCTTTTTGATGTTTGCTTCTGTGATGTAGCCATGCAGCAATCATCTTCCCTCTCAGCTTTCATCTAGCTAGCCTGAGCCGGCTTGCAGGATCCTCGCAAATGACAGGCTCATTATTCTTCTCACCGGTTTCGTACCTCCTGTCTGCACATCCATTTGCAATTTATTCTTCTGGTAGCTGGCTGACCAGAGCTGTATGTGAGACCCTGCGGGGCGTTTAACCAACCCAGAGTGCTACAGCTCCTGTGTTTCCCTGCCTCCACGGAAACCCCCCAACTGGGGAAACCACTTGGCTTCTCCATTTTCCCATTTCACTGACGCTGATCCTTGCAGGTTCCTCTGCACCTCAGTCATTTCCAGCTGAAGGACTGCCAGCCTACTGCAGAAATGCTTGCTATTAGTCCTTGATTTCAGTCCTATGACTCATACTTTTTTTTCTGTCGAATGTCATCCACTGGCTGTTGCTATCGTTTTTGGGGGCATTGAATTCTTTCTGGATGCTCTTCTAGTCCTTCCCTATATTGGCAGTGACTCCTAGATTTGTGTCACCAGCAAACTTAAGGCAATGGTGGTTGTTGGGTGGGTTTTTTTTTTTGGGATGGTGACATTAGGGAAAGTACTCAGCAGTATGCCCCTCTGCTGATCTCTGCTAACTTTGCTGCTAATCTCCATCTGCCTTAATGCTTACGATGTTACATGCTGCCATCTTCTGTTTAATCAACTTTGCAGACCATTCATTGTCTCCATTTTCTTCCAATGTGCCAATAATTCGCCGTATAGCATCATGCCAAATACTTTACCTGCTAAGAGGTAAGATGTGGGGCATTGCTTTTTGTTTAAAGAAATAGGTATGTTATATCTGTGTGATGAAAGTAGTGTGGTGTTTCTTTGGCCAACCCATGCTGAGTTTTACTGCATTTTTTCATTTACTTCAGCATCTTTATTTCCTTCATCCTCCCCAAGTTTTGAATAACACGAAGGCCAAAGTAATGGACGCAGAGTTTCATAGATCTCCTCTGAAATGGTGATGGTATCTGCATTATTCTTGCACTGAAATCAGGCTTGCACCTGACTTCAAACACCTGTTTTTTCAGGAAAGTGGCATGGAGATTATTCCTTCTCATTGTTCTCTGTGCGTATCAAGCTTTTAGAGATGTGTTTCCATCTCAGCTTACAGTGAAGCATTTGCTATAGCCAAGAAAATTTTTATTTGTTTCCGTGCACTTTTCTGAGGTCTTCCTCAGCTTGACATTTTGCAAAGCTTTTTTTATTTTTATTTTTTATTTATTTATTTATCTTGCACTTGACGATGTGTGAGAGTCAGAACTTTATTTGCTGATGGGCTGTTTCCATTCCTCTTGGACTTTGTTCATTCTTAGCGTCCCTTTTGCCTCTGAACACCTCCCGGCGTTCTTGCATTGCTCGGTGTGGTGGTTGCTGATGGTTTGGCAGCCGGGATTGCACGAAATCCAAGCCTCACTCACAGGCGAGTCCCTGGTGTCCTCAGTCTAGTGGGCTTACTGAACCAGCTCTCTCAGGATTTGTCTTTGTGAACACATTAATGAGCCTCACTTCATCCGTGGCACGTGTTAATTCGAGCAGTGCCAGTGAGGTAACAGCCTCTGAACTGCAGCTGGCTCACAGCCCTGTGGGGCAGTCTGGGCAGGGTGAGCGTGTCCTTGTGTGTAGACCCAGCATTCGTTTCGTCTGAGTTTGCCTTTCTGAAATCAGGAACCTCAGCTCCCTGCTTTTGTGTGGTTTTCCCTCTGATTTTAAACGGAATCAGCTCATATTCAAGCTCCAGTCCCAGCTCCAGCTTGTCACCTTTGGCCAGCGTTTTCTCATGTTCACGTTACTGAGACTTGATTCTCTACCTTGGACTTACCTCTATTGGATGAAGCAAAAATGTTCCAGCCGATCCTTGCTGGTCGCATCCCATTCTCAAGAATGTGTTTTTACCACCTTTATCATATATTTTATCAGCTTATAATACATATCAGTTCATAAGCTTATGCACCTTCTTTCTCCTTGCTTTCATCCTTCTGTCTTTGGATGCTTTTGCTTCTTGTTTGCCCCGTTCTCTCCTTTCCGTGTCTTAAAAAGGGATCCACAGAGGGACTGGAGACCTGCCTGTACCTTCTGCACGGACAGAACTGTTCATCTGAGCACTTCATGTATAAACATAACTTCATTCACCGAGTGAATTATGCCTCGGTAGCTTGATGAAGAGCGGAGCAGAAAGATACCCACGAGGCTGCTTCACCCCACAGTTTCCAAGAAATTGCCTTTTCTTTGAAATGTCTTTATGTCAAGTGCAATTTGAATTTTGGCAATATTCACAGAAAGGTTTGAGTTGGAAGGGACCTTAAAGATATCATCTGTTTCCAACCCCCTTGCTCTGGGCAGGGATATAATGCTTATGACATTAAAAGATGTCTTTTTGTGCGTGTATTTGTGCACCTCTGGGAACTCCTGTGCAATTGTAAATCAGCAAACGTCACGTAAACACCATTTAATGGGTACCTGGTACTGCTCACCTCAAGTGTGTTGTTGCAGATCATACGGAAAGCAGTGAAATTACTCAGTCCAGCAACGACCACTGGCCAGATATCGAGACCTTCAGTAAAATGTCTTTCGACCTGAGTGTACACGACCCCAAGTACAGAACTATAAGCCCAGTGTACACAGAACAACTGTCAAGAGTGAAACAAGGTAAGCCAAAGGAGAATTTTCTAGGAATACTTTTCCTTCAGAAATTATTTTTATGTTGGTTTGACTAGACACGTGAGCTTAAACAAGCCTTTTATCTCCTAACGATACAGAACAAAGCAATTTGTTCTTTACAGTTGTTGCCAGGCTCCCGGGCTCTGGTTTCTATCACTCACAACATTTCTTCTACAGAGACCAGCAAAGAAACAAAACCAGAGGAAGCGAAGAAAAGAGAGACGGTGTCCATGATGCTGACAAAATACGCAGCCTACAACACGTTCCACCACTGCGAGCAGTGCCATCAGTACATGGACACGAACCCTGCTGCACAGGTTGGTGCCAAGGCCCACGGCTAAACCGCATCCTTGATTTTTCTTGTGGTCTCCCCAGGCATACCGCTCTGGCCTCAGGACTCATGCTTTCACCTTCCCTGAGATGGAGCTGTTTAATTTCTTCCATTCTCAGGGGAGATATTGAGCTACAGACCCTGGAGCATCAACTGTGTCTGCTGCGTTCTGCACGAGCAGTTCTCTTCTCCAGCTGCCTCTGACAAAGGGTGAATATTGTGACTAGTTGTCTTGAGCCAAAGCGTTATTCAGCCTGCCCACAGGGCTCACAGTGTCTCGTGGCAGAGGACTGTAAAATTGAGGGAGATGCTTGTCTTTCCTAAATGCCAGCCATCCACACACCTCTGATGGGAGGCTTGAAGGCCTTACTTCTGCCTCCCTTTGCATGTAGTTGTGCGCGCTTCTCAACAGTAGCTTACGAGTCACGGGACAAAAAGGATCATTTTTAGCTGTTTCGTAATCCTTTTGAGCTCCAGAATAAACAGCTGTGCTCACGGGAGGCTGGCAGGTAAGATTTTTCCTGGTTGATAGCTCAGACATTATTAACCACCAGCAATGGTTGACTTGGAGGTTTCTCACCCCAGTTCATTCTTTCCTTGCTTACTAATCCTTCCCAACAGCTTGTTATTAACCCAGCAGGCTGACCTGGAACTGTACAGTGTCAGGTACTGCACAGCAGCCCCAGCAGATCTGTTTGAAACCTCGTGCTTCATTCAGCATGTTGACACAAGCAAATCCTCCCAGAAGACTCCTTTGTTCCCTTTACACGTCTTTGTCAAACACAGTGATGAGTAATAAATATGAATATCCACTTGTACGCCTGAGCTGTGCATGTAGAATTAGGAGAGTTAAACTCAGAGAAATTAGATAGCCAAAGGGGAGTCACTGGGTAATGAGGAGGGGAAAAGATACGGAAATGCTCTAGCAGAACCTAAATAAAACCCTTTATATTCTTCATCCACGCTTAGGCTGATTATTTTGGTTGTTTAGTAAAGATTATAGAGGGGTGACTGCTAAGAGTAAATGGTTTGACCTTGAGCTAAGACACGTGCCTCTCGAGGATGAAGTCTTACCAGATATGCAGGCACTTTGTATCCACGTACATGGCTCCGTGCAGCGCTGTGCAAGCTCAGGCTCACCCAGATACCTCACAGCCTTGTTAACGGGGTCTGCCTTGGTTACTTAGCTGCTTACCAGAGTGCTGCCACAGGACAAATACCACCCTAATGCGGCTGTGCTGCTGCCTGTGAATGGCAGAGCTCTCTGCTGTGGAGGCAGAGCCTGCTGTTACCTGTGTCTTTGAATCTTCTGGGAAAATGTGTTGGGACGGTTTCTTTCCCTGTGTCTGTGTATTTCATTTCTCCTTGTAAATACCGACAAATAATTTCCAGCTCAGACAGCCTTTAGAAGAGCCCAGGTGGGCCAAAGATGGTTACTGGTACAGAAGGCTGGCTGTTGTAATAGCGAGGCAAGTTTCATGCCTAAACAATGCAGCTTATGGGAGAGGAAATGAGAATATAATAAAGTTAGCTACTGAAACAAAATGTTGTGGATGTTCTTTTGTGGTGGCTGCCAGTATTGTGACTGCAAGAGCAGGCTGCCAACTGCTCCTTTTGGATTACCTGCTTGCAAATCCTTCTCCCGCTTCTTTTTGTTTTATACAGGTGTCTGACTCCACCCTGCATGCGTTCACATTTTCATCCTCGATGCTAGGAGAAGAAGTGCAACTGCATTTTATAATCCCCAAGTCCAAAGAGAACCATTTTGTCTTCAGCAAGCAAGGAAAACATCTCGAAAGCATGCGGCTCCCACTCGTTTCTGACAAGGTGCGTGTGCTGCTCTCGTCCATCTGCTGGCTGCATACGCTGAGTGCAGTCAGCTTGACAGACGTTTGCAAGTCAGTGGTGGTTGGCAGGTTTATTTTTTCCTTCTTTTATCTTAGTCCTTTGCATAATTCTTACCTAACTCTCCTTAGAACTGGAGTTTTTGAAGAGAATCGTCCCTATTTGTCTTCCTAGTATCCCAGTCCTGGCGTGTTGCAATGATCAATAACGTTCAAGACCAGAATATATAACAAATAAAAACCCACGTCAGGAATAACCAGGTTTTTATGTAATGTTGGCCAAATGTCTCCTGTTCTAGCAGAATTTGAACGCAGTCAAGAGTCCAATCTTCACTCCATCAAGCGGACGCCACGAACACGGCCTCTTGAACCTCTACCACGCCATGGAAGGCATCAGCCACCTCCACCTCCTGGTGGTCAAGGAGTACGAAATGCCGCTGTACCGCAAGTACTGGCCCAACCACATCATGCTCGTCCTGCCTGGCATGTTCAACAACGCTGGCGTTGGTAAGAGACACCGGCAGTGCTGTGAAAACACCAACATCCGTGCTGGGCAACACGGGTCACCTTGTGAAACGCTTCACAGTGCTGTGGCAATAGCAGCAAGCTGTGTGCAGAATGTGGTGGTTTGAAAGAAATGCTGCGAGGGACATAGGGGGGATATTTGCAGTGATCACTGCCTTCTCAGTTTAAAATCTGATGGCTTTTCGGCCGTATTTGGTCATTTTGCTCAGCCCTGCTGTGTGAATGTTCATTCTAGACATTTTACACATTTTTCTTTTTCTGTTAGCTGAAGCTAAATATTAACTGCAGCTGAACGCTGGGGACTTGAACTTTGGACTTCATTTTCCTGGAGTTTCGGAGTTCTTCCTGCGAGAAGTTTTAAATAGCTTCAGTTTTCAGATCTCAGACACTCTTTGATTCAAGTTATTCTTTCAGTGCCCACTAAATCACTTTCTGTAGTCTCTTAAAAAGCCTGCTTTTCTTCATAGCTTGCCTTTTAGATTGCAGTCACACTGAAAAGGGGCCATTTGGATTTCTTTTTAAACTGAGATGTTCTGAGCACGAAGTTCATAAAGGGTAATGATTGCAGCTCATTGCGTAGCCTTCCTTTGGGAAGAGAGAGCGATGAAGTCAAACCGAGATCTCAGTCCGTCCCCATTCCGGTGTTTCCTCAGGTGCTGCCAGGTTTCTGATTAAGGAGCTGTCCTACCACAACCTGGAGCTGGAGCGAAACCGCTTGGAGGAGCTGGGGGTCAAACGCCAGTGCGTGTGGCCTTTCATTGTGGTCATGGATGATTCCTGCGTGCTGTGGAACATCCACAGCGTCCACGAACAGTCCAGGTGAGTCACTACCCAGCGCAGGGCAGTTTCTCCGACCCAGCAGGGACAGCAGCACCGCTCCAGTCAGCACCTGCAGCTCCGGCTCATCTGTAGCATCCGACAGCGAGTGGAAGACCAGACAGCTGGGAAAGCAGGGCAGCTGGAACTGCTGGGAGTGCACTCAAACTACGGCTAAGAGAGCCGCTTTTGGCAGTGACTTGGATGCAGAAACATCAGGCAGGCTATCCAAAAGGCCTCACAGCGGTCATTATCTACTCGATTGCTAGTTAAATAGTCCAGGAACAGCACGCTTGGACACTAGATCTATTCCCTAAAATGCCAAAAAACCGCATCCTTCTCCTTGCTACCATCTGCCCCTCACTCAGGGCAGGGGGAAGGCTGCAGATTTGTCCTGCTTGCCACCGACGTCCAACCTAACGCTGTGACACGCTTCCACCTGGCTCTGCCCTTACGGCCGTGTCCCACAGCGAGCATCGTCTGCAAACCTCTGCCTGTGCACAGCTGTGCCGAAAGCCACTCGCGCTTTCAGTGACTATTTGGGGTGATTTCTCAGTATTTTACTTCCCTCGTTTCTTTTGATTCAATTTATGTTTACCAATGAAAGGTTTGTTTCGGAAGCTTCTGCTTTTCAGAAGGCTTTAAGCTGTCGCTCTCAGTGCCTGTGCTGTTCATTACCGAAAAAACAGCCTTCCAGAAATGCTGCATGAGGTGATTCCTTTTCCTTTTCTAAATTGCTGCAGAAGACCTGATTCTGCCGAAGAGCCCGTTTTCCTCGGAGGAGTAAATTGAGGGGATAAGATGAATTGGCTGCTGTTTAAAGTCTGTGTTTGTTTATATATTTTACAGCACAGGGAATAAACAGTAGTGATTGCTAATGGACTTTCTTGGACCTGTATATACATTCCATTAATTATACAAATATATAGATATATTCACACACAGAAGCACTTATATATGGCACGTGTTCTATAAGCATAATCAGCCAGCTTTGTATGTTGTATGATTACATTTTGCAGCCAGTCCCTGGAGCCTGAGGGTACCAGTAAGAACGTCTCCTTGAAGAGTGTTCTCCAGCACATGGAAGCCACCCCCAAAATCGTTCACTATGCAATACTGGGCGTGCAGAAGTGGAACAGCAAGCTGAATGCCAGGAGCACGAAGGCTCCGTTCTCCAGGTGCCACGTGCGTGACTTTATACTGCTCAACATAGACCTGACCCAGAATGTGCAATATGATCTGAACAGGTAGGCAAGACGTGCTGGTGCTGAAAGGGGGTGGCGTGACGAGCAGCTTGTCGCTGTGTTTTCTAAATGCTTTGGGGATAAATCAGAGGGTCCGGGCTGAGGTACACGATCACAGCACAGCGGTACACGCTGCGCCAAAAGAGCTGCCGGAGGGAGACTGTGAGGCGAGGCAAGGGAGGGCTGCAGAGGACTGAAGGGGCAGGGATCAAAGAAGAAAAGCTTCAGGAGAAAAAAATAAATGAGGAGGAGAGCAATAATAGAGGGAGGAGGCCAAAGTGACAGCAGTCACAGGAAGCGTGTGGAGCCTTTGTAAGAGGCAGGAGCCTGCTGTGTGACTGAGAGCAGGAGTGTAGGCAGAGGCTGAGCACTGCTACGCCACATGCCCTGAGGAGGGATTCCTGGCACTTCGCTCACCTCTCCTCCCTGTTGCCACCTGGTTTGGGACTTAAAGTGATGAACAGTTAACTTTCCGCTATAAACTTTCTTTTCTTCCCTTCCTCTTTCCAACTCCATCCTAAAGCATTTAAATAAACCACTGTTGTCATGGGGTTTTACCTCTAATTCTCATCACAGACATTGGGCTGGCAAAATCCAATTCCCTGTCCCCCTGATCGTGGCCAAGTGAGTTTGGAGTAAACCCTCTCTCTGGCCCTGGGGCATCTCCTGCTGCTATTTTCAGGGATCCCGTGTATTTGAGCGAGGAGCTGCAGCCAGCCAGTGCAAGCCAGGGTCTGGCATGGCTTGCAGAGCGCTTGATGTCACGTTCTCTGCCCGGCTGAATCATGAGATGGGAGTCAGCCCACAGACAGGAGCATCACATCTGAAGTAACGCAGGGTACGCGTTAGGTATCTGCTGCTCTGTCTCCCGCAGCCAAATATTTGTCCAAGCCCGTTTCTCTGGAGGCTGGACACTGCAGCGCTCTAAAATATGTCAACTCTAAAATACAGGGGAAAAAAAATAAATAAAAAAGAGAAGGGAAAAAAAAGGGAGGGGACGAAGTGCTCGGTGCCAGTACATGACGAGGGTGAGAGGCATGGCCAAGCTTGCTACGAGGAAGAAACCTGCAGGCATGCTGAAAAGTGAAGATTTGTTTTGTCTTTGGATTACCTGAAACCGCTTTCCTACACCGGGAACACGCTGAGGAAATGGTTCTTAGGAGCTGTGCAGAGAATTTGTACAGGAACCGTATCGCACTGTCTCCAGAAATCACTGCTAGGCCAGCTCTGATGCATTTTAGCCGAGGCTGTGTGAAAGCTGGCTTACTCCCAGCAGCAGCACAGCTGGTTTAGTCATCTTGTGTTTAATGTCCAGGTATTTCTGTGAAGATGTAGATTTTAATCTGAGGACCAACAGCAGTGGCCTGCTCATCTGTCGCTTCAACAACTTCAGTGTCATGAAGAAACATATCCAGGTTGGAGGACAAAAGGACTTCATCGTTAAGCCTAAAATCATGGTGAGTGTGTGTGTGTGCTCCCCCCTACACTGAGGGTAAAGTCAGGACCTGGTTACCTTAGAAAGAATGAATTTTTTAGCCCTTTATGTTTATTTAGGGCTTATTTGAAATCTAACATTTATAATCTGTGGTAGGGCTGCCACCTAAATAGAAAATAATAAATACATGGCTAATTATAAATTTTTAACAACAATTCTCCTGATCTATTAATGGTTTTACACTAAAACAGTTTTAAACTAAAAGAGGGGAGATTTAGATTAGGCATTAGGAAGAAATTCTTCACTCAGAGGGCGGTGAGGCACTGGCACAGGCTGCCCAGAGAAGCTGTGGATGCTTCTCTGCCATGGTGACCCCTTCCCTAACTGGATGAACTCCTGCAGAGAAGATGCACTTAGAGGGGGGGTTAAAAGTTGCTCTCCTTGGTTTTGTTGCAGGTTTCGGACAGCCTGGCACCAATAATGCCTCTTCAGTACGTCTGTGCCCCGGACAGCGAGCATACCTTGTTGGCAGCCCCATCGCAGTTCCTCCTGGAGAAGTTCCTTCAGCACGCGACGTACAAACTCTTCCCCAAGGCCGTTCACAACTTCAAGAACCCGGTGCTGGCCATTGACTGCTACCTGAACATCGGGCTCGAGGTACAAAACACACAGGGGTAACGGGGACCGGTAAACACCAACCTTCACTGCGACTCGTTCTTTAGGTTGAAAAACCCCTTTTGTGAACCCCCAGCACCACGGGTAGCGTTTGAAGATGCTGATGTAAAACATCTCTGGTGTTTGAGCTTGAAGGAGCTCTGGGGGGCTGGCAGTAAAACCTCCTTGCTGGGTGGTGCGGGCAGAGACCAGAGGGAGGGGGCACGTCCATCTTACGTAAATAATATTTCACATAGAGCAAAAGTCCTGAAGTGATGCCACTTTGCCGTGACAAAACTGGGTGTGCTCTGTAGCTTTCTGTACAGCTACCCACAGAAGTTTTCAGATCACTGTCACACCCATGTTTTTACAGCACGTTATCATCTGTGCTTGCTTTATCCTTGCAACAAGCTTGTTCTGGCTGAGAGTTTCTGATGCAACTCTTCTGGTGGCTCGCTTCACTGATGGACGAAGCTCTTTCTGTGCAGTGCTTCTCTCCATTTATTTACAGGCTCTTCTTTTTGTGAAATGGGCTTCTAGGGAAACTTTTTTTATTATTTTTGCAAGTGTATCTATAGATAGGCAGATGTAATTTTTGAATCCTTCAGTCAGTTTGAACAGGGTCTGAAGCAGAGGGAAAGCCCAACATGAGTTTTTTTCTGGCCTGTTTCACAGAGGTCAGTGGCAAGGCAGAGGAGAAACCCTTCAGTACAGGAAGCGTCACGGCACTGAAACGCGGGAGAGTCCCAGTGCTGGCAACCACTTGGCTGGCCACTGCGGCCAGCAAAAGACACGCGGCTGCACAAAGGAGCTGGCGCTTCGCCAGTTTCAGTGCCCGTGTAATTAGTTAACTAACGTTTGCTAACGGAGACGGGCTGCCTTTCTTTTCCCCTTCTGTTCCAGGTGGCGATATGCTACGTTAGCTCCCGCCCGCACTCGGTCAACGTCAACTGCGAAGGGGTGTTTTTCAGCGGACTTCTGCTCTATCTCTGTGACTCTTTTGTGGGCGCGGACCTCCTCAAGCGGTTCAGGTTTCTGAAAGGTAATCACCTTGCCCTGCTGCACAGCCTTGTTGCCTTGCTTGCCTGTGAAGCGGTAGCACGGAGGAATAGGGAACGGTTAGAAGAACAGACAGGTTCATTAAGCAGCTCCGTTTGCGGTTGCTGCTGCCATTGTGGAGAAGAAGCAGATGGATTGTTTATTTTTGGAGTGTAAAATGCTGCCCCTTTAGTAGTAAGCGCAGGCAATTGAACCTTAGCTAAGCTTTGATAAATCACGTTCATTATGTTATTATAAAGTGACATCATGTGCTCTGCTACAGTTCGTGCTCTCTGCTACAGTTGATACTAATGCCTTGTACTTACACTGCCTAGGGCAATGAATTGAGAAAAGACAGTTGTTATTGTACCGAGGATCTAACGTGCTTTTCCATTGAAGGTGCCACGCTGTGCGTCATATGTCAAGACAGGAGCTCGCTACGGCAGACGATAGTCCGCTTGGAGCTGGAGGACGAGTGGCAGTTCCGCCTCCGGGATGAGTTTCAAACTGCTAACAGCAGCGATGACAAACCGCTCTATTTTCTTACTGGACGCCATATATAAGCTTCGATAAGACACCAATAACAAAGAAAAAAAGAACTTTTTAAAAAAAAAAAAAAAAGTACAATCACTGTGGAGCAAAGTGCAACCAATATTTATCTAGACTTCTCTAAAGGATTCCCCAAAATTCTAAAGTAGGCTTTATTCCTAGGTATAAAATTACCACAGCAGTTACGATTTGAAGGATCGTGGATTCGCGTTATGTTCTCATCAGTCCCAACCGCTGGCACTAATCACACCGCCAGCCGAGGCGTAGGATCTAGGAAGAGGACGTGATTTGGTCAATGAAGAATTCTCTTTACCTTCAGCTGAGCTAGGGGAAGAGGCTGCTTTCCGCAGCTGCTAGCTTGAATGTGTTACAAGAAACTCAGCGCAGCATATGGGATTTATTGAAGATACGTGGAGGAGAGCCCGCTGTTTCTCTTCAGCTCTGTACTTCGGTACGGGAATACTCAGGGGTTTGAAACTACAATGTAACGTAGGTATTTGTATTAAAAGGAATAGTCTTGTTCTCTGTGCAGTGTTAGTTGAAGATTTGTAATTGTGTATGTATTGAAGCTGTCTTTGGCAAAATTTCCACAGGTGTTCTAAGTTTACTACTTAAACCTGAACAAATCAGCAGAGGCGTGGCAGGCACCGTGCACACAGGCGCTCCCAGCAGCGTTACTTCACCCGCTAGGTACCTTGGCTTGCTCGGTGTCCTCACGCAGCTCCAGCTGGCTGCAGGTGTAAGATCAGGTCTGTCCGTTCACGGCCGTAGGTGATTCAGGTGCCAGGAGGGCAGCAGTGCCGGGGCTGCACTGGGGAGAGAAAAGAAGAGTCCAACTGAATGAGAGCAGCGCGTACAACAGCTTAGGGGGGAAATCCTGAGGAGCTGGGGCTGCTCAGGAGAGATTCTGTCCAGAAGCAACCCCCACCTAGCACCGCCAGCCCCTCGTTTGGTTGACCCCTGTGCATAGTGGCTGTGGCCTGCGAGCTGCTCCAGAAAGAACACAGCATGGTACGATTCGGCTGTCAGGGTTGAAGCACACCAGTACGCTGTTTTCCTCGTGCAGTTAACCAATTGGTGTTTCCAGATCTTTCCAAAATAAAAATATCCCTGCACATCATAACCCCATTTATTAAAAAGTGCAGCATGTTTTTAGAAGAGGTTCAGGTACGTTCATCTAATCCCCCCAAACCTAACACATCTTGCTTTATCCTTGACCTACAACTCATTGGAGAAGGACCTGCCAAAGCTGCATTTTTTTTTAAACAGTGTCAATTGAGCAACTTCTTTATCTGGTGAAAAGGTGTTTACAAATGGGAAAAACAACATATATTAGACTGAGGCTAAAGGAAAATGGGTTGCATATAAATGTCTTAATGTAGCTTCACTCTGATGCTGTACATTTGGCAAATTTCATGTGAACAACCCAGTTCTGTACATTTATATTTTCCTTCAGACACAACCTGCCTTATATTTAACACTTGGAAGATGTAGGAACGCACACGATGCTTCTCGAAGCTTTTGGTACGCAACTGACTGCGTTCCAGTGTTTCTGGTTTTGCCAGAAGGGCTGCAGGACACCCCGAGTCTCAGTGTGAAGCGTGAGGTACTGAGCCGTCAGGAAAAGGTTCCCTTTTGTTTGTGTATTTGATGTTTGCACTAAGTTCTTAAAAGTCCAGGTGCTGAGACTACTCTGGCGAGTTAGCCCTCTGGTGAGGCAGTGCAAAATTGTCCTGAAGGTTGAGCACGAAGTCAGAACGTCAGCGTATTTGCCTTCCTTTACCGAGGAACAGTAAACCAGTTTCCTTACCTCTCTCTCTGCCATGCAGAAGCAAGGAGCTTTATAATGGAAAAGAGGATAGATACTAAGAAGCTCAAACCCTGTAGGCCTGGCCGGTTGAAAACTTTTAACTTGTTGCCTGTGAATTCCTGGAAAGGATACTGTTATTTGACATCTGGGTTATCGTTATTCCTTTTTCGGTTTAAGCCTCACCATCAAGGCCATTCTTATGAATGTATTAAATTGGCCAGCGTTATATTTTTCCTGTAGATGTTACTGTCTATTCGCAGGTTAAATTTGAATGTAAACTAAGATTTAAAGAATCATATTCAAATGCTTTTTGCTTAACTTATGTAATTGCTTTTTGTGACTTTTGGAGGAGGGTTCAAAACGTTGCTTTCCTAGTGTAAAGTTTTCTTAACCAAAAACTTGGTGAATTTAGCTTCACTAGTCAGTCTACCTCATGTTATTGTTTATGAACTGAAACTGTCTGAAGTTGTGGCTATGGTATGTTTATAATGTGCTTTCATTAAATTTGAATATATTAAGTTACCATTTAAGACTGCCTCTATTTTAACTGTTTGCACCAGACAAAGTTTATGTTGTTGTTGTTTTTTTTTTTTAAATGCCTTAAAACGTAGTGCTTATACCGGAGAAACTCACAGCATAGTGCTACACTGAGTGTTACTTGTTACAAAAAGGTTAGTTCAGCATCCTGCCAGTCCTACGGATTTTTCAGGCTGGGTACCTGTGATCTTAGAGTTCCAAAATTAAAAAACCACAAATGTTTAAATTTCACCTGAATCTTACCCATCCCACAGTATGGTTTTTAAGCCATTTTTCAAGTATGAACTTACTACCTCCCATCTTACCTCATAGCAGGTTGCTACTGAGCCAGAGCTGCTGGGAACTGACCGTAAGCATGCAATGCAAACGCGTTGTCAGTCAGGTGATTCCGGTCCCAAGCAGGTGAGATGCAGTGGCTGCTTTCCAAGGAGCACTTCCAAACGCCCAGCAGCTGCCTTTAGCTGCTAAGGTAATCTCTCACAGAAACGAAAGTATAAAACACACCGAAGATTCATTCACACTCGGTATCAATACAGAGTAACTTTAGAAAAAGCTATCAAGAATTTTATTTTCAATCTATCTACATTATGTACAGATCAAGAAAGGCCACAGCAGTTTTTCAACATACAAACCCTTTAAAAGAGGAGAGCTTTATGAAGGAGCGACAAGTATCCAAGTGAAGTCCGCTAACAGAGGTATATACTCAGTACAGCACTTGCAGGGACACCAAGAGCACACCGCTCCGTGGGGGTTTCATTCCACCTCTGCGGGAGACGGGAGGTAAAACGAGTTTCCCCGCAGCCATCACCCAGGCTGCCCTTACACCCGGCCGTGCGCAGGATGCATGCCAGGAGCTCAGGCTTGGACTCTGCTGCCTCACCCACCCGCGGTGTTTAAGCACTGGTATATCACCACGTTAAGAACTTCAGCAGGTACTCATCAGTGAGACTATAGTCTTTGCATTTTAGTTTACAGTCCACTATGAACAATTTTCTGCTGCATGTAAACATGACTAACTAGATAAAATACAATCAAACTTCTGTAAAAGTTAATAAAATATCTTTCTTTTAAAAAAACAAAGTTAGCCTATTACTGCATTGTTTACAATTTTAATAAAATAGTACAACCTTTTGGTTGTTACCAGTCCTGAGTTCACGGTAAGAAAAATGGCCCTGGCTTCTGCGTAAGGTCTGCACCGATTCAGTACATTTTGGCAGAAGTCTCCCGATAAAAAGGGAATTCCTTCAGAAGCAGTTAAGTCTGATGCTGTCCATTGAGGAAGTTGTATACTAGGAACTGGCCGGTGCCACAGTACTGCGTCGCAAAGAGTTTTCCATCAGGAGTGGGGTCGGAGAAAGCAATTTCTTCTTTACTTAAGTATGAGCCATATATGAAGTTGCTCCTGTTTGGAAGAAAAAAAGAACACAACACATTAATCACCCTCAGGAAATAACGCAAGAGTATTTATGCTATTAGGCTACAACCCATCAGAAACCTCCATTTATATTCGCTATATCCTCTTTCCAAATGGTAAAAGGAATCATTCGTGCTAGGAAGGTTTTGGTATCTTAAGAAGTGTTTGTAGAGGGCAATTTCATCCGAGTTGCAACAACAGTTCAATTTCAGAGCTTAAAAGAAGGTCTGAAATCATTCCAACTATTTCTTCACAGAAAAGACACTGCTAGAACTATGGGGCTACAATCACCAGGAATGAAAATGTAAGCTGCAAAGCAGTTAGGGTCCTGACTGAGGGGTCTCAACAGACCAGATGAAATTTCAAGTTTCTAGTTTGAAGAAACAAATAACAAATAAACAAAACATTTGACATTTGGATAGAGCACAGCTTGGATTAATTTAGGACGTTTAAGAACATAGCACAAAATTCCTAAGTGATACATTTTCAATAGCGATTACATGAAGATTCGATCTAACTTCATGAAAATATCACATACATGTTCTATTCTTACTTGAAGGTAGGAAAGAATCAAGGATACCACTGTATTTTTTTGGATGGCTATGTGAGCAAAGTTAGAAAACTGATCTCAGGCTTTAAGACCTTGGTGATGGGAAAAACAAAATAAACTTCTTTGGAAACAGAAGAAACTCCCAAAGTTACCTTTTTGAGTTCTGGTAAAATATACTTGCAGGTACTTGCAGAGCAAGTGTTAACACCTATCATATATGGACATCTCCATTACATCTTGAGGAAAAGACAACAGCAACAAAGTCTTTTTTCAATTATTATCAGCTTTATTGCCTTCTCAATAGTATATTACTACCTTTAGGAAGATGATTTTGGAAAATACCAGTCAAGACAGTCTGAGGACCTATTTATGTATTGCATTGTGTATTTTTGACTCCAAGCGTTGCAAGCTCAAGTGAAATGGAGCAGACGCTCTCAAAGTGAACTTAACTTCTGCTAGGATACCTTCAACATTTTGAAGGCGGGATTTAGCTGGCTACCAGAATCATCCTGTTCATACTGCCTTTTGCTCAGGGAGACACTGAGGCTGAAGCTTCACCAGCAGCTGAGCAGATCCAACTGCTTACTGCCATTAAAAAGCAGGCCTTGCTCCTTTACGTCGCCTTCTGCAACTTCCTGCGCTCCCTCCCTCACACCAAACCCAGCGCACATTCAGCCTTTCTGCAAACCAGCTAACTGGGCATCAAAAAAGAGCTCTTTTGGGTGAACCTGCTTTCTACTACTTAGCAAATTAAAAATGATCTAGTGGAAGGCTAAACGAGCACCAGAAAACTGTAAAAGGTGAGGTGCAGTGCACAGCTAAGAGGAGAACTGACACCTCTTCTTGATAGCAGTAACAATCCATTAAAAAGGACTCCAAGGATCCTTTAGAGCTGTGACTGAGGGAACAGCTCAAGCATTGCTCTGGGAAGAAGTCCTTCCAGCATAAATAGTTTATAGGATACTACTGAATACACGGATTAAAAATCAGCCTCCAAAAAGAAAAGCACCCCAAAATCATCATGGTAATATGCTTATCTGAATCCAGTTCTACAGCTGATAGTTCAGACAGAACGTGACCTAACAGGAAATTTCGAGTCACTGCACCAGCCATTTGGATGCATTTATCTTGCTGTGGAACAGCTTTGCCAGGCTCTCCAAATAGCTGAGAGTGTGAGGACTGGCAGACACACGAGCGTCCCTGTGCCACAAACTCCAACAGGATGAGGCTAGCCAGGCAGCTGGCACAAACCTGACAGCCCAGCAATAACAAGAGTTGGGTAGTTTTACACATCACTCAGGACAGGGAGTCAGACTTCTAGGAAATGTCACTAGAAGAAAGTATTTTAATGTTTAGGAGTTTCCAGAGAACAGGGGAAAAAAGAAAAAAAAGAAAAAAAGATGAACAAAGGTTTGGAGATTCAACATTTTTAACATTTGTCTGAACAGCAGTGTGAATATTTGTGTCCTTTTATGCATCTAGTACTTAGTCCTCAGCTGAATACACTCATTACAAGCTACTAAATCTCTATGGAAGTTAATGTTACAGAAGTCTCAGCAAACCTGAGCAAAGCCAAAAAAATAAAAAGGTTAAAACTATCACTGAAGTACGGCTGTTAGCCACTTGACTGTATCAAATAGTTCTGGGTACGTGTTTCTGCTCTTTTCCCTTTGCTACCTCTACGGAACAGACACTTGGCCAATGATTAGGTCACAGTCCTTAACACTGTGACCTTAGATACTCTGACCAAAGACAGTCTCACTTCCTCCACTCGTAATTACCTCAGAGGAATTTACCCAAGCTCATCTGCAGTCGGCTAGGCTGGCTCATTACAACTGCACTTAGCATAAAGGTTACTGTTAAGACAACCTGCAGAACACTGAGTTCAGTTAGTTACTGAACACCACAGAACACTGGAATCATCCGCTGTGCTCACCTCTACATTGCCAGTATCGCTGGAAATGTAAAGATGCAAGCCTGAGACCCAAACGAATGCAATAAATCTCTTGGACTCCAGTCCATCAAACTCATATAACCAAGGAAACATTTCTGGTATTACCTGAGACACTCTATCATCCGAGAAGCAATCTTCTTTCGACGCATCATGCTGAATACCCATATTCGACTAATCCCGCAAATAGCAGGTTCTGGTGACGTTGAACAGCACCATGCTTTCTGTCTTTCGAATATGACTTTTTCATTTTCTGAACTAACTTCTGGAACCTTCTCTTCTATAACTCTGTAGCCCTGCAGGTGACGTCAAAATATGTTACTATATAAAAGCATCATTAATGATTAAATACAATTCTTGTGTAATATATTTCAGTTGAACATACATACATGTTGAACGCCTCACCAAAAAGAATGCATCTGTCTAATTTGATTTCTGTTGACAATTTCAGAATTGAAATATAAGATAAACAATTTAACCTCACAAAAAAAAAAACCTAAATCTTATCTGATTTAAAATAATATCAACAAAGAAAATCTAATTCTTATTACCCCCTGTCATTAAAGTGTCTGTACTTATTTGCCAAATGGCTAGTCTCAAACTCTTAAGTAATTCTATAGTTTCAGCATGTCTGAAGAACACAGTCACCAAGCACCAAATTTAGAGGCTACCTTTCTCCAGTTCAATAACTTACCCACTGGATATGCTCTGCAATTAAACAGCCAATAACTTTTTTGTCATTAGAAATAAAAAGAAGAGTTTTCGTTCTAGAGTAACACATGAGTGGAGCTTGCTGAAATCCCAAGTCATTGTCTACCATTTCTCTAATTTCTTCAACCTGTCAAAATAAGTTGAAATGCTGCATAAGAAACACGTGTATAAATATATATTTTTACAAATATACATTAAAATTACAGATTTACAGAAACACACTAAGTTATCTAGAACACCAAAAACTATTCCAGAAGTTAAGGATTATTGGAAGGAATGTGCAACACACAAGTCCACATAAATTTTCCTTAAATTATACTTGTCTGGAAACATGAAGAGCAGAAACCTCTAAATCAGCTTCCAGTAAGTCCAGACTCATTTAGCCAAAGGCTAACAGGGAGGATGCACATTATCAAACTGTGGACTCTGGTATTTTAGCCAGAAAATGAGGTCTATACAAAACGTTAAACAAGTGTAGTGGAAGGTTTTCAGCTGGTTATTTTTAAAGTCTTGAAATAATGAATCCATTAAGGGTCTTGAGCAGATGATAGCAAGCACAGTGCCAAGGGGTTTGCATAAGGGATCACGCATGTGTTTGCTGAAACGGAATGATTAGCTGTTGCCTCCTTCCTCGAGCTTTTGGCTCTTCCGTTAGTTTGTAAAGCTTAACTGGAACTCAAAATTTCAATGTTTAGTTTAAAATGTTTAGTTAAAGAAGTTTTAAACTTGCTAATGCAAGTTTAAAAGAAACTTATGAACCCCAGCATGAATATAAAGAAAAGCTTACGCTTGAGCTGAGGTTTTATTGGGGGAATCCTATACCTGTAACCAGGCACTGAAACATCTCATCACTTACAGGAGTCCGAAATAAATGTGGCCTTTTCTATGCGGTGCATTAAATGGCATAAGTGTCTTCAACGCATGTTGTAGTTACATTACTAAAACAATACTGGAATTACTGATGCTTTGAATATAGAAGATTAGCGGTGATCAAAGGAAAATTGTTTTCAAAACATGCTTTTAAAGTAATTTCAAAAATTCCTGGTATCAGCTACTCTCTTTTCTCATCTAACCTTCATGCACCAGTCATTTAATGACAATTCAGATTAAACAATTTGAAACATTATGTCACCTTTCTTAAAGTGCTGTTCCACAGCCACAGCGCTGACCACTGTAGATGCTCTCAACTTTAACCATGCAGGATTACAGAGAACTCTGTCCTAAATGACTTCATTTGCTACAGCTTTCTTTTCCTCTGCCCCAATTAGGTATTTTACGCTTGGTTTTGTTTCTTCCTCAGTCATTTTAGTAAAAAAAAATAAAAATAAAAAAAAAATGCAACTACATGCAAAACTTTATACTGATGTAATACTAAAATTCAGACAAAGCCACCAGAAAAACTAAACTTAGTAAACAAACTTATCTGCATTAAATACCGTAAGAAAAGCCATAGATTCTTTTTTCAATATGGCAACTTAGAAAATTCTGTTTTAGTCTAAAGAAAACCCACTGCAGTCACAGCATCTCAGGGAATCAATTAAAATTCTTGACTTACACAATTAAAATGTTAAAGCTTACAGCTTGCTAATTTCAGGAAAACCAGAAACACATTAAAACACATAGATTGGAGTAGTACAACCAACAATAAAAATGTTTTAATTACTATCTGGAGCACAAGCCATGGAATAGCAGAATAACTCAGGTGGAAAAGTACCTCGAGAGATTCAAGCTCCTGCTCTAAGCAGGTTCAGCTATGAGATCGAACCCTGTGACTCAGGGTTTGAAAACCTCCCCAGACAGAGCTGCCCAGCCTCCCTGGAGCAGTACAGATGTGCTGTGGGACAGTCATCTCCAGGTGGCCCTGCTTGAGCAGTGAGGCTGGACCAGAGGTCCTCCAGAGGCCCCTTCCAACCTCAGCCATTCTGTGAGTGCAGTACTGTGAGAAAGTACTTCCTGGTCACAGCAAATCAGCAGCAGAATGTGAGTCAGTGCCATACTACTGAAAAATGGAATGCCATATTAAGAGGTACTAACGCAGGCTAGCCAGCAAGATGCTTCTGCTCTACAGCCCGGCCAGTGTACTGTGCTCAGATTTAGATGGTGAGTTTCAAAAGAGACACGAGATATGGCACAGATGGAAAGAATCTAGTGGACAGTGTGACAATGATTAGAGCTCTATAAAATGATATTTAAGAGGGTAAACTGAAAAACAGCACACCCTTTCAATCTTCTTAAGGCAAAAACAACAGTTTGTTCAGGAACACAGAAGCTGTTGCAAAAAGGAAAAGAAGGATGTTACCTACAGCTGGGGAAGTACAACTTCCATGAATGAGCTAAAATTGCAGCGTGGAGATTCTGTTGGACATTTAGGGGAAATTTGTGAAGCACTGCAACAAAGCCTCAGGAAGTTATTTAAAAAAAGCAGAAGTTTTAGAAAGTTATCAGATGCATCATAACCAGAGCTGATCCTGCTTTGCACAGCGGAATGGAATAGATGACTGAGGCCACTTTCTAACTGAATCTCTTTTTAGCCAAAAATCATCTAGGAAATGGTGCAGGTATTCACGCTGTGTAATAAGATCAATACATTTCAACCTGTTTAAATAGAGTAGATTTTTTTTTTTTATTATTATACAAAATATCTGGCAGACATTCCGTATATTAAAAAAATAAATTAAAATTCATTTGGTTGATGCTGTTCCCACCCCTGCTTTCCGTTCTAGCTCAGACCCATCCCCCTATGAAGGGTGCAGCAGTGTGTAGGAGTGAGAGCTCTGACCTGTTTGTGGAGAAAGCTACAGAACCACATCAGTTTTGAGTCCTTCAACTGCTCCCACATTAGTTCTACAAATTTTACATCCTCATTACTCAGAATAAAATATCAAATAACAAAATAAGACAAACAAGTCCAGTCCTTTTCACCATACCTTTTTAAGTGCATATTTTGGGTCATCAGGAAGAACCATTATTATCTTCCCATCAGGATATTCAGCCAGAATTCTCTCCTTTTTCCATCCCTAAATAAAACAAAAATTTATCTAAACCATACACAAGATGTACCTTTACAAACAGAAATTGCATATTATTGTTCTAGACACTGAACTTAGGCAGAGACTTTGAACTATTTAGCAGTTGTTTTGCTAGTGAAGGAAACTTCAGCTAGCTTTTTAAAATGAGCACAATAGATATAATAAGATCTTATTTATAGTACAATACAACAGCCTAACTATAACTAGAAGCAATTTAGCAAAGTGTCTTATTTCCCAACTAGATTTTTCCCCCAAGGACTGCAGTGCAAACTGAATTTTAAAACTGAAGTAGCAAACTCGGCTCACATAACTGATCTCCAAACCTAGGTAATATTTATTTTCCAGAGTCCAGTGAATGGAAAAAACCCTAAGTTTTATTGAAAGATTTCTTTTTAACATAGTTACCTCCACAAATACACACTCAGTTTTAAAGTTTGGCATGCGAAAGACCTCCAGGAGGTTCTAAGTGAACTGATTGGCATGCAGTTGCCCAAAATGTAAGGAATAGTTTATTTTGTTACTGATCATAACTAATAAAGCCACAAGAAGGATACTATAAAAAAAAAATTTATAACTACCTTCTAAGAATCTAATGGGGAAGGAGGCTACGTTGTGTGTATCTGAAGTATAAACATACTCAAAAAAATAGAGGTAATTAACTCTTCTTCAGATCCACACTCGTGGTGAATAATGAGCAGTACCTGCATGGAAAAAAACAAAACAAAAAAGCCACTTAAATCTAGTAAGATGGGACTGGTAGATATTAGAAATCAAGTTGCTTTGACGGGACCTAAAAGTACTGAATGCAGAAGTAACTTCAGCCACTGAAAAGGCTGATCTACAAGTCTAACTCAAAGCAACTTTAAATAAAAAAGCCTTTGAAGAAACAATATTGATGGAATAATTCTCATTGAAATCTGTACCTTTCCACAAAATAATGTTCAGCTAAAGACCAAGCAATGGAATTTGGCACTGAATGAATGCCATATAAACTACCACAAAAAACGTCAAACTTAGGTGTTACAACACTTGATCTGTATCTCAATGTAATCACACTGATTTTAATCCCTTACCCCAAACAAGTCATGGAAAGAATAATTTTAGAAATTCACCTGCTTGCTGGTAGTCTTGGAACTATTTAAGTACAAGTTTAGCACCCAGCAAGGGAACAGTTGCAACACAGATACCATTTAAATCCTGCCTGCCTTTCTGCTCAGTAGCAGTTGCACTAAATGCCAAGACAACTACTAGAATTTGTATTATGATCTAAAAATGAAGGGCAATGACCAGCAGCCTTACAGTATCCATGAAAGCAGAGAAGTGCCATTGGTGGTACTGTGACACGTGCTTTGATTCTGTGAGAAAAGGCACAGAGTTTGCCTCTCCAACTTCAAACGCCATCCTCTCTCCATTTTTTGTCTTTCACTGCCTTCTGGCTACCTGTTTGCCCTACAAAAGCTTTCTACGGCCTACTTTAAACCACCTGTGAGCATCACTCAACATGCCTGCAGAGAAATAAAACATGTCTGACAGTCCTTCCTTTACAGTATCCAGAATGGTGCAGGCCTAATGCCGAAAATTCTACTCTAAATTTGAAGCTACGGTGTTCTGTTGACCTAGCAGCCAGGCATTTCCAACAAAACGTAGTCTGTTCAGAAACATTTTCTATTACCACCAGACCGTTGTGATATGTTTAAGCAACAGCCTATTAGCAGAAGTCTAAATATGATTCAGTAAAAATGCAATTAATTGGGAAGATAAAATTACTCTAATACATATAACTTATTTTTATTATCGTCTGCCTATTTATTTTCTTAAGTGATTATCATTATATCATTATAACATCAGACCACATTCACAGGAAGGGCAACTTCTAAATTCAAGTACTTTGAAATTTATTCAGAAATGTATCTTTTAGATGAAGTTCTTCAAAAACTTCCTGCGAACTCTAAGCTCATCCAAAACTTTCAGTTCATTTGGTTTACATCGGAAAGGGCATTTTCAACCCTTATACCTTTGTTTTTGATGCAGCTTTGTGTACTTCAAACAAATGAACTAATATTTCATCTATCTGCTTTGCTTTTTCAGTATCCTTACTGTTCAGTCTTAGTAAGGAATGAACTGCGCTTCCTTTAAACCAGACTAATGGAAATAATGCACAAGATTTGTCACTGCTCTTTCATATTCTAACATCAAAGCTTTTAAGGAAAATGTTCTATAGCTTCAGCTGGGACAGATCCTATTAAGTATCTACAATACATCAAATGCACTTTAGTACCAGTATCTTCCATGTGGTCAGAAGATGATTTCCCTTAACACACTTATTAATTTAAGAAAAAAAAAAGACTTGAAACAAAACACAACAACCTGAAAGGTATTTCAGTCACTGAGAACTAAAGTAGGACTCCTTAACTCAGGAGTCATTACTACCGGAAGAAACAAAAGCATTGTATCTGCAAGGTATTTTATAATCTTCTACTACAGTGTCAAAAAATTGTTCTTCCCTTTCTTTTTGCTTGCCATTACTATAGGGCACTGGGACTTTTTGTTGCACAAGGCGCCCAAGCATTCATGTACATTGCTTGTGATACACCAAGTTGAAAGGAAAGCTGGTGTTCCTGTCAGGACACATGTTCGGCAAGGCCTGGAGTAAAAGTACGTGGCTGCACCACCCTTCCCTGACGCTGGAAGCCTGTGCTTAACAGCAGGCTACCTGTAAGTAGCTGTAACGTGGCTCCTATAAACCTCATCGCCACAGGTAGGCAGAGCAGTGCCACAGAGCCCTATCGTGTGTGGTAACAGCTGCAGTGCCCTCCTCCTCGCCATCTCACGGCTGCTTATCCTACCGGTACTTCATATAAAAAACATGCCCTGAAAAGCTAACTTGTTTTTTAATCTGAGTGTTTCAAACTATCCTGTACCTTTTCCTCCCAATTCATACAAGGCTGTGCTTGCTTATTGAAGTGCAATGGCAATAAAATTACGAAAGGAAAAAAAGTAATTCAGAAAAAGGACAATAGAGCGTGGCAGTTGCTACTGCACCAGGACACAGCAGTATGGACAATTAGTAATTACAACTGTGGCGTGCAGTGCAGTGCTTTCACGGGCTATTATATATGTATGTAACAACCAGTGTAGAACACAGTGGGAAAGATGGCTCCAAAAGCACTGCAGCTGATATGTCAGGTGCTCAGTTTCACACAAAATATGCTCTGCTTATAGTTTAAGATATAGTTTGTGTCTTATGCAGATATGTCTTTAAAAATACTTAAATAAATTAGAAGACATTGAAGACTGCTTGCACAATTCCTTGTTTTAAAAGTCCTTATGTAAGAGTAGGACAAATTTCAGCAAATCTGCTTTTATATATGTTTTTGTTTTTTAATAGGTATGTGTGTATGTATGTCATGGAGTAGAGACAAGCCAGAACTATTTCCAAAATGAATACATATAGATGAAAACTGGTGTATTTTTCTTATATCATTTTTTCCTCAAAAAACATTGAAGAAGTGAGGAAAACTGAGTTAATAGGGTACCATTTTTGATATTAGGACTAAGAAAAACATTTGTAAAATGTTCTTCTCCTAATAATCAGGTTTATTATGAAATGTTATGATAATTTGCAGCAGAGAAATGGGCCTACTGCATTCTTCTTCCTGACTTTTTCATCAAGTTACAGATGTTCTGTCGTTACTTCCTCCAAGTGTAATGTGGAAACTGAAGTTTTGACTGCAGAATGCATTAAGATCCTTGGACGTAACCATTGGTTTAATTCTGTTAAAACTAAGATTCTTACAGAAGATAACTAATGGTTAAGAACTTTATTTGAAATGTTATGTTTTATTTTGCATACACGTATCAATTTCAGAATTAATGCACATCAAGAGAAGCATCAAATTTTAAGATGACATGAAATTCACCACATCTTCAAGCCTCACAGATAGGCTTGGATGCTGTTATAGCAGAATAGCTACTTAAATCTTAGACAGTTAAGTCATTAGCCCAAACAACAGCTTCTCCCAATTTTGTTCAGCTCAAGATATTCTTAACTAAGAGGATGAGCTTGAAATACAAATATATTAACTGCATTCACCTCAGGCACCTGGATCCACAGGCATTTTCTAACTTAAATATTTGTCTCTGCAACTTAAAAACCTCATTAAAAACATTCTGCTCTTTAAAAAATTTGCTGAGATTAAAGTGATGGTAAGTGGTGTTACAAAGATAGCTAGATTTGTATTTATTTATTTTTTAAACCAAAACTGAAACACTTATCCCTCCTACAGTTTTACCACTGGAGTTAACATTGGTATGTACATAGTCATGCAATTGCAAGCACGTTCTAGAATGGCATATTTTTTTCTGGAGATTTTCAGATGTCTGAAACCAGAAGGATAGTGAGACAGACTCCTATATTGTCTATGGTAGTGGATCAATCTCACACTGCCCTATTCCTGCTCCAGGACTGTCCTCGACTACCTTACCCTCTTGCTCTTTCAGTTACCACGCTTCTGTCAACAGAGAATGATACCCTTCAGGAAACTCATAGCAGTCCTTGCCAATATCCTATTCCCACATTTAGAAAGTGCCATTATACTTGCCAAATTCTCTCTCTCCATATAATGCCCACAACTTCCTTTTTGTCTCTATCAGCCATCAGTGACAAAGTGTGTAAAGTGTGTTTTTCAATATCATCTCCTTGTCCTACCTCTGAAGACATTATAGTATTTTTAGAGATATCTAAAAAGGATTTTTTAATAAAGGTTTAAAAAAAAAGTTTTAAAAATATGTTCTGTTGAAGAGAATAAGGTTTATTATTTATGTGCAGACTATCTTCTGGCCACTCAGTACTTTGAAAAAATAAAGGCAAAAAAAACACAAGCTTTATGCAGGCAGGCTAGACACAAACAATTATGAAGTCCATTTTCACAGTTCACAGCAAGAGAAGCTCTAGTGTGATAATGTACACAGCCATCTTCTTGTGATTCAGTGAAATGAATCATCAATAAAACTACCAGGCACGTAACAAGAGACACTCAACAGGGAGAAAGGCTGACACAAGTCTTCTCAAGTCTGACTGGGACTGCATCACATGGCATGAAGAATGTCAATAACAGGAGAATGAAAGATGCTTAGAAAACATTTCAAAATGGCCTCCAAATCAACAGCAATGACAAGTGTGTTAACTACATAAAAAACATCCAGAGACCTAATGTAGTAAGATCCCAAGGTCACCTGCATCAAACTAAGATCTTCTCTAGTACAATTTTTAAACTGCATGATGTTACTGTCCCATTAACACTTTGTGTCAGGGAAAGGAACACAGCCCTATTTTCAATACAGTAACTCTACATATAAATCTTTAGAAACCAAGCAAATCTCCAAATCATCCTTCCAAAAATCCTCACTGTGAACCTCCTACCAAGCAATCATTCTTCTGGTATTTCTGGGCAACTAAGAATTAACAGATAGAGACATGGTGTACCGATTCACTGGCAAGAAGCTTTATCTACAATTCAAATTATTTTTTAAGAGGAGGTGAGAATGTTTCCGTCATAGACATTACTAAAATCAAAAAAGAACCACCAACTATGGGTCAAATGATTAATATTAAAGATGTATCTACTTAGCAAGGCAGAAAACTGAGTCAATGAAAATTTTATAAGGAAAAAAAACAGAGATGAGGATTTAAAGACTCATAAGGCTCCTTCCTTTGTGTTATACACCAGTTACCAGCTACATCTTCACTCCACAGCATTCCGTCATGAAACACAACTAGACTCCTAACAGATTCAGAAATACAAATGTTTACTCACTGAACTGACAATACAAACAATTTGACTGAATAAAAATTGTGAAGTTTTAACAAGATACCTAGCAGCTGAGGAAACATTTGGTGTACTTATAACAAAGGAAACTTTCTCTAACTTATGTATAGTTATTTACAACTGTTTTAAGGAAGTCTGCTCTTTCACTTTTTTGTTAATCATGCTGTTACTCTAGACTTACATACATGTAAGAAATTTCAGCTCTTCCAAGCTCCAAAATATTCAATTTCAAATTTCAGTGCAGCTTCCTTCCACCACGTGAACCTAGCAGCTTTAAATAACTACTGAACTCATATGCCAGCTTCTGTCCAGAAGAACTAACACCATCTTCTATGACTTATCTTTACAGCTCCAGTAACATTCAAGATCCTAAAATACTTGGGGTTGTGGGGAGAAGACAAACAGGAATATTATGAAAAAACATTTCTGCCCAGTCTCATCCTACAATGTAGTTACTGCACATCAGAAAAGATCTTTTAAGATGTCTGGATTATTCAGCAAAAACTAACCAAGAACAGAACAAATACCAAAACTATTTACTAGATAGTTTCAAACACTTGAGCTATGAAGATATATTTTTGTATTTATGAATCATGGGATAAAATTGAGCTTGAGATTTAAGAGTAGCCCAACTGCCATTTGGCACGTACATGAAATGAATTGGTGGCCTCAGTTCAGTTATCCTGGAGGTCTTATCTACTCGAGTGTAGAGTACTGAAGGTAACATGTGTGATAAAGAAAATAGACTTTGTGGATTCTGTTCTGGATTTCAGACATGTGAACAGATATTTCCTGAAAGTCTTGTAATATCAGCTACTGTGAAATAGCTGATTTTACACCATCCTTAAAATTGTAGAAGGTTTTTCAAATCTGTGTTTTAATATGACAGATACTCAGCTATAACACATATAATGAACCTATAGAATAATATTTTAAATTTATATTTAAAGATTACAATCACACTACTAATTTGGTATGTGATACACTATGACGTTGTATCAACTGGATTGCTAGGCAGCATCTCTATTAATTACACATAATTAAGACAAATTTAGAAGTCATCTAACATTACACGATTACAAAAACAGTCAGCTCTTTATCTGACAATTAATCCAACTGCTGCAAGAAGCAGCCTGTATTTAGCGCTTTCAAACAGTAACATTATTTTGTCTTCCTATCACCACCACGTCCCCATCCCACAAGACTAAGGAACTGTAAAAGATAGAATACAAAAGTAATGCAACATCACTATCCTACTGAATACCTTTCTAAGTGATGTATAGTCTGTCTGCTATGGCTTTGGAAACTATTTCCAAAAGTGGACTTGTGGCCTCCTGTGATATTAATTTATTACAGCACAACAACATAATAATAGGAATTGTAACTAGTACACAGGAAGAAAAGAATTTTTTTCTTACCACATATTTTACGGCACTTATGAACTGGTTATGAAAGAGCAGGTGTTGGGTTTCATCCTCCGGATTTGAAGCAGTGTAAAGCATTCCACAAATATTACAGGAAATAGCACCAAATCTCTTCTGTCCTGCATCCTATTGAAAAAAAGGAAAAGAAAAAAAGTTATTTGTCATTTCCAAGCACAGTAAACAAACTTCAACAGAGCTTCCGCCTAATAAGATACGCCTGTTATAAATGTATAAACAATCTTCAGTAAAATCAACACAGAGGCTAAAATGGAGCGGAACACAAGAATAAGTACAGAATTTAGAATTCCATCTTCTGAAAATCCACACAGCCTCAAAAGAACACAAATCACAAAGGAAACAGTAACCAACATCAAAATTAAGCCTTCTCCTTACCACATTATAAAGAACCAACTTCTCTTTTACTTCAAGAAATTTTAAAAAGTAACTCTTCCGTTGTTACGCTGCTTGCAGTGAATATAAGCATCTTTCATACAGAAAATAAATGAACCACATCTAGACCCACACTATTTGGTGTTCTCTATAGCTCTGCTGCTGCTTGTTCTTTTGGCTGTTCTTTTTGAGGTAAGCCATCTTCCTGAATGCTTGGAAGGCTACCATACATAACAAACATTACAGAAATAATCATTAAGACCAGCAATATGTCAGCAACTGTTGATCACATTTTTATAAAAAACAGGTGTTTCAAGGCAATCAAATAGCATTATGATTGTTTTAAAAACCTCTCTCCCCATTACTTTATAGTTTGTACAGATTAAAAGCCTCATATTTAAGATATTCTCAGGACTTAAGTCTTCACTCTTAATTGGAAGCTGGTAACTATCATGTTTTAGTTGCTATCTTAATAGTCCATGGCTTATTTTTCATGTACTGGATAGCAGCTACAACACAAACAGAAGATCATATATTTACTCGTAACCTTTGTGTTATTCTCCTACTCTATAACCAACTATTACCAAAGTAAGGGCACTACTCAGTACCTATTGCTTTGTGATTTAGTCATTAAAACAGTACTATCAGCTTGCAAATATACTCAGATTGAGGAGTCAATGCCTAATAAAGAAGGAAGTCCATTGTAGAAAGCGCTCCTTTGCAAAGAGCTAAAGAATACCAGTTAGACTGAAGTCTCTAGCTAAAAATGCATGTCTGAAGGTATGGCTTAATGTTCCAACACAGTTTTATTTTTATTTTTTATTTTTTAACTACATTTGGATGTTGAGATTATGAAAGCAACAGTAAATGTCACTTTTAATCTATTTTAACATGTAACAGTATTGTATGTTTCAGGGTATAAAATTGCTATAAAAACAAAACACTTGCCACTTTGTTTTGTTTTAAAGGAAACTGACCTCTACACCAAATCAAAAGTACACAAATCCACAAGAAAACTTATCACCTGAATTTAATTTTGATTTCTAATAGTTGATTTATTCACAATCAAAAAAGCCCACTTTACAGATAAAACCATTTTGTAATACTGCAGAAGCATTTACAAATCACTTCTTACTCCTTCTATCTTCAGAGATATTTTTAAGCAAGTCTAAGAGCTAGATGCCAGCTCAGTGCTCCACACAACAGCAACTTATTTCAAGCAGTCACTAGAGAAGTCCAACATGTAGGTATCAGTTTCTTTCCAAGAAGAGACTAAAGGTAGAACTGCTTTGGTCGTGCAAATTCAGAGCTGGACTTCTTTTTAGGAAGTTCAGAGTTGAACAGCTTCTTCTGGCTGGAAGTCAGCCAGAAGAAAAAAGCTGAATCTGAGAAGCCATGGCTTTACTAGGATGTCAATTTGTGTGTTCATATGTTTACAGAAAGATGAACGGGTATATATTAATTTTACAAAAGAAAGAGGAGAGGTGAATCCTGAGGTCAGATTTGCAAAGTCAGAACAGGAAGTTTCTTAAGGTGTAAAAACTGAACCCAACACATTTTGTTCTACCTACAGATTTTCTTTAAAGCAGCAACATAGTTCAAAACAAGGAACCAAGCTGGCCACCAAGATGTACTGCATTTCAAGGGTTTATACATGAGAGGAGAAAAGGCTGTTCAGCAGGAGCTGGTGATCACCTTAGGATGAACCGATTGAATCAAACCAGTAATTCCTATCTTGAGGATGGGGAACATATCCCCTATGTCTAAGGTACAGTAAGAGGGAGTCAACTCTGGTGCTTAACAATACACTTAAAAGAAAAATGAGAAAATCAGCTACATAAAGCTGCTCTTAAAATATTAGTACAGTGGTTAAGTTTCATGAAACAATTTCTGTTCAGATTGAGCAGTTTTAAGTATTTAAGCTATAATATCTATTAGTTTGCTAACCAAAAAAAAATAGCTATGTAGGAAGACATCAAGAATTAGGGACAAGAATATCCTCAAAGCTATCAAGCTCCTTGGCTCATCCTATCTAACCTTGTAAATAAATATGCAGTGGGGGAAGTCTCTAGGAATGGATTATTTCCCCGGCATGGTACTGCCATAATTTACAGTCCAACTTTCTTGGATGTTGTATCAGTGTTTTGTTTTATTTTGTCCTCAAAAAGGATTTCACTGATACTACAATTTTAGCAAGCACTTAAAGGGTGGCACACACAGGTTAATACTAAAAACCTGTTATAGGAGCATCAGAAAAACACATGATAATATCTAAAGCAATCTTCTAGACTCTTGTAGCCTTAACAAATGGTGGTTATACATTTTAGCAAATACTTTGCAGTATCCTGCGGGTTACAAGGATGATGGCCTTTTTGTGTAAATTAAATACTATTTCAAACCCTCACCACAGGACATAATGCTTCAGGGAAGGAAAAAAAAAAAAAGAAAAAAGCTCTGTAAATCTAATGCGGATTATTGTACAAAACAGGGCATGCAAAAAAAAGTCAGGAGTTACGAAGAATACATTTTCATACTTGAAGAAAACACCTAGAGAATCTATTTTCAACCGTATGTCACTGCGTAAGCAAAATGAGAAAAGGAACACATCAAGATATAAGAAGTGTTCCTGAACAACAATAGTTCATTCAAGGTTGCCAGTCCTCCCAAATAGGCAAACAAATGAAAAAAAACAAACTTTATGCACTAGACATGACAGTAAATAAAACCCTTTAAAACTGAGATTTGGGGAATCAAAGTCAAAAAAGCCATGTTTTTTTGAAGTTTTAAAAAAGAAATATTGAAATGAAATTTATCTTGCTTTAACTTCAAATCGATGGACTTTAATATTCTCAGCAAGCACCAGATACTAGGTACTGGGCAGTAAACTGTTAAAGCACTCAATAAAGGTTGTAAGAATTTTGACTCTCAGACCTTACTGCGAAAGACTTTTTCAGCTGTATTTAAGAAAATGTGTAGTGATACGACAAGGAGGAATGGTTTTAAACTAAAAGAGGAGAAGATTTAGATAAGGCATTAAGAAGAAATTCTTCACTCCAAGGGTGGTGAGGCAGTGGCACAGTTCGCACAGAGAGTCTGTGGATGCCCCATCCCTGGAGGTGCTCAAGGCCAGGCTGGATGGGGCTTTGGGCAGCCTGGTCTGGTGGGAGGTGTCCCTGCCCATGGCGGGGGCTGGAATGAGATGATCTTTAAGGTCCTTTCCAGCCCAAACCATCTTATGATTCTACGAAAACGTGATGTTACAGGAATAAAAATGTGTTGCTCTATTTAAATCTCAGTTTTCTAAACAATAACAATAAAGATCAAAGATACTTTTATTTCCAAAGGAAATTCTGGGAGTGTAGATGACAATTGAGCATTCCTGACATATCAGGCAATCATTAATGTAAGCACAGGATATCCAAGATCCACTGTTTCAGGGCTAACTGTAATCAAACATTGCGGCAATGTCGTCTTAATCTCCAGAAGTTTTTCTCAATTCTGTGTTAGACAAAGAAAAGTCTTACCAATATCTTCTTTGAGAAGGTGCATGTCTGCTGATCCTCCATATGTGGAATAAGGAGCCCTGCAAGCAAAAAAGGCATTTGGTGCCTCCGTAGTAGACAAAAAGGGGCCCTTTTTTTTTTTTTTTTTTTTTTTTCCTCTCTTCAGGCACAGATTAGGTCACCTCCTTCTTTATTACCTAGTGTGTTTCAGAGGAAGATTACTTTTTCCTCTTGCCTTCTCATAGAGCAAAGAATAAACCCCAGCCATAAAAACAGGCAGGCTGGCAAGGAAATACAATGAAGAGCAGGAAGGAGCAACACAAAGATTTTGGGGCTCTCCACAGAAAACGAAAATGTCAAAGAATGCGATTTCAATGAAAGATGCATTCAAGACAGAAGCTGACGTGGGGATCCCCTTGCTGACCAGGAGGATCAGAAGACATGACCCAACTCAGAAACAAGTTTCACTTTGAAATGAACTGCTGCATATGGAATTTACAACAGCAGTGACAAAGAAAAAAAAAACTAAAACATTAGTAATGCCCCTCTTTCTGAAAAGCTAGTTTAGCCAACTTGAAACTTTCAGAACTGTCATGTATCTGATTTGATAGACTTGGAAAAAAAATGAAAATGGAGGGGTCATTTTCCATCATGAAATGACATCATTAGTCATTAGCTAAAGTAGTATGAAAAAAATACAAAGTTAAACAACAAATCTGCACGATATTTACTAGGGATGATCAATTCATTCTCAACCCATGTAAGAACATAACTCAAGTATATTACAGAGTGTGTTACACTGCTAGTAGCCTTGCTGCTTCAGTTCCTGTAGCTGGTCCCAGCTAACCGTATGAAATATTCTCTCAGAAACTCTCAGGACCAACGACACTGAACGCAAGCCACCTGAATTTGCTGGAGAAGGCTGGGCTCCTGTGCTGGAGCTGAAATGGGAAGGAGTGACTGTAGGAGAGGATGACCGCTCCTGCCCCGCTAAGGACAGAGCTGTCCCAGAGGGTAAGATTTGTGAGAAGTGAGGGAGAGTGACTTCTCTTGTCTCTACTAAACTCCCTCCCTGGTCATGTTCTTACTGGGACTACAGGAAAGAACAAGAGACAGTATTTAACTAACATGAACAACAAAACATTGCCCTTGAATCATTCTCCACTTCTTCAGAGAAACTGCGAACCAGACTGTACTAGGGCAAGGAAGAAAGCTGCAATTTTAAATGCTTCTTAGGCAACTTTCTTCAGACTCTAAGAAATCACTTTTACACTTCCTTTATTATTTCCATCAAGGATTGTGCTTTCAACTTAAATTAAAACATTTCATTTATATATTATCTGTTTCAGTCAAATAAGAAACTATGCTAAGTTTAAACGAAATATCAGTAGGCAACAATTCAAGTATGATAGCCAGGTGTGTAAACTGAATTAGCCTACACACCCCTTCTACATATAGCACCAACTCAAACCCCAGAATCAAAAGCATCTTGTATCAAGCCCTCCTGATCCACGCATTTGCTGATATTTAGGGATATGTAAGGATCTACATTTCTTAACACTTGCTCCCATCCAGATATTAATTCAATCAGATCTTCAGAAAGGCAGAGAAGTCTCTATACTATCTTTTTATCACATCAGTGATTTGTTTTCACTGTTCAATCTTTTTACATGATCTTTCTGAAAACTGTTGAGTATCATTTTCAAGAGACTAGCTTTATTTTCAAAGGAACAAATCTCATCTTATGAAAATTGAAAACATATGCTTTGCATATTTGGATTTCTTTCAGTTTCAGAAGTTAAAGGAACAAGTAATTTCATATTCAGTTTCTCACATTTGCACATGAGATTCAAGTATTTGGAAAAAAAATCATTTTAGTGCACTACTCTATATTGCAGTTCGGAATTTCACTTAAGATGTCAATCTACTAACCATACACCTAGTACTTAAATGAAGTGTGAGAGTGCAGTCCACAAACATTCAGAACAGACTACTTCTTGAAACACCAAGTAAAGGATTTGGAACTAACATATTTGAGACCTCAGTCTGAATTTCCTCCTGAAGAACAGATCGTACTCCCCTAGGTCAGAACCTAAATCTTTCGACATCGCTCTGGGTACCGCTGTTGCCTATCACACTTTTACAAAGGTCGTTGCAGCATTACATGCCTCCTTTTTTTTTTCAGCTTAAGTGCCACACTCAGAAGAGCCTTGCTTTTTTAAGATGTATAAGAGCAAGCAAATTTGAAGAACACAAAAAACAGCACATTGTCTTAGCTCTGCCTCTTTATAACGACAGTAATTTAATGTTTGAAAGCTGCTTAGGTAACTGTATGAGGTGTAGCAAGAAAGAGAATGGTGAAAGAACAGCTACTAAGTACTTCTACAACTGGAAATTATAGTTTTACTTCTTGCAGTCACAGAGCCCAGAAGCTTGTTAAGGATTCTGTAACTTCAGAAAAATAGAAAACAAATCTATTCATTAAAGCTACCATATGGGAAAAGGAGGAAGGTATTATACATCCTTAAGGACTGAATATAAAAAATAAAGCGTATTATGGAAAACAAAGACTAGCTTTACCCTAAATAACACTTCCCTAAAGGTATCTCAGGAAATAAAACAGTTAGAATACACAGACAATATTTTTAACATTTCAGACTCTGAGCCTTCAGATACTGTAAAGACAATTAAAAGGACAGATGTCAAACTTAAACAAAGGAGACTAGGGAAGTTCATTAGAGAAAAAAAAAAAAAAGAAATAGTGAAACAACAAAGTATTGTGGGGAGTTGAACTAGGCCCAACTCCCCTCCAAAGCCTAACCTTTCAGATATTTAGAAAAAAAATGTTCTGTACACGTTAATAGGGACTGGATTGATAAGATACCCAGGAAATCAGAACTCACAGTAGAGACCCCAAAACTGAACTTTTCAGACTTTTTTTATTAAAAAAAAAAAAAAAAAAAAGTATAATAAAGTTTGAGTTAAATGTTCCAGAGAAGCTGTGGATGGTGGTGTCCCTGGAGGTACTCAAGGCCAGGCTGGATGGGGCTTTGGGCAACCTGGTCTGGTGGGGGGTGTCCCTGCCCATGGCAGGGGGTCCTTGGACCAAGGTCTCCTCGAACCCGAGACTTTCTGTGATTCCCCACAAAGAATACAGTAATGATTTTTCCCCATCTTTGCTCAAATTAAAGAAGAATGAGACTGCTTCTCTTAATACCTCTCATTAGAAACTTCAAAGAAAAAAAAGTTTCTAACTATTAACTATACTTTTTTCTTTTACCAACACTATAAATGCTAGTTTCACTGATCTGGCTGTGTAAGCCTGTTTTCTGTATGGGGGAAATTTCAACGTGAACAGCTAGCAGCTTTTGAACCAAATGAATCGTTTGTCTGTTCTTAAGACGATCATTACAGAAGTACATAAGCACCTTTGAAAGTATCTCCAAAACCAAAACAAAAAAAAACAACCCTTCTCAGAGCCATTCAGCATCATCATTTACGAAATTCACCATGGATATGCAAAACAGAACCATTACTTTCAAAAAGTACCATACCGTATTAGACATATTTAATCCCATTCTTTTGAGTATTTGTATGAACAAAGTCTGGTACTTTGGAAGACCACCTAGTGCTTCTTTTCCCTCCAGACGCTAGCACAAACTATTCTTGACATAACTTGACATATGTCTTGTCAGCACAGTAACTAATGTCAAGAATAGTGGTTTACGAAGTGACATGTCAAATATTTGAGATCTCCTACATGTTTTGACAATGCTAAAATCAGTTTTCCCCCCAGGTAAAAGAATATCAGAGCACTACCTTCCCTAATGGTCTCTTGGTAAAGTGATCTACAGGCATTACCAAAATGCCCCTTCAACAGAATAAAAAGCCTGCTCCAAACTCAGTGAATTTGATTTGTGTGAAGTGTTGAAACATATTAGACACTATGAAGCTGTTACTTTCACATTTAAAAATGAAATATGCTGCTTGCTTGCATTTTCCAGAAATACACACAGAAAACAAGAAACTAGGTCTCTCCCATTTTCCCTAGTGTTCTTCATAGATATCCATTCTTCATATGCTAAACTGTTGTTAGGTTAGGGAACTTACAACTCTTCCCGCTGAATATATGGTTAAAAAAAAATACATTCTTTCCCCAGTAGCTAAGCAGCAAGTTATATCTTTCTTCTTGTCAAGGGTCCTAGGCAACTGTTCAGTTAAGCTCTATTACTGTATGACCAAAAATTAAGTTAACCTCACTGTAGTGAAAAGGAATACTCCTACAGTCCTTTTAATATAGTTAAGGTATTTAATCACACATTTTAACTCTGTTGGTAAAATGACTTTTAAAAGAAACAATAGGTGAACTACTTAGGAAGCGTTAGATGTTGTTCATATACACCATTTATCACCTTGTGAGTAGGCATTCAAGTGTCTAGATTTGTATCATTTAGGCAAATCAAGGATATACTTATCGAATTAATTCTCAGAAGCTCTGCTTTTGAAATATTAAAGTATGGATGCAAGAAAGTATTCAGAGTTCAGCTGGTTCTATTTTGGTTATTATTTTCATCTATACAATCCATGCTTTACATGAAAAATAATGCAATTTAGCAAGACCACCAATTCTGTATGAGAGGGGTAATTTTGCTGACAAGCGTCCTACTGAGCCCTTCTTTCTCACAGCCTGGCTTCCCCTCCCATTCTAGATTCCCAGCTCCATTTTTCAAATTTTTAATTTCTCAAGGATTATCTGGTATGTTAATCAACAAAAAAGTAAAATGAAGCAAACAAAAACTCCAATTGTTTCACTATGAAGTTGCGTGATTCTACAAGACAGAAAAACAACTGTCTTTCCTGCGATAAAAAAACACCACTCTTCCTTCTAATTTTGCATTCGCTTGTTTTAAAGGACATACCTGCATTTGGTAACTAATGGCAAATGATGGTGAGAACAAAGAACCAAACCATTATGCTACTTAAACAGTGTGGTGAAAATTAGTGCGTTCACAGGAAAAATGTATTTGTTCCAAGACAAAGGTTTTCTCTGAACAACATATACTTCATTAATGAAAGAATAAATCCATTCATATTAATTTTGTACACAGCCTGCCAGATGCAAATCCCCTTATGCATCTGAAATTTTAAGAAACAGATTTTGCACCTAAGTAAAGGCAAGTTCATTCTCTCTAAAGCAGAATTTTACTGTACAGTCACTCTTTTCCAGAAGAGCATTTTTAAAAAAGAATCAGTTTTAAATGTCAGTCAGCTACCATTTTTCCGAACTATTGAATGACAATTTAATAAGGGCTCAATTTTCACAAATCATTTACAATGGCAATAGTAATATGTATGAGTAATGATTTTTAGACTAGTTCATAAAAACACAGCACTGCTAATTCCAAAGTAATTTGTTTGAGAAACATAAACCTTACTAAAAGGGTAGTACTTACTATGATTAGCTGCTTATCGCCATCTTTTCCTGCTTCTTTTAGCTTTTGAATATGTTCCTCAGATGGTAGGAAGTTACTGCACTTTGATGCTAATGAAGGATTTGACAATGGAACCCTTGAAATATAAACATATTTCACGTTAAAAGGGGACTGCTTATATCTGTCATCCCAGACACTTAAAGCTTTTCTGATTAGTATAACTAAACTTTAACAAGATGCAAATCCAAGTTAATAACCTAAAACAGACATATATATTTCAGTTTGCAATTCTACTGGAAAAATAGGCAAATAAGAGGATTAAACAAAAACACAGTTCATGACCAGCCTAATTACAAGACTATTTTAGTAACCGCCCCCCAGAAAATTTTGAGTAGGGTAGGTTATTCACATCCATTAACAGAATCATTAACTGAGAAATTTTCAGAGCGTGAAGGATGATGCCTCATGCTATACATTTCCTACACAAGGTTTAGGTTTCTAGTGTCAGGTATCACACATCAGGCTGCTAAAGCAGATCATATAAATATTCCCACAAATGTAAGTGGGCAATATAAAACATACGTCATAAATCTCTCAAACTCAATTCAAACTTATATTCTTACTACAGGCAGTAAAGGGAGATGGGAAAGAAGGAAGGAGGAAGAAGAGGACATAAGGGATAAATTGATATATATTACTGCAATCTTCTCGCTCAGCTAAGTCTCCCTTTGTTACAACTGAAAGAAAGGCTGGAAAGCACTATAACAAATCAACAAGAAAATTAACCCTCTACTATATTCGGGGGAAAGATAACATCAATTCCAAAGTTGGATAAAACGTGTGGAGATAACCAGAAGAAAACACACAAAACTACTGAAAGCACACATTTACATATTCTATTTCTAAGCAAACTAAAGATATAGAGCAAATACGTAATGGCAGTTGCTGCTGTAGCACATGCAGCAAGTTAACTAAGTGAGCTTTTGAAAAACAGAACAAAACAAAAACACCTTTTCCCAGATATTTTAAAGGAACATTTTCTGTGCAAGAGCATTTTTCTTGCAAAATCCAAGATCTTTTTTTCTCCAGCCATGTGCCCCAAAATTTGCATTAAGTAGCTACTTTAAGGACCCCCAAAAAAAGAGCTATGCTGTAGATAATATACATTACTCTTCATGTTACAAGAGGAGTAGCACAAAATAGAATGATAGTTTAAGCCTTGGATAAATCAAGAGTACTGTATGGAAATCTGGACAAAAAAGCTCTCAGAAGACTAATACACATATATATTATTATGTAATACTATATATAATATATATGTAATTATATATATATTATATACTTTATATATACATACACACACAAACTAGTAAGGCGATACGGGTTTGTTCAGCTAATAAAGTTAATAAATTCGAGTAGATGTCATAAAACTTTTAAAGTTAAGAATAAAAATATGAAAAAAATAGTTATTGTAGTAGTTATGGAAAAATCTGAAAATCTTCCTTTAACTAGGAAGATTCCCTCAACTTCTGCCTTCACACTCGTTTTCTGTAAAATTCCATAGTTGTAGAGGTTTTTTTTAACACATACAAAAGGGCTGGTTAGTCAGAATTGTTAATCTGGCCTCAGATGGAGTACTGAAAATTAACTGAACCTTTTCCTTATTTCCATTATGAACACAGAAAACAGTAGCAATTTACTAACTACTGTGCCAACTATATTGCTGTTCAAGACGTCAGGTATGAAAAAATTATTCTTACTATGTCACAGAACTACGGTCAAAAACTGAAGGTGACATGATCGAGTATAAAATGTCAGTTTGAAGTTTAGTAGTACTAACATCAAGCCTCGCTAAGTGACCGTTTAAGAGCATGGAACCTTAGTTTAACAGCAATCACAAAATAATCCCAAGTTAAATCTCTTCTTCCATACAAAAAAAAAAAAAAAAAAAAAAAGAAAAAGAAAAAGGAAAGACTATACTAATTCTAATAAATTAGGGGGAATTTATTCTGGAAGGGAAAACCCTTCCAGAAGCACGTGAAATAATTCAGTAAGTGAAAATCATGTAGCAATCCCTCCCATACTTTCTGGTTTTCACCTGATTTGAGGAATAGACTATTACAAATGTTTTCCCAACTTTGCAAAATTCTACTTTTTAAAATCAATGCACAGCTACATATCTCACTTAATAATTTTATTAACAAAGTAAAAACACCCAATAATTTAGGTAAAATGCAATCCTTTTTATAAGCAAGTCACTTATTTGAAACTGGAAGTTGAGGCTAAAGAAAGAAGAACAGTCTTAAAATAAAAATTGACCTAACTTTATGGAAGGTGACTGTCATTTCATAATGTATGAAATACTATACCTGTTCTCAGTTTCAGAAGTTTGATTTGTAGAGGAAGTTTGCGTCACCTGCTTGGGAGCCAAACCTACAATTAATCAAAGAATGTAATCTCATTATAGTTTACAGTTACGAAGGAAATAACACAAACTGTTTTTTTGAAAACGTATTCAAGACAATTCTGCAGTTTGCTCATAAACAATAAAGAGATGCAACTTTGAGACAGTATTCGTGTTTTGCCACATATACTTTAAAAAGCATGCATTTTTCTTTAATATTTTCATGTCAGTTGTGCAGAGCAGTGTGCCAGCAGCTAAGGAAGTGCAGTAGTGAAACTACACCAGAGTTTAAATCTGTTTATAACGGTTACACATCTACAGAAATAGTTCTCTCCATAGTATTAGAATCATAAATGCAACCACCCAGAGTGTATTCTGTAACAGAAGAAAAAGAAGGAATCCAGAATAGACAAAAGAAAAAACGCATTTTTACATCCTGCAAAAATACTTTAAAATGGCAGTAAAGTTGTAACTATTATATTATATTATTATATAAGAACTAAATAGTTAAACAGTACACTCAAAATCAGGTTCAGTTTTCAAAACAAAACAAAACCCAACAAACCAAGAACACAAAGTAAAAGGATGAAATGTCAAGGGGAAAGTTAATGAGAAGATATGCTAGTGATCCACTGATAGTAATTCTTAGTCAAATGTACTTGAGTCAAAAATTCACATCACATGCATCACAAGGTCTGACTAACAGCATTCACAGGCTGAAAAATGAAAACTACTTAATAAAAACAAGAGAGCAATTACTCTATTAATAATTTGGTCAAGATTAAGTAGAATAAAGTAGAGGAGAAAATGCAGATACCTATTCAAAAGAAGCAGTAACCAACAGAGGATCCTTAACAGAAACAGATGCAAGAGAAGAATCCAATTGAAAAATTGAAGGCTTGCTTATTTATTACATGGAAAAAGAAAGGGGATTTTTTTGTTTGTAAATTCCAATCCTGAAAGTTTAGTTCTGCACCAACTGTACCTTACTCTGTGAATCATTCCTCTGAAAGGAAGACTTATTATACTTCCAGTGTAACTGGTCAGAAAAAGAGGAGAAATTATTATTAAGTGTTTACCTTGTGGCTCACTTTCTCCAGGTTCTTTTTTTATTTGTTTTGGTGGTTTAGGAGCTGTAAGATACTTTACAGGAGAGCTTTCTGGACTTGATTCCAAACGTAACTGAAAGCTCTAAACAAAACAGAAAACATCCGATTTCAATAAAAAACAGAGATACTTAATGCCTTTAACTTATTACTGGAACCACTCCGTTAACTCAGTATTAACATCTTGAATACAGCACCAATTTTTCTATTACATTATTTCAAGCAGACAAAATGCAATTAATTAGCTAGTTTGTGATATTAATTTATTAGTGTGATAATTAATTATCACAAACTCAAATTTGTGATATTAATTTAGCTTAAAATATTCTTCATTTTATATATAAGGTTGCAAAATACTTTCCACAGAACCCCTTTGCCTTTAGAACCTTAACTCGTAACGGAAGCTGATTCAGGTAGAGAAAAAAATTTTCCCTCCTTTAACACGACTTTTCAGAACAGAATAACCATGCAAACCTAAGTCATCAAGAAGTGTCCGTATGAAATCTGTACGGCCTCTGCCTCCAGCAGGAAACTTTAACCATCAACATTTAATTAACTACAGAATTTAGGATTAATTTTCCAGTTTACTGTCACGCCATCTACGATAACACTCCGGTAACAGGACCTTTAATACAATCTGAAACTCTTAAGTTACTGTAATATAGTGACTGCTGAGACAAACCTCCTGAGCATGGCATTCTCAGAAAACAGAACAGATTTACAACACCCTCCCACCACCCACCATAATTAAAATGACTTACCTCATCTGGTCGTGGCTCAGAGAAATGTTTTGTCAAGTTTCGCAATAAACCGTTCTCCGCACCTCTTTTTGCAGGCTGTTTTATTTCTAATGCCACTTCTTTACTTCCAGCTCTTTCAGATGAAGGGTCTGATTTATCCTGCACACAAGCTGCACTCTCATTCTCCGAGAGTCTTGTTAGGGACAGCTTGCCTTGTGCCTTGGAAAGCTGTGCTTCTGGGGCTGTTTGACTTGCCTCCGAAACTTCAGGGTAATTTTTTAACAAAGCAAGCTTGGGGGCATTTGCAGAATGCAAGTTACTTTGCTTCATATTATTTGCTTTCAGTAATTTAATTTTGGTCCATTTAGAGTTTTTGTTTGAAGAGTTATTTCTACCATTCAGCGTACACTTGACAGGCATTCCTTTTTTGCTAGGGAAAAAACGTTTGCATTGAGTACTTTGACCAGGTTCTTTCTGAGGAAGCGTTTCACTCTGTTGCAGCTGTACTTCAGCAGGCTTTTCTTCTGGTTTTCCGCACTCGGCATTAGGGGAATCTTTCTTCACCTCTACTGTATCTGATTCAATCTCACCTGCAATTTCTTCACAAAGTTCCAGGATGCTTACTCTTTTGGATTTTACATCGTTCTCTGTTTGATCAGCTGCATTTGCTTCACTTACAGATGGCTGTGAAACCTTGTTTGGCTTTGCACTGGTTTTTACGTTCTGATGCATTTGTTGCTTTTCCTTAGTGACTGTCTTAGAATTTGGCTTAGGAGAATCTGCTTCTGCTTTCTTTGTGTTGCTAGGATTCGGAGATACAGGGCCCATTTGGTCTTTCTTAACTTCCTTGAGACTGTCATCGTGACACAATGACGACTCCTGAGCACTGGGTTGAAGGCTGTTGGAATTACCGTTTTTGCTGTCTGCCTTACCCTTTTTCTCTTTCAGAGACCTGGTCACTTCTACGTGTATTTCTTTATCTTCATTTGCATTGTTTGGCTTTGCTTTTGTCTTTTTCTGCTCTGTTTTTGCTCCAGCAGGTTTCACTGCTTTTGCTGGAACACTGTGAGCATTTTTTTTTGCCTGGCTACTTTGTTTGATTTCCAAAGGTTTTTCTTCTTTAACTTCTCTATTACGAAGGGATCTTGCTGGTACTTCTACATGTGTTAACTGCTGCAGTCTCTGGGATCTCCTTGTAACAGGCTCGTCTGGAGCAGTTGCACATTTTGACTTAGGAATTTCTTGCACGGATTTTTTCTGGCATACCTCCTTGCTTTTTGTAGATTTCTGCTGCTGTTGGACTTTTTTGTCAGGTATTGTTTTATTGTTTGAGTTGAATCCCGAAGATCTTGTAGTCATGCGCATTCCCACTTCAGGTTCGTTGGTAGTATTACTGAAAGATTCGAATAATTATTTTTCAGCATCCAGAAAGTAGAACTCGTAATAAAATTTTCTCATTCCTAAAAGCCTCTGCCCTCTAATATTTTTGTTTCTTTGTTTAAATAACACATTCTACATCTTCAGTGTTTTTATAAGAATCATTTTCTCTGGAATCTTTCTAAAAAGACACCACTTCCACCTGGTTGTTCTTACATGTAGTGCTTAATGTTTTTTATGCATTGCAAGACTGAACTATGAACCTCACATGAATGCTTTCTAACATTTCTAGCAGTTTTTGAATTGTTGTCACTTGTGGCTTGTAGCTTTTAAATTAAGTATTAGCTTAGACTTTTTTTTCCCCTTCAGAAGCCTTTTTGGATGAAGTCCTTCTGGATTTGAAGACACTACCATGGTTCCAGAGAAAGATCATGTAACAGATATCACACAATGATTTAGGGCTGATCTTCCCACTAGTACTATTTAACTATTTTAACTGTATCTTTAATTCAAATTCACTCTCTTTAGATTGTTTCTGCACTAATGCAGATTAGCAAGATAATATAATTACTTATTGCTTTGTCACTGACCTGTTTGATTTGACAGAGGTTTTAAGTACAGTTTTCTCCTGCGCTGCACACTGATTAGACTTGGATTTACTTGAGACATGTTTTGCATCTGACACCTCTTTTTCCTTCTTTGCTGATGATGGTCTGCTGTTCTTGTCCAGTTTTGGACGTTTAGCAGAAGGCTCTACTAACGCAGACTTCCTTTTCTGAGCTGCCATTTCTGTAAAACACAATAATTGATTCAGCTTTTAGAGTCCTTATCAGCTGCTGTTGCAGTGTCAGTTAATATAACCCAAGATTCGCCCATTTTACAAAACAAGGTAACTGATACTCTCTTTTCCCTTCTGAGGCAGAGCATGCTAACTACGATCAGAGAACAAATCATCAAAGCACTATCAAATCAAAATACGTTTATTTTACTTACAGGTTTTTACAAGAGGCAATCGATGTTCAGGCCAAAGTGACTTATCAAGGTGTGCCAAGAGCATTCCTTATGTATATGTTTATGAACAAGGCGTTTCATGACACCTATGAAGAACATAAAATGTTCACATAGTATTTAGATGCAGTAAGCACTTTATTAACTTCCTTCTCAGGCTCTGAATTCAGTGTTCCCACCCTTTTCCATCTCCTCAAACAATGCTTAAAGTTTACAGATGATCAGTATGAATTGCTGAGCCATTTAAAAATTGACATCCAATTTTAAAATGAAACCAAAAGCCTTTCACACCCAGCAATTTTTGGCATTTTGCTGTCTTAAGCCTCACCTTTTTACTCTTTGAAAGGTGGCAGATTTAGTACCATCTGAAGAGAAGTTTCTTGGCATTTTGCCTTTTTCCAGAAAATAGTTTGGTGCTCTTTCTCACAGCCCACCAAAAAGTGGAATTCCTGTCAAACCCATGCCCCACAGCAACAGCAGATAAATTCACTAGATTCTACATTTTGTGGCTCCTACTACAGAACTTTACAGGCACCAGCAAGTGTCAATAACCATGCCTTCTAATTCCACTTAGGCTACAATTCAGAGACAGAAAGCCTAGAAAATGATGTTTTTGAGATATTTGCCTTGGGCGTTAGAGAAAATGATGTCTTCTGAAATGCTGTTAATGATGCAGCAGTTAACATGAACAAGAGACTAAAACCTAGCAGAGATTCTCAGTCAAGTCTCCACAGATTCTGTCAATTGTATCTTTCACACCTATCTGTGGCTTATGGAACTTTTAAGATCTCTTATTCAAAGAAACCATTGTTGTATTACAGCATTAGTAATAATTGTTCCATAAAGATGCAATCATGTCTATTAAAAAATAAGTTTGCTGGAATACTAAGTGCTGGGAGCTTCCATATTACCTTTTTAGGTCAAGAATTACCCTTTTTTTTTTTTTGCCAAGGGCAGCCTGACTAGAAAAAAAATCTAAAACAAAATTGTGTTAGTTTTCAAACTTTAACTCAGCTGGTATTAAATCTGATAGATTTTAAGGTCAAACTTCATAATTACCAGTTGTGTAACACTGAGCAGATATTTTCACTTCACTTCAACTACAGTCAGCTTTCCAGCATGGACAGCCACAGGCCTTTCTCTAACAACTGAAAGACACTTACATTAAGCTCCTTTTAATAATTATTAATTATCCAAACAGAAAAAGTGAAGAGCTGTAAACTTTTTCTATTCTTTCAGACTTACAATTGTCCTTCACTCCACTTTCATTTATTCTCTCTCTTCTGAAGACACTTCTAAACACACAAGATAAGTAATGCTCGCATTCAAATCGACGCCAATGCTGCTTTCTATCTTTCTCCTTTAAAGAAGCTGCACGACTAGAGAGTCGTATTTGAGATGGCATTAAAGAACACACACAGGGAAAAAAAGTCTCTAATAGCACCTCTCACGGTGCCATTTCCCCGTCTCTCCCTAAGAAGCAGGTCAGAGAATTTGCATGCCTTACCAATAGAGAAAGAGCTCTTACATGACACTCGGCGAACCGACAGCTTTCCACTGGCCACAGCCTGTCAGGGACGTGGTACGGCCACTGTAAATTGCACTCACGATGAGAATAACAGGCATAGCTGCTGGACGAGTCTGTGGTCTTAGATTCTCGCAGTTTAGAGCACACCACTGACTCTCACAATTTGAAAACACCGTGACGCACACCCTGTATTAAACTAGACCTTCTTGTTTGTTTGTTTTTTCCAGCCCTGTACAGACATCACTGTCACCCTCCGCCACATGACCAGGCACACTCAAGAAAGACTTTCAAGACCACAACAGAAAACGCAATCCACCGAGGAAACGATTACTTCTCGGGGCACTGACAAACGCGCTCTCCTCCCACAAAGCGAGCTGGCTCCTCAGCAGTCATTCCTTTCCTACCAACACTTTTTTTTTTTTTTTTTTTGCAGCCGAGCAAGGACTTCACCGGACGCCCAACACCCGGCAGCTTCTGCCCTGAAGAAGTCCCCTCCGGTAAAAGCCAGATCGCGGCAAGAAGAAGAAGAAGGCAGAGAAAGAAAGGCGACACCAAACTACGCAACAGCAGCCCGAGCTTGCGGCGCATCAAGTCGAAGCAGCGACGCGCAACTCCCACACCGCGGAGTCCTCGGAGCAGGGGCGAGCCGGGCAGGAGGGGGTGCACGGCAGGTTTGGGGGGGGGGGGGGGGGCTCGTACAGGGGGTGCCACAGCACAGCACAGCACAGCACAGCACCCCCGCGGCACGGCCCCCCCCGGGGCGGCAGGCAGAAGAGGCGAGGCCTCCAAGCGCGGCCCAGTGCCACCCGCCGCCCTGACAGCGCTTCGGATGAGGCGGGTCCCAGCGCGGCCGAGCCGGGAGGGAGGAAAAGGGGGGAAAGAAGGGGGCTGCAGCGAGGCCGGCCGCGCACCTCAGGAGCCGGGGGGGGGGGGGTGGCGGTGAAAGGGGGACAGAGGGACGCGGGGACAAACAGAGAGACAGACAGACGGACAGACAGAGGGACGCCCCCCCCCCCCCACCACACACACACCTCACGATCGCGGAGGCGGCCGCAGCCAGGCCCCAGCGGGCGGCGAGGCAGGCCCGAGGCGGGGAGGGAAGGGAGCGGGCAGGGGCTGGGCGCTGCGGGGCTGCCCGTGAGGAAGAAGAAGAGGAGGGAGGGAGGGAGGGAGGAAGGAGGGCAGGCGGCCGTTGAGGGAGGGAGGGGGCGCGCACGGCGGCCGTTGGGCTGCCAACCGCCGCTTACCTCGCGCGGGGCGTCGGGGCCGTGCCGGCGGCGCGAGCCGCCCTCCTCGCCCGGCTCCCAGCTGCGGGCGCGGGGCGGGGGGGGAGGAGAGAGGAGGGAGGGGAGAGGGGAGGAGGGAGGGGGAGAGGGGCGGGGAGGAGGAGGAGGAGAGAGGGAGGAGGGAGGGAGGGAGGAAGGGGAGGGGGTGTGCGCGCGCACGCGCGGGGTGGGAGGGGTGGGGCGGGAGCGCGCGCGTGCGCAGCGGGCGGCCGTTGAGGGGGGTAACGGCTGCCCTGAGGTGGGCGCCCCTCAGGGTGAGCGGTGTGCCTCAGAAGTGTCCCTAACAACGCGTTTTGGTGTCTTCCCAGGTCTCCCAGAGAAGTCTTAAGTGGAGCACTGTGCATAAATAGACGAATATATTTACAATAAAGTCCGTCGAATAAAGTTTCCCTTCAAAAAAAAAAAAAAAAGGAGGGGTATTGTCTGTGTTTAATTAAGCATCCCTTTAATCAGCTATCATCGATGTAGTACATGACAGGGATTACATTTAATGTTTGACCCAGGCTGCCTTTGATCAAGGACAGGTGCTCCTCATGGGAGAAACAATGGAAAGTTGGCAAGAGAAAGTCGCCTTAAGTTGCCTTTGGGTGGTGTGTGGCCATATATAAATAAAAAAAAGTGAGGGTACTTTGTCAGAGAAGACCCCCATGGAAAGGAGGAGCGTGGCCCAGAGGGCCTGAAAAGGGGACAAGAAGGATGACACCACATTACTGCACAATTCATATACAGCGAGAATTTATTAGACGGAATATGAAATGTAACGAAGAAGCCAGCATTGGGTGTGCTCAATTTGTGGAAAATCCACCAATACCCAGGCCTGAATAAAAGCAGTGTTTCTCCCAAATGTGTGAGAAGTGGCTTACTGCACACCGCATGCAGGATCTGCTCTTCCAGACAGCACTGGCCCGGTGTGGTGGCCGCTTGTCTCTACAGAGTGCCCACCCCTATTCGTACGTCCTGCTTGCTCATGTGGACACTGCCCAGGTTTATTTGCCTACAGATTTACACAGTGATGTGTACACCTCCCTCCAGCACAACGACTGGAGAACAGTGTCATGAACCTCGGCATTAGCCAACCCATAAATCCCAGAGATTTGTTTTCCTATACGGATTTCTGGTAACAGATTCCTGGTCTAACAGACAGTCCACACAAGTAACTCAGTACTGGCAAGCTATATAGCGTAAACCTTCCACAAATATTCTTTTGTTAATATTTGAAATACTTATGAAGTGGTATTTTTGATTTTTTTAATAGCTTTGAGGCCTTTAAAAATTGATTTTCCAAATATTTTATTGTTTTCTACAGGTATTACATACGTTGGATCAATTGTTAGAAGGTGTAGCGACGTTGCTGAACAAAAAAGGATTTCTTGTGTATAGATCATATTCCCTGAGACACTTTGTTCTGTCTGTAAAATTCTCTCTTTATTAACTAAAACAGGAAACTGCCTACCTTGGTAAGTCTTCTGATTAGTTAGGTTGGATGTTAGGAAGAACTTCTTTACGGAAAGGGTTGTGAGGCATTGGAACGGGCTGCCCAGGGAAGTGGTGGAGTCACCATCCCTGGAGGTCTTTAAAAGACGTTTAGATGTAGAGCTTAGGGATATGGTTTAGTGGGGACTGCTAGCGTTAGGTCAGAGGTTGGACTCGGTGATCTTGAGGTCTCTTCCAACCTAGAAATTCTGTGATTCTGTGATTCTTTCTCGACACACTTCATTGAAGCACAGTTTGTCCTAGACAAATGGCAATTTTCAGCAGCTGCAGTTTTTGAAAAAGCTGATCATATTATTTATAACCCCCTGTATCAGCTCCTCTTTCATGCTTGATAATCTGCTGTGACTTTACAACGAACGCAGCAACATGCGGCCTCCTGCTTTCCTAGGGTAACCTACAGGATACTTTCCAGATGAAAGATACCTTAATCACTGAGCAGCCTGTAAACCTCCTGGAGGATGATAAAAGCTTTTTTTTCTAAATGTTACTGCTAGCTTTGTAAATTTAACACCATGTTTTCACATCCCTCTTTCTTAGGAACACGAAGCAGGTCAAGGTAGATTTTCTCACGTCCTTCCATGGAAGAGTAATTTGCTGAGCAGCAGGGATGTTGTTGTAAAGAAGCAAGCGTTCTCGTAAAGCATTAAACTCCGAAAACTTGGAAAAGCTCGGCTCATGGGATAGGATATGAGTAAACTTCCAGCTTTCCACACGAGGTGGCAGCATTTTGAAGCGCTGATTTCAGCGTGAACGTGCTAGCAAATGTCACTTTCTTAACTGAAAGAGCAAAATCTCCACAAGCTTTTCAGAAATGTGCTCTCTTCAGACGTTGTGGTGACTGTGAACAGGAGTGCTCGGGCACGGATTTACTGTAGGACTCGGGGGCTTGAGGGAGGAAGGAGGAACTGCAGTCACACAGAGGGAGTATCTGGATAGAACAGGTGTAATCCTAAAAAGATTTGATGTTAATTTAAGCCCGATTTACCAAGTTTAACTGTAAAACTGATGGGGCGCCTGTTGACTGCAGCTAAGTGAAAAATTACTTGCTTCTAAGTTATGCCACTCTCAGCGGTGGGCTCCAGCTCCTTACCTCATGCCACCCTTTCTCTAGCACCTTGCCCTGCTAGCCATGCAAATTTAACTTGCTGGGCTGGTAAAACCAAAAAGTTAAAGGCCGAGAGCCATATGACTTGAATCGGGGATACCAAGAGGTAGGGGAGGAGGAAGAGCAAGCCTCCTACTTTTGGCAGGAGGGAGCTGTTAGCGTTGCTGCAGCTGCTGGTGAAACTGCAGCCCTAGGGCAGGATCCCGAGGTCAACCACAGCAGCCCAGCCAGCACAGAGGTCCTGCAGCCCCTTTGACACGCTAACACACCCTGCTGGTTATCAGGCATCTCATCTGAGCAAGCAAGTGGCGAAGGCTCTGGGGAGAGCTCCTTGCAACTTTTCAATACTTAGATGGGGCTTGTAAAAAAGATGGAGAGTGAATTTTTACTCCGGTAGATAATGATAGAACAAGGAGGAATGGTTTTAAACTAAAAGAGGGGAAGATTTAGATTAGGCATTAGGAGGAAATTCTTCACTCAGAGGGTAGTGAGGCAGTGGCACAGGCTGCCCAGAGGAGCTGTGGATGACCTCGATGACTCTGGGAGTGAGTTTCCTCATTTTTCGCAGGGTGATAGTGCATCAGAATAAACTGGACTGGACTGGGACTTGTCCAGTTTGCTCGCGTGTTGAATTTAAGAATCTTTAAGAAATTGCTTCATTTCTTTGACTTCAGGGACCCAAACAACTGCCTGCTAGAACTCAGCTGGAAAAGGCAACATGCAGATGAGAGGAGGTATGGAGAAGCTTCCAGAACCACATCCTGGGTGTAATTCTTGAAAACGGAGCCCTTTTCTAACCCCTGTAGCGGTCAGCCTAGCTCGCAGAGTGATTGTGACGATCAGCACGTGGCTGTTTGGAGCTTGACACTCGCTGCCGTACTGGCACGACCTTGACGAGCTGCCTCAGGTCAGCAGCTCCCGCAGAGTCGCGTCCTGTTCTCCACAGCCCATGCCGGGTAAGTCTTGTAAAAGGTACCGCTGTGTGCCCTGGTTTCTAAAAAAAGCGCCGATCCTTCCTTTGTGCCGTGTGAGATACACGCCACGGGTTAGTTTCTGTGCACTCACAGAGCCATGCATTCCCTTCTGCTTTACATTTTCAGGCTTTCTAGATCCGTTTGGCAAGAGTGAAATTAATACATTCAAATCTTGGGCTTTGTGTTCGGACACTGAGACAGCGTTGGTCCAGTGTGGTTCCTGGGTGACTGAAGGCCTCGCAGGTATCAACCATTCCTCGCCTTGGCTCCAAGAGCAAGCTGCAAAGAGGTAAATGTTTTGGAGCATTTACATCAGGCACACTGCTGCTAGCACAGGGATTGCAGTCTCTCCAGTTCTTTCCAACTTTCTCCACTTCCTTCCAACTTCAGCCACAACCTGACTCAGAGCGAGGAGGAAAATTTTCTCGAAGAGGTACCTGCAGCCTTCAATTTCATTCTCCGTGTTTCCACCAACGCGTACAAGGTCTGCAGGTATCACGTAGCAGAAGCGCTTCTAGTACTTCTTACTTGCTGTTGTGTCTCCTGCAAGAACTGAGGTGGCTACACTTTGTGTTCCAGAAAATCTGACCTACAAAAGCTTGAAGATGTCCATAGTAAATCTGATTTTTGTCACTTTGAACAAGGAATTTTCCCTAACAGGTTGTAAGCAAAAGCACTGTACACTGGGGGTGGGGGACACACACCTTTAAACAAACATCTTTATAGGCATTTATAAACACATTTAAAGAGAAACGTCCCGTGTGGCTCTCTACATGGGATTGGACCTAAGTGAAATAAGACAGTGCAAAGAGACACAACTTCTGCCACGTTACTTTTATTTAAACAGTAAGGTGTGTTTTTAATATAAGCGGTTTCATTTGTTATTCATAGCTGATGCTGAGTTTTGAACATACCGCACCTGAATAATGTTACAAATATAATACTCAATACACAGTTTATTGCTTGCTGTTTTTGCAGGAACATAACTTCTGTAATGGAAATGAATGTAAGGATGAATAAGGCACCCTACTACCATGTTGATTTCATCTGTTGCAGACACATGCACAAAATTTTGTTTCACTTTTACAAGTCACTTTCCTCGTTCTCCTTACCAGGGAAGAAGTTAGATTTTATTATTTGCACAAGGACCAATGCCTTGCCCTAAAAACTCAAAACCTAAAAGCACTTTCTGATTTTTACTTTAACCTTCCACCTTACAAAACTAGCTTTCCTATAGCACGTCCTGATTTCTTCTTCTTCTAAAGACAAAAAGTATTTTTGTTCCTCCTTTGCCTTTGCTGTTACTAGGAAACATGCCTCGCAAGAGGACTGTTCGCATACTGCTTGTGACAGAAGACCTGACTTGCTTTTTTATCCACGTTTTCTTGTGGTTCCGACCCTGCTCAAAACATAAAAACAAAGACACCTTTGCACTTTTACTGCCTGATCTTGCGTGGCTAGGCCCGAATCAGGCAGTAGAATGGGAGGGGACCTCCACAGAAGCTGGTTACAAGATTTAATTTCAACGTGCCCTAGATCAGGACTTCCCAGCAGTTTCAAAATGCATCTAACTGTTGTTTTTCCTCAGGGACCCGCTTTGGCTCTCGCTCTGCTGCAGGGCTGAGGAGAACACTGATCTCACAACCTCTTGCCGAGGTGCTGACAAAGGATCAAACAGCAAACCAGAGAGACCACCCCCCAGCTCCCACCTCTCCTTAAACACTTTGTTACAGTCGTTTGAGAAATTATCTGAAACAACAGCAGAGACAATGGGTTCAGATTATTTTTTTTTTTAATTTAAAACAAACTTTATGAATAGTTTTCTAATGCTCTAATGTTTATTCTTTAAAACTGAAATGTTCTCGCAGGGTAATATAAACATAACAGACAGAATAACTGAAATTACCAGTTATATGAAGTATGTATTACATATGTGATAACACCCGGCTATACACAAACATTGAAATGCAAAATGTCTTTCAATTACATAAGTTATTACAGTACTGGTTTAAAGGAATCTTTTGGTTATATGTAAACACTATAAATAAACTGTTTAAAAAATCATGTAAAATGAATATGGCATTGACATCGTTTAAAAAACAGTAGCTAGCCCTAAATCTGCATACTCTCAGGGTAAAACAGCACAAGCAGATCAGTCTAATGCTACGGAATAGTATGCTGCAATTTAGACTTATTTGAAGAACCAGTGCTTCTTCGTGTTCCTTCCTTTTGTTTTCATATTTTAAGATTTTCACCTAAGGAATAGATCAGCTTTAACTATGTGTGACAGGATAATAAACGCTATTTTGAGCGTTGCCATTCTAATATTAAAAGCCACCTACGTTAAGTCTCCTAAATATATAGTAGTTTAAATTAAAATCCTGAGGAATTACAATCTATTTACTCGATGGTTTTGGTTAAGTGCAATTTGATGTATGCAGAATGCTGTTTCATTTAAAGTCATTCTTATTCTTAGTAAGGCATATTAAAAATAAATACAAAAGTGACAACATAATATTTAGTTTCTCGCTACAAAATCTTAGGCAAAAAATATTTTTGCATGTACTAATGGACTTCATCCATTTGCTGGCTTACAGTAGTTAAAATTTGTGCATTAAGCTTAACTGCCCTTGTCAGAATGTGCCACTGTGCTACAGTAGTGGTCCAAAGCTACATGCTAAAGATTTTGTTTCCATGCTCAAACACAGCTTGCACGAACTGCTTGAAGACTCTGTCCATGTAAGTGCACTTCCTTGGCCATATTCCTTCCAGAAAACCAATGTGGCCTCCGCAAGAAGTCAGAACCAAAGCCACGTTTGCGTTTTGTTTGGCAGTTTCTACTGGTATAGCTAAAAGGGTTGGGGGGAGAACTTTAAGTACTCGTTCTTCTATGAAATGCCAGCCACCAAACAATTTTTCTCAAATGTTTGTCACGCTACATATGAATAAAAATGCACGTTTACGTTAAATGCATGTTTAAATGTACCGCAGCAGGACTTAGAACCACAGCTGTGTTAAAAGACATTTCTCTCTTCATCGTTAACTCACCTTTTTTGTAGGGTTTTCCTGGCTGCTGTAAAACTTTCAGAAACCATGGGTTCATTGTAACAGCACTCATGTTGATGCATATTTATGATTCGGTGCATGTCATACAAACAAAAGGGCAATCAAGCCCGTAGTTTTTAACCTTTGTTGCAATATTCGACTTTGGAAAAAATGAGGAACTTGGGAACTTAACTGTGAATCCCATTCTTTTCTTAGGGGACTGCAAACACAAAACTGTTAATAATGGCACCGCGAGCTAAAATTAAAGAAGGTTTTGGGTTGTCATCATCATTCTATCTGTACTGCCATACATTTACACTGCATGTTTAGAGCACGCCACAAAAACAAAGTGGGAGACAGTTCTCTCCCTGAGGAGCTCATCGTCTCAATACACCCAGGAAACAAAGTAAGAGGAAGACGAACAACTGCACAAGGACACTAAAACCTGTCCCACGTTATCCAAGAGGTTTGTGGTTCTCTACCGTACTGTGACCACCAGAAAATGCCTTAATGTTGAATTCAGATGATTAGAGCAGATACACCAAGGGGTTTTCTTCTACTGGGTTCGTTTTCAGCTCCCTGGCCTGGGTCACCACGCTAATACCAATATACAAACGGCAGCAGGCAGACTCAAATGAGCACTGAAAGCACGTGGATTTGCAAAGTATTTCAGGGTGGTGGGATGATGCTGCTCCTGTGAACCGGTTGACACAATGGTGGAGCTTTATGGAACTCTGGTGTTCGTGCTCTTGATGTAAAAATTAGCTACTTTAAGTGATTTCCTCAGAAATTGTAAGTGCACTGAATATACTCCTGAACAAGCAGAAATCTCAAGCGTTTCAGTGAAGAATGCCTTTGGAAGTTCTAGTTTTGAAATAATGTACCTCATGGAATAGAGGGAAAAAAAATAAACAACACAAAATCCATGCAGATTTTTTGATTTTTCAGGCCGACAGAAAAGAAACAGCAGCAAAAGAACACGCATTTTGTCCAGAGAGGAGTAATAGAGGTTGCACTGAATTGTCAAAAAAAGGTTGTGATTCCACAAGAAAATAAATCTGATTTTAGGTCATACACTGCTAAATTAAAAATGCTTTGGCACTGCAACAGAAAGCAGTGAGTCATTCACAGGACTTCTACTGCTGCCTTATTTATTAAAAAGTATTTCTGAAGAGAGACACTTAATAAGGGCTACTTCTGGGGGGACGGTTCAGATGTCCACATCTCCTTCTGACTGAACTTTCCTGCGAGATCTCCCCTCCTTTCTAGGGGTTTTTCTTTAACTTTTCTACATTGCTACCTCAAAGGTCCATGAGCAGTCGTTATCCCTGCATATCTTTAGCTTCTTTATGCCCATGGTCCTTCCTTTCCTTTGGGTGCTGGCAGACTCATTGCCGTGTGCCTCCGATGCCAATTTGCCTTCATTTTCATCAGCTAGGGTAAAAGGCCAGCCAGGCAGGGCAAGGCGCACAGGACCCTGAATGCAATGACTGGACCTTGAAATAGATGGGCAGGGGCATGCAGGATGGATTCAGCATGGATGCTTAAACCCCTACATCGATTTGATCATTTAATAAATGATTTTGTTTCTTTACTAGCTGGAAGGAACTGTGTTTCTCACTGTCTCTACAAAAAGTCCTCGGATTTTCCTTTGTTCAGCTGGAAAACTGGAAATAGCATCTGCGGTACCTGGGCTTTCTATAGCACTGCAGAGGCAAGGCTAGAAAGAGAAGTCGAGGAGATAAAAGCACAGGGCCTGACAGCTTGGACAAGGTAATATAGCACAGGTTGGAAACCAGAGATGCAGCAAACAATGTGCCAGCTCTTGCAATCCAAAGCATGCCAGAGCTTCAGGCCCCAGACTCTGCAAGCACTCGCCTGGAGTCTTGCCTCAGTTATGCACCCAGGAGTCTCCTGTCTGGCTCCCCTGGGTTCTCTGGGTGAACACCTCGTGGTGTATGAAGGTGTTGGCAGTGATTCATGTGAGCTTCTGCCTACTGCGAGGGTATCTGTACCTATCTGTATGCTGCTGGGGAAGGTGTGAGCCACACAGAGCTCTTGACGAATGTCACCTTCCCCATCCTGAAAGCTGGCCCTATGCCATCGCGCAGTCATTCACAACAGACTTCTGCCACAGATTATCGCTCATCAAAAGCTGCCACACGGTGCTGGATATGCAGCCTTGGATTTCCATCCGCAGTGAAGATTTTTAGCAGCTGCCAAATCTTGTATCCCTGCTCTTACCTCCCCCACGGTGCACAGGAAAGCCTGCCCCCGGCACAGCCAGCCTTGACACAGCTGGGTCACCGTTTGTGTGATTCCTCCCCAGCAGAGTTCCTTGCTCTGCAGCTTCTCAGGAGAAGAACTGAACAATTCTGTGGTGCCCTCCAGTGCCAAAATGCAAATGATGCTTGGCAGCGGTGTGGTGCTTTTCTCAAGACTGCTTCCAGGGTCTGGTAGCCATCCACAAACAGACCCACAATGCGAGAGAGCAAATTCTGCAATGTAAAGGGCAGGCGAATGGAGCACTGGATGTGACGTGCTCTGGGTTACAGAGTGGCATGCCAAAAGGCGCTACTGGTCATTTTTGCCCAAATTTAACCTCGTCCATCTGGTTCTACGGATCAAAATCTGTGCTGCTGTTTGATCCAGCAGTGCACAGACTTGTTATGTGTTATTAGAACCACAACGTAAAAATGGGCGTGCAGAATTACCTTGTTCAACATCGGTGTGTTTTATGTACAATAAAGCAACACAATCAGTTGGGCTGTTTACGTAATTGGACACAAAATAACACACTCTAAGTTTGGATTCAGAGGGACAGAGAAGTTCAATACAACAAAAAGTTCAGGACAATGGCCGTTCAGACATGCGCTTACTTGGCATGGGGGATCAGGAGGGAGCTGGCAGAGTACCTAACTTCAAGGGTAGGCTTTCAGCTCGGGCACAGCACAGCACACACCAGCAGCAATGAGCTATGTGTTAGTGTGGTGAAATTTAAGTTGGATTTAAGTTGGACGCCTAATAAGCTGCTCAAAGTCTCTGAGGAGGAAAACGCCACTTCAGATGAAAAGTTAAATATGACGCTGGCAACGAATGCTATCATTCCGTCTGCTTAATTTGTCCCTTACAAAATAAAAGGGCTTGACTTGGTTATATTACACACTTCCTCAAACAATAGCTTGTTCCGATTAGTGATGGTGAGCGAAGTGTCACACGGTGAAGAAAGCATTTGCTTTCATTACTTAGTCATATGCAGTACGGGAACTGCATCCCGAAATTAAATTTCAGATGCATCAGCTGCCAAGATCTATGCACATTAAACATCAACATTAAGGAAGGAATGCAAATTAATTGTTTCTTCCTAATCCTGGGCTAGGATCAAAGGGTGTATTTTCACAATATGTTCAATAATGATTCCTGGAAAATACAAGATGTATCACAAGCTAGCTGAGAAGTGGCCAGGTAGTAAGAGGCAACAAAACCAGCATCTGTGCTTTTTATAGGAAGTCTCTCTTGAAGTCCCAATTGTGTAATGACAGAGGAGACTTGGGTTTGCATCCCCCAGACTCCGTTACAGGAAGGCAGGTGTGGCTGGCTGTATAAAGGCCATTTAATCACGAAGGAATTCTGGCACAGCTCTCTCCCTAACAGGTTCTCTAGGCCTGTTTCCCAGATGCCTGAAACCATCTACAGCTATCCACGAGAGCAATGGAAGGTAGCTTAAAAGCTGATAGGTATTATTAGGAGAGATGAAGCTTGATGAGGCATGAAACAACCAGTTCCCAAAGGCAGCAGAAGACTGGGGCTAGCTGAGAAGGCTAACCTGTGGCCACACACTTTTAGGTCAGAAGAGCAGTTGCCAGAATGAAGTCACCTCCCAGATTGACGCCAGACCTTTATGTTTGCTAGCGCAAGAGACAGCAGAAGCGTGAAGACGAGCGGCCTCCAGTACCTGGTGGCATCAGCCGTAATTCCTAGGCTGTTAATCAGGGTGCCCTTTGTCCCCTGCCAGCACAACTTTTCAACAATTAAAAAGGAGCCAAGGATACACACACGCGCGTGACAAAGTCATGCTATTAGCTGTAAATCAACCTTTCCTCTGGTAGCCCTTCCTGAGGCAAACTAGTCACCACCACAGCCAACAGCAAAACTCTGTGGAGAAGGAATAAATTGATGCCTATCCACCCACATATTTTAATGGAGAAAGGCAGGTTAGGGTCTCTGCGCTTGCTTTAGTCTAACAGAGGTCCCAGTCTCAGTGGGAAAAAGGTGGAAAAGGTTGACATACCCTGTAGGGACACAGGCACGCTGTCTGGTTCACTGCTGCTGTTACTTGTGCTAACTAAACACCTTACTCCTGTCACAGCATTTTATTTTAGAATGGAAATTACAAACTGAGCTAGGGCTAAGCATGGAGGGGAAGCCATTGTTCCCTCTCTAAGACACCTGATAGGCAGAAGCATGGCACACTAGATCACCTGTCTCGTGTTACTATGGGGGAAGTCATCACTGGGATCCTAACACCCACCAAACTTTATCTGCAGGTGACTGGGCAGCTTTTACATTTGGACACAGATTTTAGGGTCCACTCTCATTCCCATGACAGTATATGCTTGTAACAGAAACCACAACTGGACAATTTCAAGAAAAAAATCCTGTAGAAGCCAGTAAATACAAAGGGATTAACTCTGTCTCAGAACATCCCCGAACTGTTAATTGTGAAAAGTAGATGCACTAGATGCAAATGTGGAAAGTAGATGCACTCCACTGGAATGGCCCTTTTCTCTTTGTGTCATATTTGTCTCCAACAGCTCTTCAAAATACTAGCAGTAACATGAAGTATGTGTGTCTTTTCTGTACGTGCTCTACGTATGGGCACGCATAACGAGTACATACACAACCCCTTCCAATTCCTTCATTCTTCTGTTTGCTGTTCTGATCTGTTTACTCGCTTCAATTCTGTGTCTCATTCTACAAGAATCTCACTTGTGGTGGCAGAAAAAAACTTTCCTGAAATAAATCAAGTGAATGAACTTCAACTTTAAACATGGGAGGTCTTTACTACTGGAGACTGTGCTCATCACCTGCTCATTATAGCAGTTTTCCTCTACATTAACTTTTTTGTTCTCTTTGTTCTTCTCAGACACTGAAACCAATACACAGACGGCAGGAACAATCAGATCTTTTTTAAGACAGTTAGCAACAGGATTACAGATCAAAAGCAAAATGTTCATAATACTCATGTGGCTGGCTGAAAATAGAAAGAGGAAGGAAAACAGGGTTTTCAGCCTATCAGTTACTAGCTGGTATTGCTGCTTCATCCACTTAGCTTTTTATTAATTTCACTGTGCCTCCTTTGAGAAGCTCACCTTGCCTGTATCTCTTCCTTTACCCTAGATTCTGGTCCACATGCTAACCTACATGTTTTCTTACTTTTTCATTTTCAGGCACCGGAGTTTATGTCATTGGGATCATGAGCAACAACAGCTGAGAACTTCAAGTCATCTGAAACATAAGCAAGTCCCGGATACTCTTTGTAGGGACTGGCTTGAAAAATGGTAATGAAAAATACTTGGTTTCACTTTTGTTCAATTCTGAATGTCTACAAGCCAGACATATGTATCTGAGTTCTTCTTTATAGGCTGCTTCCATACTTGGTGAATAGGAATGGGCACTTTTGGGAGCAATATACCTGGCATCTTTCTTATAGTGAAATAACTCACATCCTACACGTGCATATTTCTTTTGACTATAGAGCCTACCTACTAAGGACTAGTGACTGCCACCCCGTGTGCTCCTGCATTCTGTTCTAATCAGGCATCTCTATAATCAGCTATTTTGCATGTCTTACACTACATAAATTGCAAGACTGATCCACTCCTGGAGGTTGTGATCCTACATGCAAGTAATATTTATATAAATCTCCACACATAGTTCATTTTCAAACCTGTATAGTTGGTCCTAAAAGACTGCACAAACAGGGAAATATATTTTAAAAATCAGAAACTTACCATGACCCGGTGAGAAAACATCATCCACAGAGTTCAGACATAACACTGGAATTCCTACTGACTTCAGCTTGCGACATGGGCTAGCGTCTTCATAGTAATCATCAATTGTACGGTAGCCAAACATGACTGAAGTGAACTGTTTATCAAATTCTCTAACAGTTCTAGCCTGGAATATAGAATTCAAATAGGGAATATGTCAGCATTTGGAAAACAGCATCAAGCTAAATCAGAAGCAACATTTCCACATACCTTCATCACGAGATCCATGTCAAATAATTTTTCCAGCATTTGTCGATGCCTAAAGAGAAAGCAAGAAAAATTGGAGGACTTGTTTTCTGCAGTAGAAACAGAAGTCCCCTGCTTTACAGATACATTTGAAGAAATAACTTCCTAACAAGAACATGCTTGTTTTTAATTTTCTGTCATGTTCAAAATCTGTCTGGAATCCAAGAGCAGAAGAATTGTTCATTCATACGCAGGCACATCCAGCAACATAGTCAAAATCCACATGACAAAGATGCCAAAGATATGAAAATTAAGTATTTGGAATATAAAATACACCCTAATTTTATAAAGCAAAGGATGAACTAGCCCTTTCCATGCTTTTGCAGTCAAAGCTGACTTAAAAGAATTAGTATATAAATATATACATGTATAAAACTCAAACTCAGTATGTACAGATGTCTGAAAAATTAAAGCGGTTCACTTCATCCATAAATCTAGAAGTGCATTGCTCTTGTGCTGACACCCTTGAGGAGCAGAGAAATTTAGTCACATTGATAACAATCTTTTTTGCAAAAATCCTTTTGATTTCAAATCCCACAGAATGCACACAACTATGTGAAATGTCATAACGGCATTAATTTTGCCAATATTATTGTACCTGCTGTAGATCTCATGCTAACATCCTTCCACCTTGCCAAATAGTTCAGAAGGCAACTCACCTGCTGATGGAGGATTGTAGACAAGTAGTCAAGTAATAGTTGAAAAGAAGCCAGTTTAGTGGCTTCTCCAGAGACTCTACAGACTCAAAAACATTCCAACCCGCAGAGAAAATTGCAGCTGCCATTAAAGGAGTGTCTCTGCCAGTTTTGCCCAGGTAATTTAAAAGAAGCATGCTACAAACAGAAATGAAAAACAGAAACATATATACTATCAAGTTGTTTGCTTCAATCTAAAGCAAATATAACAATCAGCCACCTTTTTCTCTTTTTTCCACATAGTTTCTTGTATCAGCCTTACAGTTGTGCCTAATAGTTCTACAGGGTAGTGAATGTCATCAATATATGACTCATGAAGTTTGCTTTCTCTCTACGTTCAGAGAGGAGCTGAGTGCACTGTGTAGGATGTAGGTAGGAGTGCATTTAAAAATAAAGAGAGATGTACCAGTCTTATTGTATCACCGAAGGGGAGAAGGTCAAGTAAACATACTTTACTCATGGAACGGGTATACTTAATTGTTAGTAAGTTTTGCAATTTTACAACTCAGTCTTCCTGATCTGGTAAATCTCATCAGTCTGCCTGATAAATGCAAGCCACCCCTGGCATGCCTGCCCATTTGAAGAAGCTATCTTTTTAGTTGAAGGTTGAATACCTTTCCCATACCTCATGCATATGCGAGTACAAAGAATGAAATGAAAGACAATTAATAAAACTAACAAAATTATGAGCTAAATAAATGGTATAAAACTTGCCTTTCTGACCAATTGCAACTTACAGTCTGTATTGAAGATGTATAATTGAGTTGAAAAAAGGGAGAGTTCACCAGTACCTGACCCTTCAGATGTTGAAAAATTAAATGACCAAGAAGGTAGTAAAAGAAAAATAGCAACAGAAAAGCTGTCTTACTTTACTGCCTGAGGCCTCAAGGTTTCCAACCAGCATTTTAACGCCGAGTCTTTAACTCAAAACATTATAAGCTCCACGACTTAATACAGCTCCCTGGAACACCAACACTCTATACCTTAGCTTCATCTGTCATACTGCAGGAGACAGCAACCTGTAGCAAAAACATCACGTAACCACCTTCCAGCACAGAGAATTTATCCCCGTGCACTACCTACCAAATTATAGGATAGCACTGCAAAAGGGAGATGAGCTCCTACCAACTCGCCAGCAGGTAGGAACCAGCTGGAAAAGAACATCAAATGCTGCTTGGGAATGTGCATCTGGAAACTACTCAGGCAGCCAAACCCAATGAGGAAAGTCACCTGTTGCACAAATAGGAGTTAGGTAGCGTGCGTTCCCTTTCACCTACAGGACAGGAGGAACCTATGAACCACTGGTCTGTACTCTCTAAGGATAAAATTGAGTCATAAATCAATAAAAATGTTGCAGCAGTAGCAACATTTGTGAATGGAATGCTTATTTTACTTCTCAATTGGGCAAACATGTCCTATATAACTTAACTGGGTCCTCACAGTAATTTGAAAAAGAATAAATTATGAAAATTGTTGTAAGATTAGGACAAGTGGATGATTTGCACAATATGCCTCTAGTAAGGCATATGCATCTCTGCTCCTGCCTAATTTTAAACATGTAAGTGCTCCAATTAATTTTGAAGCATGGAAACAGTCCCCATGTGGACTCCAGAAGAAGTTCAAAAAGGAAGTATCATGAAGGTGGAAGAGGGGTGGGGCTGCCTGAGAGAAACAGTCATTGCCCAAGCATTCAGGGGATGCAGTTTGGAAAAACTAAGCTCATCTGGAATTGGAATTAGCACGTGATATGCAGGACAGCAAGAAGGGCTTCTATAAATAAAATGGTACCAAAAGAAAGGCTTGGATAAGGAACAACCACTCCTTACCCCTCAGCACTGAAGCCAGTCATTATCATCACAAAAGGCAAACAGATCACTCGAGCATACTTTGTTTTTGTTAAGTCTGGTCACCTTCTTGTCCTTCCTATGACTGGAAATGGCTTCCAGAGGATTTCCCAAAGAACCGAGGTTAGGCTGAGCATCCTGTATTCCCTCCTGGTCTACCACTACTGAACAGAGCAGGGAACCTCATGACAAAAGTATTTGTAAAAGGCCTAGGCTACCTTTTTTCCCTGTCTCTACTGCTGAAGTCTGCCCTCCAGCCTTCCAGATCCCTGAGGCTACTGGCAGAGCGTGGAAAGGTGAAGTATTACTCACAGCAGAGGAAGATTGACTTGGGGCCCAGTTATGCAAACTGGACATATACGGGACCAGGTGTGGTGCACCAAAGCTCCGGAAGGAGACAGCCAAGGTTTTTGTAAGCCTATCGTTTTGAAATGCTGCAGCAATTATGGGATAATCCTGGAGCCTGGAAAAACACAAATGTCACGCACATCTACAAAAACAGGAGAAAATACTGTCTGGTTAGCCTAATATCAGCACTATGGGACTACCCTCTGGAAGCTATTTCCAAGAACGTGGAGGTTAAGAAGGTGACTGGTAACAGCCAGAGTGGACTTACTGAGGACAACACATGCCTGAGCAACCTGACTGCCTTCTATGACAAGCTGACTGCTTTCCTTGATTAGGCAAAAGGAGTAGAGGCTGTTTATTTTGACCTCATGAAGTTTTTGACTACCTTCCACGTAGCCGAACTAGAAACGAGAGGGTGGCAATAGGTGACCTGCAATGTGGGTGGAAAACTGGCTCAGACCACCAGGCTGAGAGGGCTGCGGAATAGTTCCTAGTGGTGTTACTCAGGGGTTAATACCGGGGCCAAGAATGTGCAACATCTTTATTAACAACTGGATAATGAGATGGATTGCACCCTTGGCAAGCTTGCAGGTCGAATTGTGGGGAGTGGCTGGTGCACTGGGCGACAAAGCTGTCATTCTGAGGGACCTCAACGGGCTGCAGAAATGGGCTGGCGGACACACGGCAGAGTTCAACAAAACAAAACACGAAGTGTTGCACCCAAGACAGGTTCATGACTGGAGAAACAACGGCACTGCTGGGAAAGACCAGGGCAAGCTGAACACAAATCAGCGATTTGTGCACCCTTGCAGCAGTGAAGATAACTAACAACACTCTGTGCTATGTTAGCACAAGCAAAAACAGCAGGTCTAGTGAAGTAATTTTTTCCCTGTACCTGGCACTTACGAGACTATCTGGAGTTGTGTGCCCAATCTTAGACTTCCCAGAAAGATTGACATTGACATACTGAAGAGGGCTGTATGTATTCGTACTGAAGACACTAGCAAAATCCCAAGGGAAAAAGAGTGGCTTAACTGACTTACAGGGCTTCCAGGTTATTCATTTGATTATTAATCACATTATTGTTTGAACAAATCTGTATTTATCCCAAAGCTCCTGCAAGTCATTAGAAGATTAATGTCAACAGACAATTTATCAGAAAGAAGGGCAGTCTCAAAAAAGTGACTCCTGTCTGCAGTACTTTTAATGGAAGTTCTCGAGTTTCTGTTAAAGAGTCTGGCTGAATATTTTTCCTAGTTTCTAGCAGTGATTTTTCTAACAACTGTTCTATCACTGTCTGTTCTAGCTATGCTTTCTGGAGAGAAGCCAGGACACAGCAAGTCTTAATACCACGTTATAATCAACCCATACTGGTTTCAACAACAGTACTACTTCTGGCTTCTGAGCCAGACAGAGCAGATAATCACCTCTCTTCCAGCATAACCTACCCCCACCCTTCAGAACCCAAAGAGAATGAAGATAAATCTTCTAATATCCAGGGATTGCTAAGAAACACGGTACGTTAATTCTAGTTCCTATTTTTTAGCCCTCTGTTCCAAAGACGGGCTCCGTAGCTTCCAAAGATTTTATTGCCCACCTGTTTGTCTATCAATCTGTCTGTGTTTCCTGTCTTCTCTCCCAGACAGCTTCTGAATGCTGACCACTTTCCACCTTACTGGACACAAAGCTAAAAGCTTCGAAGGCGTTAAGCTTCTAAGAGCCTTCCACATATTGACAATTACAGGCAGACTGAAATTAGTCGCAGTTCGGTAAGTACCGTAAGCACTGCAGAGTAATCATTCACAGTCATGCTACAACAGTCCTATTTATGATCATAGTTAAGCTGAGACTTCTCTTACATAATACCTTACCCTCCCATAGAAACACCGGCTGCCATGAACGGAGCTGAGGGGTGCAGGCTGTGGATGTGATGAATAACTGCCTCTAAATCCTCTGTGTTAGCTGCACAGTAAGTCCTTGGTGTCTGTAAGGAGTCATAGGGAAAAACACCGTCATAAGCTTTTTTTAATCATCCTTTAAGGACAAAGAGAAATGTACAGCAGTTCTTTTATATAATAAGATAAATTTAGCGTGAAAGTGCACTAAATGGCAAACATCTCAGGAAGAGGGGGAGGAAGGAATTATACTTGCTATCATTACAAAACAAAACAGGTGATAAATATATTCACTATCTGCAATCACCAAATCATTAGATGAAATCTGAACACAGAGTCACTAGCTAAACTAGATAGGCACTGGTGTTTTTGAAATACCCTACAGAAATAAAAACACATCATAAAGGCTGTAATTTAGAGAAAAGAAAGTTATAATGACAATTTGACCGTCTTCACCCACATTCAAATGCAAAAGAAAAGATCAGACTTCAAGTTCTGTCAGCTGGCATTTGAAAAATATCCAGTATTTAGCTTCTATAAACGATACAAGCAAATAAATAGATGGATAAATTTACCAGTGCTGTTTACTTAATTTACTAACACACTAACAAAAGCAATGAAACATATACATTATCCCTTTTCTGTCTAGCAGCAGCAGCATCTCTTCAAGCCTTGAGTTGGAAGGTAGCATGACTTCCATGGCCATCCCTGGGATTTTGATATCCCCCACACACACTCACTTGAAGGATAAGCATAGCTTTGGAGCCTCACCTGCACAGACAACTGCTACAGGCTACAATCTGCAGACTCTTCTGCAGCAGTGTAAGGGAGATAAACACTTTTAGGTGTAAAACACAGTAAAAGTAAGTTCTCTAGATTTCATCTACAGCAAGAGATTTTAACTATACAGTTCTTACTAAACATGTTAACAACCCTGACTTAACTCAAGGTAGAGGCTAGCCTGCCAAAATTAAGTACAAGCATTAAAACTAAAATATAAAAATATTTAATTATGAGTTGATTGAACGTATTTGTTGCCTGAAGCAACGCTGTATTTTAAGGTGCTTTTTTTTTTTTTTTTTTTTTAATTTGCTCTCAGCTAAACAGGCTGGATATTTGTGGACAATTTTAACAAGTTTAATTAAAAGAAGGTAATTACCTAAAGTACATTTAACATGAATAATAAAATGTTGAAGTCACAGATTAAAAAAAGGAGAGAAAAGCTAAATCTGGATAATTAAATCTGAAGATGTTTTCCATTTATGTTGCATTTCCAATTCTCATCCACATGAATCACTGTTCCCTTTATTACATCCTATTAATTACAAACGGTGTGAATGTGTTTCATTTTAATTAAGTTGTCAAGTTTACAAGGAAAAATAAATTATTTTTAGTACCTAGGGTCTAATGTATTCCAAGTTAAAGTATATTTGATTAAAAGTTTATAAAACTACAGAGGGAAGTTGCATTTTAATTTCAGTTAATTCCTGATACTTCAATGTATATCTATCTACTCAGCGTACAAAGATATTTTGAAACATCATCTTAGCTCACATTGGCTGCGGTCATCCAATATTTGAACATTCCATAATAAAAATTCACAGTAACTTTCAATAAAAATGTTCTTCTCATTTGTTTAACTGATTCTTTAAATAGTTATTGTAGACTGTAAATTTACATCTATCTTTAAAGAGACTAGTAGAAGAATTACTTGCTTGACTATTTCTACTGTGTTGCCCAGCTATGCCTCAAACTCATTAACTAGGGATTTTATATTAAAATGTAGAAACCCCCTTACAGAAAATGCTATAATTTCAGCTGGTTTGCTTCGCAGTAAGATCTTATAATGCTTAAATATGTAAATCCGATTACACTAAAATACACACAATGCATCCAAACAAGAGATCTTTTCTGTTAGCGATTCAGAAATTCGTCAATAAGGACTTTGTGTGCCACAAAACTGCTTTGTAGATCCATCTCCGAAAGTATGCAGAAAACTACTCTAACATAGCAATATTTGCATTGAAACGTTTTATATGATTATGGGAAAAACATTCCGAGCTTTTAAGGCTGAAGCAAGGGGATTAAAAAATGCAAAACAATACTTGGTATTATGCACACTCATACCAGCTTCAGACCTGTCAACAAAACGTATAGGAGCAAACGAGGCTTATTCAGCAGTATTTCATCATGCTTTGTGCCGAGATGCAGAAAACGTTTCGCTTCACAATTTCATCATCTGTGGAATTGCCAGTTATCTCTAAGCAAACGTGATTTGTATGTCCCAGAAATAATTAAAAAAAAAAAAATCTGCTGGAGCTAAGCTAGTATCGTAATTGCTGAGAAAAATACAAAATTAATTTTCAGGGTATGACTACCCGTATAAATCGGATTCGTTAATTCAATACCACATAATACGGGTCAATTTAATGGCATGGCTTTTTAACCAAATCATAGCTTAAATGTCTATTGGCAATTGGGAAAGTAATTGCCACTGTTTATATTCTGATTTATAAGTTAAAACAACAGTAGAAAATCACATTGAGTGAACAGAATTTCTTGGACATACACGTTTTAAATACCTTGGTGTTTTGAGGAAGAAAAGTATAAGGATTGCTCACTTTACTGTCACAGATGCTGGTAATTTAAGTGATTTCCTAGAACAAAATGTTCACAAAACAATTGTGTTGACCAGCTGGTCTCTGAGTTTTAAAATAAAAGATATACATTGGCATGTTACTGATTTACCAGATAACTAGATTCTCTTCTCTGCATCTTCAACATATGCTATGAGCTCCTCTCAGTTAAATCCAGCCTTACAAATAGGCACTGATGATTACATATATACATCCTGCTTACACATAGAAGATGTTTATCTTAAAAGTCATCCTTACCAAAAGATCCTCACCAGCAATTCCACGGTTGTTAAAAACCACGCATCTAAAAATTGAGAAAGCAAACTGAGTTATATAGATTGCTCGTCCACCTGAAAAGGACAACTTACACCAAAAACTGAAAACACATAAAGAAAAATGAGCCAGTTCGATGGATAAGTTCAGCAGATAAATAATTTCTGTCCTAAAAATGCTAAAATCTGACATGTGCAGAATGACCCTTATACCACTGTAGTCGGTGGGACTCTATGTGAACTCTGTGCTTTGTCAGTCAAGGTCAGCCTGCAGGACGAGAACCCCTGGGGTTACCGGAAGACGGAATATGGCTCATGCTCTGCCTGAGCTCAGAGCTGGCCAATTATGAGCCATAAGCTATATTTAGATGGGTTAAAGGCATGAAAAGATACTTTGGTATCTTTCAAATGTTGCTGTTTAAAAAAAACAACACTCAAGTTCTCCTTTATAACGTTATAATTTTCATTGTTAGGTAATCAGATGCAGGTATTTCCTTCAGGAATACTTAAAGAATTAGTTCGAAGAAGTTGTTGATTTGGGATCTCTCTTCCTCTAGTATTTTTACAGGTAAGCTTTAAAGTGATTTTAAAGGTAGTTTGAATGGTTAAAGCACTGTTTTACTTCCAGAATTTAGTAGAGCAGCTCCCCAAACCCCCAGAGAACAGATAGCCAGAAATATACACAGGCACTCACACACACACATATATTTGAAGAACATTATGTAGCCTGTAGCAGACACCAATCTGCAATTGCAAAATGCAATATTCCAAATAGGGATCCTGGAACAATGACAACGTATTTTAAAGCACAGTGGCAGGAATATGATTACATAAAGGAATTTACTCGTTGACTAATCCACTTATTTTACCCAATTCTGACCAGAAGCCGTAATAACAAAAATAAATTAAGCAGTGACAATTCAGAGGTGACAAACCTCCTCCTGAAACACCAGCAGGAGTAGGTTGGCTCCCCTTTCTGCACTCAGGGACTTGAATCAAGCAATCTTGGCACTCAGCAGCTGACCTCCTTCGAGGCCTTCTGCCAGCAACCCATCCATACAAGTCTTTGTGGAGCTGAATACAAACCTCTTCTCAAGAAAGCACAAAAGTAACGCGAGTGCTGATGTTACAGTTTAGGACACAGCAGCAAAGACCTATGCAGACGTAGCTTGCCTTCACTGCAATTTCTGCAGCATGTCTGCAGATACCAGAGCAGCCCTTCGGAATTTACTGCGGGTTACATAATGTGGTTATTATTATTATTACTACTGCTTTCTTACATAAACTATTTTTTTTTTTAGATCTCATTTGCGTTAGGAAGACACCTTCTACATATACATACTTAGCTGTGATCTCACACACAAAATACACGCAATGAAGGGTGACAGCACCTATATCCCAGTGTTTCGCTCTGATGGATCATATGAAGAATGTAGGATTCCTTGCTCGTTCCTGTCAGACCAGGCAATAACAGGACAGTAGGTCTTGTGCTGGCATCCGGATAATATAAGCTGTCATTATTATCAAACCAATCCAGCGAAATCTGTCCTCCATCTGCTGTTCTAATGAGCTCACTGAAAGGCACATTTCAAGACAACAATGATTAGATTTAAAAAATAAATGCGTACTATTAAGAGTGCTTAAACTGTAAAAAATACCAGGTATAAAATCTGCCTCATTGATTAGGTTTTAACGCTGCAAGTACCACCTAATCATGTTTGCACATTCACCATTCACACAGAGCCATACCTCTAGCTGACATGAGTTAGCACACTCAGTTCATGGCACAATTCCAGTTTACAGTAAACGAAGAGCTGGCCTTTCATCACTCACTGCTGATGGACTGGAAGCTTGTAACTAATGTGACTTTTGGCACTGCCTTTTACTGTATGTGGGCTTGTGTCCCGCAGCTTTCCTTTGGGTGGTCTGAGAACCTTCTGGCTCTGCTTTGGGCAACGTGTTAACCATCTATCACGTGTCTGTTGTTGTTCTTTTTGTTTTACTTTCTCTTTACCCAAAGAATAAGCACATATGCTGGATGGCACTTTGTTATGTTTTTAACATGTGGAAGACAGACAGACACTACATCTTCACAGCTTCAGTGAAGCCAGAATTTCACACTCTCATCTCCACAAACTTTGCTAGCATACATGCTTAAAAAATACAACTTAAGAATCAATAAATGTGATCCCATCCCAAGAAGCTAAGCATGTCTTCAACCATGAGAGGAAGGTTACAGTCCTTTTATAGTCCTTATATATATATGTATATATATGGAGAGAGAGAGAGAAACATTCAACATCTTCCCCATTCTCCAGCAATGAATGTATTGTATGACACAGGAACTACCAAAACTGAAGTTTACTTCACATTTGATTTTTCATTTGAAAGCACAATTTTCATAGCACCTACTCCAGACTTTAAAGCTTATCAGCCTTGTTGGACTCATTAGGTCAGCTTTACCCTTTCTTAGTAAAGGGCAGGAGATGCAATGCTGGTGTGTGCTGCCAGCACAATCTCAAATGGTGCGAATGAAGCACTGCCCCATGGAACTACGTTTCTTTCCTCACAAACCTCGAAATGGAGAGCATACAAGAAGGGCTACAAAAACTGGACATGGCCATACCACTGAAATGTTTCCTAGTTACTAAAACTAAGGGAAGCTGCTAAATGCTGGATCTATTCTACCATGCAAACAGAGCTGAAACAACTTGTGCTGCGTCCAGGTTCCGGAGTATAAAAGTACTTCTCCTTAGCTCTTGTGCCAAATGCCTCACTTGCCAGACTGAGCCTCACTTCTGTGTGAGAAGAGATCAGCTGAGGACAAACAATATATATAATTTTTTGCCTCTTAGAATGTAGGCATCAAAGAACACAAGACAAACCTGATAGGTGAAAAATTAATCTGAAAATCCCAGGAGTCTGATATATTTAAAACTGGGCTGAAAGTGGTCATGCGATGGTTAAGGTTGAATGTGTTGGTTGAATGGACAGAGAGAATGACAGCATGACCCTTCCAAAATGATGGCATTCAATCACCAAAATATTTGACGCACCAGATGACTGTGCTGCCATCCAGAGAGACCTCAACAGGCTGGAGGAACTGGCTCACAGGAACCGCATGCCAGTCAACCAAAGGATGTGCCAAGTGCTGCAGCTGGGGAGGAACAGCCCCAGGCACCAGGACATGCTGGGGGCTGCCTGGCTGGGAAGCTGCTCTGCAGGGCAGGACCTGGGGGTCCTGGTGGACACCAAGTTGAACATGAGCCAGCAGTGTGCCCGTGCAAAAATAGCTAATGGTAACCTGGGCTACGTTAGGCAGAGCACTGCCAGCAGGAGGGAGGTGGTGATCCTTCCCCTCTGCTCAGCACTGGTGAGGCCAGCCCTGGAGTGCTGGGTCCAGTTCTGGGCTCCCCAGTACAAGAGGGACATGGACATACTGGAGTGAAGTCAGCAAAGGGCCACCACGATGATGAAGGGGCATCTCTCCTCTGAGGAGAGGCTGAGAGAGCTCAGGGGGATCTTATCAATGTGTATAAATAGCCGAAGGGAAGGAGCAGAGACGTCAGAGCCAGGCTTTTTTCAGTGGTGCCCAGTGCCAGGACAACAGGCAAAGGGCACACGCTGGAACACAGGAGGCTCCCTCTGAGCACCAGGCAGCACTCCTGTGTTGTACAGGTGACTGAGCACTGACACAGGTTGCCCAGAGAGGTAGTGGAGTCTCCTCCTTGGAGATCTTCAAAAGCTGCCTGCACAGGGTCCTGGGCAACCTGGTCTAAGTGGGTTAGCCCAGTTTCCTCCAGAGGTCCCGTCCCACTTCAACCAGGCTACGAACATACAACCACATCAAGTCCTGTATTGCCACCAGTAGTCCAGTGCTCCCTGAGCTATAACAGGGCTCTGTGGGACCTTTTAAACCCACTGCATGCTGAATCCAGGACAGAAATGGTTCCAAGCCTAGGACGGAGTTGCAAAGAGAGGCATAAAGCAGATACATGGGCACACACTTGAGCAATGACAGTCGCTGTGACACAGAGCAAGGTAACCTCTGCCTACAGAATCGATCAGTTTCCAGAAGAAAGGCACTTACTTTCTGTACTGTACTTGGGGTCTAGACGTGATAAAGGGACGTAGGAGTGTCTGCACCCGGCCTTCCCAGCACCAAATCGTGGGATAGTAAGTTTCTGTCACAACAGGGCAATATTCCTCCAGAAAGCGGCAGAAACGTTTGTTGCTGGCCACCAGCTGGGGTTTCTAGGAAGAGAGACTACAGTCAGGCATGGGCGTTCATAGAAAAAAAAATATAATGAGAGCCTGTTTCAATCTTCTCCCAGTAGACTGTTTTTGTTAATTTATTTACTTATAAGGCTTTTTCTTTTCATGGTAAGGAGATATACAAACATAAGCTTCGACAGCACACGCTTGCAGTACCTAGTTCAGCCTGGTAGGACTCTCCTCCTCCCATCCCACAGTGTGGTGCCCAGCTGCATAGGGTACTCACCTCTAATAACGCCCAGCATACAGGTATTTTTCTCACAGCCTAGATTTGCACAGAGGAATTGGGGTGGCAATCATCACACCCCGCATGGGGTTTGAGCAGCCACATTTCTTAAACTTCTCTTCTAGGGTCTCCAACGTGCACGCGTTAACAGGAGGAGAGAGGACAAGTGGCGAGAGCTGCTACGCACACGCAGCGGCGGCAGCACGTCCTCCTGACCCCTCGTTTTCTTCCTCTGACGAAAAGAAAGCATCCTTTTGTGAGGAAGGCTGCCTTCTCAGCCCGTCTACGGAGGCTTGTGGCACCCTGCGAGCCTTCAGCAGCCCGAAATCTCTCCACACGCGCGTTTCTCCTTGATGGAGCGCTCAACGAGGCGCTCTCCCTCTTGCTCCAGGGGCCACTTTCCACAGTCCCAAACGATTTGAGAGCTCCCAAACGCTTTGCTCACCTCCTCGTGAAACCACTCCTCAGCAGGTGGACAGGAGGCACCACAGCCCTCGCCACACGGCAGCGGCAACCCGAGGGTCCCCAACGCGCCACAGCGGGCGGCGGAGCCCCTTCCCCTCGCCCCTTCCCCTTCCCCTCGCCCCTTCCCGGACCAGGGGGAAGGGAAAGCCTCGTCCCGTTCCCCCGAGGGCCCAACACCCGGCTCGGCACGGCTCGGCAGGGCCGCCCCCTCCACAAGGACGCGGTGCGGGCTCCGTGCAGAGCCCCTCCGGGCGCGGCGGCGGCGGCGGCCGCCGCCATTTGAGGAGCCGCCGCTGCCTGCCCGGGGGCTGCCACCGCCGCTGTCCCCCGGAGGGTGGCCGCCCGCCCTCCGGCTCACCTTGGCGATGCTGCTGAGGTAGTAGCAGGCGTAGGCGACGCCGAAGCCCAGCACCAGCGACAAGCCCACGCCGGAGCCGAAGAGCCCCACGCGGACCTGGCTCTCCAGGTAGAGGGACAGCTCCCGGGTCAGCACCTGCCAGTCCATCCCGCCGCCCCCGCTGCGCACCCCCGGGCTGCCGCAGCCGGAGCTCGGCGGCCGAGACCGCCCCGGAGCGGAGGGAGGGGACGAGGAGGAGGAGGAGGAGGAGGAGGAGGAGGAGGAAGGGGGAGAGGAGGAGCCGCCGCCCGGCTCCCCTTGGCCGCGCCGGGGGCCGTTGGGCGCTGCAGCGCCGCCGGCGCCATGCCCAGCGCTGGGCACTGGGCTCGGTGCGCTGGATGCGGTCCCTAAAGCCCCAGGGAAGCTCTGCCTGCTCCTCTGTCAGCGGCATGGGCTGCTGCATTGAGGCCCTCAGGTGTTTGCTAACTCTGGTGCTTCCCTCTTCAGCTCAAGCAGCCCCGTGTCCGCGTCTTTCCTTGGCAAAGTCACAGGAGCGCAGCTGGTGATACATCCTGGCGCTGAGCATCTGGCATGGAGATCCCTGCACACACCTCAGGGCGCAGCGGTACCTCCCTGCTCCTTCTTCCACGGCTCAGCTCCGTGAACTGCTGAGAGAAGACAGGCTTGGCTCGCCGAGACCGTGCCTTGCAAGGAAAATTCAGTTGTTCACCTCCACTGCTTGCCTTATCTGTGTTTCCTTGTTGTGCCCACTTTCTGATGTCTAATTGAATGGGGAGCCACAGCAACAAACACAAAACAAACAAAATAAACCACCACCACCACCAAAAACAAACCTATATAAGCAGAACATGACATGTGGCCCATTTCAGTTACTTCTCATTCAGACAGATCTTATCAGAGAGATGCAAATCTGACAGAATTTGAAAGCATTTCTGGGCCCAACTTGTTCACCATGAAATGGTGATGGCAAGCGCCTTAATCTCTTGGATATAGGGCTGCAGAGCTTAATTTAAGGAAACATTGAAAGGGACTTCAAGCTTTCTGCAGTGTAAAGTGCTACCATGTTCCTATCATGGAGTCAAACGTGCTGCTTTGGTGCAGCAAGAGTGGATTCCAGTCCTGGTTTGAGAACTATTGTAAAAACCCATTGCAACATCTAAAGATTTTGCAGTCAAATGGCTGTTTCTGATTGCAGTGCTAATTGGGCTATGGTGTTTGGAAAAGTCAAGTATGCTTTGCCATTCAGTCTGACAAGCAGAAATCTGTTACTTGTCTTCCTTTCTCTTTTTCCAAGTAAGAGGAGTTTCTATGATTTAAGAATTTCTAAGACTTGAGATTTTTAAGATTTCTAGGATTTTTCTAAGAAAAATTTTCTATACAAATTCTATTTATATACAAAATAATGTATTAACAAAGGTAAACTACTATGAATATATTGCCATGCTCTGAAGAAATTCAAAAATACCTTTTCTTCCTATCTTGTCAGCTGTCTGCAGTTTCCAGAGACAAAGGGGTAGAGCTACTGCAGCTGTTGAAAGGAGTGTGGGAATTAGTAAGGAAAGGGTAGGAAGGATCTGGGTTTCGTTTCCCCCGCAGCTTGTTTTCTCTGGTACGGAAAAAGGAAGTTGAATGGGTGATGACAAAACCTTTTGTCATCAAAGTAGGAACCATAAGGGAACACTCTGCTGTGAGCAGCTGGGCTAGAGAGCTTAGTTCAGAAAACATGTTGGCTTCATCAGCGAGGTGAATTTAGGAACCTTGAGAGACTGTAATTTGGCTGAACTGAGGACTACAATTTAGGATGGATGAGAACCTGCTACATCTGAAGGAGGAAAGCATTTGTTGCTTACAGCAGACTGTTCTCCCACATTCATGTCCTATGCCAGTTAAGTTGCACAGTGCTTGAGTCACCTAAAAACTAAAGAAAAGAAAAATCCCAAGTGGCTGAGAAAGAAGAGCACGCAGCGTGTGTCTACAGGGCTAGGAGGATTATCAGTGCACCTACACACAAGACCAGAGAGCGGAAGGCGTGGATGTTGGTGGTTAAAGAAACCTTTCTGAGGTGTACAAAACCAGCAGCTTAGTGGCTAGATTGAGGGCTGAGAGATATTGCATTCATAAAACCAGATCCGGACACAAAGGCTGATGAGGTTTATCTGGTCTTTGACCATTACCCCACATCGCTTACTCATGGGACTGTTAAGAACGTCAGGCGTATCTGACAGGCCACAGGCAAACCGAAACAAACCCGTGTACTGAGAAGGGCTGAGTTTTGTCTGGCTGATTTACCCTGTAAGCATGTCAATAACTGTCAATAGCAATAATGTTAGTAACTTTCTTCTCTTCTAAGCAATTCCTATCAGATCCTCCGATTCCAGTGCCTTTTCTTTTAATTCTTTAAAAGGTTCTCTTTTGACCGACATCAAATTTTGCAGGGATGAAAAAGAAAACACCGTGTTCTACCTGTATTGCAGCCACCTCCAAGTGATTTAGTTTTGCAAATTTGTGTGTGGGGGTGGGTTTGGGGGGAAACAAGGTGGTTGATATGCTTTTTTTTGAACTCTTACTGTTTGTTTGTTTGTTTGTTTGCATTTTTTTTTTTTCCCAAGGAGCAGAGTCCTGCATTCCTAGAGACTCTTGCTATATGCACTTTGCTCCCTGGTGCTTACCAGTGTGCTTGGATCAAGCCAGCTGTAATAGGTTATAGATTAGACAAAAAGGAAAGGCCATGGGATTGTTCCTTGTCTCCCAACATTTTTTTGCCTAATCAGTAGATAATAATTTATAGAAGCAAGTGGTGAGTCACAGCTTGATTTACGTTTTCTTTTAACGAGGAGGCTACACTAGTGCTATGCTATCTTTGTTATTTTATTGTTTTGTTAAGCTCAGTGTCTCTGTGATCATTTGGAGCTGGTGGAGAGGTGTGTGCTATGTTCTTACTGATGTCCCAGTGGACAATTGCAAGCTGGTCCTGGCGCCGTTCTCTGTAGCCTCACCCTTGGAATTGACTTCAGTTGGCACAGCAGCACCTCCGAGGAGAGGACAAGTTACATTTAGCCTCAGAGTTTTAAATTCAAGGTTTTGTTTGTTTATGGTCTTTTAACATTAGCTGAACTTTGCCACTCCTCAAACAAAATGGGAAAAATACCTTTGTGTCAACCTGACCTACCTTGGGGATACATAAAAAGTTCCCATTCCACGTATGAAACATCTGAAAAGTTATCCATCAATGCAAAGAAGGGTTACTCCCTATTACTGGTATTTATTATCAGCAGTAGAATAGAAGAAGAAAAATGCATTTGAGAAGTTCAGCTCAGCATTTCTCAAGCCTTCTTCATGCCTATCACAGGTTTTTCTCTCCTTAAAGTGTGACTCAGTCAGGAATTAATAAAGTCCATGCAAATGTTCTATGTTGGAGACTCTTCAAGTTTTGAAGGAAATTGCCAGGCCATGTTTATGTTTGTACTCTTGGTGTCCATGAATAAAATAAATACATAAATAATCAATAATTGTGGCATGAGGAAAAGGTGTTTCTGTTTCTCCCTTTCTTGAGCTTTGCTACTTTGACTTTAATCTCCAAGTTCTCATGCTTCCCTATCTTTTTATGCCGTGCTGCTTCTCTTCACTCTGTCAGGGAACAATCCTCAGCTCTTCCAGATGTAAAGCTGGAAAGAACACAGGATTTAAAAGGAATGCTATGCCCTATATAACAATATTAACAATTTAGTAATATGTTTGTATTAACAATATTTCCTTCAATCAAAATCTGCGAATTTCAGTTCAGCAGGTGTAGCAGGTATCCTGAGCACAAATGCAACTTCCTAATTTAGCACTGTTTCTCTGTCTTTTTAGGTGGTTGAAGATATCAACAGCTGTTGCAACGTGAAGGCTGCCTAATATTCACTTCCCTTGGAAGGACTCTTATGAGATCTGATCTTCGTGAAACCAATTCCCTGCATCCGAATACAGCTGACAAACTGCTAAACACAAGTTCGTGGTTAGTAGAGGATCACATAAGTTTGGCTCATCACAATGTAGATAACGGTGTCATCAACATTTAAAGAATGGTGATGAAACTTTGTTTTGTGTTCATGAAATGTTCACCAAAGAGTTAAAATACAGGTTCAAACTCTGTGAGACATAGCTGAAAATAATTCTCAGAAATGTGAATTAACTTAACAGTGATTGTTTTGTTCAGCAACAAATGATGACAATCCGTGGCATGCTCAAAACTGAGAATACGAGACAGTATAAAATAAATTAAATTCAGTGTAAGGCGAGCAAATACACTGAAGACATTTTTCTTAGTCAAATTATTTTTTTCATTAAAAATGTTATCAGAAGCTGCTACAGGACTTGAGAATTGTCCTAAGATGTGCAGTAGAATTAAACGTTGAATCTAGGTTAAATTTCCTCCTGGTTCCAAGGTATCTGTTCTGTAGCTTAAAGTGAAACATTTTCATTTTTATTTACCTATTTTAATTCCTTTATAAACAGTTCAAAATGGAAAAAAAAATTGCATCTTTTATTTCAACCACAAAATCAAAGCATTTTAAATGCTTTATACTATGGAAAAAAAAATAATACTGCCATATACATTCAGTAAACTTTTGTTCTGCCCACATGAATACTATGGCTTCAGCTGAATCCAGTGGGGTCAGAAATTTGTCCAATCACTCTTTCTTTTAGATTCTTCTTCATAGAATTTTCATTAGCATGTTAATACTGATTTATTATAATTAGACACGATTTTAGATGTATGTTAAAAATATTTACTTTATGCAAAGCATATAGTCTTGCTTAGCAACCTATACAAATGTTGTATTTTTGAAATTTTCTAGCTGTATTTCTATTAAATGCAGATTTCAACAAGTCTGTCAGAATGCACTGGAAATCATACTTATTAGAATTTAGGATTACATTGTGTTGTGACTGAGACTTCTCTTACGACAAAACATACAGCGTTTAGTTTCTGCTTGAGTTACTCAATGTTTGTTACTGCTCTAGCAGGCTATTAAAAATAAACCTAGATATTATTCAGTGCCTAACTCATTTTGTCAGGCATTATGTATTACATATTGAGTGTCTTCATAACAAAAGGACCCGTACTGTATGTTTGACTAAGCACTTGATTAGTTCCATTGATCTTAATAAAAATTGTCAAGCACATAAATCAGGAACATTCTTAAAATAACTCGATAGCCCATGAAGGCAGTTTATTTTCCTCTCAGTCTACAAGTAGGACCTGGCTAGTTCTGACTACAGCTGAGAATCTGCTGCTCCAGTCCTTTGATCATCTTAGTGACCCTTTGGTGGACTCTATCCAGTGTGTCCATGCCTCTCTTGTACTGGGGAGCCCAGAACTGGACCCAGCACTCCAGGGGTGGCCTCACCAGTGCTGAGCAGAGTGGAAGGATCACCTTCCTCCACCTGCTGGCAGTGCTCTGCCTAACACAGCCCAGGTTACCATTTGCTATCTTTGCTGCAAGGGCACACTGCTGGCTCATGTTCAACTTGTTGTCCACCAGGACCCCCAGATCCTGTCTTGCAGAGCAATTTCCCAGCTGGGTGGCCTGCAACTGGGGGCTTTGCATTTGGAAATGTCAGCTGGGTATACGTCCTTTAACCCTCCAAGGTACACCTGAGCAGGAGAATTTGTGTCGATGTGCAAACAGAAGTACATGGCACTGTAGTCTGTATGCCCTTTTCAGGTATGTTGGTTTCTCTCTTAACTTAAAACCTTAAACAAGGGAGAAGATTCCATGATGGGCCTTTCAGGGAAAGATACTCTTTAATCTAAAATGATGAGTTGTATTTTTTTATTATTATTATTATTTTATTTTTTTTTCTCATCACGGTGAGGATTTTAGCCGAATTCAGGGACATTTCATTCCCTAGCAGATCTCCAAGGGATTAGTTTATTTTCACAGCGGGAGAATAAAGTGATTTATTTATAATCTGTTCCCTGTTCAGCTGTTTTTCCTAGAAGAGAAATAGCAGATAGAACTCGTTAGGGAAAGAAACAGTGGCATTGACATTGTCAGTTATTACATGTGCTGTAATTAACACTTTCATAGGAGATGCCAGCTGCACAGTAAAAACCTGAACCCCACCAAAACTCTTGCTCACTTATCTGCAATTAAAAACATTTTAATCTGCTGAAACTAGGAAAATATCCAATGCCAATTACTTATTCCATTTCTGAAAACTGCAGAAGAAATTGGACTGCATGATGGATAATGAATCTAGTAAATAAGACAGAGGAAATGCAGAGATAACAGTGAACAGGATAGGGGCATTTCAGCTTTAATGAGAGATGACACATGGCCACGTGATGGCAGCAGAGGCTCAGGAATTAGTCGTGTGTTTTATTGTTGGTGTTTTATTTCCTACAATAAACTACAGACAAACGAGGTGTGGCCTGCAGGTCGTAACTCGTTCTTCAGATTCTAGAATATATACATTAGATGATGCTGATCTGGACAACATTTTTCTTTCTATTTGCTTAAAAAGATGTGGCATGTTATCAGACAGAAGTTTCTGTGGAGGATGATTACGCTCCTTTCTCGTTCCCTTTTCCCTTTCTTCCTTTCCAACAAAGTCATGGTGGTCTTCTTCAACTCCTAGGAAGCAATATATATATATCCTCCATTCAAAAACGTCTGAGAACTCAGAATTCATGGCAAAATAGTAAACAAAACCTCAAAACTGCAGGAGTTAGTAGTCTTTCAAAGAAGTTGGATTTTTTTTTTGTTTTGTCTTTTTTTTCCTTTTTTTTTCTTTTCTTCTAAACCTTGTAAAAGCAGACTTTTCACCTGACATTCTCTCCTGGAATAGGCATAGTCCCCTTTCTGCGCTGCATATTCCAGCTCCTACGTTGCAAGTTCAGCTTTAATCAAACAGGACGGTCCAGAAAAACTTCTACTGAAGTCTGTCTTCAGTACATGGAAATCCATATATTAAGATACCCTGGTGGAGCGTGACATTTTGCAGAACCACAAGGCAACCAGGCAGAGTTCAGGCAAGCAGCTCTCTGGAATGGCTTTGAAGAACAGTATCAAATTCTGTATAAACCAGAGCTCTTCTCACGTGGCCCCTTGTTGGATTGCTCTGCTATGGCAGGAGACAGTGGGGAAGACCACAATCACCAGCTGGAGGATGGTGTGACTCAGCACTACATGTAATTTTGGGTAGCCAGAAGGGAACTAGTTCTGTAGGTCTTTTCGTGCATCGAGATTCCTGCGCTGAGTGCATATTAATGAACCTTTGTAATTGCAGTCGAGTGTGCCTAAAGCACAGAGGATTCCCTTCCTCCTGCCTGTGATCCAACTGCTCTGCCGTGCCTACCTGAGGTATTCAAAGTGAGCTCTGCCTCACCATGCAGGCAGCAGTGGTTAATTACAGCAGCACCGGTCTGGTAAATAAGGCCTTTGGCAGCTGAGCTTTGGTTGCTTTTGCTGCAGCACTTTCAGATGTTACTGCTCTGCCAGTCTGTCCTGCTGGTCTCCTCCTCTAACCAGGATGGCAGAAAAGAGCCTAAGTCCCGGCCTCTGCTGCTGCTTGGGTTGAGCAGTGTTATGAGCTGGTATGATTTCTACATTGTAAACCCCCAAAAACAAAGAGAAAAACCCTTCTGTTAACTCCAGTAGCAAGGTTCTAGGTAGCACTTTTCCCTGCAATTTGAGGATTGATAAATTAAATTATCTGGAGTATGAGCATGTGTTGGCTCTAAGGCTGTAAAACAGCCGTTCTGGGATTGGGGGATGTGATGTACTCTCAGCATTCATCAGCAAAAAAGAACGATCCTGTAGTGGGACCAAAGACTTGGAAAAAACAACTGAAAATGCCACGTGCACTTACTCTGTGTAATACTAACCATCCAAACAACTAGCCCTCTCTTCTTGCAAAAGGCCCTAAGCCAACATATTTTGTTTTGTTTGTTTGTTTGTTTTTGTTTCTGTTATAAAAATGAAACGAGCTGTTTCCTTACAGTGACTACTTTCTCAGTCTACAAACGAAATGCTGATGCACACCTGCAAATGTTGTATCTGGCACTTTTCTTGCCACAATATGTTAATCGAATTCAACATCCTATGGAATCTCCCTCTTGTTTATACCTTTCCTTTGAGTCATTTATTTCTAGCTCTGCTTCAGCTTCTTTTCAAAGCTCAGAGCTCTCTTCTTCCTTTTGCTGCTCACATTCTGGTGCTTCTGTCTCCATCTTTCTGTGAGTCTCAAACAGCCTTCAGGTGCTTACTCAGAATTGGCTTATTTTGCATATCACTCTAGTTCTAATTTCCATGCTGATATACGCTCCTGTGGCTGATAGCAGAAAAATATACTAGATAGAACCACTAATGTCCAACATCACTAGTAAAAGAAATCTTTCACCAAAGCTTCCCCATTTTCTGTTGTCTCTTTTTAAGTCTCCTTATGAAACTGGTATTTAAAGGTTATTTTGAAGGCTAATTTGGATAAAAGGTTCAAGAACTGAAAATCTTTTTTTTTTTTTTTTTTTCCCCTTACTAATTGGTTAACCTTCAAGCAGGTTCACAGCATAAATAATATAATGTATGATTCTAATTTTTTTCGACCACACCAGTAGAATGATACAGCCTCTGTATTTTGAGGTATAACTCTCTAATAGCTGTTAGGGGAGCATTTGCCTGAACAGAAGGAGAGGAAGGGACTGTTGGGATAGAGCAGGAATGCTCAGGAGAAGGATTTTCAGAAGAGAAAAATCTCTAGGATAGTATCTGCACCCATGCACTGCTGCTGAACTGCAGCAGCATTCTCTCTTAAGACCTGTAATTCAGGAGATATCCTTCCTGGAAAAAAAAAAAAGGGAAAAATTAATCTCTGGGAAGATTTAGTCCCTTCAGATTCTGTCCAGGGGAGCTGTCACTAACTCTCATCTCAGACTTTGTTGGTTTTCCTGGCACACGTGCAGTGGTTGCAAAAGGCCTTTTTATTCAACTGTACCGAAGAGTGATAGAAAACATGCATATCCTTAGATGCATATCCTTAGATGTGCATGAACCTTACACTTGCCTATAACTACCAAAGCCTGAGCAAATAGAATGAGGCAGATGGGAACATTATAGGTATTATAGATCCCACATAGAGCCTTTGATAGATAAAGAAACCTCCAGCATTTCTGGGAAATTCTGGCATGTTTTATATGTTTAATTCCAATTCTGTGTACTAAATGTAACAGGTTAGTACGAGCTGCAGGTAGCTTTTGGATGGGGAAGAGCATCTGCCAGAAAAAAACAAACTGCCCGACAATTGCATGCTTTCCTAGGGTGGTATCTGTTAGCGTGTTGGGGTTTCCACTGCAGAAGCAGCAATCGGATGCTGCTTGGGGAGTGCCTGTTGTCAGGCCACCACTTCATGTTTAAGGCACCATTCTTCAGTATTAGTACGGGTCGGGAAGGGATGGGTTACGTGAGGAATGCGGCGGTGGTCTGGTGGTTACTTGTCCGTATGATGGTGCTCTGCTATACGTTGCGTGAGAAACTCCACAAAAGAAGCCAGGGAATGATCTCACAGACTCTTCTGGCCGCGTTAATAACCACAAAGGTGGAAGGAAGCACGAAAACTGGAAAAACATAGAGGACACCAGGGCAGCCGGTCTGCCTTGTAGCAGACATTTCCTTGCTGAGAAGTGTATTCCTTTGTCAGATTGGGGCTTGTCTGTCTTTTTGGGTGGCTGCTTGAGAAAAGCTGGCACAGAACATGGTTAGAGAGGGAGAGAGCGGCTGGAAGACCGTGTTTTGAGCGCAGGGGATTTGTGTGGGATTACAGACGATGTGTGGAGTTAATGGAAGTGCTGCTGAAAGCGTGTGCGGGGTTAACTCTGGTAGCAACCCGAAAGCGCTTGTGGGGTTAACAACACCAGGAGGAGGCGGAGGGACACTGGCGAACCTCGTTCCCAGCGGGGCCGCCTCCCAAACCACCTCAGCGCCTGGCGGCCGCCATTCCGCGGCCGCCTCCCCTCAGGGCCCCGCAGGCGGCGCCATGGCTGCGGGACGGCGGCAGCGCATGTGCGGGGCGCCGAGGCGGGGCCGGGGGCTGGCGGCCGCCGCCGGGCTCGGCGGGGCCCGGATGCAGCAGCGGGGCCCGTAGTGAAGGGAGAGAGGGAGAGCGGCGGGGCCCCGGAGGTGCCCCCGGAGGAACTGGGGGGGGTCTCTCCCCGCTTCTCCGCCGGGATGAGCAGCTCGCGGAACAACCGCGTGATGGTGGAAGGCGTCGGCGCCCGGGTGGTGCGGGGCCCCGACTGGAAGTGGGGGAAGCAGGACGGCGGCGAGGGCCACGTGGGCACGGTGCGCAGCTTCGAGAGCCCCGAGGAGGTGGTGGTGGTGTGGGACAACGGCACGGCCGCCAACTACCGCTGCTCCGGGGCGTACGACCTCCGCATCCTGGACAGCGCGCCCACCGGTGAGGGTGGGGGGGGGTTTGTGCAGTGCTCGGCCTGCTGGAGCCACAGCTGCTGGGGAAGGAAGGGATAAAGCTCGCGTTTGCTTCCTGCATCAACACCCCGGCTGCTGGGTGTTGATGCCGTGAGCGCGGCCGGCTTGGACAATGGGCTGGGAGCCGCACTGGCGTGATGCGGCAGCGGGAGGCTGGCAGGGGAACGGCCCTCCCAGCACCTGCTGCCGCAGCGAAAACAGAAAAATAAGGTCGTTTTGGCCTCCCAGAAATAGGTTCAGGTGGTATCGGGCCCAGACAGCTTTCCTCAATAACGAGGTGCTTGGTTGGGTTTGTTGGGGTGCTTGAATGCTCTGCTTTTGTAGCACATCTTTCATCTAAAGTATGATGGAGAGGAGAGACCATCTTTGAGCCAGCTGCCTGTTGTCTTACAGGTTAGGAGATCATAGCGATGGATGGGAGCTAACAGACTCCTGAGGAAATGAGGATCGTAGGATTAATTGTAATTAACTACACAAATGTTGCTAATCAAAAAAAAAAACCAACACATGTTGATTTTAACAATGCGCCTTTCCAGATGGATCTAATTTTTCTGTGGCTGGTCCTCGCCCCTGCCTTCCTGGTTGGTTTTGCTGTTGTTTTGGGAGTGTAGACGCTGTTAAAACTTGAGCTGAAAAGCTTTTGGAAATGGCTTTTCGGATGGGAAGCGAAGAGCAGTCCTTCAGGTTGTGGATCCGTGTCTTGCAGGTGTTTATGCTTTGAAACTTTCCCTGCATTTGATGTCCTGTAGAAACCAGTGGGACTGCTTTTGCTTAAATGCATAAATGTTGAATTTATGAGCCTTGTGTGCTCATTATTCCAGCCCAGCTTCACTGCCTTGCAAGCTGATGGTATAGCCAGCTGCATCTGGAAATGGATGCTTAACACTTATTTTGACACCTTGTTTTTTTTGCTTCTTTATTCCTTCCGTGTTTTTTTTTGGTTGTGTTTATACTTTAGCATTAGAATTGTAGCTTCTGCTTCAGGTAGCACAATGTATATTGCTTTGGGGGTAGGTCATAAATGTTGCTGTTTTCAGGCTTCGCAACTGGTATTTCTCCAGGTTTTTGGCCGGAGGGTGGATCATCCTCGCAGAACTACGTGGAGCTACCTGGGGTTGCTTTTTGCTACAGGGAGTTACTGTTCAGGTCACAGTTCCCTTGGGAGCAGAAGAGTACAAATCTATAAAGTACAAGTAACAAAAAGCGGAAAGGAAGCACTGTAGGCTAGTGCAAAAAGCACAGGGTTATGATGCTGTCCGTTTGGACTGAAATCTTGGTTTTACCACGGGATTCACTTTGTTTTCTTAGGCAAATCTCTTCCCTTCTTTACTTTTCAGCCTTTTAGTATTTACTTTTCTCCACAATGGTGGCTATCAGTTGTTTAGTTTAAGGGCCCCTGACTTTGGATGATCATTTGATGGCATTGCTAGGGTCGTTTGGGTTGTTTTGATCCAAGAAATAACAGGAAAAGTGGGTGGCAGGAGTTTATAACTGTAGCATTGCTCATGATGCTGTTGAGCAAGGAAATGTTATAAACTATGGCATGTTCTTAGTTTGCATGGTGTTAAATCAAACCTGGCTCTTATAGTTTAACACTGGGAACAAGAAATCGACCCTGCTTTAGCATCATAACATGGGTTCAGGTTTGTACTTGGGGAAAAAAATACATCAGGAGAAAGCAAAATGAGATTGTTTATTGTTGGGAATTCTTATTATTATATATTCAAAACCAGGCTTGATTATAGGCTCCTAAAAGCAGTCCTTGCAGCCAGAGTTGCTGCTTTGGTGAGTTTGAGGCACGTGCAGTCAGGATGATGCATCAGGAACCCAGTGTCTTGCAGAAGCAATGGATGAAGCTCATTTTAATAATAATTGAATAATAATAAAAATTCAAAACCAAACAAAAATCAATTTTCATACACATATATGTATACACATGAACATTTGGTTTGGTGCCAGGATGTTTCCAGACTCAGAAAGCAAGAACAGTAGGAAATCGCTAGTGTTTTTTATTACCAGGCTGTTAGCAGTATTGCAAGACTATGTTAACTTCTTATGATACTCAAGTAGTGTTAGGGCAAACACTTTAGGACTGTTTTCCTTAAAATAAAGTCTCATTGGTGGTTTATGTGAAGTATCTCTTAGCTGTTTGCTCCAGGTGTGTTTGTTTGGGTAGCAAATGATTGCTGGTAGGAGGTTTGGTTTTGGTTTTCAGGGAGCTGTATTAGTACTGGTGATCGTATTTACATTGCCCAGCATTTCTTTAGCGGGGTTGTTATTTAATCCCTCTCAGTTGCTCTAAGAACCTGAAAAGAAAGGAAATTTCAGTTAGATCCTGCGTGGTGGGCTCCGAAATGGAGTAAATGGTGGGATGCAGTACAGTGTGGTTGTCCTGATACTTGTGCAATAAATCCTGGTGGTTTTGGAAGGAAGCCTGTTGCCAGGATCTAAAGAGAGATCCGGGGGAGTCTTGAGAGCCCCCGCTTCCTGAGAGTGTTGTGGAAGAAGAAAAGGATTATTTTTCTGGGTTGTTGAACAGAAGCTATATCTGTCTCAAATTGAAAGGATTAAATATGAGCAAGTTGTGTATTTAGAAGGGAAGGCTGTACAGCAGCAGGTTTGCAAAGAGCACCTCCGACCACATTCACATAATCCTCGTGGTCATTACAGAAACCTTGTGCTTATTTCTGAGGATTTGTTTTCTGCAAAGCTGAGGCAAACGTTTGTCTGGCATCCGTTTCCTCTTACATGTTTGGTTCGAAGTAGCAATGTCACTTCCCTGCGTAAAATATTTACCCACTAGTGCTTGAATAAGGGGAGGTGGTGGAGGAGCTGGGGTCAGGAAATGAAATACTGACGTGAGATTATCGTGTGAGCGAGTGTGCTGCAGCTCGGGGAAACTGTGCTGTACTCTGCCAGGGTTAAAAAGGTAGGTGTTACCTGCTGAAGGTCTCGGGGGCTTTCTGTGCTTGTATTTCTGTGCTTCTGTTCTGCTGTAACCTGAAGAGTTACACAGATCATCATGCAATCACAAATGTCAGAGCATTTTAAAGGGCAGAGCACCTTGGATAATTCATCCCAACTATTTATTTCTGTCTTTTAGCACATCAGGTGTAAATTGGGGCACTTAAATTGGGTCTCGGTCAAGATTTTGCTTGGTGGCTGTTGGTTAATACTCACAGAACCCCTCACAGCTAAAAATCCGATAGTTTGGGCAGGGGAACGTGTGAAGCCTGTTTGATATGAACGTGTCCTTTGTTCTTCCTGCCCTTCCCCCATGTCTCCTGCACAATAACCCTCTCCCTCCTCGCCTATCTTGTAATACGGGACTCACGTTATGGTAAGTCTGGCATCGCCTGCGTGTGAGGATTGGCCAGCTAGCTGCTGCCAACCACGAGAATTAACAGATGAGTTGTGTTGGTGGGGGCACCGATTGGGGTTTTCACACAATTTGGCTGAATTTGGCTGATGTCTAAGAATCCTTTGTTTTCAGTTTGCCCGAAGTCTCGCCACAGTGTCAAAATTATCTGGAGTGGAAGGATGGGAGGAATAAAGCACTCCTACAGCTTTGTAAATTGGGGTGTAAATTAATTTTATAAGGAGTTTATGGCATCTCTTGCCTGCTGGTAGCATTGCCATTATGTGAAAGGATTTGGGCTTGAGTTCTGTAGAGAGTGGTGAGTCCATTGGGTTTTGTTGGTTTTGAAAACTAATTTAAATCACCACTGACTTCTGTGCATAGCAGTGAGTGGTATGGAGATGTTAAAATGTTCTTTGGGTGGATAGTTGTGTATTGCCACCTTTGAAAATGTCTTTGGTACAAAGGTGAGATTCCTAAGAAATTCAAGGAGCAAGCCGAACAACAAAGCTTCTGTTACATTTTATAGTTTTAAGAGCAACCCTGGGTTTTAAAAGCACGTGTATGTATGTAAAGGCTGCAAAATTGCTATATTAAGAAGTGCTGGCAGGAATTGTGGCCTAGGTAACCTGAAGAAGATGACTGTGGCAGAGGCACAAAGGCAGGAAACTGATTTGAAATGCAAATAGTGAAAATGTTGTTGCTAAGTTGAGATAAGGAATACTGGGTTTTATGGTGCCCTAACTCTGGAGGGACATTAGGAAACGCCAGGTGTTTAAAAGTAGGTGGGCATGGTGAAAGTGCCCTTCTCGTACTCAGTTCTTTCTTTTTTTGGTGTGCTATGAAGGATGATAGGAAACATTTGAAATATTTTGCTCTTAAACTTGGAAGAATATTTGGAGGTTTGATTTTTGCATTATCTCATTTTACAGAGCTAAAATGCTCTTCTAGCTCGTAGCGGACCAGCTGTAGTGCTGGCGTTTGAAACCTGAAGTCTTCATGGCTTTAACATATTCCAGTAATTTAATTAAAGCATTTTTTTCTGAATGTAAGCTTTGCAAAGCTTGTGTTTCACAGCCTTTCCTGATCAGCCTTCCTTTGAGGAGCAGGAGCAGTCCGTGATGGATCCAGCTTGCATTTAGGCCAGAGTTCCAGCTTGGCTTCAGATCCTATGCATGATGCAGTCTGCTGGTTGTTCCTGCTGAGCTGTGCTTTGTTACACCTCCCAGGGAAGTTGCAGAGCATGCAAACAGGTTTATTTTTTGATGAAAGTGGACTGAGAGATGTGATCCTGGTGCTGGTTGAGCATTCAGTCTGTTGGGCTATACCAGAGTGAGTCTGAAGGAGTGCCTCTCTCCTTCCCTCCTCTGAAATATGTGTAGTGCCAGCATCAGCTCCTAAGTTTTGGCAAATAGATTGATTTATGTTTCGTCACATTTGCTGAATTGTGAAGGGAGAGGCGTGAGGAGGAAGGGGCAGCAGAGGGGAGCAGAGGGTGGAGGAGGGAGTGAAGGCATGAGGCTGAGCCTGGCGAAGTGGGGGACGTGGGGACAAGGTGTTCCTGGCCTTGTTTCTCACTGTACTGCTCTGTTTTTCATTGGCAATAAATGAAATTTTCCCCAAGTCGAGACTGTTTTTCCCTTGCTGGTGCTTGGTTGGTGACCTCCCTGCCTGTGCCTCCACCCGTGAGCTTTTTCACCTTGCTTTCTTTCCCTGACCTGCTGGAGAGGGGGAGTGAGAGCGTGGCTGGGTGAGCGTATGGCAGCCAGCCAAGGTCAGCCCACCACGCTCACATACCTCTTTGCTGCCTGGTTCAAATTAAATCAGTCTTTCAACTTTATTTAAAATGTATTATTGATTTAAGTAGTGCATTTTCTTTGTATTAGAGATACGAGTAAGAGTTTAGCTATCACATTTTATGGCCTAGTAGCAGCACAGTGTTTCAATTTATTTTTTTAGTGGATGAAGTTTAAAACTACAGCTTAGTTCACTGTCACCAGAGGCCTTCAAACCTGCTTCTCTCTCTGGATCACTAAATGCAGTGGTCAGATTTATCAGTATCAGGGAAAGGGGGAAGAAAGGCTGAACCTGTCTGGGTGCTCTTTAGGGGTCTGTGACATTAAATGTGTGACCCTTTCAGTCAGAGACTCCAAATACAGATACACACTGATCTCTTTTAAGTCCCGGGCACTATAGCCAAGTGACTTTTGAATCAAATGTCTTTGTATATTTTTTTTCTTGATCTTTCTTAAGGAATCCAACTTTTGCCTGAGTGGTTTGAAATGTTTACTTTCTATTTAAGTTCGCTGCAGGACGGTCTAGTTCTGTGTTACAGGACTCCTCATCATACTTCTTTGTTGCCTCCCTTCTCGGTGCTTGGACAAATTTAAGAATCATGCAGGCACCCAATTCCTCATTGTAAAAATTCTTTTACATCCAGAATAAATGCGATTCTTGGCAAATTGTCTTCCCTGAAGTTCAGCAACTGTTATTTTTTTTCCAAATATGCACAACTGCTCTGTATTTGAAATACTGATTGACTCAGCAATCAATTTTTTTTTAAACAAAAGCAGGTGCCACCACTCAACCCCACCACCCCAAGCATCATAGCTAGATGTGCCCTTGAATCAGGGCAACAAAGTAGTAACCTCACTTTAATGCATCTGCTCTTGAAGACTGCCAAAAAATGGTGTGATGGTCCAATAGAAGTCATAACAGTGAGGCAGCCATCCCAAGATCATAGTTAATGCTATTTTTTTGACTGCTGCAGATGTCAGCAGATAGCAGACATCAAAGTCTCAGTGTACTGAACAGGAAAGATAGCTTCCTCCATGTGGGGAGCGAGGTCATCGATGATGTTAGGGAGGGAGAACGTGCACGGGTGACTTCGAAGATTGTTCTTTTGTAGAAAAATTTACATTTTTAGGTGTTGTTATGAGGCAGCAAGTATTCTTTAAATATAAAAGGAGAGCTGAAATGAATGGGTATGGTATACAAAGTGTGTTGTCCGGCAGCTGGAGTCAGCAAGTAACATTACGGGTTATAGAAACTGTGTCAGACTTTCAAAATTTCACCACAGAATTTGTGGTCAAGGAGTGGATGCTGCCTGAGTCATGAGCTGCTCCAGCAATTACAGCTATCATTTAGCATAACATCAGCAGTTTCAGGGTTTTTTGTTGTCACCGAAGGCTATCTTCAGCTGCCCTGAAATGCTGCTCGGATCTCTGTGGTGCGCTGTGCAGCTTTTGCTCCAAGTGTGTTGGCTTTTCCAGCCCTACTCTTTTATTGCAATGTTCATGCATCAGGAGAGTCTGTAATCATGAGGCCCTTTATAATTGAGGCTGGAAGCAGATGGAGTGAGAAGCTCTTTTGGTTAAGAGAAATGGTGAGCGAGGTACACCAGATGATCGTGCTGTTGTTTAGAGGGGCCTGGCCAGGCTGGAGAAACGGGCTGGCAGGAGTCTCATGGAATCCAGTGAAGGGAAATTCCCAATCCTGCACCTAGGGAGGTATAATCCCTGCACCAGTACTGGCAGGAAAGCAGCTTTGCAGGACCCCCGAGGGTCCTGGTGGACAGCAAAGTGACCAGGAGCCGGCAGCGTGCCATGAAGGCTGAAGGCAACATGGCTGCGTTAGGCCAAGTGCTGCCGGCGGCCTGAGGGAGTTGCTGAGGCCACCCCTGGAGAGCTGGGTCTGGTTCTGAGCTCCCCAGCACCACAGGGATGTGTGGGCACACCGCCTGGGTCATGGGAAGGGCCACAGCAGTGTTTGAGGTGATCTTGGGGCCTCGGAGATGAGGAGAGGCATGGGGACCCGGTGGTGGTTGGACTGGAGAAGAGAGGGCTTAGGGGGTTCTGTCAGCGTGTGTGGGTACCTGATGGAGGTCATGAAGAAGTCGGGGACATTCTCTGTGGTGTAAAGTGACAGGGCAAGAGGCACGGGGCACAAACTGAAATGCAGCAATTTCCACTGAAGCATGAGAAGAAACACATTTGCTATAGGGATGATCACACGCTAGCACAGGTTGTCCTTGGAGATGCTCAAAACCTGAGTCGGCATGGTCCTCGGTCAGTGGGTCTGATTTACCCTGCTTTGAGCAGTGGAGGTTGGATTAGAGGATCTCCAGAGGTTAATTCTAGCCTCAGACATTGCATGAGTCTGTGAAACAGTCAGTTCAGAAGGCATTTCCTCCAGTTTTGCCTCTCCAGCTGTTGATTTTTCTTCAGTGCCGATGCTTCAGCTGTTGGGCACAAATGACTAATAGGTTTGTAGTGAATTTGGCCATCATTTCCTCAAGCATCCCTTCTGGAGGGGATAAAAACCACTTTCTATACTCATTAATTTCAGAGCATTTTTTTTTATGGATGAGTAATTGGAATAATGGCATACTACTCCAAACCTTTAATGCTCAGTTTTGTCTTGTGCTAGGTACTGCGTACCAGTGCTTGTCCCTTCTGTTGCTCAAGTTCTTACAAAGGAGCAGAATTGATTAAAAAAAAAAAAATATATATATATATAAAAAAAAAACATGGCTTTTCATTGTATTCAGGATGCATGGACTGAAAGTGTCTGTGGCTGATCGCTTTCAGGGCTGCTGGAGCTTGGCAATTCTGCGAGAGTTACAAACCTGAGAACCTGGCTTTTGTGGGAGGCTGGGAAGGACACACTCCAGTGCCTTACACCTGGTGTGCCTTTGGCAGATTCCTTTTGAAAAAATCAACATATAGAACAGGAAAAACTTCAAAAATGGTAACAGATTTCCATAAATATAATGACATCTATCTAATAGAGCCTGTTTTTTGTCTTATAGGCAGAAGCGTAGAGATGACCGCTTAGTTTTCCACTGTACGAAGTAAAACCAAGCATAGCTCATAAAATTTGAGAGATGAGGAAAAGAAGATAGAATATTAAATACAAAGTCAGTGATCTTTTTCACTGATTCATATGTGAATGAATCATATGGACTGATATGGTGTTGCTGTCAGGCTTTCTTTATTGGTCACTTTCTAGTCTATGTCTTCAGATTATCATTGTTCGCAACAGAGATCTGTGTAACCAGGTACCAGTGTTTTTTTTTTTATTTATTTTTCCTGTTTTTAACAGGTATCAAGCATGATGGGACTATGTGTGATACTTGTCGACAGCAACCTATCATTGGCATCCGATGGAAATGTGCAGAATGCACAAATTACGACTTGTGCACGGTTTGTTATCATGGGGACAAACATCACTTGAGGCATCGTTTTTACAGAATTACCACACCGGGAAGTGAAAGGTAATTTTTTTTCCCCCTAAAACTAGGTAGGATACATTTCATTGTGGGTAATTTCTGCAGGCTTGGTTATTGAAACTTAGATAGGGTAAGGTATTGTCTTGAGGTATAGACTCAGTTACTGGTTCTGTCTCTTTGTGAGGTACCTCAGATAGGACAGATCTTTTGAGTTTGGAAAACAAGAAAATTTAGAATGGAGTAGAGAGAAAAGTTAGGATTTGATTATTCAGTTTCTTTTTAACCTCATTGCATGCTTCTTAATTCTTGTGTTATTATATAGCAGGTTTAAAACAAAGAGACAAGTATCTTTACACAATGTATAATTACAACATTATTTATCAGCAAATTCCTGAATGTGCAAGTTGAATTAGGTTCAAAAATGTCATAGACAAATCAAGAATTTCCTTATTGTGGACTGTGAAGAACATAGGGGTCTGGAGACAAAATCACCAAATTGAACTTGCTGTTCATTACCGAAAGCAGAGGAAAAGATGCTGTGAAGGGTCATTCTACCCTTGATTTTAATGTTTATTTTCTTGAGCATCCGTTACTTGAGTCTCCTAGAGAAGAACCATGGGGAAAAAAAAGGCTTTAGTTAGTTCTCACCTAGCCTTCTTATATTCTCTGACTTTGAATAAGTTGTCTAAATTCAGAGCCCCTTCCTATCATGATCTATTGACTCGCTGAGTGAGAACAGTGATGCTTGCCTGTAACTAAATACTTCAAGAGCTGCATGAAAATACTATGTAAGGGCTACGTGGTGTGGTATCACCTGTGTGGTAACTCCCTAAAGTACTCTTATTATATCATTGGAAGCCTCTTTTATATACATGTGATATGCAGTTGAATGTGACACGTGAGACAGAACATTGTTTTTCTTCTTGGCGAAGTAAGGTTTACGATGAAGCTGTAATTTAATAGTGTGCTTTTATCAGCACTTTTACAGTTGAGAGCAGTGGCTGGAGCACAAGGACTGGATTCTCATTTATTTTCTTGTAGGGACTGTTTATTGTCTCAGATGTTTGCTTTTGAGTTTTAACTATGGCAAAAACGCCCATGTCCGTGGTTTAATCAAAAAGTAACTTCTGTTCCTTTGAGATTCGTGCCAGTAGTTACCAAATAGATAGCATAAGCTTAGTATCTGAGTCACAAAGTTCTAATGCAGAACAAGACATAGATGTCTGATCCTTGAGTAGAAAATTCTGGCTTAGGGTGATGAATAAGGACTAGGTAGTAAAATACAGATCTGTTTTACTGCTTTTTTTTTTTTTTTTAAATAAAAAAATAAATAAAAATCTCATTGCTTCTGAGAATGCTTTCCAGACTTTTTCATTTCCTTTTTAGCTGAAGTTTCCTCTGTAGTTTTAGGTGGTCTCTTATGGTGCGTAAAGCATAATTTTGGAGATAGATTGTATGCGGTGCATGGAACTGCCAGAAATCTTTTGCATGTTGTTGCTTTCTCTCTGTCTTTGTTTACTCCCATTGATATCAGTCTTGCAACTCTTACGTAGAAGGTAGCTTTATCTGCCAAGGAGCTGTTTCTATTGGGTAAAACTTAGATGAGAAGAAAATTGATTAGGTTAACTTAATGAGGGAGGAGAAGAGGGCAAAGAGGGAGGAGAAAAGGGCAAAGCAGTACTAGGGAATTTGAGGGATAGCTCATATGAAGACGCATCTCATCATTTTTCCTACGTACAGATGAAGGAAAGCATGAGCTCCACCTATTTTATTCTTAAATCTGGAATACCACGGACTGCATACTAAAGTAATATATGCTGTTTTTTGTCTCAATGTTTTTAGATGTTGAGATATTTCTAAAATGCTACTCTAAACAACGTATCTTTGTGTTTTCTCTCACCCTTTTATATTAGATAAAAATTACTAATATTTTCGTATGCTCTTTGTTTTGGTTTTAACAGTTTAACTTTTTCCTTGTCTGCCATCTGCTGGATCTTTAAAGTTGAGCAGGAGGGTGTTGTACTTCCCAGAGAGGTCAGGAAAGGTTCAGAATTTCGGCTGAATACTTTTGTCTGGCAACGTTCTCGTGGCATGAAATAAGAAGTCAGTCCGATTGCATACGGGTGGCTTTTGACATGACCAAAAATGCAAGAAAATGTTTCTATTTCTATTTGTAAGTCCTCACTAGCAGTCCCGCTTGGGCTTATCTACGTCACTTCTGACTTAAGTCTGAAGAAAAGAAGAGTTTTGCTTTAGGCAAATAGCGTGTTATGACAAAAATAAGATCAACAAAATAAATGCTGATGTATTGAATGAAATTTGTCAAGATTTGCAACTGTAGAAAACATACGAGACACAAAGGGGAAAAAGATGTAGTTACTCTACTTAATAGCATAATTCCAAATAAAAATGGAGTTGCAGAAAAGTAATTTTGGCGTAGGGTGCATCTGAGAGAAACAAGAATATGTTATGAGAGTCTGTATGTTCCTTTACTGATTTTAATAATATTTAAATAATATGAGTACAAATCTATATGTAGATAGTTGCAGGTTGTTGTTGGTAGTAGGAAGTCTGGGGAATAAATTATTAGAATTAAAAGCTAATTCTAAATATATAATAAAAACAGACTTGTGCTCTGCTGTTCAAGTTGAGAATTTAATGGAAGTGATGAAATGTGCATTTATGCAGTTACTCCTATTTCAAGATGGTTACCTTCTTTTCTACCCTGAAGGATTCTTGGACTTTCTTTATTATCTTGACATTTTTGGGTGGTTGTTTTTTTTTTTTTTTTAATAACTTCAGGGTATTGCTGGAGTCTCGCCGTAAATCAAAGAAAATTACAGCAAGAGGAATCTTTGCAGGTGCCAGGGTGGTGAGAGGAGTTGACTGGCAATGGGAAGATCAAGACGGTGGCAATGGCCGTAGGGGAAAGGTAAAATAAAAAAATAAATAGTTAAAATAAAAAGATGCATTTCTGCATGTTCATGTAATGATCTCAATGACCTTTCTTACTGAGGAGAAGATAGATCACCATAAAAGTCAGTACCCGAGTTCCTTAGTCATTTCTGAATCTTGCTCTGTAATGCTCAAGCACTTAGGAGGGGATGTACAGTATGAGAAGTTCATTTAAATTTACTTTTTTTTACAATTTTCTTTAGAAACCTATCTTGGCTGTCCTAGGACAACCTTACAACATCAAGATCTGGAGTATATTTCAGTGTTACTGGAGAGATGATGTAAAAACAGTTCTTGAGCATAGCCCTTTCTGGTCGCTCCTGCATTCTGTGGTCTGATTGCTTGTGGCTCACCACATTTGTTAATCTCTTGGTTTTGGCTTTTAAGAGCTTGCACCCTGAGTTTTTGTTTTTCATCTAATAGTCTATAGAGAGAGACTTTGCTGATGTAAAAGGAAAGCTTTGCAAGTGTCTGTTGTGGATGTTATATTACTGGCTTACATCGCGAGCTTTTGGTACAGTTGTATGATAAAAATAATTTGATTTATGGAAAATTGGGATTGCATGGAAAGACACGGAAAATTTTGCTAAGGTTATGGTTAGCAACACTGTAGATTTAACTTGAGAACTACTGAGAGTTTGTTGTAAGTATGAACGTAAAGCAGGTTGTGGTAAGATAGGCAATGACTTACCACCGTACATGAGATACTATTGAATGAGAATTGGATGCCCTTCTGTCTGGGTGAACTGATGTTTTTGTTTATGTTTAGTATCCTTAAGCAGCCTTTCAAATAAAGTGAGAAGTTCTGAATAAAATAGTCTATTTCATATCCTAGATGTTTATAGAAGCTTTAGGACCTCTGAGGATATCATTTTCAATTTTATTGAGAGGAAATAATAGAAATCTCTTAAAGCAAAGGGTATTCAGATGTATCTTTCTTCTCATCTTGATTGGTTTACCCCTTGCTATGAATTTTCCAGGATGGTTTGAAATCTCTGAAACCTTGCAAAATGAGTCTTAGCCTGTGTTTATTTAATGTACTAAACTAGAATTAGTGGGATATTTTGCAATCTGAAGGTGTGTATAAATGCATATAAAGTGTCTTCATGATGGATATAAAGTAGGAAAAGCAAAAAGCAGAAACAGCTTTCAAATAAATAAAGGTAAGAATAAAGGCAAATTCTGAAGTTGATTCTTTGAGTAATAGAAGTGGTCTAAGAATTTGCTGCGTAGCCTCATGATTTCAGAAATGTGAGGGAAAGTCCTTTTCACTTCCTTTCTTTTGTCCTGCTGTTAAACAAATTGGCTCAGGAAATAAAACCTTGTCTCTGCTACTGCCACCAGGCTAACGCAGGTTATACAGACAAATTGGAGCAATTAAAACGGTTTTCATCCTGTTTTTCTTAGTGCAACAGTAATTTTAGTAAGAACATGTCAAAGCATCATAAAATAAATGTTTACGGTGCTGATTTTATTTTGTACTTAAGTAGCTAGGTTATCTACTAGATATATGGAAGAAAGATCTACAAAGTACTTACTTAGGCTTATTAAGACACCTAGGGAATGTTTGTATCAACAGATATGAAGCTTATTAAGATTTTTTTATTAAATTCAGTAAAATTGATGGTATTGTGAACTTGCCTGAAGGGGTGAATAAGATTTTAAGTTCACATCGTGTTTCTGACTGTTATTTTTTTTGTTACATAAACACTTTTCTTATTTGTAAATAGGTAACTGAAATCCAAGATTGGAGTGCGTCAAGTCCACATAGTGCAGCATACGTTCTTTGGGACAATGGTGCTAAAAACCTTTACAGAGTTGGCTTTGAGGGCATGGTAAGTATAAAAGAACATAAAGGGTGAAATGCTCGGAGGGGGAAGGGCGGTAAGAATAACGTGTGCTATTCTGCTGCTTTTGTAATATCCTTTGTCAGTGCGCTGCTATTAGTCAGGTCATTGTGAATACAGCTGTATGGATCATGCATATGCATTAGGAGGAAAGTCTGATCTGGGAATAAAACACAGGAGTGATTTAAAGTTAAGAGCTCCTTTTTGCCTGAGTATCGTAAATATTTACGTTGCATACATAATTATCTTATTGTGCTAATACTGTGCTTAAACTGAAATTCAGAAAAGAAAAAAGTTTAATTGTAAACTTTTTAAAGACCCTGTTTTTTTTCTTCAAGTTCACTTCAAATTTTGGTGTGATTACTGCAAGATTTGCAGTTTTTAAGTTATCAGAAACCCAGTACCCTCTTGCGAGCAATGCAGGGGGAAGGTATGCAATTATGTTTCAACCTTAATTCGCTTTAGCACTAAGGTTTTTGCTTCCTAGCTTCTACGGCTATTACAGCTTTAGAGAGAAAATAGGTCAGACTCTAGCCTAAGTGCCTTCTGTTGCTCGGTTTTCTTATCCTAATGTGGGTCAGGGAAAGGTTACTTCGATTATCAACTGCTTATAACATCTTAATTAGCATTTTCTTTGCATGATTTTTTGTTTGATACTGCAGAGGAAAACCATGTTAACTTAACATTGAGGCGTCATCTTGTCAGATGTGTGTTAGCAAAAAGATCTCAAACAATGACTAGTTGACTCTTCAGAAAGCAAAATTATTTACTTGCTAGCCTCACTTGGAGTAAAATACTTCCAGAATAAAAAAGAAAATACATTTACAGCAAAAGTGGTGTTCAGTATTATTTTATTATCAGGTTTAGAATGAATAAGTGCAGGCCAGCTTTTCTGGTGTATATTTTGGAAAGTTTGTTATTTCTTCAGCCTGAAACAGGAAGATGCTAAGGGTAAAATACAAGTCACTATTGAATGGCATCCTTCCTGGTCTCTTCAGTTCTAAAGAATATTTCTTAAATGCTGACAAAAGCGGGGGTGGTGGTGGTGGTGTTAAAGTATTTCATAGTATAATATTGTGAGACCAATGGTTCATGCCTTCTCCCTAATATTTGATTGTGACACATGGAAAAGGAGCACAGTTACCGAAGTTTAGACAGAATGAGTTCAACTGGTTTTTGTGTTGCAATTTTAGTTATATTGAAATTTATGGACTGTCTAATAGGAGATAAAATGTTCTGGAATCACTAAATATTACTATTGACTCCACAACTACTACATGAAGATAAGCCATACTCTGTGAAACAGTTATTCCCTTAATAATAAAAATATATTTATTATTTGTAAACAAACTATTCTTTTGCCCAACTATTGCTACATAAGGAAGTGTTAAATATTTCTAAAATACTTCATTAACTACATCAGCTGCAAGCTGATGCTGGAGAAGTAAAGGGCAGCTCTCCCCAGAAGATGTGTACAAATAGAAATATTTGGTCAGTCAATAATTAACAAAAAAGAACTGTTAAACTACTTATGAAATTAGATATGTATAACATGTAATGGATAATATATACATACTATAGGTAGACGCATACATAAAGGATAATTTGAGGCCATATATGTAGTGCGTAACTAATTGTAATCCATTTCTATCAATTTCTGCATTCTTTTTTACCTTTTTCAAACCCTTTTATCAAATGCAGTTTTGACTTTAGACTTTGTGTATCCCTGACAGTCATTTGCATGTAAAGGTAGATTTTATAACTGATCATGTTATATGTGTCAATTAGTATGTTTCGTTATGATTATTTGCTGGTATTTATGTACTGTTACAAGAAGCAGGCTAATAGACTGTCCAAGTCCATATAAAATCGGGACAAACTTGTCTGGGGACTTAAGAATTGATTAAGAATGTCCAGAGAGTGTGGAAACAATACTCAGAGTGTTTGCCCATGTAAATACAGCTGGGAAGAGACCCGTACTTGCAAATGAGTAACACTTGACTCAGACACAAATGGAGCTGATTAAAGAAACACAGCTTATTATCGTAAGTCAGGGTTGCTTATTTGATAGCTGACAGGCTGCATCTGGTCCTCAAAATGAATCTATCCAGCCTGCCAGCTTTTCTGTGGGAGAGACAAGGATTGGCTGGTAGGGCAGCAGGTGCTGGCTGAAAACTTCCATTTTTTTTGTGATCAGATCCTTTGAGTTTTTAATCGAGTTTGCTGTTGTGGTCGAGGGGTGCATCCTGTCTTTCTTTATGAAGTCTAGCATCTAAGTCTGGGTGTTTCTTCTGCTGTGCTGATGCAGGCCACAAATCCCCAAACTGAAATCTGATTTTATGGTACTGTTAGGTTGAATAACGTGTTTGTTACATCCATGGTAGGAATCAAGTACAGTTGGCTAGTATGGTTATCAGCAGTGCTTGCATTTCATACCTATATGTGTATTCAGATCCTAGAGCCAGCCAAGCTGTTAACCGTGTTACCTACTTGTGAATACAGCCTTTTCTTATAGTGTAATCTGTTTATTGAAAATTAGAGAATTGAATGAGAAGATTGAGATTTAGCTTTTTGGACTTAGAGTTTTAATTTCTTCCTATCAAGCACACGAAGATGTAACGTCTATTGGTTTTCAATAAGCATTATAATTCTACTACTTACTGGTAGAATGATTTTGCTATAAAAACTGAAGACAATGGTTCCTCTAGCAGGAATGTCCTAAATCTGTTTCAGTATTTAGGAATTATTTCTGTGCTATTAAATTTCTTTGCGTTATACCACTTGCCTTTTCTGCTGTGATTAACCTCCTCCTCTTGTTTTTCATTATGGAGGATCTTCCTTTCATCTGTGTAGCCTCTGAAAGAAGTAACTGTAGTTATCATCCATCATTGTCACAGTAATCTGTAAGCCATCTGTGTTTGTGTACTTTTTTTTTCCCCACAAAAGTCTGAATAGTTGAGTGCATGAGGGAGGCTAATAAGATTCCTGGCCCTTATATTTTTGATGTTATTTTTAAACTTTTTCTGATCCTGGCTGATACCCAATTTCTATTCATCAATATTTATTGGGTTATGTTTAAAGGATAGTCCTTTAAATTACTCCAGAGGATTTTAAGAGTGGTTTGTTAGCACACATTTTTAAATTAATAGCAAGGCAAACCTCTTGTCACATGAGGCATTGCAGGTGAGAGTTATAAAATATGTAGAAATACTCTTTCTGCTGCAGTTGCAACACAAAATGCAAGTCAAGTCTCCTATACCTTGTCTCCTATACCTCAAAAATGAGGAGTGTAGGAAGAATCCAAGAAACAAGAATTCAGTTCACAAGCAGCCGTGGAATTGCTCAAAGAGGCAATTTTATCTTAATCCACAAATTTATCTGGAACGTTGCTGGAAGCATAGAGTTGTTGATTCCTGTTATTATTAATACAATGGCTTCATTTTCCATATTGGCAAGCTGTGACTTCAGTATCATTTAGGAAGTAGGGGTAGTTGTTTTTAAATTGAGAGAGGAGTGAGATGTTTATGTATACGTATATACCTTGTATATTTATTTGCATTTGTCAGCTGGCTTTGTTTTGCTGTTCTTCACATGGCTTTATTTCTGTTCATTCTCCTGTAGTCCCAACCAAGCAGCTTTTCATCTCTCCGTAAGTGAGTTGCTTAGAAACATACCTCCCTTAAACAGAAATGCATTTTACATTTTTTTATTTATCATATAAGCCTCTAAGGATGACAGTCGTGAATTTAAAATGATCTTCTCTAGAAACAAAAAGTTACATGTGAAAAGTTTTAATAAGTACCTACAATCGATAGACTCTTACCATTCAGTCAGGATTTGTCTGTTTTCTGATTTTTCTCTGTAAGAAGCTGTTGCTGTTGTTTTTACACCTCATACCTCTAACATTTCAGTTATTTTTCTAATCTGATTTCTCCTTATATTGCTTTCATTCTTCTCAGCTTCTTGAAACTGAAAAAGATTTCCGTTCATTTAATTTGAAATGCTGCATTTCTTAAAATTTTTAGCTAGAGCTTATGGATTTGTCCAGTCCCTCATTGTTGTAACCCAGTGACAAAGCTGCATGCCCTGGCTTTCCTCATTTGCCCTGCGAGGGCATGTTTCCTTGCCAAAAGCATTTCTCAGTTTTGAGACTTAAAATGACCTTTAGGGGGTGTGTTCCCTCCTACCTCAAACACCTGCAGCTGTGGCATGGTTCTGGCTGGTTTAACTGTCAGATCAGTATTAATTTCTGTCCTGGTATTTACTGCTGATGTAGGTGCTATTTCACAAACATTCTTCTTTTTCTTAGCACACCTGGTCTCCTTATTACGTCTGCAAACTTACCTCCCTGGTTTGGGTGGCTGGCCTTTTGTGCTGATGGGAATAACTCAGCTATCCCAATAGGCAGCTGCTCCTTCAGCACTGTTTTACTCTCCAAGGTCAGAGATGATGGCCCTTTTTACACCATCTGCTGACACTGCTGTAATACACTTTTTTTATTCCTGAAGTTTTTATGATGATGAAATGGCTGGGTTTTCATTGATATAATTAGATAGTAAGTCAAAGCCAGCTGTTACATCTTCTGTATTTCCCATTGGCTGAGAAGATCATGATCTTCATGTAATCCAGTCACATACTGCTGAAAAGCAGAGAGTTTTTCAGCGAAGTCAGTAAGTAGATGGTAAAAGAATGAAGATTGATGTAGGCAGAAACTGTCATTACCCACTGAGTTGACTTTTCATGTTAATGATTTTCTGCTTAACTGGGGTTCCTGTCTCTTCTCTAAATATACATAAATTCCACAAAATCTACAGCTTGTTTTTCTGTTTCTTTACTCAGAAGAGAATCATCTTCTGGGTTCACTGAATGATTTCTACATCCAGTTAATGTATGGAAAGCTTATATTTTGTTTTCATCTTTGAATTAAATTTTTTCATCTTGAATTAAATGACTTGGGCAGAAGAAAGCATGTTTTCACGTTCTCCATTTTTGATAAAACTGGTATCTGGTTTGCTGTAAGTAGAATTCTAGTTGCTCAATCAGCTTTCATGGTTCTGAAGTACAAATAAGAAGTTTCCTGTCATAAAACTCCTGTGTGTTTTTCTTTAGTGTTGGTTATGTTGTGTTTTATTTTTAAGGCCTATATTATGTTGATGTTACTTTTGTTGGTAGTGCTGTCCACAAAGTTGTCAAAGGAACTCTTTGTAAATACAGTATATATGAGTTTTACTGCCTTCATCTCTGTCAGTGCCTCATCTTTCTGTGCATTTTGAGTCCTCTCCAATTTTTTGGTGAAGGCACACGTGTTAAAAATGAACACATTACTTTGCTTTTCTGTAATAGATCACACCCTTTTCCTCCGTAGTAATTTAGCATTGACTCCACCATGTTGCTGGAAGGAAGATGAGTGTAAAGCTGATGCTGGACATCAAGCTACAGCTTAGTTTTGCACCCAAGTATATCATTATACTCCAGAAATAACCTGCGTGGTGCAGGCTGGCTAGTAAGAGAGAGCAGATTTGGAGGGTTTTACGTCACTCTGTAAAAATCAAGGTATCCCAACCTGCTTCCTGAGAATTTCTGCTGCAAGATATTCAGTAAAAGGCTAATTACTATGTTATTTCTGCAGTTAGCTTTTAGCCATCCTTGCGTCGTGCGCGAGCGTCACCTGGCTGCAAGGAGAAGTATGTAGGGCCCTCCTGCACTCTGTGCTCGATGCTGTGAAGAAAGAAAACCAACTCTAGTGCCTGTGATTGTCGCCTGGCCCAGGAGGCTGTGTCCAGGGGATGGGACCGAGTGCTTCCAGGCCCGTTATGGGTCTGTGGGTGTCCCTCAGCTCGCCATCTGGGGCCCTCAGCGCAGCCCTTTTGTCCCCGGCCGACTCGAAGCCAGGGCCTGCCCACCGGGTGGCAGCAGGCTGTTGTACACGGCTGTTCCCTGCCCAGCTGACTCCTCCTTTCTCCTATTTTGCAGAACAGCTATATCTCATTATTTCAATCCGGCAGTTTCTGCTGGTTTTTCAGAAAGTGATGGTGCCTTCTTTGTAGGTCTCGGTCACCGGGGGAAGCCTGGTGTCATCAGTGCCTCTCTCAGTGGCTTGGAAGTCTCAAAGAGTTTATTTTAATCCTTTTGCAGGAGTACAGTCTGTCAATAAATCCTAGATATGGAAAAAATATTTATTAAAAAAACAGTTGCTTAGTTTGGGTTGATCAGATCCCAGCTGCCTGTCATCTTTATTTCTTCCCCCATTCCCTTAGAATATTCTGCCACATGTACAGACAGCTCCCAATCTCCTTCCCAGCTCATCATGCACACAAAATGCCCTTTGTTTAGTGAGGATTGTTCCCCGTAAGGAGCAATGCCAGATGGTAGCCCTTTGGCTTAAAGGGTTACGCAGAGAAAGAACTAGAGGAAGGGAGAATCACAGGAGCCTCCCCTGGCTTCCTGAATAGGAGCTGGTTATCACACTTGAAACTTCTGTGCCTCACGTAGTATAAAATGATCTTTCTGCAGGCATATGCTTTTGAACTTCTGTCTTTAAATGATCACGTTTAGTTCAGCTTAATTTAAACCTGCATCTTTGTATTCTGTATGTTTTTCGTAGGAAACTGTTCAGTTTTTAGAATTCAGGTGCTAGGTTTTATTCTCTGAATTTTTAATATATGTATATATATGTGAGAAAAATGTTTGGGAAGAGGGGACAGCACTGGTGAGCCTGAAATAATACTGTACAGGAAAGGCTGTGGCCTCAAGCACTGTCTGTAGTTACTTCTTTCTTCTTTGCTTGTATTCATATGCTTTTTTTAAACAACAACTATATAGAACAATGCCAAGGAGATGTGTTATTTTACTACCTTTTTGGGTTAAAAAATTGTTAACTTTTATAGCCTTTTGTATTGGTAAGTGTTAGTCAAATCTTGAGAATATCAGGGCTGACAGCTTCGAAACTATTTGAGCTTATTTGCATCAGTGACTTTCATGGAAGATATAATTTTCATATAATTATAATTTTCATTTTTGCTTAATTGCATAATTTTCATTTTTGCTTAATTGAGTGTATTTAAATTCTAGTTTCACCGATTTATGTTAACTGGAGATGTGTTCAGCAAGGACTAATGTTGCCTTAATCTCTTTCCCTAGTCTGACCTGAAATGTGTCCAAGATGCAAAAGGAGGCTCTTTCTACAGGGACCATTGTCCTGTGTTAGGTGAGTTGAAGACAGTGTAAATTTGTTTTGATCCATCTTAATTATACATGTGGGTTTCTTTTCAAATGTAATCTAAAATGACTGTCCTTCCTGGTGAACTGTAAATGGTAGCATTTCTGTGCATTAATAACGAACTGTAACTCCTTCCTCAATATTATTTGGTATCAGTGTGCCAGACTGATGGCAAGGGAGCTGTTAAATGTTGAACGAGTAATAAATAGTCACATGTTGTGCGGTGTATTTCTAAGGAGCTAAATATCAATGCATTCTTCTAGGAGTTTTTGGTATTCAGAAATGTTTAACAAGTAGCATATACTCGGCCATAAACAAACCTATTTGAACACATAATTTAGCATATTATTTTGTGCTAATACTAGTATATGCTGTGAAATCTTCGTTGTGGTTTCCCGTATCTGCTATTGCACTGACACATTCCTCTTGTGTCTTAGCTGGGCTACAAATAGGTGCGGAGTAAATAATAAAAATAATTGCCCAATATTCTGTTTTTTTGAAATACAGTCAAGTTGGAATAAAGCTTATGAATTCCTAGGCACAAATGTCTCTGTTATCTAACACAGAATGTTAGGGATTGGAAGAGACCTTGAAAAGAGACCTTGAAAGATCATCATGTCCAATCCTCCAGCTGGAGCAGGAACACCTAGATCAGGTCACACAGGAATGTGTCCAGGCGGGTTTTGAATGTCTCCAGAGAAGGAGACTCCACATCCCCCCAGTAGCCTGTTGCAGTGCTCTGCCACCCTCACTGTGAAGAAATTTCTTCTCATATTTAAGCAGAACCTCCCATGTTCCAGCTTGCACCCATTGCCCCTTGTTTTAATGTGTATTTCCTTTGTGAAACATCTGGTCATAAAATGGGATACTACAGAAAATTCTGCTTTTTGACAGCAATAGTAAAAAGGTGAAAACAGTAAAGGTTTGACTTTATTTATTTATATTAATAAAAAAAAATGTTGTCCACAAGGCTATGTACTGTTATGTAGAGGAATTGTTTGGAAGTAAAAATGCAAGTTATTCTGATCTTTGTATCTTGCTTGTGTACTTGAAGTGAGTTTTGTCACTTGAGTCTGACATGAGTGCGAATGTAAAAGTGGGAATAGGTTCTTTGTTACACACAAGTAAACCTAGGTCCTCGTGCATACCCTGCATTTATTTCAGTTCATGTTTTAAAAGTACAGGTCTATGCTTTCTACATGTAGCTTGCTTTTGGGTAATACTGTGTTTGAGTGCATCAGTGTTAATCACTGAAGTTAGTAGGAGACTGTTTAAATTCTTTCTCTTCTACGTTATCAAGTTGCTCTTAATGGATGACAACGAACTTAGTTCATCATTCTAACCACGTTATGCTCCATCTTCTCAGTCTCACTCTTTGATAGAACATCTGTCCCTTTCATTTGCATTCTAAACATAGTTCACAGATAAGTTCATGCTGTGAATTTAAATCTATGCTTGCACTAAAAGCTAGAAAGTTATTTTTGAAGCTTTGTGTTATTTAGAGTAGAGTACTAATAACAGTTCAGCAGGGGCCTAATTAAAATAGTAGTCAGGACAAAATACTGAGGCTAATTTTGTTCAGTACCTCCTCAGTGACCTTTATGATGAGGCAAATCCAGTCCCAGAAAATCTGCAGGTGACACCAAATTGGCTGAACAGTGTAGTGGAAAGTAGAGCTTTATTCAGAAAAATCTTGAGAAAGTGAAGAATTTGGTGAGTGGAGACCTCACGGACTTCAACCAGAAGTGGTTGGAATGGTTAAAATAACACTATGTACCAGGACAGACGTGGAATTGTGCATTCCTAAGTGAGGAGCCTTGCTGAGGAAGACACGGGTGTTGCAGTGAATACCAACTATGGTGGCAGTATGCCATTATTGAAAACAAAGCAAACTGGATAGTGGGTTGGCTATATGACAGTCACTCAGATTGGAAAAGATCTTTAAGATCATCTAGGCCAACCTATAACCTATTATTGACACGTCCACCACTAAACCATGCTACTAAGTGCTACATCTATGCATTTCTTGAAGACCTCCAGGGATGGTAACTCAACCACTTCCCTGGGCGGCCTATTCCAATGCCTAACAACCCTTTCAATAAAGAATTTTCTCCTAATACCCAACCTAAACCTCCTGGGGCAACTTGAGGCCATTTCTTCTCAATGGTGAAGAGGCTGTGTCCAGTTTGTGTTGACACTTTCACCCTCCACACTTTCAGTTCAAAAAAGTTTTTTTTTTTTTTTTTTTTAGAAACTCTAGAGGTTCTGTCTGATGTTGGTTTGCCAAAGTGGTTAAGGGACTGTGAGGACATGATTTACAAGGAGAAATAGCTGGGCTTGTTCAGTCTGGCAAGGAAGAGGTGAAGATGTAATCTACCATCTACTGCTAATTGAAGGGTGACTGAAAATGCTCATACTATTGTAGAATGGCTTGAGTTGGAAGGGACCTTGAAGATCATGTAGTTACAAGCTCCCGTGCCGTGGAGGGGGAATGCCACCCTCTAGACCATGTTGCCCAGGGCCTCATCTAACCTGACATTGAACAATTCCAGGGATGGGGCATCCACAGCCACTCTGTGCAACCTGTTCCAGTGCCTCACCACCTCTGAGAGAAGAATTTCCTCCTAACACCTAAAATGAATCTTCCCTCTTGTAGTTTAAAACCATTCCCCATTATCCTGCCATTTGCCTGAGCATAAAGTTGTTCTCTGTCTCTTTTAAAAGCCTCCTTTAAGTAGTGAAAAGTTGCAGTAAGGTCTCCCTGGAGCCTTCTCCTCTTCAGGCTGAACATCCCCAGCTCTCTCAGCCTTTCTTCATAGGAGAGGTGCTCCAGCCCTCTGTTCAACTTCACTTTCAGAACCGAGATAGACAAAGCCGTAGCTGACCTCAAATGGTCGTTGATAGCTCAGCTTTGTGTGGAATATCAGACCAGATAACCTTCAGACACCCCTTTCTCCAGTTAACACTTCTATAAATTTTGCTCTTTCTTCCCTGTCTAATCATGGCTGTCTCTGGAGCGTTTGTCTTCAGATGATCAGTTTTCTCTCTAGTGAGTTTTTTATTGGTAGCTTTTCTGTAGAAATATTTTTTGACTTTGTCTGTGCAGGATTGGCTGTTCCCAAGTTGTAAGTGTTTTGTTGCAAAGGTAAAGGGTGCGGGCTCAAAATAGCGTTCTGTCTATAGGTCCTTTAAACAAAGACCAGGATGGAGAGAAATCACTCTGACAATGTGGGTGGTCATAGAAGTCAACGTCCATTGAACATGAGCATCCACTCATGGCCGTGTTTCCTCTCTCAGCAGTTTCTTCTAAAGCAGCATTGTAGTCTCTTCTTGACCATTAAGTCCTCTGCAGACTTTGCTGCAACATCTGGTGTGGATTTTGGTCTCTGGAATTGGTCTCCCTCCAAAGAATGTCATTGTCTCTCTGCATCAAACTAAGCATTTCTGCTCACTACAATGTGAGGACCCCTCCTCCATTATTGCCTCTTGCTTGGAAAAACACTTTTTTTCCCTTTAAGGCAGCAGTGTTATTAAAGGCTCACCCTCTCCTTTGCCACTGACGTTGCTGTTGAACTCCATCTACATGAGTTCTGCAGTTGTCACTGCAGTTATCCAGTGGACAGTACCAAATACCATCCTCTTGTTCTGTCAGCGAGCAGATCTACAAGTTCATTCTCAGCAGTTAACACAGCTTGATGTACATGGATGTATGCTGCTTTCTCCCAACTTTTGACTTTTCACTATGAAGTGTCTCTTGAAATCAGGCATTGTCTGGAGAAGGTTTTTGCACAAAAATTCGCAGTATTTTTCTTTTTTGCCAATGTTTTCTCCGCATTCAGGAACTGACCCAATTAAAAAACAAAACAAAACAAAACAAAAAACAAACCATTTTCTGTGGGCATTCTGCTTATCTTTCAGCCTCTGAGGGGGTACACAGCACTTTGTATATGATGCCTCAAAACTATCAGAGCTAATTTTGATGTCTAGCACCATAGCTGTTACCATCCCTGTTAGAGGTCATACTGGAGCCTGTCACAAGTATTTATCATTTACTGCTTTCTCTTTTTGCCATGTAAACTCAATGAGAAATAGATAATTCCATACCCAGGGACTCAGGGTTCTTTTTAACCTGTTCACCTCCCTTTCAGCTCTTGGCCACTCCAGTTTCATAGATACGGAGAGGTTTTGTGGGTATCAGTTCTGTGTCGGAAATGAATTTGTGTTGTTTAGATTGCTTGGAAAATTAATGTGGTCATGCGAACATTTTCTTCTCTTTCCATTTCAGGTGAGCAAAACGGTAACAGAAATCCTGGTGGGCTGCAGATTGGTGACCTTGTAAACATTGACCTTGATTTGGAAATTGTACAGTCTTTGCAGCATGGTCATGGAGGATGGACTGATGGCATGTTTGAAACCTTAACAACAACTGGAACAGTTTGTGGCATTGATGAGGATCATGACATTGTAGTACAATATCCAAGTGGCAACAGGTTTGTTATGTAGCCTTCTGTCACTGATCTCACAGACTGCCTTTGCCTTCTGCACTTGTGATCACTTGCTGCCAGAAACATTCTGTTCTCCTTTTCTGTATATTAAGATTTCCCTGAGAATTTTTATATTGCTTTTGCAATGTGTTAACGAAGACTTTGATAGTGCAGCTCTCAGATCTTTAAAGATTTAAAGCTTTAGGGAGAAAAGTTTGCTCCCTCTCATACTTAGTGATAGTTTGAGTCCAAAATAATAAAGCTGTGGAGTATCTTATTTCTAAGACAGTGTTTTATACAGTATTTTATTTTTTAAAATTACAACGTATCCCATGGCTTTAAGGGGGAATGGTAATGGTAGTGTGTTGTGGGGTTTCAGGAAAAGGGGTTAAGATGTGAGCTTCTTAAATTGAGGATCTCATCTAATCATAGACCCTTCAAGCTTGGAAAAGACCTCCAAGATCATCTAGTCCAACCATCCCACTACTACCACTATCTACCCCCTAAATCATGTCCATGAGTACCACATCCAAACATTCCTTAAACACTGCCAGGGACGGTGACTCCACCACCTCCCTGGGCAACCTGTTCCAATGCCTGACTGCTCTTTCTGAGGAGAAATTTGTCCTAACTTACAACATAAACCTCCCCTGGCACAACTTGAGGTCATTCCCTCTAGTCCTATCACTAGTTATCTGCAAGAAGAGGTTGACCCCCAGCTCCCCACACCTTCCTTTCAGGTGGCTGATAGAGAGCAGTGAGGTCTCCCCTGAGCCGCCTCTTCTCCAGACCAAACACCCCCAGCTCCCTCAACTGCTCCTCACTGGACGTGTTCTCCAGACCCCTCACCAGCTCCGTAGCCCTTCTCTGGACACACTCCAGGGCCTCGATGTCCTTCTTGCAGTGAGGGGCCCAAAACTGAACACAGTACTAGAGGTGCGGCCTCACCAGAGCTGAGTACAGGGGGACGATCACCTCCCTGTCCCTGCTGGCCACACTAGTCCTGATAGAAGCCAGGATGCTGTTGGCCATCTCAGCCACCTGGGCACACTGCTGGCTCATGGTCAGGCAAGCATCAACCAACACCCTCAAGCCCTTTTCCTCTTCACAGATTTCCAGCCCCTGTGCCCCAGGCCTGTATTGCTGAATGGGGTTGTTGTGACCAAAGTGCAGGACCCGGCACTCAGACATGTTGAACTTCATCCTATTGGCCTCTACCCACTGACCCATCCTGTCCAGGTCTCTCTGCCCAGCCTTCCTACCTTCTGGCAGATCAACATTTCCCCTCAGCTTGGTGTCGCCTGCAAACTTGCTGAGGGTGCACTCAATTCCCTCATCCAAATCATCAATGGATGGTCCCCAACACCGACCCCTGAGGAATACCACTCATGCCAGCTAGGTTCAACTCCATTCACCACTACTCTCTGGCCCGGCCATCCAGCCAGTTTTTAACCCAGCACAGAGTGTACCTGTCCGAGCCATGGGCTGCCAGCTTCTCCAGGAGAATACTGAGGGAGACCATGTCAAAGGCTTTGCTGAGATCTTGGTAGACTAATCAACAGTCATTCCCTTGTCCACCAGGTGGGTCACCTGGTCATAGAAGGAGATGAGGTTGGCCAGGCATGACTTGCCTTTCACGAACCCATGCTGGGGTGGATCCGATCTGGCCCTATAGGATTGTGACAGTGGAGGTGGAGTGGCAGGTCTCTTACTGTTTCCACCTGACTCTCGGGGGGATGACTCTATTCCCTGTTCCAGACTTCCAGGTCAGGAGGCTGAGTACCTGAGGATAAGTGGTATGACTATTAAAGACTTAAAAAAAAAAAAAAAAAAAAAAAAAAAAAAGCATTGAGAATCACAGCCTTTTCCTTATCCATAGTAGTCATGTTCTCTACTGCATCCAGTAAAGGATGGAGGTCCTCCTTGGCCCTTCTCTTACTGTTAATGTATTTGTAAAAAAACCTTTTTGTTCTTTTAGCACAGTGGCCTGGTTGAGCTCATGCCTTTCTGATTTCTTCCCTGCATAAGCTAGCAACTTTCTAGTCCTCTCCCTTCTTCCACTAGACATAAACTCTTTTTTTTTTTCTTCAGAGCAATTTTATGCTTGATGCACCCTAGAGTATGGTTGGCCCTGCTGGCTGCCAGGGCTCACTGCTGGCTCACATTCATCTTGTCATCAACCAAACCTCCCCAGATCCATTTCTGCAGGGCTGCTCTCCAGCCTCTCATCCCCTAGTTTGTACCTAGAGCCAGGGTTGCCCTGTCCCAGGTGCAGAATCCAGCACTTGCTCTGGTTGAACTTTGTGCAGTGCTGATTGCTCAGCAGTTTAATCTGTCAACATCAACATCACCTTATACATTCCAGTGTTCCCTCTGGATATTGTTTGTTTGTTTTGTATTACTTCGTAATGTTAAGCTATTTTCCTAGCTAATGCGAGCTGAAGGGGTGCAGGTACCATTATTTCTGAATGTCTGCAGAGCCAGTCAGGGGAGGTAATCTGTTCTGTGGTTTCTTTCCTAACTTTGTCCTTTATAGAGATCATCTGATGCTTCTCAGTGAGATCAGACAGTTGAGTGCAAGTCAACCCCAGACCAAATGATATAAAGGACACACCACCGTATTAGATACTATAATAAAATGCAGCGTAAAAACAGCTGAGTGTCTGTAAACCAATAAAACTTACAGTACAAACAGGGATAGCTTGGTTAAAAATGGAGGTGCATCTAGGCCACGCATTTGATGGAGAACATTTTTAAAACTGACTGTTGCATCTTCTTACTTGGGAAGAGGCAAAGTCATGCATTCTTTCTTTGTTGTTCTCTTACAGTACAATCCTTTGTGAGATGATTTGAATCTTTCCAAACAGACTGACTTGCCTTCTTCTCGCCCTGAAAAAATAAATGAGTTGTATAGCTACTTTCAGGACTATTACGTTGTTGTGAGCTTGCTTCTCGTTTCCCTGGGAGGATATTTCTTCAGAAGCGTACATCTCTGAGGGTTACTTGGCAGTATTAAACTAAAGAGCCATAGATGTGTATAGGCAAAAAAAAATGGTTAGCAGGATATATGATGTGATATCAAATTGTAGAGAGCTTTAGGTATACAAGGAGATTATTTTAAGCATTCTTTCACTTCCTAAGTTTATAGACTCTGCTTTAAATGATTCATTGTCTAGGTGGACGTTTAATCCAGCTGTTCTCACCAAAGCCAATGTTGTCCGAAGTGGAGATGCCGCTCAAGGTGCAGAAGGAGGCACCTCTCAATTTCAAGTGGGTGACCTTGTTCAAGTCTGCTATGACTTGGAGCGAATCAAGCTTCTTCAAAGAGGTCATGGAGAGTGGGCTGAAGCAATGCTTCCTGTAAGTACTTGTATGTTTGGACTATTAGGATCGTACAACTCATACAATTTTTCTGATTGTGATTATTAAAGTACCTGGAGGTTATGGGAGTCAGTTGTGACTTTGTTCTAAGTCGGAGAAAGTACATTTCACTAAGCAGGGTAATACTTGCTCAGCTATTGTAAGCTGCCTAGCCTGATGAAACTTAGTTAAAGGGATTAGTGACTGTACTATTATACAACAGACTTCATAAGATCTGTGTTTCATTATAACTTTCATATTTCTCAACATTTTATTTTTAGTATTATTTACATTTGATGTTTTCTTCAATGCAGACTTTGGGTAAAGTTGGTCGCGTCCAGCAGATCTATTCAGATAGTGACTTAAAGGTGGAGGTCTGTGGGACATCGTGGACGTATAATCCAGCAGCTGTCTCAAAGGTGGCATCAGCAGGATCCGCTATAAGTAACGCATCTGGAGGTAAGTTTGAAGAATAACCTGTAATGTCTGTATGATGAGTAGTGGTGTTAATCACAAAATTGTTAAGTACTGGTATATCATTTGTATATATGAGTTAATATATGTATATATGAGTTAATATTTGTATATCTGAGTTAATAAAACTCAGACTCAGGGTTCAGCTAATCCAATGTTAACTTCCCAGAGAGACACAAGAATAAGCTTGCAGTGGGTATGGAGATGTTACTCGATCTTCTCTTGATAAGATGCAAAAACTCCAAATTTGTGTTTCTGTTTGGCTACAGTACAAGTATAGTGCAAGCTTGGAGGGCTTTAAAACGGCGCAGCTCTAAGGGCTTTAAAATTGAAGTGATTAGAAGGGATGTTAGATTGGAATAGGCTCTGAGGCGTGAAGAGTGTGCCACTGGGTGTAGCAAGCAGTTCCTTGTTTAAAAGGTGTTGGGGGATAACAAGCATAAGGGAGGAATTTGTTGCAAGCAGCTACTCAGGATAATATTCTTTCCTTAAATGTGTTGTCTTAAACTTAATTAGACAATCTTTAACTAATTGCAGTGGAAGATTATTTTTTTTTTTAGTCTAACATAAAGTTAAGCTAGAAGACTAAAAAAGCCTGGTGTGTAACATGTATTTTTACACCCCCCCTGCCCTTTTTTATTTCATAGTAGACAAACTATTTGTGGTTAAATCAACTTTGTTATGAAATATGTGATGTGATGGCCTCTACTATGTAAAGGATATTGGGGTGCAGTGTTTCCTCGAAACTGAATAGTAAATTAAAGCTGCCATTTTATGTTGGTTTGTGTATTACTATGTACATGTCGTTAGGAACAAATTTGACACGTTTTTCTGTTCTTGTGTGACTAAAATTGTAATCTTAACTGTGCTTTGTTTAATAATTGCAGAGAGATTGTCCCAGCTATTGAAGAAACTATTTGAAACCCAAGAATCTGGAGATCTCAATGAAGAATTGGTTAAAGCTGCTGCCAACGGAGATGTTGCTAAAGTGGAAGATCTGCTAAAGAGACCAGATGTGGATGTGAGTGTTCAGTTCTGGAGGGGGCTTGTTCTGGGCACCTGTAATACTGAAAGAAGTTGTCCTAGATAACCCTTGCCAGACAGTACTGTGTCTGTTTAGAGGTAATACAACTGGTTCTAGTGTCTCTGCTATTTGTTGTCCTACGAAACGTGCTGGGGAACATATAAAAATGCTTAGTACCTTTTTTCACTGGTCAAGTTTTGTGTTACGTTGTCTGCTGTGAATTAAAATACCTTTAGGCATGTGTTTTCCAGAGTCAGGGCAGAGAGACAAATGCTTGCAATTAGCAAACGGTCTTGAACTTCTTTTGTTTTGAGATAAAGGGAAGGAGGATTGATTTGGGTGGGTTTTGTGTGTGTTGGTTTTGTTTTATTTTTTTCTTTTTCTAATTCATGAAATAGACCACCTAATGCGCTTTCTCAGGTACTTTTTACCAAATTGTCTAATCACATAACAGTGAAAAATCTAAAAGAAAATGTTTAAGAATTATAGGACTTCCTTCAGGGAACATGTTTTGAAATCATGAGATGTTTTTCTCACTACAACAAAGATTAAACTCCAGTAATTCTGAGGGGTAATCTGTAGCTCAAGATTGTACAAAGCATGGTATTTTGTTCAGATTGACTGCTGTTCTTGACACAAATTAGAAAATGATAATGAGAGGGAGAGAGAGTTGTCATCATTCTGAGAACAGAGAACTGGCATCATTCTGAGACCTGTTCTCAAAATCTTGCCTTTACAGTAGCCCAAAGGTGTTTTTTTTTTTTTTTTTTTTAATCCATTTGTCATTAAGGTCTTGATGTTTGAAGTAAATCCCTTTGGTGAGTCTTTCCTTCAATCCAGATAATTCTATAAAAATGATAAGGAGATCTTCTCCTAGGAGATCCTAACGTATGTCAGAAATACAGCTGTCTAAAAATAGTTCTGATAGCTTTATGTGCTGTGATATGCTGTTGCTTTAAGTTTTCTAAGACACTTGCATGTATACTGTGTCTCACAGGTGTGCATGTGTGTATCTTGCAGATGATCTCAAAGTATTAATATGCTTCCAGGTAAATGGACAATGTGCTGGACACACAGCTATGCAAGCAGCTAGTCAGAATGGCCACGTTGACATTTTGAAGTTGCTTCTGAAACAGAATGTGGACGTAGAAGCAGAGGTAAGTTAAATATTATTAAAATACGCTCTTTTTGTCCCTTTAAGTTTTAAACTTTGCTGTGTACAGAAATACAAAGTGTGCCTGGTGACAGGCAAACTGCTTTTCTTGTTGGTAGCTAACTATTGAAAAAATTGCAGTGTAATTGGGCGTGTAGGGAAATAAGGTTTTAAAACGGTATATAGCCAGGGTGCAAGGAAATGAATAGGACTATATTTTATACAAATTGCCTTTCTTGGACAGGGTCTTACAAAGTGTCATGTGTTTAGTACAAGATGTGTAGCTTTGTATTTAAAAGCTGCCATTCAGTGTGTGCATTTCTGTTGTTTTTTTTGGGGGGGGGCGTGAATGGGATGTGGGAGAGATGTGAGATTACTTTTCAGTTTCCTAGTGGCTATGACTTCTACAGCGCACAGGACTCTGACCTTCAGGATATTGATTCTGTGTCTCACTGATACCTTGTGTACACCTGTCCCTTTTCTTCCTCTTTGTTAGCTATTGGGAAATTAATTGCATTTTTTGCTGCCTATGATCAGTATTTGTAAGGCACCAAAATCTTTTAGGAAAAAATGTTTCCCAGTTACTAGAACTGATTCCTTATTATATCACTATCTGCCTTTCTTAAGTAGGCAAAATGGATCTTAGATTGTTCTAATTTTCACCTGAGGGTTAAATTTTGGCTTCATGGGGAGACAACATCACTTTCATTTAAGTAGTAGTTCACTTAATCTTTTCTTGATAGTTTGCACTATCTGTAATGGCTCTATTAATGCTCTGTTAATTCTTCGGAATTACACAGAACTTATTTTGGCTTTCTTGCATTAGATGAACAGTAAGTTGCAACTGCATTTATTTTAAGAAAGTAGCAGCCTATTTGATAGCATTATATCTTCTGATAAATGTTTTTTTTAATAATTTTTATTTTTTTTATTTTCTCCATTGGGGAAAAATACGGGAAACATAACTAAGTACATACAGCCTTCTGTAATGTTTTTATCTAGATGTAGTTATTGCGGAGATGGTTTTTAAAACAATTTGATCTTGAATTTGCTCTAAGTAATGGGGAATTGCATACATTATTTCTTTTTTTTTCCTGTTTGGATCCTTTTTCTGCTTCCCTGCCTTGCACTGTTCACTGTGTGGGTCAGATAATTCTTTTAAATGTCACAGTGAGTGGAAACCCTCTTTTCTTACCATAATTACATTCTCAAACTAGCCTTCTGCTGACAGTATTACAAAGGTTGAATACCCAGTTCTTTAACACCTTTAATTATGTGAAATATAACCTGCATATAGAACTGTGTAAAGCTAGTATGGGGTTCTAGTGGATGAAGCACCTTCTTAATTTCCTTTATTTCATTTCAGTAGTAGAGTGCAATAGGCCAGCATGCTGCTTGTGGCATTCAGAGGAGGATACTGTCAGGTGCTGCATCTCCAACGTCAGATACTTACCCTGTTCCTTATATACAGTGTTCACTTAAAAGAAAGTTTGAGGAGAGAGTAATACAACTGCCAACTCTCAGTTTAAAATGGAAGGATTTCTTGTTTATTTTTTATTTTTATTTTTTAGAATGATTGTTCCTGGGAGAATTTTCTACCAGCAGATTGTAATATTTGTATTTTTAATTGATTTTTACCTCTTTTATACTTAGACGTAATACATTGGTGGTGTAGCCTTTGTTCATTTTGTGGAGCACAAGAAGGATCCGTCAAATTTGTCTTTCTCAGAATATAAATTAAAGCTTAATAGAGTGCTCAGAAACTAACAGTGGGCCCAGTCATTGTTTGGGTAACAGAAAAACACCTTTCTATGCTTGGGCTCTTAGCATTATATTAACATATATTTTAGGCCTTAGAAGATGCCGCAGAGCCACTCCATTAAGCACAGAGCAAAACTTTGGGCTGTTTACTTCACTGTCTGTGGCATGGAAGCAATGGATAAAAATCCTTGCTTTGCCTTCTTTGCAAAGCGTATTTATTCATGGTGACATTTTCTGGGGATGTCCTGATACTGCTAGATAGAATGTGTATATTTTTATACAGAGATTCTTCATTCTCTATTGTTTGTATTTTGATCAATTTTTTAATTATTTCAGTATTTGAAAAGCATTGAGGTTATTTAACTTTCTTTCTTTGAAGAAATTGCGAATGTGTAATGGTTCAGTGTAAATTTATCATCTTGTTGAAATGAAATGTGGAACACACTGGATCAAAATAATGTTTCTGCTTTAGGACAAAGATGGAGACAGAGCTGTCCATCACGCAGCCTTTGGTGATGAGGGTGCCGTGATCGAGGTTTTGCATCGAGGCAGTGCAGATTTGAACGCTCGCAACAAACGGAGGCAGACTCCACTTCATATTGCGGTCAACAAAGGTCATCTACAAGTGGTGAAGACTCTGCTGGACTTTGGCTGCCATCCTAGTCTCCAGGTAATGTAAATGTTGACATGGATTCACTTCTTGGGTATTTAATTTTGATTCGCTGTGTGTGGATGCTATGTATGGGTGATAGAAAAATTATAGAAAATAGGATTGAAAGGAACAGATCTCGTGAAGCTATCTGTCCCAGCATCTCCCCTAACATGATGAACTGCAATAAAAATAATCCTATATTTATGTATTTTCTTGACACCTAGATATAAGCACCTGACTTACTCAAACCAGTTTGTGTTAACTGGTATTTTCACAGCCTGTAGTTATCTGTAATTGTTAACTTTTTCTCCTGTTTAATTCCTCCTTTATTGAATCTGCAGCTGTTTGCTCCTTCTGCAAGCCACAGCTTTGCATTTTTTTAGCTGGTGATGCTGTGGAATGTTTCATTAAAAAAACAAAACAAAACTTTCTTTAAGAATTGACCTATCATTGTTAAAACTGTTGGGCCAAATTCCCTTTTAAATTCAGGCTTTTATCTAAAAAGCTGTGATGCATAGGGCCTCCAGTACCAGAATTTCACAGGGAATGAGTTTTATCCATAATTAATGTGGTGGAAGCTGCGGCATATGAGTGCAGCCTCCTGTTGAGAAGGTAGAGGAGAAAACAGCTGTCAAATAAGCAGGCATCCACGTTCTGCAGGAGCTGAACACAGCCGCCTTGTGAATGCAGTGCATTAGTAGAAGAAATCAGAAAGATAGAGTTTGAAGAGGTTTGCAACAGAAAGAAAAAGCTGTATTGCCCCGGGAAAATCAAGATATGTTGTAATGACACGTTAATTCTCTTGTTTTGCCATAATGTCAAAAAGGATTTTTGAAACTGTATATCCACGTAACAAAAGATGAGCAAATGTTCTTAAAATTAGCAAATATAGTGATTGTCCATCTGCTTTCACCAGGCTTTGCAGGCACTTGCTTGATCTGGCTGAGGGATGAGCGGTGTCAGCTATCCAGCCCCTGTTTAGTATTTGTTGAACATCAGATCAATAAGGAGTCTGTTGGGTTGAGTCCTGTAAAGGGTGGCTGTGTCTATCACATAATGATGGATGAGGTACGGATAGCCAATGTGGGTATCTCGAGTTTGAATTATAGAGGTGTGTTTGGTCTGAAAAGCTCAGTAGAATGGTGCTGTGAAACTCCACCTGGAAAATACAGTTGTCACTGAAAATACTGAACTTTCAGATCCTGCCTGTATTCAAAGGAACTCTCATGTGCAGCTGTGAGCTGGTGATTGATTTTGGTGGATCAGAGCACAGGAGGGGCAGACTGAAGCATGACTGGAATTTAACCGGCCAGCTCTCTACTATTTAACCCAATTCACTGCGTAAACAAAAATGTATATTAGCCTACAAACAGTAAATTCAGGAAATAGGATCAATTGAAGTGAATAAAAGCTGCGTGGTTTAATTTTGGCAAACTGGTTGACACTGGTTCAAGTGTTTCTATTATTTGGCACTTTTTGTTTGGCAGCTGGTGATTCTCACTGTAAAGTTGGTAAAGATTTGCTTTCATACTGCAGTGTATTGCTAAAATGTTCAGTTCCTGTGTTTATCAGTTACCAGCTGAGTCAGTGTCAGTGACAAAAGCCTTCCTGACTTATATGGCATTAGAATTTTACTGGAAGCATAAATCTGGAGAGTTTGCCTATAGAAGCAAATAAGCATAAATGGATGTGTTCCCTCACTGTTAGTCATGGGGCATTCCTTTTCAGTTCTACCATTCGAGTCCTTGAATAAATAATGCACAAATTACTTCTAGGAATAAAAAGCATTTTCCCTTATTTGGGATATTAGAAAAATACAATGACAAGCTAAAAATATGAGTTCTTTGCCATCAATTATGCAGTGAAATACTTTCACATACCTTGTGTAATGTAATCTGGTATTTGCCATAACAAGTTTAAAAGCTTAATATTGCTCGTGACATTGGCTTTTGCTTCGTGGAAAATGATGTGCTTCAGTTAAAACAGCAGACGTGCCTAAGTTTCTTACTTGGACTACGTTTTGGTTTCTGTTCTGCTTATGCTTTTATTTCGTAGTGTCTTTTTTGGTATCGCCATTTCTGTGGTTAATTGCTAGTTTGATCTTGGCCATCATCCCTCAAAATTCCCAGCCTTCCCCCGCCTGCCTAGTCTCCTCTGTTGGGTTAGTCTTTGTTGCTGTTACTCAGAAATTGTAACTTGGGCATCAGTTCAATCGGGATGTGAGGCACGGGGAAGCTGATGCCTACACCGGTGTCCTCAGTTCTGTCAGATGGACGGCATGCTCGAACTCTGGAGCACTGGGAGCTGGGTAACCACAGAAGACTGGGATTACTGGGATTACCTACTCAAGGGTTTGCAAAACCGGAGCAGGATCAGAAGCATCTTGCTCTGAACTTGGCAATACAGCTCCACTTTTAGGCGTGAAGAGCTGTTGTGTGTTTCTGTAGTCGGTTTTCCTAGTGATATCTAAATGTCTCTTCTCTTTAACGTGGATGCATGCAAAAACTGATCCGAGTTGTTTCTGGCTTCAGGATTCTGAAGGCGACACTCCCCTTCACGATGCGATAAGTAAGAAGCGGGATGACATCCTGGCCGTGCTGCTAGAGGCTGGAGCAGACGTTACCATCACCAACAACAACGGGTTTAATGCTCTGCACCACGCCGCGCTGCGAGGAAACCCCAGGTAAAGATCTGGTTTTAAAGATTATTTTGTCATCGCTCGTGAAAGGAAGGCAAGTGCATGGGAGTGTAGAATCATGGTGTTCTTTCAGCAGGTCCTGAAGCCTGCATATAGTTGTATTTCTTAGATGTTGATGTTGCTTAGGTAGGAATTCTTTCTAATAGTTGAATAGCCATGATTAGAATGAAACTGATTGTCTTAGGTCTTGAAAAGGCGTTTAGATGTAGAGCTTAGTGATACGGTTTAGTGGAGGACTGGTTAGTGTTAGGTCAGAGGTTGGACTTGGTGATCTTGGAGGTCTCTTCCAACCTAGATGATTCTGTGATTATGCGTGCTCATCCGCTCAGTTTAGCGCTGTGAAGTGTCTCCAGATGTGTGGGAAACTGCACGTGGTGGCTGTAGAATTTTGCAAATAAGAGTTTGGACAAGTGAAAAGCTCTTAAGTAGGATCTTAAGAAAGCATTTGTAAAAATGTTCTTCTCAAATACTGGAATTGGGAAAGGGATTTGAGTTTTTAGAAATACCTGAGTAATTTTTAAAGACACCGTGTGGTTATAAAGTCATCTTAGGGTTCTTGTATTAAATTGCATTTGACAGTATAAGACACATTTAATTTTGTTTCATTGAAAGCACCTACAGAAGGAATTTCTTATTTCAGGTTTTATATAGCTTCTCATTCTAAAAAAGTTAGTTTCAAGGCATAATTAGTTTTGTGCTAGCTGCATGCTGTACCTCTACATTGAATCTTCAGTTAAGGTAGTTTTCAAAAATGATTACGTAAACTTTGTGGAAAAATTGCTGTCACATTGTGGATAAATATTTTTTTTCAAGGCTGTCATTCTGAAAAGAGTTCAGTAATATGTTGTTGTATGGTGGAGAATTGGGTGTGCTTTGCATGAAGAAAGGTGTATGTTTACTTGTTTAACTTCACTGTATTCTGCTGTTTTGCCTTTGAGTGAAGATGGAGAAATAGGAGGTGTTTATCTTAGATGGGAATGAAATCTGGGTTAGTCTCTTAGTATGTAACTGTCAAGACTGATGGCTAAAAAATAAATGCAAGTATTTATGTGTGTATAGGAATGGAATCGCACTTCAAGTTAAAAGCAGTGGTTGGAGTTTTTGATTGGAACAATAAATGTATTTACAGTTTCCTCTAGGGTCTGTAAAAGGTCTATAAGAGATCATTTAAAGGATGTGGTTAAGGGAGCATGGGTTTGGTGTTCAGAAGGTGGTTCTTTCAAGTCTGAACTGATAACTTCCTTGTTTAATGTGAATTCTCCATATTTATGTAACAGCCTTAACCAGGAGTGCTGGTTGCTGTCTCCAGTTACCTAGATGGAGTATTCTTTAGTTTTCTGTTTTGTGTTGCCTTCCCTAGGCTCCTGTAACAGTTGGCTTGTGTGAAAGTACCAATACGAGATGCAGGGAAAGCGTATAAAAAAGCATTTCTTTAGAGGGATGCTGCAAATTTTTCTGTGGGTGAATGTTTTAGAGGCTGCGGGCTTTCTCTTTGATGAAAGGATCGAAATTGTGGTTTGAATCAGTTCAGTTGGACAGCTGGCAGAATGTGAGGCATGGCACAGTTTTTCCCCAAATCCTCTCTCCTTTACAAAAGTTTATACTGGAACAATAAGAAAATGGTTCCAGTATTAGTGCTTTGAACCCTGTGTAGGTAACTCCCATACGTGGGTTTTCACTAGCATCTGGACAGGTTAAACAGTTAGGTATCTACTTTTTTGGTTGCAGCTGTATCTGAGCACTTCTGAAACAGGTAAAACAGAATTTTATCCCCATTGTGGAAGGTGTTGTTTCTTTTGTTCACAGAATTAGATGTTTTACACATCAGCCTGGGAAGAAATGAATGGAAATAAAAATGAAAGAAACAGATTGTGGAAAATTTTCACTGTCTTGTGCTTCCCCCCCCTCCCCCAAATCATTACTTGATTCCTTTTATTTACAAGTTAAGCTCCGTTTCCTTTCAGACTTTAATGATGGCCATTTATCTCATTATGTTGATTATGTAGTTCTCCCACTGGCCTCTTTCTGAATGAAAACAAACACGTTTTTTATATTTGCCACCTTGTCTTTCTGGTCTGATACAGAATGATAGATGCTGCCAATCTGTTAAATGCACTAGGCACGGAATGTTTAAAGCGCTGTTAAAAATAACACTCTGAAGTTTAGTTTGTAACTGGCATGGGTCACAAGCAGAACATATTATATTCTGCTTGAAATCTTAATTAGGGACCTGTCTTCCCTAAACTAAGCTTTCTTACTCCACCTACGCTGGAGTTTCTTTGTGGCTTCAGGCTGTGGTGCCTTATATGGAATGCACTGCACTAAATTCCCCTTAAGGTCAAATATATAAATATATAAATAATTGTTATTCGTATGAAAATTAAACATATATTCATGCATTTATATGTGCATATGCATTATATACATTCACAAAAACAACATACTTAATGTGTATGTAAGCATTGATAAAGTCCACATTCATATTCCTGGTTATTGATAATAAAGTGTGTGTGTGAGTGCTTGAACTCACACACACACTGAAGTGAAATAAATTGCTACAGATTTTTTTACAGTCGATATCACGTAGCTATTTGGGACCAATTCCATCTTCGGAGCAAAACCTATTTTAGTTCTTGAGCTCTGAACTGTGCTGACAGTAGGGAGATAAGCCTCCAAGCAGGAGAAAAAAAAATCAAAACAGACAAACTGTTGAGGAGAGCACTTGAAAATTTCTCATTTTGCAGGTGAAAATACTTACATTCTATTTTTTAACATTTGAATAGCAGACAAATATTAAGAGAAAAATAGCATTCTTTTTTTTCAAAATGCCTTTTTTTTTTTTTTTTTTTTTTCTCAGCAGTTAATCCACAATAGTTTTGTAGTGTTTTCCAACACTAAATGTATAGTGTGTTTTGGAGAACCCCCTATTCTAAGTGGAGTATTTCTCCTTTCAATGATTTGCTGCTGTCCATACCTTTTGAATTGGTACAGAAACTTCTTTTTTTGTGGTGATGTATGATGATGAAAGTATAATTCAGGTTATGCTCTAGGTAGATCTGAACTTGTTCATGGAGATAGAGATAAAAACAGATTTGAACTGACATAGAGGGAAGTTAAAATTTTATTTCATACATAATTTTTAACCGAATCAGTCATATTAAAAGTGCATTTATTTTGGACCTTTTTCAAAGTACTGCGAACCTCAAAGCTTGTCAGACTGCCTCTTCAGTGTTAATGAGATTTTTCAGACAGAAAAGAGGAGAGGAAAATCTGAGAATGATGTACAGATTGGGTATATTTCCCATGTTTTCAACTTCAGGATATGTTTGATCTATTCACATACCTGTGACTGCAGAATTTTCATCTGAAGACACGACTGTGAAGCGTGGGCATATTTTCTATCCGTTGCCCCAGTTAGCTGTAGATTTGCATTGTATCTTGTGAAGAGAGCTTTATTCACACTGCACTTAGCATCTGAAATAGTGGCTGCTTTTTGAGCTGACCCCAGTTTGCACATATGTGCCACTAGTTCTTCAGACCATGTTGCGTTTTGCTACATTTTAGGTCAAAAAAATTAAAATATTGGGGTAAGATGCAGACTTACAGTGCTGTTCAGTAGCAAGGAGTATGTGTATCACATTTAAGTTCATAAACTTTAATAAGCAAATAGGAGGTGGTGTTTCAAAATGGAATTGCATTTTTCCCTATGGCTGTTGAATTACTTCTCATAGATCTATCCTTGGTTTTAGACTTGCAGATGGTTTGAACTGGTTGGCAGTGGGATTTTTTTGACTGCAGTGATCTGTGAGAGACAGGATGTGTCAGCTGTTGTAAGAGTGTCTCAGGGCTTCTGTGCACTATAGCCATGGAAGTCCTCAAAGAAACAAGTTCTGAGGTAATCGAAGAGCTGTTAAATTCTTTTCTAAAACAGTAAAAGTGATCTTTGATTTCATAGTTGCTCTTCAGAAAGTAAGTGAAGTTTAGTTGAAGCTGAATGTTTTTAAAAAAAAAAAAAAAAAGGAAAGCATACTCTTAAAACCTCTTACTGAAGCATTATGTCAGAAATGCTTTGAAAGAAAACTTTTGTTCAGATTGGTTTAGAGAAGGAATATAATCTCCATGGGCAGACCTATAATTAGATAGCACATTAGCCTGTAGCTGTTGAGGTCAGTGACAAATTTGTTATCTTTAAATAGTAAATAACGTGCCCAGCATGTACAAGATGACAAATACAGCTCCTACCCTGAGGAGTTTCTTCCCTTGTATGATTTAAAAAACAAACAAAAAAACACAACTCCAGAAAGTAGTAGGCCTGCTGTATACTACAAATACTGCCCATATTTTCATATTTTTTTTTGGTCAGTTCTGTTAAAATGGCAACAGACTTGAGAAAAAAATACAGGAGACAATAAATCATTGGAAAATCTGTTTATTTTGCTGTTTGCCTATCTTCGTAAAAGTTATGAGATCAATTTTCACTGAATATGGACAGGATATTAAAGACCAGTAGCTGTTTATTTATAGACACCACCTTGAAATCGTGGAATACAGAACTTACTATGCTTTTTGTTACCTTCTGTCTTCAAAGTACCAGGAATAATCGAACTCCTCTGCAGAGAGGGCTGCATAATTGCTCTGAAGAGGCTTAGTGTCCAGGTTTAAAAACACGAAAAGTCCTGTAGTGATCAATGCATAGCTACAGCTGGTTGAAGGGGACCAAATCCATTGAAGAGGTGATTTGGTTCCATTTTACCAGCTTTAGCAAAGCATTGGAGTGCAGGAAAGTTAAAATTCAACACAACATTTCTAAGGCCCTTTCTCTAGACAGACTGCTTACGAAGAACATGGGGCTTTCTCCTGCGTTATGTTTTGTTTCTAGCCACTGCAAATTTGAATTCTGTGATTAATTTGGAGAGGGCAACATGGTAAGCTATGTACCAGCAAGGACTGTACGGTACATGACTGTGTTTATTTCTCGAGGCTCTTTTGGAGGAGTCTCAAGTCAAATTACACTTGCAGTTTAAGCTGTTTTCCATCTCCAGTGACTAAACTCTAGAGCACTGACCAGAAGCAGCGTGCTTACAGGCTCTGCTCCTGTAGGCTTCCTTTGCCTCTCGATGTTAAACTGTACTGGAGAGGAGGTTTTGTTTTCCCACCTCCCTACCCCCTTTGGTTTTCTGGCAGGTTACCTTTTGCAGCTGCTCCAGGGCTGTGGCTGGTTAGCACAAGTGTAAATGTCAAGTGCTTTCAATTCCACCACTATATCTCTGGTTAGTATTAACTTTTTAGGAATGATTATATAATATAGCAGGGCAGATTTTTTTTTTTAACTGTTGATCGAATACGTAAGCATGTTTAATGCCAGCAAAACGCAGTTTTTAAAAGAATTATCTGGCACTGCGTCTGATTTTTGCCCAGCTAAGGCTCCTGCATACATTTGTGCATGCTTACATAGCTTTTTTTTTTTTTCTTTTTACGTTGTGTGCCGAGTTCTTTATGAGCTTTGACTGCAGTGGGAAATAGGAGGCAACATGAGTTCAAGCTATTCCCTAATGACTATATCAAGTATAGTCTGCATCTGCGTGTTGCAGAGCCCGATACTGGTGAGAAGATTTATGTAAATGTATTCCCCACACCATGGATCCTAATAGAAGCATAGCAGGTGTGGTGCTTGGACTTAAGCATTAAAGACGGCTATAAAATGAGTTTCTATTTTTACCAGTTATACAGGAACTGTTTTACAGATACAGCTGCTCAAGTGCACTTTTGGATGGCAATACAGTTGCATGTACTGGCCATATCGGGACAAAAAACGGCCCTGGAAAAAAAGCCGTGTAGCATTTGATAATGTCAGCATCTGTTATCCCTGTCAGTCACACAGTTGAAATGTTTGAGTTACAACTGTGTCAGCAGATGCCCAAAGTTCAGCGTGTGCTCGGTTAAAATTGAACAGCTGATCTAAGTGATGGATGTGACATTTCAGAGTGACTGGGTATGTATTCTTAGAGACATGCTAACGTGGACCAGCAGGAAGCAATGTGGATGTGTAATTTTAACTTCTGTAGCGCTGGGAACTGTCATTTTGTTTCGGAATCGCATTGCAATGGTACACAAAGCAGCAGCGAAAGAACACAACATGACGACTTGTTACCAAAAACTTGTCAAAATAAATTGAAGCTGTTAAAAAGTTGGATTGCATAGCGGAGGCCAAATCAATTGGTGGCGAGGACAGGAACTCCTCAGCAAAATGCGTAAATGCTTAGCAGTTAACCTCTCTGTAAAGCTGCTGGTAATAGCAAATTGCTTCTAGGAGCCTGGTCGAGTTCAGTAGCATCACTGCACTTAGAGAAGACACTACAGTTTGATTTGTTTCCCACTGTAACCCAGTTTTTAATTTAGATGTTAAGACGCCATTGCCTTTGTGCCAAAATATCTGCTTATAAAAGAAATAGCTTTCAAAGAAATTTAACATTTTACTTAGGCAAATGGTTCTGATAAGAGAATGTTTGTTCTTGTGTACGTGTTATTCTGTAGTTTCAGGTAACAAAAATAGCAGGCTATGTATAATAGCTATTTGAGAATTTATGTGAGTATTTAAAAATAAGGTTCTCCATCTAAAAATGGCGCCTATTTCTTTTTTTTTTTTTTTCTGTTATTTTTCCTCCTCCCGGACTTTTCAGTAAGCACATGGGTAGAGTTAGGACATTTGATCTGGGACAAACGTGTCTACTTTGCATGCATGTATCATGTAACTGTTTTTAGAAGGCTGCTATTATGAATAGGAATTGCTGGACTGATGAGCTGGGAGCTTTCCTCATATTTTCCTTACTTCTGAATTTTATAATGAGCATCATAGGGATGGTATGTTTAAATTAATACTGCTTTTGGAGCTCGAAACTGCTGTAGGACTTTTTCCCAATGCTTTGATATTTCTCACAGAGGTCTTACAATTTCCTAGGTGCTGTAAAATCATATTTCCTTGGCCAATTTTCTTATATCTAGCGTTACAGTAAATTCAGTTCATTTGAAAACAGTATTCAAGGGAACTTAACTTCTAAGTGGTAGTTGTCATATGTGTTTTCATTTAGGAATCTGTCAATAGCTTTAATCTGCTGACTGGGAACTGTGGCCTAGAAATCTCTGTATTGTCACTTTCTGTGCATAAACCTGACAGAGCAGTTTGTGTCGCAGAGCTCGGTGAGCATGCTGAATGCTGCTTTGGAGAAAATTCTAACTTAAGTGTCACGTATTAAATGGCAGATGCTAGCATACTCGGTAATTCTGATGATCCTTTTCTCGAAATCACGGGATGAATTTCATAGCTGGTTCTGCTTGTGTCCTAATTGCAGCCTGTAGGTGAAATGCCCTGTGGCTGATGTAAATTTAAAGCCTGCTGTCTTAAGCACACAGAACTTGCTGTGATTAACCAAATAATGGCTTGTTGTGATTACCGAAATAATATATTTTGATGACCAAAATAATATATTTCGGTAATCATTTTGGCTTTTAAGGTTTACTTAGGGTCTTTTGAATGAGGTGTACTGGTAATCGTAATTTTCGCTGCTATGCTGCGATCTTAATTAGTCTGTTTTAATTGTTTCCAGCCTCCTTTTGAGTTTTTGTGTGTACAGCTAATGTTCTGCTTATAACCCACAAGCGACTTTTCCTACCCACGTTTGCAGTCACTTAATTTAAGGCTTTGTGATGTGGCACTAACAAGTCCGTGGTATTTTGGCAATACCAGCTGACCCCTTAGCGAGTTAATTTGTCACATGAATGTCATTCAAACAAGGGGGAAGCCTGTTTCTTCCAACAGCTGTTTAGTTTCCTCTTACGGGTTGTTCCGTGCCTGCCAAAAATACATACTTCTTTACATTCCATAGCATTGTATGTTCATATGGGTACATAAAGAAGTATGTGCTCCGAGCAGGTACACGCAGGGGTGCTCAACTACCCCTCAGATGAACCTGGAAAGCATTTTGCTTCCTACTAGTGCTGTCATTAGGTAAAATTCAGGCTGGTACTTCTTTGAAAGAACAATGTTACGAGTAACTGAGGGTAGAAATCCAAACTTAATACTCTAACTGAACTTGACAATGCAATTTACCTGCACAGAGGCTTAAAGCTGGTTAGAGTTCATTGCTCTGTGGTGGCACGGGCAGTAGGAGTGCTTATCCAGAGTTTTGCAGCCTCTCGATGTTCGTTCTGAGCGACCAAGTCTGAATGGAGAGTTGGATCTCTGGTAGCTTTGCAAAGTGTTTTCTTGGGATTCATAGTTGTATTCCACCATAAAAACTGCTTTCCTCTGAGGTCTTCTCGCAGACTCCCGTGCTGGTGTCCTAAAGGGAAGTACAGACTCATTTAATACAGGAATTATGAACTTTCTTAGCCTCCCCAGCCCCATTTCCATGCATTTATACATCCCATACAGTATTCTGCAAACTCTTTGCAGGCTTCTGCTTATTTCCGTTGTAGTTCAGAGTGGTTTTTAAGGCGTAATTGCACGTGCCAGTGGCGATCCTGCTTATCGCAAAGATGATGACATTGAATTAAGAAAACAACCTCTAGCTGCTGTGACAGGATTTGGATTGTTGGGCCAAAGGTCAGATGTGAAAGCCAATATCTACTCAACACTTCTGCAGACAGTTTTCTGCATTTTTTTCCCTAAATTGGCACTCACCTGCTTCAGTTAAAATCTTGTCCACACTTAAAATATTTATGAAAATTAAAAATCCTACGAAAAAACCCAAACCACACAAACTAACGAAACCCAAATTTGTGCCTGTTGTGTCAGCCTGCGTGCTGTGGTTTGGAATGATAGTTAACTCTTTGATGTGTGGTGGGGGTTTGACTTCTAAAGGGCTGTCACACACAGCTTGTGGTTGCTTAATTTCCGTTTCAGGAGTTTGTTGGGGTGACAGTAAAGATTAAGCTTTGTCTGTGCAGCTTCAGAAGGTAAATTTAGAGCGAGCTTTTCGATTAGTAAACGTGGTAGTCGTGAGGCAAGATGAGAGCAGGGGAAGGAGGAATTTCTGCAGCTCCTGACAAAAACCTAGTGCAGCTGATGGAGAGCAAATCAGCGTGTAGCAGGAGCCAGCCCAGCACTACAAGGAGAAACAGCAATGCAGCATCGGAGTTACAGCGCTCGCCTTCTGGGGCTTTAAGTAGGTTGTCTCCACGTACATCTCAGATAAAGCACCTTGACATTTTTCCTTAGATCTCCTACAGCACTCAGCATTGCCCTACCATGCTGTTAGCTTTTTTCTTTTGGTACAGTTGATAACCCTTTAGTTGCGTCCTGCGTAGGAAAATAATGCATCTCAGTGAAGCTAGCTAGCGGTCACTGTTTATGAAGCAGTTAATGGCATCGCAGTGCTTGAGGTTATCTTCTTCTGCAAGAATTCTGCCCGTCGGACGAGTTGGGCTTTTTCTGCTACGGATTTTGGACTAACGTTGCTTTCTTTCAGCCTGCTCTTCACACTACAAACGCTTGATACTCCACCACACTCAAACTGCTCCCAGCGCGGAGGGATTATTAATGCAACAATTACCAAAAAAAAAAAAAAAAAAAAAAGACCGAAAACGTTCTAGCAGCGAAGTTAGACATGCAGCAAGTCACAGGCATCCTGGCAACGTGCAGAGCAATGCAGGTCTGCTGAGGGCTGTGTGATTTACCTGAGAGCTTAGTGTCTGGCATGCGGCGCTGGCAGAGAGGCAGCGGGTGGGTGACCTAGCGGCACACCGGCAGCCGCCATCTGGTCCCAGTGCCTCATCTCATCTGGTCCCAGTGCCTCATCTGGTCCCAGTGCCTCATCTCGCCTGGTCCCAGTGCCACCACCACCACCTCGCCTGGTCCTGAGGCGCTGACTCAGCTCTTGGTGAGAGGGCAGGGGGCGAGTTTTGGGGCGGGTGCTGCCTCATCGCCTTAAATGCATAAAACTTAACCCCCCCCCCCCAAACCCCTCCCAAAATCGTAATTAAGGGGAAATAAGGGTGTGGAGGCACCTGCTTGGGGTGTCTGAGGCGGAGGCTGCCGTCCCGAGGTGATACCTGAGGTCTGCGGGGCTGAGGGCTTTAAGAGTCCGGTGCTGGGAAGCCGGGGGGAGGTGAGACGTGAGGAGGGGAATCGCAGGCAAAGGAGGGAAAAAAAAAAAAAAAAAAAAGGAAAAAAGAAAAATAGGGGAAAAAAAAAGGGGAAAAAATAAAGGGAAAAAAGTGAAAAAAAAAAAAGTGAAAAAAAGGAAAAAAAAGAAAAAAAAGGAAAAAAAAAGGGGGGGGGGGGAAGAAAAACAAGGGGAAAAAAAGGGGAAAAAAAAAGAAGAAATAAGAGAAGCCCCAGAAGTTGGGAGTTACTTGAGGAAAAAAAAAAAAAAGAAAATAAATAAAAAAAAATAAAAAATACGAAGCGCCTCCCTCCCTCGCCCCCCCCTCCCCTCCCCTCCCCGGCGGGTCCCCGCGGCCCCTCAGCCCCGCGGGCCTTTATAGGCGGGCGGGCGGGCAGCGGGACCCCGCGCGGCCGGGCCGGCGGCTGCCCGCGGCCGGCTCTTCCCTGACCATATTTAGTCAACCCGCGCCGAGGTGCGCCGGGCCCCGCCGCGCTCGGCCGATCGATTGAGCGGCCTGGCGGGGCGCACGCGGGGACGGGGGGGTGACCGTTACGGACGGTACATTTCAAATCCCCCTCACGGACGGGGCGGCCGTTGCGTCCTGCTAACCCCCCCCTCCCCCTCCCCAAAGTTTACCTTTTGTAAAAATAAATAAATAAATAAATAAATAAATAAATAAATAAAGACGTAGTTGGCACACGTTGACATAAAGCCCTGTTAAAGCACCAAGTTTTACACACATTGTCAATAACCTCTGAAGCAACTTCCAATTAGCCGTGTAATCTCTAACAGCTGAATAAACCGCAAAATGATTATCCGGAGGAGTTCTCTCCAGCTCATTTCATGGTTGCCATTAGATTTGCTGATTTCTTTTTAGCGCAATTACGGCGAAAGAAGTCTGTTTTCTGTTTTAAGGCAAGTTTTCGGGACCCACGTCAGAGTGGCACAGTTCGGCTTCGTCATGAGTGCCGTGTGGGGAATCGTGAATTAAGAGTGGCTGTGTAATGGGCATGTAGCACTGATTCACTGACATGGCTTTTTATGGTACAGTGCATGCTTCGTTCAGTGAGAACTGTTCTGAATGATAGCCGCTCAGCCAAGCTGTCAACGTTTTGGCAGCAGCTCCTGAAAATCCTGCAAAACTGGATAGCAGTAGCAGGGAAGCCTGAAATGAAGAAACACAGTCGTGTGTGTTGAAGGAAGCTGCCTCTGAGCTGGTGGGAAGGAGGCTGCAGCCACGGAACATCTCACAAGAATTTCCCATTGGAGGCATGTGAATGCCTTGCTGCATTTTAAGGTGTCTTGTCCACAAGACCATCCTTCCATCCCGCTGTCCAGTAAGTTAGCGAGGTCTGGGAGAGAGGGAGGCGTGATCTCTGACTTGCACAGGCAGAAGAAACTCAGTATTAGTTACCAGCCCTCTGATGCTTCACGGAGAGAAGTAATCCAAGTTTCTGTTTTGCATAGAGGTTGGTTGTTTTGTTGGTCCTACTTGATTCCCAGTAGGAATAAAGCGTTTTAAAAGCATCCAGAAACATACCAGGCATCTCATTTATACAAGATACTGTCTGAGCCCCCAAATATTTTACAGATGAGCTTCAGAAGAAAGCCTTGCTGGTGTTTGACAGCAAATGAAGTGGGAAAAGATTTGAAAACAGAACTGCTGAGGCTAAGTGCTCTTGCAAATATTAGGATGAGTGCTATTTTTCATAGCATATAAAATTACTGCATTAATTTCTTTATTTTCTCTTAGAGATGAGGTGTTAAAGAAATAGCAACAGTAATGTTTCTGAAGCATACTCACTTCCCGATGCATCTGTTAAAGTATGTGAATGTATGTTAGGTATTATTTTAGTTTGGTTTAGAGCAGTGGAGTTGGCAGTGTCCTTATTTCCTTATGGAAGGCAAGGACGTAAAATGTAAGCTGGGTTGGCTAAGGCTGTTCCCTGTTCAGTGACCAGAACCACTTTGGAGACAGGCTGGCTATATTTAGAGCGGGGCCTGGGGCCAGAAGATGCAGTTATACTTTGTGGTGGTGACTTTGTACACTCTGAATTAGGGGAGAAAAGTGACCAATTTGGTGTGAAGAGGGTGAAACTGAGGCTTTACCTAGTGTGCTCTGCAGGATTGGGAGAATACAAGGAGATGCTTCAGAAGTCAACATTATTAGTCCCAGTAGTGCAGAGGAAGGAATGCATGTTCTTACTGACACAGTAGACTACCTCAGGGACTCTTATTTCTGTTAATTGGAGTGAACCATGCCGCAACCGCAGCTTTTTGCTTGTTTTATAGGGAACTCGTTGGCTTATGCTAGGACAGAGCTCAGGAATGAATTGCGTTTATGCCACGTGGATGTGCAAGGTAACCAGTCAGTGGAATGAATTAGGAGCTAAGTTACTGCTTACCAGGGCAGATGGCTTATTGTTATCCGCTGCAAATATTTTTTGAGTAAAAGGTTCGCTTTGTGAGAATGTTTATTGAAACTCTGCCTTTTGAATATCAGGTGGCTAATGAAGAACCGTTGGATTCAGTTATGGTACCTACATTGCAAGGCAGTTTGTAATTCCGTGCTTCCACTTGTGTTGGCTAGTATTGGATTTTAAAGCTTGAATTTTGTGAAGAACCCCTTTTTCTCCTGTGAATCACACCTTGCTTCAACAGAAGGGAAAGATCAGGTTGATAGCAGAGGTTTTCTAGAACAAGATCATAGCGGTTTCTGTTTTTTTTGCTCTTTGAGCAACTGCCTTAAGGGAGCTACGTGTACTGTCCACACATATGAAATGATAAGGGAATCAAGTTTGGTTACCTGCCTATTCCAAAAGCTAGATGAAGACAGGTGAGCTTTGAGAAAAGTGTGTTTCTGTGAGAATACAAGATAGACTAGTTTGTTCATCTAGCGCTGCGTTATTAATGCCCTTATCACTGCCTTCTTTGCACTTTGTGGATTTTAGCCTGCTTTAATACTACAGTAATCAAGTTGCTTTTTGCCACCCTTGAATTTGAAGTGTAAGATAATAAATCCACTTCCCTTGGTAGGTGTCTTGGTAAGCACATGGAGAAGTGGGCTAGAGTACTGGACACTGCCATGGTTTCTTAAACTCAGCTGCTCTCTGTTACTGAAATTCCCGTATTCCACTAATCTCACTTTACACTTGCAGCATTCATTTCTTCTGTTCCTAAAAGGACTTACTCCAATTTTATCTCAGAAGTAGAAAGTCTTAACTGATAGGGACAATAGCATCAGTTTATGAAGTAGTGGTTCTCAAGAAACCCAACATGTAGTAAAACTTGTTTCTTAAATATTTAAGTAAAGTTTGCTACAGAGATTTTCAGATAGAAGCATTTCTGTCTTCTGTGTTTCAGAATCTTTGTGAGTAATATTTAGGGTACGTTTTGGTGCCGGGTGATTGGCTGGTTTGTTTGCATACTTCTACTGGAAGGAATTGAACATGAAATTTTTAGACTTTGGAACCGCCGATACAACTTTTCACCCACTTTCTGTTTTTGGAGAAATGGCTAATGTTATTTCTGTCACTACTGCTTTGTAGTTCTGCAAATGAATGTTGCTTTTACTCTTGTCCTGTTATCATTCAGCAAATACTTCACAAATGCCCTTATGCCATCTCTGCCTATTTATTTCAGTGCGATGCGCGTATTGCTGTCCAAGTTGCCGCGACCGTGGATTGTTGATGAGAAAAAAGATGATGGATACACCGCCTTGCATCTGGCAGCTCTCAATAACCACGTGGAAGTGGCTGAACTTCTGGTGCATCAGGTAGGGCTCTTCTCTCAGGAGGATTTAAGTGGCATGCTTTGATTAGCCATCTGATGTGAGAATAGGTTGCTGCTGCCGCCTGCAATCGCAGCGCAGAGGCAGTGGAGCAGGGAAGGCCGCGTGGTAAAGGTCAAACTTGCTTTTGAGATCATTACAATGGCCTTAAGAGTGCAGAGGGACTGGACAGTTTGATAACTGGTTTGATTCAACAGATCAACATCTCAACAGAGAGCAATTAAAGTAGTTATTCACTTCTGCTCTCAAGTATTCAAAGTGGGAATCATACTGAGCGTTTTATTTGGGGCTTTAATCGACTGCCTTGCCTGTAGACGAATTGCTGGGATGGTAATGGTCTAATGCTTTGAATATCTCGCAGGGCAATGCTAACCTGGATATCCAGAATGTAAACCAGCAAACTGCTCTGCACCTTGCCGTTGAACGACAGCACACACAAATTGTTAGGGTAAGTATCTTGTTGCAATCAGCCATCAGATGAATGGTGCTTTATTTGAGCTGAGTAAAGCTGTTAAGAAAGAGATGCTTCATGAACTTTAAAAAAAAAATGTTTTAGCAACATGTTACAGCTACTGAATTCTTGTATGATTAATTCTGATAAATTTGGAAACCCACCAGCTAGTACAGAAGGTCAGTAGGCAATACGAAGGAAATTTCGGGAATGCTAAATTTTTGTGTATGTGTATTATGGTTTCCTCTCTGCGGCTGCTAATTCCGGCGTCCCTTCTTGTTGAGTGAAGGGGACCTTCTGTGTGTTCTTCTATAATTTGTCTTGAGTCTTATGGTCCTGTAACAGACCTCAAAATAGCATTTTTGATGAGTAATTATTTTTGCTCGTGGCTTTCGCAAGCTAACTAGGTGAAATATCATTTTTATCAGTTTCACTCCTGACTGTATAGTTTGCTGTTCTTAGCTTGGGAAAGCTATAAGCAGTAATAAAATCAGCAGTGAAAGTAATGCACTTTCTGTTCTTGCTCACATGATTGCAAAAGTTTAATACTTTTTACAAAAAAAAAAAAAAAATTAACAAAGCTGTGCTGATGGCATAGGAAACTGTGGTCTAGCACAGCTTACCCACAGCTGGCATGGATTGCTAGTGTGGGCTGTTGAGGCTTGGAGAGAGTGCACAGTGCTGTAGGAAATGTTTGCTACAAGTGAATTCATCGGCCTGGCCTGCGACCTCTGTGTAGTTTTTGTCTTAGTGTTGTGAGAATCATCCTATATTAAAAAATGACTTTTACTCAGGCTCACAGAGAATTGTGCCCCTGGTGCAGAGCTGTGTCGGTGCCTCTGTCTGGCGTTATTTTGCTGTAAGGCTTCTCCATCTCCATGGGTTGATGGACGTGATCCCATTACAGTGAAACATGTGATACGGCCCTATATCTGGAACCACTTGCTACCAAAGAATGGTTTCGGAGAGTCACTTGCATTCTGCAAGCCTTTCTGCAGCTATATTTAATTGGTGAGCTCCTGTGCCCTTCGGGAACTGACAGGGCACCTGGGAACACAATACCAACGTAGCGGGTGACAGGAAGGTAGGCACGTTGGAGCACGAGTACGTGGCTTGGGTTGACACGCTTACATCCAAGAATGTTTACGTGAACGACCCTATAGAGTAGCCGTACTTCAGAGCTGGATTAGCGTTGAGAAGTCCTAAAATAACTCATGCAGCCATGCAGAGAACATGTTGGCTCCTATATTTCAAATTTAATTCCTATTGGGTACTTTCCAGGGTTGGGTTGTACCCTCAGGCATCTGTGGAATAGTGGTCAAAGGTAGCAGGGCTCTTTTAAAAGCTCCGCAGTCATGACAAAGGGAGATTTTTTATTTTATATCTTTTTGCCCTTTTATTATTATTATTATTATTATTATTATTATTATTATTATTATTATTATTATTATTATTATTATTATTATTATTTAGCTTCTGCAAGGGCTTTGAATTTCCCATGGTAGACAAGGATTCCAGGTTGCTCTGAAAAGAGTTTTCTCGTAGAGTTTTCTTCAGAGGGATTACTAGAAACCCGTAGCAGTGACAGGGAAATTTCCATAACATGCTACTGTTTCCAGGAGAAACTCTGAAACAGAACATGGCTAGTGGCAGGCAGGATGTGAGTGTAAGAGAGAAAACTTGGGTCAGAGTAAGTCCATTTAGAGGGTATAAGATGTCCAGAGGACTGCTGAGAGTTTTAGCTTTTTTCTTTCTTTTCATTCAGTTGTGGAAGGGTTTGGGGAAATGATAAGCTGCAATCAATTACAGGCAGGTATTTCCTTGACACATGAGTTCTGAATTCCTTTTGAGGTATTTTCATTTTAGCCGTTCCTAAAGTCTGAGATTCTTCAATTCTGAGGCTAAAATCCTTGCAAGCAAGCTTTTTCTAAAGAGGGAGATTACCCTTTGTATATCCCTGTTTCTAGGCCATGCTTTTTGTCTCCACTGCAATTCAGAGTTCTGCAGAGTAGCAAAAGTTCAAAACTAAAGTTAAAACATCAGCTGCTTCTATCTGTGGGTTTCTGAATAGCACCAACGAGTTTTGTTTTGTTTTTTTTTTTTTTTAAGGGCATTGTTATTTTTCAGCATGTGTTGGCTGTTTTGTGTAACAGCATATTTAAGAAAGTTCTGGTGCATCAAATCAGGGGAGAGCTGGGTGCAAGTGCAGCATGAATGGGAAGGCCTTCATATCATAGGAACTGGAACATATGTCGTAGGGGGCATGGCTAATTTTAGCCTTCAAGATGAGTCTTACTGTTCATTACTTTGCAAAGTGTTCGAAGATAGTGGGTAATAGTGGTTTTGTTGTCTTCTGCTGCATAAGGATAAACCTAAATATGTGCTTTAACTATTTTGTTAGCTGAGGATACTGTACGTTAACAGGTTATTTATACATTAAGTTGTAAAGCTCAGCATGGTGTGAAGGTGGTGATCTTTGAGGTCATTGAAACCTATTATTATGGAATATACACATACCTAAAGTTTTGTCCACTTTGTTCTGTTTCTGATATGTTACCCTAATAGATTGCATTGTAGGCTCTCTTGTAAGAGTTAAAGGTAGGAAGAATCCTGTAAAATGCATCTGTCTCTCACTCAGCCATGCACGAGGCTTCTGCTGAAATAAAATTGATGTTTGAAAGAGGTAAATGCCTCAGTTGGAGGCTGAGCTTGAAGCAAGAGAAATAAATTTAAATAAACTCAACTGTGAAATGTAGCAAGGTGTATAACACGTAACATGTATATATATATAAAACCCTTTTGGACCCTAAGTGCTTATAACCCTTTGGTGCATCCCAAACCACAGCTTCATTGAAATTACTTTTTAAATGGAATAAGTAGCTGGTTTTTGGTTTCTAAAATGGAGTTCTCTCTCTTTTCAGCTCTTAGTCCGTGCAGGTGCTAAGCTGGATATTCAGGATAAAGATGGGGATACTCCCCTGCATGAAGCCCTGAGGCACCACACCCTGTCACAGCTTCGCCAACTCCAAGACATGCAAGATGTGGGCAAGGTAGATACTGCTTGGGAGCCATCAAAGAACACAGTAAATAAAATGCATTTATTTATTCCTTTTTTTTCTATGCGTTTATCTCTTTATTATTGTAGCTTATCTAGTTTCTGTACTGTTGAACTGTTTTTTGGCAGCATAAGTTAAAATATATTCCACATTACATTGGAGCGTAGGCAGATTTTTTTTTTATGGAGTTCTTAACATTTAGTCTCTGCCTTTGTTAAAGAAAAATATGGGTTCAAAATAGTTCTGCAACACTCTTTAATAGCAAATATATGGCTGCCAAAAATCAAAAGTACAGTAATACAGTACAGAATAAGACTAAAATTATGTTTTCTGTGGTTTGACATCTTGCATGACTTTGTAGCTTTAATTGTTTAGCTGCTTCTCTAACCCTCTGAAAGCTTTTTCTGTTAGAACAAAGCATTCTTAGTCTTTGCATGATGACTTGTTAAGTATCTTTCCGACAGAGTTAATTTCAGAAATGGCAATGTGGTAAGGAAATAGTCAAAACTCCCTTTAATAAAGGTCAAAATCTTTTTACTAAAAAAAAAATGCTTACACCTGAGAAGCTGTGTGAACTTTAAAGATGAATTTTATAGTTTTGCTGATAGGAAAAGGAAAATTATGGAGTGACTTGAATTGTGGAAAGCAAACAGCATTTTTTCTGTAAATAGTGAAGATGTGCAGCATGACAGGGAATCAGATTTGCTGAGTCATTTGTTACCAATATCATAATACTTTTTTCTAATTTTAACTGTATGTGATAGTTACAGCATTTCATTCCAAAACAACTTGATTTAAAAGTCTTTGTTCAAAATAATAATTCCATTGTACAACAAATATTTTTCAAATTGGCTACTTCATTTCACTGAAATACACCGGCCTAGTTATGGCTCGCATGTACAAAAAATGCTTGTGTCCTTTTAAGGGACAGGAAGAAACCAGTTACAGCTAAGTTGTGTTTCCATGATCTGAAATGGACTCTGTGAAATTGGTCAAAATCCTTTGTGTGCATGCATTTAATTTTGAAATGAATGAGCAGGAAGCGAGTGCTCTTTCTCAGATTCAGCATTTCATATGTCAGTCATTTCATGTGTCAGTTGCCTATCTTAGTGATATCCACGACGAAACTGGATGAGTTGTGTTTGGAGTTTTTTAGATGTGTATTTTTCACCTTTTAAAATTTATTTTTGAGTTTTATGTTTCAGAGAAAAAAATGGTTTTGTTTTTGTTTTCTTCTCTATACTGTTTTCTTGTAGTTTCATTTGAGCTGTATTGGTTTTAAAAAAATTTATACTTTTGGCTTCATTTTGGTTGGTATCTTAAATAGAGCAATTTTGGGCTTTTGTCTTTGAGATATCAACCTGCTGAGCCCTAGGGTGCATCTTTGTAATATAACACTTCAACAATTATTCTTTTTCAGTATTTTCAACTGGAATAAAATTTCACTTGCAGGATGTTATATTTTGGATTTTTATTTCATTTATTGGTAAGCTGTTTCATGTTAAACAGCAACATCATTGAAAATCTACCCTTTGTTACTTTTTCCTTCAAGCACAGCTTAAAATATAAAACACACTTCACTGACACTGGGAACTTACTTCATAAGTGGAATTTTATGGAATGAATTCTTTAGTATTGATTTTAGTAGTTCCTTGTGAATGTCAGTATTAAGCCGTTGTAATAACTGAAGCAATTTTTGTCAGTTTTGTTCAGTTGCTTTTTTAATATGACAGACTATTTAAAATGCATGTTGTCAACAGTCATGACAGCCCTACCGATTTTAGGCATCAATATGAAAAACAAGTGTATTTTATTAATATACTCATTATGAAGATTGTACAGTTGGGAGGAGGAGAACTTTTCTGAAGTCCAATCCCCACCAGGACAAAAAAAAGTCATTTTGGCTTCTTTATTACAGATGCAGTGTTCCTTAGCCTATGACACTTTTTATTCTAAAGAAACATAATTCCACAGGCTTATAGGATGTCGTGTATTTTAATACAGGCATCTTCTGGACTCTTAGCACACTTCTAAGATCTAAAATGTAGCCACTGCGGAGATGCTAGTTTAAGCTAAAGGAGCTCTGATGGAAGTTAGTTAGGTCACTTACTGGTTAAGGGGTCAGTAGTTAAAATAACTCAGACAATAACTAGTGTTTGTGTGGATTATGCCCCAAAGAGACTTCTCTCCTGCAGGTGGATGGGCTGGGACTGGCTTGTGCTGATACATTTTCGATCCAGCCTCCTGCAGAGGGGACTTGCTGCCCCTATACTGGCCCTAAGACATAGTGTCTTTTTTGCTTGTGTTGTTTTTTTTCTCCATTCTGTGTGCCTGAAATGTTGCAGACTACCAAATGTCGTGTGTTGTGATACCGTCTTGATGATTTTAAAGCATACAGCATGCAGAGGTATTTTAGGACTCGAGATTTTCTTGAATAATGTTGGTGACTGTTCCAGGTGGAGGAGCCAGTCTTGGCATAGTGTGTGCCCATACCGAGTGAAGGAAAATATCCTGGTAACTGTGTTTGATTTTCCTCTTGGAGAAACAGTAGTTGTTTCATTCTGGAACAGCTCAGAGCCCATGAGGTGCAAATGTGGATGGTAAGAGAACTCGTGTCCCAGGAACTGAGAGAGGACTAGAGCAAATTGGTTGCAGGCATGCCTTCAAAGAACGTCTGCTCTGCCAGCCTCAGAGCAAATCAGCTTTCACTGGGCGTTGTGCTGCCACAGCTGGATTACTGACAGGACCCAAGGTAGACAGATAAAGTCTGTGCTTCACTTCAGCTACTGCTGTAACTGAAGTGCAGAGAAACGGGCTGAATTTCTAAACAAAACTGGTTTTGTGATCTAAACGCCACAGAACAACTTCTCTCTGTAACTTACTGCTTGTCTTGTTAAGAAATCTTCCAAGCTATGCAGTTTTTATTTGGTCATAGGAAAGTGTGCTGGACCACGAGTATCCGTGAACTCATGAAGCAACCTTCAAGAGTATTGTAGCATCTCAGTAACATGTATTTATATAAAAACTTCCAACTAGGAGGAACTGTAGACTGAGGTTTTTAAATTTAAAAAAAAAAAAGCTTTCCTAAAACTGGATGGCTGTGTGATGACAAAGGTATCTTGCAGATAATCAAGGCAGGGGAGAGAATTCTGAGACATACTTCACATGCTGCAAGGTATGGGCCCAAACCCAGCTTTGTTCTTCACAAGTCACCTCTGAGGGCTGGGAGACGTAACTAGAGAGGTTTTGAAAACTATTTTCATCGTGGTTCAGACTCAGAGGTATGCAACCTTTGGATATGGGACAGATATATGGTATTTGAAATTTATTCCTATGTGCTGCAGCATCTAAAATAGCGCACCCTAGTTCTTTAATCACAAAAGATCGTTTTGTCTGGGGTAATAATCATTAATTTTTTTAAGGGTGGTACTTAACACCCAGCTTTTAGAAGAAGAGGTACAGGGATAGGCTGCACAAAACAGAAGTGGGATAGAATAATGTAAATCAGTGAAGTTGGGTGCTGAAATCAGATATTGGGAGCAAGGTGTGTAGAAAATCCTGCCTCTCTCCCAGTGTTGAAGCCTTCGTGACTCCGGAATTCAGCACTTAAAACTCCTTGAATTGAATCTGTGCCAGCTGTGCTCAGGCTGCTCCTTTGAATAACAGTCTTGTGTGGTTTGCTGGGGGACTCTTAGCAGTGCCAGCAGTTTCACATGACATGTGGTCTGCATTACACTTCTACATTTTATCTCATCAAGCTTTAGTACAAAAAGGTGCTGGGAGAAGGTCCAGAATACTCCAGAGTAGGTGAACCCTGTCATTGTGGGGCTGAGGGAGTGAGCCTTCTCTCTTTGTTTTCCTGGCTGGCCCTGCGGGTCATGCAGAAAATACACAGATACAGACGTAGCTGTGAAAGGGTGTTACGTGATTAGGACAGGTAGGTGAGTTTAAATCCCTCCATGCTGAGAAGACAACTAAAATTAAGTCTGTCTTGGGCAAGTGCGTTGCTCACTAGGCTACTAAAAGTGTGCGTTCATTCTCTGCCCAGCTGTGTTTTCCGTCCATGTGCAGTGGTGGTAGCATCTCATGTGAGCTCGGCAATTTTAGTGTGCTCTGGCTGTATTTTGAGTAGAGACCCAGTGGGACTATGCCCTTTAATGTTCGTGTAGAAGGACAGCCCCTTGACAAGTGTGTAGGAGATGGAGTGCTTCAGCAGGAGAACTACTTGCAGAACTGCAGTTCTTTAAAGGAAAATCGAGTACAGAATTAAGCAGCCATACAATAGCTTTGATTTTAGTTCTAGAGTCACTTCTTTGGGCTTGCAGATTTGTGTGTGTGTGTGTGTGCTCATGCTTTCCTTTGGCCAGCCTGCTTGTAACTGTAGAGAGTCTCTCAAGTTGCTTACGTATTTGTTGTCTTTCAGTTAATAATGGGACTTGGCACTCAGGGAGCAGAGAAGAAGAGCGCAGCATCCATTGCCTGCTTCCTGGCAGCCAACGGAGCTGACCTCAGCATCCGTAATAAGAAGGGGCAGTCTCCTCTCGATCTCTGCCCTGATCCTAGCCTCTGCAAAGCACTGGCTAAATGCCACAAAGAAAAAGTCAGGTATGTATGTTAATAAAATAGCCCAGTTTTCTGTAGAATAACTGATGCATTTAAAACACCATGCTTCTACTACCTATAGTGTTAAAACATACAAGCTTTTTCTTGACTTCTATTCATCTTTTTGGTATTCTGTGATACAATGAATACTGTCTACACATACATTCCTTGAAACATCTGCAAATCTTACAAGAGTTTCACACTCTGAAGTTTGAACTGTGCATCATTCCCAGGCCTTGCTCCTCCTCTGGCTGGTACCAGCCTCCTGTCTTGTAGCTGGGTCTGAGTAGGGCTTGCTTACCATTCTCGCCCACCTCCTGTGCTGAGGATTTGCTGCAGGCATTATACCTGTCTGATGGCCTGACTGTGCTTCTGTTTGGAAGAGCTGAGGTTTGTAGTAAAGGAAAACCAGCTATCTGACCAGGCTGTGAGGAATTTTACTGGGAGGGAGGGATACTGAATAGATTTGGGGTTTGGTTGCTTTGAAGTGGCTCTTTCTAAGCAGGAATGGGTTGTAGCAATTTTAGAGAATTGGACTAGATGTCACCAGAGTGGTTTTATTTTTTTTATTATTATTTTTTTTTTTTTCTGAAGCTTGGTTTGCAAGGATTTTGATGAGTTGGGAAGTAAACAACACTGGTTATTACATTCAGGCAGGGTGGAGATTGCATTACCAGGGCCTAGAAGCACAGCACAAAGCTTGTTCATATGGGAAGGGGGGGGAATGGGAAGGTGGCAAAATGCAGCTGCAGGTTGGTAAAACTCCAACTCCAGAAAAGAGGTGGGGGGACATCACTGAAAGGATAACTGAGCCCTGGGACTGGTTGCCCACAGAGGCTGTGAAATCTATCTGGGCAAATTTTGAAGACTGGAATGGAGAAAAACCCTGAATAGTGTGATTTCAGGGCTGACCCTGCTTTGCATGGAGCACCTTTTGAGTACCTGTCAGGCTGAATGACTGCATGACTTTGCAATAAGAAAAACAGGGGTTAGGCCTGGCACCTCAGAAGCACTTCTTTGGGAATTACAATTTCACCAAAATGTCATCAAGTGCACTTAGTATGGGAAGTTGTCCTAGTTATATTGCTGTCACTGGCTTACATGATTCTTATCCTTAATTCCTGCTCAGAAGTCAGTGCATGGAAATGAAAAACGTACTTGCAAAATGTCACGAAGAGAGACTGTTCTTGTTGATGTTGCCCTAGCACGTAAGGTGCTTAATTTTCTGCAGAGACTTTTTGTCTGTCTCAGCCTCATCACTGTGGCTGTTCTTCCTTCTCGCCACCTTTTATGGGCTTGTGAGCGTTGTAGGACTGAGCTGTTTACATTTAACCCATGCTCCCTCTGCTGGGTGAGCTGCAGCATAGGACACAGATGCAGGGTGAGGTCACTTCAGGAGTTCGGGGCTTCTTTTACAAGTCTGCCATTTGGAAAGTAATACAAGTATATTCAGGCTTTCCAGGTGGCAAGATGTGCACTTCTGAATGTATACGTTATTATTACTCTGTTAAAAACTAAACTCATGAGATGGGAGGGTAGGGGTTTTTTGCATTTACAAGATGCTATTCCAATTTCTGTGGGCTGTTTCTATAGAATGCCTTATCTGAGTGTGAGACCTCACACTTGTGTCAACAGTACACGTGGGAATATACAGTTGGGATTGTGTTAAGATACACACTGATCCTTGAATGTATAGGAACATACAGATAAGCAGCGAATTGATGTGCAGTATGAGTTTAAAAAAAAAAAAAGCCTGACTGCAGGGTTTCTTTGTAGTGGCCAGGTTGGTTCCCGAAGCCCGTCTATGATCAACAATGACTCTGAAACCTTAGAAGAATGTATGGTATGTTCAGACATGAAGAGAGACACTCTGTTTGGCCCGTGTGGACATATTGCCACGTGTTCTCTGTGCTCACCACGGGTGAAAAAATGCCTCATCTGTAAAGAGCAAGTTCAGTCTAGGACAAAGGTAAACATTTCCAAAGCTTTCTGTTTCTCTTTCTATTTTTAATGGAAAAGTAAAAAAGAGGTCAAGGAAAAGTGTATATTTTAAGCTGTATTTTGCCTTACAGGCATTTCACTGGATGGAATTGTCAATCTTTTTGATATCTTGTCCCAGCATTGTGTGTTAATCTTGTCTGTTTGCCTGTACTCATGTCCTGTCTGCTCCTCATTCTCCCACTCCATGTCAATGTCTTTTTTTTTTTTTTTTTTTTTTTTTTTTTTGCTCAGGTCATCAGAGTTTATAATACAGCCACCTGAAGTTGTTTTATTTTTTTCCTCGTATTTTTTTCCCATTTTAAGATAAATCACTGTTTCTCCTGAAATATAATTTCCTCAGTTATACTGAGTTCTTTTATTCCTTAGGGCTGCTTGGAAAGATTATTCATCTGTAAACTGAGTTAGTTACGTACTTGTTTTTATTCAGTAATATTTTCATCTTTCATTTTCTTTTTTCTTTTTTTTTTTTGAATTATGAATTTTATTACACTTTCTTCTTCAGAGTATCAACCAGCTGTGCCCTATCTCAGGGACCTAATTCCAGTAAGTTCCTCACATTTCTCAAATGGTTGCTCCCGGGTATTTGTGACTACACTGGGTGCATCCCCATTGCTTTTCTGTTTGAGTATTCCTTTTTTCCTAGTAATCACCAGGCCTTGTCCTTCTTGTTGCTTTTTGGCCATTAAAAAAATAATAAATAAATAAATAAATAAATAAATACACACATATATACATATATAAAAATCTCATATTCCACTTACAAGTTTTCTGATCTACAGAAAACCCACTCTGTTTTTTTTTCTCTATCCAAACACCTTTGGCTAATCGGCTTCTGTGTTTCTTCTCTGTCTCAGAGTAAATATGCAACTTGCGAATGTACATTTGTACCGCTTTTACTGTTCACTATTTTATTCTTCTTACACTGTTCACTCATTCTGCCATGCATATTTTCAAAGACAAAATGTTAATGCAGTGTGAGCTCCTTTTCTGTAGACTTTCTTTATAGTCAGTGGAAAAGTTCCGCCACAGTGGTTCAGAGCAGCAAAGTAAGTCTGCTGCCCCCTCATCCATCTGAAGAAGACGGTCTACGGAAATCAGCTTTCCTAGGTGAAAGCTAACCTTTGTGGATAACCTTCCTTGGATTTCTTTTGCTAATTTGGAGAGTATCTATTCAATACTCTCCAAGTATTGAATATACTCTCTCAAGAGTATCTATTCAAATATTTGATAGTTTTCTAATGTTCTGTATAAATACGTAGGGTAATATCTGCAGTGCTAAGGCTGTCAGTAATAGTGCTAATATCTGTCAGTGTACTGAACATTTAAATACTGCCAGCAAATGTGTCTTTAGTGTGATAATTCCTTTAAATTGAATTTTGAAGTGATGAATTAGTAAATATAGCTTAGATGGAACTTCTTAAAGTCCACATGCCTTTCCAAACAGAATGAAAAAGCAAATTGATGTCGACAGCAGGAGATAAACTGTTCTCATATCTATGTTTATTGCACTTTACAGATTGAAGAATGTGTGGTGTGTTCAGACAAAAAGGCAGCAGTGCTTTTCCAGCCTTGTGGTCATATGTGTGCTTGTGAGAGTAAGTAGACTTGACAGGATGTTCTTTTTGAAATAGTCCTGAAACAGAACATTTTTAATAAAAGATTGCTGAAAGCTCATTAATGATCTGGCTTTGAGTACAACTTGATAGTTTGGTGTGATAATCAGAAGGTTGGCATTACTTGGCAAGCTGCTAATGAAATATTTAGAGGACAAAGTGGATATTTCCAGAAATTTAGAGAGCAGCTGCTTCTCTCTGAATTATTTAATAGTGAGTAGGTTTGCTCAGATTATAGTAGCCTGCTGTTCATTCATTGTTTAGTTACAGTTTTCTGTGCATGTTCAGATGTGCAAATCATGTTTTTAAAAAAACTGTAAGTAAATATTTTAATATGCTTCCTTAGTGATCTGCAGATTTGCACAAGGGCTCTAGTTTTTCTATAGCAGATACATCATGTATCTTGCAAAAAGACATAGGAGATCTCCAGAAGTTTTCTATCTTGAGAATAATTGGATGAGAATACAGCCACCACCTTGTCACCAGACATTTCAAGGCTTTGTTGAAGGGTCATTTGCCTAGAGAAGAGCAGTGCTTGCTGCTGACGTACTATAGGAGGGGGAAGGTAGTCTTTTCCAATAAGTAATTGCTTGTTTGGTCTTGTTAAAGAAATCTGGTTTCTTTCTCTCTTCTGGCTGAGAGACCTGACATTGCATCACTAACTTTACTGTTCCTGATCCTGATCCCAGTCCTGATCTGGGCTCCTTTGCTGTCTGCAGTTGAAAGATGATGAGAGAAGTTTTTTAATTAGTTTCTCAGTAAAAAGATTAATCGCTGTGGTGAAGGATTTCAGCAGTGAAATACTCATTGCCAAGTCAAAACTGTAACAGTGACAGCAAATGGCTCTACAAATGCAAAAGGTTTCTTTCCAGATTATTTTCTGTAGATCCTTTGTAAGCATGATGAGAAAGAGTCCTCAAATTTGTATACTTCATAGGAAGTATGCTCTGTTGATTCACAGTAACCTTTGGCAATTTTGAGGCATTGTCACTTGCCTTTTGCAGAATAATGCTAGCTTTCTTTCTAGGATGGTATCAAAACATATGGGTTTACTCTTTTGAGGGCAAGGAACCACCTCTGTTTGCCCCTGGCATGTTAGTACAATATATGAGGTCCTTGGTTATGGAAGAAAAAGCAGGTAATCAAGACATTCTTGGAAGTTCTGGTCTCAAATGGGTGTGATTTTACTTTTTTAACTTCAGTAAGTCTTGTGGAATAGATATTTGGTTGGAAAAAGAGGAACCTGCTCACCAGAAATAATGTTAAAAGAAAATAAATAGAACAAGTTTGCTTTGAATCCCAAATGAGATTGTTTATGGGTGTGATTTACAGAAAATGAAGTGAAAACAAACACAAGTAAATATTTGTATTGTAAACCTTTGTTATGGTATTGGTATATCGTTACTGTGAAAAGAATAAACACGCTCATGTTAAGAGAGAAGAACAGTGAGAATAGCAGGATTTATTTCTTAATTTATTTCTCTGTCCTCTCAGATTGTGCAAGCTTGATGAAGAAATGCGTACAATGTCGGGCAGTGGTAGAGCGAAGAGTGCCTTTCATAATGTGCTGCGGAGGGAAAGGTACAGAAGATACCACTGATGATATTTGTGAGTGACTCCAAGACCCATACTCTTTCCCTTCCCTCCAACAACTTCTTATTTCCTTTCTTATTCTTTGAAAAGACCTAAATCTTTCCTTTTCATTTTGAAGAAAAGTTTAATAGCCATGTATCAGTTACCTGTTTATGCTGCCTCCTTCTGTATTGCTATCAATGCTATGATAGCACCAACCATTTCTCTAAAGGACTGCCTACATTGTCCAGAGTAGAAGCGGAAACATACATGACTTCTTGGCAACTTATTAATGACCTACAAAGAAAAAGACTGTGATTGTGCATGAGAGTCCATGCATGTATTATTTTTATTTCTGGAACTGTCTGACTAATAAAGAAATAGTAACTGTTTAGCATCTAGATATAAGCAATTTCCATGACATCGTTCAGTTTTACATTACCTGCTTTGATTTTCTAAAACTTTTTGTGACTTTTTTGAGTAATTTCTATGAATTATTTTTATGGACTACACGTGTGGTATGCAGTGTTTGAATTTAATTTTATCTGAATTGGAATGTTAAGTCATTCTTTTCACACTATTCATAAATGGAGAAGTATAATCCTTAAAATCAGGCTTTTAATATGTTGTAAATTTGAAATTTGTCATATGAAGTACTTCTCGATTTTTTGGTTTTATATAGCAACATCGCTTCCTGGATCAATCAAAGACAAAACATAACCTGAGTTGCTTTAGAATTTAACCAAACTATTTCCATGATACTTGTGTATAGATTTGATCACCAAATAGAATCAGCTATGTGGATAAAAAGGGTTTTTCAGAGTGAAAGGGCTCTGCTTGATTTTATTTTTTTTTAAACTTCACTGGAGGAGCATCACTGACAAATAACTCTGAAAACACTGAGGTGCTTAGAGTCATTTTGAGCATTATTATTGAGGAAATATTTGCCAACTTTGTTGCTACAAAACTCAAAAGTTCTTCAGGAATTGAGCTGCAGTGAAGTTATAGTGAATTAAATTAGATGATCAAATCTATTTGAATGACATTATTTTAGATAATTGAAAAATTATAGCTAGTGTTCTGGAAATAATTATTCCTGTTTCATTAGACGTAATCACATATCTTTATTTTCTCTAAATTACAGCAAGTGGAAACATTCCAGTTATGCAGAAAGACAAAGACAACACTAATGTCAATGCAGATGTACAGAAGCTGCAGCAACAGTTACAAGACATCAAGGAACAGGTAAAAGTGCTAGATAAAAATTTTATGGACCACTAAGGTAACTTAAGCCAATTAAAAAGCCGATACATCTTCTGTTATTTAAAACAAAATAACACATTGAAGTTACTCAGTTCTTAAATCTTAGTTAACCAATAATTTTTATGATGTATGTTTGTCGTCTGTGTACAGATTTAAAAATAAAAACAAAAAACAAGTGTCCCATGCTTGTTGAGCTGACTGAATGTACTAGCTACAGCAATTGTTGTTCTCACAGAACACTGATGAAAGTAGATATTTTTCACTGCTCTATATCGAGCCGAACCTTAACTTGTCTGTTCACGAGGTGCCTTTGAGCAGTGGCTGGCATTTAGCTGTAGTATCTAGTTTATGTACTGTTAAAACAATTTGTGTCTGGTTGCAAAATGAAATCCATGGGGTGTAAGTACATAATTTGAATATTTAGAATGTAAATGAGAGTTTTTTTCTTTTGTAATTATGCATCATATTTGCAGGTGGAAATCTATTTATATTGGCTATAGATAGTGATAATTCATTGGTTAATTAAGTTGCATGCCATTTAGAAACCTAATAAAAACAAAACACCTCAAAATTAATGTTTCAGAGAATTGAGAGCCATCTGTTTAGATTTGTTATGCCTCTAAGTCTAGTTTCATGAGAATTATTGAAATACTATTGAAGTGCTGTCTACATGCGGGACTTTTCCTGTGGTAAATCACTACATGGTTTCATTGCTTTTAGAATCATGTAGAATCCTAGAATCGGTTAGGTAAGAAAAGACCTGTAAGATCATCTAGTCCAACCTTTAAACCTTTTCCATCTGAACAAATGAAAATTTGATATTTTTCAGCAGTAAAAGACTTGGGTATTGGACTACAGTATGAACTTACTGTCTTAGAAGAGAACCCTGATATGTGATTTTTGACTTCCATATAACATAATTAGAAAAAAAAAAAATTAATGAGTATAAGAGACAAAGAAACCTTCTTGTTACACTACTTTCCTCTTCTTCTTGGAGGCTTAAAGCAGTCTGCAGTACTTCATCCCATCTAGCTGAGATGGTTGTTACTCTCAGCTGTTCATGTGCATGAAAGTTAAGACTGAAGTTTTGGGTCACTAGTTCTAGGACCCATACCTAAATGCCTTATATTTGAGAGCTGATATACTGTCGAATTTTTATCTTGGTGACATGTCGGTGAAAACCTGCTCCTGTCATATGAGAGCTGTCCAAGACCCTAGCAGCAGTAAAGTTCTAATATCTGATTAAAAGCATACTCTTTCATAGTTTGTGTCTGCAAAAGAACATGCAGATTAAAAATTGTCATTTGAGAAATGCATGTCTTCCTCAACGGTAACATCTGGAGCTAGTGCAGATCTGTGACTTCTTAGATCTGCTGTTTTATTTCAGTTTTACTTTTTATAACGTCGTTGGATGAAAAAAGTAACTTTGTTGATAATAAGGTTACTGCTTTGGCATTTAAAATGATAGATCCAAACATGCAGATGAATGCTCTAATCCAAGTAATCTGTTTTCTTCAGATGTATTTTTTTTTTCTGGTTACTTTATTTTATGAGTTTATAAATGATCTGAGTTCTGTTTGGATATGGTAATATTTTTTTAATGGAGGGATGCAAAAGAAAAACTACTTCATTTTACAGTTTTTCTCCTTGATTAGACGTGATCTCAGTTGTGGGTTTTTCAGTCCTCGTAAGGTGCTCTTTTATTCATAATAATTTTGTCTTACCCTAGGGAATTGCTATAGCAAGGAGCTAATATCAGAAAGTTATGTTGTATTAGGGAGAAAAGAATAATTATTTTATACATGTTATTCTCTACTTGTATTTTCTGGTTTTCATATTTGCAGTAGTAAGAAAGATTTAATACTGGAATGCTTTGAGAATTGAGGTCCATTCCTTCACTTTGAAATGCCCTTTCGTCCATTAATATTTATTTATTTATTTTTTAAATAAGTATCAAACAGGTGATTATTCAATACCTGTTTGACCAGAAAGAGATGGTTCTGGTCATTCTTGTGCAGATTTTGGCTTGAGAGCTTTCTTGTTTGCTTACTGTCTTTTCAGCTTATTTGAGTGAGGAGGCAAGTTTTGTGTCACACTTAAGAGTAGCAAGTAGGATGTGATTACAGTCAGTCATCTGATCTTTTAAATTTGTGCCTGAATTGATGCATAGCATTCGACTTCAGTCATGTATTCTTTTGCTTTGTGCTTTAACAGTTCGCTCTTTTGGTTACAATGATAGTTTTGTACTTAAAATTAATTTGTTCTCTTTCAGCAGGTATAAACCTGTTTCAACTCATACCTTCAATGATAATCTAATATGTTAGTGCAGCAAGCTTTTAAAACCATTTCTCGTGCCAAGCAGAAGTGATGCCTGATGTCAGCTGAATCTCCCACATCTGACGACCACACCATTCTTCAGGGATTCCCTGAATGTGAACCCTTTTGACTGTAATTGTGATACCTTCACCCCATTTCATACATAATCATCATCATCTGTCTAATACCTTGTGTATGTTCCTTCACCATACTTACATCACTTTCTTTCTATTTAAAAATCAATTTATTTTGTCACTGTGCCACCTGTATATTGTTGGAGAAAATGTTTTTAGTAATAAGGAAATATTTCAAACAGTTTAAAACATCTTGTTAGTGGTAAAAAATTGGTTTATTTGAATTACCAGGCCAAGTTATAATTATAGGTGTGATGAATACTTTTTCAGACCTACTTTTACTATCTGTAGAAGTTATTTTTACATATAACAGATATAGTGCCTTTTTATACCATTTGTTTTCCTTCAGGAGACGGTAGTCAAATGATTCACACATGTAAAAGATGTTAAATGTGATTTCATACAGAGAACACTCTAGCAAACTATTGGAAATAGATTCTGCTTATTTCCTGCTGCTGTGGCACAAATTGGCTGTAAGGCATATAATGAACTTTATTCCCCTGTAAAAGTGCATATGAGCAGGTAGTTAAGCAATGAAGGCTACTAATAATTTTCCTACTTCGTGAAGTAGCATAAATGTTGAAGTAGTATCATATTAAGAAATAAAACAATTCATATATTTTAAATATTCCATGTTTGTAGTGAGCAGGAGAAACTGGGCAATTTGCTAATACTGCATATGCAATTGAGGAAGAGATCTAGAAGATGAAGCTGTTAGTATTTCTGTGTTTGACTGAATTAATTCATCAGAAGCAACAGTGTTTGAAAAGATATTTTTTGTATCCCTTGATGGGTGTTTTCATTTTTCAAATGTTCATGTAGCATTTTGGAGAAAAACAGGTAATTTAATTTCAGTAATTCTAACATTGTATTTAGACACACGGGCAAATAATTAAGCTAAGAATGTAGAATAAGGGCTGTGTTTTTTATTTTTCTCCAGTGGTAAGATTTGGGTTGCTTTTCAATCCTTTATCAAAGGACATCAGGTTAATGGTATTAGATTCTGGATACTTGTCACAGGACAACTGCATATTCATTGGAAACTGATAGCTGTTTCATTCATACTGAAGACGGTAGGTTACTGACTAATTTTTCCATTGGGAAGTGTAGATGATGACATGGTGTGAATGGGAAGATAAGCTGGACTGGCAGACAGTCAATCTGCATATTTTTAGTTTTGGAGACTGTTTTGGTGTGATAGTTTAGAAATTCTGGCAAAACTGGAGCATGGTGTTTGTTTAATTTTTTTTTGTATCCTTTTTTGTATAACAAAGTGACATGAGGTTTTATCTGGCAGTTTGACGTATCTACTAGCACATTATATTGATATCCTGGAAATCAAAATAGGCATGTGGCCAAATTCCATGCAAATTTCAGCTCTATTTATATATGTATTTATTTTTATTTTTATTTTTTATTTTTGTCTTCATCTAAGCAATCAACATTAGAAAGTAATATCTATTAATTCCATAGAAACTATATTTTAAGATTATACTGGACAGGGTTCCTAGTATGGCCTATATTTCTCAAAAATGAACAAACTGAAGTAAACTCCCGGCAGTTAGTATAGAAACAAGTCACAAGTGCAAGGCAGTGATAAAATGAGTTTGTGGTTGAAGTCTTGTACCTGTTAGCATTTCATATTATATATAAAATATACATTGTGTTAGTGTGTCTCAGTTCTGAGCACATCATAGATGTGATTTGTTGGACTGTAGAACAATATTAACAATTATCATATGTTAAATATCTATTCATTTACTAACCTTTGATAAACCTCTTAAGATGAAATCCTAATATAAGATACGCTACAATATACTTATGGTGAAGGAACATGCCTTACAAAAACTTCAATTTCTACATATGACAGGTGAAGGACATTGTTCCTTATTTATTCAATACAAAATAAACTTTGCTGTTGAAGAGCTTTAGATCTTTTTGGGCATTGGCTGTCACTTTAATATTCATCAATTAAAAAGGCTTTTAAAAGTTTGCTGTGCTATTGTTATGACTGAAGGTCACTGATTTATTAATTGCTCTTCATATACAACTTGGTATTCTTTTTGTAGAAAATGTAGATTATTTCCATTAGTAAAGACTGCAATTATCAGAATTGAATCTTTACATGTAATATTGATTATGCAGCATTTTTATTGTTTTTTGCATATGTTTAGTGCGTCTTCTGTAAAGGTAAGTACCTGATTAGCTAGGGAGCCTGAGAATGAATTGGTAAATCATTTACCTGAGCATTGCATGACATAAAATTTTATGCTTTTTGTTCCCTGAGAGATTACGTCATGTAAAAGGGAATGTTGCTGAATAGTGTCTTAATTTTGCAAATTTAGGTGATGATAATGAAAATTTGGTATCAACCTACTACTTGGTTGCCTTAGTTGGAGATCACATCTGAGGAAAAAAAAACAAACAAAAAAAAACAAGAACAGAAAGCAGACAAAGCAACAAAAAGCACAAGCTTTGTGTCATGAAAAGCCCCAAAACCTTAGATCAATGTGATGTAAAAATGTATGTTTTAAAAAAATAATAATAAGGTTTTGGAATATATGCTCAGTCACTGGGTTATGCTATGCCAATGATCTGTTACACTTAAGATGGCATATTTATTGTTAATTTTCAGTAATTTATCTATTGCATTCTCAATACTGCATCAGTGCTGTCATTGACTATGTAACCTGTCAAAATCTTTTACAGACCATGTGTCCTGTCTGTTTGGACCGTCTGAAGAATATGATCTTTCTCTGTGGCCATGGAACGTGTCAGCTTTGTGGAGACCGAATGAGCGAATGCCCGATATGCCGCAAGGCAATTGAACGAAGGATCCTTTTGTATTAAACAGTGGAACGAACCAGTGATAGTTCATGAATAATAAGGACATCTGAATGATTTACATCTCTGCAAGTCTGAAAGGCAGTAAAAGGTTCTAAAGAAAACATTTCTAATACTGTAGCACAGGTTCATTACATGGTAATTCTTTAAAGACTGTGAACACACCAAATAATAGAACAGTATTTGAACAGTCAGCTTTTAACTTTACTCTTAAAACTAAGATCTGAGCCTGAAGCTAATTTACAGCAGTCTTTTTTTAGTTTTCTTTCTGTTGTTTTCTTCCCCTTAAAATGTAAAGGGACAATCTTGTTTTGGTTTATTTCGTGTTTTGTAATGTATGTATAAGGTGTCAAGCAATGTACTTTTTTGCCCCTTTTTTAATATATTGTCAGTTATTATTGAATATAAATATGTAGTGCTTTTTTGTTTAACGCTTTTCTGGAGAACGTTCAGATTTCCTGTGACAGTTACGATTCACAAGAATTGTTATCTTGAAATACACAATAACGCAAAGTCAATACAAAGTGCGTAAACAGTAATAATAAATATCCTACTATTTCACTAAGACCAGGCCTCAAAATACAATGTTAAGCTAATTTAAACTTTAATATGCCCTTTCTGAGGATGGGTTGGGAAAAAAACAGGAAAAAAGAAACAAAGTAGTTTGGAGATGTTGCATTCCTCAAACTGCACTTTAGTGTAACAGGTTCAAGGTAACGTAACTAGTGAACTTCTTGGGTCTGCTAGCCACACAGTTACGTATGGAACTGCTTTTAACTTGGTTGGATAGTAAAACATAGGAGCAGTGGGTTGGTTGATCTGTCTTGGATGAGTGAATTTGGTCAGTTGTGGGGGAACAAATATATACGTAGGGCCATTTAAATATTCTGGGTCTACAAATTAGAAAAAACAGATGAAGTTTGCAAAAGTTAACCTTTAATGTTGTATCTTATGACGTATGAAGCAAGCTACATATTATTTTCCTCTCTTAAATTAGTTGCGTTGTCTCCAGGCGAAGGGTATCAAGAGCAAAAGCAAAGATTTAATACAGCTTATTCATCTGTGCTGGGTGTTATACCAGAACATTAGTGACAAACTATTAATAGGTAATATTGCAGTTCAGAATATTGCTGGAAGAGCAGTTAATTTTGAGCCATGCCTAGGTGAGCTGAAGTCAGCTGAGGGAGATAGCTGTCACTGATGTGACTGAGACGTATTCATGGACCTGAAAGTACTACTGTGAGGGCTTCAAACTTAACATTTTGATAACAAGTACCTCCTTCTGTCTTTTTGGGTGGAAGGAAGTATACTAATTTAAAGGTTGCTTGCAGCTAACAGGAATGTGGGCTTTACTCCTAAGAGATTCAGCAGATTATTTAACTGAGTGCAGTTTATGTAGCCCTTTGCCATTGTGCTGGCTTTGTTTGAATGCAGAACAACAAAGAAATATAACCTGGAGTCATTCAGGTGCCTCCCTTGCAGCTAAGATGAATTTCTTATTCCGTTCTGATTGCATATGGCAAAAATATGGCAAAAGGGGTAGTTCAGGGGAAGATTCAAGTAAGCATAAAGAATAAAACTGATCTCCTTTTTAAAAATTAAAAATTAATCTCAGTCTTTTGATGACACAATCATTATCTGGAATCAGCATAACATCCTGTTTAATTTTGTATACTAGTAGTCATTTGTTCTTAAATAATCTATGTATTTGTCATCTTGACCAAATTGAACAGCCCTCCCTTTTCTTGCTTGGGTCCCTGTTCTAAAATACCAAGATTTCAAGGAGCTTTGGAAAATTTTTGATAAAAGGCTTTTTTTCACTTCATTATTTCACTATCTCCACTTAGGCTCTGATTGCACACAAGTGTCCAGTGCTGGTTTTGTTTGGACAATGTGTATGTCACTAACACTGATTTTTTTTTTTTTTTTGGTAGTGTTTGGCAACTGAACTGTCTACAGTAGGCTTCAGCTTCTGTCAGTGTTCCTCCAAACATGATACGGTCATAAGACATGCCATTTGTCCATCCATTCTGAGTTTTGTCCTGGAGTGCCTCGGATCTGTACCTCAGTTTCCTCTAGTTCTGGCAGACACATTTTGAATGTTGTCTCTTATTTTCCCTTTAAGGAAACCTCTCTATATGGTCAGCACAAAGGCAGGGTGGATTTCTTAATGATAATGCAGCTCAAAATTGAAACCTCAATAGCAGCTGACATTTTCCTAATTCTTTCTCACTGGAAGAAGTCAGAATTACTTGAAAGTAGTTCAACTTCATATTAAAAATTAAATAATTCACCTGAGCGAGAACTGATCTAAAGCATCCTGTGTGGAAAACTGGAGTTGAATGTTAAACACTCGGGGTCTGCAGGAGGCACAGATGGTAGCATGAGTGGGTAATGTTGTTAGGCTTGTACTTTACGACAGAAGCTGTAAGTTACTTTATAACACTCTTAATATTTGCCTGTCATCACAGTCATATGGATGTATGCACAGTGACTGAAGGTATCGCTGTAGGAGCATTTCCAGGCTTCTGTGCTGCAGTCACACCAGGTGTATGTGACTGCATAAAAGTTAGTAACTGGACCCATTGGACGGTGTAGTGTGGCAGATGAAATTAAAATATCTCAATGTTGGGGATTTAACTCAATGCTATCAAGATATTAAGAGAAACAGCTCAATTAGAAAAAAAAAAAAAAAACAAAACCAAAAACAAAACAAGGTAAACTAACTAACATACTTGCTTACTAACTACGCTACTTGCCTTTCAAAAGACTTCAGAAAAATACTTGCAAATCCAGTGTCACTTAGGACAGACCTGTAGATTCACACACTATCCTTGGATTCTGACTGCCCAAGGTGACCTGGTGTTGCTGAGGCAGCTAGCGAGCTCATCCACTCCCCTGAGTCTTGGCTCACCTGGGCAACGTGCACAGGGTGCAAATGTTCAGTTGGGTAACACTTAAACACGGAGAATGAAAAACAGAAGCTTGATTGGAAAGCCAAAGAGGATCATAGGTAGCAAACAGGAAAGTTGAGGGTATGTTATCGTGCATCTGCCTTCAGCAGGAGATGAAAGCATAGATCTCGTTATTATCATTAATATTGGGGAGCAAAGTGAAAATTAGATGAAAAACTGGTAAGGCATTTGCCTCTGATACACTGAAATTTAAGGGTTGCAGGCTTTGTTTCTTAAGATTGTCCCCTAATATTTAATAGCAGTTTTGAAATCAAATCGGATATAATATCTCCACTTGTTTCCCAAGCAAATCAAGAAGACACCTGATAATAAATATTGTTCAGATGTGAGTTACGCACAGATGGTTACAGCACTTCTTTCAATTTAGTGAAATACATAAATGGTCACATGAGTGCACGGTGATTTAAGGGTATGGAGACAACCTAAAAGGCTAATACAACATGCTAAATAGTTGTAGCTTGTTAACTTTTGTGTGGTTATTGTTTTTTTTTTCCCAACCTACTGTGTATCATTTGCTGTACCCAAGCTCCTGTTGAACCGATTTGGCACTTTTTTTAGAATTGGGGCTATTGGTCCATGCCTTGCATTTGTTGAAATACTCTCTGCTGGTATGTTAAGATTTGGAGGAATCCGATTTTCAGCATACTGAAAAAATAGGCAGGAGAATAAAGAAGTTACTTTGTAAATAAGAAAGATGGATTAGGAACTATTGCTCTTAACTTGAATTGAGTAAGGATCTAGCAGATTTGCACAAGTACTTGTGCCTTGTTAGCATAGTCTTACAATCAGTATTTTAGCTTCTTCTAAAGACGTGAAATGGTCTTTTAAAATAATATAAGTCTTTATCGTGTAGCTATTTTCTAGAGATGAAGTTTTATGTATGCGTACTTATTTCTAGCAGTATTGCAGTGTTCGTGAACACTACATTGTTTGAAGAAGTTGCTTTGGGCTAGTGATCTGTCTAAGCTTCTTCTGTAATACTGCACATTACGTGTCAGAAACTTAATTTTACTCTTCCAGTAGCAGCTGATGAACCGAAAAGCCTATACTGTTCTTTGTGCTACATAAGTTTTCACTTAAAATATCACTCCATCCTAACTTTTAGTAAGGCTACCTCCTTTCTGTCAAAGTATTGAATTCTTTGCTGGTTATTCTTTGTCTTTGGGAAAGGATGGGGAACATTTCAGTTTTATTTTGCTTCATCAGTTTCCATGTCTGAATTCATTGCGAATGGTTTTTACTGACTGTATAAATTACATACAACTGAGCTGTATGATTTGCCACAGTGTACATTGTATATTATTCTTGCAGAAGTTGCTGGAATCTGTACTCTTGTCTTTTTATGCATTTCGTACCTTGTTTGTGCTGACAAAACAAAACTTATCACAGAAGTTTTAGAATTAAAAAAAAAAAAAGAGTTTAGAGGTTTTATAGCTGAGCCTGTGGTTAAAAACAAACAAAGAAAAAAAAAGTTCTGACTCAGGGCTTTTTAACAACTTAAAGAAATTCACAATATTCTTCAGCACAGCGTGGGGAATACTGTGGATGCAGTGACTGTACAGTGCCTTGGTAGAACTAAGTGATGGGCAGCAGCTGTCGAGTCCTTACAGAGTGCAAGTATCAAGTATCTTTGGAGGAGTTTCTGTTCATAGAACTGAAATGCCCCTGCCATGGATTTATATGCTTGTACGTGTTTTCTGTAAAGGAAATTGGCAATATTAGGTTTTGCTAAACTTCCTGTGAGTTGTGTCATTGTTGCACCAGTCCTGGGGCTCTGAAGGGCATAGTATACGAATGTACAGAAGCAGCGTTTGTGGGAAAGAGAGCTGACAAAATGTTCTGTAGGGGGTGTCTTTGGTGTCAAGGGAGAGGTTGTTGTATAAACCAACGTGTAAAAATGCCTGCTTTATTCTGGCCCAGTAAGTTGTTGTGTTTTTTTTTTTTTTGTTGTTGTTTTTTGTTTTCTTTTAAGAAAGAGAATCAGCAACAAGTCTCTTATGTTTGCATGCCATTTCATGTTATCAAAAATGTCTCATTTTGAGCTTCTAGGAAATACTTTTTGTCCCAAGCCTCATGTCTTCAGGAATGCAAATTATTCATATTACAAAACAGGTTTTACTGAACCACAGGAACATTTTTGCTTCTGTTAAAACCAACTTTGTATTTTCAGTAAATTGTAGCTTTTGACATGACTGTTTATTGGAGAAATTTAAGGTTGTCTGTGTGAATGTAGTGGGTTTCTGTATGCAGATAGCATTATATAATTGCTTTCATTAAAACTGCTTAGCAAGGTCTAAGCTTTTCAAGAGAAATGCTAATGTACTGTATGGTTAATAAAACTTGTTATATAAGATACACGCTGGCTTTCAATAGCTTTGATTTGAAGATGTAATGAGACAGAATTAATACTGATTTCTGTGCACACATCATTGGGAAGGGTGTTTTTTTAGCTCGTTTAATTTGATTCTACTTGTAATGAAGTTAGATGTTGCCACAGAAGTAGAAAATTGTATACCTGAACAAATGTCTGGTAACTGTGAGTTCTTGGCAGGTAATCTTTAAAGACCCCAGACCTTATCTAGTGAGGGAGATTGTAATCCAAAGCTCAAAACATTCTGGTTCTTTAGAATATACCACTGAAGAGTGAGTTTACAGCAACATCAGAAATGCTGAGTGCCTTTGAATTTTCCAGATACTCAAATATTTCTTAAATAACACAGCAGAAGTATGAAGGCAGATTATGTTGTAACAACAAAAAGTTTGACCTTAAGCTTTTTTTTTTTTTGTGCAAATTTTTGTATCTGTACACAATTCATTATACTAATTAGAGTTGCTGTTAAATTTGTGTTAGATTCCATCTTGTTAGTGAACAACCTGTATGGATCTGGCTATATGAATGGGATCACTTAAAAATCTCCTGCCAGATATAGTAGCTCACGTTCTCTGAGACAGCATTTACTGCACCAAAGTTTGTGCTTTTAGGATTCAATTTAATGGATACATTCAAAATATATCTATTTAACTAAAGGTAACAAAATCAATCAGTCTCAGCAAAACAGCACTGGTCCCAGGACAGACCCCTGAGGGACACCACTCATCCCTGGCCTCCACCTGGACATGGAGCCATTGACCGCAACTCTCTGGGTGCAGCCTTCAAGCCAATTCCTTATCCACTGAATGAGCCACCCTTCAAATCCATCTCTCTCCAATTTGGAGACCAGGATGTCACGTGGGACTGTGTCAAAGGCCTTACAGAAGTGCAGGCAGATGACATTGGTCAGTCTTCCCTTGTCAGCTGATGCAGTCACTCCATCATCGTTAGAGGGCCACCAGACTGGTCAGCACAATTTGCCCTTGGTGAAGCCATGCTGGCTGTCTCGGATCACCTTTGTCCTGCATATGCCTTGACATTGCTTCCAGGAGGATCTGCTCCATGAGCTTTCTAAGTACAGAGGTGAGGCTCACCGGTAGGTAGTTCCCCAAATCCTCCATCCTACCCTTTCAAAAAATGGGAGTGATATTTCTCTTTTCCAGTCACCGCATGGCCTGACGGCCAGGACTTCTCAGATATGATGGGGAGAGGCTTGGCAACTCCCTCAGCCAGTTCCCTCAGGCCCCTGGGGTGTATGGCATCAGGCCCCATAGACTTGTACTTGTTCAGTGTCACCAGGTGGGAGGGACCTTTCTCTCCCAGCCCTCATCTTCATGTTTAGGGAAATGAGAGATGCCTACTGCATCTCAGGTATACTGCATCAAGTGATGGCAACAGCTTTAGTATAGGCTTTAGGATGTGGTCTCCGTGGTCTCTAGGGTTTTAGCCCCTAATGTTGGTCACAGTGGGTGTGGCTGGTGTTAGAGATTGATGTTTGTAGATTTTGAGAAGGCTTCTTCCACACTGAGAAGGGTGGTGGACCCAAAAGAAAGGGCAGTTTACAAACACACCGCTCTGTATCTTAATGCACCTTGCACTCCTAATTAATTCAAGCTGTTTCCAATATGCAGCATGTTTAAGGCAGGAAAAATATGGCTGTGGAGATTTCCTTCAGATTTGACGTTTCATAAATGCTGAGGGTGGTTCTTCATGAGTGTACTTCATCTTATTCAGGGGAGAAATGTTAGCAGCAGTATCTGATTTAAAAAAGAGAGGTTTCCTTAACAGACTTTGTTCTCCACAATATGGAAAGGTAATTTCAGTCAGGAATGATACTGTTGAAGATCTAATTTTCATGCTTCATGCAGCCTATTTCAAGTTAATACAGCAGCATGCACTGGAAACCTTTTTTTTTGATTTTTTTTTTTTTGAAAGAATGAAGCCTATCAATGCTGTTACTGGTGTTTATGAAAAGCTTTTGTCTGGAAGTTACCTGAGGGATTTAAACACTTCGTTCCCTTTGCAGTGAAGGAGGAGTATGGCCAGGCTTGCCAGGAGATACTCAGAAATTCTTCTAAAAAGCAGTCTCTAGAGGGCAATGCTGTGGTGTGCTGAAATAGGTTTAATCATATTAGGAACCAAGAAATGTGTCAGCTGATAATGTAAAACTTTTGTTCTGCTATAATTCAAAACAAAGTTGTAGGAAATTTAGTGTAAAATCTACTTCTTAAAATTATGGTTTGCTTAAGCTTGCTTGGCTGCCCTGGAGAAGTTAATACAAAATTTAGCTCCCTGCAAAACAGCATGAGGTCAGGAAAATACCCTTGTGAGGTTATACTGACCCCTCTCAAAACTATGACACCGTTTCACTAAATTTTCTTTAGCAATAAACCCGTGGGAGTTCAGTATACGAACTTAAATCTGAGCTGGTTTAGGCAGTGACACTCGTGCACCCTAAAACGTCGGAATATTTCTCCCACAAGGGGTCAGTAGCACCCTCCGTTTGGGACAAGGTTTGTTTTTTTTTTTTTTTTTTTTTTTTTTTTGCAATATAAGCGCAGAGCAAACAAGGGATAAGGATAATGATGATTGCATTAATATGTGGGTGGACCAGACCTCACTTGTCCCCTTCTTCAAGCAGGCTAAGTATAATTAGCTTATTTGCTGACTGCAGTAAGCACCATATTCTATCCTCTGACTCTCATGTGACATGAACATTGCTACTATTGATTAGGGCAAAGTTCCAATGGAGTGTTTACCTTTAGCTCTAGTTGAAAGTACTCATTTAGTCTAGCTTTTTTTCCTTTTTTTTTTTTTTTTTTTTTCTTTTCAAAAGCATTCAGTTGGGGTAGATAAACTCTAGGAGAGAACTTGTCCAGTGAGCAGGGGAAAAAAAAAAATTCTTGCATGAGTGTCCCACATATTCTTCGTGATAACCACAGTCTCCCTAGATGGCTAGAGTTGATTAATATTTTCCACCCAGTTGCAGCACAGCTCATGGTTAAATATGCTTTGAACCCTATCAGTCTGCTCAGTGGAAGGAATGTCCAAGTTCTTAAGTCTTCCCAGAGCATGCAAGCAGCTTGGAGACACAGATTTCAAGCAACTCAGTATCTTTCTACCAAGAAGCTGAACAGATCAGACAGCTATTCCCTAGACAAAATTTTCCAATCCTTTTACCAAAGTTGTATTTCACAAATAGGAACCTAACTACGATCAGTGTCTCTCAGGTTGGCACAGTTTCTCACTTGCACTCAGTGAAGTAACAAGGGACTTTCCTTACCTTTGTGTTTGTAACTCTTGTTCTTCTCTGTTTTCTATCTCTTAGGGTTTTTGCATTTCATGTCTGCACTGATTCTGTCTCCCACTGCTCAAGTCCTCCACTTTGATTATTTCTGTAAGCCTGTTTCTGATAGCAGAACCGTGTCCCATCCTTCTCAGTGCAGTTCTTTCCTAGACCCTTTAAAATTAATCTCCATTACACTGAGGTTAGCACAGTGCCTTGGCATTAGTACAGAAGGACCCTATTCTTGTGTTTGACTCCACTCTTAGTTGCATATACAGACAGGAGGAATTCCTGAATTCAGTCTTAGCAAAAATTCACGTTACATTATCAATAACCCTTGTTTCTTCATATTGGCAGTATAAGAAAGAGCTTGTGGCTGCCACCTGAGGAAAGGGAATGGGTGCTGCTTTTGTCAAAACTGTTCTCACCCATATGAAGAAAATAGAGAACAAGTCGCTGATTCAGGTGTTACCCCCCCGCCCCCGCCCCCTTTTTTTTCCCTATAGGCTGCCTCAAATTTCCATTGTTACCTTATCTCAGATCCAGTTTTTGGTGACACCCTTAGGTACTTCCCAGAGTAACTCATTCTGGACAGAGGTTACTGTCTCTTAGTCCTGTGTATTTTGCCCACTTAAGTTGACCAGAAGTCATCTGCTCACGACAGTGGGATCCCTTGTATGAGCATGGGTTGCCTGCAAAAAGAAGGGTTCTGTTATTGGGCTTTTTGCTGCCTCCATGGAGTAGCATGAAAACATTCTGCCTCTTTGAATAAGAGTAAATCTGAAACCACATACCAAATAATACTCTTCCTACTAAGCTTTCATAATCCTTACTGTTTATGTGATCATACGGTGACTTGTGATACTCTGTATGAAAGCTATATAAAATAAACAGCAGTTATACAGCATGTAGTTCCCAAAGGACATGTTATATGGTTTGTTGGCTTTGAAACACAATGCTGTCATTCTTCCTCTCTTCTTCCTCCTTCGTGGTGAGACCTGTAAATAAAGACTACTTCAGATCTGTGTAGGCAAGGCTGATTTTCTGAACACAAAGGGCTTAGTTAAGCTGTTTCTAGTATAGCCTTACAATTCAAAACATCAAGCCCAAGGTTTAATTGCATTTCTCTGATCTATAGCACAGGGCACTTAGATCACTTAATTCGTATTGTTCTTCGTTTTTCGTCAGGTGATTCTTATTCTGTATAAGGCTGAAGGAACCTTCATGTAACTCTTGTTCTCTGAAACTGTGTTCTCCCACTACATACGGAGGATGTAAAGTCTGGAAGCCCTTTATGCATTCTTGATGGCGCAGAAAAGTGTGTTAGGACAAAGGCAGTGGGGAACCTAAAACTATACTCCAGCCATAGGCCTAAGTCTAAGGAATCTGGGAGATGAGAAACTCAAATGGCAAATTTGATTGTGAAACTCTTGAAGAGTTTTAATGTGTTCAGTTTGGACTCCTGAGAGCTTTTATCATGGACACATTGAGTCCTGCTGCAACCCTGTCATCTCCTTTGTCTTGCATGCCCTGCTATTCCTCATAGGTCCTTCCACACCAGTTCTACCCATTTTAGTAAGTCCTGGATTTACACTGGAACTAGAACATGTGGAGAAGGAAGGTGTGCAAGTTGCAAGCCAGTCCTTGTAGATTTACTGTGCTGCCTCATACAATTAATTCCCATGACACACACACCAGGATGTAACGAGGTAAATGATGTTGGATTAGATTTACTGTGAACAGTGGGTGCCTGCAAATAGGCAGTGGCATAAAAAGCTACTGCAGGTCAACGGCTGAGTAATTACCTGCGTGAGGTGCTTGCCCTGCAGCAGGCAGGGGCAAAGTGTTACAACCAAGCAGAGTTGAGTGGGCCAAGCCCTCGAGGCATTTAGATGTCCTGAGCTGACATTGCTTCCTCAGTAAGTAGCATGTAAATGAGTTAGATAAGAAAAACATATCTTCAGGAGCAAGACTGGGACACCAGACATTTAATTTTAGACTTCATCTGCTGTGCTGAGTCAAAATGTGACACCCAGATTTGGCAGGCCACTCTTCCTTATCTGTTCCCCATTACCAGCCTACCTATCCCTGCAACGTCCTTCCACAGGGTGTGAGGATGCACTCGTGGGTCTACAGGACAGCTAGTGGTATCCTGCGTAACTTTCCAGGACAAGGAAAGGACTTTATTCTCTAATGTTTTTTTATTTGATATGGCCTTTTTCTTTCTGTTCGTGTTCAGTTACCAAATAGGACTGCCTTACTTTTACAGATGATATGTAATTTTGAGAGAAAATCAATGTAGGTATTACAGTTGTGCCTGGAATTCTTGGATTTATCCCATCCTTTCCCACAAAATTAGCCCTGACCATTTTACCAGATACAGGTGTTCAACCATTAAGCTAAACAGCTTGAATGCTTTTAAGGTTATTCATAGTGGTGGCCTGCAGCTGTCTTTTTTTTTTTTTTTTTTTTTTTTTTTTTCTAGAGAAGGCAGGTAAGGACTTGACACATCCTAGGTTATGCTCTTCCCTGTCATGGCCGAATGCTGACTTGGGCAGTGCTATGGTAAAGCTGCAGCATTACGCCTTTGCTTGAATGGTAGGGATTGCTTGAGACATCTTCATGGCATGATAACCTGTCAGTGGTAACTAGCAGTGAGGGTAGCAGTGCAGTATGGCCATGATAACATAATATTCTTCATGAATTAATACATTGGCTTTTGCCAAAGGGTAGCTATCTGAGACGAGGTCGGTAGTACCGCAGCTGTTTCTGTCACCTTGCCTAGGAAGCTTCGAGGCACACCACCACGTTGTGCCTGGTAGTTTTACCCCTAAATGCTTTAGAAGGTTGCTGAGAAGTTGTCTGTATCCTTGGATGAGCTGCCAATGGATTAGAAACAAAGGCACCTGAAAGGCACAGACTTTCAATGCTTGAGTGAAAGTATCCCACCACATTCTTTCATTTTTTAATTATTATTATTTTTTATTTCCTCCTGGTACAGGAGGAACATCTGAGGGAAGAAGGGGAAGCTAGCAAGCCTAGCTTATTTTGCTGTAAAGTGTGTACATGCAGCAGTGGAGAACACTGCAGATATCTGTGAGTCTGGACAGGTTAAAAAAAATAAAAAAGAAAGGGGAGGGGAGGGTTAATGAACTGTTAGGTGACTGATGGCATTTCTAACCCGAAGGAGAGCTGGCCGCCTCAGAGCTGAGGTTGGTGGTGTTACCCACAGTAACTGCTAGCTCGTGTTTGTGTGTAGTTCATTTTTATTTTATTGTTCGGGTCAAAGATAAGCCAGTGGCTCTGTTAAGTGTGGTGAATATCTGGGAATAGCAGCGTGGTTCTGCTGAGCACCGCTGCCAAGACTAGAGCAAGCCAAGGGAGAGCGATCCTTTTGTCAGGGACAGAAATGTGGTCTGACACAACTTTCTTATCAGAGGGAAAGATTTTTCACTTCAGGAGGAAGTTTGGCTGGGAATGCATTGGATAACATTTCTCATTTTTTCAGGTCTGCGGGAAGTCCTGTATAAATGAATTTTCCATTAGCATAATAGCTGTGTTACTGTCCCTCCTCTCTAGAGAATGTGGATGTGGGAAATAACATAAAGAAGACTAAAATGCTCTTAATCTATGTGAGTCAGCAAACACACCTTGCGTGTTCACAGCCAGGAGCCATTTGCCCTTGGCTTATGCCAGAATAGGCAAAAAGCGGTTCTCTCTCTCTCTCTCTCTTTTTTTTTTTTTTTCCTATTTTTTCATTCCAGGAATTTCTGAAGTTTCCAAGCCATCAGGCTGTAGTTAAATTAAAACCTGGTCTTTCCTTTTGGTGAATACTTCGTGTAATTGGCAGTATTTGTGTGGGTCCCAGCCTCAACTTGGATCACTTTGTTTAAACGTTGGGAGCCTACATGTATTATAGAGAACCTGCATTAATGAAGTTGAAGAGATGTGTCTTCTAATTGCAGCCATGAGACTGGGATTTGTTAGATTTGATTTTTGAGAGTTTTCTGGGAGTCTTCACCTAAACCACTTAATTTGTGTTTCCTCTCATTCCTGTGTGTAAAATGAGGAAAAACTAATACTTGATGGTACTAGAAGAGATCAGCTAGTGTATGCAAAAAAGCCTAAAAATAAATAAATGAGCTCCTGAGCAGCTAACATGCCTCCCCTGCCAGCTCCTTGCATGGTGGTATACCAGCTATGTAGTGGTGTCAGACCTTTTTCTGGTGGAAAACTAAAATCCAGCTCTAGTGCTAGTTCACAGGCCTGCCAAAGACCAAACAGGCACAAAATGGACTATTGTCTTCCACCTCCCAAGCAGTGGGAATTATTAACTTATTAATTAACTAGTAATCACATACAAATATATATTTTATTATAGTTAACAAGTAACAGTTGTTACGTTTTAAAGCAACTGGTGGAAGAAATCCACATTGGATAAAGGCATTGAGCTGCAATATCAAGGAAGGGTGCCAGCTCTGGACGTCCTTGGGTTTCGGCCTCGTGGTGCTGCGGTGTTGGGTGAGCTGCCAGAGGGTGTCACTGCACGCGTTACGGAGAGGGAAGGACGAGGTGGGGAAAAGGAATAAAAGTTCAAGTGTAAATTTCAGTTTCATTGTTAAGCTAGAGATAAATACAGAAACATCGATGAATCAAATCCTTGCTTTCCTGGAGATTACAAGCATTTCCTGGAGATGCTTAATTATATTGAAATGCTTAATTATATTTATGTATTTATTTATATGGTTTTTTTTTTGTTTGTTTGTTTTTTGTTTTTCAAATAAATATCCCAGCTGTTCAGGACCAGATCTTCTGATATAAAAAGTCACATTACTGCTGACTTCCATACCCATTCTGTCCCTGAGTTGTTTCCTACTGCTGAGTGTTATGCATGGCGTGGATAACGCTTGTTTAAAAAACAAACAAACAAACAAAAACAAAAAACAAGAGAGAGAGTAAAAAGAAAACCAGAGCAGGCTTTCCTCAAGCCCTTCAAAACCTCCTGTATGAAACTGTTGGTGTTTGCAGACCTCAGTGCCGAAGGTCGCTCTGGCTGAGGGCGCCCATCTTCCCCCGCCAACTCGCCGGCCCCATGAGCAGGCTGGCTGTGGAGTTAGGCCCCCACAGGCCGCTGCCACCAGAAGATGCCCGTGTGCACGCTCAGCCAGCCCGAAATACACCAGCCTTGCTGGCTCTGGGCTGTTTACGTGATGTACATTACTACCTCGCGGTGCCTGCACTTTCGGAGAGGCCTCTTCCCCGCAGCCCGTTGCCAAGGCCCGCGCTGTCTCCGTGCGTGTTATCGCGAGGATGACAGTTTAAACAGGGCTTATCGCTGTGTATTCAATCAAGGTTTATGAGGGCTGATAAAGATGTCACCTAGTTGCTTTGTGTGTTCATTAAAACGCTATTCCTCGGTAGGACTTTGCTGTATTATGTTGTGTTTTTTTTTTTTTTCCTTTTCTTCACTGATTTTAGCTATCTTCTGAGGAGAGGTGTACGTGTATGAAGGGGAGGTGCCGGGCTTGCTTTAGCACCAATATTTCTGCAGGGAAGAATTAAGAAAAGAAAAAAAAAAAAGTAATTTGGTTGACCCAACCCTATCTGCATTTAATATCTCGTGTTATCAGAATTGCTTATTTAATAATTCAGTACACTTTTCCTAGGTTTAGCTTGCCTGTGGCAGTAAAGCGATATGTGTGTGCTTTATCTGCTGTGCTGTGCTGTGTCTGCAGCTCGGGGGGGTGCTGCTTGTCCCCAGGGATGCTCGGACGTTCCTCACCGCTCACTGCACGCAGATCCACTCCTCTCTTTTCCCGATGCATGGGAATGGTGTACTTGTGACACAGAAATGTAAACCTGCTTGGTGAATTGCTTCAGTTGCAAGTCAAAGCTAGAGGAATGATTGCTAGAAACAAATAGATACTTATATAAAATGTATTGATAATTTTCACCTTATCCAGATATGATGAACAGTAATAGGAAATGGACAAAATATATTTTATTTTCTTGTGTTCTAAACTTCATTTCTTTTCCCTTCTTTCCTTATTATTTTTTTTCCCTTGATCCATATCCTTTTCCCAGCTATAGTTTAGAATAAGCACACTGGCCTAATTGTATCTGGTAACACTTCCAGAGTTCTGCCGATCTTCAGAAAATCTCATTTTTACAGTAAGCAGAAGTTGTTCTGTTGCATTTTTGTTGTTTGAGTAAAATTTGTTGTAAAACAAAGCAGATACACAAAACCATAATGAAAAATGATTAGTTGCAGCTGTTTGCTGTGTTATATAAGAAGGGAATGTCTAAGGGATCTATTGGCTAAAAAAAAAAAAAAGTTGAAAATATCTAACAGACTCAGGACTCTAGCTCAGTCAGAAATCAGTTGAAATTAAGCCCGCGTGTTTAAGCTTTTTTTTTTTTTTTTTTTTTTTTTTTTTTGAAAAATGGGAAGAAACTGAATATCCAGTTTCTTGTTGTTTATGCTGCAGCATATTGTATGCAGCCCTCTCTGTATCCTACAAACTTTGTGAATACTGATAGCTGTCAGCATTTCGCAAATGATTCTTTCACTTTTGTTTACAATTGCTGCTGGCAGGCACTGGGCTATCTAAGGCTTTAATGCTGTGCATGTGCTTTCATAATAAAATGTTATTCTATGAGGATAATAACACTTACTAGAGATCAGTATTAAAATTAAAAACAGAGCCTCTCCACCATCACTTGTTAACACTTCTAATGATTGTTTGCTTATTAACACAAATTTGTTATACGCTTCCATTTTAGCTCTGTGCTGTCTGGTCTAAGCAAGAGGCACTTCTGTGTATAATAATTATGAATAGCCAGGCTGATCTCTGTAATGAAAGTTACTGTAGCGTGATCTGGTCTGCTTTCTGTGAAATGTTTTATATTGGAACCAATTGTTGACCCCTGCCTTATCAATTCACTCTATCTGTTTGTCTTTAAACAGGAGTCACGGTAGTCTCTGGAATATTTCCCTGGGATGAAGCTGTTTTAGCTGCTGCACTGGTGTCCATTTAGCCTTGGTCGTGGAATACTCGCTGGTCATCCAACAGTACGGTACTTTCTGAAGCAGCATTGCTATTGTTTGTGAGTGGAATCTATGGAACATAGCAGAGTGGAGATCCTTAGGTCTTACTACTTGATGCTTTATGAACACAGTACTGTGCTTTTTACATTCTGCTCTTTATTATCACTGCAAAGCCTCCGTGGGCTCCAGAAGGGAATTAAGAGACCACTTTACTAATGAATTGTGCAAAAACATAACAAAAATACAGGTTTCACTAGACACTGTGTGCAGCAATACCATCTACCTGCCTGCTTATATGTGGAAAGCATTTTCAGATTACTCTGTCATCTTCTGATCTGGATAGCTCTAAGAAAGCTTTATTCATTTTTAAGATTTTATATATTTTTCTCTGTTTTGTTTCGTTTAACAGTCTCTCTCTTTTCCTACCTTAAAAATAAACAAATGCAAAAAAAGGTTGTCAACTTCTTGTTTTTCTTAAAGGATTCTACCATGGGCAGTCTAAAAGCATAACTGATTTGCCTTTTGGTATTTTTTGGAGTTAAAATAGAAAGTACCTTGATTCCAGCTTGCTGATGGGTTCAGAAAGGCTTATTCACACAGTAAGCCATTTTGTCAGGGTGTGGAAAGGGAATCTGAAGCAGGGCAATAAAATATGCTTTTGGAAAGATTTCCAGTTTCTGTGCAGAGGTCCCATCCCAGATGTATTTGCTTACACAAATTCTGCTAAATCACCAGAACATGACTGCCATCCAAAAGCTCACCTGTCTTTGAATGTATATTGGTTTCTATTTCCTCGTTTAAATCCAGAATGTTTATGTGAGCAGAGTACTGATGGGGCTGAAAATCTGGCAATAATTCGGTATATTAAAAAAGTAAACGGTCTTAAATATTAACAACACCAAGAGATCACTGATCTGTTTCTACCTAGCTGAATGGGAAGGCATTATCAGTGCAGAATAATTAACAATTCCCTTCTGTTCTTCATTGGGTCAAACAATATATTCACCTGTGTTCTTACAGCTCTCATTTTGGCCACGCCTGGTAGTTGTTCCACCTACAGTATCAAACCTTCAGCGTGTAGCTGGGAAGAAACTACACCTCATTACAGCTCTTGGCATTGGCAGTTGTCTTCACAGTGGGATCTTAGGCTGCTATCACCTTTCCTTGGAGGAGTGTCAAGAGGTCTTGAAGGCTTGTAGTCACTTCTCCCCTTCCATGTTGAGAGGGGGACCTTGGCAAACGGGAAAGAAGAGGGGCCCTGTTATGGGAAAAGCTCCGAACAGTTGTGTGTGCCAACCCAGCTACCTCCCCTGAGCAGGCTGCTGCCTCGTGCAGGGAGGTGTGTGCGGTGCAGATAAAAGCACCGTGGCGGCGCTGGTGGTGCCATTGCTTTGCTGCAGTGTGTTGCGTTGTAGCCATGGCATCTGGTGATTTATGAATGTGTGTAGACTGTTGCTATGTTGAGGTGTGATTAGGTATTCATTGATAACAGCCATGCTGTTTCTGCCTAAAAGAAGACTGAGGCCTATACAGATCTGTTGAGAAGGCTCACTTCCAAGTTTGCATATGTAGGCTGGGGTTTATGGGCACTGAAGGCACAATAATGGCCAGCCTCATTAACCCAGACCCTATAGAGAGGTTAGTAGCTCCAGCCATTGCCTATGAGGCTGTGGCAATCGATTTTCTCAGCTGAGAAAGAAGAGGAACAAACCTTTCTCCATCTGCTCTTTTAGCACAATATTGCAAGATTTGTTCTCTCCTGGTCACTCAAAATGCTCAGGGATATATAGTGAATGTAATCTTAAATAATAGGCTTGTTTCTTCTTAAGATACCTTCCACATCCTTTAAAGCAAACCTCAAGGACTGTTGATTTAATACCATTACACTAGAAAGCATACGAGCTAAATACAGTCAGAGGCTTTAACCCACAGGGATTTGTGTGCTCCCTCAAATTTATGGAAATTTCCATGGCACTGTATAGCAACTACAAACACTTCATTATTTTTTTTTTTTCCTAATTAGTGGAGTTACACCGCAGGCCGGTCAAAGTGTTGTTGTTGTAATCCTTATCCGCCTTCCCTGAAATGTTACTGCTACTTGTGCTAATCTAAATGTAAATTGTAAGCTCTGTGGGACAGTCTGTCCCTTGCATTTGAAACATCACTCTTCGTTCTTTTTCTGTGTGTGTGTTTTATTCAGTGTGTGTGCACGATCCTCAGAGCAGAATGCCTATCGCTTGCCTTATATGCTCCTTGACAATTCTTAAATTCCTGTCCCTAATCGAGACCACTCGTGGTCTCCCCTTCCGACCATGAATCAGGGTATCTGCAATAATCCAGCAGCATGGAATGTATTTTAAGGTATCTACAGCATGTCCCACCAGAGCTTCCTCATTTCCCCAGTGACCAGGAAAAATGAATTGCCTGTGCAAGATGCCTGACAATCAACAAACCAGAATTGTTTGGGAAAAAGGAAAATAAATGTGTGGGCGGAGGGAGTTACAAAGAGCTGGAGAACACCCTGCAGTTGCCTCTCCCCCTCTTGTGAACTGAGGTCCTGCTCCGGTGCAGCTGCGGCAGTAGAGCCTAGGCTGGGAGAAGACTTTTGGATGTGTAGGCTCCAGGCCATAGAGGGGTTTTACGGGTCAAAGCCAATACCTGTATGTTACTCCACGTAAATAAATCATATGCCTGTAAAATACATGCTAAATTTTGCTGCTGGGTCCTGTGGGAGTAGGAAAATAATTTAACACAGCTGGATGCTTGTTCGTCTTCTAAACTGTTTTTATGGTTTAAAAGAATAGCTTCCTAAATTGAAGTCCTATGAAAAAACAGGGAGTAGGGCTGCACCAGAGTGCAATGCACTGGTGTCACCGTAATTAAAGGATCTGCTCTCCCACTTACCTTCCACAACATCCCCGTTGCCTCTAATGAAGGAATTTGTACCTAATCTGCCTGAGCAGCTGTTGTCTGCCAAATGGCCGGGCTGCGCTCCTGGTGGAGTTAGCTCCGGCAAGAGGAGTTCTCTGGTTCCCATGCTCTTCCCTCAACTTGAACTCAAGCGAGGAGTCCCTGCGGTGCGTGGATAGTGAACTAGTAGTTGCAACAATAAATACTCATTTGCAAGGCTCCCAAAGACCCTGCAAGCACCCAGCGCCACCCAACCTGAGTCCTGAGGGGAGATGCTGGAGGGAGGTTGGGATGACAAGAATTGCTGTGTAGCTGCTAGCCTCAGAGCTTAACCAGCCATGTAATTTCTTCACCGCTTCCCTCGCCAGTGAAAAAGCCAAGATTTTGTAAGGCTGGTGTGAGATGTGTGAATAATTTGAGGGACTTTGAAGCCCACAGGTGTGGAGTTAGTGATAAGCACAGCTCCATTGCTCAGGTACCCTTGATTCAGGTAAGGGAGTGACCTGCCCAGGCCCAGGTGCTACAGCAAGCGTGCTTAGAAGCTATGGTGGATCTGCTGGAAAAGTCAACTCGGCTCTTTGAGGAAAAGTGGGAAACCAGTTCTCATACTTGATCTATGCAGCTAGCAGCAAACAGGCAGTTGCTTTCAGCTGGAAGACTGGTGAACGCCAGGCAGGCCAACAAAACCTTACGGTGTAAGCAGCAGCGATCCTAAAGGCCTCTTGGTTTCTCCTCCATTTCTGGTCTGCTAAAGGCACTCTGGTAGGTTCTGGCAGTGGGGAGTTGGAAGAAAGCTGTGTGGCCATGGGTACATGGAGAATGTAGGCCCTTGTCGGCTCCATGCTCCCTTTTAAAAATGCAAATTGATAAATAAACACTGAAACAATAGGGCTCCACTAATCCTTTTACAAAGGGCAAATTGCTAATCTAACTCCCCAGCCAGGATGGCTGCTTTGCCTTAACAATAGCTGCATTTATACCTTATGTTTTACTTGCAAACTGACATGTAGTGAATTGGAAAGGGTTTGGGCTCACCTGCTCGGTGGGGCGGGCGGCTAATCCTTTTATGCTCCCAGCGCTCAGTGAGCAGTGCTGCCATTTGATCGCGCTGGAGGGAAGGAGGCCAGCGCGCCTCTGCCAAATTTTCAGCCACGTTAGACTTGGTTGTGCTTTAACAATGCCACCAGTGTCTCCAGCACAAGGAGGGAGAAAGATCTATTCATGTCTTCATCCGCAGGACAACCGGCCTGCACACCCAGTGCCTGATCTTCAGAGGCACTGGGCACCCCATGAAAAGGTGCTGAGCTAGCTGACTTTTCCACTTTTCCTGTTTTTTTATCATTTTGCAAGTGTGATGAGTCCTTACGGGTGAATATTGGCATCAGGGAGCCCAACCAAGGCATGAGTATGCATGTCTCTGACATCCTGGGCCTGGCTGGGCCTGTGCGAGGCCATGGTAGAAAACCAGCAGTGGTGGAGAAGGGGCTGAGCGTCCTTGTCCACCAAGCTCCCCAGGCTGGGAACCCCAAGTCTGTTTGGTGGCCTACCGAAGGTGAATCGGTGCCAATGGATAGGTTGTACCAGCCTTTGCCTTGCCTAACACTCGTTATTTTATCCTATCAGTTTAATAGATGTGCTTGTGGTACCTCTGTCCTAACTAATTATTTTTGTTGTTACTTGGTCTTGTAATTCCAGCACTAGATCTGGTTCAAAGAGATGGAAATAAGATTCTTTCTCAGTCGTTTTTGTAAGCAAAATGTCTCCCATAGAAATCCATGAGCCTCTTCGGAAATTAAGGAAGTGATCCATAGCTGTAGGAGTCACAAATTGAGGGCAACTTGCTGCAAGGCAAGGATTGAAGGCGAGCATCTCAATAGGCAGCAGATCTGTGGGTCCCTTCTTCCATGTAGCAAGCTTTATATGAGGTTAGTAGAGGAAAATCAGGACGTTTTCCTACTTATATATTTATTTATTGTCCTTGGAGAGATTATATTTGTAATCTCCCAGTGTCATGGGAAAATAACATCAACCTGCATGTCTCAAAGGAGAAATTGCAACTTGCATCAGGCAAAGAAATTCATGCCACCTGTTTTTAAAGGATTCATTGGAAAGAGATGCAGGAGCAGTCATGGGCCATATGTGCCAGACAGACTGAAATCCACACAGCTAGCAGCAACGCTGCACTTGCTCTCAGTCAAAAGATTCACAGATGCCAGACAGCCCAACAAAATGTTGGAGGGTCTTGTTAGACATTGCTGGTCTGCGGTCTTCTCTTCACTACTATGAGGGAACTGTTGGTGCAGCATCAGCTCAAAATAAAATATAGCCAAGTAAAGGACATATATATATATTTTAATCTGTTAGCAGAGTGAATTACAGACTGTGTGAAGTTGATTATTAGAATTTAAAACCTACTAGGTCATAAAGAACAATGATTTTTGTTTTGTTTTTAACAAGGATTTTTGCTTCAGCTAGCTCAAATTAAGAATTCTTCTTCCCTTTGCTTAATAAAGGCATGTAACACCCATAAAAGAGTTATAGAAAGAAGCTGTTTCATCTCCTTTTCCATCTCACAGTACTAAGGAAAACTTACATGTGAAATACAAGTAATGCACATGAAATACATGTCATGATTTTTATTAGAATTTTTGTTTCTAACTATCAAATTTGGGAATGATAACGCATGGTTGATGAACAGCAAATAAGTACCTATATTTTAGAAGACAGTGTTATGGGATTTTAATACTTAACCCCCTTGTCAATCCAACCTCCAATACTAAGTAATAATAATAATAATAATAATAATAATGACAGAATTTAGTTGAAATAATTAAATACATGCAGGCAAACATTCAAGAGAAGAAAATAAACTAGCAAAAACTGGTCATGATGGACTAGCAGGATTGCTTTATTTTATAATGTAACTGTATTCATTGATAAGAAAATACAAATATTTTCCATCATTCACATCTTTATTAAGCATTTCTAATATTTCAGATTCTAGTCTGAAAATATTTGAATTCTGCTAAAAGTATTATTCAAGTCAAATGAGAGTATTTATAATAGAACTGTAATATAGGTAAGGAACTGGCTAATAGTGCAACAGCAGTGACTTACATGGGAAAAAAAATAATAGATTCAAGGGAGTTTTCTTGGCAGAGTTTCATAAAAATAAATCTGCTGACCAAAGTGCATTAATATTTTCACTGAGCATCAATGTAGGATCATGCTGATGACCTGAAGCTGGGAAACATAATCCATAAAGAGCAGGATTTGGATCTCTACAAGGAGAATGAAGTAATCACAGTAGCAGTATGCAATGTAATGCTACAGAAGATGAGATCTTGAAGCATTTAGGAAGAAATGCAGGACCAATGCAACCATTTCAGGGAAAAGGGGAGCTTTGTGTTGTTCATAGCACCAAGCCAGGTGCCTCATATGAAATGCTGTGTATGGCTCTGATCAGCTGTGCTCTTAGAAAGAATTCAAGAAAAAAATAATCTGCACTGAAAAGAGGTGGAGTGTAGGCCTAGCAGAACAACCAGGGGGCTGGAAAACCCGTAGTATAAGAGAGGCTGAGCCAGCTTCACCCATGCTCAGAAACTACAGAAGGGGAAAGATGGAAAGGAAAAGTGGCAGGAACTGAAGGTCAGCGAGTATAGGAAAAAAATATTATCAGTGAATATAAAGAGTATACATGAGCCATGAATAGGCTGTACATATAGGAGGAAATTTCTGCCATTGGAGCATCGAGGTTCTGGATGAGCTTTCCAAGAGAACCTGATGAAGGTTTAAAACATTTAGTATGCATTTACTAATATGTCTTTGTCATATTGGCAAAGACAGCAGGCAACCAAACTGGCAGTGGGCAGGGCAACATTCATTGTAACACTGGCTTATGTTGGAGGAGCCTGCAGTTCCCAGAAATGTTGTCTCAAGATCTGCAAAACACCTTGCCTTTTTTGTAGGCATCCTCGCTTGCAGTAGGCAAGAGCGAGAATGAGCTCTTCAGTTCACGAGGGCAGCAGCCCTTGTGCTGCCTGCTGGGAGGTGTTAATCCCCACATGGAGCAGGATGAGAACCAAGCACTGCCTGAGCCCATGCTTGAATCTTAGAAACTTGCAGTCTGCCCAGCTAAGTTGACTTTCTGGTTGGGAGCACCACTGTGTGGAAACCTTCTTGTAAGACTCACAAGACTCTTGCTCAAAGAGCAGCTGAACAAAGGTCAAACCCAGAAGGATGAAGAAGAAAAAAAAAAAAAAAAAAGAAACCGAACAAGAAACTATAAAACCTGTGGGAACAATCATGGAAGGAGAGGAAGGAAGAATGTTTCCTGGAAAATAATGAACCTTGATGAACTTCAGGTCTAGCCCAGACACCCCGAGTCAGCCCTGTTATGTTAGAAAAGCTTGATCCAGCAAAAATGGGCAAGAAAAAGAAAATAAATTAAAATGTTGGAAAAGTGAGTGATAACTATTTGCACTCGTGTCATGCTCCTTCACATCCCTACCATGCTGCATGCCACAGAAGGATGCTGCATGCAGCAACCTCTGTGACCTTGCTTGTGGCTTTGCTTGTAGATAGAGAAGAGGGGAGAAATAAGTGTGGGAGGCTGAAGAGTCTTGATTTGGATCATCAGGAGAAGAAGAAAGTAACTCCAGACAGGCAGCTGGAGCTGGCCTGCAAAATGCAGCCACTTGGCTGCACAGGAGAAGCCCTACGCCGCAGCCCTAAGCATACTCAGTGCGCAAAAGTTAAAAGCAATTGAAAGAGAACCTTAATGCCATATTAAATGTTGATTCATACGTGGCTGGAGCCACTGTGACCTGGAGGGCTGGTGTTTGATCCAGGTCTAAAGTGACAAATTGATCTGTAAATTATGCCAGTTCCCATGAATGGCAAAAGTCATCAGATAGAGACCGGCCCTGAAGGGTGTGACTTGGGGCTGGAGCCACATCCTCCTGGTGTGCGAGTGCACGGCGGGCAGCGTGAGTCACTAATTGCCCTTGGGAATAGCCCTCTGCAAAGGAGTGTTATCAGCACCTCTCCGGGCCCGAATTGTTCCCCACAGACCCGGGTCTCATCGCTGGTCACTAACAGCCGGGAGCTACGTGCATGGGTTCAGTTTCTTCTGCCTGGGAAAGGGGCAGCTTTAGCAAAGAATTGCTCCCGATCTGGCCCACACCAATGGTAAACAGCTTTTGCTTCATGAATGGAAGCCACAAGGACCATCCTGACACCATTTCTTATTGTTGTAGCTTGTTTTCGGTCACTCAAAAAATAAGGAATATTTTTTAGGAAATAGATGGGATTTTAAATGTATATCAGATGTTTAGGCCAGACGCTTATTGAGCCAATGAATCACTTGCAATTGAGAAATATTTGCTTTGTCCACATGTTACTGCCATTAGGAGTGCTTTTGTCATGGAGCAGATGGAGGAACAAGTCACTCTCTGAGCAGCAGAGTGAATTGAATTGGATTTTCATCAGCTTTCTCCACAGTGGATTCTTCGACCTTCAGCTTTTCCATGAGTGGAACCGCGCTGGTCTCTCTTGGTCTTTCTGTCCCCTGCCCTTCCTCTCTCCCTTATTCCTTCCTTTTATGCAGCTGTGTATTTTTCTCAGACTGTAAAACTTAACATCTCACAGTTTGTTTTGTCAAATTTGGTAAAAACTGTGGCTGACAGGATTGTACAAGTTTTAGTCCCCTACAATGCTGAGCTAAATACGAAATGGTGTAGGCTTTGCAGCTAATTTCTGATCAGTACCATAAATAAGAGGAATTATCTTAAAGTCAGTGATCACTAATGAGTATTAAGAGATCAGTGTCATCTAACCGAAATGAGTTCTCATTAATAACCAGTAAGTGCTGTCTGCCTTGTTTTCCTATACCTCTGAATTGAGGAAAATATTTACAAAATGTCAGAGGTGCTGAATTTAAAGTCCACGCATGTTTATAAAATGTTTACAGGCAGACCTCTGTACTTCATAAGTGTGTTATTATTATCCCAGCTAGGTCTGCAGAGAAAAAGAAAGTTTTCTGAAGCACCCAAGTAGCAGTCTTTATCCCAAATTAAAGCTGGATATCAAGAAGGTAAAAAAAAAAAGATATTAATGATCTTCAGCTGTGAGTAGTTTAATGTTTTTTTCCACGTAGATTCAAAATAACATCATTCTTCTAAGAAGCAAATATGCTCACATGCTCTTACATAGATGAAATTCCATTATATATATATATATATATATATTTATTTCTGATGTTTTTATTTCTGCTGGTGGGCTTTGGGTGGCAGTAGGGCCACTTCTCTTCTGTGACACCTGCTTAATCAGAACTGGCTGTAATATACGGGCTGAAATTTTTGTCTGGGTTATCAAGACCGTAACAGCTTTAAGGATTCTGGCAACAAGCAGAGTAACAAGTGTCACATTTAATCTAGCTTAATTATTTAGTTCTGTGGATAGTTCATTGATGCCATTTCAGCAGTAGGTCATGTAACCATTTCCCCAAAGCTATCTGCACAACAGGAAATCATGAAAGCTTTAGACGTGTGCCAGCTGAAAAATTCCCCGCTGAAGTGCCGTGGGGTTTTGCTTTATTTTTGCAGTAGGTGCTTTTCCCTGAGCTCGTGGATGAAGAAACCTCCCAGTCATCATTCCTGGACTGGAACTGGACCAGAAAGGAGAAGCTAGACAATGCAGCAAAGTTGACGTTTTGAAACTACTTCCAGTTATTTAAACAAATCTATTACCTGTTTGAATACCGGGAAGTACTCCAGGACTTCAACAGTTTATAATTTTCTCTTGACTAGCTCCCCTGGTTTATTTTCCCAGGCCTTGTAGCTGCCATCTTGAAATGTTCCCGTTAAGGCAGATGGGTCCCCATTTTTGCTCTGTCTTCAACCCTGCGATATGAGGGCTGGTATGACAGCCCTGCTGTGTTATGCATCCATCCTAAAAGCCTCTTATTCAAGGTTCAGGTCTGCAAAATGGGTAAAAAAGAAGCTGCAGGGTGGTGGTGAGCAGTGGTAGCCATCCTTGCTATGAGGAGAGGTGATAAAATTTGGCATTCAGTGACCACAGCGGGAGATGGCGGGAGCCAAGCTGCCTTGCTAGGACAGGGAAATGTGCAGTGCTCTGAGGGATCTTGCTCAGGACCTTTAGGAAGGGTGAAGTTGAGCCCTTGTGGATGGGCACATTATTGCTTTGGTCACAGTGGGAAATCACTGAGATGTGCTGTTTTAGAAGAAGGATTTAAGAGCAGCTTGATACATACACACAAGTGCTCTGTGGCATAAGCAGCTGTATTCATCTAACAAGTTAAGTTAAATAAAAAAAAGCGTTGTGAGGTTTGACAACTCTCTTTCCTTTGGGCTAAAAACCAATTTCTCGTTGCACCTTTAATTCCCCTCCTCTCTCAATAATAAAATGATCCAGTTGGCCAGGTGCAATGTCAGAAAGTGGTCCGTGTCAAGCAGCAGCATTGGCTGGTGTCCACGGGGCTTTATTAAATAATGGAGTACCATGGCAAAATGTGACACAAGCCCAATGTGACTGACCGCGAATAAATAAAACACTGCTCTTTGACCACAGGGAAAAACTTGAGCTATTTTGCACACAAATCTCTGGCCCAGACATTCCCTCTGGGGGAAGGGAAATTTTGCTCCTTTAATAATATTAACCAGACCCGTGTCCTAGGCAGCACCGTGCTTGCCATTTCGTCTTTTAGCAGCGTTTTTTCTGAAGGAATGATCTTGTACCTGCCCCTGGTACAAGGTAAGGCTTGGGGCAGTAATCCAGCTGCAGAGGTCTTGTCTGCACCTGAGTGTGGCCAGCAAGGCTTCCCTTCCAGCCCTACTACTGGGGGGTTCTTCTGCTCTGCCTTTTGCTCCTTTGCAGCCTACCCTTCATGTGCTGGTAGGGCAAAGCTTAGCATTAGAGTCCTCTGTGCTGTCCTCTCCTACCTGTCTGGATTAATAACACAACTTCTGACTGGTTTCCCTCCTCAAGTCATTTTACTAGCAGTGTATCTCATCTTCTACCAGGATTTAGCAGTTTTGGTTTTCCTGTTGCTTTTTTTTTGTTGTTGTTGTTTTGTTTTTTGAAGAAGGAAGAAAGTGTGGATGGGGACAATTGTTTCCAAAGAAGCCAGCTGCTTGGAGTAGCTCTTTGCTGAGATGCCAAGATGGGCATTTTGCAGTAGATCATTCAGCTGCTTAGATGGTTGGGGACAGAGGTGTTTCAGTACGGACTCTGATGCAATTAAGAACTCATGACTTTTAAATATTTGATCTAAGACCTCTAAAGAATGACTGAATTGTACTGTCAGAAGTCCTGATCACCACTTCCAGCTCCACTTCAGTCTTATTTCCAGTGTTTTTGCACTTCTGAATATTCTGTGATTTGTGTTCTTGAGTTTGCAATTTGCAGTCACAAGGGAAGTCCCCTGTGTGCCTGAAGGGCCCTTTCCTATTGCATTTTAGCTTGACAATCCTCACCTCAGCCTGTTCCTTCATTCAGTTTCTGTGAACGAGGAGACATTCCTGCTGAGAAACATCTTCCTCCACAGCATGAGCCATGGCTGGGAGAAGGACACCTACCTCTCAGCTTGAACACAGCTCCAGCCAGGTGGTAGAGGCAGGCCAATACAGTTATTTCCTTTCTATTTCTGTAGCTTATAGCTGTGTCTCATGATACAGTGCTATGAGCCCCATCCTGCTCGTGCTTCTGATTTGCTTGCCTGCCCTGCTTCAAGCAGTTCCTGGCAATATTAAAGTTTGGTTTTCCTCCTTTTTTTTTTTTTTTTTTTTTTTTTTTAAACTTCATTCCCTTTCCTTTCCAGGCCACTTGGCTATGGCTCTTGATCTTCTCTTTCTGACCAGCCACTGTTGAGCTTCTAAAGTTTTGCAGAGGCCACACTGGAAAAGAAAACCTGTTCTGTTTGAAAGCCGCTTTTATTTGCATTTTCCTTTACATGGTATGTAGAAAATTAGTCAGTCATGTGTGAGGAGAAAAGCTAACATCCCTTGTAACCAAGCAGTTGAATGCTCTATATACCTGGGCAAACAGGTTGTAGAAGCTGCAATTAACCACCTCTGACTGTATAGTAACTTCAAGTTTCCAACTTTCATGGCCACTCATTGGTGTTTGCAGAGCATTCCTAGAGCATATGGTAACCTTTAGCCCAGCACTAACCTTCAGGAATAAGTGCAGGATCTCTGTCAATCCCCTATGAGGCATATGGTTAATATTACACCCTAGCCAAGCTCTTTTTTGTTTGTTTGTTTGTTTGTTTTTGCTCTAAGTACATCTGAGTCCACCAGCTCTCATTCAGTATCGGCTCTAGGGCTGCCAGAAGAGCTACGTTGATAGTGAAATACAAAGCCCCTTGACTGCAAGACCGTCACACATAGGGTTCTCATTATGCCGAGTGCTTTGCAGACACTTAAAAAGAAGCAGTTCCTGCCCCACGACGTGCTCGCCATCTGAAGAAGTGCCTCAGAACAAGGGGAGGAAGCAGCGGCAGAGAGCAGTCCTGCGGGCACTTGTGTGCGATGACACAGCCGACGGCCAGGCTTAGGACCCAGAAGTCCTCGGCCGAGCTGCCTCCCTCAGCCGCTATGTTCCCAGGGTTGGTTGTTATTTTAAATGTTTGTGAAACATCTGCATGTATGAAAGAACAAATCATAAACCAGTTGCAGTTTTCGGCCTTTCTGTTCTGTCATAAGCATTGTTTTAGGACCAAGGAAGAGGGACAGAAAGATCTGTTAAGCAATATCCCACGAGCAATATAAATCTCCTGAGAAAATAATGTGGCTTCTTCATCCTATCTGACTCCTGAAAGGCCTCCGTCCCTCGCAGGATGGTACACGCTCGGTGTCCCAACACCGCTGTGCCGGGCAGGCGGCGGAGCCCAGCTGTGATCCTGGCAGGGCTCTGGAGAGGGGACGGGAGGCAGCGGGTGTCCTTGCCTCCTTGCTAGCCTTTGGACTCTGTCACTTCTTTTGCTGCAGTTTAAAGCAGACAAGGGCGGCTGTATGGAAATTAAATCTCCCTCCTAAGCATTGAAGAAGGGTGTAGTTATGCCTGTGCCTCCTTATTTCAGTTGTTGCCACATTATGTTTTACCTTCGTGCCTGCCAAGTGTTTATTTTGCTCTTCTGCTCCCATTAAACAGAACATGTGGGTGCTCAGAAGCCTGACGCTGTGAATGAACCAAACCAGGCAGCACCTTTCATCCAAACTCATGACACAGGACAGTCGCAGGAAGGCTGGCAACAGGGCATGCACCGAGGACTTGTACCTACAGAGGTGGCCAAAGTGGTCAACAGCATCCACATCCCCGCTTCCCCGAGGTGCCTTTGGAGTTGCTGTCTGTCTGCAAAATTGCCTTGATAAGACCTTCTATCTGCAGGTTTCTCAGCTCTGCAAGCACCAGTGCTCCCCACGGCGTCCCCACCGACCAAATGAATTTTGTCCCCATCTAGCACAAGTCTAGGCTCTGGGTGCCTCAGAGAGCCAAGCCATGGACTTTCAAAATTAAGCACCCCAATAGAAGATGACCCAAATCTAAAGGACTTTTTTGAAAATCTGAATTCTAGCAACTTTCCCTGAAGCTACAGTGACTTGGCGTGAAACAAAACCTATTTCCCAGTGCATAGAGACAGGCAGCTAAATGTGTCAGTGCTCTCCCCACCTGATTATCTCAGCACTGAAAAACTGCTGCTTTTGGAAAACGTGGGTCCAAGCTCTCTGAAGCATGGCTGGGAGAGGAACTGCAAGACCCAGTTGGGTGTCCTTCCCTGCCCTCCCCCCGGCTGGCCATCTAGATTAGGATAAGAGCTGAGTGGGTTAGTTTTCCCATGGCTTTTTTTTTTTTTTTTTTCATACCTCTGCCATGGAAGCAGGGTAACTGATGGAAAAGTAAGTGACCTGAGCAGTTGCTGAAGGGACTGAGGTGTGGGGAAGTGAAGGAAGACAAACTGTCGGAGAGTAATGATTTTTGCTCAGTTTCTAAGTCAGTCTCCCTGATCGTGACTGCGCGCTAATTTAAAACATCAAGAGCTTAAAAAATGGCTGCCTAAACCTAAAGCCCTTCAATGTATAGATAAGCATCTAAGTAGAGGGCCTGTGTCAGTATGTGGCAGGAGACGCATTCACTGCAGTGGGTTTGGGCTGGATTTCTGAAAAAGCCCCGAGCGTCCACCAGCTCCCATTGAAGTCTCTGTTAAAAGTATTTTTCCATTTCCTGAAGTGCTGAATTATGGACTTTAAACCCCAACTTCAGGCATCAGTTTGTCTGTGTGAATGATCTTGTAACAAGTATAATAAAATAAATTGTACTAATATGATTTATGGCGTTTTTAATTTCTTCTAGAGAATAGATTGAAAAAATCATTAAAAAAAAAATATATATTTTTTTTGATATTTCTCAGCCAGCAGGGATTGTACTGGGGGTAGTGCTAGCAGCTCTGGCCTCCCAAGCTCTCCTCTGAACCAGGCTGATGTCCCCAGGCCCACATAAGAGTAGGGTCCTGCAGTTGGTGCTTTGTGCCAGTAGGAAGTGGTGATGAGCCATCCCTGTCCTCCCAGATGAAAGATGTGTCGAGGAAACCTTTGAAATCTCCCTCCTCACGTCCTCCTCTTTCCAAAGATAAATCTTTCCCATGCAAACCCTGCCCTCAGTGCTCCACTCTGCCCACTGTGCGTGCCAGAGAAGATGTCTTTGAGAAAAAAAGACAAAAATGCACCCAAAAAAGCCCCTGGCCACAGCAGATCTGTTGAAACCCTGCTGCATCTTTGCTGTTGCAGCTTCAGCCTCTGGCTGGAGGGCCACATTTCGTTATTCCTAATTAATAGCATCTCGTGGGGCAGCCGGGCAGCACCACAGGCCCCGTACCAAGCACTCCCTCCCACCGTGCCCCCCGTCCCCGCTCTCTGCTGCCTGCCACTTTGTTATACCTTTTGTCGCCATCTGTACCTGGTTAGCCGGAGAATGTTTATTATATAATTTAGTTAACTCTCGACTCGCGAGTCTGCCTGTTTGATGTGCCCTCCTGTTAATGCAAAGCACACCATTACTAGTTAATGATCATGAACTGTCATCGCAGTCACTTTGAAAAGGTGACAGTGACGAATGGAGCCAGCGGCTCCCAGGGAGGTTGATCACTGAATGGACAGTAAAGTTTATTTAAGCCCAGGCCTGATAATGGCTCTGCATATTTCAGATGGGTTGTTTCCAGCCCCTTCTGGGATAGCAGACATTCCCCAAAGCGATGCGGCCTGCTGCCCCCCCCGGCCCCCTGCCCTGGGCTCCTGCCTGGGGTAAGACAAGAAATCGCCCTGGGTTTCTGCATCTGCTGGCCAAACAAGGGGAAATCCCTGGGCAAAGTTTCCTCAGAGCTTGGCAAAGAAAGGCAAAGCCCCTCACGGGGTTGTTTCCAAAGCCTGACGGCTCCACAGTCTGGGGACTGGGCCCAGCTTTAATGTACCAGGTCTCGTTGGCTGAGCTGGGGGCTCTTCCCTAATATAAGCAGATCAAAGCCATGCTTTCTTTTCTCTAGGACAGACATTTATCCCACAGTGCTCTAACCAGGAATCTGGTTTCTGCCTTAAGCAACGCAGGTACTTCTGCATTTTGGGCCTATCCCGAGATTTTCACTAGGACCAAGCGCTGCACGGGAGAACATCAGCCTCAATAAGGGCTGATAAGCTCAGCTCTGCGTCGGCTCTCCGTGCCCAATTTTGGCCCAGGCCTGAAGGAAAGGGGCTAAAAACAAGCCCCGGGCCTTGCTGTGCCTTTCTCAGAAAAAGCGGCGCTCTGGGGCTGGGAGCCTCGAGGTCCCAAGATAAACAAATCTGCCGGTGAGAGTGACCAGCGCTGGGTCAGGCGAAGGGTCGCTCGAAGGTCAAGCCGCCCCGCAGCCTGCATGTTTCGGTTGTGTATTTGCCTTCCCAAAAGGCAGGCTGTGCTGGAACGACCCCCAGCATCAAGGACACCCCCGGGGACACCCCTCCCCGGGGAAAGACCCCCGGCAGAGCGGGGTCTTGGTGGCACTGTGGGGAGAGGGAGGTGGCCTTTGTGCCAACATGGGCAGATCTGGGGGCAGATCAAGGGGCAAGGGGCGATTTATGTGGACGGACCCCCCTGGCTTTCATTTTAATGCATGCTGAATGGGAGATGCTGGTGGTGAACGCCAGGCAGGATTTCTCAAGCTGTGTAAAATCCGGAGCCTCAGCACCTGAGAGGAGCTGGTTAGACCCAGCCAGGCTGCCAGGTTGCACTGCCAGAGCATCACACGTGGGGAAATCAGATCTGGCTGGAAGAGCTGGAGGTTGCTGAATACCCGACAAAACAGAGAAAATACGAGACACTCCTCACTGTTTTCTTTCTGACCTCTGAGTCTTTAGAAGATCTCTCTTTCGAGCTTTCCTGTGCAGCCAGGAAGGCTTAGATGGCCTCTTCCATTTTCTGAGGCATGCAAGTAGAGACATTTGGTGGGAGGACCTCAATAAAAACATCAGGGATGGCATACCTATGCCCACAAAGGTTGCACAGCTGTATCACTGAGAAACCCAGCGGTACCTGCCCTCACCCAGGGTGCACCAAGTTTTTCTTGTCACACTGGTCAGGGCATGCTGGCTACAAACAAGCCAGTGATTTCTGCAGTTATTATCATACAACAAAAAATTAACAGCAAATAGATACTCTGGGGCTAATCTTCACCTTAGCTAAAAGTACTCTTGCCTTTCTGTAGCAGTTCTCATCCACATATCTCTGGCTGAGCCTGATGGAGATGCTGGCTGAACCCAACGTGAAGAAGGAGCTTTTCCATCTGCTTGCTCTGCTCTCTAAGACCTATTATTCATTGCTGCAAACCAATTTCATGGTGGTTTTGTGCTTTGCCTCAGTAAGCACAGTCCTGTGAATGCCTGGATGTCCAGCTTGCTCTCATGGCTCTTCTGGGATGGTCCTCCCCAACCCCATATAGCCTCATGGATACACTCACAGGAAGGCTGACAGGGTGAGGTGAAAAAGGGACATCCATCTGCACAGGACAGGTAGACCTTGAAGCTTTAATAAAAGTGCCCAGATGAGAAGAGGGCAGAAACTGGGGGACACAAAAAGGCTGTGGCAGGGACAAGAATGACTGTTTGTTGCAGCCTGGGTAGAGCCACAGCCTGGAGGGAAATGGTTGGAGTATTTCTAGAGACACACATAAATGTCTGAAACAATTACACCAAGAACACTTATTGCTACATAATTTGTGTTCACTTCTCCATCGTGGTCACAGGATCCATGACAATATTTTGGGGCTTCATCCACATTAGGGGGATGGGAAGGAATTTGTTGTCCAACAGCAGCTTCTGGACGATCTGCTGATACCTGGTACTTGTACGGCGTGATCAAAACTGGAAGGTGCTAGGTCCTAGCTGCACGAGAAAACCGTGTCAATGAAAGCAAGCAATGATTTGTCTTGAGTTTAAACAATATCAAGCATTGCTTTCAAAGCAAAATAAGGACACTGCCACAAGGGAGGCACATTAAGTAGCCCATTTATAAACCGACATGGCTTTTTCTGGTAGACAAGCCTATAAACCACTCTCTGGTATCTCAAATGGCAAGTTATCATGCACATTTAAGCGGTAACAATGGGCTTTTAGGAAAAATAAATCAATGAGTGGAATTAATGATCGCTTTCATTGTCAAAACAAATGTTTTAAGTGAGCCACGGGGAGGGAGGTGAATTATTCTCATGCAGGCCTGAGGTTTGGGGGCGATGCCAGAGAGCTGCTGGCTGCTGAGGGCTGTGGCGCCCAGGCAGTGCTGGCGTTGGCAGCAGCATTTCAAAGTGAAGCCACGTCCTTCGCATCACCTCCCGAGGTGCCTTCATCCAACAGGGCTGAAGGTGGCCGACCTCATCCCCCAGCTGCTCTGCCAGCCCTGTGCACCGAGGGCAGGCGGGGAGGCAGCTGTCCTCTTAAATTTGGGCTGAGACATTTTGCCCAAGTGTCTGCAAACATTTAGACACAGAACTGCTGCTGCTAACTGCCAGCCCATTGTCTGCGAGTGACAGTTTTCTCTGAAAGTTACTTACCAGGGGGCGAATGTTGATTGAGCAAATGAACACAAAGCGGGCCGAAGCCGCTGGCTGTGAATTGTGCTGCTGTTAGTTTAAACAGCTTGGAGAGAATTGCCTTTATTCGGGGAAACGGGGGAGGAATATTCACGGAGGGCAAAATTTGCCGGCAGTGACTAGCACGGGGGCGAGATGGATGGATTGCTCTGCCGTGATTGAGATGTGACCCTGGCCGTGCTTATTGTGCAGGCTGTCCCTCCTTTCCCGTGTGATTTAACCCAGGGTTTCTCCCTCCCCCATCGTGGTCTTCATCCTTCTGCAGTGCTGAACCTATGCTCGTCCCTCCTGCAGGCACAGCGCCATCAAACCAGTGGTTTCCTCCGGCCAGGTGGTTTCCTCCAGCTCAGATGCGCTCAGGAGGCTCCCAAAGGTCTGCACTGGTGTGCTAACACCCGAGTAAGCACCCTGGAGGTGGGGATCAAAGGGTCTCTGCTCCATGCAAATGCACACTGAGTCCCCCTGGCTGATGCACGTGCCATGGCTTGGCCACTGCCAGCTTTGCTGTGCATGTGTGGGAATGGTAGCACAGGTAAGAGGAGTTTCCACGGTCTGACACACATCACTGCTAGTGTTAGAGGCTTTGTCCAAGAGTGGCTTCGCCGTAGTTGTGCTTGTCACAGCCTTATCCTGAGACCTTTTTTCGCCTCTGCCACCACGCTCGCTGTGCCTAGGTGCCTAGCGTGAGATGAACAACTTGGCCTACAAAGAAGAAGGTGGAGAGGAGTGAAATCCCGGGGCATTCAAGGGGGTGGGGAAACCAGGACCCAAACTGGACAACGTCTGATCAAATGAAGGCAAGAAGAACATTTAATAGAGATAAAACACCTGATAAATTGACAGCTGCATTAAACGGGATCTGGGCTGATTCCACTGGGTAATTTGTTGGTGTGAGACATTGTGGCTGCAGACAGACACGAGCAGAGAGAGTTATTTATTTTATCACATGAGTTTGCTCAGAATAGGGGGGATCTTCCTGCCTTGTGGCCTCTGGGGGGTGGCAGAGTTGGTGCTCTCCATCTGAGTTTCCCGGGGAGCAGGATATGAGATTACAGGAGACAGGAGCTTGCAGCTGATGGCATTACGGCTGTTTTCCCAAGCTGGTGTGAATGCAGTAAAGCAAATCTTGGACAAAAGGGCAAGCCTTGTGTGCTGCCTACCTGGAGGGCACACCGTTTTGGCTTGCTGCAAGAGGAATGTGACATCCCACAGCTCAGAGCTCTGCACTGGCAGTAGTGGGAGCCAAAAAGCTCCTTGTGGAGGCAAAATGATTTATCTCATGCATGGTGAGGTCTAGCCACCACGACAGTCAAGCTGTGGTTTGTGTTAAGGATGTGGAGCTGGTGGTGTCCCTGTCCTCCTCTCCGCAGGTGCCGTCTGACAGCCTGACCCTCTGTGCAGAGCACGTCTGCTCACCTGGTGTTGGGGAGGAGGAACAGGACGAGGGGTGGCACCGGCGACACCTCTTGGTGTCCCCGAGGGATGTGGGGTGGCTGCCATTTGGTCCATCAACATAGCCACGGGGCTCAGCCCCTGGGGTAAAGTACGGCTGCTGGTTAACAGCCTTCTGCCAAAACAGGAGGTTGCCAGCCTGCCCTTCGGCTTGCTCTGAGCTGGGAAAATGCACCTGGAGCCAGGGTCAGGGCAGTGCCCGGTGTTGAGAGGCAGGAGAGTTATCTGCACGGCTATGCACTGCCAGGGATGTTCACCTCCAGAGCTGTAAGCATCTCCGGGCCTGCTGCTGGGCTCCCTGCAGGGCAGGAGGTATTTTGGGGCAGGGCACACCTGGCACGACAGAGACATCGCTCCGGAGCCACCACGCTGGGTGATGCAAAGCGAGCTTAATGCCGTTTTCACTGCCAGACCTTCATTTGCACCTCAGCCGGCACCGGCCTCGCTTTTAATCCTTTTACTCCGTGTGCTCACCCGGGGGATGCTCGGCGTGCGGTGAAGCATCCTCGGGCACAGGGAGAGGGCTGGGCGTATGCAGGCTGTGCATAGCTCTGGTCCCGGACAAAGAGAGCCTGTAAGGCTGCTGGGATTTGCCTTTATCAGCGGCCGGGGCAGGAAACGTCCCACACCACAATAACCTGAACTCCACCTTATGTCAGCAAGCCCTACAAACAGAAGGACCCGGCCGTGGGCTTTTGCACCGCCTGGTACTGTACACCGTAGCCTGCTCACATGGTGAGCGGACGGAAAAACAACACGGCTGGCCTGTGCTGATGGCAAGCAGATAACCGCTCGCTCCGCTCAGACGGGTATTGTTTCCTTCCCACCGGCCTTCTTTCTGCCTCCACCGAGCGCACGATAAAGCCCTGGCTTTTTATAGGGCTTCTGTTTGAGTTTGTGCTGATTTCAATGCAGTCATTCAAAACTAACACGCTCGGTGAATTGTTAATTCAAGCTCCCTGGAACACGGCAGCTCAGGAAAAATGTAAAGATTATTCTTAACCAGTTAGCGCCGGGTGGGAATTCCCACCGCTGCTGGCGCAGGGGTTGGAGCTGCCTGGGCTCTCTGTGGTTAGGGATTTTGGAGCCAGGGCTGGAAAGGAAGGAAGGGATTATGAGTGGATGTAAGGAGCGGCATTTTGGGTTCTAGGCCATTATTTTGGCCAAACTCTGCTGATGTTGCTGTTTTACATCCATGTGCAGCTAGAGATAGCAAAGACCGAAGGGACTGTTCAGAGCTCCTTGTGCTGGCTATTCCCTGAAGTGCTGACAGTGATTTTAGATGTTTTGCTGAGTTCTCAGTGCGTTACAGCAGCTTCCTGGGCCACCTGCTAATAACCTCTCCTCCCTCACTGCAGCACCCGAATGGCAATAGCTCATTTGGGAGAGGTAAAACGCCCGGCACGCTGGGGCACGAGTTTGGGTTTGTAGCGTGATGGTGCCACAACACGGCCCTTTGGAGACTGTGTAGTGCAGGTACTGCTGATGGCCCATCTCCTTTCAGTGCAGGGATGTGGGCGTTTGCCTTCATCAGTGCTTCCTACACTATTTCCAAGCTGAACACTCCTCCAGGGAAAATAAATGGATCACGAGAGCTTGGCAGCGCAAGCTATCAAATGCTTCTCTCTCATATACAGCTCAACTGCAGCCCCGTTCCTTGGCAGGTCCTCCACGCTCTCTTCTCTCCCACCCAGGTGGATCTCTGCAGCAGCTCTGTATTTTGCCCTGGATTATCTGCAGCAGCTTTTTGTGTTTCCCATGTCTGTGAATGGGTTTGTTTCTGCTCTGCTCCCCCTTGCCGCATTTGCTGCGCTCGCTGCACCTCGCTGCACGCTGTCTCTCCGCCTCCCGTGAAGAGGTTAATTTTGGTTGCCTGAAATATGCGGTGGGGACATGGGAGAATCTCCCGTCCTTGTAGTCATGTGCTTCTGCTCTTTTCCAAAGCCAAACAACACAATACAATTGGAAAAGACACAACAGCCCAGGCTCCAGCGCAGTACAAAGTCACCGCTCCGTCAACACGGGCAGCAGCGCTACTTGTCAACATCGAGCGTGCCCAAAGGTTTGGTTTGGTGCTGCTGCTGCTGCTCGGATTGTGGAAACAACCACAAAATGGCTTTGCCACCCTGGTAATATGCAAAGCTTGAGTGAGAAGCAGCCTCTGGCCCGAGGAGCTGCAGTCCTGTTAGACACGACATACGCAGGCAGGGAGAAGAGGCACGGAGAAAACAGTGGCAGGGCGAGGAATAATTAATCCCAGGTTTCTGCTCATGGAAGGCTCTCCACGGCCCTGGGTTGCCCACCAGACCAGGCACCAACTCTAAAGAGCTTTTTGTAGCCATTTTTTTCTTGATCAGTGAATGTTTAAGGCAGTATTTTGATGTCCCTGCGCTGATTTTACTCTGATTTCTGACAAGTTATTTTCCTGCAGCAGCAGCTGACTAAACAAGCAGCTCCAAGCTGATCTAGTGCCTCCTGGCTTGAGGGTCCTTTTTGGAGATGCTGTGATCCACCTGAGGGAGGGCTTTACCCTGGTGTGAGTTGAGACTCTCTGGGTGGCATACGCAGCTTGTGAAAGGTGCTGAGAGTCTTGCCTAAGAGCCTAATGAAATTAAGCACTGTGACAATTACTGTGGTCGGAGCAACATCTGCTTCCTCTGAAAAATTGCAGGCATGGAACATAACAGGCCAGAAAGGGCAGGAGAAGGAAAAAAAAAAAAAAAAAAAAAAAAAAAAAAAAAAACACCACCACCAACAAAAACACCAAAATATTATAAATTTTTTAAAAAAAATTAAAAGTCCTCCAGCACCTACAGAGCATTTGTGGTACATGCTGGCACCCACACCTCCTGCCCTTGTCATGGTGTGGGGCTGATGGGGCAGGAGCAGGGTAGTGCATTACAGGGCACTACTGCTCCTCATGTCTCCTGTCCTCCCTTGTCATACAAACCCAAAGCACGGGGACTGGGACCAGCAGCATGTAAAACTGGGGGGCTTTTAACATGCACATGGACGTTTTAATGCCCATGTGCATGCAGACTTCAGCCTCGGGTTAGATTAGTTCTGTGCAATGCAGTCAGGTCCTCTGGTTATTTCCACCTATTGCTCTTCCATTGCCTTCACAGGAGGTCTGCAGTGACTCTTCTTGCACCTGAATCCTCCCCTCCACGACAGAAAAGAAATGTTTGGAAAAGTTTTCAGCTTGCTGCTCCTCCTCCTCCTTGTTAAATTTAGCGCAATCTTGTAAAGCACCGTCAGGAACAGCAATTAGAGAGCTGCATGTTTTGGTTCATGGTTATCTGCAAGGTCAGCGAGAAGAACAGTTTGTGTTGGTGAAGGTTCCTTGGTTCTCCTGCAATTTAAACAGGGAGGCAGCACGTTAAAAATAAAAAGCAAAGCAAAATGTGTTAGCCTGTCGTGACTCTCGCAAACTGAACTCTCCTTTGTAGATCCCAGAAATTATTCTTTTCCTTTGTAATATTGATGAAATTTAATTTGTGGTGTTTGATTGAGGGTAGCTTTGATGAAGACCAGGAAAGTCGATAAAACACCTGCCATCATGCAGGGGTCCCAAAATATGCCCCAGGCTGCCTCCACCTAAGTTGGGAGACCTCCAAGCTAATGGCATCCCACTAGACAGCAGATGAAGCCGGAGGATTTTCATGCTACGAGAATTTCATCCTCCTTTTTTTTTTTTCTTCCTTTTTGTCCTCTTTTTTTTCTTATCTTCCCTCTTCCGTGGTGGTGGTGGCAGGACACGTAGCAGGCGTGGTGGAAACGAGCACGCTTTGCAGCACGAGGAGGGAAGGGGAGCAGGGCGGTGTGCCAGCGGCTGTGCCCATCACCCTGGGGACGTGCGACACCTCCACCCCCTGGCACCCCTTCGACGGGTGGGCAGCGCTCCAGCCCCTGTCCCATCCCACCCCTCTGTGTCTCCCCCTCTCCCTCCCCCGGCCTCGCTTCACGTAATTCCCATTGTGGCCAGAACACGCTCTCTCTTTCTTTTCTTTAATGGACCCCGGCTGCAATGTGCCTTACGGTATTTTTAGCCGAAAGCTTGGCAGCCTGGCAGCCCCTGGGCGTTTTGCCACCTCCAGCAAAAAATGTGCGTCGGCCCGATAAGGATTACAATGAGGTGCTTGGGGGGCCTGCGCACGGGGAGAGCGGTGCCGGCTGCCTACCTGCTCTGGGGGGCCCATCCCTCGCCCCTTGCACGTGTCTAGAGGTATAGCAGGAGGCTTTCCTGGGGAAACCATCCGAGCAAAATGGCAGAAAGCTGTCATATGGCTGGAATAATTCTTTATTTTTACTGGGGCGAGGTGAACGCAGCAGCACGCCCCAAAAGCTGCCTCGACACGAAGAAGATGGGAAGGAGACCTGCACAGACAGGGACAGCGCCGGGCGCTGGTGGCATTTGCAGCAGTACCAGGCACGGCCAGCCTCGGGCTGCTGGCCCCTGACGTGTCAAGCAAGGTGTTTGCATGTAGGGATGGCCTGAAGTGCTGCCTTCCAGGCCCAATCCATGAGGCGCTGTTGTGGGGTTTTCATTTGAAAAACAAATATCACTTTCAGGCTGATGTTTTTTTGCTATCTAATTTCCCTCTTACTGTTCCAGGTTCTACATTGCATTGAAGAAATGACTGCAATGAAATTACATGTCTTGGGAAATGGATGCAGTAATGCTGCTTTTGCTAAACAGGGCATTTTGGGGATGAACCTTATGAACCATGAGGTGAAGCTTATGAACCCAGTAATCTTATCTAGCTTCCTGATCACCCTGGCTAACCCCATAGTCAATGAAGGGAGAGAAACTCCCTCAGGAAATATTTTCAGGGGTAACACAGATGCTCTAAATAGTCTTCAAATAGGCCTATCTTCTCTATCGATGCTCTGGGGAGAGTAAGTGGCTGGCTGTGCTGGGGCCAGCAGCTGTGCCGACCTTTTCCAATCCACACTGCTCCGACCAGACCCACCAGGACGGGCCAGACAAGCGTAATCCCTGCCTCTGGACAAATGGCTCCATCACTGCTCTGTGAAAAATGGAATAATTTCAAGGGAAGCTGTGGTGGTGAGGATGGTTATTTGGTGCTGGGTGGCTGATGGCGTGTGTGCATGCATGTGGCAGGGGGTTTCCGTGTCTGTAGGCACAGAAAAAGACAAGAGGGTTGGAAGAGGCCTCCAAAAGACATCTCCTTGCCCAAGAAGTGACCAACTGTGCATGCACCATATCTGAAAGATGTTCTTACACTTCTGTTAAGGACTCCCCTTTACCATCAGAAAGGTTTTCTTTGACTTATTTCCCTCTTCATCTGAGAGCTGTCTTACGTAGCTGAAGATCATTACCATGTCCTCACCAGTCTTTTTGACCTAAACTGTTTTTTCAGCCTGCCTTAGCAGGTCGCATTCCCCAGACCTCTGCTTATTCCCGTGGTCTCTGCAAGGAGTCCAGCTCTCTCCTGAAATGCATTGCCCCAAACTGGACACCACATCGGCAGCCATACCAGGACTGCTCTGAACAAAAGGAAAATTTCTTCTGTTGCATGAGCAATGATGACCTTTTTTCCTTCCAACATTTTTTTGTGTTTGCTTTTTTGTTTTTGTTTTTGCTAATAGCGTGATTCAGCCATTTATACAGAACTGATGTCTAAGCGGCCATTTCCACCTGGTATTTGTTCAGCTGATTATTCCTGCCTAATTGTAAATTCTTGCACAGCTCCCCACCGAGTTTCTTCATATCACTTCTGTAATTCGATGAAACAATGTCTCTTTTTTCCTTTCTTTTCTTCTTCTTCTTTTTATTTTAAATATTTATTTATTTATTCTTAACCTGTACACCAAATACCTGTTTCTGCCAGGTTTGTGGCCACAGACTAAGTTGCCTCTTGCTGTGGCAAAGGAGACACAGGGAGAGCTGGGCAGTGGCCCCGTGTCCTTAGTGACTCTCCCCATGACAATGAACCTCCACCAGCTGCTCCATGGACTGGGTTATCCAACCAGTTTTGCACTGGAATTGTGTTTTCCTGTTTTGCTTAAAGATATGTGAGACAGCACCAACCCTACCTGCAGGCAAGACGGCTGGAAGGACACCTTGGCACAAAACCCATAGGATTTAGATGTTTTGCCACTCAGCTTGGTACATCCCAGGTGGCTGAAGGGCTCGGTGGCATCTGGGCAGAGAAGTGGGGCTCCCAGCTTTCATACTTTTGTGCCTCTGGGACCTTTAAGGCTTTATTTAGGTACCTGTGCCTGTTGCTGGCTCTTGCAGTGCAGCTCTCCTGGCTAGGCCAAAGGGCACAAATTCACAACAAACAGAAATGTTGCTTTCAACCGAGTTCACCTGCTTGGAGATGTAATTTTATAAATAAAAGGCTCTAGACTGAATTTTTTTATTTTTTTTTTTTGGAAAAATTTTATGTCCAGGAAAACACCTAATAATGGGAAACATTATTCTAGTTTACCAAAGTGAACAACGATCCAGCTACCGGAGAGTGCTGCAGCCTGCGAGATCCCGACTGCCAAGCAGCTGCTGGATTTTCGGTTACCATTAGTGGCTTGTACTAAAGGCCAGCAGGTTGCTCCACAAGCCAGGATTTTGAGTTACCACGAAACCTGCACCTCACCTTCCCCTCACCCCTCCCTGGTATTAAAACCTTGAAGAGCTGCAGCACCCAGAACAAAGGAGAAAGCAATAGCAGAGCGGCAAGGTCACACATCTGCTGCTTTCCACACTTTCTTATCTCTGACATCACGGGCCTGAAGGTCTTTCTTCTCATTAAAACAGCTGAATAACTGCAAACTGTACACAAACTGACTAAACCTGTGGCCTTCTGCCTTAGTCATAATATGGGCTGTCTCGCCAGGAAGACGTTTCTTGGCTTGGCTGGGCAGAGGGGCTGAAGGAACGAGCTGACAGGCCACAGGACACCCCACTGGGGTGGCCTGGTGCCATCCACGGTGCTACTGGACACACAGGGATGTGGCCCCATCTCGCTCTGGGGAAAGGCAGGGCCAGAGGTGTGCTTTGTTAGCGTTGGAGGAATAAGCCAGGGATAGGATGGGGAACTATGGATGGGGAGAACTGGGGAAGAACAGATGACAAGGCATGGTAGGGGTGAGGATGCATTAGAAAAGAAAAGAAGATAGGAGGGTCAAGTGCCCTGAATCAACAATTCCTATATACAGCTTGGATTTATTCAAGAGATGCCAGCCTCAGCTGGTCCCACACCCCTCTGTCTCTTGCATCTGGTTGTGTCTCTGCCTTTTGGACAATCCCTTCTCAGGACTGGCCAATGCACACACCTCTGCTGGCATCTCGTGGCTGCCATACCTCAAACAGCTGCCAGTGGGATTTCTGAAAAACACCTGCAACCACCACCCACTAGTCCTGGTGAAATTCATTAATGGCAAACCATTTGTCATGACTTAAAGTAGGATGTATAGGATCTGTTTCTGGTGGTTGTGTGCATCCCCCCCCCCCCCCCCCCCCCCTTAGTGATTTGTGTTTAGCATCTGGAAATCCGATGATCTGGGAGAGCTGGGGGCACAGCAAGTGGATGGGGGTGGTCCAGGCTGTGAAAAATTATATGTGCACTGTTACATTATATATAAGTGGATAAAGATGCTTATGCAATTCCAAGGCTTTTCCTGCAGGAATACAAAGGATTGCTAAAGATGAAAATTGGGAAGAAAAAAAAAAAAAAGTGTAAGAGGGGGCTCCTGGCAGCAGCAGTGAAACACAAATGTTAGTAGTTTTAGTCCTTCCCATGTTACTTGTGAGCAGTTGGGAGGGGCTGGTAGGACAGCGCTGTGGGACTCCTGCCTAACACCAACCTCACAGCTCCCCCCTGGACTTCATCCCTGTATCAGTATCAAAGGCAGCTTGCTTTTGGCTGAAACACACCTGCCAGCAAGGCTGTGGCCCTTGGCTGGCATGCTCTTCATCCTCACTGGTAAAAATACCGTTCTGAGTTCTCACAAAGAATTTTTTAATCTGTCTTCAACTTCCAGCTATTCTTATTGTGGCTTTCTCTGCCAAAACCAGGAGGCTTTTGCTATGTGACATTGTCTGCTTGTGAATGAATTTGTACCATCATCAAGCCAACTCAGCCTCTATTTAAAAAGCTGAGATTATGCCTTTGATCTGTAATTTCCTGCACAGCCTCCAATTTTTTGGTGTTTTTTGGAGGCGTGGACACCCTGATCAAGAACCAGTAACCCACCAGAGCTGTCCCCACTACAAGCAGATCCCTGCCCCTACTTGGTGGGACCCCATAACACCATGAGCAACATACCAGAAGCAGTGGGGGCAGAGGAAGAGCTGTTTCCCATCAAAAGAAAGCACAGTTCTGCAGGTGCATTACGGTTTTAGTTTTCTCAGCCTTCTTTCTTTAAACGCTGAGTCTTGACTTCTGCTGGAAACAGATTGCCAAAGTTTTGAGCAGCTTGGATTTTCCTTGGAAGTATATTATCTAGCAAAGTTTCTCTTTTTTTGACAGGTTCTTAGATCAACGTGCTGCTTATCTGATGGAACATTTATCACAGACAGCTTGTGGCGTGTTGCCACAGTCTCGTGGCGCAGTTCCTGTGTCTTTGCTCAGTTGCTTGAAGACAAAAGAAGGTGACACCGCAAACAGTAAACAGCAAATACTGCCAACGTGCAGGTATCATTCAGGTATCACTCCCTAGTTTGAAGAAAACCCTGCTCAAATATGGACTGTAAAATGAGCGAAAGATGGCAGGGCTGAGCAGTCATCTGGAATAATGATGTTCTCACCAGTCAGAGCTGCAGGACTGCAACAAAACTTGTGGCTTCCCTTAGACAGAGATTGTTTACTCACAGATTACTAAATCTTTTAAGTGATCTGTCTCTGGGCTCTGATCCTGGGGTGTTAGTACCTGTGGACTGATGCCCACATGCAGCGGAAAATGAGAAGAATAAGAAATACGCAAACCAGCAACAGCTAACAAACACGGTGACGCCTGGCGTAACTGCAGGATATAGTAAAGCCTGGGTGGAACAATTTTTCCCTTTGAAAATTCTAAACATTGCATGGAAAATTTCCAGTCCTGGTGGCACTGGATATGTTGAAACAAATCATTATGTCTGCATTTCATGTGGAGGCTGAAGTTGAAATCTGCTATTTCAGCCTTTTGCTCCAAGTAGCTGTAGGTTCTGCTTAACTCTTGCATTGCCTTTGGCAAAGTGAAGTTTCCCGGAATTGTCCCAGCAAAGCCCTCCATAATATCCATTCTGAGATTTAAAATAACAATTCAGCTTTTTACTTTGGTGTCAAAATGGTGCAAACACTTCTAATGGTAAAATAATCTGCAGAATAGAAATAATATTTTCTAAACACCATTAATGAGAAATAACGGTGATCCAGGTCTGTCAGAGCTGTTACACCTGGAATATTCCCTAGATAAGCCTATGGTTGGTGCATATCTCTAGATCTGGGTACAGGCACATCTATTTCACGTTTCCACACTGACACGCAGAGCTGTTGGTCCCTCCAAGGCTGACCAGGTCTGGCTCTCAGGGTGTATTGCAGCAGAAACCAAAATGGACAAAGCACAAAATTCTGTTTCTATTTTACAATGCAGACAGGTAACAGAGCAGACTTGAGATATTTGGGAACAAGGCTATGGGTAAGCTGGAAGCCAATGGTTGCCTATGCAGTGCTGTGACTGGTGGAGGCCAATAAAATGCTTTTGGTTGTGTTGTTCAGCTTCTCCTAAACGCCTCCATTTCTCTCCTCCTCATGCTCCACTAAGCTCAGAAGCCAGAAAAATACAGCTGGAGCAAGCATAAGAGTGTCAGGGATAAATGACCCCAGGAGAACCATCTCACTGGTAGGTCTTTGCTGATGACCAAGGTGGGACTCCCATGAAGATTTGAAAGCCCCATGCTCTGGCCTTCCAGGTTCAACAGCATTTCCTCAGCCTTTGGCTTGAAGCTCTCAGCCTGAGCATACTGTCTGTCCACCCCCAAACATTTCTCCCCCACCAACAAAGGATTATCAGCATTTATTACAATGTCATCTGTAATGGATTAGAGCTGCCCAGGACCCAGGGAAGCATGACTTCACAGCCTCTCACCCCCCCTCCTGTTAGGATCAGTCATGCTGCTGCAACACGTTGAGATGTGGGGTTCTGCTGGCCTCTAGGATGCTTATTACTTAGATACCATAGGGTACAGTCAGATGAGCTCATGTGAGGTCCTCATGGCAGGTCAGATAAAGAGGTGAGGTACAGGACCTGAGTTTCCAGACTCCCACCCCAGCGCCTGAGACATCGGTCTCAGCTTTCCCAACACCCACACATGATCTGGAGCAACAGGCACTGCTCCTGGAAGATGTTGTCTCTTGTTTGTTTGTTTGTTTTCTCCCCTCCTCTGACAGTGATTTTCAGATCTTCAGCCTCTTGGCATCTACCTGAGATGCTTATACCTGGAGTCTTCCCTCAGGAAGCACCAAGCACCACTGTGCCTGCAGATCTCATACTCACCTTCTGCCCAGCGTCCCTCCACCTCCCCGCTCCCCCCACAGTGGGAGCACTTCCAACCTCATCCCTTCTCCAGATACTTGCCGGAAAGCAGTGCAGCAAGGAGGATGTCCTGCTAAAGATAACATTACTCATATAACCCACTACTGATTATCTCACCTGTGAACACTTAATGAGGTTTTGCAGGCTGTATCTTGCCCCAGAGGAGGCTCTTCCTCCTGTTCAGAAGCTGTAATGATGTGGAGCTGGCTGTCATCCAGAGCCTATAGGAACGTGTGGCCTGAGCAGGATTAATCCCATGCAACCATCCATTTGTGATGCTTCCCTGCACAGCACCAATATCTAAGTTAGTCCCAAGCTGGGGCCTCAGGCTGCAAGAACATGGCTTTCCTTGCCTACATGGCCCAGTCCTGCAACCAGAAGATGGAAGAGGTGAGAAGAAAGGCAGCCTGACTGGAAACAGGGAACACTGGAGGTCCTGAGGGAACGGGTTCAGCTCCTGTGGGAACATCATGAGGACATGGGCAGGAAATGGAGTGGGATGGAGGGAGAGGTGACAAGCGTGGCCAGAATAAGGTCATGCAGGTCCCACCTGCCTGCACGTGCTGGGTTTAACCTCCTGACGCCAGGCAGCTGGGGACTGGGCAGGGCCCTGGGGAGGCCTGTTAGCACTGCTGCGTGCAGATGGGTCTTGCAAAAGGGAAGCAGTTGCTGGAGGTGGAGGGAAAAGTCTCTCTGCATGAAGATGGGGAGGGAAAGAAGATCGGCTGTGGCTGAGTAATAGGCCAGGAAAATGCAAACCAGGAGGACAAGGCCTGCATGTAAAGTTAAGTTTCTGGAGACATGCAATAGAGAATACTTGAGGTGAAGTACTTCAGTAGTCCAGATCTCTGCTTTTTTAACAAAACCTGGGGACTGAACCCCGTCAAAGACTACCCTACCCTTCTTCTTCCACTGCAACAATCTCTGTTCTGTTATCAAAAGCCACCTATCACTCAGACCAGGCACTCCAGGTAGCTACTGAGTTCAGGAGGACGGTGGTGAGGATGGTTTACTGCTGAAGATTTAAGACTTAGCTGGGCTACAGCTGTGATCCAAAAGTATGTATTCTTTACTGGAGCAGCAGCTCCATGCTTTGTTTCAGCAGGTGCAGGATAAAATACAAGAAATGACTGATGGTTACAATATCATCTGTAGGAGCAGATCCTGTAGTAGGTTTCTGGAATGGAAAATGCAGAAAAGCTGCTCTTTGCAGAAGCTCTGTAATGGAATTAGAGAACGGGAATGAAGAAAAGTGTAAGACCCCTCCCTGAAAAATAAGAGGCAAAGCAAGACTAAAATATAACATGTGGCCTAAAAACAAAGCTGAAGAAAAAGTCAGAACTGCAGTGAGAATTGTGCATCCTCCTCTGAAGCCAAGTTGCCATGTCACTGTAATCCCAACGCACTGCTTCAGCCTGTAGGCTTGCTGTTGTCTAATCTTTTATTTTTCTTGGGATTCATTGCCTCTGATTAGGCCCTTATTCTGCAGATATTTAGGGATTTGAGTTAAGTGGCAATTACAGAGTGTTTCTTGAGAAAATTGTGTTTTGCCATAGAGCCCGTGACACAGTTCCTGTAAATAAAAAATGTTTGAGGCTAATAATGGTTTTCCAGAAACAAAACAGTTTTGATTCCAGTTAAAAGCAAAGGTGTGGCTCTTTTTTTTTTTTTTTTTTTTTTTTTTTTTTTTTTTTTTTTTTCCCAAGTCCTTGCAGCATTCTTTTGAGTCATAAATGTTGATTCTCTGTAGGGCAGCTGTGAACAAGTGCAGGAGGACAGATATGTTCCTGATCCCAGGATTTGGCCATGGACTGTGTGGATATCAACTGGTGCAGTATTTATGTGCTCCCACAGAGATCTGGACCCTAATGTGTAACTATAAATATCTGTGATTTGGTGCTTTTTCAACTGGTGCAATTTCTATAAACCATATGCTGAGTTTTGTACTGTTGTTTAATATATTAACTGAGAAAGTATCTCAGGGCATGTCTGGACCACGTGTACCAGCCCAGTCCAGAGCTAGGCACGTTTAGAAAGGCTTGTCACCTTGGACCCAGCGTGGCTTGGACTCCTCCTATAGCCAAGATGGTTCGTGTCAGTCAAGAGCAGGATCTTTGCTCTGCAGGCACTCCTTCAGGGAAAAATCACCTTGCTTAAAGTAGTCTAGATGTGTGGGGGCCTTTCCACAGAGGGAAAATTTTTCACTGTAACATGTTCCTGATGAGCTCCTCATCTTCCAGAGCAGCAGATTCTCTGCCAAAGCTGTGTAATCCACTTCAGACTTGGCTCTGGGGTTTTCTGAGCACAGTGCCTCCTCTGAGAGGAGAATGGCCGCAGAACCTTAATTAAGTGGCTCCTTATTTATTTATGTGTGTATTTATTCAGACTACACATCCATTCACATTGTATTCATTGAGCTTTGGGTCAAATCCTAAGTCATTGTCTGCCTGCACACAAGTATTTATCTAAAGGTATGGGTTTAAACTGATTAACTCAAATCGGTGCAAGCTCCTATGTAGGCACCAATATTGGCTTAATACCTTACACAGAAGTACTCTGAAGTTGGCTAAGGTCTTGTACAGATCCTCTTCTTTGAGAGTAAAGTGTTTGCACAGTGGCAGGACTTAGCTTTACCGGGTTGTACAACGGGTGACTTAAACTGGTACTGTGCTGAGGCGCATGAAGTCCCTGCGTCTGGGGGAGCTTGAGATGAAGGACCTTGTGAAGTGAGTGGGAAACTGCCTTCTTGGTAGTGGAGGCTGACTTTGTTCTTTCCAAACGTTCAGCACGATAACACAATTTTGGATCAAGGTGAGCAAAAGCGGCTGGTCCACTCCCGTGTGTCCTTGCCCTGTCAGGGAGCAAACTCATTTGCTTTGCAAAGCACCCGCAGATGCCTGGAAGTGGAAAGGGGGTAGAAAAGCACCCGTTCTGCGCCGGCCCTGCTGCAAACAAAATGCACACACTTTTTTTTTTTTTTTTGCCTTTGGGGTTGTTTTCCTGCTTGGGTGTATTCAGGCTGCCTCCTGAGTAATTTAATCCTCCTCACCCACGGGAGAGACGGGAGTTGCAGAAGCACCCAGCTTTATCAGCCGCGTTTCTTCCCTCCGCTTATCAACAAACGAACTCCCAGTTGGCTTTGTTTGACTTCTCCGGTTTATTGGATTTGTTGCTTCCCTTCTTCATTTTCATATTAAAGGCTGACGCGGGGCTGTGATCCTGCCACCGCTGCCTCCAGCCCGAGAGCTGATACTCGGGGCTCTAATTGCTCAGCTGCCTGATGTAATCACCAGGAGCTGCAGCGTGTGTGTGTGTGGCTACAGGCACTTCATATTTTCTCCCCAGCCAGATTAAAAAAAAAAAAAAAAAAGAGTCAATTGGCTCTGGGTCTGTCAATAGTGACTAATCAGGTGCTGTACAATTAATTATGAAGGGGTGTCATTTTAAAACAATTCTGAGGTGGGAAAGAACAGGCCCGGGCCCTTTACCTGCTGGCACTGTTTGTGTTGCTAAGCCAATCCAGGCTGCGTCCTCTATTTCATTTACCTTTTAAACTATTGCCCCCGCATAAGTAAACACTTTCTATAAAGTGTATGTGCATGCATGTGTGTAAGTGGGTGGAGGGTGATCTGGGAAGCTATCCACCCTAGAAAAGATATTAATAATGGAGGAAGAAAAAAAAAAAAAAGGAGCATAATTTGGCAGTAATTTCTGAAGAACAGCAGAAGATAACAGGTGGATGAAACAGCAACAGCACAGATGAGGCTGAGTCCCTGTAACCTGAGTTGCTCTTAGATGGGGGAACAGGAGCTATACCCTTAGGGATGGGCGTGCAAATGTGGGACTGGCCCCAGCTCCTCGTGCTGGGCTCTCTTGGTGGCCACAGACCCCATGTGCTGGGGCAGCATCTCCCTTCCCACCTCAGTGGGCTCTCCCAGCTTCTCTTGGTGGTGGCCAACATCTCCTGCCTGCTTGCCAAGAGACAGGAAGGTGAGGGTGGGATGGTGCTCCTCCTCTCCATCTGGCTGGCAGTCATGAAATGCCCCTTGAAAGCCACACTCCTTCTTCAAGGAGGGTGAAACTGGTGTGGGGAAAAAAAAGAAATGCATCCACAGAAACGACAAAACCTTTTGGTATTAACGCAGAGGCAAGGTGGCAATGTTAAATGGCTGGTGTTGAGCCAGTTCAAGACTTGGGGTGGCAGAAGAGAGAGGCAGGAAAGGCAGAAGGGGAGGTGCCCATTGGGAGTGCCTCCGTGAAGTGCTGACCTCAACAGGCATCTTCTGGGCATGGGTTATGTAGTTTGATATGAGGAATAGGAAGTACCCTCTCAAATTGTTTAGCTTCCTATCCGAAAGCTACAAAATGCCATTTGCTGAAAATCTCTGCCTGGAGTGCATGCAATTCTGATCATTCATAGGCATGAGAGAAAGGTAAATTCTTGTGTGTGTCTGTGTGTAATTACTAACACCGGTTTTTGCTATAACAAATGTAGAGTTATATGGGACAGTCCGGATAGACAAGTGATTTACTAGAACATAATTTAGGAAGAAAATTGCAAGGCACACCATATTTCGCTTTGAACTTTTCAAAATTAAGCTTGTTGGCTCTTATTTTTATTTTTTCCGAATTCTGTTTCTTTTTCACTTCATCAGCTAACATACTTCAAATGAAAAGATTCATTAAAGATTGAGCAAAACATTCGATTAAAATAGGTGTGTATTTTATTTTGTCAGAAGACTTCTAAAACCTTATTCAAAGCCATTTTTGGAGCTTTGCATCTATCTCGGTGTCATTGCTGACAGCTTCCTTCCTCCCCCAGTCTTCAGAAAAAAATACATCACGATGGCTTTGCTAATGGTGAAACATTTAGTACACTTAGCCTGAGTTTCTGTTAGCATTTTGATGACAGCAGCTACCGGAGCTCTGCTGCCCTGTTTTTGTGCCATAATAAAATGCTGGGGCTGGAGCTTTTTGCTGGAGGACTTTGCAAGGCAAAGGAGAACTGCCTGCTACAGGAGAAGCTGCGGCAAGTTTTGTGCTGAGCACGTGGGAAATGTATTGCCCAGAGAAAGAGCTTTTATCCAAATCGTCCCAATAATTAAATACGTCCTGGTTGTGTGAGTCTATGCTCCTGCCCAAACCCTCTTTAACCACTAGTGGCGTCATTGTGGCAACTGCAAGGACATCTGCTCCTCTCCGTGCCACCGAAGCCAGTGGCATTTGGTGACAGGGAAGAGCACTGGGTGAGGTAGGGCAGTCCCTGCAGCAGGGAGGCAGTGGCACTGTGCGATGGGTGGGTAACACGGGCTGTGCAGCGAAGTGAAATTAACGGATGTAGAAGTGGAGGTTACAGGGTAAACACGCGCTCAGATACCAGAGTAATGAGCGTAGTATAAATATTTGGATGTGTTCCTACATCTAATTCTTGGCCTCATAATTCTTGTGTCAAATGGTTTACAAAAGGCAAAACTATATTTCAGTTGCAGGCATGGCTTCATAATTCTTAAGGTTAATTAAAGCAGCCAAATGCTCTTCGTGCCTCAGCTTTGTACAAAGCTGCTTATAATTAAAGGCTTTTCCTGTCAGTGGCTGTGACAGCAGTGATTATCAGCACGTATGTAGCTGAGATGTTAGTCTAGGTGACAAGCAGCAGCAAAGCGGGCTGTCCCTGCATCTCATGTAAGCATATTGTTGCCTGTGTAAAAACTGTGTGTCTGAGAAGAATTAATCATGGCTGTTATATTAAAAATTATTATATATTATATATTATATATATTATATAAGTGAGTATATAATTCTCAGAGTATTGCTGCCAAAATGCAGGTAGCACAGAGGTAGTACATGTCTCCGATGCCCAGCCTGTGCCTGTTCCTCCCTGTCTTGTGAAGGGGACAGGGTGAACAACCCTGCCACCCACCGCAGAGGGGACCACAGGGCATCTCCCCGGGGGCTGGGGCTGGGCTGCTTGTGGTGGCCCCAGCGCCTGGGATCAGCCTGGTGCCAGGCAGGGAATCCACCTTTGCCAGGGGAATCCCCAGCTGGCACTCCACAGCGTTTTTAAGGACAGCGAGGAGCCTTATCCAGCCTCCGCATCTGCCCCAGATGCTTCGCATTCCAGCGATGCGCCGCAGATGTGCCGAGCCCTACAGCACCCCGCTGTCCCCAGGGCCAGCAGCTGACTCCTGGACCCCATCCCAGGCACAGGGGATGGGCATGGCAAGGCTGCCAAGGATGTCCCCGCGGTGTCGAAAGCGGGTGACACAGTCCTGCCCCTCGCCCGTGTCAGGGGGACCGTGTGGCGGTGGGTGCCGCCTGCACAGGGAGGCCGCCCTGCATGCAGCCAAAGTTCAGGCAAACAGAGGGAAGAGGAGGCATGGTTCCAGCCTGGTGGCACCGAGGACACATCGGCCACCATTGGGTTTCACCTTGAACCACCACAGCTGCCAGTGCCTGAGGTCTCTGCAGCAACAAGCTTGCAGTGGGACATGCCCCTAGGGGAGCACCCTGCTCCCAGCAGAGTAAATAATTAGGTAAATTAAGGCTTCTAAGGCATCTTCCCAAGTGCTGGTGTCTGCCAGTCCGGAGCCAGGCCCCTGTGGTTCCCCATCACTTCTACGAACACCTCTTGTGCTCCAATATTTCCCCATCACTCGTGCTCCATCTCTCTATCTTCCATTTTTCGGTGTCGTGCTGTTCTGGGGCTTCTTTCTCTTTAAGAGGAAACTCGGCGGAAGCCGAGCTATTCAATATTGTTTCGTATTATTTGGTTGTGAAACAATTTAATTTGTTTATGGCTCTAAAGGTCAGATTTGACTGTTGCCCAAATTTCTAAAGAATAAAGAATGAATCAGGCTGAAAGGGACTTTGTGGCATGATAAACTGGAGAAAGAGAAGGGGGCTAGTGAGAATATTTAACTGGAACAGCAAGACAAACTTACCTTCAGTTCAGGTTTAAAAGCCTAGTCAATCATTACACATTTTTTATTATTTACCTGGTACAAAATCCCCCCAACAGAAGAAGCAGAAAAACTCACGGGCCACATTCTTTCAAAATTTTAGTAGCTTGGTTGGCAATTATTTTTGTTTCTGTAACTCGGGAAAATTCAAGTGGTATGGATTGCACTGGTGCATTTATAGATTAGAAATAAAGTGGAAGTGCATGGTGGCTGTGACTCCAGGCAGGGGATGTTTGTAACACTGATGAGAGCAGGGCCAGCCGGGGACTTTGAGAAGGAAGGTGATTCTCACACAGTGAGCAGAAGACAAAGGTTGCATTTACACCTGGCCAGAAGGTTTAATCATCTACCATTTCCAAACATTGCAGGCTCACAATCTGTTGTGTCTGAGATCATAAAACATATCACAAACTGGAGACAAGAGAGCTGGGGCTTGATTGACCAGAGCTTATCTTTTCTTTTTTTTCTTCCTTCTTATTTTTCACTCATTTTTCTGCTAAAAAAAAAAAAAAAAAAAAAAAAAAAAAAAGGATGCTTCTTTACTGGTGTAGCAGGAAACATGATGCAAAGCAAAGCAATATAGTGAAAATCCAGGAAGAGTGGGTGATTTCCATTCCTCTCTGCTTCATCACACCAAGCACTTGGGAGACAGATCACCTGGTTGCTCAAACCTTCCTCCCAGGCCTGCAGGGAAAAGAAATTGTGCAAAAAGAGAACAAGAAGTGGAGAGGAGTTCTCAAAGAGGAGTAGGGAGAAACCTCTTATGGGTTGGTTTTCCAGGCCCTACCCCAAAAATATCTAACACTGAACAATCTGAAACACTGGGTGTAGGTGACTTTCATCTTTTGGGGAGGTGAGGTTTAAATTATGGCAACATTTAAAAAGGATCCATCTGTGATGGGAGGTGTTTTGTTTTTTTTTACAACATTAGCAGCATTTTCACACTTCAGATCTGCTGTTGGTTTCTCCTGTTCCTGTAACCCATCGCTGACAGTGAGGTTGGCGAGTTTATTGGGCAAGACCAGTGACTTGTGCTGCTTCCTTCTGAAGGCCTCTGCAGGGTCGTCACCCTTAGCTGTGTGATGGTGGCCAGGCTGTGGAGAGGAGCGGGGGCTTAACATGTGGGATTTCCCCCTGCTATCCGTGATGGGCCCTAGGAGCAAGCGTGGAAGGGCCATGCCCTGTCCACAGCTCCATCATCCCTTGTGAGGGTTGGGCCTGCCATGCTAGGGAGGAGATGTTGCTTTGCACCTCGTTTGGGTGCTTCAGCGCTGATTCATCAAAGTGCTTAGTGCTGGGGGGAGGAACAGGCCTGGTTGGGATGAAGGTTTGCACTACGGACTTCAAAGGAGGCCCAGTTTAACCCTTTGACTTCAGCGGGGTTAGAGCCCCTGTTTGTAGGCAAGCATGTGATAAGCTGGGTTGGGACCACCCTCTCTCTGTTTGGAGGGGGGTGTAAATACCTTGAGTTTTTGAGGTATGATCACCTGTCTGATGATGCCTCTGTGAGTTTTACGCCTACCAGCTCTGTTACCTGCTTAAAAAAAAAAAAAAAAAAAAAGTGGAATAGGAGCAATAAGAGTTTCCCCAGGACAAGCTCATCAATCAAGGCAGGATGGAGGGCCATCTGCCCCTGGCATGGCCAGGTGCCCTCGGGGTGTCCCTAGCACCCTGGGGCTGCCCACGACCTGATAACAAGAGTGGCATCTTTGATGTTGCCTGGGGCAGCAGCCTCACAGAATTGCATAATCAAGGTCACTGGAAAATTACACAAAACTTTGCCCACATCTATTGGAAAAATGTGAAACACTTGGAAAAAAAAAAAAAGAAAAAAGAAAAAAAAAAGCACCTAACCCCACACCACGCTGTGAATGGCACATCACAGTGATGAGATTTCCCTTAATGTACCCTAGAACTATTTATGAAAAAATGTAAGCGGACATAACGGCAATTAAAAATTTTCACTGATAGCCACATGAAATCAACTCTGTGGTTTCCCCTCTCTCTTCTTCAGATAAAGTTTTAATTACATGATAGCATGTGAATATAATAAGTAATCATCTCATACTTTGCATTGCTAAGTTCTGTCTCTCTGAGGAGTTTAAGGGGTGAGTTGGGTTTCACATGCCCTCAGGAGCTGCTAAGCATCTGCATGGCTACTTGCAAAGAAGAAATAGCTAAGCTGACAATATGTAGATGAAAATAAAGAGAAGAAATTTTAGAACTCGTCTTTGGAGAAATGTCTGATACTCTCTCAACATTTTCCTGTGTTAATCAAAATTTACATTAAAAAGCACTTTTTTTTTTCTCCTGTGTTCTTGCCCTTTTTTTTTTTTTTAATAATTTTGTTTGTTTGTTTGTTTGTTTGTGAGGAAAAAAAAAAAAAAAAAAAAAAAAAAACAAGTCATGGAGGTGGCATAAAGAGGAACAGTTTGCAGCATGAAACAGGCCAGGACTAGAAAGTGAATCAAAAAAGCCCAAACATAAAAGGTTAAACAAAAACACTAAGAAAAAACTTTAAAAGTGAGAACTTCAAAAGTGAGCCTGAGAGGCCTTGTAGGCTGGGGCTTGGTGGAGGGGAGGCCTCAAGGCCAGGCCTGTTTGCCTCTGTGGACTGGTGAGGGCCACATTTCCCAGCTGCACCCAAGGGTTCCTGGCTCCTGTTGATCCAGCAGGATGTCCTGGCATCAGATACAGGATGGGGCTGTCTACAACACCCATCTTTCCTCTCCATACCACTGAATTAGAGAGGATGCCCCACATGCTGCTGGTTTTACATCACCAAAATCCACATGGTACAGAGGTCCAGAAGCTGATGCACAATGTATCATGATACCACTTAGAAACACTTATGCCATTAAGTCTGGGGGCTAAAACATTTGCATTTCTGACTATACCATCTCACAGCCAAGTCCTTTCCCTGTAATTCAAGTGGGTCCCCTTCCACTTTCCAGTCTGCCAAAGCTTTTCTTCTTAAAGCCTCTCCCGCCATCCTGAGAATTGTTCCTTGACTGTTGATATTTCTGGTGGTGAGAATATTGTGGCAGAATCTTTTAGCTTCTCCTTCCAGAGACACATGTAAATTAATATCATCTGCTGTTCTACTGCTTCATAATTTCTCAAGCTTGAAGAAGATGTTAGTAAACATCCCCATTGCTTTCCTGGCCAATATGCCACGCCATTTAAAAGACAGATTGTCCCCCTTAATCACATCCATAAACCAGGTGACTTAATTATGGAACAGGAGTTAAAGTGAAGACACAGTTTACCCCCTTGAGTTTACATTATGCTTTAAACAACAACAACTGCAAAATTTGACACAGTGGATATAAATCCTTATGCTCAGGACACTGAAATTAATGGGGTTGTACCGCTTATGCCATCTCTGATGGGCACTTTATTGTGCCTTGGGATTAAATTTCTGTTGTCTCATTGCATGATACAGTGAAAAAAAACCTCTTTTGTCCAAGCGAGCTCCTAAATGCATGTGAGGGGCTGCCTGAGGATAGAAAATCCTTGAAAAATACTTGACATCAGTTACGAGTGTCTCAGTCATTGAAAAGAGAAACACTTCCCAATTATTTAGGTGCAGCTCCAGTGCCTGAGCTATTCAGGCAGCACCTTGTCCCCATGGCCAAGGGGTAGTTTTGCAGTGGGGAGCTGGGAGCTACCCAGAGGCATCCGAGCCTCTGCTGGAGTGCTCAGGCCAAAGTCAGCTTTTTCACAGAACCACAGAGTGGCTGAGCTGGAAAGGAACATGTGGAGGTCATCTGGGCCAACCCCAGATCAAGCAGGGTCCCCCAGAGCAGGGTGCCCAGGACCCTGTGCAGGCAATGTTTGAAGATCTTCAAGGAGGAGACTCCACAGCCTCTCTGGGCAGCCTGTGCCAGTGTCACCCACCCAGCACAGAAGTGCTGCCTGGTGCTCAGAGGGAGCCTCCTGTGTTCCAGTTTGTGCCCATTGCCTCCTGTCCTGGCACTGGGCACCACTGGAAAGAGCCTGGCTCTGACCTCTTTGCTCCCTCCCTTCAGGTCTTTATACACACTGATCAGATCCCCTTGAGCCTCCTCTTCCTCAGGCTGAACAGTCCCAGCTCTCCCAGCCTCTCCTTGGAGGAGGGATGCTCCAGCCCCTTCATCATCTTGGTGGCCCTTTGCTGAACTCTGTCCATGTCCCTCTTGTACTGGGGGGCCCAGCACTGGACCCAGCACTCCAGGGGTGGCCTCAGCAGGGCTGCCAAGAGGGGAATCAACAGAAATCCAGTGAAACCCGCTCCTGACTCATAGGGGTAGTGGGGCAGCTGCGGGGCCCTGGGCAGGGTTGGGGGGTGGAAAGCCAATAAATTCAGTGACACCTCTTGGCTGCTCTGTGCAGAGATGTAGCGGCACCGGCTGGAGTACGCTGCTCTTCCACATACCACAAGCGGCTCCTGTCACCCGCAGAACATTTCCTGGATCAGCAGAACTGCTCATCAGCTATAATTTTTGTTGAAATATCTTGCTTTAAACCTAGAGAGCACCAATGAAGGCCTCAAATCTGTAAATCAGCTGCACTTTCGAAAACAAATCATTGCGGTGGAGTTTTGCCAAGCTAATATTCTGTGCTCATTCATTATTTGGTTTTCACTTTCTGAGCTGATTTAAACAGACTATGCTCTAACTGTACCAGTTGCATCCAAGATATGAGCCTGATTTACACTTTGAAGATGTGAGCAGCCCTGTGGCTGTGTTTCCAGGATGAAGAAGTGCTACGAAGAGGAGCTCTTGGGCAGCAACTGCAGTTCCTGCAGACAACAGCTTGTATGTCACCTCTGCTTACCTGCTTAAACTAGAAAGGTGTTATTACTGCAAGGAAAGCAGTGATCTTTCCATGTGCTACACCAGAAGTGGTGTCTTCCAGGAGCAAGATGGTACGACATTTCCAACTGTGATTTCCTAGCAGGACCCTGTGAGAAGATACACTGGGATAAGCATCTCTGAATGTAAAGCAACACCTGGAAAAAGGGTAACAGAGGAGAGGTGATGGAGATGTGACATTAACATCTGCAGTCCAGAAAACAGAAAGGGTAACACCATGGGAAGGTCAGGAAGAAACCAGTGGAAATTAAGTAATTACTTCAGTGGCCAAGCAAAACTGAGGTCAGTGAAGCCAGGCCAACACCCAACATGCCTGCAAGGGGCAGGGATACAGCCCGTGTGAGATGTGGTTTCACCAGCACTGAGACAGAATCAGAGGGGACAACAAGGGCTTTTAGCTTCTGTTCTTGGGTTTTGGGGGTTTCTTTGGTTCTGAGGTTTGCTATGGAATAGTGAGACAGATCTGGTTAAAAAAAATAAAACAATTACTTGATTCAAACACTTATCCTGAACCATAAATAAATGCTATTAACCTTAACAATGTATTTAACAGAAGTCAACCTATTAAGAAAACTTTCTTAATTTTCAGCCTTATCAACAGTACTTATTTTTCTCTGGGACCAGAAATACAGGTAAGGTCAGATTTCTTTAATTGCCACAGAAGACCAGAGCTTCACCTAAAGTGACCTTGTTCTAGTCAGAAGCAATGAAATATGAAAGTAGAATTGTTGTGATGCAGTGCAGTTTCAATCCTATATTACAATTCCTGTAAGCCTGTGTAATTAGACAGGCTTTGAGATCAATCCTGGATTCCCCTTCTTCATTCAAGTGAAAGCCTCTCAGGGCTTCCTGAAGGTTACCACAATTATGCTATAGTTGCATGTTAAAAAACACCTATCATGTCTAATAACACAGCTATTTACACATCATAAGGCTTTTTTAAAAACAAAGGGTCTTTCTTCAAAGGAAAATAGGCTTCCTTGTTATTATTGCTGCATGCTTGTTTCCCCATCTTGGTATAAAAGCAAAATCAACATGAATGATTTCTGCCTTGTGTACAGAAATATAAAATTCAGGTCTGACATATGTGCATGGCTGAAAAAGAAAGAAAGAAAGAAAAAACCTGGCCTTGTAAAATTATCAGATTTCACACTTGTCATGGCATAGGATTAAGGAGATTTAAAATAGATGAACAGGTTCACATAAGAACAATTGTTATAACTTCCTTCACCGATATCCTCTTTAAATTTATTGTGTTGCCAGAAGCAGAATGAAGAAGCCTTTGTGTAAATCCACATTGGGTCCCCTGTGCAAAGACTGCACAGACCACAAAGTGCTTGGAAGAGCAGCTGCTAGAGTTGATGGAGTTTATTCCAACTTCTGTGGAGTTTCAGGTACATCAGGTACAACAGTAAAGAGCAAGGATAGACCTCTGTGCCTTCAGTATAACAGGGAAAAGCATAGCTCATGTGAGCCTGTGGTTTTGTCTCTCAAATGTCAACTTACAAAATTAGGTTGTAACCACCATTAAGTCTGTTCTTAAACCACAGATTTTTATTTGTTTTTAATATATATATATATTTCTAACAGGCAGTAGGTCATTGTGGATATCCAGAACTCGTTCATACAGGTATGGTATTTGATGCTAGCTTTTAGGAAAAGACTGAAATGTTCCTTAGTGTGAAGCAATTTTACCTAATTTTTACACATGAACCTCAGTGAGAAATCAAACTTTTATGCAAATTGAGCAAGTACCTGGAATTGGTGACACACAGCAAAATGGGATAGTAGTTAGTAATGATAACCACCCCACCTGGTAATCTGAGTCATCAACCCCTTGGTCCAGCTCTGGTGTTTCAGCTGGTACCACTGTTCTCTTTAATGTCATCAGGAGCACGTGCCCCATTGTCCTCTTTCCGTGGAGATGGTGGCAGTCCTTTGTTTTGGCTATATCCTTGTGGAGCTTCAGGTGGAACCCTTGAGACATTGCTATCTGCACTTCAATGCCTCTCGCTCTGCTGCCGCTGTAAGCTTTTTGAGCCACGTCTTCCTAGCATCTCCCTTGTTCTTAGTGTTTCCAAGAAATCATCCTGATGAGACATCCAGGAATTGAATGTGGTGCCAGCGACAGTATGGGCTCCCCACGAAGACAAGTGCCTGCATTTTACAAGAGCAGCCTTGTGCAAGGACAGGCAGGACAGATGGCTGAACCTGCAGAACTAGTTTCAGCCATAAATGCTCTGAGCACTGTAAATGTTCGGTGGCTTTTTTTTTTTTTTTTTTTTAAAGCTGAAATATATTTGGGAAGTACTTGTTCAAACTACAGACCCAGTCAAATATTAACAAGTGGAAACTGAGCAAAAAGAAAAAAAAAAAAAGATACTTTGAAGGGCTCAGGCTTGTGTAGGTTCTTGCTGTATTTGCCAAACTACAATCGCTGGGACCACACTTGCGACAGGCTAAAACGTTGCTGTGAATAGAAAGTATATCATAAGGGTTCTCAAATGTGAAAGTGGGGCTGGAACAAAGAGCAGGCACCAGACAGACTTCCCCTGTTGACGACTGCTGGCGTGTCACCCTGGTGCCAGCAGTCTCAGCAGTGCCGGCGGCAGCGGGCGGCAGGATCGCACCCAACGCCACCGGGCTGCTTTGAAACCCTGCCTGCGGCCGCATCGCGGGGCAAGGAGCTTTATCTCTCTCATTTCAAGAGTGTTTGCTTTAAAGATGATTTACCACACTTGACAATTCCCGAATTTCCTAAATTGGGCCTGAGGCATTGTTGTTGTTACCTTGCACTGTGTGGAGTGGTGCCACAGTGCTGCAGATCCAGAAGGTTGCTCTCGATGAGGTTGCTCTCGATGCATGCTGGAGATCCTCCAGCACTGCTTCCTTCTGCTGTCCTGCTGCTCCAGGTGCTGGTGGAGACACGAAAAACTTCTGACTGAAGGGATGAAGCCAAACCACTGCCCTGTCTTGCAGGAGCAGCATCCCACCATTGGGTGAGGACTTCTCTCACTGCTGTTTTCTGAAGAACGTGAGCTGCAGAGTTCATGTAGCAGAGACAAACACACAGATGAAAGTGCACCCAAAAAGTTTTCAAGTCTTCCTTCCTTCCTTCCTTCCTTCCTTCCTTCCTTCCTTCCTTCCTTCCTTCCTTCCTTCCTTCCTTCCTTCCTTCCTTCCTTCCTTCCTTCCTTCCTTCCCTCCTTCCTTCCTTCATCTATATTTGATTCTATTAATCAACAGAGTAACATCTCCAAAACAACACAGACACATCAATAAGAAATGTGATCTATTTGGTGCTGATATGGTTTGCTTTAATGATGTTGTTGCTGACTCAAGTGCTGCATAAATGCTCTTCCTCCACTTGAATAGTAGGCAATACAAAGAGTTATTGTTTCACGTATATTTTGCTGGGAAAACTACCAAAACCTTTATATTAGAACATTGGACAACCGTATCAACAGCATTTCCCTGGACTGCTGCTTAATATATTTTTATTTGTTTTCCATATGTTAGTTCTTTTAATCTGTTCTTATTAAAGTCATCCATATTTCAGTAATATTTTCACCGTGTTTCTTTTGAAGGAGGCAAGTGTGTGTACCAAAAGATTAGATTATCCTGTTTAAAAAAAAAAGAAAAAGAGTGAGAGAGAGAGAAAAGGGAGAAATGTCTTCAAAATGAAGTACATCAAAAGTAAAAGTAGGTGACAAATGTTAATATTTGCAAAGTGCTTCTGCTTTGATCCTGCATTTCTATTTTTTTAAGAGCTTGACAAATGTGTCCTGTGGTTTGGCTTCAAACCTCTTTGCCTAGTGCTTTACTTGACCCACAATCCATTTGATCTTCCACTTGTTTTTTCTTCTGTCCAGGAGGCCTCTGGACTCGATAAAAGGATAGTTCTTATCTTCCACTTGCTGCTGTTCAGAGGCATCACTTTTTTATTTTTGGTTGGATTATGTTATTGTGTCTGTTTGCTTAGGCAATTTCTGAAGGGATATTCGTATTGCTGTTACTGTTTGTGATGGTTCCCTTCCCATTTTCATGCCAGTAACAGCTAGATCAGATCAGGATCTGGATCCGTCGACTGATTCTGGCACAGGATGTGAGGAAGAGGCAGGAGTCGCAGGGCAGGATGGCAGGCTGCCACTTGATTTCTATCACATAATTTCCAGGCATGCCGCCTCCGATACCTGAGCGGAGTGGCTTTCTATTATTTAATAACCAGATACCATTAGGAGCTCTGCATCCCACAGCCACCCCCTGTATTAACAATGCCCCCGGCTCCAGGGCACCTCTCCTTGTGCAGTCCTCAGGATGCTTCTGCTCTCTTTAAAGAAATGGAGAATGAACCACAGCCTGCAGCAGATGTGTGCCCACTTCTACGTCAGTCTGGAAAACATCTCCCACGAGTAAATGTGTCCCTGCAGTACTTCAGGTGTGACAGTGAGGTTAGCACTACCTGCGCTGCTACCAGGCTTCAGGACAGCGCTTCTGCCAGAGCTCCCCTCTGCTGTGCCTTCATTTTCTGGTGGCAGGTTTAGGGTATCACTTGCACTGCGGGAACTGGGGCTTCTCTGCATTGCACTCCAATCCAGTCCCCAGGAAAAGATGTTGACACCGGTGAGATTAATTCCACTGACGTAGCAGAGGGTATGTGCGTTTTGAACATGAACGTGAACCTGAACATGAGGAGAGAAGGGGAGCTTGCTTTTAGGAGCAATAGCTACGATGCCTTTCTTAACTGGGGTCATTAGGCAGGGTGTTAGAAATACCTTTGCTGCTGTATTTCTTGTCTTTAATGGGAGTGCGACACCTGTCAGCTTGCTGTCTTGTTCTTTCTCCTGCAGAAAGCATGCTGTGTGAGCGGAGAGGGGAAGGTATGCAGCAAAGCTGAGCAGCGTGGAGATTTTTGTGGGTACGATTGCCTGTCAGTTAAAAAAAAAAAAAAAAAAAGAAACTAAAAATTACAAGAATGAGGAAAACCCTGATGATGGCACTCAGAGATTCAGGGAGAGCCTAGCTAGGTAAACACTTCATCACTGTGCCAGCCTCTTCTGTGTTTGTCTATCCCTTTTCTTTCACTCATTTTTAATTCAGAACTATTTCCTTTTGCTCTTACAAGTACACGAACCCTTCTGCGAGCAGCTTTGTATCTTCTAATACTTTACCCTTAATCAGGCGCTTTGCCTTTCACAGGGTGTCAAAATGCTTTTCTTTTCATTAGAACTATTTTGTTTTCTTTTTAAAAAAATGGCACCGGGGTTTTGCACCTTTTTCATTTCAAGGAATATCTGCAGCCAGATCAGCTCTTACTTTCCAAAGCTGTTTTCACAGACATTTCCTGAAGATGGACTATCAGATAAAATGCTGACTTTAGCCTTTTCTTTATCCTCTGTGTAGGGTATTATTTTATTTCTCGCTTTTGTTTTTGCAGTTTCTTTTTTTCTATGTTTTACTGAGAGCACTTTTGCTGGTAGATCAGGAGACTCAGTGCCAGCAGTGTGTCAGCTCAGGGGCTGTGCTCATCTCTGCTGGATAAGTCCCTGAGCATTCTTTATGATTTATAGCCAAGCTAAGATAAACAATTAATCATAATTAAGGAATGGATTAGACAAAGAAAAGGCAGTCTTTGCAAGGATTTCTCTGCTTGGGGGATTCCTCTGGCGGATAAAGGTTGCAGTAATGTCTCTTATTCAGAATCACAGGGAAATTCAACCTCTCAGCTTGCAGATGTCCAAGTGAAGAGTGGAAATAATCAATGATCGGTGCTGTGCTGTGGTCTTCTGTGCTGGCTTGACAGCCTCAGGATGCCAGAAATGTTATCAATCTACTTCTGCACACGTCCAGTGAGTCTGGAAACTTTCGGGGGCGTCTAAGGCTGGAAGGCTGCCAGTTCTCGTCAATGGTTATCAGCAACTGGGGGCAAGATGTGGTTACTCCTTAAGCACAGTGTTTCTTGGTGAAATAAATAAATAAATAAATTGTTTTGTTTTGTTTTGTTTTAAAGTTTCTCTTCTCCCCTGCAGCCTTCCTTCTCTTACGCCCTCTCCCCATGCAGTTATCTGCCTATACAAATTTCCTGGCATTTCCTGGAGGGACTCAGGGAAGAGCAGGCATGATGCTTGTGTCCTGGACAATGGTGTGCTCAGCAGTAATTGCCTGATTTGCCTGAAGATGGAAAATGCCATTGCTAGAGGTGTGCACATGGGGTGGAGTGGGGGTGCCAAAAAGCAAAGTTTCTCCAAGGAGCGAGCCTCCCCCTTTGGACGAACCAAGCCGCCTACTGCATCGCCTCGCTGAACTCCAAGCAAATGGGAAATGTGTCTTGTAAAAGGCAGGAAATGTTAAGCCACAGCTAAGAAGCTGGGACCCGAGGGATTCACCCCACTTAACTGAAAGTTAGATGGTTAATTTCAGCTAATTGCCCAAGATAATTGCTGGTGAGAGAGATTTAATGGCAGGGATGGATTTAACCTATTTAAGCCTGGACTCCTATACTAGGATGAAACAGGTCACCTTACAGGGTTGCCCGTATAGGATTTCCCCATAAAACAGGCAGCCAGCTTACCTAGGTGCGTAACTTTTACAAGGCTGAGAATCCAGCCTCCAAATATTTCACATTGCTCACACACTGCACGGATTTAACAGGTCCTTCATTCCTTAAACTGCTCTCGCTTTACTGGAAAGAGAGTGCCATGGGATTGTAAAAGCACCGAAGGTACGACTGTGTGCTTGTGCTCCTCCACAGGGGGCAGGAAAAAAGAGGGAGGAATGCCAGCCTTGGCCATGGCAGGAGACCCATGCACAGTGGCTCTTCTCAAAGCTGTGCAACAAGGGGAAAGTCTATCTTTCACTTCTGCATTTGCGGAAGCATGACTGGCTTTTTGCCTTGGCACTAGCAGAGCTGAGAAGCCTCCAGGGAGGATGGAGTAGCCGGAAGAAAAGTACGCACTGCAGCCTGCAGAATGGAAACTTTTATAAGTTGGGGTGGTTTTGGTGTTGTTATAACACCTGTCAAGGGTAGGAAATAATACCTTGACCCTTCCCTTGTGCTGCTCAGACAGGTGCTGATACAGTGATGGATGTTACACAGGGATAAGGGAGAGGCAGGAGGAGGGGCTCGTTCATTCCAGAGAATTAAGTATGGGAAAAGGTGTGGATTTAGCAGGTCTGAAAATGCTGGGAAAGAGTGATGAAGGATAAGCATGCCAGAAAGCATGTTAACAGGAGGCAAATGAACATAGCTTAAAAATAAGTGAGTACACAGATTGAATCTGTATGGCCAAACCTGAACCAACCTTACACTGAAATTTGGAGTTTGAATGTGAGTAGATAGCCCACATGAATGATTTTCCTTTTTAAGGAATGGCTTTCATTTCTGGGTCTGATGAGAATAGGCTTGCAAGGTGTAGCATCATCAAATGGTCAGGCAAGATTTGTAGCCCACCTTGAAACGGGAAATACTGGAAATCACATGAGAATTGGTGGTGGATTTTTTTTCCGTTTTGGAGAGATTTGGTCCTGATCCAGCAAGACAAGTAGTTGTGCCTGACCCTCAATGTGTGAGTAGCTCCTTTATTTTTGTGGGACTCTGCAGAGGCTCAATGTTATTACAGATGTAGAAAGATACCCCACAAAATCCTTCCTTCACATAATCTTTCAGGTATCCAGTGTTTTTCGAAACGTCCAAAATGAGGTGAATGCCACCATCTTGCAAAGTTAGCTATCACCGCAGGCTGCTTCCATTCACTCTTTTGCCCCAAAAGATGACACAAATGTGAGTGAAGCAAGTAAAACAACTAATTTTAGTTTAATACCAGCATCTCTTGGGAAAATGGCCATCATGGCCTTTATTTTGATCATCAGTGTGACTGTGGCTGTATCCAGATCTGCCACAGACCTTTCCTAGACCTTTCCACTCTGTGCTTGACAGCTCTGGAAGTTTGGCATTCTGCCTTACTTGGCTCTTCCATGGGCTTAAATGACAAAATAACATTTAAAGATAAAAAAAAAAAAAAAAAAAAAAAAAGAGGATTTTTTTTTCCCCAGAATAAATGTATTCGATTAAGTGTGTCTGAAAAATTCCAGGAAGCGATCTCTTTTTCAACCCATCACACCCAGTATTTTACCCATCACACACTCTAGACCCAGTGATTTAGTTCAAACAACAACCAAGGAGGTTTTATTTCTGCTTTGGTTCTCCTTTGCCTTCCTCCACATCTTCCATTTCCCCCTTCTATTATTACCTTAAACAATGCCTTCTTGGAAAGCATACTCTTTCTAAAGGTGCTTTGTTAAAAAGCAAAACAAAACCACAAAAGCAACGGCAAATAACAAACTTCTCCCTAAATCCCCACAGAAACAAATAAGACAACTTTGAAATTTAAAAGCACTGGCACATGGTGCTGCTGAGTTGGATGCTACAGTCCGGGTAAGCCGCAGTTGCCCTCCAGTTGCTCTGTTGACTTATTTTTGCCCTCCACTTGATGCTCTTTCATCGAGCCTCAAGGTTTCCAGGCTTAGTTACCAACAGCCACAGAGACCAGCTAATTGGCAATGAGAGACAGGAGTGTGTAGAAAAATCATGTTCCCTCTGCTTCTTGACTCCATGTCTTTCCATCCCAAAGGTGTTAAGCTAGGCTCTCAAGTAAGGTGGCCATGAGAAGAAAGACATTGTAGAGACTCTATTTTCATAAGTGTGTAGACAAAGGGAAGCTGAGAAAGACCCTACTGAAAAGGAGCAACTGTCAGGTACCAGATTTTTTTTTTTTTTTTCCCAAAAACCAGGAGCTGCCATTCTTTCCCCCTCAGCTCTCATGAGCCTCATGGGAAGAAGAAAAGCAGGTGCCCCATATGCATAGTCCTACATGTCCTTAGCTAACCCTTCATCCTTGTTGAAGGCAGAGTACAGATGAGCAATTCTTTTCCAGGCAGGACCCTGAAAATCCCTTTCTTTGCAGCTTGGTTCCCAGCTTATTATTATACGGTTGCCACTAGCAAACTGACTATGCCATGGGAAGGTGTAGCCTGCTGCCTTCTTTGCACTCCCCAGTGTTCATGAAGGACAAACAGAAGGGGAAACAAGGGAAAACGCATGCATAATCCTTTCCTATCTCTTTTTAAAACCATACATGGCTTCTAATGTTACAGTCTCACTGAATATTTGGAGGCTATGTTCATTGTCTTACTTTTGGAAGGACCTTAGACCTAGTGGATTTATTATATCATTGTTTGTAGAGGAATTTCTGTACTTTGAGCTATCCTCTGGGCCCGAGGCTGTGTAAAATGCTCAGACATTTTGATAGTACATGGATATATATTAATTGTAACTTTCTGCCACATTTGCGGTGTTGATATCACGGGACTGATTTCTCCTGACAGATACTCCTGGGTGGATCTGAAGTAGCTCATGCAAGGACCATGCAGCATATATGACTTGAGTGCAGGCAATTGTATATGGCCTTCTCTGCATTGTCCTACCAATGACCCCTTCTGTAATCAGGCAGAAATCATGCTCCTGAAGAGTGGGAGGTAATGCTGCTTCCATGCTGGTCTGTTCCTGGGCCCCCGCTGTAGACATTGCCAACAGTAACAAATTGCTCTGAGTTATGTGCAGCGGTTTAGTGATGTGGACCAGTTATTTATTAGAGAGGGAGCTGTGACAACAGCAAAGGGCAAAAGAGGGAATTAAAAACAAAATCCAAATCAAATTAAATGAAGCTGCTTTGTCTAGAAAGCTTCATGCAAAACAAATCTCCCATTTCTCACTTCTGGATCACATTGTGTTTATCTAATGGGGGGTCACAGGCAGAGTTTTGAATGCAAACTCCCTACAAATAAAGAAATATCCCTGTGGCTGTAGATAAAGGTGACAGGACTGTACTAAACTGCATATCCAGGGGTGACAAATTAGTTTTATTGCTTCTTTAGTCATAGTTTCCTAGGCATAAACCTGGCTCTGATGTTGGTTGCCTAGCTCAGAGGCACCTTTCAATTTGGAGAAGTGTGATAAAAATAAGGGACCTCCTCCCTTGCACTTGAAATGAGAAGAGGGGTGAGTGAGGACACTGTCTGGGACAAGCCAGGTCAATGGAGGTCACTGGAGCAATGTTGATTGCCAGGAGCAGAAAGCCAGACCCTCTGTTTGTTTTGACTTGGAAAAGAAACTTCTGCGTTTAGTGCCATGGGTCTATAAGGTGGAGGTTTCAAAAATGAGAGAGGAGCTGTTCATGGTGACCCTTTAATTGCTGTAATGACATACAAAAGCAATGCCATTAGACTACTGCTCTGCAAAGATAACTAAGTTTCACCCTCGTTGATTCAATTCAGTTTGCCCAGAATAGGATTCTTTCTTCCTTTCCTCCCTTCTTAAAGGTCAGTGATATGAACGCTTTTACTTGAGGCAGAAGGCTGAAGGGTTGGAGATGCTCTGGAGATGCTCTGGAGAGGTACTTGTTCAGCAGGAAATTGCCAGCTCCTGGGGCGCAAAGGGCTTCACAGGCAGAACAAGACTTGGAAGCAATGTGTCCCAGTCTGGAGCAGAAGAGGTGGGTGGGAAGAGGTGTTGGTGCAGACTCAGTGGCTACATCTACTTGGGTGAAGCACCGGAGAAGTCAAATGAGAGATTGGCTTGATTCAGGTTGAATCAGCTTCTCCCCAACAAATCACAGTACAAAGACCCTGGGCGTCAGTGAAGCTTTCAGTTAACAGCTACGGATGGGCTGAAAGCTGTATCCACAAGGACTTGCTGCTGAGGCTGAGCCAAGCTATATGTTGTGCCGTGGTTATTCACCTGTATAAAGGCAGGGATCTCCCATGGGCACCACTTTCTGCAGGCAAACACTAGCAGACCACTTGTGAAAAATACACATATATATTAAACAAACAAACAAACAAAAACCATGAAGCTTTGAAATACTGGTTTATCTTTTCTTTTCCCCTTTCACTTTTTTTTTTTTTTTCCCCATCCATTATCACATATCACATTTTCCTCTTCGTTCCTTTTGCCTCTCCCTGATGTTTCTGCATTTCCTCAGCTTTGGAGGCACACTGACCAGTTAAAACAAAAATAGATGAATCCTGATCACCAGAAAAGAAAAGTCAGTGGAAGAGAGATTAAAACTTTTCAAAGTGTTCCACACATGCAGGTCTCAAAATGATTTGACAAGAAAATCTGGTAAGGACCTGAAAACTGGAAATACTGTTGAAAGTCCAACTCAGTCCTGAGATGGCATTTCTGTTATTTGGCCACCATGAGCAGGAAAGTATAGGATGCTTCTCATCACCTTGTGAGGATACAATGAAAATTTATGGGAAGCTGCAGTGTTTCCAGTCCTCTGTAATGGACTTTAATGCATTTTTTATAGACATCAGTAACAATGTGTCTAGATCCACCCAAAACTCCAAAGCCAAATCAGCTTTGGGATAGAATGGAGGAATTTACTTTTTCCTCACTTTCACTGCTGGGACAGACAGCCTTCCTCCCTTATGAGGTAATTTAATTTTCACATTATGCTTTATGGGATATCCTTTATTTACCTAATGCTTTCCTGTCGAGTCTTTTCAGACTATGAATCTTGTATATTTTATATACACAAAGGTGACTTTTCCTTCCTTTAATGACCATGGCTTATCAGTGCAGGCAACCGATACTGGACTCATAAATATGTCACTCTCCGGGCTGCGGCAGCCCCTTCTGCTTCGTAAGGCTGCTCCTTGCTGCTCGCTCCTCCCTTCGCTCCCCGCATCTCTGTGGTCCACTCGTCCCCTCGACTCTGTTCAACTTGCCATTGGCCTCTATAAATAAATCGCTGATTTAAGCTATAGGTGAAAATCATTGTGAAAGGAGCACGCAGAGGAATGTAATACAAGGTCGGTGGAGCCAGCGCCTTCCGACTCCAATTAAATATTTCCTGTAAGCCAGTGCCAATTGTGCATCTTGTAAGAACATTTGAAAGCGGGAGCTTGAACTCCAAGGGACCCTCTCGCCTCAAAACCTGTTTCCTGTTTAACAAGATTTAACAAGCAGAACCAAACATGCGCCATCAGCAACAAAAGTCATTGTAAACGGCTCCAATGTGCAAAGGTGCTGTGTTTCCTCTCTGCCCTGAGCGCCCACCAGCCCCGCCAGCCCAGCACGGGGTGGCTGCAGTGCAATGGGACAGCACAGGTAAGTGTAGACTGAGTTGCTTTGCTGAGTGAGGTGTAAGAAAAGAGCAAAAAGAGCCTTCTCCAAAGGGGTCAGAGCTTGTGAGGTGAAAGCTTCAAAGCTTTGCCCCCCTCTCTGAGCTTTTATGTATAGAGGGTGACTTCTGACTGTCTGTGATAACGTTTGCTATGTGATGTCTACCTCTTCAGCCTTGGTGCTTATGAGATGCCACGTGGACAGGCTGTATCTGGGCTGAGCTCTCTGCCCAGGCAGAAGAAAAAGACCAAAGCAGAAATCAGCCACCACCTGCCTTTTATGTGCAATTAGTCTGGTCGTGATGGCCCAAATATTTAGGAAGTCCATGTGATACCCGTTTCTGGCTGTAGTTGCAAGGGTAACACTGAAACTGTGTTTGCTGTGGCCAAGGACTGGGCACACAGGGATGCTTCTTAGAGGGCTGCACAGTGGTAAGAAACATCCACCCACATACATACATTCATACGTAAAATAAATATGTGTAAACAAATGTGTATGCATTTGCATCTATATATATATAACAGGTACAAATTCCAATGTATTATGATCACTGTACCTCTCCCCCTAAGCCAAAATATTTAGCACTTGGCATAAATCCTCCAAGTGCTCCTGAGATAACCTATATCTGGGGCAACAATCCTATCCATTTGCTGCGAACAGTAGTGGCATTCATACACCAAAACCATACAAATCTGACTGAAGTTTCCATGTGCACAGCCTATGTCTTCTGGAATTAGCTGCTATTCCCACCTGTGACACCCTAATGCCAGCCAACATCCAGGCAAAAGCCTATGAGCAAAGCAGGGATGAGTGTGAAAAAGAACAAGATAAATGCTGTGAAATGGAGTTTAATACAATGAAGGCAGCTCCATCCTCCATAACTGCTCACACACTGCTCAATAACTTTCAGCTGTGGATGTTAACAAGAGGATGCTGTGAGCTTGAGGTACGAGACACGTTAAAGCTGACTGTTCATTGTTAGGGTGGAGTAGAAGCTGAGAAATGGGATGCAGACTCTTCAGCTACATGTTAAATAGGTTGCTTTTTATTTGACATCCCTCATTTATGGATATAGCTCGAGTAGGGCCATCACTAACACAGATGAATAAAAGTAATGTATCCAAACCGAGGGCAGGAAGCTCCCTCACCTCTCCCTCCGTATACACACAGTGAGGTGTTGTCTGAGAACCAGGCTGGGAGAGGAGCTTGGGGCTTCTGAACTTGCATGAAACCACCTGGGCAGACATCAGAGAGGGACAATACTTCTCCAGGCTGCAGTATTAGGGTGTGCTTTTAATTGCTCATAATTGTTCATAACTGTTATTACTGACAGCTGAAACATTAGCACCATGCCTGGGAGTGGGAGAGAAGGTGTGATGGGAGCATCCAAGGCTGCTGTCCTTCCCTGGAAAGCAGGGAATTGAGCAACACAGCTTGAGCTGGGGCTGGTGCCAGCCAGTGGTTTAGTCTGGGGTAGAGCTGGGGTATGGCTGGAAATGGAAGGGCTCCCGGTTTCCGTAATCTAGGTCATGGAAACTAATAATCTAGATAGCATTCATTGCTTGTTATTACTTTGGTGCCCATGTGCTGATGTGGCCAGTTTTATCATCCTAAAGTGACTCCAAAATCATGTGTAGAAAAGGGAAGAAGGATGTATTGGTTTTCCCTTGTGCAGAAGGGAAACTGAGGCACGCCGAGACCCTGTGTTTTGACTCGGATTTCTACAAAGTGTCTGGAGCACAGCTGGGTGTTAAAATCAGAAACTGTCTCGTTTCTGTGCTTGGGAGGAGGAAGGGATGGGCAAACTTTTCCAGACAGGTGGTGGGGTGGATTAGCACTAAAGGGGATGCAGACCTCAGTCACTCAGCTGCCAGCAGAAAGGAGGGGGAGTGCAGCGAGGCAGCTGGTGGAGAAACAGGTGCGAAGAAGGTTTCCCGATAGCTCTGCTGTCATCCTGCTTTGAACCCTCGGCTCCTCCGTAAATCTTGCCTTTTGGAAATCTCTCTTCAAAGTTTCGTTTCCTCACGTTCCTAAAATAGTTCTTGATAAGCAACATGTCCTGCTGGTAAAGCCCTTTTGGTTACTTTCCTAGTAATCTATTTTCATGTTTTCTCACTGTGCTTCAGCTGCTTGCATTCCCATTCGGAAAAAAATATTGATGAAAAAAAAAAATAAATCCAGCCAAGGCTTAACACAACAAAAAGGGAAAATATTTAGGTTTAGTAGCGCAGCAGGACCTTGTCTGTCAACTGAAATTCCAAGAAATGTCATAGATGTGTGTTGGTGAACCTGTACCTAACCTCTCACTGGAGACACATGGGAGCTGTTCTGGAACAGGGCCTCCTGGGCAGTCCCGGGTGGTTGGGGAAGCAAACTGGCAGAGTATATGGAGACTAACACCACCAAATTGCCTTGAAACCCAGTCCACGTCCCAGTTGTCCCCACCATGTAGGAGAAAAGTGGGGAATCACTGCTATCCCCAGTTAATGAACTTCTGCCAGGACTCCTCCCTCAGCTTTCTGGTGCCTGCGGTGTTGTGTTGTCCCACAGCTCCTGTCTAGAAAAGATTTTGGCATGTAGGCACGTAAGTTTGCCTGGGAGAAAGTTGGCCATCCCTCTTTGTAGGGCAAGAGTTCTCACAGAGACTCGTAACACCATGGGAGTCCAGGACTGCTGCAGGAACGGGGGTGCTGGAGGGAAAAACAAGTGTGCAGGTGAGGGGCACTTGGCTGTTTGTGGTCTCTTCAGGTGAGCTCTCTGCCATTTCTTGTGACAAGTGCAGAGTCTCTATATAAAAAGCCACAGCAAGAGGTAGAGATCTTATAGAGACGGCACCCAGAAAAGGATGAAAGGCTTTTCTGGAGTGGTTTGGATGCATGGTGTTAGAAGAGTGGGACATCTGGTGAGAGTACCCAGAGAAAAGGGCTCCATCTTATTGCAAAGCTCAGGCATCAGCTTTGCCAGTTCTGAGGACCAGGAAACAAGATATCAGGACTGTTGGCTTCTCTTACGAACAACTTTCTGCTGATTTTGGGTGTCTAGCCACAGATGAAATAATTAGTGCCAGTTCTGAGGCTGTCATTAGAGGCTGTTTCCGTATGATCTGCCAGGGCTGTTCTTTGCTGTAAGAAATGCAGGATGAACATCGTGCTAAAAGTGACTTGCTCGTGACAACCCTGCTTTTAATTCCTCAGAAGTGTGAGGTAAAACCATAAGCTAAACATGGACAAGGTCTGCCTGTAGCCTTCAGAACAATTTATCCAGCCTGTTCCCTGGCCCTGGTAACGTTTTCTTCTGGGAACCCCTTGGCAGCCTGGCTGAGCTATGCTGGTATTGCAAACAATCACCTCTTCTTTCAGCGGACCTCTTTCCTCATCGTGCCAAGCCACACATCCATCTGGGGCCAGAGAAAAGACCTTTTCCCTTGGGAACATAGTGGTTGGGAAGACCCCTCAAAGGGCCAAACCCTATCAATGCTCGTTCCCTAACCCCCAGGCATGGCAGGCTGCACCATTTTCCTAAGGCAGCAGGCAAGGGACACGTGTGTGCACACAAGCAGCAGGTAGGGAGCTGTTTGGTGCCTCCAGGAAGGCCAGGACAGACTGTGCCTGTCTGTGTGGGTCCGGTGATTTGATGGGGAAGAGGAGGGAGTCAGCCCCTAGCCCTCAGCTCCTGCTGCAGGAAGATGGAGGGCTCTTCTGCACGGAGAGGTGGAATGAAGCTCTCCAGCTTTGACAATATTCCTTAACAGATAGGTCACCACGGTGTAGCTACCCCATGAGCAAACAGCATGTTTCTGTTTGGTTTTCATGTATTTCTTCCCACTCAAGTCTGACACAAACAAAAAACACTGCCCCCAGCTTAGCCCAAAGGTGACCTTGTGGCAACACCGTCTCAGAAGTACCCAAACTGCACACACCCAAAACACAGACACACATTTTTCTAGACTCAAGAAGTCTTTTGTGTGGGTTTGCAGTGACTTACAGGCATTTGGGAGCGAATCAAACTGGAACCAAGACAGTAATTCCTCTAGTGCACATCAGATCTCAGCAAAATAGCCCTATACTGTGCTTCAGCCTCTCTGCTCAACCACCCTGGAGGCAAAAGCCTAGTTTTTCTGGGATCAGAGATGTCCACCATGCTACACGGTACCCTATAAAATCACCTTTATTTGTCCTGACTCTGAACTGCAGATCTGATGGCAGTCTCGTTAGGGTCAGTGGTAGTTTCTCATTGTTTCTCACAGCTTCTCATTGACTGCCGTGGCAGCACAAGAAGGCTCCATCCAGAAAGACCCTAAGAGTGACTTTTAAGTCATCTTAGAATTTAAACATTTAAATATCAAGCATTTCAATGCCAGTGTTGGTGTTGCTTTCCCATGCTACTAAAGACGTTGTTTTTTTTTTCATGCTGTGAGGAGTTTCTCAGTGGTGCCTGAATCCTGAGGAGAAAGTTTGTTCCCACTCATCTTAACCCTAATAATTGTAGCAATCTGATTTTAAAACAGGGAATCAGGAAAGATTGCGTAAATGATTCACTTTTTGTCTATGTTGCACATGTTAAACATGCAGAAGGAAGAAAATTTAGAGTCATCAAAGCACAATTTCCAAACAGACTTGCATCATTAAAAAGCCATTTAGCTTCGTAGTTCAAGGTTAAGTTTGTTCCCAGAAGATGAGGTAATTTAGTAAAATAATAATGCTCCCATAAAACAAACCCCATAATAGCATTCAGCCTTAGCGGCTGCAAAGGAAGGAAACTGTAACCTCTGTCAAAGCACAGGGATGAGATTAGCATTAATAAAGCATTCCTCACGAAGCAGAGTGATAGTATATGGGGGAAGGCACATCCAAATAGCTCTCATTTCCACAACGTTTCCTCTCAGATATGGGCTTTTTAATTAGCCATCGGAAAGAAAACTGAAAGTGCACTTTCTCCTTCTCAGCTTCTCCCTGGCTATTAATCTCGGTGCTGAAAACGGTGCCACCAGTCCATCATATTGTTATGAGCTAGTGGAGACGTAAAAGAACTGCATTCATATTCCTTATCACAGCCCAGAGGTATTTCCTTTGTGTAGCTAGGAGTATTTTGATTAGTTTTGGCTGTGTCTGCAGGGAAGACACAGTTTATATTTTCCACAGCTAGCATCATTTCTAGAAATAAAGCATCAATCCAGCACTCGCCGCTATTTATTGGTGGGGTTTAATTGCTGAAGGGGTTTCATTGTTGAGCCACAGTTGTTCCTTTTTTAACTCCTCTTGGTTTCATGACTAAGATTTGAGGCAAAACATTGATAGTGAATTGTTCCTGGAGCCAGGCAGTGATTTTCAATGAATCATTTATTTGAGCAGTGTAACATTTCCCCCCGGAGACTCCACTGTCCACCAGTAGACGTGGATAATCACTCATCTGCAGAACCACAGAGGTACTCTCTTGGGAGCGATTTCAGAGGGCTACCTAGCCCCTTTTTTCCCCATGTCTGGCCTTTCCCTAAGGTTTTTGCTTAACCTGCTCTAAAAAGGATGTGTGATGAGGATTCTGCAGTCTCTGGCCATCCTTTAACATTGCCTGTACCCTTATTGACGGGTGACCCATCACTTCCATCTGACACAGAAATAGAGAAAAAAATATTCCTATATTCCTTTTCTCTTTGCAGCAGCCAGCTTTACACTTCTGAAACCCACTACCTAAAAACATTTTTCTTCCTTTTTCTGGTGTTGGATGGGCAGCCCCCAAATGCTCAACTGCACTGCGGACCGTGCAGCAGGAGGGATCTGAGCCCCCATGGGAGCCTGGAGGTGGTGGCACTTCGTGGTGGCTTTCCAGTAAGAACAGCTCCCAGACAAATCTGGTGGCAGTAGGTCAGCGTTGCACAGCCCTGAAAAAGCCTGAAAAAGCCTGTGGCTTTTTACCACATGGAGGGGAAAGGAAAGAGGAAATGTTCTCCTTCCCCTCTGCAGAAAGGGCATGTGGCGACAGCCCCTAGGTAAGAGCCCTGAGAGCAACCAAAGCCTGAGAGAAGGCTTGCAACAAACTTTGCTTCTCGCTTGTTGCTAAAGCCTTGCCACAAAGAAAGAAAAAAAAAATAAAAAGAAAAAAATAAAAGAAAATCTGGCTCTTCATAGATGTACAGGCTTTGCTTGAGGGGACTGATGGGAAACATTACCCACTTCGGGGTATTACAGGCTTAACACACACTTACACTTTCCTTTTTGAGCTTGCTAATTTTACGTGACTAAATTAGCTGAGGAAACCAGATTTAAAAAATTAAATGCTGGCAGAGTTCCTGCTGGCTTAAGGAAAAGTGGGGCTGTGTTCTGCTTTGTTTTATCTTTTGTTTCAGTCAGAAACCCGAAGCAAGCAGAAGCCTTAGGAGTGCTAATTGGGGATCGACACAAGCCTCTAAATAATGTTATGACAACCTGTATTGTTCTGTAGGTGGAAAATGGAAAAAGAAAAAAAAAAAAAAAAAAGAAGAAAAAAGAAAACAATGGCAAATGGGCCACTGATTCATGGATTCCTGTCACCTCAGAAGTTTCCTACATTAGCAGCCTATGAATATAGCTCCAGATGAAGGACCAGGGTACAATTCCTTGTGAACTTATTTGCTGGAGCTGTTACTAATCCTCCAAGTGCTTTTACGCCCTGCCTATGCTTTGCCTACTGGAGCAGCACAGCCTTACAGACAGCAGCCCCCAGAAAAGCTCCGCTCTCCTGGATGAGCCCTTGCTACATCCCCCATCAGCAGCAGCCGGGCAGGAGCGTCAGGGACACGAGGTGCTGCACCTCAAGGCTGTGAAGACACTGTGTTCCCGAGCCACCCACTGCTTTTCTTTGTTACCCTGTATCCCTTATGGGGCATGTGAGAGCCTTGCTCCTGGTGTGGAGGCATCAAAATAAAGTAAGCTAACCCCGTGTCTGCCTGGAGCAGATTCCTTCTGCCCTCCTAGCATATGCCTCGGAAGAGTCCTTGTCTACTGCCAAAATCTCCCTATGCCCTACAACGTAGGGAGCAATTAAAAAGGCATCTTAAAAATGTAGCAACATTGCACAGTCAGCAGGTTTTTAGATCAAAACAATGTCTTCAGTGAGAGAAAGTAGCTTCCCGCTCTGGAACAATTCCTGGTCCCCTGGTCCCTACAATGCCATCACAAAACATCATTATCTTGGGTCTTCCTATCTCCAGCGTGTCACTGGGATGGCGTGAATGAAGCCGCTATTTGCAGCATGCAGCTCACGCCAAGCTGGTATCAATGAAGGCACTTAATTGCTCTTCTTCGCAATATGATGCAATTGGCTCTTCTCTAGTAGCTCTTGTCAGTGCTGAGATCTCATGACTCAGTGTCATGAGGGAGGCTTCTCCTTCCTGTGAGCAGCAATCAGCTCCCTAGCAAATCTCCCTGGGCTCCTGCATATGTGAGGACACCTCCTTTCTTTGTTGCTGGCTTCAGGAATGCAGCAATCAGACGCGCATCAAAAATAATTGTATTCAGACGAAGATAGTGAGGTAAGGTCCTTTGCTCCTCTAAGAAATGCTGCAGGATGTAGGTAACGGTGGCTATACTTCCTTATACCGTATATTAATAACGAAATGTGTATTGAACAGTGGTTTGGGAAGTATTGCCAGGGCTTGCTTTGGAGGCTGGAGACTCTACAGCCAATGCTGTGCTCTTAGCAGATGCTAAAATTGTGCCAGATAGTGCTAGTGCCCAGAGAGGTGGCTGGGCACTGCCTGTTGCATCAACCATCAATTTAACCCTTCCTGGAGAACACCCCTGGTTAGAAAGCTGATTGTGGTGCAGCTGTTCAAAAGAGCTCAGTTCCCTCCGTCCCTTTCAATTCGTGTAAAGCTGGTGCTTTAAGCTTCGCAAGTGTAAAAAGTGCATTCCTCAATGACAGCTAGTATGAACAAACTCTCCCCAAACTGTGAAAACTGACCTCTTTATGAGATTCTCCTTCCCGTAATGCACTGCTAAAACTCAGGAATCCCCTTCCAATCCTAGTGAAGGTATTTAGATTTGAAGGTATTTAAGATGTTGGGGATGGGAGGAGAAAAAAAAAAAAAAAAAAAAAAAAAAGGAAAAGAAAAAGGAGGGACCACTTTATATGGCTATCTTTTATTTTTATGTTTATTTTTATTTGTATTTTTTGTAGGCTTCTCCGAGTGCTGCTGACTGTTGTCTGGGACAGAATGGCATGTCAGTTTTGTCAGCAACCAGAGCTTCTGCTGCACACCTACAAAAAAAAAAAAATAAATAAGGAGCTGTTTTTTAGGGGGTTGACCCAATTCGTAAGCCCATAAACCACCCTTACAAGATTAGCGTGGTGCCAGCAGCGGTGGAATGGAGCTGGGTGAGGTGCTGCAGGGCATAGATGAAACGTTCCCTGGCTCATGGTGAAAACAGCAGCACCCTTAGGAACATTCCCCTTCCCACCTACCACCACCACCTTCTCTCTCTCAGAAACACAAACAAGCCAACCTGATTTGCATTTTCATAGCTGGGAGTGATTGCCAGATTAATGAGTGTTGCTATTTATATCTAAATAGTCACAGCCCTAAACAACTGTTTGTAGAGCATCATTATGGATGGCTCCATGCTATGATTTGGAGGGATGCAGGCAGACCTTGTCGTCGGAAGAAGGAATACATCCAAACTACAGAAGTGCTTTAATGTACTTTAGACAAACTGAGGGAAGCTGGAAGAGATGTGTGAGCAGTGAGTGAAGCAGTGTGTGCAGAGCTGGCTGGTTTACCAGGTTACACCAGTCTTAATCTTGTTCATAATAATTCCTTCTTGCTATTCTTTGGCTATCTTAAGTACTACAGCCCTGTGAGGGACCTGGGCAGCACACTGTGCCACCTAAACCCATGGGTACCAGCATCATCCCCCTTAGCCCAGAGCTTGTGAGGCAGTCCTTGCAAGAAATCTCCCCCCGTACTGTTTTGGCTGAGTTTCTGCTAAGTGAATCTCTTGGCTCAGTGCAGAGCTTGCAAGGCCACTTAAATCTCTCTGACCCTTTAATGAAGTTTTTAAAAGGGCTTCATAAATCTTCATCACTAAGAATTGCTTAAAGCCCTGCAGGGTTTCTGTAGTGGCATTAACCACTAAAACAAGTAGACAGGCTTGGGTATATTTATTGCATTCATCTTCATTATTCCGTGGGTTTTCCTTCTTTCTACTCTTTTACATAAGCTACAGCCAGGAAAGGGAGCGCAGGAGGGGGATCTCTGACTCAGTATTGCTCATCCAGCTGCTTGTAACCATCCACTACGACTATGTGAGATCAGTCCTTTTCTTGAGTATGATTTCTGTGCAGGCAGCAATTGTACGTCCATCATTTAGATGTCCTTATTCATTTGTATTTTGGGTAGACCTGTGTGGAGCCAAGAGTTGGACTCAATGATCCTCGCGGGTCCCTTTCAATTTGGGATATTCTGTGGTTCTATGATTTGTAGAGTGCAGTAGAGTGCCATGGAAGAGCTCCATTGTAGTCACCATGACATTATTTTATTTTTAATTTATTTGCATTACAGTAATGCATACTAATCTCAGGGAGGACTGGAAAAGTGCATGTGGACTAGGAGAGAATGAACACGCTTGTGCGGGCAAACAAGGTCTTATTGAAAAAATTGATACTTCTTAAATTTGGTGAAAGCACAGGTCACAAGTAACAAAATCTTCAGAGTCCCTGGTTTACGTTGAGACTGGAAGGAAAAATAACAGGTGATTAACATGGTAGGGGCTCAGAGAGCAGATTGTGATGTGAAGGCCAGTTAACTGAGACACCGAAGGAAAGTTTCAACCCTTGTGAATTGCATCTTCTTCCACTGACTTCAGCGGTTTCTGGATGAGGTCACGCTGTGATGCAGTCGCATGTGAACAAGTTGGATGATTGCTTTTCATCTAGGGAACTGCAGAATAGGTTATACTATGCTGTCTTCTCTAGAATGCATTGGAAGGGGCTAGGAACACACTTTTACCCTAATGCGCAGGAGATTAGATATTATCTGACTTCCTGTGTGTTAAAGGCTATGCAAGTTTGCCCAAGTGCTCACAAAACAGTATGCAAAAATTTGAATTAGGTTATAGCTTTTGAATCCCCAAGAGACAGACATCACAGGCAGAGGACTGAAGAAATCAAAGGGCCACCATCACCTGAGGTCCACGGAGTGGCAGGAAGCTGGAGAGATAAGAAAGAAGGCCTGGGAGATTTCAGCAAGTGACTCATGGCCTTTACTTTGAGAGAAAAGATGGAAGAACCCTAAATCCTGGCCAGAATGACTTGGGAGATGTTCTTACTCAGTTCTGAATCACTTATGCAACTTCATCCTTAGCATGTAAGCAAAATAAATAAGACTGTGATCAGAAACCCACAAGGAATCACAGCTGGGGAGTGTAGGTGGCTGTTAACCTATGGACAAGACAATGTCTCCAGCTTCATGACTCTTTTTAAACCCATCCATTTAGGCCTTCCACTGACTGAATGTTAGGTATCTAAATAAATGTCTTTAAGGATATAGGCCTCATGATTTGGCTGAGGCTTTGCTTATGCTGTATTTTCCCACGATAAAACTCACATGACTGCAAATCTCTAGTGTAAATGAACTGCATTGGGATAGAAAAGCAGCACTGCTGCAGCCGTTCACTACAAGGGATTTGCAGCAGAGATGCTTGGTGGCTATGAAAACAGTCAGGAAAAGCAATGTTTAAGTTCATACAATGAACTATCACACCTTAGCCCTATGATCCACTGCCTTTGGCAACTGAACTGCTGCAACCAGCCCCTGTCCCAGATGCTTGTTCCCACCTCTGGCCTGCCATTGTCACCTCCTCAGTTGTGCCAAAACAACTCCTTGCAGGACAGTGCTTAAATCAGAGTACTGAGGTGATGGAAGTTTAAAATAAACCTTTTGCAGGAGGAGGAGAGAGGGAGATGTTTTTAACTGTAACCACTTCAGGGTCTTTCTGCCAGCCTGGTGCCACATGGAATTCTATTAACACAAGTGGAGAAGGCCATGGATTGCTGGGCTCCAGGCAAAGGAGTCCCTCCAGGCAGTGGGAGGGCATTGCTTAATCCAGCATTACACCAAAACCAATGCACTGTAGAAGGACACCCTCCAACACACAGAATTATGCCTTCCATACCTGGGTCAAAGTCAGACCCAAGGCTCCCAGGCTCTCCGTTTGCTATTCCAGCTCCTAGACCCTCATGGCCTTAATTTTAGAATGTATTGAGTGCAAGCCAGCATTATTATTAATAGAAACAAAGAGACACTGAGGTTTTCCCTGTTTTATAAATGAATATTCATTATAATCATTAGCCTCCTGCAAAACTTGGTAGTATAGCTAGATGTCACCCACTAAAATCTACTCAAATACAAAATGCTCGGTAAACAGAATAAGAAACATTAAGAAAAGATGGGAAAAAAAAGCTTTATTCAATGAAGTTTTTTTACATGATCAACAAAGAAAATATTTGTACATTCCTTAAATAGCATAAAAAGTTCAAGGAAAAACATCTGAAAAGAGTTCAAAAGGTTGCAGTGCAGATATGACTTGGCAATTTGAGGAATAATTCAGCAACTTGCTTTTGTTTTGGTCTCGGTCATTTCTGAGCTTTGATGAGCTTTGCTGTGTGAGAGTGAGTTATATGTGCATAGCCTTGGTTATATGCTACAGTTCAGACACCTTAGCGATTTGCTTCTGTTTGAACAAGAAATACATCTGCTTGCATACAAATGTTACTGCTGGATTGCACCAGCAGAAACACCAGTGAAGCATGTAAAATCCAGACAGTTTTCAAACTGCTGTCAAGTTCTGAAATCAGTAATTAATTACTTAAATATTTTTGGTGTTGAAATGTTGGTGGAAGTTTCCTAAAAGACCCCCTGTGATATTGACTGAGTTTCAAAGCACTTTTCAGCAAAATGGGCCGGCAGTTTAATTTCCAGTGCACTGAAAAATTAAGTAGTATCCTGAGTCACAAATCAAGGAATACTCCCTCAGGTCTCCTGATCTATGTGCTGGATCACACCAGTTCCTGGATGCTTGGGTGTACAGTCAGGATTTAAATTTAAATTACTAGGCTCTCAGTATGTTTAGTACGTCCTTCAATTCTCTTCTACTAAATAGAGCCAAGGGCATAGTGAGTCAGTTTCGTAATTAGATGATATAATTGTCTCATGAACTCTGTACAAATTACCTCTTCTCTGTATTGTTTTTGCAGTGTATTGTTTTTCTTGAATAATATGGCACATTTCCAGTTTATATTGCAGTCAATAAATTACCCTGGTTTATAGCCTGATGGCCCAAAAAATGAATAACTGACATCAACAAAAATAATTAAGTCATTATCCTTTTTAATACTGTCAGTACTGCTCATTTAGACCACTACATTTATTTTAATTATAAACACATTTCCCTAAAAGTATCATTTTGCCTATTTTTTTTTACTTTTTATTTTTTTTTACCAAGAGGTGACCACAGATGAGCCACTTTGCTCAACTTTTAACAAATTCAGTGATTCTAAGCTTGACGCTAGGGTGTAGCGCTGTAAAGGAAACTGCATTTTAGTACATATTAATTAACTAGGTCAGCTTGTGCAGGCCTTTCTCCAGCAAAACTCCCACTGGAGCTTGGTCCTTAATCATTAGGCTTTACTTACTTCTGGAGCCTTACACAGCAGGATTCTGCTTTCCAAATAGAGGGCCGATAAAATAATTCAGTCCATTAAGCGGTGCAGTTTTGACAGACACTGGGAACCACTGTAAGGCCGAATAGTATAACAGTTATGTATTGCTAGTCTTTTTAGTGAGGTGTAATTCTAGATTTGCTGGATTCTGCTTTTATAGGAAGAGCTGGGTGGGTTTGAAGCAGCCCATAAGCCAGCCCCTGAAAGCCCCTGGGGTGTTTTCCCCAAGCTCCAGTCAGCAACAGAGCCCGGAGTGAGATGGTGCCTTTTAACCTCCCTCCCCACCCGCGTGGCATTTCTCTCCCTTAACCATAACAAAGCAGGGAACATACTCTGCTTTTGCTGTGATAACACTGTCTCTATCCAAAATGCCCAGCCAACGTGAAGGGTTCAGCCTAGCTGCTCTCAGTTAGCGCTCGGCTCAGCTCTCCGAGGGCCGGGCCTCATTTCGTCCAAGGGAGTCACCCTGATACCTTCAGCGGGCCTCCTTTTCCAGCTCAGCTTTGACTGTTTTGCTTTCTGCTTCTCCCTGCAGCTTCACCCTAGTCAGCTCTGTGTTCCCCAGGTTCAAGAGAGTAGCTTTGGGTATCATATATTATTTTGTAGCGAGTATTTTCAGCTTTCTAGTAGTTACAACCCACAGCCATTAGTTTCTGCTCCCTACGCTTATGAGAGGAAACACTCGTGGAAGATGTGTCACCCTTTGGACCTCACAGGCACACGTAGTTCCAAGCAGGCACAAGCAAAATATGTTTTTCTATTTCTTGCAAGCAGAAATGAAGTTAATTTGTTTGGAAAAGTCCCGCTAAAGGAAATGTCATTCAACAACTCTGTTGAAGCTATCAGAAGCAAAACTGAGCCGATATGAAAACTTAGCACGGGCAACAGGCAGGGTTTCTGAGGTCAGTAATAATTATTCTTGCAGGGAGTAAGAAGAGTACAGCTAAAAGTCTGGGTTTAGGCTGAATTACATCCCCCTGAATTTCTCTGAGTGAAACATCTTGGAGGGTATTCATGTTGGTCCCTACTTTTTCCAGGAAATGAGTTTTTAGCTTTAAGCCCGAAGCACAGATGGGGTAGTTTAAGGCAGTTCAGGGGCGGTTGCTTTCTCCACACCCTGGTCACTGGGCAGAAAATGAGAGGATTTGCTGTGGTTTCTGGTCAGGTGCTGAGATCTTGGCTTCTGATCCAGGCTGTGAGAGGCCAGATGTGACAGACATTTTCTGCCACCCCAGGTGTGACCCCTTCAGCCAAACTGAAAGGGAGAGGAAAATTCGAAGCACTTGCTCCATCCTCTCAGAATGAACCCATTTGTTTCACAGTTGGTCCTTTACCAGGTTAAATAATTCAGAAACAGAGAGAAAAACTTTGTTTTGGGTAAAAGGAAATATTTTAACTGATACGAGGGGAAGAGTTCTGGCTTTGCTTAGAAGCTGAAACGCGTTGGTTTATGTAACATTACCTACAGCTGTGGTCATTACGGGCCGGTTGGTACCGCCTGGCTGTCATGGTAGGGGTGTTTGGGGGAATGCTGACAGCTTCCCTCAGCTTTCCCCTTCCTGCTGTGCAAGCCATCAAAAATCTGTGCCCCAAAATCACACTATGTGCTCTGCCTTACCTAAGATGTAAGAATTGAATATCAGCATGAACATTTGCTGCCACCTCACTTCCTTGTGCCTGTCTTCAGCCTCCTGCTGCGTGCTGCATGTACTTCATGTCACAGAAGAAAACTCCAGCCCATGGGAGCTGCCTGGATGTGGCACGGGAAGGATGAAGGACTTGGAGTTCAGCCCACATGCTCAGCCCGAGGACACGGTGTGAGTGGAGACCCAATAGCAGCTGCAACCTCAAGTCCTCTGCTAGGGAGAAGCCAATGAGCCAGCTGAGCACTGCTGAGCTTTCATCAGCAAGCACACCTGGGGCTCTGTTGGGTTTAGCTGTGATACCACCAGATGCTATTGCTGCAAATGCTCTTTTCACCTTGCTGCCCAGCAGCAAGAACAATGCAAGTTTATAGGGCTGTGCTAGCCATGGGGCTGGGAGGTACCCTCTCTGCCATCCCTAAAGGGGTGCTGTTAACCTGCCAGAGCTCAACATAAAACAAGGAACATCTACCTTGCCCTTAGAGCTGCTAAGCTCGTTATAGGATCTACGGGAGTTGCTGAACTAGAGCTGCCTGTTTGTTTGGGATCAATGCCTTCCCAGCTGTGGCAGCAGAAAGCTCTGCGTTAGGCGTCCACGTATGGATCTGGGCTTTGGGACAGGATCTGCTTAAAGCCAGCTGGGCTAAGCTGCAGTCATGACCTGACGGGCCGCGTGGCACTTCATATTGCTAATGTCCCAACAGAGCAATCTGTGAGGTTCATTGCTTCACCAGGTATTTCCACAGAGCTCTCATTCTCGGGACTCGTTCTTATTCTCCAGTCATCATGAGTGAGGACAAATTCCATCTGAATGAGTAGCCTAAAATCATATTAAGGATCTGGATAAATTAGCAAAATCACAGATGCAGGACTTCTTTGCAAACACTGATTCACATGCACTCAAATCAGTGTTTGATTTCGCTGTCAGAAAGACTAACCTACAGAATGTCCTAACAATGAAAATGCACTGCTGCAAAGCTGAAGCAAGGCATGCAGTATGTGTAAATCTATCCTAAAACATTTTCTTCTCCTTATTCCACAGCTAGCTATTACAGTTGTGTATGGCTGAACTTATATTTGATTGTCATCACTAAACGCTAAAAGCGTGATCCAGATGTGATCCTGGTTGCAAATGGATGTTAGCCTTAAATCCCCGAGGGTATCTTGTTATACAGTTGCTTGGTATTATGTTCAGAGTTTATTGAAAACGTCTAGGTCTTTTTATTTTATTTTATTTTATTTTTTTTTTCTCGGAAATGCTGGTCACTGTATAGCCTTGCCATCACATTGATTTACTCGGAGGAGTGGTTACTCAAGAAAAGGCTTGCTAACTCTGTCCATATTATGAATACTGAAGAGAAAAAAATAAGAAAGAAAAAAGCACATTTGGATCACTCCCACATACTTTGCCAATTCTGTGTTAAAGCTTTAATTCCTTACACATGTATTATGTCCAGCAGTGACAATAAATGTAAGAAATGATTACAGAGAGTAAAAACCACCCTTATGTGTAACCGACCGCAGCACTTCTTGCTCGTAGCCATCTGATCGGGACGTAAAATGGAGTGGTTTGGTGCCTTGAAATTCATTCGGCTGTGACCTTTTAGAAGACACCAATAACAGCAGCGGGACGATGCATTGCAGCCACCCCGTTACAACCATCTGTGGGGACAACCGGTTCCCTAATTGCGCTTTTCATTATTGAAAAATACGGGTGTCCATTAACAATTAGTTGCAAATGCAATGCGACCGGCAATAACGGCGGTACAAAGCAGCATTTTCCTAAAAGAATCGAAAAGGGTGAATTATTTGCACAGCCTCTTCGCTCCTGGAGGCTTAAGGGAAAGGGGATGAACACCTCGGGCGTTACGTGTACGGAGTGGAAATCGCGGCACATTCACGTATTTATTTATATTTAGCATCCCCACCCTGCCTGCAGGGCGCCTGCCTCCCGGGGCAGGAGGCACCGGCCTCCCTTTTAGGGCGACGAGGAGCGAGGCTATTTGTTAATGGGCTGCCTAATTACCCCGAGCCGCTAACTGCAGCCTGCCGCCCTCTGATGTGGTGCCTTGAATTTGTTGGCGTCGGGCTTGTTGGTGCTGCTGTTGTTGGTTTTTTTTTTTTTTTTTTTTTCTTTTTCTTTTTCTTTTTTTTTTTTTTTTTTTTTCAGTAGGATTTTAATTTACAGAACTGGTCGGACCCGCTCTGGGAGATATTCTAACGTTTTCTAATGAACCGTCAGCCCGAGCAGGAGCAAACCCCCAAATTTTGACATTATCCGCGGAAGAACCATCTGAGAATTGTAGTTTTGGAGTAAGGAAGAATTTTGCTCAAGTCAGATCGCAATTTTCGTTGGTTTGTTGTTATCTGGTTTGTGGCTGGTTCTTTTCCTTTTACATCTTTTTCATTTTTTCCTCTTTATCTTTTTCTTTTTTACCTTTTTCTTTTACATCTTTTTAAATTTTCTTCCTTTTTATCTTTCTATTTTATTATTATTATTTTTTTTTACCTTTTTCCTTTTCCTTTACATCTTTTTCCTTTACATCTTTTTTCATATTTTTTTTTTCCTTTTTATCTTTTTCTTTTTTACCTTTTTCTTTTAAATTAGCCTTGGTCTCAGACTCTTCGGTAAAGCGGCTAAATCATCATCAAAATTGTTTCCCAACGGGAGCCGAGCGCTTCCGACAAGTGCCAACAGCAGCGGTGCTGTTTGCTCCGGTTTTTCAGAGCAAAAGCCCGCAAAACGTGTCGCCAGGATGGATGGATGGACAGACGGATGGATGGATGGATGGATTTGGTCCCACGGCAAACATCGCGCTGGGAGCTTTTGCCCGATCTTGCTGCTTTGTGGCATTTCTTAGCAAAGACCAAAAATTAAAAAAAAAAATAATAATAATAAAAGGAGCGCAGCGATGCGCGGCGGGCTCGTTTGGAAGCACAAAACGATATTTTCTTAGCGGAGTGGGATAATGCCCTGGAAATATGTCTAATTTTTATTTGAAATTTGTCTGATTTTTATTTTTTTAAGTAAAAAAAAAAAAAAAGTATCTGTACCCTCTGCTGTGGGGATATAGGGGAGGCAGGATGGGACTGGATGGAGGCTGACACCGCCGTGATAGCGGAGGGGGAGGACGAGGAGCTCTCCTAGAGGATGGGGAGGCAAGGGATGGATGAAGCCCGGTCCCAGCCCTTCGGAGCTAGGAAGAGAGGCAACTACGCGACCGCTACGGGAAGCAGCGAAGGGCTGAGGGTGGGTTTTTGGGAACTGCTCTTTTCCCGGAGCCCTCCCAGCACCTGGGGGGGGATCGCCCTAACCCTGCCCGCCCCGCCGGTACCGGGGCTGCCTGGCGCGGCCGTCGGAGCCTCTCCTCCGCGCCTTGCGCTGCTTTTAACACCGCCTTTTTCTTTTTTCCTTTTTTTTTTTTTTTTTTTTTTTAAAGGTTGAAATCATTAACCAGGCGGAGCTCGGGGGCTGGAGGGAGGGCAAATAAAAAAAAAAAAAAAAAGAAGCTGCAGATCATTATTAGAAAAAAAAAAAAAAAAAAAGGAAAGGAACCCGCTCTCAACCACCAATCCCATAAAAAATCCGCTGGTGTGAGTGTCGGGGTTTGAAAGCCCCCGGGGAAATCACCCCAAAGTACGGCGGATCAGGTCCCGGTGGTGGTGGGGAGAGCACCGGCAGGCTGCAAGGGGAAAGGACCCCCGGATCTCCCCCTCTCCGCAGTCCGGGGGAGGCTGCCCGGGGCCGGGGAGCAGCCGGAGGGCCGGATCCTGCCTCCTGCAGCCGGAGGGCAAGGCTGGAGCTGCAGGCCGGCCTCGGAGCGGGGGTTTTGGGGAGAGGACAGATAAAAAAAAATAAAAGAAATGGAGTGAGATGGAGTGAAATGTAATGAAATGAAGAGAAATGAAATGAAATAAATGAAATAAGAAATGTAATGAAATGAAGAGAAATGAAATGAATGAAATAAGAAATGAAATGAAATGAAAAGAAAAAAATAAAATAAAATAAAATAAAATAAAATAAAATAAAATAAAATAAAATAAAATAAAATAAAATAAAATAAAGTGAGCCATCCGGGGCCGGTGCCCGCGGCGGTGGCTCAGCCCGCTCCAATGTCACAGCCGCCGGGGACTGGAATCGCTCCGTATCACGGGGTGGCCTTGATAAAAGGGTATTTTAAGGAGCTCGGATAAGGGAGCGAGAGCAGAGCGGGGGGAAGCTGCCGGCACGTCGCCTGCAATACCCGCTGGGCTTATCAGCCCGGCCTAAACTCGCCGGCAGTTTCTGAAGTACATTAAGTTACATAAACAAGGCTCGGGGAAGAAGTCGCTCCACGCCGCGACAGTCCCCAAAGTGACCCCCGGTCGGGGCTGCCCGCTGCGGGGCCCGGCCCTGCACCGAGCTGGGGGCCGGGGAAGGAGCGGGCAGGGCGCGCCCGCAGACGCCTCTCCCCCACCCCTTTTTTGGGAGGCCGAAGTGCCCGTGAGGGGCTTTGCCTTAATTGGATGCAAACCCTTTTAGTATTTTTTTTTTTTTTTAAATCATCCTTCCCTTTTTGGCCACGACGGACAGTTCCTTGCCTCCTCGGCTCCCCGGGGTGCCTGCAAGCTCCGAGCATCCCCCTGCGGGGTTTCCCTTGGCCCCAAAACCCCCGCACCCCATGGCGCATCCCGCCCTGGTGCCACCGCCCCGCCGTGTGGCCCCGGGCTGAAAAATGACGTCACGCGGGGATTTGGGAAGGCGGTGACGTCACGAAGAGGGAGCAGCCGAGGGCTGGACCCGGGGGCAGAGCTGAAAGGGGAAGGAGCGAGGGTGGAGGGGCACGGGGTGCGTGGGGGCGGTTTGCCACGCTGGCCCCAGTCCGGCTGGGCTTGCTAAATGGGAAAATTAAGGAATTGCAATTAACATTAATTAATAAAGCACAGTTACGGGGCGCGGCGGCAACCCAGCTGAGACGAAGCGGCGTTTGCATCCTTCCCCCGCTCCTGGAGAGTATTTTTTATTATTTTTTTTTAAGTGAAAACACGGGAAAAAAAATAATAAATAAAGTGGCAAAATCGTGTCGGCAGAAAAGGCAGGGCGTTTCGAGACGACGAAGCGTTTTCTGTTGAAAATTGCACCCACGAAAGTGCGTCTAAAAGTCAAAAAGGTTAAAAAAGAAAAGAAAAAGTGCCTCCAATCTTCCTTTTTTATCAGGCAGGGCGACCCGAGGAGCGCTGTTCATTAGCCAGAAGTTCATTAGCCCGCCTTTAATCCCACAGTCCGCCAGGGAACCGGGCTCCCCAGGCACCCGCTCGTCCCTCCCCGACCCCTGCCGCGACATCCCCGCAATCACGGCGCGCGATAAAGCCTCGCTGTCGCGACACGTCCCCCCCCTCCCAGGCGCCGGCGGAGCAGCTGGCTGCCCCGTGCGACATCCCCCAGCCTCTGTCGTCGCCTGCCCCGGTCACCTTTGCCTTGCGACCCCCCAGGAGAAGCGGGGCCCGGGCCCCGGGTTGGATGCGGCCCCGGCGAGCCCGGGCTGAGCTCTGCTGGCAGCCCTGGCCGCGGATGCGTCTTTCTGGAGGGACTGATGATGACAGATACCCAGCTGATAACCTCTGGCGAACCGAGTTATTTTAATTTCCAGTCACTTTCCTGCTAAGTGCCGTATCGGTTTGTACACAGCTGAGATAAGAGGATAGGGCTGGGGGGAGGGAAGGGGGGGGGAAGGGTTAAAGGGAGAGGTTTGGGAGGGGGGAGAAAAAGGGAAGAATGAGAAAGAAACAGCGGAAAAATGCCTACCGCCTGCTGCTGGCTTGGCCACATCCTACGGCCGGCTTTGGCTTCACCTGACGGCTGGGGCAGCTCAAGGAGGAGCCACGGTTTTTTCCTCTCGGATGGCTCTGATTATAAGAATCGGGAGATTTGGGGTCGTTCACCTGATCCCTTACAGCGGGAGCCAAGGGCACATCCTCCGGGGCACAAAAAAAAATGCCTAAGAAAACGTGAACATTCCCCCTAAACGGGGGAGGGTGGAGAGGGGGGGGGAGGCATTCATTGTGGCTTAAAATCATCATCATCATTTATACGAGCCCCCTCCGCTCACACCAGGGCAGGGGGCCGCTGCCCCCTCCCCTCCCATCCCATCCCCGCGGTGCCCCCCCCGTGTCCCCATCCCCGTCCCCCCCCCTCGACGGGGCGGCCTCCAGGGCGCCCGCCCCCGCCGTGGCCGAGCCGCGGGCCGGCTTCGCCGCCGGGCCTGGCACCCCCGCGGAGCTCCGTGTTTGTTTTAGGGCCGGCCGAGCCCAATCAGCGGCTGCTGCCTGCACTTTTCCGGCAGGGCTGCGAGAGGCGCCTCCTCCTCTCTCCTTTTTATACATCCAGCCGCCCGCCGCCGCCGCCGGACTCGCCGCCGCCGCTCGCCCCCCTCGCCACCGGATTTACCTCCCCGGGACCCGGCCCCATGAGGGCCACCGGCTGCAGGTTTGGCCCGACCCTTTTTCGCTTGTCCCCGAGCTTCCCCGGCCCCATCTCCCCCCGCCCCACACACAGCCCACCCCGGGGCCGGCCGCCGAGGGGAGCCGAGCTGCTCCCGGCTCGGGGGAGCCCCGGGGAACCCCGGTGGGCAAACATCCGATGCCGGTGGCTGCAGCCCTTATCTGGCCGGCCCTTATCTATCCGCCCGTTATCTCGCAGGGGGATAGGGAGAGGCGTCCCTGTCTGCCGGGGGGTGGGTGGCGTGGGGCCGGGCGCGCTGCGCGGGTCGGGGGGCGGTTATCTCGGTGGGCTGAGGGAGGGGACCCCCACCGGGGGCTTTGCTCGCTGTCACCCCTCGGAGTCCCCTTTCCCTTTCTGCTCTTTCCCCCCCGAAGCGCCTCGGGTGCCCGCCTGCCTGCGTGCCCGTGCCCCGGCGGCCCCGGGATGCCAGCGGTGCCCGGCTGGCGGCGGGACGGTGCCGACCCCAAAAGGACCTGCTGGGGGTCGGGGCCGTCCCGCTGGCACCGGCTCCTGCCCCAAGCACAGCACCCCCAGCCCCGACCCCATCCCGGCCCCGGCCCCACAGCGCACACGTCGGGGCCCGGCCCCTGCGCATCGCCCGGCTCCCGGGTGCCTTCCCTCCTCCTCCTCCTCCTCCTCCTCCTCCTCCTCCTCCTCCTCCTCCTCCTCCTCCTTTCCGTGACCTTGGGCTGGAAACGAGCAAAAGAGCAGGGCTCCCGGCGGAGAAGCTCCCGTCTCCCTCCGGAGAAGCACCCTTCAAGGGATCGCCCTGCTAATTGTTTTCTCGGTGGAACCGAGTCAAATGACTCATTCATTGAGGCAGCGCTAACAACAACAAGGGCAGCGGCGGCGGCCAAGGCAGGGGACACGTCCCTCTGCCCCCCCCTCGTCCCCACACCCTGCCCAGAGCCCGGTGGGGACGGGGGAGGGCAGCGGTGGGGCGGTGTGAGCCATGGGGCGCTCGGAGGGTCCCCGCTGAGCCTGGTTGCGGGAGGGAGAGCGGCTGTCCCGCTCGCTAACTTTGTTGTTATTATTTCTCTCTCCCCCCCCCCCCCTCCCTCCCTCCTCTTTTGTGCCCTCCCTCCCCGCCCTGCCCTGCGGACCCCCCTCCCCTCCCTCCTTCCCTCCCTCCCTCCCTCCTCCCCCTGCCCTCCTCCCTTCCCCATCCCCACCCAGCGGCTAGAAGGGGACCTGGATGGCCGTGGCTGAAGGCGGCTGGTGCGTGCTGAAGCGGGGCGCTGCGGACTCCGGCGCTTCCTCCTGCCCCTTCGCGGCCAGCGAGCCGGGCCCGTCTCCTCCTTCGCCTTCCTCCTCCTCCTCCTCCTCCTCCTCCTCCTCCTCCTGCGGCGGCTCCCAGGGCGAGCGCAGCTCCTCCGAGCCTCCCGACGGCGGCCCCCGGCCCGCCCCGTCGCAGCCCTCGGGGGTCCCGCAGCCCCCCGGCCCGCCCGGCTGGGAGGACGTCCTGCTCCTGGCGGATTTCGAGCGAGCCACCAAGCTGATCTGGGCCAGCCGCGGCGCCAAGCCCAGCGCCGGCGGCGCCGAGCAGCCCGAGGAGATGTACCAGACCTTGGCCATCTCGGCCGCGCAGGGCCCCGCGCCCTACGACGGATCCCCGGGCGGCTTCATGCACTCCTCGCCCGGCTCGCCCGTCTACGTGCCCACGACCCGCGTGGGCTCCATGCTGCCCACGCTGCCCTACCTGCAGGGCAGCGGGGCGGCGCAGCCCAGCCACCCGGGGGGCGGCCACGCCGTCTGGTCGCAGCCGGCGGCCGAGAGCCCCTCGTACGGAGCCGGCGGCGGCTCGCACCCCTCGGGCCGCTTCCCCTACTCGCCCAGCCCGCCGGTGGCCAACGGGGCTTCCAGGGAGCCCGGAGCCTACGGCAACAGCCTGGGCGCCCGGGATCAGTACAGCCCGCTGGCTCGGCCCCTCAACGGCTCCTACCCGGCGCCCTACACGTCCTACGTGGGGCCGCAGCTCACCCCCGCCTGGCCCACGGCGCCCTTCGAGAACTCCATGCTGCACTGCCTGCAGGGCCGGGCCGCCCCCATCCCCGTCCGGGCCCCCAGCGCAGGTAGGAGCCGGGACGGAGCGGGGCGACGGGGGGGGACGGCACGGGACGGGGCGGACGGGGGACGGGGTGGACGAGGGGATGGGGCGGGCAGGGGAACGGGACGGGACCCACGCGTGCCCGTGGCGGGACGCGGGGGCGGCTCCTGCGTTGCTTTGGCTTTCTTCTTGCTTTTATTTTTTTGGGGGTGTCCCCCCAGCGAGTCGCCGGCCGTAAGGGTTTCCCCGGTTTGGTGCTTTTCTGCTTGCCCCTAAATACGGGAATCCGGTGAAGGATTGATTCGCTGCGGGTTTTTCGGTCCCGGAGCGCTCGGGGAAGCTGCCGGGCTCGCTCAGCCCATGTGCGATTATTTCTTGAATCTGCCATCCTCTCCGTTGCTTCGTTTAAAAAGGATTTAAAAATAAAAATAATAATTAAAAAATAAAAATAAAAACAAACCAACCCCGCTCCGCTGACAGGAACGAAAAACCCCGTTCAAATCTTGCTGCCCAAAACGCCGCAGCGTCCCGAGGGAATTTTGCTTTCGCTTCAGAGGTGTTGTCACCTTTTTATTCCGAGGGAAGGCAGCTCGCGGTGTCGGTGTTTTAAGCCCTGAAGTGGCGGCCGAGCTGCAGCGATGCAGCAGCGGGCGGGAAGGTTAACGATTATTGCAGCCTCTTCAGCTCTAGAATATATTTAGGGAGCTCTCTAGAATATATTCAGGTGCCTCTCTAGAATATATTTAGGCAGCAAACACGTATGTAAATACAGAGGCGTGAGGGGGTCCTATACAGGCATGTATAGATGTGTATGGACACCCACACGCAGGCACTGGGGCAGCGTTTGCTTTAATCACAAGCTGCCCACCAGGGAGGCGTTTTTCCGCCCGCCGTGATTTTTCCCTTTCAGTGCAATGTCGCCGAAAATTCCCCGAGCCCGTTTGCCTTTTCCCTCCCGGTGCCACGGGACGGGTTTGGGGCTCCTGGAGCCACCCGCTTGGTGCTCGCTGCAGTGACAGGGGGAGCGGGGAAGGGTCAGCTTCAGAGGTGGGAGAGGGAGAGCAGAGCCGACCGGAAAATCGTGTTTTTAACACGATTTCCCCAAATTCTAGTGGAAAGCTAGGTGATGGGAGGAACTAAAAATATATATATACTATTATTTTTTTTCGGGGGAGAGGAGCCGGGGGATGCCCGCTGCCTCGCTTTTGTCGGAATAATAACAGCACTGATTATGCTTCCAGCAACAAGCCCCTGTGCTCACGGCTGCCACTGCCCTGTCCCCTCGGCTGTGGGTTTTTTTGGGTCCTGGGGGACGAAATCCCACAGCGAAGCCAGCAGTCGGGGGCTGCCCGTCGCTGCCGCGGCCGGCAGATGCGTTTTGATAGCGAGATATTTAGCCGGCCTGATACGGCTTCTTTGACGTTGCTGGAAGGGTTGCTAAATATTTATCTATAACGAGAGCTTTATTTTGCTGCCCTTCGAGATAAATCTATTTCTCACGCGTTAAGAGGAAAATACTTTAAAAAAAAAAAAAAGGCAAAGAAAAAAAAAAAAGCCCGGGAAATATTATCACGGCAGGGTTTCTTTCAGTAGGCACGAAGGTAATGCTATCAAGTAAATAGCAGAGACAAATAACTGTTTAACTTCCAGCGTCCTTGAGACCTTAAGCATTTTCCTGATTACAGTAGTCAGTGGCGCTTTTAGTGCAAAGATTAATAAATCTTGGTGATGTGCTGAGAGCCACAAGCTGACAGCGTAATTTGGGCTGTGCTCTCTGGACCCTGCCGCTTTCTGATTCCCGTTGAACTCGCAATCACTCGCAAATGAAGGGGCGAGAGAAATGTAACGTGGTGGGCACGGGCCAAGAGCCGTTTCTTTGTAAGAGCCAAGTGCCACCAGAGCCCCGTAGCGAAAGCCGCTTGACATTTACGAGCCCCCTTTCGCTTTACAGCCCGCAAAGCTAATAAGGGAAGGAGAAAAGAGTAAGCAAACGCTGAATTCAGGCAGGTAGCGGAGGGGATGGAGGGAGCAAAACTCGGTGGCGAAGCTGAGGTTAGGATCGTTGAGGGGTTTAGGCTGGAAGGGGACCTTAAAGATCATCCACGCTCCGTCAGAGGCTTTCCCAGCCTGACCGCCAAAGCTGCTGCAGAAATCACAGCGCTCCCTTCAAATTATTTCTGCTCAGCGCGGCGCGTTACATGGGAAATTCGTATTTCTTTTTTTTAAAATTATTATTATTTTTATTTTTTTTTCTCCACGAAATGTAGAGAGGTGAGACAGAACGAGTATACAAGGACTGGCAGAGGGGAAAGGTGTTTGCTTTTGCGTGTGGGCTCTCTTTATTCTCTGCCGTGCATTTAGACCTTTTTTATTTTTTTTCAGTGTTTAGTAGCTGTCCGAGCAGGATGGCAGAACACTCCACGTTTTTCCATTTCCTCCGCTTCCTAACAACGGGGTCGGATTTAACCAAACCAACCGAGTGAAGCTCTCTCTCCCCGTGGCTGCCTTAGCAGCTCAGGTCCCCAGCCGCCCCCTGCACCCGAAGTTTAAGCCCTTCGCAAAGCGCTCCCGACGAGACCCCCCTGCCGCCAAACTTCCCGCCCGGCCTCGACCCGGAGCAAACATCCAGCAACCCACCCCTCTTTCCAAAACCCTCTCCCCCTTGGCACACCGGCCCCCAGGTGTGAGTCGGTTTTGCCAAACCTCTCGAGGGCCGGGAGCCGTCGGAGGGAGCCCCCCGGGCAGGGCTGCGGGCGCTGCGCTGCGCTCCCGGCCCCGTCGCCGCTGGGGGGGCGGCAGCCTCCGGGCGCACCTCGGGAGAGGGAAATAAAAAAAAGGATTTTTATTATTATTATTTTTTAATCACCCGAGGGCTGCTGTCGCTGCTGGGAGTTGCTTTTCCGACGGGGCTCGGCCGCGCTCCTCCGCGGGGCTTTGCGGGGCTCTGCGCCCCCCGGTGCCGCTGTCCAGGCCGTGTCCCACCGCTTGTCCCCTCTGCTCCTGTCCCCAGAGCTGCTGGAGGACCTGTCCGAGAGCCGCGAGTGCGTCAACTGCGGCTCCATCCAGACCCCGCTGTGGAGGAGGGACGGCACCGGCAACTACCTGTGCAACGCCTGCGGGCTCTACACCAAAATGAACGGCCTCAGCCGGCCCCTCATCAAGCCCCAGAAGAGAGTGGTGAGTGGGGAAGGAGCGAGGGCTGCAGCCCTGGGGTCCCCCATTTAGTGTAGCCAGGCAGGGCGAGCGCCCTTGAAGCCCCTATGCATGGGGACCTCCAGGGTGCAAAACCAAAGCGGGTCTTGTGGTTGGATTTGGGGGGCAATGCCATCGTGGCATGGGTGAGAGCCACCCTCCGAGGCCAACTCTGGGCCCTGTGTGGGCAAAATCACCCTCTGCCCCCTGCAAGCAGCACACCAAACACAGGGCAGATGGGTTTTAGTTTTGTTTGGGGTTGGTGGACCCCGTCAGTGGGGGAGTCTTGCTGGCTTGGAAGGGTTTGGTGCTGCTCATGTTGGAAGTTTCCAAAAGGGGGGGAAATAAAAAAAATCAAGGTTGGAAAGTGTTTGTTCAGAGGGCTAGGAATTTCTCCAGACCTGCTTTGTTTGCTGAGAGCTCGATCCTTGGGAATGTAAGCAAGTTTTGTATATAATTCAAAGAAAACCAATTGTTTAAACAATGATAATAGCCTTTGTTTTGTTTTACTCCTAAGAAATGAGCGGCAATTTTTCTAAAAATACACTCCTAAAACTAGGGGGGGAAATAAATAGTACAAACCAGAACCCCCTGTTTATAACTCAGGCTGGCACTGAATAGGCAAGGAGAAAATTTAACAAGCGGGAACTGCACATTATGTTTAGCAAATCTGGGTGGAGGTCAGCGGAGAAAAAGAATACTCTCCTCCGTAATGGCTGTTACCGAGCAAGCCACAATAAATCACGCCGGTATAATCCGAGCTGATGTTTGGACCCTTGTGTATGGAGACAGCGTATCAAACCGATCAGCCCTTCAAGACCCTTTCAGTCACGCCAGCTGCTTGCTCCGTCCCTATTTTCGTAGCGTTAAACCACGTCCCGTTCCTTATTTCACAACCGTCTGAATTTAGTGCCCTTATGGGGGGAAACAAAAAGCAAGCGTGCAATGAGCAGATCGGACAGTAAGGGCTCGTGGTCCCCTTAAACCTAAAAAATTTCATTTAATGTTAAGCCAGGAGCTGATTGTCGCTGTGTGCCTTTTTTTTTTTTTTTTTTTTTTTTTTTTTTTCCTATCTGTCTGTCCCCTAAATCCCATCAAGGGAGGTGTTACCTCCTCAGCAGGGACACAGGTTTGCAGCCCCTGAGCAGCGTCGGAGCTTGGCTCCGGCACAGATTTGAGCCAGCTGATACCTGGCCCCGGCCTCTCTGTGTTCCTCGTCTTTTTGGAAGGGGGTGAGGGGTGAGGAGACCGAACCAGAGTCAAACTGCGGCCTGATTTCAGCCTGACACCTCGTCTGAATAACTCTGAAATAGTTCTGTGCAACAGTCCGCACCAAGTGTACTGGCCATAGCTATAAATCAAACGTGACTGCGTGTTCATGCGGTTGAAAATATGTAGGTGAGAAGGGAAAATGTTTTGAAAATGCTAAACATGTTTAGATTTCCCTGAAGTTTCTGATAAAATTCCTGCGGCAGAAAAGTCATTTTAGCTTCAAAAATTGCCCAGAACCTCACTTTTGTTTAGCTATGGGAATGAGCGAAAGGTATTGAAATAAAATATATGAAGATTTAGACCTTACTGCATTAAAAAAAAAAAAAAAAAGAAAAAAAAGAAAGAAAGATTTAACAGAGTGAAATGTCTGATGGCATTTCATCTGCAAAGAAGGAAAATGCAGTGTATGTGAAAAGACCAACTTTCTTTTACCTGGTCCATGTAAAACTTGTATTGAATTGAGGAGCACAATTTAGAGCGCAATTCAGATGCTGCACATACGTATTTAATAATGAGATCAAAAATTCCGTTTTTGTGATAACTCGATTTTAAAGAAATATATACTTCAGCCGATATTACATTTGGCTGGTTTTCTTGTTGTGCAATTAATAATGAATTACTGATTCAAAGTTACAAAAATCCTACTTGATCTCTAACTCTTTCCCATCGAAATTCAAGAAACTTGGTTATTACTCTGAAATATTCTTCATTCTTAAAACATTTCTATCCGTTTCCCAAGTGGCAGGCAGCTCTGTGGTATCAAAGGTGACCGAGCTGTGTCTAACAGCCCAGCAGTAAATGATTCAAGAGGAAGGGCACAGTACCCTCAAGTCAGTAATTTCAGTTATGGGCGCTTTATGGGCAGAATAAGATTAATGCAATTGTCTAAAACTGACTTTTCCACGTAAACTTGTTCAGCTGCCAGACACAGAGCTAGTCGTGTTTTTTTTTTTTTTTATTATTTTTTTTGACAATGCGATACTTTGAAAAATAATAGATTTATGATGCAGTTGGAATTCTTTGCTTGTGATGAACGTAAAAGAGATCGCTTGTTACAGGAACTTTTATAACCCATTCACCTTCATTTCACATGTTTATGAGGACTGCCTTCACTTATGATATACAGCCTGAGGCCATAAAGCGCTGGGTTATACGGTTATTTCTGATACAAGGTTGCTTCACCTTGGCTCCAAACTCCACGGAAGAGTGTCATAAATGGCTTGTTTGCAGTGTGAACCTTGCTGTCCCACACCAGTTTTTCTGAGGGCTGGGGGAAAGCTCCCTTCTGTAAAACACGTTCCTGAGGCATGTTGTTTTTCGCGTGAGGATAAAATGTGCGATGATAAGGAAGTCTCTTCACGGAGACGACACTCTTTGACGTGCTCTCCCCCTCTGAAAGCCCTCTTCGAGCCCTCTCCCTTGCCCAAGCCCAAGTTTTAAAGCCCTTTTCCCCGTAAACTGCAAAGAGACAAACCGTCCGCTCCCGCCTGCCTGTTAATGCTTGTGTTTTTACCTCTGCTTGCCCGCAGCCCTCCTCAAGGCGGCTCGGCCTGTCCTGCGCCAACTGCCACACCACCACCACCACCCTGTGGCGCAGGAACGCCGAGGGCGAGCCCGTCTGCAACGCCTGTGGCCTCTACATGAAGCTTCATGGGGTAAGAAAGTCCCCTCCGGCTTGGCTTGGGAGCTTTTTCCCCAAGGCTTGGGTGCTCGGCCCTCAGGGCTCTCGGTGCTCTGTCCCCAGGGCTCTCGGTGCTCTGTCCCCAAAGCTCTGGTGGTTTCGGGTTTTGTGTGCGGGTTGCATTGGATTTCCTGAAGGCTGGGGCAAGGTTTCTGGTGAAACTTTTCATGGTCTCATCTTATGGTTTCAGACCGTAAAGTTAAAAAATGATAAAGGTGTATAAAATCGATAAAACCACAGAAAAATTCTAGTCGTTGGAAAATGGTTGTCTCGTTTTAGTGAGCTATGGTTTCGTCAGTGACCAAAAGGGTTTGTAATTGCAAATTTGTACAGATTTGTACAAAGAAACTGCCTCTGGTTATGTGGCTGATCCCCTTTTGCTACCGTGATTTCAATCAGCTCTTCAATGGAAAAAAAAACTAGACTTGTGGTACGACAGTTTTTCATAGTGTGGACAGACATAGCCACGACAGCAAAATTTTAAATGTAATTCCAGCCATTCCTGCAAAACTTTAAATGCGATTCCAGCCTTTCACAGGCAATAATGCAGGAGGAAAATAACTCGAATGTAATGGAGTAAGTTTTGGGAGAGGCTTGGAACCTGTTGTGCCCAGGCGGGTTAGGTTATAGCCACGCACAAGTGTTCGAAGGACAAGGGCGCTAGGACTGGTTGGTAACTTGGTCTAGCCCTTGAGAAAAAAGTAAATTATATCACTGGTTTAAACATCGTAATGATAGTAAGCACATGGCTGAATTCTATTTCTCCAAACCGATGTTATCACAAAGTTAAAATACATTTTAAGCCAATGTTTTCTGTATAACGATTATGGTTGTAATAACAGAGAACACAAGGCTGATTTTTGAACACATTTTCTCTACAAATAGAAATTTGGATACAAAAAGCTGTATCATATGCAGAACTGCTTATAGGAACAGACACTGTGCTGATTACGGCACGAAGCTTCTGTCCTAAAACACTTACTGAGGACAATCCAGTTTGCATAGCTGGTCCAGAGGAAGAGGAGAATTTTTTCCCTCCTTCACATTCTTGCTTTCCAAAACGAACCACTAAAGATAATCTGGAAACTGGCTGGAAAAAGGAATTGGGGATCAGGTACACCCAGTCCAATTTAATTTCGTATGACCTACAGCCAAATGATGCCTTTTTTTCCTTAAAATTGTGCTGTTAATTTGTGGACGGACTGAGGTGTTGGAAAAACTACATCAAGAAAAACATTTCCCCCTTTTCTTTAAAAAAAAATAATTTTATTATAATTTTTTTTTTTTTAAATTCTGATAAAACTCCCCTGGAAACAACTCATTGCTTTGCCCAAATAAAATACAAATGCTTTAGGAATTTCTATGGTGAGATGGGAAAAATGACTTGCTATACGTGACTTCATTTCACGTGTATTTTCAACATCATTATTTGCTCGTATGTTCTAGTTTTGGCTTTTGGTGATTAGAGCATATGTACAACTCTATGATTGGTGTGGAAATTTAATTTTTTCAGGTTCCCCGACCCCTTGCTATGAAAAAAGAAGGAATTCAAACCAGGAAGCGAAAACCTAAGAACATAAATAAGTCAAAGGCATGCTCTGGTAAATATGAAAAGATAAGGTAGTTGAGCTGCAAGAGTTTGTTTGTTTTTTTTCCCCCACTGGAAAATTCTTGTTTTTAATGCCAGATCCCGATCTTTCAGGTAACAGTACTACTGCAGTTCCTATGACTCCAACATCCACGTCTTCTACAAACTCAGACGACTGTAGCAAAAACGCTTCCCCAAGCACACAACCGTCAGCCTCAGGGGTAAGTACTGACACAGCATCCGTGTTTGTAAGCAGGCTGATCACTGTGCAGTGTTATCACAGCTTTTATCTTATCTAGCAGAACAATAATCTAAACAAACTTTCCAGTTTTGTTAGCTGATACTGGAACAAGATTTTCGGAGGATATCACATATAGCTGTAAACAGAGTGAGGAGCTGAAGTACTTTACAAACCCCTTAATTAAGACCTATATAATTTTTATGATTAAGTTAAGACATTTCGTTTTGAAGTGTTTAGTTTCTTCTCTTTCAAAGGTTTTCCTCCGGAGGAAAAAAAAAAAAATCATGCCCAATTGATCCTTTCAAGAAACAATTGCGCACGTGCCCTATTTTTTTTTTTTTTTTTTTTTTTTCTGAAATGGTCTGATAAGGGTTTATTCTGCTGCCTGGAGGGAAGCATAATGGCTTTCTTTCTGAACTGAGACATGTGCTTACACCCGGCTCCAGACCTCTCTGAAAACAGGCAGAGGACCCGGTCTGATTGTGGTGCGTGGGGATCAGCCCTCTGCTGGCAGGGGGCTCCTCTGGGGATGGGTGCTCAGCATCCCACAGCCCCAAGCTATCAAGTTTGTGATCCTGATTTCACATCATACGCTCAAACCATCTCGCACTGCTTTTCTTTACTCAGTTAGAACATGTGATAACAAATACTACTGTTAACGTTTCGTAGCTTTATATAGATTAATTCCTAACCATTTGGCTATACATACCCATATCCACACTCACTCCTTTGGTCTTCTGAATCTTTCAATCTGCCACATAATTTCTTTGAAAAGCTTTCCTAACGTGGCTTTCTCTACTCCTTTATTAATAATAAAAAAAAGACATTGTTTATAATGACTATTTTTCAATATGTCTCAGCATTCCCACATCCAAAATCCTTTCAATAGTTTAATTCCTGACATACAAAGTTTCATTGTAGAAAGGGGAAAAAAAATGGTTTTAGCAAATGTGATTGTTTGTGTGGTGGTAGGGCCACCCAGTTTCAGAGGCACTGGGCTTTTGGTTCTGATGCTGCCAAGCAAGAATATCATTAATAGGGCTCCTCTTTGACATGAGAAAACCTTGTCAGTATAATAAAATAAATGGGTCACACCAGAAAAAAAAAAGAAAAAAGAAACAGTAACCAAAAAGTGAACTGTTCAGGCTTCCCAAAGCGAAGCCCTATATGTCGCTTTAGTTTCTCATCCTAGTATTAGCAAATGGTAACAAATCAGAAAAACTTTCCCTGCCCTTCCCTTTGGTATCCTACTGATCTGAGAAATGTCATGCGATTTATACAGTAGACAGAATTGTTACCAAAATCCACCCTGACCCACAGAGGTGCAGCTGTGTGCTGCTCTGGAAGAAGAGACCTTAGAGGTGAGATCCCGTTTTCCCCGCACTGTTGCTTTTCTGGCTGGCTGACTTCTGCCTTCCTTTCTGCAGCCCTTCTCCCTCCCTAGAAGTGATGTTAGCAATTTTTGTGTTATAATTTTAGTGGCACAGTTTGTGATATAATTTTGGCGCTAGGAGTTGTATGAGTACAAGACAAGCATTGGATGTTCCTGGGACAAAAGGCTAGTTTGGTGCTGCTAGCAATAAGAGTAATGAACAGAAACCCTGAGGCTGCTCTTAATTACATAAAGGTATCCCTCAGTGCCAGGACAGCCCTGATTTTTCCAAAGATGATCAGTCTAGGAGAGGACAGTGGCAGCCTTCTTTTCACCGTGATTCCATCACATCTGCCCTGCATGTACAAAGCACTTGCAAAGTGCCTCTTGTTTGCAAAATTTCTGTAACAGGATGTGGTGGAAACAGTCTGTGTCTCCTGGTTGTGCCCAAGCATCAGCAGGGATGATGCCCAAGCATGGACAGGGAAGAGTGAAGGCTGAAAGCAGGGAGGTGGCTGGTGAGGCTTGTTCCACATTGTTTGGGAAGCGGTCTGCAGCTGCGAGGGGAGCAAAACCATTGTTGGTGGGCTGCAATGTCGTGGGAAGGCTGAGGGCTCATAAGGCCCCTTGAAGTTGCCAGGAGGGAAGGAAATTCAGCATTTTAGAGCCTGACAGCCTTTAATCTGATCACATGCTGAAGCACAGATACTATACTGGGCTTCTATTTTCCTTGATTCTTTTTTTTTCTTTGCCATTTGAGTTGATGCATTGGTATCCTGAAGGGTTTTTTTTAATCTAAGCCCAGGTGATGGCTTTGCACAAGGAGTATAATTTTCTCCAGGCTATGTCAGGAGGTAAAAACCCCCGGATAGATGAATCCAGGCCCTCTAATGTTTGGTCACTTTAACAAGAAGGGTGACGTTGCTGAAACACAGGCACCTGTTTGGAGGACGTACCTGGCCCATTCCCCACGCGTTACACAACTGGCATGGCAACTTGTTGTTGTCTCACTCTGTTTTTGCTTCTCTGGCTCTTCTGTAAGGAGAGGAAAAATGCCAAATTGACATTAGGCAGAAAAATATGATGACGTTTTAGAAACTGTTGTCTGAAATTCACAGCCATGTTGTTGCTAAATGAAACAGAGAAAATGAATTCCTCTACTGGTACAAAAGTAATTTATTATGCCCGTTGTGGGAGGCTGCCAAAAGAGCTCCTAGTTATGTAGAAATCTAATGGAAATGAAATTCAGCAGAATTCATTTGTGTCAGTAATACTCACTTTTTGCCCTACCTTTCTTTATCTCTTTCAAAGTAAAATAAAGAGGGGAGGGCAGAAAAAGAGAAGGGCAGCAATTACTCACCAAAATGTCTTTGAGACTATCCATTTCATGAAGGGAATTTTATACGATGCCAATTTTGAGACAAATTAGCAAGAACCTTAAATGTTGATTTTATGTTCTAGCTGAAGTTTAAACATTTAAAAGATATGATTAATGAATTGCTATGGGTGCAAAGTTGATTTCAAACATCCCAAAATGTAGAAGTGTTTGGATCGTGCATGTTTCGTTGTCCCATTGTAAAGGGGCTATTTGCCAAATTCACATCTGGATCTAGGATTTAGGCCCATTTCTGTTTTCCTAAGCAGTATAAGTAAGTACTGGGTGTCCTGTGTTACTAATATGGAAAAGGTCCAGCTACATGATATATGAAGTTGCCTTACATCCCCATAAAAAGAAGATTTGAAGGTTTCAGGCAGCCTGCATCTGCATCTATACCTGCTCTCCCTTTGATGCTGCTGAAACTGTACAGAGAAGAGCTGCATGGAATAATTTGCTAAATGAAGGGCACAGTCTTTAGTGCACACCCATACATTTCCATGCAGGGGCTCCAACTGGTGTGATTACCAGAAGGGTTTGTTCCCTTATTAGGATAAAAGGCAGGATGAAAACTGCTGTAAAATCTGCTTTTCATGGCAGGGCATGGCGGCTCTTAGAGCCAGAGCTGATGTCAGTAAAGGCTCAGCAGCACCGGCACAGCTCCTCTTTTAGAGGACTCTTACTACACCCTTTGCCTCCAGTTCATAGCTGTCTCAGAAGGACCATAAGCACACACCACAGAAGAACTGTAGAATAGCTTAGGACAGTTGTCTTGCAGGTAAAACACGTGTTTACTTCCTTTGGAAGCTGATCTTTAGAAGTGGTTCAGGACTGGCTCTCCAGTGTTGTAGTATGGAAAGTGGGAGAGAAGAAGGAAACAGCCTTAGCAGGTGAAGAGCTAGAGGAAAAATACAGTTCTAGCTGTGCCCTCGATGTCTGACAATCTGGTCTGAATTCATGGAATAGCTTCTTGTGCATTTGTTTTATTTCATTTTCAGAAGAGGAATCATGAGATTGTCAGAGATATTTGCTTCCTTTCAGGCAGAAGATCGGTAGGACATTGAAGCAGGCGATGGGGGAACCAGCTTGAGTACAGTATCTCCCAGAGTGTGGATGAACCTGTAGGCTCGACCTCTTAAAAAAAATTTCCTAACCGCCTGGATATTGGAAAGCTGAATGTCCAAGGGTCCTTCAGACTATCTGATGATAAGATTTCAGTTGGGATAGAATAATTCTGTAGCTGCCAGGACAAAGTTTCCATGAGAAAGCCTCACCAGCAAGGTTGTTAGGACTTTCACCTGGAAAATGGGAACACAGTGCCTCAGTCCTGGTATGACTAAATATTTATCTAAACCAGGTGGAATAAGATCAACAAGAGGCATGAGGAACATGGCAACCTCCAATATCAAATAGTCTGGTAGTCAGGGCATTATGCTGGGAGATGTAATACACCAGTTTAAATCTCCTGTGGCTGGGAATAGAAATGAATCTAGGTCCCCTACGTCCTTTGCATTATTGCTCACTCCTGGACAAAATAAGATGCTGCTTTCCTCTCCCCAGTCAGTTTCGTAAATTCAGGCATTCCTTTTCTTAGTGGTGTGTACAAGTATTCAAAAGAAAACTTTTTTTTTTTTTTAAATCAAATTGAAAAAGGCAATCCAGCTTTTTTGTTTCAGCAGGGAAAACCAAGGAAAAGGAGTATTTTTGGTTCTACCCAAACCTTATATATGCATATAGACACATACATTTTGCCTTGTTTAGTTTTATTGCCAAAGCAATGAAGCCAATTACTCACACAGCCCTTGACAGCAGTGGGGTCATCAGCTTTCCCAAGCCATGCTGGAAGTTGCCTCCCTTAGGAAATTAATGAAGTATTAACCACAGATTTATGTTGCTATAATACAAAGGAGAGATTAGAAGATATGTAAACTTACACATCTGCAATATAAACAAAAGGATCAATTGGACCAGCAAGAAATTACAGCTTTCTGTAGTCAGGGGGTCACTAAATCAAGAAAAAAGTTGTGGATTTGCAGTACCGAGACCTGTTCTTCAGAAACCAGGGAGTTATAGCATTTGGAGAAAGTGCTTGTAGTGGGGATGGCAGTTATCAAGGGGAGCCTGAGACTGGAAAATTAAGGCCTTCACTGCTGTTTGCCAAAATACATTATATGTGAAAGATGTTTTTGCAAGTGTGTCTCAGCTGACCGCAATTATCGTTTCAGTGTAGTGAAGCTAAGCTAGGCTAATAGAAGAGGAAGGGAGCAGTTTATCAGCTGGGGCTCAGTTTACTACAGATGTAGTACGGTCCAAAATTCGTGGAGCATTTTGAACCTTCGAAGCAGATGGAGTAAAGGTCTAACTGACGGAGCAAAGGTCCAGACCAAGGCCCTTAGCTACCCCCTCCAGATGTCAGCACGACTTCTTGACCGGAGCTTTTGCCTCTCGGCACAGAGGCCTGGGGGGAGGCCGGGGCGGGCACCCCTCCCCTCTCCCTGGTCTCCATGCAGGAAGGAGTGGGTGGAATAAAGCAGGAGGCCTTCAGATGGAGATGTTCCCTCAGTGCTGGGCCAAGCGGCCCGTTTCTTATCTGGGCCTGCAGGAGTGGAGAGGATGTAGATGTCTAAATCCCTTTGTGGCTCCGGCCAAGGTCTCCCTGTGAGCGTGGTGGGCAGGTCTTCTACAGCAAGGCCACCTCTGATCCAGACAGCTTGCCTGGGGGCAGCCCCATGTCCAGCTTCTGCTGCTTTGAGTAGAAAAAAGGTGGGATCCTTAAACCACCTTTGCAGATAACAGGTTCGAACCTCCTCTGTTTGTTTGGGAGGCAAGCTCTTCCCAATGCATTTCATTCATTTTTAGCTCAGGAAGTTGAGCTCCAGTTGATTATCTATCTTGTTACCAGATATCAGCAATAACAATAAATCTATTACTTTTTTATTGATAGAGCCAGCCGTTGTGAATTAGAATAGCCCCTTGACTTCAGCATTGCTTGGCTTATTTATTCCAGCTGACAGCTCCTCTAATAGCCAACTGTAACTTCTGCTGCCTTTCCTCTGTCAAAGCCGGAGCAGTAAAAGCTCAGGTCGCCTAGCTCAGTGATTCATCTACCTCCTTCCCTAGAGTTTGTTTTCCATGTCTCACTTTGGGAGCTGCCCGAGCTGACTGCATTTGTCATGACATTACCGGGGTGGGGTTTCCAGGCCCAGCAGTCCTGCCCAGGTCCTGCCCGCGCTGGCTCGATGGAGCCAGGATCCGGCCTCGGTTGGGCAGGGATGGGCAGCCTTCAAACAGGACGTGCCTCCACGTCCTCCCTTCTGGGGTGCCGGAGGGAGGGGTGGCTGATAACCAGGCATGGAAACGGCTCAGCTCTGAGCCTCACCTTTGTGGGGCTGAATCAGGAAAAGGGCGAACTACACTTTCCGAGCCTGAAAAAAAAAAAAAAAAAGGCAGAGATAAGATATTTGCCTACCGGAACAGCAGCGGCAAATATGGGCAACCGGGTACCTTTCAGTGCAGCTCCCAGTGTGTTCAGCTCAAGTTGAGCAAACGCTGTTCAACTGTAATTGCAACCCTTCTTCCAGAGTGGGGAGAATCAATCTGTTAAAAATCAGACCTTTTGTGCCAAAAGGAGTCCACTGGATGTATTACAATTTTCAAAAAGCATTGTTGAAAATCTAGGTTGATGTGAGACCCAGAAATGGACCCAAAGTTTTGCATGTATTCTGCCTTACTGAATTATTTGTGCAGTCATAGAAAAAGAGCCTACAGAGATCAGATGTTACTGAACAACAGTTGTGTATCTGATAGAGAGATAACAGAAAACATATTTTTTTCAGATTATAGCCATTTGGGCAGTCTTTGGGGGAAGCAGCATGTTTGTTTTTTTTACTGTCTGCATTTTTGGGTAGCAGCTGAGAGAATGGGGTCCTGGTTGATGACTGGGTACAAGAATAGCAGTCTTCAGCCATTTTAATAAAAGATAAAAAAATATTTACCTCTAGGTTGTTTCAGACAGAAGTGACCACTGGCAAGAAGTATCTCCTTCAGAAGGTCAGGTTTCAGCCGGGTTAAACATGGCAACAAAAACTCTGCAAAGTGCCACTTGGAAATTGCCTTTGGATAAGCGAAGCCCCACTTTTCCTATGTATGAACTGCTAGCTTGGCATGACTCCAGGACAGCCAAGAGCTCTACTCTAGTAAAATGATTAAATACGTATACTTTTCACTTAAACAGCAGGCAGGAAGCTTCTGCAGTCACGGTTTAGGATAGTCTTTTTTTTCTTCTTCTTCTTTTTAAGGAATCTTGTCCGAAGACTATCCATTAACAAGTAAATTAAGGTTTTAAAGTTGACATATCCAAGAGTTAATTTTGCATGAAGTCAGCTCTTAAACATTTCCTTTATCAGGTGAAAATGTTGCCCCTTCTCTGTCTGGCACTGCAAATTTTTCCTCTTTAGTGGATCTGCTCAGCCTCATGGAAAAAATGATTGTTTCTTTGTCTTTGCAACTCCTCGTTTCTCTGTTAAAATAAATGGACTGATTACAGTGCTGGTCAGAGTTTCAGCTTCGTGCCTACCAGGGCTTCCCTGTGCTTTGTCTCAGGAGTGTAGGTGGTGGCTTGTGGGACAGAGCAAACATGCTCCTGATTCTGAGACATAGTTCTCCTCCACTTGAGATAAAAGGGGCATCTCCCCTAGTGGTTAGCCTTGCTGGAATTCAATGGTCATGGCAAGCGTTTTGAAAGATGAGGAATATTTTACATGCTTCAAGGTCTGCAGGAGCCAAAGAAGTCTGACTTCCAGGAGGTGCTCAGCACCCATTGCCAGAGGCACTGGGCTTCTCCCACCAGGGGAGCAAAAACGTAGGTGCTACCCCACCTGGGGTTTGGAGACAGGTAGTGGGAGGTTGCCCAGGAAGGCTGTGGTGTCTCCTCCTGGGAAATCTTTGAAAGCCACCTGGACGTGGTCCTGGGCACCCTATTCTGGGTGGCCCTGCTGGAGCAGGAGTTGGAGCAGGCGACCTCCACAGGTCCCTTCCCACCTCAGCCATCCCGTGATGCTGCGTGATCCTGAGAGTGGGGCAAAAACCCTGGCTTTTCACAAATGCCTAGGAAAGCACTGCATGCAAAGCTCACCCACTCAGCAAAATCTCTGTTTTTTCTCCCTCTGCAGGCGAGCTCGTCAGTGATGTCTGGCCCAGGAGAGAGCACCAGCCCCGAAAGCAGCAACCTTAAGTATTCAGGTCAAGACGGGCTGTACACAGGAGTCAGCCTGACCTCCACAGCTGAGGTGACAGCGTCCGTGAGACAGGATCCCTGGTGTGCCCTGGCTCTGGCGTGACCTGGTGCCAGCCAAGCTGGATCCCGGAGCTGTGTGGCAGCCCCTGGACGTCCACGTGGGGTTTCTTCTTCTCTGGAGCGGCGGTGGCAGTAGCGAGAGTGCTGGCAAGGGACGCTCCTCTGAATTTGTTTCCGTGCCTTGGTGGCAGAGGCGGCTTTCAGCCCTCCCAAAGAGGCTCTGCCGAAGCATCCTGTTCCTCATCTATGCAAGAAAACTATAGGGAAAGCAAATGCCCACCGGGGGATAGCTAATGCAGCCTTACACACCTAATAAAAAATTAAATAAATAAAAAAAAAGAAAACAGAAAAAGAAAAAAAAAAAAGAAACTTAAAACTGTCGATAGGTTCCAGAATTACATCCTCAACTCACACAGCCGTGCTGCCTTTCTGATTGTATATTTGTTTTCACTCTCTCACCACCTTCTCCCCCAAGAACTGACAGACACCGTCAGCACTGGGGAGGGAGTAGCGGAGGCTTGAGTTATTAGACATAGCCAGATACTTTCTGAAGAGCTCTGGAAGCGTGTACGTACTGCTTGAGTCAGCGCAGGTGCCCCGAGCTGGACATTTGATGTCTTCACCTGTCCTGCACTCTCCATCGCCAGCGCCTGCCTTGCTCTGCTCCTCTGTGCCAGAGCCCAGCTACACCCGGGGAGGAAATCACAGCCTTTGGTACAAGCCTCACGGGGTCAAGCTGGTTAAGGAGATTTTGTTGTTGTTTTAAGATATTTACTCACTTTGCAAGACTGCATTATAACTTTTGAAGTACACTGTGACTGAGGTTTATGAAAGTTCATATTTTGCGGCTGAACTGTATAGAGTCAGTCAAAATTTGTAAACAGGGTAGCAATCAGATATTTTTCTTCCATATATACAATAATTTTTTAAAGAAGTGCAATTTGCGTTGCAGCAATCAGTGTTAAATCATTTGCATAAGATTTAACAACGGTTTTTATACGAATGAATGAATGTAAACATTTTAACTTAATGGTACGTAAATAATTTAAAAGAAAAACTTAACTAGGCATCCTTAGGCTTTTTAGTGCAACAAAAAGAAAAAAAAAATACATCCACTTTCTGTATTTCCAGTTGTTAAAGCAAGAGTTTCAAAGAACAAGCCTTCTCTCAGGAAAATTGCCCTAGCCATTTGCTCATAACTTTTGTACAAAAAAAAAAAAAAAAAAAAGCAAATGCATCCCCAGGTTGTTTTTTTTTTTTAAAAATTTTTTTTTTTTTTTTTTTTTTTTTTTTTTTTTTTTTGCCATTGAATAAGTATGTGCTGGAAAGAAACAAATTGCAATGAAACTTTACTACCTAACTGATACATATGTAAATACTCCATGAGATATTTAGGCATCTTCAAAATTTAGGATGCAATCTGTATAGTGTGACTGATGCATAGTTAGGTTGGTTTCCATTGTTTTTCAAATGGGATGTCATTTGGAAAGTTGTCTCATCAGAGCTTTACAAATAAAAGGGTATCATTTGTTGTTTTTTTTTTTTTTTTTTTTTTTTTTTTTTTTTTTTTTCTGTACACTGTGCCTTCTCCTTTGTCTCAGCCGGAGTTGTTAAGCTGTATTAAAAGCTATGGAGATGTACCTGATAGAGGCAGCATGTCTGATGGCTGCAGTGTTCTCACATTGAAGTGTCTGCTCTGTCTCGCTAAGTCTGTGTGGTGTGTGGTATTCCTATAGTTCCTCTCTATGCCGTCTAGTGGTATGTAAAACTAGGGTCCCGCACCTACCCACACAAGTGCACATGAGATGTTTTTTTCTGATGAAAGCCTAGGGAACAGGTCCCAGACCTTGTGGGGACTGCCATGGTTTTGCTTGGCCTTCACACCATAGCTAATGGATAGACACGAGGTCTCCTGTGTATGCAAAAATCTGCAAATGGTGTGGCAGAGCCCTGGATGTCACCCTCTGAGGTGAGCCTCTGTCACCCTCTGGAGGTGAAGTCTGAAGGGTAGCAAAAACTAAAGGTGCTGAGAAAAGATGACCACTAAATGCTACTGAGGGGAGCAGAAAACCTCTGCCTGGCTTTGAGGACCAGTCCTCTGCATTGCTTCTCGGATGGGAGCAAGACTTGCTGCTCTGTGTGTTTTCCAGCTATGTAGGCAGCACTGCCAGGCCAGGATACCCGACCACCATGCCCAGCACTACCATCACCCCATGGAGTGGCTGTGGTGTGAGTCTTTGCCTCCCTGAGCCAGATTTTCCTTTGGGGTGAAGTGGGATAGCTCCTCTGTTTGTGGAGAAGCTATGCTGATGTGCACCGGCTGAGACCCTGGCCTGTAAAAAACAGAGGGTTGAGGCTGCCTCCTTAACACAGGAGCTGATGTGAGAACCAAGGGATTGACAGCTCTCTGGGTGAAGAACAGCTTCTAGCAAAAAGGGTCACACCAAACCTCTCCTAGGGTTTGGGTTGCTCTGGACCAGCACAGCAGCCCCAGTGGGGCTGTCACACCAGCCTTGGTGCTGGGTCACCTTGCTCCCTTGCTCCCTTGCTCCCTGGGGGTTGATGTGGTCGTGCACCCCAGTCCTGCTAGCCTGAGGGCCACATGGGCTTGGACCTCATGATTTACAGATGGAAAGCCCTATCCAAGTGCAAAGAGGGCCATGCAGGGAAACACTGGGTTTAAAAAACCAAGGGTGTGAAGAAGAGGGTGAATCTCTTTCCTTTTGAAGCATTTGTTGGCTGAAATACCCTCTTCTGTGGTTTTCTATTGTTGACACTTAAATGGATAAAAAAGCTGTTGCTAACTGGTGTTGAGCAGCTTTCATGCTTAGCTGGTGTGCTGCTTCTGGATAGCAGTGTGAAACTCACTGCTGGGCAGGAGAAGGCTGCATATGTTGGAGCTACGTTGCTTGGAATTATCCTAAACCAGGGAGCTTTAGGATACTAAAACTAAAACAGAGAGTTTTAGGATACACATCCAGCAACCTGCAGATGGTTACATTGCATTCATTGCTTTGGAACCCCATGGCATCTCTTAAGAGGGCTCCTGGGAAGCCCTTCTCCCTTCTCAGCATCAACTTTTACCCAAGTTCTGACTTAGGGTGGTTCCTGCAGATGAGTGTTGTGGGGCATAGAAGAATGCCCTATGTGAAAAGAGTCCTCTTGGATCTGAGGCTGAAAATGCTCTTTTAGGTGATATAAGCAGGAAAGAAAAAAAAAAAAAAAAAGGAAAAAAAAAACAGCTTTTCATAGGGAAGGTGTTTCCCATTATTTCTTATCAGCAAAAGCATCAAGAATGAAATACTTTGCTTCCCTGGACCAGAAGCAGGGATAAACCAGGTTTTTATCCCTCTGCAAGAGGGAAGGGGGATGCAGTACCCTGTTGCCTTACTCTACAGATGCTGAGGAGGTTCTGTGTTATGATTACACATAGAAAAAGTCTACAAGAACTCTTATAAGGGTACCTCCCTACTCAACAAAACTGCTCTCCAAGTGTACTGATTTCTGGAGCTGTTTGGCAAAATAAAGATTTCTCTCTCTTTCTCTCTCTCTCTCTCTCTTTTTTTTTTTTTTTTTTTTTTATTTAATTTTGTCTTTTAGTCCTGCTGAGCCGGCACAGCTCTGGGTGTGTGAGCTGGACTTTGCTCTGGCTCATACATCACCAATAGCACTGATACCGATAGACGGCCTGGCCAGATGCTTTCCTTACTTATCCCTGTTTCTCTTCAGTGACAGCCCTTGGGATGGGCTGAGAAAGAACAAAGAAAGAGTTCGACTCTGGGTCTCAATTACTAGCAAGGCTGAACAAGCCAAAACGACGCCAGAGCAGCTCTCTAGTACCAGGATGAAGCTTCAGAGTTGACATTGGAAAAAACAAACAAAAAACAAAAAAACAAACAAACAAAAAAACACCACCAACAATATATGGCTACTTGTTACCATAGCACCTTTTCTCTGGAAACAACCAAAATGAAATAGCCAGTGACTCAAGGCATCTGCTTTGAGCTCCCATGCCAAGTGATACTCAGGCTCACGTTTTGCTTAGCTGACCCCTCGAGAGCAGATTGATCCTGGACATGTGTGTTACCTCAGGCTCCTGTCTTCCCTAGGTCTCAGGTTTGGTACTAGATCTGTTCCTGTTGCCCTCATCCATAGCTATATATTTTTTTTTCCATTCAATGTGCTTAAAATAAGCTGTGATCCCTACAGTGGTCCAAAATGGTATTTTTCAGCATGGCATTGAGGGCGTACACTGGTGTGGTATGAGTGCTGTGGAGGTATGAGAGGGTGCAGAAACCACTGGGTTTGGGATGGTGAATGGGGTGAAACAGAGACAACCAGTCCTGGTGGTAACTTGGGGATGTTACCCAAAGGGAGAGGCACCTGGCAGTTTCCACCACCACATGTGGGTTTTGTTACTAGTGGGCCAGCAGAACACAAGGACCTGATGTGAAGTGAGGAGCCAAAGTAGCTGATTTGGTTTGGTTTTCTTGCTGCAAACCTAGATAGAGACATTTGTCAGCCCTGCAACATTTGTTATATAGAACTTGGGTAATTTACTGTCTGTTCCTGCATAAAAATAATATAACCTATTTTCTTTTCAAAAAAAAAAAAAAAAAGAATGGATTTAGGAGTTACATCCAGTCCTGTTACCAAGAGCCATAGCTGAATGCAGGCTGCAGGAAACCCAAAATGGACTTCAGCTCCTTCATCTCCTTCTGTGTGCTTGCAGCTCCAGATCTTCCTTATCCAGCTGTCCTGAACTTCATTCCTCACAGATCCTTCAGTTCCTAAATCTGTATACATTGGAAATTCCAGGGTTGTGTCAAACACACTGAATTCAGTATTAAAATATAGGGCAAGGGTTATTGCAGTTGGCCAGGGGAGAAGGAAACTGAAGGCTTGAGGGGCAATTCCAAGTGGCCTCAGCTCCACAAATTGCAAAAAGCTTTGAGATTCTTGTTACATGTTTGTAACGTGTTTTGGAATCACTTCTTACCTTCTTCCCTTAAAGATATCTGAAGAAAAATGGAATAAGATGTATGAAAGGGGAGAAGGATTTAGGTGCCCTAAATCCTGATGGAGATGCAGCCAAACAAGAGCTGTCAGAGCAGTGCAGTAACCAAAAGTTCTGATATGTTGCCTGAACAAATAAACAGGAAAACATTGAGCAGGAGTAAGGAGGTAGTTTTTCTTTGGGATGCTGCATCCAGAGCTGGCATGCACATTTGAAAAGGATGTTGAAAACGAGAGTGTAGGGAAACAGAAACACAGAAATGATTTAGGGACTGGGGAAAATGTCTGGCCTTGACAAGTTTAAAGACCACAGCTTGTTTAAAGTATCCAAAAGAGGACTAAAAGGTGACTGGTTTAGAGAGTCCTTTCATGAGGAGAAAATGTTTGGTACTTAAAGGGCTTTGATCCTGCAGAGAAAGACATAACAAGGTCTAGTGGACAGAAAGTGAAGCCAGATATACTCAAATGAGAAATTAGCCTCAGCTGAAGCAATGAACATAACTAGCAATGGGAGTGATGGCAAGGGAAGAAGGGTGCTCAGTCTCTTGATGTCTTTGCAACAAAATTGGAAGAGCAATTTTAGCTGAGCAAAATGACTGAGCTCAGGACCAAGTGGGTTACATCTGCTTCTTCATAATTTATAGGCTGTATTCGTTTCCATTTGGCCTGAAATTGTATTACTTTTTGGGATGAGACCCAATGCTGAGATCTTGAATTTTTGTCATTATAAAAAAAAAACCATGGCACTTTTCCTGTGAGTCGTGGTAAACACTGTGGTGTCTTGACCCAGTTTCAGCATAAGTAATTATTTTTTTGCTTACCTAAAATGTCCTACTTCCTCTCCAAAACTGTCCTGCATCTTTGTTGTTTCCTGTTAAATACTTCCTGAGTTGCATAGAAGAAAGGGTCATGTTTCAAAGATGCACAACCAAAACTTGAAAATCTCTCATCTTCTATAGTACAACATGCAGACAGGGCCTGTGAAGCAGCTTGCTGTTCTTGGAGAAGCAGGAAGGAAACATTTGCTGAAGACGATGGTCTGTGGGTCTTCCGCCTGTGACCTTTCAATACAATGAAGACTGCAGCCTGAAAAATGAACACAGGCACGTGGAGCATCTTGCAAATGTGGAGATTTTAAAAAGGGGGAGCAATGGTAGGTTTGTACAGTGCACAAAACCCTGTCTCTGATCCAAACCCTACCTGTTTTGCTCATGGGGATAAATATAACAGGGAAAAAACATGCTGCGTTTTGTGCCTTGCTTGCTGGGGACCCAGCGTTGCTGCACAGAGGCAGTGGGAAAAGATGCACCTTGTGTATTTGGTTCATCCTTGTTCTGACCCCTTTGCAGTACAAAGGAGCCCCAAGGCAGATGGACAGATCCTGGGGAGTGCTCACACACTGGAGGGGTTTTGCACAAGCCTGTCAGATGTGCCTCTCCCACCTCCTGCAACAAAGCCAAGAAGAGAGTGTTTGTGCTTGCAATGGGCTTAGGGACAGGAGGAGAGAGGATATCTGTTGGAGATGAGATCTGCTGTACCTCAACGTTGGGCAGGCTCTTCTTGCTGTGACTTGAGGCACCCAAGGGCCAAGAAGCTCCAGCTGGCCTTCAGGATGGGGTCCCCCTCTTCTACGTGTCTGTGTGTGTGCATGCACTTTTGTTTTTAAAAAATAGATCTTTTTTCTCTTCTCTCCTTCTTCTACCATGTCCCACAGTGGGCTGTAATTCACCTGAAGCCATGTTTAGGAGACAGAAATGCTGGAATGTGGGGCCGTATTTCCAGACCATGCTCTCTGTTCTTCACAGAATAAACTGTGTCACAAGGTTCATTTCGTTTCATTTTATTTTAAACTATTAGGAACATTTCATCCAGCCTGGAACAGGCTCCTGAAGAGAGCAACACACCCTTCCCTTTAATGGTGATGTCCTATAGGTTCCAGAAACTTTGGCTTGCCTTCTTTATCAAATCAAGGTGAGAATACGGAGAATGGAAAATAACATTTTTGTTTTATCTAATGGAAAACAACAAAAAGAGTTGCTTAAAAGTTTGACCGATAAAATGTTTATTCTTTCTTGCAACTATGAAATGATTCCTTCAAGGTTTTAAATTGCGGGCCAGCTGCAATCAGAGTAAGCATGGAGAAATGTCTACTCATTGTGCAGTTTAGCAACTCTCAGAAAATTAAAAAACGTGTGTTCTCCCAAAGTATCGCTAGGATTATCCGTGCACTAGAGAGAAGGAGGCCAGTGGTGTCTTTAAAATTAGAGCTCCCATTTTATTACCAGGTCCCATGCTTTGCTCAGAGTAGTGATAAAATTCCTTGGCCTAAATGAAAGCTTTGTATAAGCAGGAAATTCAGGAAAAACAGCTCGTCTTACTAAGTCTCCATGATCAGTTTTCAGCAAAAGTAAGAAACTTCAAGTACAGATCCCAGCAGACTCAGGCTCTGTAAACAAGGCACAGATATCTTACCATTTCTTCATGTCTGAGTTCATCAGGGAAGAAGGGGATAGGCACCAACAGCTGTGTGCCATATCCCTTCTGCAGTGTGAATTGGTCCCAATCCTGCTGCCCTTAATGCTTGTGCAGTTTTTCCTGTGGAAATAAGTAGGTGAGTGAGCCAGAGTGCTTGCTTTGGGACTGTGCGGTAGGGTCAAATCTGTCGCACTGTGAAACCATTTCTTATCTAAAGCAAAGGATTAACACCTCTAAAATGAGCCACATTGAAAAAAAATTAAAAAAATCAGGGTGAATCTGTGAAAAATTTGTATTTCACACCTGCTACGCACCAAAGTGTGCATGAAGTTTATTATGTACACTCTGCTTTCCTGGCCCCGGGCAACCTAAAAGGTGATCAGGATGATTTAATGTACTTCATCCAGGGGGAAACCTATGTGAGTGAAATGTTGACTCTGAGGTTTCAGTCACAAATGGTTCTTGAGAAATTTTGACCTTGCCTCTTTATCCACACAGATTGAGTCTGGGACCTCCCATAACTCCCCCAGCCCAGGCCTGTGCTCGCTCCCCCTGCAGTCAGGAGCACAAATCCTGGCAGGTCAGCGGCGGAGGTGAGCTCTGATTTATAAGGACCTTTTAAAGAGAGGAGCCCCAGCCCTAAATTATGGTAGGCTAAAGTAGTACCTAAATTATGGCAGGGAAGCAGTAAGCCGTCCATTTCGATGTAAGAGCTGTGTTAGCTACAAAGGCAAGGAGTACATGCTTGACACCTTTGTAATTAATGAGACTCCCGATGGCAGCCTCCTAGATCAAACCCCAGCCACTGGGAGGAGCCTCGTAAAATGCAGAGGAATTCAGGACAGGCTTCATCTAGCTTTTCCAGATGGTTTGAATGGTGTCTGGTTTAGGGACTTGCCAGGTCTACCTTGGCAAGTAATCTTGGCCATCAGAATCCATAGCTACCCCCTTTCCCTAGGGGAGGACAGGGTCACCCCTCACTGCTGGGGCATTAGGCATTCCACTCACCTCCACCACCTCCATGTGGTGCAGGAGAGCAATGCCCCCCTGGGATGATGCTGAGAGAGCTTGATCTTTGGGCCCGGTGACTCTGTCCTGGCCAAAGCTGGCCTCTTTAGAGGAGAACCAACACTCCAGGTGGTTAAAAACATGGACGTGTGCTGCCCACATGGCATAGGTGGGAGGGAAGCAAGGTCGTGATGGTTGGATGGAGCTTTGTTAATAAGAGGCATTGCAGCAGAAGGCAATGGGAAAATGTCTTTTTAGGGTGAAAATTTAAGCGTAAGGACAACTGCAGCACAGGAGAAGAGCAGCACAAACCTGAACCTGCAGTGTGATCTGGAGACTGAATCATCTCTGCAAAACTTTTGGAGGACATTCCTTACATTTCTTGTTCTCATTTTGCGGGTTAGAATGGTGGGTTTTCCATTTTTATTTAATTTCTGCCACAACCAGGCTCCTTTGGCAGGAAGACGAATGTTTTGCAGAACCTCTTTTATTTTTGGTTATATCCTGGCATGGTACATTTTCTGGTGGCGAACATTTTAGCATATCTAAGGGAAATTTACAATTTGCCAAACTTGTTGTTGTGGTAATTTTACAGTAATTTTGTCATGGTCTGCGCTTGCCCTGCTTGCATCACAGACTACTTGTAGGCACCCGCAGACATCGTGGCTGTGTGCTGCCCCGGAGACATCTGTCCCCAAAAGGGAGTCCTCCAGCAGGGCAAACCCTGGATCGATATAGCCTGGTCTACAGAGTTTAAAGATGTATAGAGGAAAAAGAGCCCAGATTAAGTGGCTCTTTTAGGTATTATTTAATCCAAATACAAACAAGGTAGCAAAATTAATGCATCTGGCCTTTTTTCCCCTTCTCTTCAGATAACATTTTGAAGACACCCTTGTGGTTTGAGTGTTAACCCCTGAATGATTCAGGACTGGCAATCCCTAGTCACAGCCCAGGGTGAGGTGCAAGGCGAATGAACTCCAGCTACTCACAGGGAGATTTTTTTTTTTTTTTTTTTTTTTTTTATAGCAGCAGAAAATACAGGTCCCATTTTTGCCCTTTGTACCAGAGATAGGGACATAATAATAATGACCACTGTGGAGATAATTCTGATTTACGCTAAATAAATTATACCACTTGTAGGCCAACTGCAAGTGCCTACCTGAGGCACGCAGCTCACGTTCCCAGCTAGAGCAGAGGAATGAGACGGATGTGGGGGACACCTCTGTGCCTTTCTGGCCATGATCATTTCCCAAACAAGGGTCTCCAGGATGGTCTTATGAGAGATGTGAAAAATGCAGAGCCTCCAGCATCACTGTCCCCAGGTGCACACGCTCTCCTCCCTGTCCCCATTGCGAATGATGGAGCATCGTTGGTGTGGGGGCAGCATCCCCAAGCCCTGGCAGGAGCAGGGAGAAACGTCCATTCCCCATACACCATGGCTTGCGTGGGTGTCCTGGGAGGAAGGGGAAAAGATGAGCTGGCATTTCCCAAGATATTTGTATTTTTTGGTGCTACCTGATACAGCTACCTGATACAGCTGGTGTTGTGTCTTAGCCAGAAGGCTTAGGCTGACAGGGTGAGAAGGGGAATTCCCTTGCCCCATGAAGAATGGGGATCATTTATCAACCACAGCCATGAATATATTAATTCCTCTGTTTTGTGTATATTATTGGACTCCTGTGCATTAACTGTGTAGCCAGAGGATAGGACAGCATCCTTCTATTAATAAATACAGGGTAGATAAAAAAAAGTCATGTGAGAGTTTCGTTTCAAAAATTGAACAGTGGACCTGAGGCATGCAGTATGTTTTTAATTAGAATTATTACTTAAAGTGAGTAATAAAGTGAAAAAGCTCCTTGAGTTCTATGATAGGATATTCATTAGCTAATCAACAGAACTATTATTTTCTTTGAAGTGTGCCCTACTCTGCTGAACTAAAGTGCACACACTGATTTACTGGTAAGGGTAATTAAAGGGCATGTCATAAACACCACTGACGTAATGGAATATTGTTCTTTAACCGTCTTTCCAGTTAACTCTTCCACGTGGAAAGACAGATATTTTGCAGCTGACCCTTACCTGGTGTCAAGAGTTCTCCATCTCCCAGTGTCACTGCAATTTTGGGAACCAACGACACTGGAGGATGTAGGCAAGCAGTTATGGCTTCCTGCAGCCATGAAGTAGATGTGTTTGAAAAGTTTCCATATAACAGCCTTAGCAAAAGCCTCACTGCTGTGCAGAAGCTTTTTCTCAGAAAAAAGTAGTAGTTTCAAGGAGAGCCTACACCAGTGTGACCTGGCTAACCTGGCAGTGAAGCCCTGCTGGGGTGGCGAGCACCACGCCTCTCTTGCACTTGCACCTTCCCTGAGATAGAAACATAGCCCCTGGCTGGGCAATATAGGTATTATACACCTTTCTGTTTTTTAATGGGGATCTGCTCTATATGCGAGGGGAAGACCAGGTATGTTGGAAGAACTGTAGCTAAGCTATGCATTAAAACCTATACTTTTATATAGCTCGGAGGATCTTCAGGAATAAAGTCTGAAAATCGGTGGTGCTTTGCATCCAGCAGAGCTGCAGGCTTACAAATGCCATACTGGCACAAGGGTGCATGAGTGAGCAGGGGAACATCAGCACAGACATTTCCTTGTTCTTGCTTGCTTTCCCTCCTTTCTCTCCCCCACCCCCCTTTTTCTTCTTCCCTCTCTCTCCATCTGTTTCATCTGGTGCATCTTGTTTCATTTCTTCCCAGCTATAGGGTTGTCTTCCATATGTTTCTGTACAATCAGGGGGTTGGACAAATCTTTAAATCCACAGCACTGAATAAAACTACTTCTTGTTTGTTTGTTTTCCATTGAATTTATTGGGTTCGCCATCATAAGCGAATGGTAGCATCGCCTTACTGAAATTCAGGTAGTGGTATCATTCCAGATAACAGTAATAAATAGGTCATAAAAATGGAATGGATAATCATCTTTCACTTACACAAATGAAAGAAGAAAACTGATTTCAATAATTTAAAACACTTGATTTTGTAATATGGCAAACATTTTTAACTGTGTATTTTAAAGGTATATGTTCTTGTTTATCTCAAATATGCATGTTTTCAATGTAGGTGACTGTTTTCATTTGTAATTTAAAGCAGTGGCCAAAATTCCAGTTTGATCATGAATCTTCTTCATTTTACTTGTGTTACTAGACCTAGTATTTGCTCTCTGTTAGGATGACGCTATCAAAACCAATGACATAAACCCACACTGGTTTACAACTAGAGTACTCACATGCGTTTCTATTACGATCCAAGCTGGAAAATGCACTGTCCTCCTGTCACTGCTGAGAAATAGATTGAGGCTCATTATCCATTATATGAATCAAGAGAGATGAGAAAGACTCAGTGGTTTGTCAGAAATCTGAAAGGTGCTCTCCACAGAGAAGACATTTATGGTGTATCTCCAAGGCCTTAGGCAATGTCCCAGCTGGTGGACATGGGCATGGGCAATGGTGTGTGACAGCTCCACTGGTGACTTCTTGGCATGGTTTTGGCCAGGATGACATAGCACTGTCCCAGCTGCCCCCCAGCAAGGGCCAGGGGACCAGCATGGTCCAGGGACTGTGCCCAGCTTGAATTGTTGCCCCCTGCTTTGAGAATGAGAGAGCTTGGTGGACATAGGTTGTGCTTTGCAGTACTCTTCCTTTGCCTGTTCCTTGGCCCATTTTTTCCCCAGCATAGATATAGCCCCTTGATGTGTATTTGTGATGTGTGGTTGTCTGCTTGCAAGGAACTGGCATCTTTCAAGAATGGCTCATGAAGAAAGAAGATAAAACACCATATGAAATGTGGATGAGTCTTTTGTGACCCTGAGCCAAGCCCTGCCTTAAAACTGGGGATATTTTTTCATGAAGGCACGTGATCCTCTGCTTATGCAGTGTCAGCACAAAGCAGAGATAGGCCCCAACACGTGACTCTTTAGTGACTGGTTTGAATGGAAATGTGTGATTTCTGAACAGATTTATTGTGCAAGCAAAAATGTATTTGCTAAAGATTACAGCAGCCTGTTTGCTCTGAATGCTGAGCCTGGGGAATAAAGACTGCCCTGTGTGACTTTTCATAACACAGTGAAATAAGGTTTGTGGTGTCAAATACCTGTTTTAGCTTTGTTATCCCTGTCCCATGGTCAGCAGTGCCCCATCTGTGTGGGGCCAGTGGAAGCACGGTAGGGCCAGGACGTACCTTATGGACTTGGACCATAGGCCTGCATAACACTCACATGGCCTTGAGGTCTGTGCCAGGTGTAGACACATAACCTACGTGCCCATCGTTCTCTGACCTTCCCAAAGTGCTTCTCTGTGGTTAGGGGGTCACTGAGACGCTCCTTGGCCCACCAGAGCCCCTGGAGGCCTTCTGTGTGCTGTCCTCAAGCTCCTTTGTGCCACCTCCTTCCCAGGGTAGCAGGGAGCCAGGAGTCTCCACTGATGTCTGGCTTCTGATTAGAGAAAGAAGAGAAGAACCAGGACTTGGCCTTAGACCTCCAATTAGTCATTGTCACTTCAGATACCCAATGTTGCTACGATTTATGTCAGATATGCCTTGAGTTGTATAATTTTATAGCTGGAAGATTTTTGTGGGAGGTAGGACTAGGGTTCTTCTACAGAGAGCATTTTACTTAAAATGCAGCAGCTGAGGAGTTTGGTCACATTTCCTCCAGAGATGTTTGCAAGGCTAGTTTATGAGCGTTTCCACCAAGAATACCTTGTAGCACACATAGCCTAGTGGACAGCAAACCATCTTGGGCTGGGTGCAAACATGTTCTGGGAGCATGAACCACATGGAAAGGTAGACAGAGATGTCTCAGGCTATTTGACAAAGGCAAGTTAATGCAAAGCAACATTTGGGGAAATTCCGTAAATCAAAATCCACCCTGTTCCTTTTGCCTGGTTTTCATTTTTTAAAGCACTCAAGTGGCTGTTCCGCAATGCATAGACCTCAGTTTGATTTGGAGCTGCAGCTCAGATGTACTTGTAGATGAAAATTAAAAAAACCATAATCTTATAAGTGTGCTCAAGGTCAGCTGATAAAAATAATTATTTTGCTTGTGTGTTGAATGCAGTTACAGGTCCCATCACTCAATTTCCCTGGCAGAAACACTCCTGAGACTTTCTTGTGCTGATACTCCACAGTACTGTTTGGAAAGAGAAACTCAGCCAACTACAAAGTTATCTTGGAGTTGTCCTTGTACAAGGGAGAATGGGGCTTGATTTGGTCTGGCAGGCTGTTAACATTTGCTGCTATGGCATTTTTTGCCAGCCTTCATGGCGCCAGCGAATGGAAGAATGCTGCAGCCCATGGATTTCAGGGGGTTTGTTTAGCATAAGCGCGCTTGTAGGAGGAGTAGTTTCCTGAAAGGAACAACCAGAGCGGCTGACCTTGCACTGATCCTGCTGACAGTTCCTGCTTGAAATAAGGTTGCCCTGGTCTGGTACAACATCACTCACCTTCAGCAAGGGAGTTTCCAACTGTTAGGAGACGCGTGAGAGCTATATAAGGACTAACACATCCACAGAAATCCCTCGGCACGGGATCTGAGCGTGCGCAGGCTCTGAAGGAACTCTAGACTGAAGGTTGCAGTGGGTTTGTGAAAGATGTCTCCCAGCTCTGCACATCTTCAAACATCAAATTTTGAATCTAGTTCTGGATCCCAGGTAAAGGCAAAGGCAAACAAAGGGTGAATATCCTGAAATAGAAATCAAAATAATGTCCAAATTATTTGTTCTACAAGGATAGCATCTCCATAGCTGTTACTTAAAAGCTTAAAAATTGAAAAACCTTGTTGCAAACTGATGTAAGGGACTTGGCAAATTCAGGCTCAAGGCAGGGGACTGAATGTTTTGCCCCTTTGCCCTCCTCATGCTTCTTGCCTTGGAAACCTACCTACAGTTCTGCCTGTTAATGAACATCTGCTTTTGATTGTCACAAACCCATATATTTCAGTAAAATAAACATACCTGATGTCCACTTGGGAAACAGTCTATTGTTTCTGCTGTGCCAAGTTCAAGCATTGCTTTTAAATCAGAAATGGAGTTTTTTTTTTTTTTTTTTTTTTTTTTTTTTTTTCTCCTCACTTGCCTACTGGTTATATTTAAGTGCTAAATGACCCCAGTGAGAATTGTGTTTCTGTGTTTGGTCTAGCTGCAGGACATGGGCTGAAATGTTGCCTTTTCCTTGGTGTCTGAGGTGTCCTGTGTTGAAGGACTATTTCTTGCATATACAGACTATTGTTATAAGTGTATAAACATATCATTTCCCATCTCTAGGCAATTTTGTGTTAGTCCAGATGGACACTGGACTAAATGCAGATTAAATTAGGTTAAAAAGTATGACTGCACCCAGTCCTGCTCATCTCACCCAGTGATACTAAGCTACTGTCTTTACTGAAGCCTTGTGAGTTGGTACCTCTGTTGCTGTCCTTCTGTCGATGACACAAGACTTGTACAGCCTTTATTGTGACCACGCACACATATTTTCTTCTTATTTGATTGCACAATAATCAAATAAGAAGAAAATATATTTGCACAGTCACGATGAAGGCTGTACAAGGCAGGAGCCCCCGGTTTCCCAGAGCAGATAGACCTTCATATGTCATGACATGGTGTTTGCTGTTTGATAACCTACTGATCTTGTCATATAGTATGAAAATCACAGTTTCTACACATGGGAGAAATCAACACCTGTTGATTTCATGATGACTATTAGACTATACGAGCATAACCATTTCTAGCCTTAAAACACTGCTGAGAGCAGCTGAGATTCCTCACCTTCACCTCCTCAGTCTCAGTTCCAGCTAGTTTCAGTCTCCATAACTACTTGTTGTGAAATAATAGGGGTGGGAGGGACCTTCTGCTCAAGAGAGTAAAAGGTTCAAGATTTAATACCTCTTTTTTTTGTTTGTTTTTCTTTGTTATATCCTATCTACATGGTGAAAAGTTTGCAGCAGTCTAATTGTCTGTAGGGGAAAAATCAGTGTGAACGTACTGGTTCAGACCAAGGATCTTTCTAGCCCAATACTCCGTCTCTAAAACGGGCTACAAAAAGATGCCTTGGGGAGCGTGAGAACAGGGCAAGTATGTGTAATATTTTCCTTTAAGTCCCTCCCACTCTCTGACCATTTTCAGCTCAGAACCGTTTGGACTTTCCTAAGCCTCTGCAGTTTGTTTATGTAGCAGCTTGAGATGGATTTCTCATCCAGGGCTTGTCCTGTCTCCCCCTTATCCCATGTAAATTGTGTGCACAGTGCCTTTTGACAAGTGACTCCGCAGACCTAGCACCTGCCACAAGAAGAGCCACCTCCTTCAGCCTGTTGTGAACCCAGTGTCTATTAGCTTCATTTGATGGTCCCTCGGTCATCTTTTGGAAGACACTGTGGACATGCTGATCCCTGTCTGCAATCTCCAAGCCACTTCTGATAAACTACTGTCCTATCCCCGCCAAAGCCTCTAATGTTTTAAAACCTGTGTTCCCCAGGTCATTTCCAGCTTGGGAGACTCAGTCGATAGACAATGGAGGGAAGTGGTTTTCCCCTGAAGGAAGCCTGTGCTGCAGCACCGGCATGTTTGTGCGTGACAGGTCTCTCAGGGACATCCAGAAGTGTCAGGCCAGGAGCACAGGCACAATGAGACTGGCTCACACCCCCACACTGAGCTGGCCAGAAGGCACTGGACTCGCAGCTAAGGACAGCAGTCAGCCAGGGCTCTGCCCAGCTGACTGACCTGGAGGACTGGGGAAACTGCAAATATAGTCAGCCCATAGAAATGGAGTAACCATTTGACTGCACGTATCATTACGGGTCAGCCAGGGACTCACTGGAGAGGTGGCTGCTGGCCAAACCTTCCTCACTGAGGGGAACACTGCTAGCACACAGCTGATGCTGAGGAAGGCTGGAAGGTGCTGCAGGGATTTGGTGCATGAACTGCAGACTGGGGTTGAGTTTGCTTAGGGCAGTGATGATATATGGAGGCCCATGTGGCCTGGGGTAGGGTTGAAATATTTTGGACACAGGAATGTGAGTGGCAAGAAATAAATAAGTGAACAGACAGCACTTTTGTTCAGGCTTCTGTTGGGATCAAGATGAAAATGTGCATCATACCTTTTCATTTCCTCCTTCTCAAGCATCCACCCATCTGCATTACCAGTCTTCCACACAGCTTCAGCACGAGAGGGACTGTGGAGTAGGAAGTGAGGGGACACTCTTCTGCTGCTTGCTATCACAGCTGATTTTGAAATTGAGAATAATTCATGGGATTATTTGATGAACTAATATAACCTCATGGTTCTCACTTGAGCAGCACAAGAAAAAGGCAAGAACAGCAGCACTTACCTTCCCCTACCCCCAAAGGCAAATGAACCATTAATGCTGCAGTAAACCGGCAGAGCAAAGGTGTGTTTGCTGCACGAGGTCTCATAAAACTGAACTTTGCCCAAGACTGAGCAAAACTGTAAGAAATACACTGTTGGCAACTAAAGACATGATTTTTATATGGACAAGTCATCTAAGACTTTCATCTGATATTTTATGTGGTTTAATTTTTTTTTTACACAACATCCATTCCTATCCCTCTTTGGCAGGAGAGATGTCAAGGCAATAGGGCAGATGCATTAACCACATTTCTTGTGCTCACTTGTTACTGAGGTACCTTCTCGCATTTTAAGTGTTTTATGGTCAAGTTGCTCCATTCGCATAATTACTGCCACATCACCAGTCAATCAATTTTATCTGTTTCTCTTCCAAACCAATCTAAATTATGACACTCATATAAAAACATCACGCATGATCATACAGACTTCATGTTTGTTATTGTTTCAGGTCAAAAAGATCTGATAAAATTACCTTCTGTTATTTCCCCTTCTCTGCCAGTTTCTTTCACTGACAGTTCTGCATACTTTATATGACACAGTAGTATTGTTTATCAGCAATTTTATTTTTCTTTGAATGGGAGACAAAATAGAATAAGTAATAAAGAAAGTCAAAGCAAAGCAAGTAACTACCACAGGCTATTATGAGAATTACTCAATTTTATAAGTGCATGAAATCACAGCTATAGGTTGACAGGTTTGCCACGCAGACATCTGTGGGAAAGTCCAAAATGCTCCTGCTTTCTGGGTAAATTCCAGATTGTATGCTAAAAATGACCCTGTGATTTCAACAGCACCTGGGCTCCATTGACCAGAGAAACTTGGTGGCTTTATTTTACATCTTGGTGAAACACTAAAAATAAACTAAACTTGAGGGAGATGACATGACTTACAGAAGTGTCTTCAGAAGTCAAGATGAGCAAATCCTTTTCTAGATTTTACATATTTGTAAGGAAGTATGACACAAATCATCTCTGTTTTGAGTTACGTGCTGGCTGGATCTTGCCACAAGTTCACATACAGGGAGAAAAAACAGAAATATAATACATGCTGATAATAAGAGGTACTTCTTAATTTCTTGGTGGCAGGAGTTAGCTCCCAGTTATGAATTATCATTGAATTAACAATCTGATGACATTCTCTAAATATTTGTTGCTGATTCTTGCTCATCTTCCATGCAAGCCACACTACGATAGACTCAACATTTTATCCCTTCTTAATGTAGACTTGCTGAATGTAAAGTTCATTTTTGATCATTTGAAGGAGAAATGAAAAACTAGCCTGTTTTCTGCATAAAGAAGAGTTGACAGATATTTATAGAAGTTCTCATCTTCAAAAGAGCCCAAACAGAGCTAAAAAACATGCAATATCTCATTTCTGCTGACTAATTTATCTTGTTCTTCTAGGTGTCCAAAATGTCTTTTTTTTTTTTTTTTTTTTCCCCAGTGTGTGTTTTTGTTTAGATTCATATTTTTACAGGTCAGATAGCAATTTGAAGTGAATGGCAAAATTCCCACTCACGTTCACCAAATGAGGAATTTACATCTGCTTTAATCAAAGGCTTCTTAGTTGCCCTTGTCTCAGTGGTGCAGTTCACTGTTTCCTTCTGCTCCTCTGTAGCTCATTGTTGATTCAAGACCTGCTATTTGCACGCTGCTAGAAAATAATCCAGTGTGCTTTAAACAGGAAAACTCATGAAGGAACTGGATGGTGAGCTGATTGTTATTTGTGGTTTGGAAGTAAGTTCTTCACTGCTGATGAAATTGTTAGAGGAAAATAGCTATTTCATTCAAATTGCTTTCATGGCAACTGTTGACAGTTTCCTTCAGAAAAGCCAAGCCTCACCATTTACAAATAATGGATTCAGTCTTATCCTGACAAGGACAATGCTATCAACAAGCTTCTGTCTTCAGGTTGATAAAAAAGGCTTAATAAAACAGTCTTTGTAAAAACATATAGTGACAAAACCAGCACACAAGCTAAGATGAGGTAAATCATTTGACCAACTTGTATTTGGCTGGAGATTTTGGGTAAATGAGGACTGCTGTAGCACGCACTTGTTTTCCCTCCAGTGAAAGATGAATATGTGGTGGGAATGCCTTGAGCTGAAGCCTGCGCTGACATCTATGAATGAAAGCTAGATAAAGCTACACTCGAGTGGCTTCTTTCTTTCCACTTGGAGAGAACCTTTCCACTTGGAGAGAACCAGCCATCTGGTTTGTGCTGTGTTCTGGACATATATAACCTGTATATTAATGTGAATATGAAACTAAAAAGGGAAACAATGGCGCAACATGCCCTGTGGTGGCATCAGCACCCTGCTTTCCCTTCAGGTGAACTGCCTGGTATCTGCCACACAGCCAAGGCAGTTGCTCAGTCACTCCTGCCAGGCTAGGATGAAGCTGAAATGACAATCCTCTGAATGAAAGGTGGAGAGATGCACCTCTAAGTGGTGCTTCTTACCCACTACTAATTTTGCAGGCGTTCCTGGTGTTTCTTTTTCCTGGATCATGACAGTGTGCTCACTTGGTTCTCCCTGAAAGGCTGTTGGGGTGTGACACACATATCTATACACATACAAAAATGTTCAAGCATACTAAACGCGTAATGCAAAGACTGATCTGTCTTGCAGCTCATTTCTGAGTGTAATTTAAATGACTTTGCTCTGCTGAGCCAGATTCTCTTTGACTCCAGGGTATTTTCTAGGACTACTTTTTCTGGAGGACCAAGCAAGAAATAGCATTAACAGGGTGATATTCTGTGCTTCCCAGAGCTGTGGGCAGGGTCTTCTCAGGAGACAATCCTTGAATCAGGAATTTACTTCCCCCATTATGTGAGGGAGCCTGAGTTTGTTGACTTTCCCAACACGTTGCATAGGCTATCTATTTATTCAGGCTTTTTCTGAGCAAGTGGGTTTGGTGTGGAGGATCTTTGAAATTTCCTTTTGCTTTCCTTTCTTTGGAAGACACCCATTCATATCCTTGCTGGTTTCCAGGCTTAACTACTTGTCACCTAAAGAAACGTGACAGATGTACAAAGCTGCAGAAAGGAAAAAAAATACATGGAGAAATTACTCTCTTCCTACATGAGCCTCTGTACCAGTTCTTTAGTAATTAAGGGAGGAAACCAGACTTCCTCCTTCCCAGTGATGCCAGACATTGCTGGCTCGGTCCTTGGCAGTGCTGGTGCAGGAAGCGTCCCTCATCCTCAGCCACTCACATCCTTACAGCCTGAGGACGAGCTGGCAGATGGATGCAGCAGGGCCACCCATACCAACAGGAACAGTCTCTTTGTCTCCTGTGGAGCACTTTGGAGATCAAAAAGGATGTGCTGTTGTTAGCTGGGCTCCCCACCGGCTGCAGTGGGCCAGAAGGGTCCAAGGCAGGGCTGATCCTCCTGCCTAGGGAGAGGAGGGCGGAAGGATGAGGGGGCAGGGAGAGGGAGATTTTGGACTGAGTTGATAGCAGCATAAAATATTTTTCAAGCAGTAAATCTATTAGATAAACTAATCTCAAGTGTTATGAGATTCCAGATGAAATACTGGAATATGCCAAGCTTCTCATTTTTATTTCCAAATGTTGAGTTAATTTGGATCCAAACCGAGCCAAATTTTGCCTTAGTGTAAGCAGGTGCAACTCCACGGGCTTGAACAGGGTTACACCCACTTACAACAGGGCTGGATTTGTCTTGAAGTGATTTAAATAGGGCAGAGCAGAGCACAGATGTTTCCAGTGTTTCAACTTTGAACCACAACCCACATGAGCAACAAAAATTATTCTTGGTCTCTCTCACACCAAGCTGTGGCCTGGTGGAAAGCTGTGTTTAAGCACAGGGCCTCACTATCTTTTCTTTTCTTTTTTTTTTCTTTTTCCTTCTTTTTTCTTTTTTTTTTTTTTTTCTTTTTTTGTTGTCGTTGTTCATTTGCTGCCACTTCTACTCACTTTCCTTTCTTCCTCATCCTTGTGTTTAAGTTGTTTTAGTTAATGGGAAAGACCTGCCACCAGGGTGAATGAGAGTTTTGTTGATGTATTCACCTGATCCAGATGTTACTTCATTTCCTTCTGACTTCAGTATAATTGGGTACTAGAATAATACTCCTGTTGTAATTTTCACTGCAGTTTTCATGGTCATTGTGTTTTGCCTATTCTCTTTAAAAAAAATAATAAGACATGTCGGGAATCTATATGCTTCCCACTAAAACCAAGTGACTTGCTCATTTAATAGTAAGCAAGGCTGTGTATAGAAAGTTAAAAAAATGGGACATTGACCTGGCAAAAGTACTTGGTTTCCAGTTTAGTTATAGTTACATAACCATAGGTAGAAAAACAGTGCTACATGTGGGTATGACTTTTGTCCTTCCCATCACACCACCCAACGAAGCAACCACATTGCTGCCTGAAGGGGTCTGGCAGGGCAGCGCTGCCAGCCCAAATTAAGCTCTCGACACAGCTTTCCCCCATCCGTGGCTCAGATCAGTGATGGTTCAGCAGCACTGGGAGCTACCCAGGAGGCACAGAAGGTTCCCACTGACCCAACTCCTGGCGATGCTCAGGGAGCTCAGGCCCCATCTGGAGCTCGGTGTCACCTGGCTTTTATTCTCCAACTCGGATATTTGTGGCTCACAGCCATTAACTCTTCCTCTGCCCCCCCCTCCGTGCACGCAGAGCAGCAGTTTGTTATCCGCTTCCTTCCTCCATCGCCCCATGGCACGGCCCTGGAAGGAAGGAAGCCCCCAGCCCACCTCCCGCTGTCCTCATGAGAAATGGGGCCCAAGTGCCACACCACTGCTTTGGTGCATGAGAGGGAGTGGGAAAAAGTGTGCTTTATCACCATCCAATTCGTGGATGGTAACCACTGTGCTTTTTGGACAGGGTGGCCAGCTGTTATTTGCAGGACTCAGGGTTTGTCTCATTTTGGCAGGTCCATCAGCATCCCCAGAAGGGTGTCAGCCTGACAGTCACACACCACAGGACATCACAGATGCCAGGGCAATTACAGTGGGCAGGTCTTCAGTCAGGCACTGATTTGGCAATGATGGAGGTGTAACTGGGCCCGAGCAACAGCTCTGAGTTTACCCATGGGGAAGGGAAAGAGGCACTTTTCTCATGGGGGTGTAAATGTGTGCAGTCTGAGCCACTTCCTCTGCTCTGGAGCCCCAGGAGGCTCAGCTCTCTGAGGCACTGCAAGCCAGTGAGGCAGGTCACTTTGCTCCTTCAGGCTCAGAGGTTTAATGGTCTGGCTTGGTGAACTTTGGATATTTTCAGGGCTTGCAAAGAACATTTGCTGTTAAGGAGTGAATCCTTGACATCTAGGAAAATATGGATATTCTTAAAGATGTATACAAGACCATCTTCTGGGTCTTCCCAAGTGGCAAAGCACTCTTTCCATGAACATTAAACTCCAGTTAATTTACTCTCCTTGAAATTCATACAACAGAGGCCAGCTTGCTTTTGTCCCTGAACAAGCAATGTGCTTTTTAGCAACAATAGCAGCTTCAGCTGCAGAAAACACTTTAGGTTCAGACCTGGAGGATGTTAAGCCTCATCTTGCACTTCCCCTTCAGCCATCCCTTTTGTTACTCGTGTTAATATTCTTGGCTCGAGCAGCTCGTGCTGAAGGAAGAGGAACAAAATGTTCGGTCTTTTAAGTACTCAGCTTCACAGTGTGTTTTTTTCTTTTTTCTTGCACTACAAGCATTTTACCTAGCCTGGATTCAGCATAGAACCTTGCTAAATTTGTCTCACAGGCACATACAAATCAGTGTGCTCTTGGACTTTGGTAATACAAATCTGGCATATGCCATACCAAATCAGTGGTCAAAACAAAGCAAGGCAAAAAAATAATAATAATAAAAACCATAGCTGTGTTTATAGGTTTTCTTCCTATAAGATGCACATATTTGAATTAATAAAACCTTACAGGGGGCTGGGCAGATATTCAGAATATGATGCTGACCTGCTGCCAGACTGTCTGTGATAAGTTTCCACTAAAGACATTCAGATTTTTTGCTGAGGTCTACCTGGCGTCCTTACCTCGTGTTGCTGTTTGAAGGAAAACAGTGACTATAATTCCTTCCCACCTGGGATGCTACAATGAGTTTTACAGAGGATATTCCAGACTCTGAGCCTCACTTTATTTTCTGACACTCTTTCAAATAATTCAGTCTTGAACATTGCCTGATGAAGATATGTTTCACATTTAGATGAGACAGCCCATACATCTGAAAGCAATTGCACCGACTTGCTGTCATGCAGATTGCTGCAGCAGTTACACTGGGCATTTGCTTGGGCATTTTCATCTTTCACGTGTTTTACAGGCAGCGGAGACTCCGACCTAGGCAGGAAGCTAGTGTGGAGCAGTGATATCTGATATCTGATATCTGATACGATATCTGCAACCCTGCTGTAAGGCATCCCTGGTCAAGTGATAGCTAGGTTTAGTGCTCCATTTGTTTCTCATATTAATAAATGTGCTCCGTGATTCCCAGCTTTCTTGTTTTAATTTGAATAGTGTATTTATTAAATAGCATAATTTATGATAATGCTGTAGTTGCTATTTCTAGTAGCTACTTCTAGGAACCTGGGTTTTCCCTCCCTCAGTGGAGTGAACTATTGGTCTGCCCAGTCCTGACTCGTTCCTAGAGCTCCGTGCTTTGAGCAGGAGGCTGGGCCAGGCAATCTCCAGGGCTCCCTTCTAGCCTAGATGACTCTGTGAGTCTAAGATATGACTCTTACAATCTACTGTTAGGTACTACACAGAACTTTTTTAACACCTGAGTGAGATCAGCTTTAGTCACAGAGTATGAACTTATCTCCCTTTACACTGCTATCAACTGAAGCCCATCAAATTACCCATCCCCTTCAAAATGCAATCATTATCTGACTGGGCTGCTGTGAAGAAATACTTCCATTAACATATTATAAATATTTCATCTTTTACTTCAGTAACTGTTATCTCTGTAACTTTCAACCAAAATTCCTTCAGTCTTGAAGTTAAAATGCTTTTTTTTTCTTTTTTTTCTCTCTCTTTTTTTTTTTTTTTTCCCCCACATTTCTGATATAAGTAATTCTTTATTCAGTGGGAGACATGCACACAACTTCTCTGCAGTTCTTTTCCAGCAGACAGCATTCAGTCACTAGGAAGACGTTCCTGTTATAGACAGGAAGGGTAAGGAAGCACAGTGTGTCTCCAGAATAACTGAAAGTCAATTTTAACATCCCTTAACACCCACATGCTCCCTTCTCCTTCACCCAGAGCATGCTTTACAGAGAGAGAAGTGTTGTCCATCTCATGTGAAGCCTGGGTTTGGATTTACTTCCCCTCAAACTCAACCAAAAGGACCAGCTCCCATTTTGTGAGTCTTCTCCAAACAATGAGGCAGAGCAAGGAACACCTGTGAAAGAAAATGTGCTTGCCTGCCTCTGAGATATGTGTGAACACAGTCATGAATTTACACTTCCTTCAAAAACAAGACAAACTCTGCTTTAAAAAATACTGAGGTCTATTATATATGTGCACAGACATTTGACTTATTGATGCATAAAGATACATGAAAATCAGTAATACACAGGCACCAACTCTGATACTCAAACAGGGTTGCTCCAAAGGAAAGCAGTATTCAGTCTCATATTTTCATAGATCTAATCAGTCACGTCCATCTTGTTCCTTTAAAATCACCAACTATATCCGATTGAGTTAATTTAATACAGTTGGAAGGCATTTAGTATTATCTTTGGTGGCTTGGGTTGTCACCAGCTGTGAAATGGTGTGCACATTAACTTGCAGAGAACTGAGCTCAACAAAAACAAAGGGAATTGATTTTCTAAATGTCTTGAGAGCTCTCCTACTGGGCCCTGGGGCTAAGGAAGAAAAAAGAGAAATGCCTGGTCCTCATTCCTGAGCCCTCTTCTGAAGCTCTGGCCCTGGGCTGAACCATCTCCCTCCTCCCGCTGGCCATGGGAAGCTGAAGGTGATGGGAAGGAATGAGTGTTTGTTATTTCAGACCAGGTTAATAATTCCGCAGGTGAGGAGTAAATTATAAAAGACAGGTTAAGTTGCTATTTTCATTTTAAGTACAGGTTTATCACAGTAAATGATGAGGAATGGGAGAACATGAAAATTTGCCATTTTCTCATGTATTTCAAGACAGCTATCAATGATGACCCACCCAGGAGATTTTGAAAGGAGCATTATTGCATACTTCACTCATGTACCATACTTATTCCTTAGCAATTGCTAAGACTGCAGTCTCATTGCTGGCTGTGCTTCCTTCCTTCACCATTTATCCATTAGGCTGCAGAGTTTGGTTCTTTCAGCGATGCTCCAGCAAGTGCTTGTCACAGAGAGGTCACATCACGGTGTCACAAATTGCGAGAGGGTTAAAGTTGTGCACAGACACACCCAGGTATATAAAGCTGCATGTGTCGACAGATATTTTACTTTTTTTACAATCACTGTGGCAGGGAAAGAAAGTCACTTAGCAATTTGTTGTGAGAACAAATATATAAAAGATCGGGAGGTGGTGTGGATACTGGAGTCACTGGACTATACAAATCCCCCAGGAACAGAACTAGAATGTTTTTATACCTTCATGGATTTAAATAAAATAAAATAAAATAAAATAAAATAAAATAAAATAAAATAAAATAAAATAAAATAAAATAAAATAAATAAAAGCTTTTCTTTTTTAAAATGAGCTCAATAAGCAGGAGGTAGAGTTTTCTCAAGGCCTCACATTTCTGTTCCACATTATTACTGGTAGTTTGGCAGTGTCATTAAATAATGTTGTAGAAGGTTAATTATTTTTAGTCGAGCAATGTAACATGGCAATAAAATTTTCAAGCAAGAGACCTGTTTGAAAGGTCGATGACCTCATATAAATTGCTAAGTGTCAATAAATATCTTTCAACACAGGTGGAACAATATTTGTATGGTTATGGACAGAGCTGTAGAGTTTAACTTGCTCAAGACCATTAAAGATCTTATGCTTATAGCTAAACTATGAATGTCACCCATGCAACCTTTAAAACTTTGTCCACTCAGGCATAGTTTTTGACTTTTTCAGAAAATGCTGCTGTTTTCAAAAACTGAAGGTCACCATCAAAACAGAAAGGCTTTTGAGCAAAGAAAAAAATGCCAATTGCCTAAGTAAAGTTTGATTTTCTTTTGTTTTCACTGAAACTTGATTCCTGAATCATTTTGCTTTACACTTTCCCAAACAGATACAACACTGTATCAACCATCTTCTTTAGATTTTTGGCTCCTGGAATCAAGTTAATATATGATGACTTATTAAACTAGGAACACATGGAGAAATTTCTAACTTCAGTCTTCTCATGTACCAATATAACTTCTTGGGCTGGATTTGCTTTTCTGAAAGATTCATCAACATCTGCTACTTCTTCTGCCACTAACTGAAATGGGAGGGGAAAGACATTAAGTGCTTTCTCACGAGGACTGTCCAACTTCATGCTGTGTTTGGATGCATGCAGGCTAGGTGACCAACATGCAAGGTCTTTGTGAATGGAGGAAAGTATATACTGAATTATCTCCCTGCTATTTCATAGGCAATTTCAAAGCAAAACAAAGCATGTCTTTTATACATGATTCATCTTCTGGGAATTCATGTTTTCATAGCACCTTTTCTAAAACAGGAAATAAATACATGTTGCTAAGCTACTTTCATGCTTTGAAAAATCCCACTTCAGTTTCCATTGTCCAGTTTGTGTTCTGAGGCCTGTGCTCCATCATCCAGCCAGTCCTTTTTCAGCCCATAATGGATTTTTTCTCTTTGAACGTGAAGGTAAAGAGTCACAATGATTCCCTCAGCAGGTTTTTTTTCTCTTACACCTGTGCAAAATGTGTCCCAGCCTCACATTAAGCCAGTTGGCTGGGAAGATGTAGACAAAATTTCCCCAGGCACAGAGGGAAATCTTGTGGGCAGTGGGGCACCAAGCCAGCTATGGTAACCTCTGGCTCCTCACTGGAACACTCCAGAACATCTTGACATCTGCCCTGGGACACTCAGTGCTCCAGCCAGCATCAGTGCCAGCACTTCAGCCCAGCAGCTGCAGTAACCTGCATCTCAAGAATCCAGTCTGCCATCTTACCATCTTTGACTTGATGCACATAAACTTTATACCATATACAATTTACATAGAATTACTTCCCTCCTATGTTTCTTAAGGGCAGCTGTTTACAGGTTAACCTAGAGTTATAAATAGGACTAACTAACATGATTGTACAAGCTTTCCCCCAGATCCTGGTCAATACTGTAATTTTGACCTGTAATGCACTCTCCCAGCAATTCCAGTACTGGGCGTCTCTTAAGTAAATATGGCTAATCACTTCAACAGGCTGCAGACTTTTATGAATTGAATTGCATGGCAAATAGCTGTGACAGTGTGTACAACATTGCCAGACAAGAAAACAACATCATTATGTAGGGCAGAATGTGACCCATCTCAAGAGAAGAGCGGAAAAATTGTATGACATTTTCAAAAGATGCGTAACTTGGTGGCATTTTTCGTATGGTTAATTAATTGTGGGATTTTTGTTTATTTGTTCGGGCTTTGGGATTTTTTTTTTTCTTTCTTTTTGGTGGTGGTAATGGTATGTTTGTTGTGGTGGTGTTTGCTTGTTTGTTTAGTTGGTTGGGTTATTTATTATTATTATTATTATTTTGTCATTTTGTTTTGTTTTGTTTTGCATCTAGGTAGCCACTGCTGAAACTTTGGGTCAGACACATGGAGAACTAGATTCTGGCTCTCTGCTTTCCCCGGTGGGCACTTCTTCATGCTGAATAATGTGTGAATAACCTCCTCCACCTGGGCCTGGGCCTGGACCTGGGCTTGGACCCGGTGCCTGGTGCCATGGCCAGGCTGGGCCCGCTGCGTGGCAGCTCAGCCTGCTGGTGTGTGGTGCTAGGCACAGTGGTGGGCTCTTGCCAGTGCCTCTCGTACAGGTTTGCTGTACAGGGCCATTGTAACGTGGATGGGACACAAGTGGATTTGGGTGGACCAGAGGGGTTGGCTGGCTGTCTCAGCATGGTTTTGGCCACAGCACTGTTGGAAGAAGTGATGAGCAAGGAGACCCCAGCCCCAGAGCTCACAGCGGCTGTGCGCCTGCCGCTGCTGGCTCCATGGTTGTGGAATGATCTCTGGCACCCTTTAACAGCTACGCTAATACCCCCATGGAAAGAATCAGTTTATTTCATCCATTCTGTCACAGGCAATCTGCTTCCATTTCCATTTTCCACCTCTTGCCCAAATTAATTTCAATCTTGTCACACCTGAAATGCGTTTGGCTACATCTTTCTTCCAGTATGTAGATTTACATTAGTAGTTTAGTGCTCTGAAGGCTTTGACATAATTAGACAGTTAGGCCAGCTAAGCTATAGTTTGCTTTATACTTTACATATTAAAGAACATTCAGAGCACTTGGAATACTCCGGAAAACATTTCCCTGCAATTTTCAGCAATCCAATACAAATTCTTGGTAAAATGATACATTAGTCACATATTACACAACTTGTCTTTCTCTAACAACTTACAGCTCGTTTTAACTGTACTAAAAATAGTGGTTATAGCCCTAATTAATTATAAGGATGTTGGACAGTAAATTGCTACAAAAAAGCTTTCATGCCAGGAACTGCAGCTCCCTTGTTTGTATTTGATGTCTGTATTATGAGACAAATAATGTTTCCTCTCCTGAAACCGCAGGCCCTGGCCCAGAGGAGCTGGCAAAACTCTCCTGGAAGAAAGCCAAGGAATAGACTGGGGGACACACAAGCTTTAGGGGGCTCTGATACCTGGAGTTCACGAAGGTCCTCTCCTGCGTGAGCTGTTCTTCTGCAGCTGTCCTGAGCTCCAGGGTACAAAGTTACTGGGAAAAAAGATTGGGATATCTGGGACATCCCCCAGTGATTTTGAAAAGGGATTACTTCCACAGAGGAATATGTTCTCTTTCTGTATTTTTCACCTTAAGAGACCGGGGGGAGTTGCAGGCTCAGAATGACACTGAGAGCCAGCTAGGCTCTTTCCATCCCCTAATTCTGGAAATGGAAAGTCTACTGTGAAAGGCTTCTTACAGTCTGCCACCTCATGGTCTTCGGGCTTTACCCAGACCAGTAACCTCAAAGCATAGCACCATCAAATGCATAAAAGGCTGCAGTAAGCTCCAGGGCTTGCCTCTGGTTTTGTGTCACTAGTTTCAGCAAGGTCACACAGCTGGACGCCTGGGGCACTTGCAAGAAAGATCTTGATGAACACTGCAGAACACACGACTGCAGGGAATCCCATTGATATCAGAAGGCTATTTTCAGCATGTGGGACCAGAGGTCATTAAAATTGGCAGTAGTGCACTGGGGTTAAACCAGCAATGTCCTTTCAGACATTGCTTGGAAATCTTTTTGCATCCAGTGGGAACACAAGCAAGTGAGAGGGAGATGGTATTAGTCTGTAAAATCATGACTGGAGTGAAAAAAGTGAATAGAGAACAGCTATAACAAACTCACATTACTGGAAAGAAAGCTACATTCCCACAGCAGACTAAATTGACCTAACAACAAGGCCTTGGACATACTGTCTTCTTCAACAAGGTTGAAAACCGAATCAAGTGAAGAGTGTTCTGCTGGTCTAGACCCATGGGGCAGCTCAGCATGGAGGTGGACAAGCACCTCCTGAGCTTGTGTGTGGCCAAGGCTTAGGCCACAGCCAGGCAGATAGTCAGGATGCAGCAGTCCTTTTACCTTACCTCTTGACTCTTGTGAGACCTGCCCAGATTGCTGTGGCAGGCAGTGAAATGCTCAGGAAGACTGCAGTGTGAACCTCTTGTCAAACAAACCTGGTGCAAAGTCCAGCACCAAACTAACACAAGGAGATCTTTTTCTCTTGAGGAAATGCAGAAAGATACTGTAGGACTTTTCCCTTCAGCATGCAGTGGAGGAAGTCTACGCAGGTCTGGAAAGAGGGGTTGGAGAAATTATCGGAGGATGAGTTCAGCTGACCTCTGACAGCTGAGAAGTTGTGAGAAAGGATGGGTTCATATAGGATCTGTTCTTCCCTGTGCACCACTTCTCAGCCCCTTTGGTGACAGGCCAGGGAACTGCTAGTGGGACAGCTCGACTACTGCCATTACACATCAGCACCTTCTCCTTTGTCCCTCCGATGGCTCAAGCCAATAAAGCACACTCAGAAATTCACTGTATTGGAAGAATGACTCCCTTTTCTGCAGTTTTCTTCACCTTAACTCAGCTTCATCCGATGCCTGGCGTGCTATTCAGGGTCTTTGGGTATATGTGGCATTTCACTGCAGTAATCATACGGTGGAAAATAAACAAACACCAACCCAGCTACATGACAGTACAATTTCCATGCTAAAATACAATAGTATAAGCTGGTATAAAAAGGGATACTATGATTTATTGTGATTAAGAGCTAGATCCAGAAAACTCTTTCACTGCATTCTTCTTTGTCTCCTTAGCTAGATGCCAGCTTTCCCTCCTCCTCCCCCACCCTTTTTTTTTCTTTATTTCACTCATATTTGATGGATTTCTCTGGATACTCTGGGGTTTTGTTTTGTTTTGTTTTGTCACCTAAGTATAGTGGTGATGATTGTCACAAAATGTGGAATTTATTTCCTTTGAGAAGGCCAGTAAAATCCAAACTCTTCCCAGGAAACCTATCTTTTTGTCTTCACAACCCAGAGGCTCCAACTAGCAAACTGAGACATATTAAAATGGGCTAAAAATTTACAAAACAGATGAGGACCTCAGACATTAGCTTCATTAAAATTATTTGGAGGATTACTCTATCTCAACAGGCAGCACAAAATAGACAATTACACTCTGAAGCCCACATTGCATAAGCTGGTTAGTTAATGTGAGCTAGCCAAAGTCTGCTACCACATTAGAGTAACAGGACCTGTTCTTGGGACATCCCAATAAACCTCATAATGTTGGAAAGATCACCATCCCTAAACACGTTTAAATGCCAGGAGTCAGCTAAAAGTTGGGCGTTGTGAAATTCTCGTGCAGCAAGAGGGAAGCTGGGCTCTTCCTGCTCCTGCTCAACCACGGGGAACATTCCCAGACTCACTCCAGTGGCAGTGACCGCCAGTAAAGTAGCACTGAGAAGAATTCCTCAAAAACACCCCCTCAAGAGCCACTTCGGCTCCTCAGTCTCCTGCTGCTCCTGCATGCTACGACAGCACAGGGTGTGCAAGCATTGCGAAATTGTGGCCCCGTGTGCAGGCAAGCGATCTGCTGGAAGCTGTCAGGTTTGAAGGTCGCCTCGCAGATTGGCAAGGAACAGTAGCCCAGAAGGATCACTAGGTCACGTCCTCCTGCGTGCTGTACAACGTTGTGTTCCACTAGACGAATGCTACTAGTGTTAAAAGCAGGGAGTATGTGATTAAGGAGCTTTCAGGCTTCTTAAAAAACACCTCCCAAAGGAAACTAAGTGCCTCTGAGGGCTAGCAGACAGGTGTTTGCTTTCTCTTTTCTGTAGGCTGGGACTAGGGTGCTAGCTAGCATACATGTACAGTAAACTGTTATTATTTTCCTTTTTTCAGATTAGTCTTCACACCCAGCATGCTGAAAGAAAGTCACTTGTGCAACAGTTCTTGGGGACAGTCTTTTATTCATACCCAAAGAGCTAACCCAGCCCTTATTGAGTCTACCTGTCAGAGACCCCAGCCTGGGCTGGTAACGAACACAGAAGAAAGAGGCCTTGTTAGAGCAAATGATCTCACCAGATTTTCTCACTGATTCAAGGTATTTTCATGCCGCCTGGCATTGGACCTGTCACAGGACTGACTGGCCCATTTCCTTCTTCAAACTAGAACACAAGTTGCTTATGGTTTGTAAACACAGGAATCAAGTGAGCTATAGTCTGGGAAAGGAATAAAAGGGTTCTCTTTTCCACCAAAGAAAGACATCTGTAGAGCTGTTCACTGAAATTACTCCTGCTGGTGTGGCCCTGCAAACAGGAACAAGCCCTTTTTCTCCCCAGTTGAGTGGGGCAGGGAGGATACCAAATAGGCAAGTCAACAGAAGAATGCAGAGCAGTCCCTGAAGAGTTGTGGCCTGGAAATTCGGCAGAAGATGATCTTGTAGCATTGTTTGTTTTGTATGGCTGCTGGATTTCCCTTTGCTGCAGGGTTTGTGGAGGCTTTTCATTTAGCACAGCCAGCAAGGAGCAGCAGGGACAGTGGCAATCCTGGTTAGTACTCTGTGGACTAATAAGCTCCTACAACCTATGTATGCTGACTGCTTTAGCTGATGGAAATTAAGAATTGCAATTTACTGATACTATTGTCATAAGATGACCACTGCCTCTTTGTAGGTGGCAAGTTACAGAAGAGTCCTTCAGCAAAACGTAAAAGAATCATTGGCATTTAGGATAGTAAAGTCAGTTCTAAACCGATGATGCTAAACTATCATGGAAATGAGGTAAAACTGTAGTATGGGCAAGATGCTGCCAGGTGATGTTATTATGCTTACATGACAGCTCTAAAGTGAACCTAGATGGACCTCAAGTTTTAAGCCTGAAACTGAGAGTTGGAAAACACATGTTCAGCTGCTTAATCCTAGACACCCATAACGTCTTGGCTGTCTCGTTTTGGCCTGAATGTTGCCCTTGACTCACAGGGATTTAGGCTGCATTACTGCTGGACAGAAGAGACCTGGCCACCAGGCTATAGGCAGGCCAGGAAGGTTGGGTATATGAAGACTTTTTTCAAGCAGAGTTTATGCAGAGGAAAGGCATGTGCGACCTGCTGGCCAGGACAGTAGGAGCACAAGAGGCAGTGTGTGTGTCAGCAGCACATCAGGAGAAACCCCTACTCCCCATCCCGGGTCCCACTCCTGTTGATGATTTCTGTGGAGGAAAATCTTTAAGGACCTAGCTTCAAAGGGTCCCTGTGGGGTTAGTGGCACCATATTACCAACCTTAATTTGGGTATCTAATCTCCCTGGACCAGGGGTGTGCGGTGAATTAGGGATTGGGTCCACCATGCGCTAGTGCTTTCAGCTCACAGGCAGCGTCCAGCTCAGCACGTAGATTTTTTTGGACTATCCTTTGGAAGTACCTAGTTCTCTTCCCACATAATAGTTTCAATCTTAACCCTTAATACAGCATTCTGGCTTCTGCCACTACTACACATTATCTGTACTGAACTTGTAGGAGCCCAGTCCTTTGCTGGATGTGGCCTAAAGTTTATTAATTTTACCAGAAATATACATATTTAAACAACTTTATTTGTCCAATTTTGTCTCTCTATTTTATTGACTTTTTGCAAATGATCCCCTGGCAGGCAAAAGGGCACATTGTAAGCATTTATTGCAGATTATTCACACTACAATTCACACACTATTCCAATGGGCCCTAGGGGGAAAAAAAAATCTACTAGAGTAGGATGCTGGGAAACTGTCCTTTATTCACTGTTAACTTCAGCGAGGGTGAGACAGTCCAAGAGGCTGGAGAAAAGTCTTGTGACATGTGCATAACATTCCCTGCTGCTCTCTGGAAAAAATCTGCACTTATTAGAAGGAGTAAGGCATTCCTGACTGATGGAAGAACATGACTCTGCTCTTTGCTGAACTCTTAGCCTTTCAACTCATCTGCATTTGAGAGTCAAAAATAACTATCTCAGAAGTGATCTGATGCAAAGATTTCTTAATGCCACCCTACAGTACCTCAAGATCTGCAGATTGCCTCTCTCCCTTGCTTCATTGTCTCCAGTCCCCATTTCCCTGAGAATCTAAGGCACATGTAATGCCTATTTGCACTTACCCCATCTATCAGGCTATTACCAGTTAAAGCCATTTGAAGCCATTAATGCTTCTGTTTTTACCATAACAAACAGCTTACTTACTTCATGAGCTCATTCGTGAAAATGAAATTAATTTTAGAGGCTAACAGTGACAGGTAGAATGCATGTTATTGTTACTGAAGGAGAGATGTCCAATTCTAGGCATACTGGTGGTGCTTATAAATGAGCTGTGCCTGGGCCACAGCCACTGGATGCTGGTGAGGTTCCCCTGATGCCATGCCAGATTTTCCCCAAGGAAAATTTATCCCCCTTTTTTTTTTCTGTAAGAGCATCTGCCCAATGCAATATTTATAACGTATTTATTTCTCATAATCTCATTTAGAATGATAATTGCATTCAGAAATACAATAAATTAAATGAATATATTTCTGGAAAAATGCTTTAGGAATAATACAAAGTGAATAAAGAGATCCTTGAATACACTGACGAAATTAAGTCAGCATAAACAAATTTAGATATAAACTCCCTGCTGTCAGTGGCATTATTTCTGATTTTGACACTGATACTGGTATAAGCCAGACCAGAATCAGGTCGTCAGTGTTTTCCAGAGTTTGGAAGGACATAATGGATAAAACTTAATGCTTTTCAGCCTAGACTTTGTAGTTGTGTACACTCGTCTGAATTCTTCTTTTATAATGGCCAAGCCATTAAAAGGAGACCTTTTCTACCCCTCTAGCATGTAGCAGCATTAATAAATCAAATGATTTCTTGCTGGCCAAAGTAAGTTGGCCTGAAAAAAATAAAATAAAATTGTATAATATGCAGGCTATGTAGCTGTGATCTTTCCTGTAATAATATGGTTCTGTATCGCATATGTAGTATTTGTTTAAAGACAACATAAAATCAATATTCTCTTAGAAGAAAACTTTTTGGTTGAAAAGATGTAGCAATAGCCATGCATGTAATATAGTTTAACAATCTTAAATATTCCAGACAGGAAAAGTTTTTTGTCAAAGTCTCTGACAGTTTAAACTTTAAAGCTTCAGCAAAACTTTTAAACTTTTAAACTTTGAACCTGTTTGAACTTCATTTGATTTATGAATTATTAAATGTACCACTGAAATTCACCGTCTTTATTTTCATCTAGTAAAGATTTTTTGTTTAAAAGCTGCAGATGAAGAGTGGGAACTAAGGAAATGCAGCCTGAGGAGATTATAGCACAGTTTTATCAGAACAGCATTCCTCTCAGCTGTATAAAACAAAAACCCAGTAAAATATTTAGAAGTGGAAGAGATAACGGATTAAAACTGGTATATACAAAGTGTGGAGAAAATGAATGCTAAACTGGAAAGCTGGATTAGACAAGATTTTGAAAATTAGATACCTCTAAATGAATTATTTTACTCTTCCTTCATGTAATGCGCAGTTTTTATATGTCGGGATTAAGAGAAGGGCAACATCAGGTTAACAGTGTCTTTAAAATTAAGTAGAGGGCAGTGGGAAGGAGGAAGGCATTACTTTAGAAAGTTTCTCTGGAGGAAACAAATCTATGGAAAGGGAAATGCCCTGAATGGCTCCCAGAGTCCTGAACCAAAGTGCTGGCTGTAATTTATGTCCTGGCTGACGGGGGACCTACTTAATTCACAGCGCTGAAACCATATAGGTATAAAATGGAGAAGCTAAGTGATCCGCACCGCTGTTGCAGCCGCACTCACACGAAACTAATCACAGCTCTCAGATCCTGTCCCAGCGCAGTCTGGGCAACGCACAAACCTGTGGGAGCACGAGGATCCCAGGGGGGATCTTTCCGAAAGCCTGTAGGAAAGTCTGCCCTGGAAGAGGCACAGGGAGAGCATGGCGGCAATCTGTGCACAGGCGGTGGGTATTTATAGCCTGTGTCTGAATGAGCCTGTACAGATGCAGTTTATCTGGGAGTGCTAGATACTGTCTGCATATTGATGATCCCTTGCTCGCAGGATAAAAGGAGAAATAAAGAGAAGACAAACGTGCTCGTTGGCTATTTAATGAATTGTAAAAGTCTGCTGTACTGGGCTGCTTCGTGGCCAAGTCCCCTGAGAAGGCACTGTCCCCCAGCCAGGGAGCAGAGCTGTGCTGGGGCAGGGGATAGCTGTGAGAGCAGCATCCAGCAGCCGCTGGGAAACGTGGGCTGCTCCAGCCCTCCTGTACGCCTTCCAGCAACTGTTGTCGCAGGGCAATCACGTTAATAAGGCCAGAGATAAAAGGGATAAAGCGCACCGGGGAAACTGAATGAAACTAAAGCTGCGTGAATGCCGAAATATCCAAACTTGGCAAACGTGTAATGTCAACAGTGTACGTTACAATTGAGCTTCTGAACTTGCAGTGAAGGGAATAGAAGACAAGGGTAAAAATGAGGAAAAATTGGGGAAGAGGGAAGCCAGAAACAATGTACTCCTCAGCCTGTGCATGCAGCCATTACAATAATCCATGCAGCATCTAGCCTCAGGTTACACACGGAGAACAAGGTCTTAAACAGGAGAGAAACTAGATATGTGAGTATTTTTCTCTAATAAGGAGCTTTTTGTCTGCCTCTTTCCTTATACCTTGTTCAGGATGATGTCATCTTACATAAGAAAAGGTGTAGTGATATTACCAGCTTCCAGATAGAGCATAAAATCAAGGCTGTTCACCAGCTAGGTGAACAGCACCGGGACACCATACACGAGTGGATGCCCCACATTGTGACTGAGGATGGAGAATCATGAGCCCTGTGAACTGACTTGAATCGGAGCACTTCAATTTATCTGATGTTAAGTGGGTTTTGCTGAGGGGCTGCCTTCAAAATAGGGCTACTTGACATTTTTTACTCTGGAGTGTATTTGCTTAGAAATCTAAAAAACTGGAAGGCTTATGGATAATGGGAACTGTAAAGACATGCAAAGCCCAGCTATGGGTCACTAAATCACAGGCAGAGGTCTGTACATTGGTGACTGCGTTAGTTCTGTGAGAGCATTCATGAATGTAATGATAGCAATTGCAGAATTGGGCATTTGGCTCAAATTCGCTTACATTTCACGAGCAGGAAAATAATAGTGCCATTCTTTTACAGTGCAAACTGAGTTTGCCCTTTTCTCCCAAGCGGTGCCCTAGAGGCTTTTTCTGAGCACATGTGTGCAGGGACACTTGCTCAGGTAAATTAGGGAAAGCAATGTCACTGGGTGTTTCCTACCTACTGGGTAGGGCTATGACAGTCATATCTCCTCTGCAGTTGAAGCTCAGCACTCCGGACCCCAGTGTTTGAGAACTGAGGCTGTGGTGGTGACTCTAAATAGCACAGCCCTTCAGCAACAGTACTTTAAAGATATACTGAATGCTTGAATTCTGAAGTCAGCTTCTTAATTTGGGATAAAAACAAATCATTCAACCTTATCCTGAAAGCTAGGTGGATTGGGCTATTTACCTCGATAGCTATTTTTGTGAGGGCTGGTCAGAAGGACCATGACAAGTCTCTGCAGTGTTTTTTTCCACCATTTTTCACCTGTGCTGTCTCTAGGGATGCACTAAGACAATAGTAACTCAAGATGGAGAGTGGTTTTTAAATCTGTCTGTTCTCTTAAAGCCACGGGAAAGAAAAAAAAATAAATAACACTCTGCACCAAAGCTCAGGAGACTGGAAACCATCTCAGCTTTCAGTGTGGAAAAGCAGCTATCTCCCACCCACACAGTCAATGCTCTTACAACGCATCCTAAGAGCAGCCTCAGATCAAAGGAGCTTTCTGGATGAAATCATCACAGGTTTGTGTATAAACATGTCCTCTTCTCATCCCCAACCGCTCTGGGATCAATTTCTCTATCAGCAGTGCCATTCAAAAGGCGGGTCTGTGAGCAGCAGTGGGGGCTTCCAAACTGAGCTGCTTGGGGGATCTATGGATCAAAAAGCACTGTTGACCAGAGGAAAAAACTTTCCTCATTTCTCCTGTGTTACCAACAGTGTTGTTTTAAAATTAAACTAATTGTCACGTTGGCTTCCAGTGCAGACTTTCTGTTTTGTGCACGGTCTGAAATTTCCATTGGTGCCCTGACCCAGCCAGGGGCTTTGAATGAGCTCCATAGGAAATGGGTCAGTCTGGAGCAGCCTAACCCACAGATCTGTTGCTGAAAGTAAGTCTGCACTTCAGGAAACAACCAGGCAGGAAAGAAAAGGGGAAAGAAAAAAAAAAAAAAAGAAAAAGAAAAGAAAGGAAGAAAAAAAGGGTTTTACTCAGAGAAATCTGTGCAAAACTCAAGGAAACCATGTACATCATGAACATTTTAAAAGAAATATTCAACAGTGGAATTTGTGACTCATGGAAATGGGCTTTAACCATTCTTCCCAAACGCAAAGACAGAGAAAAGCATGCTGCCAGTGTAGGTAGAGAACACGTGTCGGTGGACTTGGCCACTTCAGCTTCCAGCACACATGAACAGAAGTATCATTTGCAGGCATCAGAAAGAGCTGCAAGGCCAAAAGACTTTGACAGGGTGAAAATTTGACTTGAGCATATCACTAAAGCACTGAGACCTTTCACCTTCTGTTTCCTTTGCCTCTTATAAACAGATATGGTCTTCTGGAGACTGCCTGCCTGGCTCTGCCAATCCCCCCACCAGGGAACTCTAAGGCACCCTTAGGGTGTGCAGAGGGGTGAAGGGATGGGCCCTTCCCTGAAAAACCCAAGGGGCCGTGCCCCCCAACCCAAATACACGTCAACCTGGCGGCTGCAGGCCCTGGGGGCTGCGTCATGGAGGCGTGCTGGCGGATGGGATGCGTGGCGGCCTGGCCTCTCCTCCTGAAAATTTTGGCCTCCTCCCTCTCTTCCTGCTAAGCATTTGAAATATTTCGACCCTGAAGTGGACCAGTTTCTCCCAACACTTGTAGTGCTTGGCAAACAGCGGCAGCCCAGCACATCCCGTCTAGGGCGGGCGAAGGGGGAAGGTGGCTCCTGGCCCCCCCTAGCCCAGGCCTTGGCGGCCCCCCCAAAGTATGCAGTGGGCGTGCGCCTCCCCGAAGTGTGTGTTTTGGATGAGGCAGCGCATCAGCTGCCTGGTATCAGCGCTGCGGCTCCGGCGGGGCGGGATGGAGGCTGAGCAGAGCCAGGCTCGGGAGGGTCAAGTACAGGTTGCTGCAGGAAAGAGCCGGGGGAGGGGAGCCCGGGTCACTCCTCTCCCCGCTGTCTCTCCCTTTCTCTTTTTCCTTATTCTTCTTTTTCTTCTCCTTTTTTTTTTTTTTTTTTTTTTTCATCCACCCCTCCCACCCTTTTTCCTCTTCGCCCCCTCCTCCTGCCGCAGAAGGGGATGTTGGGACTATTCCATCAGTGTGGTATGTCTGTATAAACATCATTAGCTCCTATGAGCTGACACGCTGGAGATTTTCATTTCGTCTTACAAATCGCTCCCTTCCACAATAAAAATACCATGCATATTAGGCTGGATATGTTAGGAGGGAAGATGGAGATGTTTATTCTCGCTGCCTTTGATCTCAGGCAAAGCAAAAAGCGGTCTCGGATGAGGACTATCACCACTGGCAGGAGAGCACAAGGGTCTCCCTGAGGGCCATGGTGTGGGTGCAGGGCTGGTGGCCTGGCCATGGGCATGAGGCAGCGAGCAGGGAGCCAGGCACCATCCCGTGCTCCCACCAGCCCAGCCGAGAGGCCCCAGGCTCCAGCAGCACTCTCTGGAGCAGCCCAAAAGGTCTGAGCGAGGCAAGGCCGGCTGTGAAATATCTCATCTCTGGCGCACCGGTGGACACAGCTTGCTTCCCTTTCTTCAGTTGTTTTTTGGGGGGAGGAGGATTCTTGGTGGGGTGTTCCCAGTGTAGCACCAGTAAAACCAGTGAGGCCTGCTTGCCCAGCTCAACAGGGGAGGGCAGCACACAGCATCTGGCAGTTCTTGCAAACCTTTGTGGTCAGTTTTTAGTCAAGTTTGGTAAGCCCCAAATCCCAAAGGCAGAAGGTCCAGGGACCTAACCTTACCTGAGATTCCCCAGAATTTCTCTTTTTGCTTTCAGCAACATTTGGTTTTGTCTCTTTCTAGGTCTCTGTGTACCAAGCCATACAAACAACAGAAGACCATGTAAATAAGGCCGTTCACAGCGTCCAAACGTGCAGACACCACTCCAGACCCTTTTGTTTGCAGAAGTCCCCCCTTGCGTGACCAGCAAGCCCTGCCGTGTGACGAGGGGCCAGTTGAGTTGCTAATACAAAGCTTGCAAATACCAAACGTCAGCCTTTTCCCCTCCGCAAGGCTGATCCTTGGTGTATGCTGCAGCGTAGACCCATTAGTCAGACTGCATTGGGTAATCTTTCCTTCTTGTCCTTCAGTGTTTCCTGTCTGTACCTCAAACCTCCTTTCCATAAATCCCCTGTACAACGGTGTGGGCAGAAACCCCGTCGCTCACTGGCCATTTCCCCCCATTCTTCGTCTTGGTAGCCCGGTGGGGTTGTGCCAGAGCATTCGGCTCCTTCCTCCCACTCACTCGTTTGTTGATTAATCACCCCAGGCTCAATCAGGAAGCTTCACTCATCTGTGATACTGTCTTTTCCCAGGCAAACTGAAGTCATTTGTATCAAAAGCAAGTCCGGAGGGTTTTTTAACAGGTCTCCTACATACATGATTGTGTGTAATGGAAAATCTATGGCTGCAAGATAGCTTGCTTCTGCAGTAGAGGATTGCTTTGTACTCTACCTATATAACAGGAGTTACTTCGTGGCCTTCAAGCCCTCAATTTTAGAGAGACAGCTGGGTAACTAAGGACAGCATTCTGCTTAATAGGTATCAAAAGTCAGAGGTCAAATGGAGTTATCATTTTTCCAGTGTCTGAGAATCTAGCCCTCATTCTTTGAATGCATTTTTATGCCATGTGATTGCAGTCGAGGGACTGACAGACCTGGAACCCAAACCATGGCCAAATAGTGAAGGAGTTAGAAATCCACATTTCTCAGCGAGAGATGAAAAACTGGAGGCTTTCAATCCTCATAGAACAAAATTCATCACTTAGGCAGAAAAAATGAAGTGGTGGATCCAAAAGTCTTTGCTGAATTCATGTTATTCCTTTTATCCAGACAAGTAAAAATAGAGATCTCAAGACCTGGTTCTCTAACTAGAAGGGAGGAAATGCCCACTTCCAAGTCTGGAGGATCTGTCTTCATGTGGCCAAACTCGTGATTCCTGTGGTGTAGGATTTTCCCAAAGGATAACTGTAGTAATTCCAACATCACTAATACATTAATTGTCCATAATGTTGAAATTGCTAGTTTGTATGATTTTAAAACATCTGATTTACAAGACCAGATGCTCTCCTCTGCATGGGTCATGCAGAGTGACTTTAGTGACCTGGGCATTGCCTGCCCTGCTGTTCGTGTCAGATTGTTCAGCCCACCGAGTGATACAACAGGCTGAACACTTACAGCAATGATAAGACGTCAGTTTTTCAGTGCCAGGCATCCACGAATGACATCGTACAGAAACAATGTGCCCTCATTTTTATCACCCAAGCTGCCTGAGTAGTACCTAAAAATTATCTCGAGTAAATAAAAAGGGGGTTTACTTGTGTTCACTTTTTGTTGTGGCTTCTGCATGTATTCAGTGCTAATAGCTTCACAAATAGCTAATTAGTAGAAGCCTATACTAACACAGGAAAAATTGTAAGACACTGTTAGTGGAAAGACAATTTTTAATTCACATATGCTGACAATTGCATAAAAACAAGGCAGTGTTATTTAGTTTTTCCTAACCTGGTTTTGGTAGAATCATCTATAAATATCTAGCTGGACTAATGAGATCTGATTTTGGATCTGCAGTAGAATAATAATCTGCAGTACTAAGAATCAGCAGTAGAATATAAGCAAACATTTGTGAACATTTGTACAGACCAAAGTTTCTTAAAATCATACAGACGATAATTTTGAATAAAGGCTCTTAAAAGTACCGTAACTTGTTTGCTGACAGCTCACAAGCAGAATAAGCCAGGCCCTCTAGATAAATTATTTGCAATGAGTTCTTTTCTTGGATCTAGTTCTCCTCCTCCTCGAGCAGTATTTTTAAAGTGAACAGTCACTGATTACATGGATTTTCAACCCCAGGGATTTGGAAGCAAAAAGAGCTCACAAAAGTGAGTGTGGTTGTTTTTGTTTTGTTTTGTTTTGTTTTGTTTTTCCCAACATTAATGTGAATTTCAATAAAATACAAAAACACGCCTGCTATAAATTGAAAAGGGATCATCATGCAGAGCACCCATTGATTCTGTCCTGAAATTAGGAACTATTAGCTGTTTTTCCTGAAAAGGTCACCACTGTGAACTCGCTGGGCAGTGGAAAGTCTTGTAGACAGACTTATTGTGCTGTCAAAGTAAATTGTAAAGAAGGCTTCTCCCAAGGTTTGCTGCTAGCACACAGCTTATGGAACATAAAAAATATGGAACGTTCAAAAACTAAAATGGAACATTTTAAATTTGACTTTAAAAAAATACATATGTTGAATGAGAAATGTGATAAAGTTTTCTATGAATAAATGATAGACTATAAACTCTCATTTACAGTTCACCACCACTGTGACAGACTAAGTGGTCTGGCTCCTTCACACAGACCCATTTACACAGGTAAGAAGATGCACTGTATTTGTATGTACTCCCACTCCATTGTAACCCTTTCACCAGTTTGGACTCATGCAAAAGGTTCGGCAAAGCAAGAGTTGGAAGTGCAGGATAGCCTTGGCTTCCCGCAGGATGAGGTCACTCTGAGTAACAAACTTTTTACAAGTTGTCCTAAAAGGCACAACCCCTTCTATACACAGCCTTAAACCTGCAAGAAAGTCTGCTGCAGCTTGGAAAGCCAAAGCATGCAGTTTATCCACTTGTCTGACACTGCAAGATCAGCACAAACTCTCCTTTATGGAGAGAAAATATCTGACTTTCTGGTGTATCTGAGGATGCCCAAGCCTTTTGTGTCCCTCTTTGTCTACATCTGCACCTCCTGACACCCAGAGGTGGGGTGCCTCTAGGCTGGGGTCCCCAGCCCTGTGAGCATCCCGCAGCTGCGGAGCCAGCCGAGGCAGCCCAGGGCAGCGGTGCCGTGGCAGCAGCACAGACCTGCAGGCGCCACGTGAGGTACAGATGCCACTAAGAGCAAAAGAGCTGAAGGGCTGAGTCAGCAGCTGCTCTCTAGGAGCAGCCAGAAGCAGTTAGGAAATGCATGCTTTGAAGGCTCTGAGATGCAATTCCTTCCTAACAGGGAAGGGGACAAAACAATTCAAACTATGTGCAGAATTTAAGGCCAGAGAAGAGCATGTAGCAAGGCACTGCTAGGCCATATAACATCATCAGCTGCAATCAGTACCTGCGATAATGGCCTTTAAATTGCTGAAATGGCATCATTGCACTGTGTTTACTCGGCAGGTATCAAATGTAAACCTTAGGAATAAGGTGCGGCATATTTTATTTCTAAGTTTAAAAAAAAAAAAAAAAACAGGGAGGAAAATTTGCGCCTTTCCATATCTGCCTACAACAACTCAGGGCAGCATTTGAGATAAAGCATATTGTGCTTTAAGCAGGAGGGCATAGTGCAGCATCCATAATACCAGTGTGTGCTTTGCAAATCTGAATGAGAGATTTGCTTTGTGTTTACTGCAGATGCACAGTCAATTTGGATGCTCAGCTGTAAGCAGGAAAAATCTGTTTCAAGTAGATCCACTGGAATGACAATCATGACAATCAAACAAGTCCTTTGGGCTTGGTCCTGGGTCCCCTGTTTTGAAATGTCTGGCAAGATGCAATCAGTCGTTCCACAGTTTTTAGATTTCCCCATCATACAATGACAAACTGTGTTTTCCCAGGTACTTTTCAGGGCAGGTAGCTCTCAAGCACCTAGAAAAGCAGCTACCAGCTTGGCTCACCCACCACCCATGCTCCCATCAGTGCTGTGTCCTGTGCTGCTCTGGTCTGAAGGACAGCCCTGCCTGGGAGGCTGCGACCTCTGATTTAGCTGCACAGCCACAGGCTGAAGCTGCTTCTCTCCAGCTTTCTCTCTCGTTTTCTGACTGATGGCTGCAACTGGCTCAAGGTGCCAGCATGTGAAGCACCCCTTGGTAGTCACCTGCCCTCTCCCAAGCTCATCAGAGCTCCTTTTTTTCTGCCCTGTAAAATTATTTCACTCGCATCTAAACCTGTTTTAGCCGTTTAACTGGCTAAAACGTTTTCGCCCCATTATGGAGAGCGGGTAAATACCTCCTCCTGCCGAACTTCCCTGACAAGGCATGCAGGCCAGGCAGCAGAACAAACACAGAACCACAGGAGGCAGGAAACAGCCCCAGAGCTGGCGCTGGTGCCGTTTCCTACCGAACTGCAAGCTCATTTCACTAAAGCTGCGAGCTCCTAGCACGTAACACAAGCTGGCAAAACGTGGCGTCTGATTGAAACACGGCATGCCTCTGCTGTGTTGTGTGATATGCCAGAGCTGACAGGTATGAATATAGGCTTAAATGCAGTTTTCACTCATTTGCCATGACTCCTAGTGCTTCCACTGACTGTTTGTTTGATTTGAACTAACAGTTCCCTGGGTTTGCATTTGGAGGAGCATGAGAATCCGTCTTCCAGGGAAGGAACAACTGGACAGTGGAGGTGTAGTTACCAAATGCACTCCCTCCTGCATCAGCTTCTCTCTGTGCTCTCAGAGACTGCAGCTTAATGCTTGTTAAAATATTATTTCCTGGATGGTTCCAAATGTTGCTTCCCAGGGGAAGAAATAATAAAATACGTGGAAGATGCTTATTAAAAAATAAATAATAAGAAAAGAACAACCCTTTCAGCCAAACAAACACTAAAATCTGCCACATTCCATTCAAAAGACAATGGAATAGGAAATGAAACATAAGAATATGCCTACCATTAAGCAAAAAAGTCGCCCTGTCAAAGGGCTGTAAATAGTAAAACCAGAGCATATTCACTGTAGCAGTGAAGCCTGGGTCTAAATAGATTCTCAGCAAGGGGTATAAATTGCCTCTGCCTTTTCTAATTGGTGCACAGCAGAGCTCAGGCATCAGTTCTCCATCGTTAAGTTTTTCTAAATTCTCCCAAACAATTTTAATGCGAGTACAATACAACCTTGAGAGCAGTCCTGGAAGATATCCGAATGTCCAGTTCTCAAAACAAGATTTCAACATGCGTCACGTCCCTCCTTGGACTATTTTGGCCAAGGGTGACAGGATCAACCAGAATTCCAGGTTACAGTTCATTAGTCCATGACAGCTAGATTATCTCTGTCTGCAAGTAGGGCAGCTCTGACCATACACACCAGGATCTTTTAAACAATTCCTAGGATACTTATCTTGATGCAATTTTTGTGCCTCTGAGCAAAAAATAGAAGCAATTAGACCTGAACTGAAGGTGTAATCAGCTAGGAAAACAGCTGAAGATTTATAATAAATTCTACCACGAATGCAAAATTTCCAGTGTGAAAGAGAAGATCCTTTCAAGTCAGGATCTTCAGAAATCACCTTCAGATGGAGCTGGGCTGTTTCATATGATTTGGCTCGGTTTTGTACTGGGCTGAGGAATCAGAAAAAATGTGCTTTAAAATCATCCCAAGTTAGTGAAACAAATTACCAACAGCACAGGCAATTAGTCACTGGAACGCTTTACTCTGGGAAATGGTGAATACTCCAATGCTTGATGTCATCAGATCAAGACTGGACATCTTTCAGGAAGGTCTTGTGTTAGGCAGGAGAAGTTATTGAGCTCGTCTTGTGATTATTTTTACATCAGAAGTGGGAATGGCTGATGAGGAACCTGAAAACATGACAAAAATCTGTGAAAGCAGGTTAGTGGGGTTCCTCATTTGATCTCCCAGTGTAACAGTCAAAAAGAGTCTGTGCTCAGAAATGAATTGAGTGTTGTCTGAAGACAGGCTGAGTCAGTACAGCTATCAGCTCCCTCTCAGCACTGCATCGGCTCTGCAGTGCTGACAGCAGTAAAAACTTGTTTATTGATTGTCAATGAAGTATGACTTGAATATGCACAGTCTTCAAACAGAAGAGGAAAAAGATGATTTTACATCATCATCGGTCTGGCTATCACTGCACATAGCTGCACTGGGCTGATCCAGTTATATTTTCTGTTGTTAAAGTTTGTGGTTTTTTTTTGTTTTGTTTTGTTGTTTTCAGGAAAATTACTCCCATATTAGAAGAATTAAATAGTATCCTGGAAAAGAAAATGTTGACTCAGATAAGGAAAATGACTGCTGGAAGCACAACAGAAAGTAAATTCTGCCTTTCATTTAACTCTTTCTTCTATGTACCCATGAGAATTTTGCAAAAGATGGGAAGCAAAGACATGCACAAAATGTAGAAACTGAAAAAAAAAAATGAAAAGAGAAAACAGAAACAGTGTGTGTCATTGAAAAATACCTTGATTTTTTGGAAGAAACAAATATTTTACTTCCCCTTCTCCGCAGGCATTATTCTGTAAAAACAATACAAAACATTTCAGCCTGTTCTAGTGATGACTTTGTAGGACTGACCCCCATACAGAAAGCCAAAGCAATGTCTGTGACTCAGATAAGACACAACAAGCCCTATTTTGAAGACATCCTTTTGCAAAGGCTTGAATTCCACTCTTTAAGTACATGGAGGCAGCCCTGTCTAAGATGACGCAGACACGATAGTGCCATCTAAGCAGCAATGCTGTGGCTGAAGATGTTTTCAGCCCCAGCTCCTATTCTGGGGTGCTTATCACGGGTTTGCTTCGGGACCCACTGTGCTAGGTGTAGTGCAAACCATACCAATGAAGCAAAGTTTGCTTGCAGTTTTTAATGACCCTCATGCTTACAAGGAGAAAAGTTTGGAAAGTATGGAAAAATGACATTGGGTTTCTGTGCTCTTTTCTGTAAGAGCAGGGCAGTCAGTATTCAATGACAGAATAAAAAGCCACAGAGTCAGAAAATAGGTTACACATGGATTTTGGTTTGGCTGCTGCAAATCCAAAAACGTATTTTAGAAATTTCAGAATTCTCTCACACTCAGAGATTCATGCTGATAAATGGGCTTGGCACACGGCAAGTAATGCGATTTAGGGTCACACCTCTGCTACCAGACCTCCAAGCATGTCAGCAATCAAACATGGACCCATTCATTTCTCTATTTCCATGTGCATCCATTTAAACCAGAACATGCTTTACACCCCCGCGAGGGTATGGTAGCTCTTCCACCAACTTTGTGCTTTCTTTGCAATGATGGAAATGGCTCGGCAAAGTGCAGAATGACAAATAATTGGATCCCCATAGGATAAGTCCAGGTTACACGTGCAAGATAGAACCCAGGGCTCTGCCCCACTGAAAGAAGGAGCCAAAAGCACGGGAGTTGGACAGGTAGTCTGACTTCAGGGAGAGGAACTCAAGATTTGCACCAAAAATACTCAGAGCAATACACAGCTATTGAAGCAGGCCGAATTTCCAGGGATGCTTGGCACGTACACCCACTCCATATGAGATTTTATGTTGTTGGTGGTTCTCAGAAGGTCTCAGTCTAGCCTTGTTTCTCAGTTTTACAGCACATTGTGAAAGCCCACAGGATTACCCCATGCTATTCAAATTGCATGTTTTCTCCATGATGGCAGAAAATTCTGCCATCATCTCTGTCCAGAAGAGCATTACCAGTTAGGTGGGTGCCTGAAGATGGGGACAGAGTTTGTCTGATCTTCCATTCTTGCCTCAGGTGATTCTGCATGCTCAAAGGGAGAGCTGTGGATGACCTACACTTTCAGAGACCGTGTTCATGCATGGTTTTTTTTGTTTGTTTGTTTTTTGTTTTGAGACTTTCTATGCCTGCCTGGAGTCTGAAAACTTAAAATGTAGGGCTGCCCAAATTTCCATAATTTCATTGATGGAAAACACATTTTAGATCTCAAGTGGAAGCTAATACAATAATGAAGCTCTCAGAACCAAGTTAACACACAGCTTGTACACATACTGTTATGGCAGCATTCTTTACAAAGCACTTATGACTGCAACTATATTTTAAAGCAAGATGGGAATTGAATAACTGGCTCAGTCTCTCATCTCCATCCTTGAAAATGTGTGTGCAAATCCCAACACACTCAATGGATGTTGCATGAGAATTACAAAAATGGTTTAAAGAGTTGTACAGAGCAAGGCCAGGGTGCTGCTTGCTGTTAGCACTCTCGTAAATTCATTTTTCTCTTTTTATTTTTTTTCAGTATTTCTCCTCCCACACCTTTGCCCTCTCTGCCTTTCTGAACTTTCACAGATATTTAAACATTGGCTTTGGTACTGAAACTGGGCCCTGATCTTATGTGAAAAACAAGGAAAACCTTCTGAAGGAATAACCTAAGTGTAACACCAGATAAATTAAAAGTACTCTCTGCTGTCATTCAGCAAAGCCATGTGCAGACAGAGAACTTTCACAGCTATTAAAAAAAATGTGCTATTCGGTGCAAACTTGCCATCTGGCTCCTAGTGCTGGATTCCACTACAGTGTGCTTCTTGAGATTACACTCATCTGCCAGCCTCCCCCTCTCCTCCCAAGGCACTTAGGAAGACTCTTCTGGGAATAGAAAGTGAATTATTTTATCCCAATCACCATGCAGCTAACTATACATGGTAATTAAACAAAGAGACATTCTCCTTCTGCCATTGGAGGCAAAGGTTTTCTTGTTAGTCATAAATAACAAGCACTCTTTGGGAAGATGAAAAGATATTTACAGAATAAACTGGTATACTGTTATCACGCTGATGGCCAGGCAAAGATAATCAAGCATTAAAATAGAAACCAAGGGAAAGATATTCAAAGCCAAGGCTTCTTATGCCATCTTTAATGGATGCAGTTGTTCTGGATGATCACAAGTATCTTTGAACACAGAGGAGAGGGGGAATGTTTATCTCCGATTTAAACAGCCATGAAGCCAGTGGAGTCCACCAGGAATGAATGTGGTTAGCTGGGAGACCTCACCTCCTACGGACAAGGGAGTACCTTTATTAATCCGAGTGGCCTCCATAAATAGCATCTTCCATATCAACATTTGCAGGATGAGGCCCTACTAGTTGGCAAGGTGGGGAGCTTTTCCATGCAGCTCCCATTGCATGTCTGGGAAATATTAACATTCAAGCAGAGGAAAGTACTCTTGTTTGTACCAAGCACCACTGACTTCAGCTGGGGGAGACCTGCAAGACACAAACCTCCCCAAGAGCACCCACTCACTTGGCAGCCGCCCTCTCCTGTCGGCAGTCCCAGATGATTCACACACTCCTCACGCCCTCTCTGCTGCTGACCCTGATATTCCCACCAGGCCTCAGCCAGTTTGCTGAGTTAGAAATTCGCAACAACACACCGCGATGTTGCAGCTCTGACCCCAAACTGGAAATTCCCAGATGGCCCAAGCTTTTCTTTTTCTGACCTGAAAGTTAATTTCCCTGATGATTCAAATAATGATTCATTTTTAATTTTTTTTTTAGCATGCATTTGAAAAGCTTTCATAATTTTAATTCACCTGCAACTTCTGTCTCAATGTCAGGATTGCCAGCTCTAAGTAACCAAAAATATCACGAGGTATATGCTCCTGGCTCTGTTTCACTCTCTACTCATGATGCTTACTTGAAGAATATAAAGAGCTTTTCATTTAGTCCTTTGGTTTTGGAGCTTTACCACCAACTGATGAAAAAAAGAAAAAAAAAAAAAAGAAATCAGAGATTCTGGAAAATTCTCAGGACTCCAGGAGCTTAGCAGAATGGTTAACAGGAAATTTGAAATTCCTCCTTAGTTCAGCTGCTTCTCCTTCAAGCTTAAAACTACATAGTGATTTGAGCTCCCATCTTGCATCTAAAACACCATGACTCCCCCTTGCTTTGCTGTGACTTTTCCAAAGTTTTCTGGATATAAAATTTCTTACCCATAGTTCTTAATGGACTTATTCCCCACTGGGTCCTAAACTCTTGCTTGGGTTCCCAATTGGCTCTGCTTCTTGCTCCTGAGGCTGAATTTATCTTATCTTACATACGGAGATCCCTAATGGCTTCTGCTCACTGGTTTCTTTTCCTCAAGAAACGACACTCCCCCATGGTTTTGTACTCTGCTTCTCAGTCTGCCAAGCAATATATAACATGTTATTCATAACTGTGTGAATGTGTTTTGATAGACCGGTTCATTCAATAGCCTTGGTTATGCTGATGTCACAGACCTGGTAGTTTGTCAGGCAAATAGTCTTCCGTCTGCCAAGACTTTTATGTCTCGTGATTAAAACTACATTTGCAGAGCTAAATATCCTAGCATCATTTTGAAACTCTTCTCTATGTGGAGGATAGAGAGTTTTATGGATTCACACCAGCTATAATTTTGGTCCTTGTTAAAATTAGCTGCCAGAACATGTCCATTGTATTAACTTAGCGTGTTTCCAAGTTCACTCTGAATGGCAGATTCAACCACCCTCAGCACTCCGTGTCTTCAAGATTATGCTAAGAAACAGGCAGCTCCAAACTCTGCAAAAGAGAGAGCCCCCAAGTCTGCTTGATGTTTTAGGGATGGCCTAAGCCCTTGCTTAAACAGCCTAGTTCCACCAAGCCTTACAGCTTAGTTCTCCAGCCCATGGCCTGACCCCAAATACTGCTAAGCTCAGCAGCAATGCTGTGACATGGAGCGGACCCAGGCTACAGACAGTAAGGAGAATGAATAGCAAGTGGGTATCACAGGCGCTGGCTTGCTGTGCTGGAGCCTACCCTCACCACCTCTATTGCTGGCACCTATGAGTGTCCCTTAGCTAGCTGTCAGCATTGCTCTTTTGGTGATATCCCTGCCCTGACTATGCTGGGGTAGAGCAGAAACTAAGAGCAGGAACCGGTCTGCTGATAGACCAAACTTGGCTTAGTCTAGTACCCTATGATTCACTCCCACTCCATTGCTGCCTATTAATATAACACTTTTTCTAAGATTCAGAAAATGAATTACTCATAGATAAGACACTGAAACTGAAATCTCGTCAACGCTGTATATTTAGAAAGTGGCTGTGGGACAAATCCAGGTCAGTCCTCTATTCAGTGTAGAGTCAGAACCTGACTCGATTTGCTTGCTGCAGGGGACAGTACCCAGAAGTACTCACCACTTTTTGTCTTTTGCAGTACACAGACCACCTGGACCCATGCAATATCATAGGCAATTCCACAATGTGGAGAACAAAGCACACAGGTGAGATCATGGAAAAGACACTTCCAACATTTTGGATGTTTTTCATTGTGCTGTTCATTTCATGTGTGTTCATTTTCATTTCAAAAGTGAGTTTCCTGGAGCAAGACAAGAGCGTCAGAAATTTGCTAAAGTCTGTCTGGTCTTCTGCTCACCTCTCTATATATGCTATGCTATGATAGATCTCATCTTCTCCTCAGACATGACAGAAAGGGAAGCTGGACTTCTGTGCCTTCATCACCAGACATCCACTGAACTGGTGACTTTCCCCCAAGTACATAGAAAGGCTGTCTATTAAATGCAGCATCTAAGGGGCTGTTTAGGTGATGTCTCTTCATATTTACTTCAGTGCTTTCAAGAGTAACAACAATGGCTTAAAAATTTAAGGATGTTAGAAAACAAAGTATGCATAGGCCCCAGAAATCATTCATATTTACAAAGATCAAAGATGACCGGTTTCTGCCCTCCACCAGACTCACTGGATAGCTAATCATATCTGGTTCTCCAGTCTATGAAATATCATAGAATCATTAAGGTTGGAAAAGACCTCTAAGATCAACTAGTCCAACCATCCATCCACCACCAACATTGCCCACTAAAACATGTCCCTATGTACCACATCTATCTTTTCCTTAAACACCTGCAGATCCATCACTTCCCTGGGCAACCTATTCCAATGCCTAACCACTCTTAATGAGAAGAAATGTCTTCTAATATCCAACCTGGTGCAACTTGAGGCCATTCCCTCTTGTCCTATCAATGGTTACCTGTGAGAAGAGGCCATCCTTTCAGGTAGTTGTAGATAGCAATAAGGTCTCCCCTGAGCCTCCTCTTTTCCAGACCAAACAACCCCAGTTCCCTCAGCCACTCCTCATAGGACTTGTGTTCCAGACCCTTCACTTCACCAGCTTTGTAGCCCTTCTCTGGACATGCTCCAGGGCCTCGATGTCCTTCTTATAGTGAGGGGCCCAAAGCTGAACACAGCACTTGAGGTGCAGCCTCACCAGAGCTGAGTACAGCTCAGAGCTGAGTACAGTCACCTCCCTGCTGGCTGCACTATTCCTGATAGAAGCCAGGATGCCATTGACCTTCTTGGCCACCTGAGCACACTGCCAGCTCATATTCAGGCAAGCATCAATGAGCACCCCCAGATCCTTTTCCTCTGCACAGTTTTCCAGCTACTCTGCTCCAAGCCTGTAGTGCTGCATGGGGTTGTTGTGACCAATGTGCAGGACCCAGCACTTAAACATATTGAAACTCATCCCATTGGCCTCTGCCCATCAACCCATCCTGTCCAGGTCCACCTGCAGGGCCTTCCTACCCTCCAGCAGATGGACACTTCCTCCAGCTTGGTGTCATCTGCAAACTTACTGAGGGTGCACTCAAATGCCTCATCCAAATCATCAGTAAAGATATTAAAGAGGATGGGCACCATCACCAATGCCAGGGGAACACCACTGGTGACCAGTCACCAGCTGGATTTCACTCCGTTTACCACCACTCTCTGGGCCCAGTCATCCAGCCAGTTTTTAACCCAGCACAGAGTATACCTGCCCAAGCCATGGGCTGCCAGCTTCTCCAGGAGAATACTGAGGGAGAATGTGTCAAAGACCTTGCTGAAGTCTTGATAAACTACATCATCAGCCTTTGCCTCATCCACCAGGTGGGTCACCTGTTTATAGAAGAAGAGGAGGTTGGTAAGGCAACAGTTGCCTTCCATGAACCCATGCTGGCTGAGCCTGATCCCCTGGTTGTCCCACGCATGCTGTGTGATTGCATTCAAGAAGACCTCTTCCATCACCTTTCCTGGCACTGAGGTCAGGCTGACAGGCCTGTAGTTCCTGGATCCTCCTTATGACCATTTTTATGGATTGGTGTCACATTAGCAATCCAGTCATCTGGGATCACTCCAGTTGACCAGGACCAATGATAGATGATGGAAAGTGGATTGGAAAGACTCTGCTGTGCATATTCAGAACTTAAGTAGCATGATGCTTCTAGTCCCACAGAGTCTTTTGGACATCAGAGTATGGCTCCCCAGTGTGGTTTCAGTTGCTAACAGGTTAAGTAAGTCATTTTACACTAATGTTTCTAGGTAGTCAGTAATCTAAGCAGCCTTTGCTTAACAAAACCTATATCAGTTTAAGATGCTTTTTCATATCTTTCCTCGCCATTCAATATCGGCAGGTGTTGAAGCTTTATGTCTTTTTCAGTCAGTCTGTACATAGTATCTCTAACTTTTGCCCCTAAAGATCTCACAGTGAATGGGGACAGCCTGACATAAAATCCATCTCTTCAGCTTTTCTGGGGTGATGCAACAATGCTTTGACAGTGGCTGTTAAATTTTGCTGTTTGGTGGCCTGGTTATGTACTTTTGTGAGGGAAAAAAAAAAAAAAAAAGTGCTATCCACAGAGTTATTGGCACAGACAGCTTTTCAGAGGGCTTTTTTTCAGAATTTGTATCAGGATCCTTGCCAAGCATCATGACTCCATTTATTTTCATCTCCCCTAAGGTGGAAAATGATCCAAATTCACTTGTTCTCCACTAGCTTTTGAATCATGCCAAACTGCATCTAGGATAAAACTAAATTCCTGAAAAGTCTCAGAACCACATAAATTTTATTGATCTAGAGAAAGTGCATGTGAGCAGATCTATAGCTAGCCTATACTGGTAAATCATCTGGGTTGATCATGCATTGAGATTGTGGAGGAGATTTGAAACCATCAACTGTACCTCCAGCTTGTGCCTGGGGAGAAGTCAAAATAGCAAAGTATAAATGCTATAGAAAAAGGCATTCGTAGGATTTCAGTGAAAATCTTTCTACAGTTTTTGTCCTTCTGCAGCAAGAAAGATGAACTCAAAATAAGGAAGGTAAAGAAAGGCAAGATCAGGAAATAGAGAACATGTCTGAAGGAAGAATTAAAGAGCTTTGTAAAGCCTAGCAGGGGAAATTGTGAGGGGGAGACTCTTATATATATGTGTATGATGCAAACACCATGAAAGGAATGTTTTTTGCTTTGTTTTGTTTATAAACTAAGAGGTGATGCTAACACAAAAATACACCTGTTTCAGCAGAGAAGGAAAAACTTCAAGCTGGAAGGTAGTGGGCTTGTAGCACTCAAATGACTGAGGTTCTGAAGAAAGTATTAAGGTACTGAAGAAAGTATTAAGGTACTTGAGTAGTTTGAAGATGGAGTGTGATCAGGTCATGATAGGCTTACCTTGCCTCAGAGGAACTCATTCCCCACCCTAAAAGTCAGTTTGTACATGTATAGATAAGATGTTATCTCTAATTTCAGCATCCTCATGGCACTCTTAATAACACTCAGTTTTACAAACACATTAGATTGTTTATGAAACAGGTAGCCTAAACTCCCAGCCCTTGGTACTCTCCAATGCGTCTATTTTAAGCCCCTTGTGAAGTGCACACCCTGTCCAAGGCCTGTTTCAGTGTTATTTCCCCTTTTGTAAGTGATGCCTCAGTGCAGCTTATTCAGTCTTGTTGCTGTTCTCTCTGGTTTCATTTATCTTTTCACAGCAAGCCTTGGCAAAGCCATCTCTGCCTACTGATTCACTGTGAAGTCATCATCTAGCATTGCTTTCTTACTGCAAGGTGGTATGGGCACAAATAGTGCACATTAGTGCCCAAGATCAGTGAACAGCCCTTCCTGAAGAGTATGAATTATTTTTTCCTTCTTTAGTTTCATCTATCAGCTCTTTAGGAGACGTTTTGGAAAGATGCCGTTGAACACTGAAATAGAAACTACGTGCAGACAGAGCTCTAGTCTCAGCGTGATGTCCAGTAGAGGAAGGTCTTGTGTCTCCTTTCCTCCCTGTTCGTAGAATTAGAGCATAAAGTTAGGGTCATCAGAGACTTAGAGATTATCTGCTTCCAACTGTTTGCTCAAAGTAGGGCCAACTGCAAAATTAGATCAGGCTTCTTTTGTCCTTTTTCATTCAAGTTTTGAAGATCTTTTCGGATGGAGAGTCCACAGCCTCTCAGAGCCTCTCAGAACAATCTACTCCAGTACTTAGCTGCTCACTGAGTGAAATACTGTTTTGCTTATTTCCATTTGGAATTGCCCTTTCTTCAATTTCAGACTGTTTCCTGTTGTCCACTCAATGGGCAACTCTGAGAAGAATCCTCTGAAAACCCTCTCTCAGAATAGCTGCAGATAAGATCCCCATTGTCTTTCTCTTCTCCAGGTTAAACAAGCCCAGTTCTCTCACCCTCTCTTTGTGCCTTCTGCACAAGGTACATGATGACTGTGACCACCTCAGCAGCTCTCTTCTGGACTTGTTCATCCTACAGGTTATGTGGATGAAGAAGCTTTGCATTGCTCTTCCTTCCTATCCTCTGCTCTCAAAGGCTTATGTATTTGCTAGCTGGGGCACTCCAGATGGCATTCCCCACAGTAGGACTGGATCTTGAGCATCTCACGCTAGGTCAACAGTGATGGGGTCAACCTCGGAGACATCATTAAGCCTGGACGTCCTGACTGCTCAAATCTCAGCTGAATGTCCCAGTACAAAGTAAATCCTGCTTCTCCCAGTTTCCCAGCCTACCCACCCCACCTTTCCTATGCCAAACTTTTCACTTAGAAGGACCATCAGTGGCAAACAAACAACTCTCTGCTGCTGACTTGTGGCCCTTCAGCATCCCATTTCTTCCCTTCAGAACGAGTGACAGGGGTTGATCACTAAACCTTATTGCTATCCTGAGTAAATATATGGCTTCCAGATGAACTGTTACAACATGCTGTCACCTAGAATTGTTCCCTAAGTCTTGTTCTAGATGTGGCACTGAGTACAGCTGATCACTCAGTGGGCTCATCCCTAGGTATAAATCTCCCTGGCACATCCCTAATTTTAAAAATCAGCATTAAAAGGCATTGTTCAAGCATTCCTTTAGGAGCAATCAAAGTAGGTAGTAATCTACTCAGCAAGCAGCATTATATCAATGCCATGACATAGTTTCCCTGTTTTCATGATGAGAGATTGACAGTGTTTGAGATTATGGATTGTCATCATGAGAGCTCTGAACAATGACAGCTTGCTTTATCTCCCAATCAATTTATAAACATTAATTTCAAAATCATACAAGAATAATATGCTGTGTGTACCAGAAAATGTGAAGAATCCTTCTTAGATCAACATGCTATGAGTAACAGATTTCTTAGGAAACTGCCACAGAGTGTAATAAGAGGAGTGTTTCTGACAGAAATGCAGCCCCTGGCAGTTGTGTCCATAGAAAGCAGTGGAGCAAGGCTGGGAATCTGTTTATTTACAAGTGAAGCATCTTCCCAGTTACAGCGGGAACACTGCAATTTAAAAAAAAAAAAAAAAAAAAAAACACATACAGGCACCTTACTGGAATGTATTTTAATTTACTTGAGCTAGACTGGGAACCCATTCCCATTGCTTCTTTGATGTGGTAATAGGCAAGTGAAAGAATGTTCACAGTTTATGCATTCATCTCTGGGAGAGGCAACCCTGAATTCCTAGTGGAAAAAGTCTATTTTTGCAGTGGGAAATCCTTCTTCTCCAAGCTACCATTAAATTATCTTTCCCTGGATTTTCTGCCCATCTTGTGTACCCAGAGGCCTAACATACACAAAGACTAGAGGAACATTCAGCTACCCATGACCAGTTTTATGCATGTGGAATATCATCCCCAGTCAGGGAGCCTGGGTACTCTGGGAGGAAAGGAGATGAAAAGTTATTGCTTGCAACCTGGCAGGGACCAGACAACCAGGACAATCACATTAAAAACAATAACGTTCATATCAGGCACACAGAGTTGTCCTATGTGTCTATGAGCTGCTTCTGTAACAGAAGTACCGTTGGAGTCTTTATCTGGGAAGTTAACACCTCGAGCCACAAGGGTATTGAAACACCTACCTGTCTCTTCAGTATCTATGGCTGATATGTCAGTGCCTTGATGAACTCTCTTGCAACCCAGCTGCTGCCAAACCCTACAGACATCAGAATCCCTTAGGTGTCTCTGTATCAGTTATGTACCTTGCCTTGCTCTATTTCAGGTGACACTCCTTCATGCAAAAGCCATTCTACAAAACCCTCTAGGAAAGACTGCTGGTGATTTCTATATATTCAAGCAGTACATCCACACACAGCCAACCTTCCCCTTGCAGTTCTGGTCCTTGGGTGAAAAACAGGGATGTCCTGTGTGAACTGAGCCACGCGATTTCTGCCTCAGCAATTCAAGATAGGGAAGGTGGCCATCTCTGACTAAGTGAACCATATCATTCATCATGTCCTGCTTCTTGCTTCATTTCACTCTGTTTAGGCAGGTCCTCGCTCAAATCTGTTCTGAAAACTCTTCATCACATGCATGTGTGTTCTGTGTGGGCAGTGGGTACCAATTCACAGAGGAAGGGTAAAGAGGAGAGACACTGTAATGACCGTGAATCTGGACCAATTCCCTTTGTTTTTACAAGATCACCAATACACACACGTTTCTTTTCACACCTGGTGTGACTCTTTAAATGAGTGACCAACTTTCCTAAATCCACCCAGCCTCTTCCAGTGGCAGGGGAGGGCTGAGATCCTTTATGATAACATGCCCAGGCCTCCACCCCATGACCAGTACAATCAGTCTGCCCACACGCTGTCGACCCAACATACTCCGTAGCATTGGCCTTACCCCGAGCACGTGCTAGGGCACAGGCATCTCCATCTTGCCTGCAGCCCAGGTTGCTGCCTGGGGCAGAGAAGTATTCATGGAGAGCAAGGTGGAATGAATAAGCTGCTCCCATCTTTCCCAAAATCTCCTGGGGTGAGGAGCAGGTGTGTGTGAATCGCCCACGTTCACACAGAAGCCTTTATTACCATGCCCAGGGCATGACTGATACTCACCTGGAGCGATGTCAGCTAAGAGGGTGCTTTGTGGTCCCTTCACAACAATGGCCCAAACACCCTGCTGTACAGCAGCCCACCTCAACACCTCAGGCAGCATGCACCAAACCCATCTTTAACATTGCCTTTGCCCTCAGCTGTCAGTGTAAATTCAGATCACCCTGAGAACCTGACTGAGGCATACCTTGTGTTTCTGTGCCAGAGACATTACCAGCCTGTATATGGCTAACTTCAAACCTTACGACACAGAACAAATTTCAACCTAACTCCTTTTCAGGTAGAGGCAAGGAGCCAGCCCCTTTGCTCCAGGACTTATTTTTCCATGCCACCCCCTCCCTCCGTCCCAGCTTGCTCCATTCGCCTCTTTGCCAGAATAGAGCGCGAGGACTCGCAATGGGCTCGCAATGACCTCCGGCTGCTCGCTGGAGTTTTGGTTATAGGGCACTAATTGCTCCTTCTGAGCCAGAGGGCAAAGCCGTACCTCCACAGGGGAGCACTTGTACAGGTACTGCCCCACTGAGATGGCATTCAGAGAGGGTGGCCACAGGAAGGGTAATCCGCAGCTTCATCAAAGGTACAGCAGGAAAAAAAAAAAAAAAAAGAGTAAAAAGCTGCTCTGGTGTTCCTTTTCGAGTTCTTGCTGCCACTAATGAATTATTAACCTCAATGATTAAATTAATATTTACAAGACTGCACTAAAGCAGTAAAGATGGGCTAGTTGCTGAAATACCATTTCCTCATTGCACATACCCTCCTTTCCCCTCTGTGCCAGCCCTGCTCTGCTGAGTGCTGAGTTCCTGGTGAAAACCTTTGGTGCACACATGCAGGAAGTGAGGTCAGGCTTGTTTTGGCAGTTTCAGCTGCATTTATCCCAGATAGCAGCTGAATTTTATCAGTTGGTTTAGCCTTTGGTCTTCAAGAGACAAACTATTATTTCACTCCTCTTTAAAAATAATAATAAAGTCGTTTTTAGGGAGGGGAGAAAAAAAAAGAAAATAGCACTGTGAGCTTAGAGAAAAAGCGAGGGCAGGAGCCGTGCCTCGCACAGCCGGCTCAGCCCTGCTGCGAGCGCCCTCGTGTGCCCGCAGCCCCCACGCCACGGGTGGGCACCGCCGTGGGGATGCCCGGGGGTCCCACGGGGAGCCCTCTCCACGGTGATTTCCGAGCCCTCCAAACCGTGAGACAGTTTGGGGGTTGTCCCCAGGTCGGTGGGTTTGCCCCTGTTCTCCTCCCCAGTAGGGAAAAAGAGGAAATCCTGGAGGATGCAGAGAGGAGTGGGGATGCAGAGAGGAGCAGGGATGCTGCCACCTTGCCCGGGTCCATGCCAATGGAATGCCCACTCAGCCAGCAGCATCCCCCAGGCCCACTCGATGGCACTTGATGGGTCTTCTTGTCACTAAGTCCATGACAAGGTTGGAATCAAAGCCCTGCAAGCGGGGTATCAACAGCCTGCCCTCCCCTATCTCCACTGATTTGTGTCTGGGCAAAAAAAAAAAAAAACAATTAAGTAATGGGTAAAAGCAAAATTAATAAAGGCAGCCCTTCCTGTAAGGCTAAGTAACAAACCAAAAATTCTCTCTCTTTTGCTTACAGTTCTTTCCCTGGTGTCATGATGGGTATTTACAGAGTAAGAGTGGGCTTTCTAGATTAATTTAGTTAAAGTCAGTTTCAGTTTCATTCACACCTTACCCACAGTCTTCTCAGTGCTGGTGGCTTTGTTTGCAGAATAAGAGCACAGGTAGCGATCCTTTTCCCAGGCCCATTTTAATTTGTTCAGCTTGAACGAGGTTTCCTCCATCTGACTGTAGACCTCTCAGCACGTCCTTCTAGCAGAAAAGTGTATGGATTTTGTTCTTATTACCAACTTTCGTACTAAAATCACCGCAAGGCAAACACAGAACCCAGATATGAAATATAAATAACAAACAATGCCCAGATTGGAAACTTTCTAGAGATTACATTAGACCCTGGAACAGGGCCCCTGCCTCTGTCAAAGAAGTGTTATCTTGAGATTGTCAATGCATGCTCCAGGGTAAGAGTGACTTTGTCCCCAGAGACCCAAGGGAACATAACAAGTGACATCAGTCATATTTTGGAGACTGTAGGGCCTAGTGTCACTAAATGTCAGCTAAATCTCTGTACATGGCTCTCTTCAAAGAGTCATTCCTGAAGTGCTGAAAGGTGAGGGGGGCTAACTAAGCCAATTAAAGAAACATTTACTAAGTAGTGGAAGGACACAATGATCTACAGACCAGGTATATAACAATTTATTTTGTTTTCCTTTAGTTTCCATCAGGGCCTAAGTGGGTGGGAAAAAATGCCTCACTACCAAGCACCAGAGGTAGGACATTAGCTGACGAAAGGCAGGAGGCTCAGACTGAAGCAATGACCATTTCTTTTTCCCCTAGAGCTGATGTTCTGTCTGTTCCACCTCGGCATTTCTTGTGAAGCCAGAGACAACAAGCCAGTCTGCCCAAACACAAAAATAAAACACCAGACAGGCTTCTTTGGGAAAGGCAAAGTTTCTTGTGAAAGAGGAATTGCAACTGGAATTTACAGGAATGCTAGCAGTCATACCATCAGGTCAAATCCTGATCCTACTCGCTTTATTGTAAATAATGAGCAGTCCCTGGGACACGCCAGCTAAGGCAACTCCTTATTAGGCCCTTTATTCGTATGTCTGAGCTCCTCAGAAATAATTAAGTGGGGAGACATTTTGTATTATTGGAAACAAACCTTTGTATTTTCTTGGTGAAACCAGTGTTTTTCCTTCTGCAGAAGCTGACTCATGTAAAAAGCATCCACAAAGGAATCATACAAATACACTCAGGGATACAAATAGACTGTTTTTTGTCAATTGCTCCCCTGTCAATCATAGACGGGACAAAATTCTGCTTTGGGGTAAGACGATGGAACAGTTGCAAGTATAACCAAGGGATGTAGACAAAGGTGTACTTGCAGGTCTGGCTGAAGCAGTCGAAGAAATGAGGCATTAACCACTGCTCCAGCACCGGAGGTAACTCTTTCCCCAGCAGGGCCCAATCCTGCAGATGGAAATCATGTCCAAGCAAAGCCACCGGCTTAGCTCAACCCGCTTTCTGCAGCAGCTCGAAGTAACTCAGCTGATTTTGTGCTGAAGCTGATTAGCTCACGAAGGCGGTTTGCTTGGCTCCGTGGAGGACATGGTAACCTCCCACTGAAAAGCACTTGCAAAGAGGAGATAGGCGGTAATATCTAAAATTAGGAAAACCCCTTTCTGAAAAGATCATGAGTCTGAGCTTTAAGAGAAGAGTTTACACACCATGTCCTTATCTGGGATCTGAGTTCAAGGCTGTTCCTATCTTGGGTGTTGGTTTGGTTCATTATGGAGATAAATCCAAGCTGTGAAATCTGGATCTGGACCAAATTTCTCCATAGTTTGAAAGCGTTTGGCTCCATTGTTTTGGAAAGGGCCTATCACTGCTACTAGGTCTTTTAACCCGAACAACAGATGCGGACATAATAAGAAGAGCAATGAACATTAGGATGTCATCATAACTGCATCAAGATGAATCCCCCAACACTTTCCAGAGTTTCTAATTTACAAAGAAAGAAGAAATAATAAATCATAAACAGTAACTGAAACACATCCAACATTTCAATCAGTGCAGTGCACTTATTATTATTTGCCTCTATAAATAAATTCTACTAATGCAGGAAGTTTGGGGCAAGAACCAGAGCAAAGGCAATTAGCTATACTTATTGTGATTACTAGACATTTGACAAAATATTGTTTGATACTTGGAAGTATGTAATTAAGAACAGAAGATCACTATCAGAACTGTTTCGTTAGTATAATGATTGTGTCAGCAAAAGCATCTTTTTGCAAAAGCAAAAGCATTTCTGTGTATATATCTCTGTGGCAACACCACTCCATGTCACTGAGGTGTCAACTATAAATTATACAACTTCAGGAGACCAAAGATAGGGAAATGATAAGACACAACTGAAGGCCTGGAAGAGAAAGCAAAAAATATGGAGAGATATGGAAGTCAGTGGCAGCCCTGTTTAGTTGGCACATGCCATAACAGTAAAAGATAGATCTGACAGCTACAGCCATCATTTCAAAGGGCCCTTCAAGCTCCGTTCATGCTTGGACCCACGGAAAGAGCCTCTCAGGTCAGCAATATGGACATTCTTTGTGGACATTCATAGAAAATTTGGCTTCTTGTGATGAACACCTAAGCAGTCCGGGCACAAGCTTACAAATGTTAAGCAAGGGGGGGGAGGGAATTATAAATATATGACATACTTATGAGCCTACTGAATTCCATGAAAGACATGATCAACATAGTCTGGCTTTTGTTCAGGCTCGCAGTCGTTATTACAATTACTGACATGAATGTAATACCACAAAGTAAGGTCTTGTAGCTGAACAAGTGCAGCTAATCTTAGCTAATCTTTTCACTGCATCTCAGACCCTATTATTCTTCTAGGGATAACTTTCGTATACAGTCATCTTGTTTCTCTTGGTTGACAAAAAAGTCAACTATTGGATATACTCCATACTATGGTCTTTATCATGTTCATTTCACACATACACTGACTTCATCCAAACTAGGTAGGCAAGTGTTTGGCTTCATTTTAACAAATGCTGGAGTGTTAAAATGCAGCTGAGACTGAAAGTATCCAGACTGGATATTTTTTGACAGTTCAACCATGGGTAAAAATGTGAATTGTAGTGAAGCAGTTAGCAAAATGGAAATGTTAGAGTCTGGAGAGGAATAAGGTAGCAAACCCACCTAATCTCCAGTACTACATGCTTCCCAGAACCTTAACATTCAAGCATCTCATGGGCTTTAAAATATTTATCCTCTCAACATGCCTGAGAGGTAGGTGAATAAAAGGCTTCCATTTTACAGGTGTCGGGCTCTGCCCAGGATGTCTGTGGTTTGCATGTGACTGAACCTGGGTCTCCAAAGCCCCTCAAGCAAGACTCTTCTTCCAGACTTGGCTGCTCTTTGGAAACAGGCAATGCATGGGCTCTGCTGTGCTGCTCCTGGAAGAAGTGAAGGCTGCCTCTTAGGGTTTCTTTTTACTTCAGGTAAGAGCCAAGAGAAGGAGCTTTCAAGGTTGGGCATAAGAGGCCAAGAGGATAAGCATTGTGGAACAGGAACTACTGGAAAGCTTAGAGAAAACCTAGCACATGTCTGTAATGTTTTTCTTTCTCTTTTCCCTGCCTGCATTTGAAGCAGGGCTCTATGTACAGAGCTCTCCCCACACCGTACTTTCCTCAGCAGTGATTTACAAACTGCTCTCCTCTACTTCATTCTCCTCCTCTGAGAGATTGCCAGTCCTGTCAGCATTATCCTCTCTGACACTTTGCTCTGGAAATATTTCAGGATCAGACATGCTTTTCTTGCTTTCGCTGCCTATATTTCTGGAAGGGCCATCAACCAGACAATGTTTTGCACCGGAGTCTGATGCCAGTGCCAGAACATGGATGAGTTAGCAGCCACTTAGTCTGCAGAGTCTAGTACCAGCCGCTCTGCACAAACAGTAGCAAACCTGAAAATCCAGGGAAACAGGAAGCTTCTCGGTGTGCTGCTTGAATTGCAGACCTTTCCCTTATTCAGACCTTCTGGCTGTAGTTGCTGATGGAAAGGAATTTGCAGCGGGAATTGCAGATCAACCTAAATCTCCAACTAAATATAGCCTTCCTTGCAGGGGCAGGGGGGAGACAGGGGAAATGCAACAGGAGGAGGAGAGCTCTTTTGACGGACAAAAAGTATGTTTAGAGTAGTTAGGCATCATCAATTAGTGATGAGTTTTCAATAGCAGGCTTTATGTGTTTAAATTCCATGTAGAGCAAAGTGAAAAAAAGGGAAATTCTGCATTCAGAAGAAATGTTATGAAGCTGTGCATGTTACAAAAAGAAAACACGTGTAAGCACAAAATATTACTCACTGAACAAAAATAAAGTGAATGAGTCATGATATTAAACAACTCTATAAACAAAAGTTGCAGAATGCCTGGGAAGACTTAACTAATTCAATTTCTAGTCATTATGTTCCAGCCAATGTTGCCTTCCTTTAGCAGGCTTGAAGAACTAATGGGATGCCTGTGGGAGGCTAGTGTGACCAGCAGAGGAAGGGCATGTAATATAGTGGCTAAGTGTATGCAGTAAAGTCATCTGTGGGAGAACAAGCAACATCTGAACTGCGCATTTTCAGCCTTCTCATCCCCTACCAGCCAAGTTGCTTTATGAGACAGATGAAATCATGGAGTTCCTGCAGATCTTGGACAGGACCAGGATCCAGGGAGGACTGAAGTTGTTGGGGTTTTCATCTTACCCTGTGTCCAAAGAATCAGGAATTTAAACACAGATGGCATTTCACAAAAATAACAGAGAAACACCTGAAATTATTTTGCAATAGTATGTTGAATGATTGAGGTCTGTCTGGACAGGGCCAAACTCTGTGTCATCCTCTGCAACATTTGGAGCTACTTAGGGATGTAGGGAACAGGATGCCCAGAGAGGTTGTTGAGTCTCCTTCTTTGGAGATATTCAAAATCCACCTGGGTGCCATCCTGTGTAACATGCTCCGGGTGACCCTGCTTGAGCAGGGGGATTGGACCAGATGATCTCTGGAGGTCCCTTCCAACTTCAGCCATTCTGTGATTCTGTGAGACTTCTGCTGTCAGCAGGGGTTTGGAGAGTGCTCTGGGGGCAGCAAAGGTCCTGTGCAAGTCTGAACCTGGGACAGGTTTCAGGTTCAAAGGACATCTAGACTCTCAAAGGTTTTCACTGTCTCTCTTGGGATATATTCGGATATCTGCTTCTCTCTGGTGTGACCTTACTGTCCCTCCAAAACTTTCGTGTCCTCTTGGGTTGAGGTAGTGATTTAGGGGAGCATCTGGGAAGAACTCTGAAGTCCAAAGGGTTTCTGAAGTGCAGACTGTGTCTTGAAACGTTCATGAGTGCCTAAATGTGCTTTCATCTCTACCATTTCTGTGCCTGTTTAGGAGAAAGAAAGCTCCCTCAGACACCACAAGGAGTCTAGGGGGCTGGGAAGGTGAATTTTCAAAGTTTAAGCTAGAAAAAGTGTGTTGAACTCAGAACCAGCGCAACACATACATTGCTTCAGTATTGCAGCTTGCAAGCCATGCAAACGTGAACCCTAAGACTGGTGAGCTCAGTGGTGGGAATTGCACTTGAGGCTGACAAAGTGCCAAGTGCCAGAAACTACAGGTCTGAAGTTCTACCTTAGGCAAGTAATTTCCCTGGCAATGTGAAGCTCAGTATCTGCTTCTGCAGATGAGTTAATGCGAGACTCCGCCTGACACAGTGGTATGAAATATAGCAAAGGTGACAAAGTTATCTCTGTGCTTGTTTATTGCCTGAATGCAGTTCCAGTGTTTATAAGACAAAGAACAGTATTCCAACAGCAGGGAGAGAGAGAGAGAGAGAAAGAGAGGGAGAGAGAGAGGTTTAATTCAGTAGTGTGTATGAATAATACTTGAAAAGACAAATAGTGTTTGGTTTAGTTAATATATTGCTCATTAGTGAACCACAATACAGACATTTTTTAAAAGGCTGCAATCACCATGACAACCTGATAACATTTAGTCACATCATTTCCGAATATGATTATCCTCCTGGAAAACTTTTCTTTTTTTTATGAAAACAGAGGGCAGATTTCAAGTCTGTGGTCTGTTCTTAAGATAACCTGTTTGTTCTCGCTTTCAAAAGCACTATAATATAATGGAAAAACGTAAGGAGAAGTGAAAGAAAGACATAAGTGGAAGAGGGGGATTTCTATCAAACTTTTCATTCCAAGTTCAAAAAAAATCTTGTTCTTCTGCACTGTAAAACTCATACAGAGAGGGTAATCTACACATACAGTTTAGACTTCAGGCCTTAACTTTCAAAAGGATTTTCATCCTGGTGCCACAATCCTACAGCGGGGTTAGGGGTTCAGCAGCAATCAGGTAGATGTTCCTGCAGGACCAAAAAGGAGATGGAGACCAAGACCTTTAGGGACACTCATCCATGCTGTCCTTCTGTAGCACAGCAGAGAAATCGTCTGCTAGCGTGAATCTGCAGGACACATGGGGATAGCCCATGGGCAGGGCAATCTGGTCTCCATACTAAATTGTGCCTGAAAGTCTGAGAGGCTCAAAGTGCCTTGAGGTGCTGGACAACAGACCATGTCAGGGTGACCTAAATGTGCTGTTCTGCTCTGAGGGGTAGGGAGGATGCCTACCTCTCCCTTGGGCTGCAGCCAGCCCAGGCCATGCCACGCTGGTACACGAGGTCCCAGCAGCTCCCTGCTGTGATGAAGACACACCTCGTTCCCTGTGTTCCTGAGAACATTACCTCGTTCCCTTTCTGAAGCAAACTAAGAGTACAGTAGCCTACATCCTCTTGCAGCTAGCATAGCTAAGTGACGTTGCTTGATAAATAGGTTGAATTTATCGGTAACCTCTGCTGCCTTACACTGATTTACTATCATCATCTCAGGCACTGCCAAATTATTATTTTATTGGGAAGGAAAATAGAGGTACCACAAAGTGACACTTATTCCTAAGAAGAATTTGGCAGGCAGCCGTGATAAGAAGGACTCAGTGGCCTGAGCCTGAGCCTCCCAGTGGGACTGCTGCAGTGTGAGGATTCCCTTACTAGGATACAGCAGGAGCTGAGCCTGCAGCCCCCCTTGGCTTGCCTCCGCGACATCTCCTCAAGCTTAACATGGCTTGGATGAAATGCTTACAAACCCCGAATCCATGCAAACTTGCAATCACCAGCCTAATTATTTGTGATTTCCTGACAGGAATGGTTGCAATTAGACAGTTAAGCACTGGAGGTTGTGCTCCAGGCGGGATGACTGCTGGCAAAGTCACTGGTTAGAAATTTGCAGAAAGCGAAGGAGACAGTGTGCAAGAGCTGTCAACAGAAATGCGGTCTGGGACTCTGAATTAATTGAATTAATATTCAGGGTGAAAGTGATGCATTTTTGTTCTCCAGATGAATATGGATGAACAACCCAAACCCATGATTTGAATTTATAGTGCTTTAGGTTTAGGGATTTGGCTTGATTTATGAAGATGTGGGGCCAGTCCCCAGGAATATATATTTGGCACTGAGGATTTGTGCCATTACTTCTGACTTATCCTGGGCCACACAGGGCAAAGATCCCATCCAGAGCTTGTTTTCACAGCAGGCCAGGGTTTGATTCCCCTCTGTGGGTAGTCAGTAGTGGTGCAGGGCTGAGAAGCTGCTCTGAGCAGCCACCTGGTCTCAGGCAGAAATGCGTGAGACTCCCTAAGGACTATTCACACTGGAGGTGATGTATAAATAAGCAGCTTCCCCATTATTATCCTGACTGCAAAACAACCCAGGGGAAAGCTCAAGCATGAGAAGGTAGACAACCATAAGCAAGGCAGTATTGCCAGGGCTCAGACTGAGGTTGCCTCTGGGGAGCCCAGCCTGCTTTGGTGGCCCTGGTGGTTTTGGTGGGCCTGCATTTGCTCTTGCAGTGTGATCAAGCTGCAACATGAACATGATTTAACCAAAAGAGCTTTGGTGTTCACCAGAGAAGGTGGTAGATTACAAGCAGGGGTGTTTCTCCATCAGCTTCCCTGGAGGACTCTGGCATCCTGCTGAAGCAGAGCTTCTTCCCCAGCACTGCACAGAGGCGGTATATGAGAGTGTGTGATCTCAGGCAGCACAGCTTTGTGCCAGGCACCAGCCTCCGACCTCTCAAAGAGATGCTGAGCTCCACTTGGCCCGGCACGTGGTGGGAGTGGGAAACAGGGCCGAGGCTCCTTATCTCTTATTTCATCACTTTATTGCAATATTGCGGCTGATTAAGTAGTTGAGAATGACTCTTCATGCAATTTTGGTTTTGCAAGCTCCTCAGGGACAGGTCCTTGTACTCTGCGTTGCTCCATTTCAGAATGAATAAAAGGAGGTGATGTCAAACTGCTGTTCAGGAACTGGAATTATGAAAACTGTACAATTATTCCAAAGGCACCTCCACGACTTGCCCGTATGCTCTTAATGCTGTTATGCTGATCTTTTTCTGTTTTTCTGTGACAAAAATCTTTGCTCCTGAACTGAGGATGAGGATCCAGCTCAGAGCTGCATGTTTCGCAGGAGTTATAAACTCCTCAGGACAAGTGGCTCTAAAGGAAACAAAAACAACTCTGTAATGGTAGCAGGTGCAAAATGAAGTGGGACATTAAAAATAGCCCAGCCACATTCTCCAACGGCATGAGCTCTCTGTGCACATCGCTCCAAAATAATCCATTTATCCTTTCTCCCTATTGGTACAAGGAGCCAGCTCCGTGCTCTGTGTGCTGGGGATCTGCAGGAGCGACTGGAAGAATTCACGAAAAACCACAGCCCATCAACCAGGCACTCCCCTGTGCCTTCATCTCAGTGTCTTGCAGAACATCGAAACCTTTTCCCTGACAACTTCAAGAAGCAAATGTGTCTCTTTGGGCTCTGATAAGTGCTGACTTTTAGTTCTAGGAGTACACGGTTAAATTGCTTTGTGTTTTGCTAAGGGTGAGTTTGGATCTGGGGCTGTTTATTTTGCCCGGCTTAGTTATCGTGAGCTGCGCTGGAGCTTTGAGGGCCAAGTGGCTTCCTATGCAAAAAGCATATTCCTCCTTTAAATAGCCAGCCTTTAGCAAGCAAAGCCCAGCTTTCACAGATTTCCACCCAGCCCTTCTGCATCTTCTGGCTGCCAGTGCTTCTCCTGGCCCAGACCCTTCATTTCAGCCTAGTCTTTGTTTTCCTTTAGGACAGTTTTGTGGTGTCATCTTGTTACATGATGAGATCATTTTTTTCAGGATTCTTCTCCACATTTTCATTTGCCAGTCACACCTTCAGGCCAAATGACTCAAAGGCGATGATGGGTGTAAGTGCTGCCATGGTGCTAACACCGTGGAGCACAGACTGGGAGCCCCCGGCTCAGGTGGGCAGTCACCCAGCCTTGTCCAACTGCTTTCATTTGCCCTGTTCTTTGCTGAGTCCTCCTCCAGGTCTTCAGAGATTGCAGAGACATTATTTCATCTAGAAAGTGGAGTCAAAAATGTTCAGGCAGAATGAAAACTTGCAAATGGTTTACTGTTAAGCTAGTCATTACGCAAAAACAAAGAGTTACGAGACACAATTTTAATACTGTTAATACCCTTCGGAAGCCAAGTTGTTGATCACTTGCATTTATTTCTTTTTCCCCACTCCGTTCTCATTCTAGCCTGTTGATCTCAGACCAGGGTGTCAGTCACAAGAGAAGACCCAGAGTAGATCCACTGGACCAAAGTCCTGGTAATTTCAGTAGGGGCAGAATTTTTGTGTAGACTTCAGCCTCTTACCAAGCCAACGTGTGTCTCTGTAACTCAGTACAAGGTCTGACAAGCTGTGGATTCAGAGAACGTGAATGAAGTTCATCTGCTGACGGCTGAACATTGTTTTATCTAGATAAATGTTTCACGGGGCATTTACCAGCAGCTTCTGAGCTGCACTCGGTGAGCCTGGAGATACGGGGCCCTTACTGCAGTTGGTTTATATCACCCATAATAAATCAACTCTCCTGGCATAAATCAGCTAGTCACAGCCCATGTATGCAGACCTGGGTGACTTGCTGTGACAGAGACTCTCCCATGAAAGCAGAGATGCCCTGAGTGCCTGGGGGATCTGCCCCTGCCCTGGGAGTGCAGACGGCAGAGGGATGCTCTGGCAGCCCCAGGGGAGCTGCCCTGCTCTTCCAGGGTCTGGCCATCCCAGCCTGGCCTGTGTCCAGGCCAGTGTGAGCTAGTCATCTGTGGAGCTGCATGAGGGGACACTTTCACACTCTGTGGTTTACCCACAAGCAACAAACATAGCTACTTTGCCTAAAATAATAACTGCTTCTCAGGAAACGGGCTTTCCAAGCTGCTTGGAAGAGCAGGTTTTACTCCACGGCTGAATACTGGGCTTTTATCTTTGTTTTGAGCTAGAAGATGAATCAGTGAGGGGCGTAATTTATTTCTGTTTAATGTCGTGTATTAATTCTCAAACTTCTGTGAGGTTTACGTGCCAAGGCCCATGCGTGGAAGGCCAGTGCAACTCTCCAGTAACCAACTCTCTCTTCTGCATGGGGCCACTCTCCTCCAGCAGCTGGACTTTGGCTGGTGAGCTCAGTATTTATCGCACTCTGCTACTGAGGAAAAAAGGCTTTGCCTGCCTACCCGCTCAGGCACAGCCTGTCGCCTGGCCTCACCTGCAATGCAAGCACTTCAGATGCTCAGCGACTCCAAGGAGTCTAAATCAAGAATTTAATTCATACCACGAGTCCTAGCCCTCAGCATTCACAGGAGGCACCGGCAAAGCAACCGGAGGAGACATGGGCCCGCACTTGATCAGCCCAATGTTATTGGCAGATGGTTAGCATAACATAGCCCTTCCCTGTGGCGGAAGATTTCTTCAGGCTCGGAGGCCTTGCTCATATTCCAAATCCATGCTCTGTTTATATTTTCTTTGTCCTGAACAGAAATTGGCCCCATTGTGTGGGAGCAACACTGGAAAAGAAAAACAAGAAACATCCACTGAGGGAACATGGATAATGTGGGAGCTGAAGAAATGTACATACTTTGTCGATTCCATTTTCTGATGATGTCAGAGTCAAAGAATATCTTAAAAAAAAAAAAAAGAGAGAGAGAGAAAGGAAAAAAAAAAAACTTCAGCAACTTGGAATCAAAAACTCTGTTCATCACAGCCTCTTGTTAAAAGAAGAAATGTAAACATTCTCCCTTGCCACTGCCCCCCAACCTCCAAGAAATGAAATCTGGCTCCGTTTGGGTAGACCGTCAGATGGAATCGAGGGTATGTCTCCAGGGAGGCAGGCGTTAATGTACCGGGGGAGGGACAGCGGGGGGGGGGGAGAGGAAAATTTGATGGCATGATGTGAAATGCAGGGATTCAAGCTGCTGCATTTCATGGAGGCTGAAGAAGGGCGGCCTGACACTTTACAGATTGGGTGTAATACACAGGAAATTTGTCCTTTCTGCCAGAGTAGTCTAGGGATAGGGCTACCCCCCCACCCCCCAAGCCACTTTGCTTGGCTGGTAAAAGCTCAGGAGAAAAGGGTTAAATAAATGTTTGTGATATGATAAGGTGCTTGTTTATTCAAGGGATGACAGATTATTGGCTCCCAAGGCAGGGTTGAAAAATAGTACAAAGGAGCTGGCGTTCCCCTCACTGATGTGATTTCCTCCTAAGGTTTTGCTTTTTGGTAGGAACAATATGCGCTGGGAATTAAGAGGGATGACTTTATTGCAGACTGGAACAGACAGACTAAGAGTTGCTTTCTGGAGTCGCTGACTCTGGTTTTTGTGTTGTTGTTGATTTTTTTTTTCCCAAAGTTTTTCCTCTCTGCCCAACTTCTTCTCTTTGGAAACTGGGTTATCTCCCATCCAGGAGGAACACCCAGCATGGCAAGCTGACTCGAACACTTCAGATTAGGGCTTTGACCCTTTCACTTTGTACACGATTTTCTATTTTATCACCAGGACTCTGAAGCTAGCTCCTGCTTCACCACCCTTGGATATCAGTTCAGGCACTAGCTGAGCCCTGCCCAGAAGTAATTAATTCCGTGATCGTCTCCACGGGAGCAATGTTGAGGCAGGAACACAGGGGCAGGGCATGATGCCCATACCCACTGTGAGAGCATCCTCACACTGTAGAGAGGTGGGGGCCCGGGTGGTGGTGTTTCCCATCACTTATGCGACCCCAAAAATGACTTGCTGGTCACAGAAAGACTCTCCATCACTGCCATCAGCCGGAGAACGATTTCCTGTGCGGGTGAGCGCGTCGCTCCCCATTGTTGATCCAGATACACATCATCCTATGAGGACACAGCAAAAGGCAAGGGGAGGAATTTTCACCAGCACAAGACGCCAGTGACAACCCGGTGACAGGGCTACTGCGTCAGGGATGTGGCTGCACTGACACCAGCCCCCTGGCTGTCACCCACAAGCATGACCGTGATGTTCAAACTAACCAAGCTGGCCAAATCCGTGCTCCTCGTCCCGTGGAGGAGCGGGCTAGTGGTTGCTCATTGGGAAAGCCAGGCAGCGGTTCCCATGATCCTGGAGTACATGACAGTTAAGCCACACATTTGTTTTCAATGCTTGGATCTGGCACTGGATTCCTTTTTGAATGAAAACTATGCCAAACATCTTTTATAATTTTTTTTTCCTCAAGCAAATATGCAAGCAATCCAGCAGTGAAATGCCAGAAACATTTGCTATCCTTCCTAAGAAGTGGGGTAGAGAAAAAAAGCAAAACACCACACACATGCACACATCAAATTTTATTTAAAAGCCTTTGCAGGCCAAGTCTCTTTAAACACTGGACTGGGCTATTGAACTCTGCTCTGGTGTGCGTGTGCATGTGCAAGGGGGAATAAATACGTATGTTTTGGGGAATGTACAGAAAGGCTCTCTCACACTATCTCTTCCAGGTACTGAAATGCTTTACAAATAAATATACTTACATACAAAGTAAAAAGAAAAAAAAAAGAAAGAAAAAAAAAAAAGAAAAGGATCTAAATCAAAGCTTAATACCAGAACTTGGCTCTTGGAAGGAAAACTCTGAGTCATTTAGTGGGTAAATCCAGGGAAGGCTCCAGGAGACAGCAGATCCACATGTCCTCAGTGCTGGAATGGCGAGGGCCCAAGCAGCAAGGATGCTGCTCCCCAAATTCTCAGAGCCAGACGCATCCATGGCAAACAAAGATAAGGCATAAGAGGGGTGCAGACTGCACAAGGAGGTGGATTAGTGTTCAAAGGCTGATTCAAAGGAGGGAGGAGATAAGGCATCACAAATGTCATCATAATCTGCTAAGCCCCATCCAAACAGGGGCTCGTCGCATTGTTGGACATGAACAACCAGGGGGCAGGGGACAGATGTGTGAAGGTCTGTCTGAAGGCTTGCTCCTCAGCATCTCCGGACACACCACCTTTCCTTCTCCTCCACTTTGGCTGGTTCTGCTGGACCAACCTCCATGGTACCTAATCCTTGCAGGGAGTTAGCTGAACATCTCATTTGGAAAGCAAGTGTCAGACCCTGATCCCATGTGCACTGGTCCCATGTGCACAGAGAGGGGGCTCTGACCTGGCACAAAAAAAAACCAACAAACATGTCCATCCGTAAACCCAGGGCAGAAGGGGGCTGTAAGCCCCCACAGCTCCTCACAGCCACTTGTGTGGATTTACATTTCCTGTTACTAACAACGTTTCATTGTCAATGCTCAGATAAGTTATATTTGCTTGATTCGTCTTTGACCAGTCTGCTAAGATAATTTTTCTTAATTCCCAATTAATATTGAGTTGTTTGTGTCTTAAACACTTTGCTAGGTTTCTGTCATGATATCAAATTAGCCTGTTAAGGTGCAGTTTCTTTTTGCATCCCTGCTAGCTTTTGTGATGCTGTTATGTCCATCCGAGTGGTATTCTAACACACTTCCATTCTCCCAATCTCTCTGTGCCTTCTCCTTTGCTGCCCCAGCATTTCCTGGGGGAGGGGGGGCAGCTCATCCTAAAACCGCATGTTCTGCTTATTCCCACGTCAACAAAAAGGCATCGGTATCATTTTATCCATATGGGTGTTGTGCAGCTATTAAAAAAGGCCTTCAAGTTGCCCCTTGTTGCCCCCGGCACCCAATGCCCATGATGTTTCCATGGGTGTCTTAGCTTCCAATGTACTGCTGGTCAAGTGCATAGGAAGGAACGGTGACTGAATAGCCCAGAAATTTGTGTTGGTGGTTCCGAGCAGGTATTTCTACACTCTTTTGGAGAGTTGAGTGTGGTGCCCTAAACCTGCACCTAGCTAGTGCTTCCTCAGCTGGGGCTCGCAGGCACAGGTCTGTCACAGTCACTGGAGTGAAGTCAGTTCACACCAGGGGCTGAACTGGTTTGAGCAAACATTGTAAAACATCCAGCTCTGCAATGTGTCAGTAATGTCTGCCAACAGAAATATTCTTACACATATCCTTCAGCTGCCATTTATATTTATCTCAAAAAAAAAAAAAAAGGCAATTTTATTATGTTCATGTACTCCTGCTCATACCTACATGAACGAACTAACCCAACCTTGAAAGCAACAGCTCAGGATGAAAACAAATTCTCTCGTATGGGAAGAAAAAAAATGTGCATCAATGGAATTGCATATGTTTATTTTCAGCTTTTGTTTTCAGGATGATTCGATTTGTGGGTCAGGTTAAGTCGCATATTTCCATGCAGCGTTTCACAGAGGAGGAGAACAGACACCCCTCTGGCTGCTGAGCTATTTCTCTTCTTGGACATGAAGTTGGTCTTCAACCAAGCTTGGGTAACAGGTTAACAGAAAGTCAGGGGGAAGTCTTCTAGTATGCAGTATTTCTCCTCTAAGAGACTGTGTGAAACCAAAGGAAAAGAAGGTTCTGTCTTGAGGCTGCGTCTTTGCACAGGTCCCAGTATCGATCAGGGGGACCATCCTCTGAGGCTGAATGTCAGCCGTGTCACAAGGCTGTTGCCACCCAGCATTTGGATGGGATCTCAAACCAAAGGCTTGCTTGCACTGGTCACAGAAAATGACGGACTGTAAACCCCAACATCCAGGCACTCAGGGCCTCAGTGCTGTAATATGATGTATGAGTAGGAATTAAAAAAGCTCTGCTTCTGGTCACCACCACTCATCTACATCCCTTATACCCAATACTTCCAGTTCCAAAGCCATGCCTCTGTGTGGTCTGAGTAATGAGAGTGCTTTGTCCACCTCTGCCAGCCATGGCACACAGCCAGTGCTTGCTTTCTTTGCCACAATTACTGTGATTACTGGTGCACCCTCCTCCTTCCCCTTACCCCACTCCCCAAGGAATCACGTGCTGAAAGAAATGATAATTCGGCTGATGATGCAGTTTTGCAATGATAGTGGTCATAATTAGCGAGACTTTGATTACGCCCTTTTGAAGATGAGGTAAGTGCTGATGTTTACAGCATCCCCCTGTCACTGGCCATCATATGACTTCCTTACACTACCTCTGTGGCGTTGCACAACCTCTGCTTCCCCAGCAGAGCCCAGTCCCAGTCCCATGAGAGGTATAATTTTGCCCAGCACAGGGGTAATTCCTTCAGTTGCAGGGAAGCAATCGATCATGTACGCAGCCTCTCATGCCATGGCACTAGGCTGGCCAGAAGCCCCCCTGGGCCCCGTTCATCCAGAGAGGATATGCACCAAGCTGCACGAGAACCAATGATGCTGTTGCAGCCTCAACTTCTGGAATTTCCTGGCTTTTCTTAATCTTAACATCTCATTAACCTTTATTTGCAGATGTATATCCTTGCTCTCTTCTCGCACAGGCTGCTGTAAATCACCGCTGCCTCTGCTGAAATCAGAGAGGAAAGGCCAGATGCAGGGGGACTGCTACGATGGCTGGGAGGCTGTGTCTCCATTGCCATGACCTGAAGGTCCCAGGCCACCTCATGTCACCTAGAGAAGCTGAAGCAAAGTCCATCTCTACCTCTAAACTTTCCTCTGATGATCTCGACCAAACTGAGCTCGCAGACCTTCTCAGGCCTGCCTGTTGCTAGCTCCTGCTTGGAAGAAGGGCCATCATGCTGCATTTATTTGGAGCAATGAATCCATCCAGCCACTTGATAAATGGAAGAGGCTTTGGCAAAAGTGCTTTGAGCAAGCAAAGGCTTTATCTGGATGCATAGAGCAACCGTTAGTATCCTATGCACTAGAAAGGCGTGTCGCTTTATTTTTAGCTAAGTAGGAAATACTGAGGTTAGCATTGTTATTCAGAGGTTGAAGATCAAGTGGCAAACTGGTTAAACTGTAAACAGGACTGGAGAGAGATATGAAATGGGGAGCATCTGTCTTCTCCTTATTTGTTCATGGTGATCATTTATACTCAATGTGTTTGCTGTGGTGATAAAGCTACATTTTAAATAGAGATTAGTGGCTGGTGAATTGGTCTCCAGTTGCTGCTAGAGTACAACATTGTTCACGTGTAACATACAGTGCCAATTACTACACCAAAAGGAGATTATTCATATGATAGGGGAAAAAAAATATTACAGGATTTCATCTCATCTTCAGCACAAAGGCCAAAACCCAAATGGTGGAGCAGGGAGGTGTTACGGACAGAGACTAGAGGGATCTGGTGGATCACTGCCTCAAACTGCAGGCAGTCCCCAGTGCCTGGCAGACTGAGGCACTGTGTTCCCACCCCAAGGTGGAAAGCACCCTGAGACCACCTGATCTTTTCTGCAGGTGACTGAAGGAGACCCACAGGGAAGAGTGACTAGAGCAAAGTGGCTGTTCACCCTTGCTGACCCTGCACTTCTGAGGGCAGGATGAATGGGACGTTTTGTCACAGAGAGACACATAGATATGGGACCCTGTCTCCAAATTTCCAGGCACTGTATGATAACACATCCTGGAGAGAAAGCCTGGCCCAGAATCACAGGATGGCTGAGGTGGGAAGGGACCTCTGGAGGTCACCTGCTCCAAACCCTACTCAAACAGGGCCACCCACAGCAGGGTGCCCAGGACCATGTCCAGGCAGCTTTTGAAGATCTCCATGGAGGAGACTGCACAACCTCTCTGGGCAGCCTGTGCCACTGCTCAGTCACCTACACAGTAAAGAAGTGTTTCCTGATGTTCAGAGAGAATCTCTGGTATTTCAGTTTGTGCCCTTTGCCTCTTGTCCTATCTCTGGGCACTGCAGAAGAGAGCCTGGCTCTGACCTCTTTGCTCCCTCCCTTCAAGTCTTTATACACACTGATCAGATCCCCCTGAGCCTCCTCTTCTCCAGCATGAAGTGTGGTCTCACCACTGCTGCATAGAGAAGGATCACCCCTTTTGACCTGCTGGCAACGCTTTGCCAAATGCTGTCCAGGATGCTGCTGTCCTTCCTTGCTGTGAGGGCACACTACTGGCTCAGGTTCAGCTTGGTGTCCACCAGCACCACCAGGCCCAGGACACCCCATTACCCCATGAGCCTTTAAATCAGGAATAACGTGCGTACATACACCCCCCAGGTTGGGCAGAGGGTGAAGCGCAGCCATCCCCTCTCCCCCCTCCATCCCCTGTGTCCCTAAGGGCCGGCGTGTGGTGTGTGACCACAGGGCATGGATGTCCCCTGGGGCTGCCCAGCCTGGAGGGCCGGGGGGGGGGTGGGATTTTTGCCTCTTGTGCTCCTCCCGGTGCTGCTTGGAGAACATTCCACAGATAAACCAGGTTCATAACTCATCAAATGCACTGAACTACAGGAAAGCTGTAAAAAAAGAAACCTATAAACTGTATACAGATATGAGATACACTGAAAGGCATAAACATAAATCAATATACACCTCATAAGAAATCTCACTATACTTAATGTGTACAAAATATGAAGCAAATAATTACATACCAGTGTATATTTCTACAGCCTGTTTTGGGTTGTTGGTTCTGTGATTTTTTTTCCATCTCAGTCTGAGATGAAAGCTGCCATTATAGATTTATTCTAGTGGAAATGCTGATGTTTGTGTGAAGTGAACTCTTTCTTTGTTTATGTAACCCCGGGTTTTCAGCTACTTTATCAAATAACTACCTCTCTTCATTTGCAGGCTGGCAGAAAACCTCAGCCTTGTTCCTCGTCTCTAGTTGCAGGCAGGATAAATACAACAGGCACGTGGTGGAGGGGGTCACAGAGCAGCTGAAATGCCCTGCCTGGGTTTCTGTCTCTAAAGGTGGCAAATTCAGTGGCATTGGTCTGCAGGGTGAATCTTCCACAAAGGAGGGAAGGGAAAAGCAGGTCATTAAAGGCTCTCATTTGTAGAATACTTTCTCTCTGAAAAGACTTCAGTTGCCTGTGGGAGCCAGCACACAACAGTTGCTTCGCATCAAGGAGTCAGCCCACGCAAACAAGACCTGGTGTCCACAAACACTTTAACACAAAACCTGCAGTGATTGCCAATCTACAGCGGGAGCACCACATCAACTCCTTGCTCCTGCTTTGTGGTGTGGCATGGCATGACCACCTGAAGCCAAAGAAATGCTTTGTTTTTGTATCTTTGCAGTGGAAGAGGAGGAAGTTTTGCTTTTTGTTTCCACCACGCTACCTGGCCACTAGAAAAGAGGACCTGTGAGCACAAGGAAAACCAGGACTCAACAGCAGAGCTGTTCTTATTGCTATGGGCACTTCTGCTTTGTATTGACTACCCAGCTATCATGCATGGCATCTCCACTTAGGCTACAGAAAAAACAAAGAGTTAGAAAATATTATAGTTAAAATTAAAAATCTTTAAAAAGGTATTAGAAAGTATTTCTTTCCATACAATTCCTGCATAACTGCACAGCCGATTTTAAACAAGGGATTAGCAAGCACTAGCAAGGCAATCGCTCTTTCCACATCTATGTAAAACCACCTTTTATGTATGTATATAACTGCTACTTTCTTTACTGCCAAACACTTCAAAAGTACTTCCTTCTGTCCCTGGTAAATATGATTTTCCCATTTTCTTTCCCCCCTCTAAAACATGAGGTTCCCCTTTCAATGGATTGCCTACTAAAGAAAATAAGAAATCTATTTTCTGCACCTTTCCAGAAGTTGTCCGAAATGAAACAGTGGCAGGGTCATGTACATCAAGATATGACATGGTTGTAAGGGTAGTGGGGAGAGAAGCCTGTCTGTAAGTGGGGGGTATGATTCATTTGGATAACAATAGAGTCCACTGCCCTTTTCTACCAACTGTTTTTGGTTTGCCTCAAATAAGTCATTGTATAACTTGTATAAATCTTCCCATTGCTTCTGAAATTATTGCTGGATATTTGGGAAACTTTTTTGTTGTTGTTTTATAAGGAAAAAAAAAAAAAGCCGATTGCAATCACTCCCAAATAACACTTAACTCCTTGACACAAGGTCAGCAGGAGGGTTTGTGCGTGTGTGTGTGTGCGTGTGTGTTTTCTTTCTAATCTGCGAGCTGTTCCCTGAGAGACACATTGAGAACTGGGGCTTGTCTGCTGACATGTTTTACACAGCTGATCCATTAGGATCCTGCTCTTCCTAGCCTCCCTGGCACCGCTTTGATCAGCGACATGTTGAAAAAAAAAAAAGAGAGAGAGAAGAAGAAGAAAAAAAAAAAGTAAAAGGCACTTCTCTGATCAGGAATCCCTCCCCTCCACTAAATCATCCTGGGCACTTTAAAGCCGTAGGAACCACCGAGGGACCTCTCAGCTCTGTGAGGCTTCACGACAGATCTTCGCTAAAACATCCAGACACGAGACAATAACGACTTTTGCCCAGTGGCCTTTTCTGCCCAGCTCTGTGGTTAACCTCTTCCCTGCCCGCCTGCCTGCTGGGGAGCCCCAGCTTCCACCGACATGTCTGCATCCCCACAGGATCCCAATTTCTTTAGCTGATTGACACCACTTTGGAGTATCAGAAAATGACATCTTCTTTGGTGAGTGCTGACAGCACACGCAGAGGAATGGAAAAGCCCACGGAAATGAAGGCAGGAGGATGGCATGGGATCAGACCCATTGCACAGAGGCAGTGAGCAGGAAGGTGAGTGCAGCCAGGTGTGCTACCACTACTGTGACAGTCCAGATTGGCTTCTCCATCCCTTCGTTTTGAATGACTCTGAGCCTGGCTCTCCACCTCAGTCACTTGCTGGGCAACTGCCAGTGATAACCCCAAGCAGCCCATCTCCCCTCAGCAACTCACAAAATGGTCATCCCTGTCTTCCAAGCCAAATTGGAAAGTCTTTGTTGTGCGTGCATCTCGCCACATCCACACCCCATTGGGATGGAGAATCAATGAACACAGGAAAATATGGTAGTTTGAATGCTAAATAAATACCCTGTGTTGTTCATCAACAGTAGGAGTGGTGCCAGATAACGCATGGAAATAGCGATTGCTCCACTGGGTTCAGGTCCTCCACGCTGTTGCATTTTGCAATGGATGGAAGATATACCAAGCATTTCAGAGATCTGGATGAGTTTTCCACTGCTCAAGGAATTCCCCTAAACTATGGCTCTAGAGGCTTCCCTACCCCTCACCCATCTCACCCCTGACACACGCATTAATTCCTTGCCTTTTTTGAGCATTTTTCACTGACTTGAGTGATGAGAGGGAATTTTTGCCCTGAATGCCCAGTGTGTCCTTGTTATTTTATGTAGCGAATGAAGAGGGATAATGTGATCGAGCCTTCCCAAGATTGGTATTTTGGCAGTGCAGAATTTAAGGAATAACTGAAACCTGCTTTCTTTTGCCATTCCCCTGGTACTGGCTTTTAGCTCCATGATTGTCCCATCCACCAACTCTGCAAAACATCCAGCAGCTGATCTTTAAGGCAGATTTGAAAGCATATATAATTTTGCCTTTGGCATGAAGCATTGGCAAGAGTTTCATGGTATTGTCAACATGATGTGCTACAGGGAGGCTTTTGATGTCAATTCATGGTAGTAAGATTGCCCCAAATGTTCAGATTTCACCTCAAAGTACCCACAACTTGGAGGTCACCCCTAATCTGGTCCCCACCACCCTGTTGTTTATCCTACAGGCTTTTCCTGACCCATGTGCTCTGGTGAGCAAGACAGTCTTAGATTAGATTAAAAAGATTAGAATTTTTTAATTAGGGATTAGAAAAACATCAATATGCAAAGCTTCGGTTCACTTAGTTCTGACTGGGGCTAGAGGAGGATGTCTTCAGCTCTAGGTTTTCCTCACAGTGACTGGATGCCATTAAGCAGTCTTGTAAACTCCCTAGGAGTCTGTCAGCGTGCTGGGTCCAGAGTGCCTAGCCCTTGCAAAATGGGATAGCTGAAAGCAGTAGAATAAAAAGAAGCCAAACACCTTAGTAAAAACTAGGATTAAAAAGTCAAAATAAAAAATCCACATTAAAACAACATCCTTTTTTTTTTTTTTTTTTTTTTTTTTCAGGCTACTTGCAGATAAATGACCTCCAATCTTATAATTAAAGAAAATGTGCAATTAGCTTAATCAGATCTGTGGGAAGAAAAGCAGTCGCTGAGTCTCAAAAGGCAGGTTCTGAGAAACTGCAGCCAACTTTTACTGGGGCTGACCAGAGACACTACATCACAAACAGCATGAGCCCTGCCAAAGCCTTCTTCCTGTGAAAAATGATGTTTCAATTTAGGCTCCTGTGTATTGTATTCGTTAATCTCCCTCTCACTTGCTTACTCACTTGTTCTCTCTCGCTCTTTGACACTGTAAATAGAGGCATGAAGAAGTATTTCCTTGTATTGATATTATTATTGCATCCTAATTCCTCAATGAGATGAAGTCGAGTTAATCATTTCAGTTCCTAATTAGCCACACTGTTCTTTGTACCTTTTGATCCAAAGATGGGATATTTCGTGATACAATACAAGGGCCAAAAGCAGCCAGGGTCTTTCCTTCAGGAAAGGAAAATAGGGCTAAATCAACTCTGCTTTCCTTGTGCAACAGGAAAAGGTCTCAAAACCTCTTAGCAGTTGTAGGGGTGAAGGTCCTGAGAGGTTACTAGAAATCCTAAGGAGGAAGCTGGGCTCAGAGATCAGTCCCTCCTCTCTGAAGACAAAGTGGGAAACTGTGCAAATGGCAGTACCAGTTCCCTTAACCCTTTGTTAGAGTGTGCTTGTCAGTAGTTTCCCCTCTTATTCCACAGGCAGTAAAGGCATTTTCAAAGAAGAGAAATCAGGGAAGGAAGAAACCCACACTATGTCAAAACAAAACAAAACAAAACAAAAGCTGTTTTCAAGTAATGTGTATTCAAATAGTTTTAAAGTCCAAGTCTGCTTCATAAAAGCAGGGACAAATCCTTTCTAGTGAGGCATAGTGAAGAGCCAACCCTACAATGACCTTGCAGTCACACAAATTGGGCTCACAACTGGGCAAATTTGGACACAACCAGTTATCAGAACAAATAACCCTTATCCTGACAATTATTTGGCATGCCTTTCCTAAGGGCATTTTCAAGCATGTTATAAGCCATCTGTGCAGTCATGCCAGGGTTTGGCTTTTATCTGGATGTTGCTCCAAAGAGAAGAATGCAAAAACCCTCCTCATTTACCCATGGAGGGTAGCCTTGGCCCCAGGATTTGCTGGCTCTGCTGCACTCTCAGTACAAGAGATGAGGACCACATTACAAACAAGCAAATACAAGCAAGCAAATACAGCTCCTGTGTCTTCTTCTACCTGGACAGTTGCTCCTCAGGAACTTTTTTTTTTTTTTTTTTTTTTTTAGCACTAAGATGTTGAAATATCTGTGCAATCTTTTTTTCTTCTCTTACTTCAGATGTATTTTTTGCTGAAAGGTGTAAATGCTCCAATTTTCAGCTTCTGCCTGTTTTTTGTTGTTGTTTCTGTTGTTGTTTGTTTATTCACAACTTTTCACCTAGAGAAAATAAATGATTCCCAAAAGTAAAGTTTTCCCTGCTATTGTCTGTGCTTTCTTGTTGACTCCTAATTTTTATCCACCATTGGATAAGGGCAAAAATTCAGGGTTAAAAATAAAGATGGGGCCCTAAAATATCCGTGAACCAACAATAGGAAACGGATGTGTTTATTTTTTGGTCACTTTCCAAAAGCCCAAAGGAGGTAATACTTTATGTTAAAAATATTTATTAGCTCGGGTAAATGAACGCATTCAAATAAAGACCCTGTTGCCCAACGTGCGAGGCAAGAAGCTAAATCTTGTCTATTTTGCAGCACATAACAAATGTCTGGGTGCAAAACCAAAATCTGCTGACCTGCCAGGAGGTACAAGATGAGGGCTGGAGCCGATGCCCATCAGCCTCCAGCCCTTGGGGTGGGTTGGGAGAGCAGGGTCCCGTTGGACACCCAACAATTCGCCTGGTGCGGTGGAGGCTGGCGGGCTCCCTGCCAGCAGCAGCGAGGCAGAGAGAGCTGGAGGCCGGCCCGAGTCTCTGAAAAACCCCATCGGTCACCTTTCTGACAAGATAAATGGCATTTTAAATGCAGAGATGACCTCGGTAATCAGAAATAAATCAGCAGGATAATCAAAATTGATGGGTGAGTCAAATCCAGAAAATTTATATAGTGGAGCCCTGTAGAATAGCTTGGAAATCCCCGTAAGTCGGGCTCTGGCTGAAATTTTGGTCCCTTTGCTGTAGTAATTTAAACTTTTCTATTTACTTTGGCATTCCTTTGTTCAGTGACTTGGCCTGGTCGAAATGCTTTGATATGTCCAGCAAGAATAAAAAATATAAGAGCCGAAGGGTAGTATCTTGGTTTAGGACAACTGTGAACATGAAATCTAATCCTGGTCTTTGCAAGAGGGACTCTCTAGAAAATACTTGGGGCGGGAAAGCAATTAATAGTGCATTAAAAAATATAGCAGCCCTTCCTTTTCACTTTTCTTTATAATGTCCTGTAATTCAGGCCAAACTAAACAGTGCTTACGCCACTACTTGATGTTACGAGTTCATGCACCGCCGCTGATGTTACAGACGTCAACATAGCAGTCGCTGGAAAGGAAAAGCAAGTGTAATTTGTCCAGCACAGGGACAAAAGGGGAGTGCAGAGCAAAGCTGGCCCTCCCATTAATTTATTTTATTCCCTGCTGTTAATTGCTTTCTTGATACACCCTTGCGTTTGCCCTTTTGACACATAAGCTACTATCACACGCAGGCTACACAGCTACCAGAGCTGAAATTGCTCTAAGCCCCATTATTCCTTAAACAATCTTAAATCTGCTGGCACTGCTCTGACAGTCTTCTAAAACCTATTTACTGGCCTCAGTGTAGTTACTCCTGCTTCATATCAGTGCAAGAAGAGCAGAGCCAGGCCAACTCTGATCTGCTTGTGCCTGACATGTGGCTCACACTGCTTTTATGTCAATCAAGAATTTGGCTTTGAGATCCCCATGCTCTAAGTTTGACTCAGTGTTTTAAAAAATATATCCTTTCACATCTGTGCCTCTCCTTTCTGCCTTTCTTTCATCCTCTCTAGACTCTACTAGCCTACACTTCATGTCTGTAAACTCAACCAAGAGTCGTGGACTTCTTGTAGGCCATATATTGCTTTCTGTTGTACTCGACTTTACGCTTATCTGCCTTCTTAAAATATTTTGGAGAGCATGATCACTTTTTTGTAGGGCTGGTAAGGATTCTTCCATTGAACCTGTTGTAAAGTAAAATAGACATTTGGCTAACAAGAGAAGATGTTTCTCATAAAGGGGGCAGCTTCTGTTTACCACTGGCAAAACACAAATGCTTGAAAACTGATATTGAGATTCCTGTCCCCACAGCTGACACTTCAGTACCTAATGTTCCTATTTTCTTCCAGGGGTCTGCTCTGTGCTTAGTTAATATCTTCAATGGTGTAACTCAGACAGCTTCTTTCAAGAGCCCTGTCTCCCTTGTTATTACCCCCAGTTCTGAACAAGGATTTTAACTTGCCACAACTTGACAACTCTTCAAGGTCCTCTTATGGGGTTTCCATCTCAGCCTTCCTCATTTGGGACAATATATTTAAGCATGTAATAATAAACTTGGAATAGGGCAGCTATTTTCTGACCAGTCTACTTGCAAATTTTTAAAGCCCTTAAATCATATAAAGGTTGCAGAGTGTAACTTGGGCAGCTAACTAACGATATCACCAGTATTAAATAGCTGATAGAGAAGATAAACAGCCAAGCAAAGAGGTGAAAGACCAGGAAAAGTATATCAAAAGAATTATATAATTATATTTTCAGTATGTTTATTGAAGATAGAAGATTATTGAAGATTAAATCTTGGGAGTGGTGTAGGTGCTAGATATGATGCATCAAACAAAAGTAAAAAACAAGTTCATTGACAAGTGTTGAAGATCAAAGATTAAAGGTTAACAAAGAAGCTGGGAAATGGTTCAAGTAGAGTCTAAGAGAGGTATAGAGGCACTTAAGTGAAAAAAATTGTCTTTGATTCCATGCCATGAGCAGGCAGATCCTTCAACTCCCTGGCCTCCTAATGTGGAAGTCATACTAGTGGGGAAGGACACAGTTAAATCTTATGAGCATTCTGCATCCACGCCTAAGCCATCCAACCATCCTTCTCTGAGCATGGTGAAGGACCCTTTGGGTGCCACTTTGGGTAGGACACATCAGACACGGCCTCAGCAGGAGATCTAACTCAGGGGCATGGGGCCAGAAAGAGGCCATGGTACATCTGCTGCTGCTGAAGGAGATACAGGCTTTCAGGACTGTGAGGAGAGATCCAGATGTAGGAGACTTCAGTCACCCATTGTGGAGGAGCTGCACATTATCAGCAATGGGATCTTCTCACACAAAGATCAGACATGGCTTCAGCCACTGGAAATGAAAAGAACAGGAATCATTTCAGTCTACTTTCTCCAGAAGCAACTGCTGCTTCAAAGCAACTAATGAAATGACTGTCTGCTAAGGATTTATCCATTTGTGGTTGGTCTAATCTTTTAAAATCATTGATTAAGCATAACATTACCAGTTTCTTATGAGTTTCTTTCTTTCTTATTACCCATCACCATACTGTGAACCGTATTCTGATGTCATGTGACAGTTTTCTGCAGTAAAAGACTATGAAGGCATTTCTGAGTCACTGCTTTTTTTTTTTTTTTTTTTTTTTTTTTTTTTTTTTTTTTTTGTCCCAGATACCTATCATTGTTTCAGGGAAAAGATGTAATAATTTATTGCTCAGGACTGCAAGCAACCTCCTTCTCCAGTGCACTACCCAAAATTGTAAATGCAGTTTATTTGGAAGTGAAATGTACAGTGATGTACACATACAAAACAGTTCAAATTCTGGTCGTGCTCAGACAGCAGTTACTGCCATAATTTTCTGGCTTTGCATTAACTCATTGAGCAGAATCCTTGGCTTGGTCACAACATTTTTTCTTGTCTGAAAGATGACCTGGTTAATAGAGAACAAACACTGGAGCTCCTCTGTTCTCTCCTCTTCTCTTTCACACATGCACATACACACAATAACATGCATACGTATGTGTATACATGTATAAATATAGAACACACACATATATATGAACACTCATATATACAACAGCTGATTCTAGACCCACAAAATAGACTCTTGTGGGTACATTGTAAGGTTTTCCTTGGAATACGTCTTGTGCCGTAAGAATAGGTGGCATTCCTTCAATGCTCTTGAAGGAACATACTTTTTCTTGGGGCCAAGGTGAAGTATTATCTATGAAAAAAATAAAAATGACCATCAGCAACAGCATGGCCTACATTTCAAGGAAATTAGTCACACAGAAATGAAAACAGTCAGAAACTTGGCTCTTGCCCAGACAACAACTGGTTTTTGCCTCTTTTAGGAGTCACACACAGACAATAACACTGTTAGTTCATGTATGATAAAACAACTCCAGCCCTGAGTGTCTTTCGAAACACTGGGAGGTCACTGGAGCTCAGCTGCAAGAAGGCTGGGTTGGAAGGGCATGAGTAGCAGCACACCTTTTGTCCCTGTGTGGGAAATGCCAGAGGACATGTCAGCCAATGCATGGTGACATATCAGCCATACCTGTTCTCATCCACAATTTACCAGGCTATTAGGACCAGCCTATGATTACAATACCATCACTGAAACCCACTGAGGTCGGAGCTTGCTCATCACTTCATGCAGTAGCCAACACTGCTGCAACAAAGTGAAGACAGACATGAACTGCCTGACTTACCAAATGGCAACACAAGGTACGAGGCAGCTAGGAGGGTAGCATCTGCTGGTGCTGCTCAGGGTGGGGTTTGTCTCACATTTAAAAGAGCAGTTGGAGGATGCAGACACACGACTTTAAAGACAGCAAATTGAATGGATCTGCTTGGCCCAGCATTCTACAGGTGGCAAGAAGGCTTCCCATTTCTTGCACTCTACTGCTCTGGGAGCCTGTCCTCTGGAGGATACAGACCATTATCCTAAGAGGAAGAAAGCAAAGGAAGAATGCAAATCTGTCCAGAGGACTGGAGTGTCCCTGCATGAGAAAGTGAGGGAAGCTTGGAACAGTAAAATCTTGTTTGCTAATGACAGTTCTGAGAATTTTAAAAAATGAAGTGGGAAAAAAGAAAAAAAAACTCCATGAAACGTTGATTAGATGCCAGTTCACATAACTCTCCTTGGCTACCATGTATTATTATTATTTCTTTTAAAGACTAATAGATCCTATTCTTGACAAGCGCAAAGCCAGGAGGTGGGACCTTATCCAGTATTTTCATTTTTTAGCCCACAAGAGGCAATGATTGTATCAGAATATTATTTGTCTGCCCAAACCACATCCACTGTGTGAACCTCTGAAGAGGACTTCCATTCTCAGGAAAAAATGTTCCATCAGCGTGCAAAAGAAACATTCCTCCTCATCCTTATTGTCAGCTCTGTGAAGGCAGATTTGCTCCTCTTAGAACAAATTTCCAGAGCAAACTTTCAAATTTGCATTCACAGTTTTTACCTGAAAATCTCTACACACAGGACAGACTTGATCCAGGTATGTCAAAACCTGAGTGCTCAAACAGCGGAGTCAGGTGTATGAAGCAGTGAGCAGTGAAAAAGGAAAGGTTAACCTCTGGAAAAGACTGATGTAATGGAAATGTGGTCAGGCACATCCTTTTTTCCTTCACCACGTGGGAAACATGGTTTTCACCAAATGGCCTTTAGAGCAAACAAGGATCAACTCATTCTTTGCAAAGAGCTTTGAAACTCTTAAGATGGAGGTGGTTTAAGGAACTCGTGGGAGATGTAGATTTGGCTTCAAAGCTTCCAACTCAATGAACTCAACTTATGAAGCTCTAGGGACTTCCAACCCTGTAAACGTAGCCCACAGAGCCCTTCATGTTCTCAACTTGTCTTCTGGATGACTTTAATGCAGAGGCAGTCCCAAAAGGCAGGCACTATCCTTAGCCTCACGCTTATCTGTCTGTGCACATTTTCTCCAGAACTTAGCGTTACCAGATCCTGACTCATAAGAACGGCTTTGCTTTTTTATGAAGCTACCAAAGGGTCCTGGCATTAGCATGTGTGTGAGTGTCCTGATAAGGGTATGACAGCGTGTGGGAGGCTAGAGGCGGGTAATGCCACTGGTATGTTGAGTGGGGAATTAGTTGTGTGTGTAGAATGACCCCTTCTTCCAAAACCTCTCCAAGAAAAGAGGCCAAGGAGAAAGAGCAGCAGTGACAGCTCACGGTCTGGTCCACCCTACCAAAAGTTTTCCATCCTCATGAATGGAACCATTCACTGGATTCTGCTTCCCATTTTGCTTCAGTATCCTTTTCTTCTTAAAATAAGAACTGCCTCTTATGGGAATAGCTTCTGCTGTAGTGCAGAGCCAGTGCTGCCAGTGGAGTTACACCAAGATTGAGGTTGATCCCCACATTTACTTGCCAGAAGGTTTTCTGGAGTTAGACCTTGGGTAGCACAAGTCTTTAGAAAGGTTTGCACCATTTTGGGCTTCGCTTGTTTCCTTTAAGAGCATCATCTGCAGAAAGGATTAAAAAATGCAGTGAAGAACTCATGAAAATGTTGAAGTTGTTTCTGTGCAGCAGGGTTTAAAACAGAACCACATTTTATGGAATTTTTCACACACATCCTCCCCCTCCCTCAAATTTCAGTGTTCCCTTTTCTTCTCTTCTCCCTGTTCTTGACATATTGCCACTGAGTGAAATGAAATGAGAAATAGCCAGGGGCTTGCTCTGACATTTTCTTCCCCACCCCATCCATCCATCTACCCAGACTCTTCTCTTTCTTTTTTTTTTTCTTCTTTTTTTTTTTTTTTCTTTTTAATTTTATTTTTTTTAATAGTATAGAACAACAAATGGGAACCTAAGGTTACACATTTCCTTTTGCTGTAACCCACCCATTCTGCTGTTCCTTGCCACCTTTCTTATCAACCTTTCAGCATTTTTTGGACCATCCAAAGCTGAAGAAAAAAGCCCTTTGCCTGCAGATTCACTCCAGATTGACAGGCAGGGAAAAATCTGGCCCCAACATCTGAGATCAAGAGCGTTATGGCCAAGTCCTGCCTAATTTTAAGGGGTTTTATATAGCAGAATTGGAAAGAACCAAGAGACACTTACAGCACATGTTCTGAAATACCAAGAATAACAAAGCAAAGGCTTAATGAGTTCAAATGTGTATGTCTGCTGTGAGTAATGATGCTTAATCCTGCTGCAAAATAATTCCTTTATATGTTCTTCTGTTTTTTAAAAAATGCATCATTGCTGCACTGGGGTCATAAAAATTACGAATATGTTTTCCCATGGCATGAAGCCATAGCATACTGTAAAGCATTGTGCTGGGCCATTATACACAGCCTGTAATCAGAAACAAATGTATTAAGTGAGATGATGTGATGTTACATGAGAAAAGTGAAAATAGAGCAGGGAAGTGTGATAGACAGTGACTTGGACCACAACATCAGCTCTGAACAGCCCCTTTCTCTTCAGAAATCAGAGGCCATGCCAGAAGAAGTTATGTTTCTAGATATTGGTCTAGAAAATAGACTCAAACTTCTTGGAAGAAAAAGGAAATAAAACTTGTCTGAGAGCCAGGGTAGGCAGAAAAAAATACTGAATTTCCTACACAGAAGGAGAAACACTGCCATGCTGGTGAGGGCAGTTCCTCATCATAGATTTGGTTGTGGTTTCAGGAATGCAAAAGATCCCATCCCTCCAGTCCTTCACCTCACAAGCTTGTTGTGGGGTCCAAGTGTCAGCTGAGACTTGGTTGGAGCTATTGATGGCTCTTGTTTCTTTGGAGTTTATGTTTCTCAGATTTTGCATCAATACTATTATCAGCTTAAAAATTAAACTTGGCTCAGATCAGGAGAAATGGAGCTACTTATTTGTCTGCTTGCCAGTAATTCTTTCCAAAAACAAACAAACAAACAGAAGACGTTGCTTGTGACAGATGCTTTCATTTCCAGGAGTACACCATGAGACTTCAACATCAAAGATGGATTTTAATTTACTGACTTAACTTGCAGCACACAGGGCAAAAGGTCAAGTAAAACAAGACCCCTTTAGAAAAATGATCATTGCTATTAAGAAGCATGTGGGCCATGAATGATCCAACTCTTTATTTCCATGCCCCTTAGAAAGGCCTTTAGAAACCTTTAAAGCTCAGCCACTTGTACCCTAATGGGCAGAGGTACAGGTGAGAGTAGCCATCACCCCAGCAGCACAGCATGTAGCCTTTTGTTTCCAGGGGTTTGGACAGCAGGGCCTGAGGTCAGAACAGTGCCTAGAAGACACAGCCGTCATCCACTGAAGTTCCCATCCAATGGCCATTCATGAGCTGGGAACCCCAGCATGCAAACTTTTTCATGTGATGCAGACAAAAGCTGTATCAGCCATAGATTTCCTGCAAGCCACCATAAGTGAAAAGCAGAGAGAGGGACCACCAAAACTTAACCACGAGGACAGTAATTCTTATAACATCTAGAATACAGATTGCTTGGATAATATGGCTTTACTTTCATTCCCATTAAAATAGGAAGAATCAATCAGCCTGATTTGACCAGCTAAGCACAAAGCAGAGAATACCAAGGCACCTCGGTAAATAAATTCTATCTAATTACTAACAATTAGCTTAAAAATCATCTCAGCAGTTTTCTTGGAAATTATTTGGATCCTTTTAAATCTGTAGGAGAAGCAGTTGCTGCTTCTCTGTCTTCTACAGAAAACAGCCATCTGCTCCACAACAGAACTCTCCTTTTTTTTTTTTTCCTGGAATGTACAAATAATTGGTACAAACAGGAGAATTGCTCTTCAGGCATTCATTATAAAGCACGGTATTTTCTTCCTAGTGTCTGGATCTTGGATGAAGAATTAATATCTCTGCAATCAAAGTGAAGTTGCTCAATATTTGATATTTTTGGACTGCACAATACAAATGTGTGTTTATGAGCCACATGAACAAGCCAGGTGTCTTTGTTGTAAATCCTTATATAGCAGCATTTGCTTCTTCTCTGTCCCTGTTTCTCCCTTATGAAACAGTATGACTACTTTAAACCATAAATAAACACAGCTAGGGATTTACCATAAAGAAAATCCAAATGAAACTCTTTCCAGATTCCAGTTAACTTCCCCTGCACATGAACAAATCCCTTTAGTGGATGAACCCCCATGCATGTGAAAGCTGTTGAGACCCCTAAAACGCAGGAGGTAAACCATATGCATTGCATTTGTTTGCTTTAATGAAATGATTGATTTATTGGTCACAAATTCCTCAAAAGCATTTGTTTTTATCCCCTGGGTTCTTATCAGAGAGCTCTCCACATCAGTCAAAATCATGGCTGTCATTCACTACAGGACAGCACGAGTCAAAGGCTTTCCCAGTGCTCCCCGTTAGCAAGGAGCCTTCCCCTACACCTGGAGCATGTCCCCTGCCAGGGCACAGTCACCCCCTCATCCTACAGTGGTTTGCTTCCTAGAATAGCTGGGTTTCAGGATGAGAGCCTTCCTAATGGAGCTCGAGTGCATTTGCAGCACAATAGGTCATTTCTGGCTCACTTGCTTTCTTTTCAGCTTGTGGGACAAAAAGGGACATGGTTACACCATTTGCTTACATTGGTAGGTAAAGAAAACCTTAAATGTCACATGAGTCACTTGCACTCAATTAATTTCTGCTAGTGTTATTTATTCACATTTAAGATATGACTTTTATTCTATATGTGACCTTCAGCAATGGAGCTGATAACAAGAACATTGCTTTGGAAAAGTGGAAGGTTAAACATTAACCAGAAAAAAATAGTTCTAAGACAAACATTTTGAATGTTTGTTTTGTTGTGTGTTTTTTTTCTTTTTTTTTTTTTTCATTGAATTTGGAAGTAACTTGTCACTTCCCTTCTTACTGCCTCCCCCGTATGACTCTTGTGCTGCTGTCCCTGACATAGTGGCTGGCAGACACAGCAGGTCCCTGGGCTTCTATCGCCATGTGATGGACTTTTCTCAGCCTGCTACAAGTCAGTCAGATCTTGGAGCAGGGTGCAAGCTCTTACTTAATTAGATTTTCATTAACAATTTCTGGTCTTCCTCACCTTCCAAGAGAACAGCTCCCACCATGATGCTCTGAGACATGGGCTAATCTCTCTGCTCCTGCTCTGCTCCCTGTTGCCTGTGGGAAGTGAAAAAGACAAAAAATAAATTGGGTTGGAGACAGGGTGAAGGACTGACCAGAGACGCTGCATGGGTTTGGAGCAGTGATTTGGGCAGTTGTCTTTTTTCCCTGTGATCCACAAGGTTCTCTCAGGCATAACCACTATTCCCAAGAATTTTAAATTTAGTTTACAGCATGAGTCAACCAGGGGGGAGGGTGTTGTGCAGCTTCAGAGGCAAAAAGTCTATGCGTCATTAAAAAGGGACTGAGAAAAAGAAAAATAGTCTGTACTTACAAATCTAAGTGCCTATTTTACCTGTGTATCAATTTATCTGTGTGTGTTTGTGTGGAGATGTCTTCGCTGAGCTCCAGCTCTGCTCTGAAGCTACTTCAGCTTTTCTTCTGTAAGGCAGTCTCCAATTTCAGTCACAACAACATTAATCAAAAAAATATCTGTAAATCAATGGTGTTACTTCTGCTCCCACCCATTTTTAGAAGCCCAAAACATGGGACGTTCATATCTTTTATTCAGTAAAACAGCCTAATTGCCTGTTGTTTGGTTAATTTGGGTAGCAAAAATAAACCACCAAACGTGAAGATGAATGAAACAGCTGAGATAAAACCAAAGCCAAACAAACATCGACAACAACAAACTAGGTGGCTGGAAAAGGGTAACTCCTGCTTCAGGAGTCGTTCTGGGTGGTCAAGGCTCTGTCTCAGCCCACAGTGGGACAGGGTCCCGGGGCACAGTGGAGGTGTCCGCTGGCCCCGTGTCCTGCTGGCTCCTGTCCACCCTTCCTGCACGGCTGATGGCCATGGCCTCCCAGGGTTGTTCGACCTGCCCTTCCCAGTGGAAAGATTGCTCTCCTGGCAACTCTTCAGTCTGCCCAGAAAACAAACAAACAAAAAAAAAAAAAGAGGGCAGGAAAAGCTATAATCATTCAGCTGATAACCCCAGCAACTTTACTGGTTTTAGATGGGACGGTCTTGAAATCAAAGCTTGCTGTCACTTACAATCCTTAATACCACGGAGTGATAAAACACTGCTACTTGTCTGTATATATCACCCTCTGTTCAGTCTCTAAAGACCTGTAGACTCAGTAATGTCTTCTACTAAAGAATGACACCAGGTTAGCCTGTGCTGTAGGAACAGGGATTTCCTTTCATCAGTTCTTATTTTGCCATATTTCAGTTTTATTAAATGTCCTCTTGTCCTTTGCCATGGAGCGAGGTGAATAGAAACCTCCTGGTCTTCTTCCTCGGAACCATTTATTATTTCGTACAATTTCCTCATGTCTCCCCTTATTTATGACTCCCACAAGGCAATCTGTGCTGGGATAACAGCCTGCCCTACCGGTGTTTCTAAGGCAGCCAAACCAGATCGTACCAGAAGCCTCCCATAATCATCTCTTCAAGGAAGATTTGCAGCCCATGTCCCAGACCCATAAAGCAGGCTTGGCTTGAGGCAACTGGGGCCGGAGCCCACCACCGTATGCCTTCTCCCAGCCCTCCCCATCCAGCCTTCTCCCTCCCACCTCTCTTTCATCTCCCTCGATGGGCTCTCTGTGGAGCCCCCCTTCCCCAGACAGACGATCCCTTCCTGTCGCCTCCCTGGGATGGACTTCTTCATTTTTCCTCAGCCAGCTCCCCTGGACAGACTCTTGGTTTCTCACTGACTTGCTGCTCTGTTGAGGTTTCTTGGCCTGGGTCCCAGGGTTCCTGCCTTAATCCATGCCTTCAAAGAGATTTGGATAAGTCTGGATAAGCTTCCAAGCCTCTGGATGCTTATTCAAAGCGCAAGGCTGGGGGAAGGGGGAGCATCCCTGAAGGAAGCCAGAGGCCAGCTATGTACAGTCAAGCAAACTTTTTTCTATTATTTTTTTTTTTCTTTTCCCTGAATCAGATACCTCCCCAAATCCCTCAGCACCTGTATGTCAAAATCTGCATTTACGTTAGAAAAAAGGCAAACTCCATCCTGAAACAACATCCCTGGACATTGACATACAGACGGGCCAGCATCTCATCAGGGTGTCTGCTGCAGAATGGAAAACTGGGATTCCTTCTTTCAGGAGGGTTCAGATATGTTTACATACCCCTGGGTATTTTAGGGGTGACTCACTACAGACGCCCTATTTGAAACTGAGTATAGTCTTGAAATGAAATGTAGCAAAGAGGTGTGAACACAGCAACAGATCACAAAAAAATGTGAGGCTGGATTCTCCAGCCTGCTGGAGTGGGATCGGGTAGGTCTCTGCTGCCAGCCGCTGCCTCGGGAGGCACAGGAAGGGTTAAGCAGATGTAACATTTGCACCCAGAAAGAAATATTTTCAGTACCCTTCTTTCCCTTTCTTACTCTGATGTTAAGGATGAACCAAGAAAGTTTCTGCTCATGTTTTGAGTGGTTCTGGTCCCGTTTTGAAGCCATTGGCACCTGCCACGAAAACCCACATTTCACAACATTTATTGGAACCAGATTTCAGCCCTGCTGGAACCAGACCCAGCATTTGTTCAAACACCACAAGGGCTCCAGTCCTTCCTGTTAGCCCCTCAGCATTCAAGATATGTTCATTCATGGTTTAGTTTCCTGCACAAAACATGCATGCTTTGGGAAAATTATCTCTATTTTCCATCCAACTGAAGCCCAGTTGTGCCCTGTCCACCAAAAGAACAATATGACTTAAAGCAGCTTTAAGAACCACTATCTGATGTCAGTAAATCTCTGTCCATGCTACAACTGCTTTAAGTCAGGAAGCAGTGGGTGTGCTCAAAACAACATATAAAGATAAAGATTTTCAGTGCCAGGAACGTGAATGGATTTTGGAAGAAAACACGGGGGGCATTCTGTGCGGGAAGAGATGAAAACATGCGTCAGCCCATGGAGCCTGCCAGCACTTCAGCACACACATGTCGGCTGGCCAGGGAAAAGAGATCTTCAGATGGAGAGGAGGAGGCACTGGAGAGTCCCATGAGCTGCATCACACAGAGTGGATGGCTGCTGCTCTTATTTGTCCCCTTGCCTTGCAGCAGAGTGAGGTGTGCTCCTCTGTGCCCCAGGAGCTGAAGGAATGGGTCAGAAGACAACCCCTGGCCCCATCCTTTTTGTAGGAATGGATGTTGAATGGTCCACAAGGCCAGGAGGGGATTTGGCCACTGGTCGTGTTGCACTACATGACTCCCATGGTGACCTGTCCTCATCCTTCCCCAAGCAGAACGGGTGTTCTCACAACCAAAACCTTACACCTTGGTTACTCTTTAACCCTAAAACAACCTGAACGTCCTCAAGCAAAAGGGCATCTATCAGCCTGATGTCCCTAGGAAAGCCATTATAATATGTAATGCTGGAATAATTCCACCAAGGCCAAGGATATTTCTATCCCTTGCACTGTATATGTAAATTAGAAGGGAAGAGAGGTAATTACTCCCTCTTAAATGTATACCTGGTTATCAACATACCTTAACTGCAAGCTAGTTTTCTTGTTGCTTACTGTGCAGAACAATGACAACAACAAAATTGGATGTGTGTATCCATACAGAGAGGTCTCCTTCTCCAGGAACTACCATCTTTTGGGTTCCAGGGTATTGTGCTTCTAGGAAAGAAAATCAGTCCTCTGACCAGTTCCCTACTTCAAAGGCAGAAAAGGCAGCACTTTTTTTAAGCCACAAAGACACACAAGACACACAAGTAAGTTACCTGTTTACAGAGTATTTTGACTTGGGATGGTAGGCACATCACATGCATCTTTTAATAATAATGCTACTTGCAAAGCTTCCTCCATCCCACAGTATCCCACAGCTACTCATATAGTAAAGTGCTAGCAATCTGAGCTCCACTATCCATTTATTTTGCTTACCATCAGCTTTCTCTAGAAAACACCTGTTCTCTAGCTCTCTTCATAGTCCATTTGGGTAGAAAGCAGAAGCAACACGGAGGCTTGCAGCTCTCTTACTACCCCTTGCCAGAAAGGAAAAGGCAATGGCAGAGAGCCAGAGCAAAGGCTCACTGCCTTAGCTTGTGTCCTGCACAGGACTGGGGTGGCGAGGTGGGGCAGACAGCACCTCCTCTTGCTCTGGGGATGCTGGCATCCCAGGGACATTCCCAGGTCACCCTGTAGGAAAGCTGCTTTCTGTTCTCTGCCTTTCAGAAAGTGGATGGGAACCATGGTACTGATGGGAAGCCACTGGAAATCCTGGCCAGAGAAAATCTAGTCTTGCTTCAGAATAACTGTGCTTTTGTGTGGACAGTGTATCTACTCATCTCTAGCAGGGCTTATAAAGGCTTTAGGCAGAGCTCTCTGTGCTTACCCTCTTCTACTTTATATCCCAACAAGCCTGTGAAACCAACTGCATGAAACCATCACGGGTTCAGACAGGACGTGGATTCACGTCGGTGAAGATTACCAAGCAAAAAGGCCCTTTTGGGCCCAGTGCTGGCCCTCTGGTCTCCACAATATTACCCTTTCTTTGCTGAACTGGAATTGTTTCTTCAAAGCCAGAGAAAACAATCCATGCATTTAGGGAGATTTAGTCAACCTAGCATATCCAGCATAATTCAAGTGAGTACAGCCATGGTGCTGGTCTGCTGTCAGGTACTGGGGCAGAATGCATAACAAACAGCAGAAAGCACAGCTTGTGAGAGTGTGGACAAGCCACATGTTAATGCAGAGAATCTGGCCTGGCTAAGCCTGGCGTTTCGCTAAGAGGGAGAGCAAAGTGCTGTCCCCTGGAGCCTTCTGACTCTGAAGCTTACAATAATAATGAAATCTCCATGGGCCCAAATGTGCCTCCCACACACATTTCGTGTAGGAGCTTACCACACAAGGAGCCCTGCTAAAATTAATGGGCTGTGTGTGGATGCAAGGGGCTATTTGGAACAGCTGAGAGTGACCTCGCAGACGTTTTCCTGTTGTCGTTCCCACAGTGTACCTGGCTCTAAATTTACCTCTATGTCTCCTTCAAGGAATGAATACATGCTGAAATGAAATGTGAGGAGGGAGGAAGAGAGAATGAAACACGTTTATGGGGAGAAGCATGGTCTGGTGGCTGAAGCAAGAACCTGAAGACTTGATCTCTGGCTCTGGCTCTCCCACTGACTCACTGTCTAAACGCAGATGTCCCACTGGAGCTCCATCCCTACTCACACCATAGTGTACGAGCCCAGTACCCAGCACAGCTCCATGTCATGATGTAGCCCCACTGGCTGTCGGCTGTAGACAAGGACCTTGGCTTGGGTCAGCGTGGCCATGGCTGCAAAGGTGGCTGCGGCGGTGTGGGTGCATGCGTCACGGGGCTTTTCCTGTTTGCTTCATCCCTGGGGTTATTTCTGAGCCGGAGGGAGGCTGCAGCGTGATGTCAGTGTGTAAACAGGGAGGTGAATGTCGTCAGGGCTCAGGGGTGGAGATAACGGGACGCCGGGCTCCCTGGAGGGGGGAGCAGGAAAAAAAGTCAGCTCCGATAAAGAAGCGTAATGGAGATGGCAGCAGAGCCACGGGGGAGGCTGCTGTCCCCATGCAAATGGTTTGGGAAAACAGCGCACCGCCTTCCGCTAATTCCCCTGATTAAAACAGCATTAGTCTGTAGGTGTCGGGGACAGGCAGCTGTTTTCAAGGAAGCCCTGGCTCCACGAGGTCCTTCCTCGCGGGGCAGCGGCGGCTCTATCTGGAGGTAAACGTCAGCGAGGCGCGGAGCCGGCCGACGCTTGTCCTCCTCCTGACAGGCCCTGGCCAATGTCCTGCTGCTGAGGGTCGTGGTAATTTACGTCCCTTCTGTGTACATTAACTTATCTGCAGCGGGGCTGGCGGGGCTCTTTCAGCCAGGCTGTCTCCTCCGCGGGCTGGGAGACTTTTCCTGCCTGTGGGACCCGGAGCGAGAACCGGCTCCTGCCAAGTTCCTGCGCCGGACGAACAACAACAAACAGCGCCGAGGAGCCGGCGGTCGCTCCACCGGCCCCCACAGCATCCCTGCACCCCAGGCCTCAGGCAGGGGGAGAGGGGACTGAGGCGGCCACCCCCCTCTCCCACCGCCCTGGCTTTCCTCCTCGGCTTTATTCTGCGGTTATTTATTATTTGTGGCTCCCCTGGGCTCTCCTCCCATCCCTCCTCCTCTGCCCGCTTGGAAGGAGGCTGTCTTGTCACACAGGAGGAGATGCTTCCCACTGGGCTGTGAGTTTTGGTAGCCTGGCTGTTGTGACTCTCTGAGCACGTAGACTTGGGAGGATGCTAAAACATACAGGTACACAATTAATGGCAAATTCACTCTTGGCCTTACAAGAGTCTGTTAAAGGTGAGGAGTGGAGGCACCCAGCGAGTCTTCCCCTGGGCAATGCTTTTTCCTATAGAGAAAGATATTCCCCCTGTGTCCATGACAAGAATTTCCCTGTCACCCCAACACGCACAGCTGGACGTGGTTAATCATCCAGCAGCTCCAAGGAGGTTTCCTGATTTAGAAATGCTGGAGAGTGTTGCATTCAGACTCACATTTTACATGGTTATCCACTAAGTCACAGAGTCCTTATGAGAAAACAGAAAAGATGAAGTAAACTAGGCACCCCATATTCCTTTCTAAATTTGCTACCATTCCCTACCTGTCTTGGACTAGGTAAGCAAGGTTTTTGAAAGATGTGCTCACTAGATGCTCCCCATTACCATTATAAAGCCCACAAAACCAGAGGAAGCAGAAAATAGCAGTGGCAAGGACCCCTTGGTCCAGCAGTCCGAACCCATACCTGTGCACCTAGAAAGAGCTGATTTGCTAAGCAAATAGTGATGAGGAAAGAAGGGGGAAAATATTTGGTGTTTGTGACAGTATCAGAAAATGTGTGACGTTGCACAGTCTTTCAGGATTTCCTGAGAGAAAGGTGAGCAATCCCAAAGGGAGAGGATTCACAGTAGCACTTCTTTAAATGCCTGTGGCATATTTTCTGCTGAAAAAAAAACGAATTTCTGGGGAGCAAAGTCTAGGGAGAGATGCCCAGTGTAGCAAGGGATATTGCAGCATCTCTTGTTGTCAGTAGAAAAAATAGAAAACATACATCTCTCCCTGGTGTTCAGAGGCAATCTGTTCACCCCAAGACATCCCACCAGTGAGCTCCCATCCTTACATCCACACCTGGACCTGAGCAGTGGCTTCCAGCTAACAGGATGGCAGCAGGCTTCACATGCCGGAGGAAGACAGAGATTTCATTTCAGAGTTAATGTCTATGTCTGTCTGCAGGTGAAGAAGGACTTTATACGTGGAGTAATTCTAGGGCCATATTTTCAAGCTCTTTTACATGCTCTATCCGTGAATACCAATTTCATATTCAAGGAGATTCCACCCCCCCCCGGGAGACACCAACACCTGGTGGCTGAGATGCTCTGACTTTTCAGACATCCTGCTACATGGGAGGATGTGTAACCCAACATTAAGTGTCTACAGGATCTGTGCAAGGTGTGTAGAGAGATAAGCACCTCAGCTGTGTGGTCCCCACCACTAGTATGAGGAGAGGGAGCTACCTCAGTTGGTTTGGAAAAATGCCCAGGAAAGGACTGTGACTTTAGCTCTATGCCTTAAGGACTTAGAGGCATTATGCCATGGTTGGAAAGAAGATCGTACTTTTATCTGAAAGACAAAAACCATTTCTGGAGCCTTCATTCAGAATACCTAAGCATTTTTATGTTGAGTATTTCTCGTATTAAGTACTGGACCTTGGTTTTGTTCCCTCAGGCCACTGGGCAGCCATACCCTTTCTCTCCTCACCTCCATACCATGAAAGTAACTCCCTTTTCTTCCTGATTTAAGTCCCTCACTGGTTATACAAATAAATAATTAGCAAAACATTTGCCAATAGACATATCATTAAATATCGAATGAAAGTCTGTCATGTTTCCATTTTTCCAGCTGCTGCCTTTTCTCTCTGGCAACGTATTTCTTATGCCTCACATGATAGTATGGTCTCAGTCCTGCCGGAGCAAATAATTTAGTCATTTGAACAAATAGGTAAGAATTCCTTTGGATAGTCCCAGAAAAAACTGTATTATCCCTCAGCTTTTACACTGGGAATAAATACCATAGGTATATATGAATAAATTAGGATGGAATCCATTCATCCCTGGTCCTCCTGGGTATAAGTATGAAGGAATCTGAATTAGAAAGATTAGTGAAGATTATAAGGCTTCCTGTGATATTTGTGAAGTTTGCTGCACTGCCAACTGTGCTGTTTGCCCCATTTTGAATGAAAACTCATTAATCTGTTATAAATTCAGGCTCTGCCTTCCATTTTTAAATCAAGCTCAGTGAACAAACAAACATGAAACCTCCCCAGGCTTTTCTGCATTTTGTTCTAAAGGTGATAACACAAGAGAATGGTCTTTTCTGTGGAAAAGCTGACGACTTTTTTCCATGTGAAGGACTTTCATTGTTGGAGTTTTCTGGTGAGGACAACACAAACACTTGAGTCACGAAGCACATCCCTTCCTTCAAGTACTTCCAAGTCATCATTTGCCTGTGTATGTTACTGTGTTTAAATCAGGCTTTATGAGTTTTACAGACGGGCAGGAACAGGGGGGGCGGAGGGCAATGGACACCCAGAGCCAGAACAGAAATAGAAGGAAATGATCAGTTTGTAGACCAAGCAGACATGGATACGTGTTTCCCTCTGGAAACCACCAGTATGCATCAAAGAACAGGCTTAATCACATACAGCTGAGTTTGAACAAGAGTCATTTGGGTGCTCCTTTCTTGAAACTCCAGAAAAGATAGCAAAATGGCTCTTTGTTTTCTCGCTGAACATCACACTGTTCTTCTGCCAGTCTTTCTTATGCCAAAAATCACTGCAGAGTCATAAACACAATGTTATGTATAGGACATAGCTTTACAAGCACTAGATACACATAATTTAGAAATAGAATCAGAAAATAACTAATAACCTTGCCTAGCTTACATAGCTGTTTGCATGCATTTAAATATACCTGAAGGTTTTACAATGAAATTTAGAAGCCAACTAGCATCTCAGGTCAATGGTGTAGTTAAAATATATGTGAGTGCATATCTAGACCTCTGTATGTCCAAGACACAGGCAGTATAAATGTTACTGAAAATGAACAGTGCTGACATTGTCCATTCTTCCAGTTAAATCAAAACTCCAGTTTTTAAAATTAAAACTCCTGCCTTTTCTTCATACAGCCATTCCTTCCATAATCAGCTTTTCTACAGACATGTTTGCAATGGAAATCTTGAAAATGTGCCTATGGGCTACTACATCAGGATGCAGGGGAACAGATCCATTCTTACAATATTTAAAAATCTCTTATTTTTGAGAATGTCATAATTTTAGGTTAGAAATACAAAATGGTACATAGCACCATTTTCTGTTAAATAAGGAATATCCATGAAAGTTCATGTCCTAATGTTTACATGCAGCTTCAGTGGAACAAACTCATCAACCCACATCTTCCCATCTTGCCTATGATGTTGGGAGCAATGAATATCCCTTGATCAAGTCACAGAGGATGAGATACTGGAAGACTGATTGTCACCCTTTGATTCCTTGTTTTCATTTTACTATAAAAGACCCTTATCTTCATCAAGGAAGGGCAGGAGTTCCTCCATCAGCACACAGAGCAGAGACCGCTTTGGCTCTGATGGGAGCCTGTCAACTTTCTCCACTTGTCAATCTTACCCAGATGTATTTGCGTAGGTAGACCTGTTGATTTTGCATAAAGTACCAGCAGAAATCTGAAGCTTTCCAAAAATCATAGAAAGAAAATAACATTTCTGTCTGAAGTACTTTTAAGGCAAGTATCACAAACCCTCCCAATAGCATTTGTAGTTGAAACACTGGCAGCTGGGGTTTTGTTGTTTTCTTTTCTCTCTCTCTTTCTTCTAGTGACATTGCCAAGCTGTGTTCTAATCTGGAGGGTATTGGGGAAACGAAACAAAAAATAATTGAAGGGCTTCTGGTAAACTTGAATTTCTCTGAGACAAGGACTTGTGCTGTGAAGCAGTCAGAAATCCAAGAGCTCTCTCTCAGTGCTTGCACTTTGCCATCAAGGGGGCTATGTCATTTCTTTGAAGCAGGCTCTATTTTGATGGGCAAAATACCAGAGGATGACGTAAACCTCTAAAGATGATTACTTGGGTCCTGTGTCCGGCTTATTCTCAAAAAAATGCCTTGAAAATCTTTAGAGCTTCTGCTCTTTTGTCTGGCAGCAATGAACACAAGAAAGATGTTACTGGTCACAGAGCAACTGAATCAAAGGACAAGCATTGCATTAGGGAAAAAGTTCCCTAAGTTGTTTTCTTGTCCTCAGTACAATTTGTCCTCTTTTCTTTTTCCAGGGAGGTCTTCAGATAGCAGTGCCAGCTTGGTGGGCACTATGCAATAAGTAGACAATGTAGAATGCAATTAGTCTTGGTCCTACACCAGAAGTTCAGCACCCTCCTCAAGGCATCAGTGGTGCTCAGGGCTGTTGCCCATATGGAGCTGGCTGGCCAGGCTTCTGACAGGGCTTTGTAGCCCCTAAAGCACATTCAGGAATGACAATGATGCTGTGTGCTCTATCCCAGCATCTCAGGCAGCTGGATGCATGCAAGCACAGAAATCAGTAAGTGGCTACAGAGATACACCAGCCTTCTGCATAAGTCCTGCTGCAGGGGTGCGAAGAATTTGACAGTCACATAATGAAGCTGTTGGTGCACTTGCCATATTGAAAGTGTCAAAAAGAATAAAATAGAAATCCAAGCATGGCTGACAATCATCAAACTCTAATCTTAAATTCTCTCTCTTCACCCAGTAAATTCTGTATTCTTCATAATACCCTCCTACTCCCTCCCAACAGCCCCATTCCCAGAACAAAACTCCCAAATTCCCAGCAGTCTTGTGGCAAAGTACCAAGATCAAACTAACAATCTGAGAATTTTTCCACTTTCCCCAAATTATTCACAATTTAACAATTACTGTATATAACAAAACAGTCACACACATGCTAAAATGCTTGGCTTATGTTTTATTTATCCTATTTGATTTTGTATGCACTCCAAAGTCATATTTGTCATGGGAGTATCTGAGCTTCTTGCAGTGATGTATTAAGAAGTGTCTCCCTCTTTTAGCAGCAGAAAGCGTGCAGGGGAAGGCATTCTAGAATACAAACACAGATGTGTTACAGAAAGTTTCTCATCAGTACCATCCATGGAGAGCAGTAAGCTTGGCTCTTGGAGAGCTTATTTCATTCCATGCTTTTGATCAAAGCCTGAGAAGTTCCCACTTTCTGTGCAGACAATTTTTGCTTTCTTAGTAAAGGAGTAGAGGATCTTTTACCACAGATTTAATCCCATAGTTTTAACACCAGCATTTTAGGTTCTCCACCCAGGCCAGGAAAACATGGAGATCATTAATAAGACTATAAACTTGACTGAAACTCTGATGGGAGGCCAGTCAAAAGTGTAGAGGACAGATATGACAAATCTGGAATAGCCTCAGCTGTTGAGAAAATGCAGGATCACTTTCTGCTCACAATGATTTTCCAAGGGCTTTCTACATATGGTATGGCTGTAGCCTGGCCAGGAAATGGCATAGGCATGAATAACTGGAGACTGAGCACTGGTTGCCAGGATGGGGGAATATCTTGACCAGCTGCAAATAGAAGTGAGAATTATTATTATTAAATCTCTTCAATAGCAATAATTTCAAGAATAAAACAGAAAACAGGGCACAGCACTGAGGATAGCTATAAGGACTATCACATGCCATAGAGAAAAAATCAGAAATGCTAAGGCAAAGCATAAATTTCAAGGAATGAAAAACAATAATGAAACATTCTTCTGCAAGTATGTTAGTAATAAGACAACAAATGAAATAATTGATCCAAACTGTTGTTGTTGTTGTTATTTTGCTCTTTTTTTTTTCATATTTCAGTCTTCACTAAAAAAGTCAACTGTGATCAAATGTCTAACACAGTTAACACTGAAAGCAAAGTCATTGGTTGAAAATAAGTAGTATGACCAAAAGTCATTAGTAACAACTAGACAGGGGCCAAGTAAAAAATGGCATATTGTCACCCCCCACACAGTTAGATATTGTCAAATGGGTTTCACCTAATGGAATTCAATCCGACAAATTTGAAGAGTCAATCTTAGTGATCTGAAAACTACTAAATGACTGTTGTAGATTACCAGAAAAGAGCAAATATAGTACTTAATTTTTTAGTGTTTACTTTGCACGGAGAAGTCCATGAACCATAGCTGACCTTCTTGAATTTTATTTCCAGAAAAAAAAGATTGAACTAATACAGTAGCCAAACCATCAGATGATAATCAAACTGCTTAGGACATAGCAGGTGCAGAGGAACATGTCTTTGTCAAACACCAGCCTTGTTAAGCCTGACTAAATTTTCCTCTCCAGCAGAATATGGGTGTTTGTGAGTTGATGTCATGTATCTGGATGCTAGTAAAGCTTTTGTCACTGCCATGTATGATACTTTCTTAAGCAAATTATAAGAAAGCATAAACTAGTCAAAGCTACTGTAAGGCAGGTGCTCAGCAAATTGGAAAACTCTACTCAGAAAGCAGCTTGAAATAGGTCATTGCCAGACTAGAAATTTTCTTTGCCTGCAGTTCCATGGGGGTCTGTCTTAGGTCAACATTTTTATTAAATACTTGGTAAATGTCAGAAGGGATTTCTCACTTCTTGGAAGAGACTGGAAACATTTTAGCAGACTAGATTAGAATTCAAGACAGTTGTACATTGAAGAATTGCTATTAAAATACAATATTATCGGTAAGGACTGGACTAAAATGCTGCAGCTAGAAATACTTTCTCAGCTGTCCAAATGCAAGGGAAGGTGGGGAAACTGAATAGGGAACATTTCTTCCAGAAATGACTAGGGTTTGTGGGTGACCACACATAGAGGGTGAGACAATTTTACAATACTAATGGGAAAAAAAAAAGAAAAAAAAAAGAAAAAAAAATCACTTCAAACTATGGGGATATTGAAAAGGGAATACTTTATGTAAGACTCGAAGTAATCCTGCTCTGCTCAGCACCTAGAAGCACAAAGAACTGTGTCCATACTGAACAAACATTTCATAAAAGACTTGGAGCAATTGGGGAAAGTTAAGAATAACCAGAGGCTTACACATCATGACTTACAAAGAAAGAATGAAAAAAGTGGGGTTATTTTGTTCAGAGGGGAGATATGACAATATTTTTCAAATATATAAAATACAGCTGCAAAGAAAAGAGTTTTTAAAAAGTTCTCTGTGTCCACTGCAGATAGAGTAAGAAAACATGAGATCAAATTACAGAGTGGAACATTTCTGTCAAACATACAATTTAAATTTTCTAATGATAAGGGCAGTTAAGCACTGGTATAGATTGATAAAACTACTGTGGACTACTGCTGGTCAGGAATGATTTGGTTGTTACTGATCCTGTCTTGCAGGCAAACCTCAAAGGTGGTCCCTACAGTTCTGCAGGCAATGAGGAATCCAAGAGCACCTTTAATCCATGGATATGACTGACCAATTCTGGTGTCTACCTCCCACCACGGGTACTACATCTGATGTCAACTCATCAAAAATCTTTTCTTTCATCTGTAACTCCTGTGTTATCAATGTTTTTTTCCTTCAGCAGATAGTCTTCATTGCTCTCATCCAGATAAGCTCTTCTTAATCACGTTAGCCAACTGGTAGAACCATTACAGCAAGGATGATCAGAACTATCTGCCAAGAATGCATGTCATCGAACTGGCAGGTAGGCATTGAATAGCAGAGGAGAGACAATTGATCTCTGAAGGACTAGACAAATACAAGGTCCAACAACAGGAGCATAGCTTGCTGCATCTATTAGTCACTGGCATCCCTCCAAGAGGGACACAGCCATTTTTCCCTGGACCCTGTTAACACTCAAGTGAAACAGGAGTATCTTCAGGTCAAGAGTGTAAAATGTTGAAGAAAGGTCCAGGAGGATGAAAATGGATGGCTGTTTTCTATCTATTGACAGGGAGAGATCATCAATCAATGCCACTAAAGTGGCTTCAGTTCAGTGTTCTGGCCTCAATCCAAATAGCACCATCTCTCATGCTAATGAATATCCTTGCCTCATATAAATGTAGAAGCCATATTTCATCTTCCCATCAGATACTAGACTGAGCAAAAGGACATCTATTCTGATCTATAGTATGCCTACAGTCACTATATACTTGTTTCTCCATGTTGCATGGCTAGTTTTTGATAGAGCAGATGTACTAACACAGCCTAATTCAGACACAGCATTTCTCACAGTTCTAGGATGAAATAGAAATACCCTGTTGGAAATAAAGACAAATAAAGTTACCCAATAAGTGAATGCCAAGACTGATATCTTTGCAAGCACTCTTAGGTAATTCCTTAAAAAAAGAGAGATCCATTATGCCCTAACCTGCATTTTGTCACCAGTGTTGTTCCACTGTCAAGGTAAAGAACTGAGGAATGTCCGCAGACCTGTTATGACATTAATCATATTAAACAAGGCATGTGAACAACAACCGCAATTAAACTGTAGCAATCAAAGATGTAGGAAGCATTTACATTTTGGGAGACCATAAAGTGGTATGTTTTACTTAGAAATCACAAAGGTTGTGTCAGTCTCTAAGACAGGAACTATATACACATCCTCCCTAAAATGTAGCCCTATCTCAGGCAGAATTTGTCTGCATCTCCGGCAAAAAGTCAGAGAGTTCACAAGGTACTAAAAAGTTGACCCTGGTACGCAGTGATATAGCATCCCCAGAGTCTAATGAAGTATAAACAGTCCAAATGTATCTCCTAGCATCCACTTGTCACATGGCTACCAGAAAAATGCCCATTAAATTACCAACTTAACTAATTTTGAGACTTGGTGTTCAGAACTGTAATGCCTTCCAAACGGTTCTTTCATCACTGGGAGTATTGATGGGCTGACTTGAATTACTGATTTTAAACACATCTGCACTGAGTAAATAGGCTTTTCTTCCCCCAAAGAGTTTTGCATTTGTACGTGAGATGTCTGAATAGAGAAGTCAAGATTCCAATCCTAATCTAAGATTGCTCAAACTCCAGGGAACTCAGATTTTTACACAGGTCAAATCAAAAAATGATACTGCACCACCCCAGACAGACCTTAGTGACAAGCAAATGCTCCCAGACTTATAAAGTGTTCAGCCCTTGACTCTGACTTAAGAATATCTGGAATATAAATCTTCAGCAAAAATACACAGAAAAATCATAATTAGCTTTCAGTGATAATGCTGTTCTCTTATGCTACTTTGCAGCACAGTTTCCAGGGTTAACAGTACAAGACCCAACTTTTTCATATATTGCTTTGAACAGCAGGTGAGACCCTTACAAACAGAACACAGGGAATGAACTGTGTGCATATGCCTACACTTAGGCATGCATCTGTGCAGGCCAGCAGTGAAACTGGAAGATTTCATCAAATTTGCTATTGGTATTTGTGTGATCTGTGAAGATGCTCCCCTTTGTAAAAAAATAAATTATTAAAAAAATGGTAAATTCAGGAATAGGGTGTGTTGCAAGTTCATCTGCAGCAGTTTTCTGCCACCAACACTTTGTTCTTTTCCTTACTTTTCTGAATTATTTTGAATGCACAGAACAGTTACCAGCAATATGCCAAAGAAGAGAATGTCTTTCTTGACTTTCCAGTACTTAAAAAGCATACAAACCTGTTGATATTGCTGTAGTGATTACAGCTGCCTTTGAGCCGTGGGTCAGACAGACCTGCTCAGTGGAGTCACTGCTCTCTGGCTCCCCAGCTTCAAGGACACTGCTAACAATCTTTCTTCTCTGAGGTTAAGCTGGCCTACTGCCACTGTAAACACAAAATCTCACTTACATGGTTGAAAGATTAAATATCTGATTAAAATTTCTGGCCGCTAATTTGTTGAACTTGGCCATACGGATAAATCTGAACTACATGATATTCAGTTCTACATGTTCAGGAGCAGGGGGAGAAGAGGGGAAGGGGGATGTCGTATTTCATGAAACAGCAAGGAAGTCACATTCCAGCTGAAAATGAAGATGGAGAATGTGATTCAACCCATGTCCAAAACGAGAGGTGAAGTGAGCTTGGACAGGCTGTCCTGCTTGGAACAGCTTCCCCGGGGGGGGGGGGCTTCACACAGCTAAACAAGGCATGGAGTCACTGCAGTCACCGAAGACATCCCTTTCAGATGCTGCACCTGTTCCCAGCAACACAGCAGTAAAACTTTGCCAGCAGAAGTGTTTAGGGACAGTCTGCAGCTGAGCCTGAATTCAGCAAGAGATCTCAGTGGGCTGGATCAGGAACTTAAACCACAACCTGAGCCATGGTTCATCATGCCTAGGAAATTTCACACCTGGTTCTGCAATCTCCCAGCCACATCACTCCCCCTACTACATATCTCCAGGATTTATCCCTAGTAAAGAGACCCAGGTGGACCATTCCCTCTGAGAGAATCCTTGAAGGGGTTCGGGTGTGGTCAGCAGGCTTTGTATGTCCAGAAATGTCAAGCAAATTCTACAGATTACAACAAAATGAAAAGGATTTTTTTTTATTATTATAGAGTACAGGCAACTCTGAACAATATATTTTGCAGAGACAGCAAGCTTCCTACCTCTTGCCAAATTTCATAATTTGCTTATTGCAAGCTATGTTAAAGCTCTGCAAAAGAAAAATGATGGGAATTTTTTTATAATGAGAAATGTTAGGCAACTTTAGTATAGAAACTTTTCGTCTTTGTACATTAACTCTTTACTGTTATGGTTTAATTTGACATAATGGTTTCAGCCTCGTGCTGTTTCTTTAGAGTTGTTCTTATAGGACAGGAGCCACAAGCAACTACATTTCCCCACAGATATTATAATTCACATAGTAAGTATCAGAAAAAAATCATATTCTACCTATAGCAAGGACTGCAAGGCTCCAACCATTTTTGCAGCCAAAAATTATTGGAGTGGATATGTTTAGAAAACTGCAGATTATTAAAATCCATGGTTTTGTCCTGATAGTCCTGGTCTGTCACATACCTATGAAGGCCTAGTAGGGGACATGACCCCCAAGCATGACTTGTCAACAATATTTCTAGCATGTTTTTAACAGTTATGTTCTTTTTAGACTCCCTTTTTATCTTGGCCTTTGCAGAGACTAATTTTGTGGCAATTACTCCTAATGTCCACATTACCTCTTCTTTTATTCCTGTGCATCCATGGCAGAGCTGTGCTTTCCCCAAATGTGTGCGGATCCCCAGCATGTGTTTTATCTCTTCAGATTCAGTGCAGTGAGGACAGATCCTGAACAATCTTGGCTCAGGCTAGACAATGACCAATTTGTCTTAATTGGGCAGTGAAAGCTCATGGCATTGCTTCTGTTCCCAGCATCAGGTTTCATTCAACAAAGTCATTGAGATACATCCATGTACTTCAAATCATTAAGTGTGTTTTTGAATTGGGTCTGATTGTTCTTCAGAGCAAATATTGACTTTTTTCCCCCAAATCAGCTTTCCATAGCACATTTGTGGCAAACAATGTCACTGCTCAAACAGGAAATGAATACACTGATGTGCAAATACAGCCAAAGCAAATTGATTTGAGCGAATACTGCTGGGTGACATTTTGTTCTGCAACCAAATGGCTGCTGGCAGTGACTGGGAGGGAACCCTTTCTGCAAGTTACATGGTGAGAACATTTCCAAGAGCTGAGGAGCAGAAGGAACCCGGGGAGCCCTGCACACCACCACCAGCAAGATATGACACTTGGCCTCAAGTACCCAGAGAAGCTCAGGTGAAAAGGAGGCTATGGGGTACACCTACAGAGGAAAGCGTGTTCTTGATGGTTGCCACACACAGATAAATCTGTCGTGCAAATTATAGGGGTTTACCTTTTCATTTCTTGCTTGTGCATGCACTTTGGCTAGGCAGAAGCCACCTGGATGTCCCTGCTTATATAGCTGGGACAAGGACTGAAAGCCAGGGGCAAATCCCTATGGGCAAGCAAAGAAGCTGAGCTCTCTCTGTGTGAAACTGCTCTCCCGGAGATATCACCCATGTTCATATAGTGAATCAGTGAAATAGCCCATGCACCCTGATCTCCCAATTCTTCCTGCATTTCTTTAATAATCTCCTTCCTGTAGCCTCATGGAGCAAATCAAACCTTACCCTGGACTGCATCAAAAGAAGCATGGCCAGCAGGTTGAGGTGATTCTTCCCTTCTACTCTGCTCTCATGAAACCCCACCTGGGAGGAGTACTATGTTCAGCTTTGAGGTCCCCAGCACAAGAAGGACACAGAAGTATTAGTATGAGTCCAGAGGAGGGTCATAAGGATGATCAGAAGGTTGGAGCACCTCTTCTATGAAGACAGGCTGAGGGCGTTGGGGTTGTTCAGCCTGGAGAAGAGAAGGCTCTGGGGAGACCTTACAGTGGCCTGCCAGTGCCTAAAGGGGGCCTACAGGAAAGCTGGGAAGGGACTTGTCAGGGAGTGTAGGGATAGGACAAGGAGGAATGGTTTTAAAGTAAAAAAAAGGGGAGATTTAGATTAGATATTTGGAGAAAATTCTTCACTCAGAGGGTAGTGAGGCAGTGGCACAGGCTGCCCAGAGAAGCTGTGGATGCCCCATCCCTGGAGGTGTTCAAGGCTAGGCTGGATGGGGCTTTGCGCAACCTGGTCTGGTGGGAGGTGTCCCTGCCCATGGCAGGGGGGTTGGAACAAGGTGATATTTAAGATCTTTTCCAACCCAAACTGTTCTATGATTCTATGATTCTGTGATAAAGACAGTTGTGTTGGCCTTTTCTGTGTCAAGGTTGATCGCAAAATTTCTCTTTTGAAACATCTGTGCCTGTTATTCCAACACAAATAAACTTACACCACTACTGCATAAAAAATGTTAGCAACATGTGACCCACGAACACCCTGTAACCTATAGATGCTTTTGATGTTTTTGCAAAGGTAACCTCACAGGCAGTTTCCATTGTGGGTGTCTTACAAAGCTAAAAGTTTTTGCTATGGAAGCCCTAGCTGAGCATCTTACTTCTTAGGTGAGTATTCAAGAGCAAACTTTGGCATCTCCTATTCAAAAAAGTCTTTTTTTTTTTTTTTTTTTTCTTTTTCCTTTCTTTCTTTGGCCTGCATCCTTTCACAATAATTTCACACTCTGTTACATTTATCCCAGCTGTTGCCATACATACCCCAGAATGGCTGGACAAGCCTGGTCTTCTCTCTGTCCCATAGGTGGAAAACACATTGGATTTTGCTGCTTGAAGCTGTCTGTACAGGGAGAGGGAAGCCTGAGGTGCAAAGCAGACCCAGAACCACACTTCTGAGCAAAATATGCAACTTGATAGTCCAAAAATGTCATTGGCTGGGAGGCAGCCGTTTACCTTTAAGAGTATTTAAAGTATGTTAACTACAGACCAAAAGAATACATTGTAAACACAACATAATAACTCTCTAATAGAGGAGAGAGGTTTTGTATTTACCTACCAGAGACATTTGATTATCAAGCAAAATTGCCTTGTGAAAAGAAAAGCACTCCATCACCTCACAGCCTCGAGTGCCAGCATACCACATATAACTTTAATGTGGTTGGTATCTGCTTGGGGGTCACTTAAAAGGTAACTATTTCAAAAAATGTATTCATATAAACATAAGTTTTAATGCCTTTTGTGTGAAATGCAGAAGCCAAGTCCCAAATGCCAGCGCGCGTAAAAGATCCTGTAGTATTCCTAGCGAGATAAAAGGGGTTAATCCTGGTCAAATTCCACTTTGAACACTTGCACTCTGCCTACTTTAATTCTCCTGAAATTTCCACTGTACATTGTGTTCTCCTTGGCTTTTGCCCTGGCGTGTCCACGTTGCCGAGGTACGGCTGGATGGTGGCAGCACGCTCCGTCATGGGGCCCTCTCGGCTCTGCCCGCAGTCCCTCTGCCACGTGTGCCTTGTCCTGGTGTGCCACTTCATGGGGACCTCTGAAAGCCTCCCGAGCAGAATAGGCTTAGCCAGGCCTGGCGTGCACCAAGGGAGAAGGTTTTGCCTTTGTTTTGTTCACCATTAAGATGCCCAGGGAAGAAAGGCGCTACAGAAGTAGGAAATACCGTTGCTATAAATATCAACAAGTCATAGTTATATCTAATGCCTTCCTTTTCACTTAACTTTTTTTTTTTGTGTGTGTGTGCGATAAAAGGATTCTAATTAAAAATATAAACAGGTCTTTCACTTTTTGCTTTATACTTATCTTCCACATGTGCTTGTAATAATCTGCCTTCTTGCCAACACCATCTTGTAAATGAGATCCATATCTCAAGGGTTTATCCTGGTTAAATAAACTGAATTCAATAAAACCCATCTTCAGATATTCCACATGTGAGAGTTATTACTACACTAACATGCTACTGTTGCTTCTGTTACCTAGTGTTACAGATGCATTAACTTCTCCCCTTTGCTTGAGTTATGCTCCACTGTATATCTAAGATAAGAAAATGGAGTGCCTGGAGTCTGTTCAGTGTTATCGTATAACAAACAGTGACTTTTTTATTGAAGGAGTTCCACGAGCGATGCAGGTTTTATTGAAACTAATTCAGAGGGAAAAAAAAAATAAAGATAAATGTTGAACTAAAAACAAGGCAAGTCATGATGTTGTTTGTCCCCTTTCTCTTTCTTTCCCTTCTCTTCCCCTCCAGCTGGTAAGTGTTTTGGTCATGTTGCACAGGGCTGTATAACATTTCTTTGCAGTCAGAGCTCAAAGGTTACAGTGGAGTCTTCAAACTGCTCCCAGTAAAATTGGCATCAGCATTTCCTGCCCCCTGAAATTCATTCATTTATCAGCCTCCTCACTCTGAGCACCTCAGTGGTGCCTGCAAGTTGGATTGTGCTAAGCACAGACCTCAGAGCAAAACAAACAATTACATTTGAGCTCCATGGGGTTTTTTCCTTTTTTTTTTTTTTTTTTTTTTCTTTTTCTTTCTTTCTATTTTTTTTTTTTTCCTCCTGGATGACTTCTTGTCTAGCTTGAACTTCCTGCCTTGTTGTTGTAAAAATGATCTGATCCACTGTCAGACAGAACCCTCAGGGTGTTTTCCTGACAGCATTTCTTTCTCAAAAGCACCCTGAGGCCTTCACTTATTCAAGCTAGACACCCATTAAAAAGTCACTGCATTTCATCCCGGACCCTTCCGCAGCTGTGTGAAAAAGTGTGCAGTGGACAGATGGGTCTTCTTCCAAAATAGTGTGCAGACACCTCTTAGACTGGGATCCTAAATCAAGAGCATGAGGCAAAGATCAGCTACAACATCTCTTCCTGGGTTCCCATGGCAAAGACTCTCTTCTTCTCCATTTCTCTTTTTTTTAAAAAAGTCTCATTTTCCTGTTGTCTTCCCAGCAAGGAATCTGCCATGTTGCATCACAGCCATCAGATGGAAAACTTCAGTTCAGTTTGCGGGGACGTGGACAGACGAAAGGCCTGACCCTGAGATACACAGTTGTTTTGATTGGCAGCCTGAGACTGATGTCCGGAACGACTCCAAATGATGAATTAGAAATACAGCACCAAGGCTCTCTCGAGATGGCCACAAGGCAGCTCTTGGCCTGTCAGAAAAATAATTATAACGGCATTGCAAATAGCAAAGCTCCTTTTGCAACATTTATAGCAAGTGGAGGCCTCTCAGGGAAGATTTCCAGGAGCAGAGCCAAAATCAGAAATGAAAGCCAACTAAAGGAAGATTTACACCTCCCTTGAGAAGATAGCCAATAAGATTTCAAGGTGGATTTTGAGACTTTGGCTGCTGAGCTACATTTCTCAGATTTTTCTCTTTGATTTTAATGAGGTGAACTAACGCTTTTGTTTACACAAAAGAAGAATAATAATAACAGAAACAAATACCACAGAAACATCTTTTCTGAGCATCAAGGCCTGATTTCAGAGTTTCATCTCTAATAACCCTCTCTTATTTTTTATTTGCAGAAGCACATCACTGCTTTGGGGTCAGGGGCACTTGGTACTAGGTACTGTTTAAACACTTTTTTGTGGGGGGGTTAAAAAAAAGTGAAGTAGCACCTAGATCTATACAACATTAAAGTTGAGTGCACCAGTATAAATCATACCTACGACTCTGATGGGCATATGGTGTAGAAATACACCTACTGCTATGCTCTGCCAATTTAGTTACCTTAGAGGCTTTTTATTCTCATGAGCTACTCTTTGCCTTTTCCTCCATGTGTATTGCCTCCTCTCTGTCCTTTCTGCACCCTCAGCTACCTTCTCTTTACCTGTTAACTTGGGGTGCCCAACCTACCCCTTATTTCATTCACTGGTCACCCAAGAAAGCTGAAGACTCAAAGAAAGAGTGAATGAGTCTGCCATACAGGCGATCACCTTTTTCTCATAGGATTCATCCTTATCTTTAAGTAAATAATCAGTCTAATGTCAGGGGAAGAAAAAAGGTTTCACACATCTGAAATAAAAACAGAACGAAACAAAACATGGCTATGTCTTTGTGTTTCAGACTTTATCTATTAAACATGAAATTACCTCAGGCCTTTGCTTTTTGCATTTGTAACCCTGGTAAATAAATATGAAACCATCAGAAAATGTTAAGCAGCGGTTGTGTAAACAGCAAATGTTTCCTACATATATGCCATAATATGCTTTTGGAAAAGGTTCAGTAGGCGCTTTGTGAGGGATACTCCTTTGAAGCATTGTATCAGACCCTATCTTTCTGGCAAAGCTCGGAAGTTTTTAAGTGGAGATCTCTTGCTGGGAATTTTCATCCAGCCTCAAACGCCTGTTGTTAGAGGAGGAGCTGAGACGTGGGAGGCGTCTCCATACCATACCACTGGTATCCTCTGAGATGCTAAGCAGGGTTTGTGGGTAACACAGCTTCAGACCAATGATTGAGACTAAGGATCAAAATGAGTTGAAGATAGAGAATTAAAAAATACACTCTTTTATTTGAACTTGTTACTTGCTAGATTCATTGGACATTAGGTGTCAAGTTGGGAGGGACAATGACCAGTCTGTCCCTGTTCCCTCTGGCCCTGTCATTCAGCATCATGCAAAACCCCTGCTGTAACCTTACCTTTATGGTTTCCTTTCCAAGCTGAAGAGCCTTGCTTCCGAAATTCACTGCATACATGAAAGTCTCTTCCACCCCTTTGGTTACCTTCTTGGGACCTACTTCTCCTCTACTACAGAGGTGAAGGGAAGATGCAGACCTAAGTGTAGGGGAACCACTGGTCTATGCTGTGGTCATACCATGATAGCGACTGTGTTGTTTATATACCTTTTTCTTAATACTTCATAACTATGATTTCCTCTTTTGATTGCTACTGAGCACGAGAAAGACTTTTTCACACAACTTTTATAATCCTGACATCTTGTTCACAAGTGATAACAACCTGTTCTTTAGCATTTTACCTTAATTTTTCAAATTTCTTCTCCAATGTTTGCCACATCATGTTTATTTACATTATATTTCATCCGGCATTTTATCATTCAGTCTTGCAAAACCCTTTGCAATTGTTCAGCCATAAATTACTACTCTGAATAACCTATTAACATAACCAATGTTATTTCACTATTAAGTCCTTTTGCAGATCCTCTATAAAAGTTTTGATCATGGATTTTTGAACAGATTATCTGCAACTCCAGTGATGACACTCCACTGTGAAAGTAGGTCATGTTTTCTGTTCTCCGTTTCCCATCTTTTCAGCCATTATTTTTCCATACAAAGACCTTGTATCCCAGCTATTTTTCAGTTTCTCTTAGAATTGTTGGTGTTGCTGAAAGACTTTTAAGATTTCAGTAGACTTAATTTAGAGACTAAATATGTTATCTACATATTAATTGACTCCTTCAGAGATACAAGATTTAATAAATAAGTTTTCAATAGAAGTTAATGCTAGGCCTCTCTTTACAAACATCAAGTTGACTTTTCAATATAACATATTTATCCATGTTTATCAGTTATATTCCCCATTATTGGTTCTACAGCTTTGCCCAAGTGTAGATGTCAGCATTACTGGTCTGTATTTCCCCCAAAATTGCCTTGAACAAAGGTTTGGGGTGTTTTTGTTAACACGATAAAATACCAGTGTTATTTTGCCAATTTCCTATCTTCAGACACCACATTAGTTTTAAATGTGAGATTAAATGTCACAGTTTAATTATTTCATTCTTGGATTCCTCTACAACCATTAGGTAAATAGCATGTGCTCCTGATGACTTGGCATTGTTCGTTGTGTACATGGAGCCCATAACCTCTTCCGCCAGCGCTTCACTAAGAGACAGGTCCTCTGATGGGTCCCTCATAAATTAAGATCCCAGTGTGAGAACCTCCCCAGGCTTTTCCACACTGTCTTTTTTAGATAAAGTATTTCATTCCTGAATTTTTTTTAATAATATATTTATGCAGCACTTCTAGCAATAATGAGTCCTAGATTTTGTTTAAAACTTTGTGCAATAATGAATTCCATTGTGAATGGAGAGCAAGAAGGTGCTTGAAAATAATTTTCAAAGTCACCTTCCTACCAAAAGAGCTGTTGCTACAGTGAAGCTAGATAGGAAAAATTTTTGGTATTTATAGCGATTTTATCTTGTATATATATCATGGACCAAATACTGTCTGTAGTGTGTGCAGACTGTGGGATCAGTCAGCCTACTACAGAGGGTTTTCGAAGCTGACAAAACCATCATGATTTAAAAGCTACTTTAAGTTTTACTTACATACTTTTATTTGCTCAAGTTACACCCCTTCATGGATCAGGACTGTGACAACAACTAAGCTGATACTGTTCCATCAAAATGTCAACAAAACCTCTCCCTCAAAAAAAAAAAAAAAAAAAAAAAGGAAAAAGAAAAGAAAAAAAAAAAGAAAGCAAAAAGTAAAAGAAAAAAGAAGTGGTTGTCAGCTCTCCCAAATAAGTGTAGAAATTATCTGGTTTGGAGCAGTAAAGAAGCCCATGAGTGTCAGACAGCTCGTGGTCACTTATGCCGAAGTTTCTGAACTGCTCATGATAAGAGACCATGTAAAGAACACGAATCATGAAAAAGATCTAACATGGTTTCTAAGAACAAAGCTCTTGAATGTTCTTGTTTGTTAAAATGTGTGAAATCACAGAAAAGATGATGACCGCTGAAGAAGCAACAAATATGTACCAAAATGTTATACATGCTCACTTATGGAGATGAACTGATTGTGAACAGTTTGGGTTTTTTAGGGGTATTTTGTACTGAGATATTTATGAGTATTTATGTACACAGTCTAAGAGTTGTGCACAAAGAAATGGTGCAAATTAGATGTTGTGATTCCCCAGAATTTACTCAGAGCTAAAACCACTACAATTTTGTGGACAGAATCAAGAAAATTTGGTAGGACAAACATCAAATGCAGCCACTCGTTTTTTTTCAAATAATAGAAAAGTTAAAGTTTTGGTAAAAAGAATGGATTTTACTCATGGCCAGTGATATCTCTGCCATTGTAATATTAAAGTGATTCAATTAGTTGTTGTATGCTACACAGATGAGAAGGAAGTAATACGTTGTCTCCTAGACTGCTTTCACTGACTCACTGAAACTGCATTAAAATATTCCACACTAGCAAAAAATGTGTTATAATCACACCAATCCTTGGCTCCATATCACTGTTTGCTCAACAATGCTTATGATAACTGTGAGATACCTCTCTGGCTATGAAGTAATGAAAAATTAAAATGATTATCTATTTCCAGAAAACTGGGGAGCTTATGTACTGCACAATACAGCAATGTATCGTTTAGGTAAGTTAGCATTTTGTCTGGAAAATTGTGAAACACAATATTTCAACACTTCTCCGTTCCTGCCAAGGGAGCTTCAGAATCACAGAAGAAAGCTTATTTTGAACATATGGAAAAGATGAGGAATGTCCTCCCAGAGATAACCATCTCTATAACCTGCAGTTGAAAGGATCTTCAGACCTTTTCCAGCTATTAGACATTACTTTTGTATATGAGGTGAGCATTTCCTACTTGCCCTTTTTTATGTTTGGGGAGAATGGAGAGATATTTAAGTGACTGAATACTTCTTCCACATCTCCAGCAAAATACTTTTAATGTTTTTATGACAAGCTTAACTGGAACAGTCTGATTTTGGACGTGCTAAAGTTTATGGCATAAAACTAAAGGGTAAGTTATAACAACTGATGGCAAATTGCTTGTTCATAAATATAACTCTTATCTGGTATCATAGCAAAGGAGTAAAATGGGAAAGAATTTCATTCACGGTTATGCTTTAGCTTTAAACTATCTGACTACACAGCACCTTCACAAAATTGCTGTAACTTGATTTAGACTTGATTCTTTGGAAAGAGTGTTGATTTTTCAGGACATTGCAGGCATTAATAAAGGGGTGAAACTTGACAAGAAGCTGGGTACAAATTATTTTTATGATGAATATTTTGTATTGAGACATTCACGAGTACGTGTGTACATACCCTAAGAGCTGTGCATAAAGAAATAGTGCAATGTTCTGTTTTTGCTTCCTACTTGTCTTAGTTTCTTAAAACTTCCACAATTTATTATGCCCATTCCCACCTTAAATTCAGCAGTGTGAAGGATTTTTTTCCCCTGTTACCAGACTAAGAGAGACTGCAGATGCCTGTTGAATGCGTGCTTTCATCCTCAACTTCAAGCTAAAACTAATTACAGTTATATACATAAGGAATTTTTGAAATTGATTTAGTTTTTAACTAATGACTAATTAAGCTATACAAAAATGTTTAAAATACATAACCGTATTTTAAATAGCATATTTAAACTCTATGATAACTGAGTTGAATCATTGGTGTGGTGAACTTTTTTGGTGCTATTTGCCATTGTGGCGCCTTTTGCTATTTTGCTAATAAATAAATAAATAAATAAATAAATAAACGAACAAAAAACGAGGTTTTGTGCAGACCAGAAAAACTTACCTCCAGAGGTGTGTAAAGGCAGTTTTTCTACCTGGAGCTCCATAACGCTGTGACCTGACTGCTGGCAATAGCCCAACAAAGTGTAATAAAACTTGGCTGGCAACATTTGTGAGAGCTGGTGCCAGAATTATACCCAGCACTAAGATGTTCTGCAAAGTCTCATCAGTGGCCATGCCCCAAATAACACAAAGGTACTGATGTCTTTCTAGTGAAATGCCCTGGTTTGACGGACCAGCTGTGAGGAGCAAAACACAGACCCACAAAGCACCAAGTCAAGCTAAGCAATCTCTGCCCCTACGTGCTCCATTGTGCCCACTCAGAGTGTTGGCAAGCCCCTGGCAGTGCATCGCCCCATGCCATGGTATTTCAGTTTCTCTTTGCTCGCAAAGAGCTATAGACCCCTATGGTGCTGCATAAATAATACTCATTTAAACTTGCCAAGGACAAATCAAGTGTTTTAATTTTGCACTCTAACTTAAGATAAGAAAATAAACATGAGCTGCTGGTGAGCTCAGTAAACTTGCTCATGAACTGGAGGGGTGGAGTGGAGGGGAGGGAGGGGGTGACAGCACGTGCAAAACTTCCATTCAGTGGGAATTGGATATAAAAGCAAATAAAAAGTTACCCTGCTTGTGAAAAAGTCTAGAAAACAACATATCAGGGTGCCACTGTATAAACCAGCAAAGCATCCTGACACACAAAATTGTGTTTTCTACTCCTAATCCAAAAAGTTTTCAGACTCCATCTATCAAAACATAGTAATACCACTTCAAATAAAAGAAGAAAACTTCCCTGCCTCTCATTCCATCTTCAGCTTCCCCTAGTAATTGTTTATATTAAGCCTGGTGCTGAGGAGAAATCTGGTTGAGGATGCTGTGGTGGTGGTAGGTTTTTAAAAGGAACTGCAGATTTATATGCTCTGACAGGGACTGTGATGCAAGAGCTCTGGCCGGGTCACAACATATTAGAAAGACATTTATTGCATTGGCAACATTTTCACTCTTTTTTTGGCAATTCACAAGCACTTTAAAACTCTCCAAGAGAAACAACTTTTCTTTTTAGTCTTGATTCTTCTCAGTATTTCAAGGACAAGGGGTGTGATGTGGGGAGCTTCTCAGCAACCATACCTTTAACATCCACTTCTCTGGCCCATGGGGACAGGGAGTGCATCACCAACAAGCAAGCAAGACAGATCTGAGCAGGAAGAATACTTCCTATTAGCTAAATCTGTGTTTCTTGGGGCTAAATATTAGCCTTGAGTCAAAGCAAAGATGGATACCTCTTTTTTCATTCAAACAGATTAGAAATAACTCAGTGTCTTCTAGTACTTAAAGGGAGGCTATGGGAAAGATGGGGAGGAACTCTATTAAGGAGTGTAGTGATAGGACAAGGGATAGTGTTTTTAAGCTAAAAGAGGGTATATTTAGATAAGACATTAGGAAGAAATTCTTTACTCACAGGGTGGTGAGGCCCTGGCACAGGTTGCCCAGAGAAGCTGTGGATGTCCCATACCCAGAAGTGTTCAAGACCAGGCTGAACGGGGCTTTGGACAACCTCGTCTAGTGGGTGGCATCCATGCCCATGGTACGGGGGTTGGAACTGGGTGATCTTTAAGGTCCCATCCAGCCCAAGCCATTCTATGATTCCAATGACCTATGATCCTGTGACCAGGACACCAGAGGAGCAGGAGAATCAGACCCATTGACTTCCATCACATCACTTCTGAGATGTATTCCTGGGGTCTGAGAGCTAGACCCAGTGCCTTGAATCTAATACAGGTACCATTTAACTGAGCAACAAGTCTCTTTCACAGTGAGCAGGCCAAAACTGATGAACGGTTTGGACTGGATCACTTTAGGACTCTTGTGCCCACCAAACTGAGCAGGCATGCTGAACTTCTTTCTTCCTGTGCATTCCAGGAACATGATGGCATGGTCAAAAGAACAAAATTTCCAGAAGCAATGGAAGTGATGATCTGTTAACTAAAAAAAGCTAAGCTAAAGGCAATTAGAAGCAAGAGGATGTAAATTTTTCTGGAATTTGCCTTTTCATGATGCTATGATCTTATTATCCTCACTGTAGGTTTACAGCAGGAGTACTGTTCAGAAAGTAGGAATGATATTTAAAGGCATCTTCTGAACATTTCTTCTATATAGGCTCCAAAAGAAAGCTGGGGCATGAACTCCTAGGCTTTGTTTTCTTGGAATAACCATTATGAGAAAAGCAACAGCTTTATTCATTGGGGCTCTATTTGACTGTATTATTGTGTCAAGTTTCATTAGCTCTGATTCCAGGGGATGATGCATAGCACAGTAAGTTTTTACAACTGGAGCAGATTGGCTTACAATTTGTGAAACAGATGCTCTAAAATACTTTCTCTAACCACACAAAAAAAGGCAAAAGTGGAAAGGAGTTCATCGCCTGTCTTGTTTTTCAAATTTTCCAAGTACTTCTTAGCAGCCTCCAAATAAATTAATGCATCTAAAGGAAGCAGAATTGTCTCATTACAAAAACAAGTAATCACAGGGCCACCTGCTCTGGCCTTTAGGTATAAGTCATATCTAATAACTGGAGAAAGTGTTTTTTTCCCCCTTTATGAAGTGACAGAGCATAAATTGTTCCCCAGAGTTTTGCAGAATGACACATACCCATCCTCCCTAACATTAATGACGATTTTGACATTGCATTCATCTGCTATAAGCCCTCACCCAAGAGTGTCAAAGGTGTTGATTGACTTAAGTCAGCCTGAGAACAGCCAGAAGAGTTATATACAAACTCTGGGATTGGGACACCTTATTCCCAAGTGAAATTTGTCACTCCTCTTTAAAATGCTGGACAATACCACAGAACAGATAAAGACAAGGTATGGCTAACGTAACCAAGTGAAACTGTGCATATAAGTATGATTGGCTGCAGTAGTTGGCCTCAGTTTTTCAGGATCAGACCAGTGTTGCCTAAAAAAAAGTGGCCAGGACCTCCAATTGAAGGCTCATGCAGAAGGCAGCACCAGAGCACCACAGTCCCTCCTAATGATATGCCCGACCAGTTATTTGTTCAGCACTGACTCAGTACAAAGAAAAATCACCTACTGAGTAATCAACTCCACATCCTACAGTGGTGACCACAGCAAACCCTATTGCTTCGGTGGTGGTCCAGCAATGGGTCAGGAGTGGCAAGTGGCTCCCAGTCCCTGGGTGGGAGCACAGGTGAACAAGGACCGTAAGTTTCCTTACACCTTAGAAAGTTCTGAAGTCAAATAGCCAAAGACAGCTGGCACATTCTGAAGTCGGGGTTTTAACCATGGAAGAGGTGGGTCCCAGCATGACCCTGAGGAAAAAGAGGTCTGAGGAGACAGGATTTGCCACTGTGATGGCACGGGTGTTACAGTCATAGAAACATGGAATATCCTGAGCTGGAAGGGACTTATGGGCATTGTCAAATCCAGCACTGACACCATCTTCTTCTCAGTCTGATTGCGTTCCTTTTCTTTCTTCTTGCTTCCTTCTTCTCTGGTAATCTCATGACTATTAGGATACCTGGTGGCCAGAAGAAAAAAAGAAAAAAAAAAAAGAAAAAAAAAAAGAGCAGGTCTCAATGTCACAGTTATGCCACACTAAATTTCTCCCACTAAAGAAAACCACAGTAAATGGGAGTTTCATATAATGAACGTGTCCTTGGTTTTGTCTTTCAGACTGCAGCTGGATATTTTTTAGGTTTATTTGGAAAATTTCAAATTTAATGGGAGAAGCTAAGTAATTAAATAAACATGCTCTGAACACTTCCTAGCCTGTACCAGCAGTAAGAATTAAAGACTACACATAAATGAAAATATGCTTAGTTGTATAGGAAAGATAGAAGATCTTGAAAATCTCTCTCTACAACTTTGAGCTACACACTTGACGAAGACCACTTGGTGTATGGTCCATAAATTGTTTTTGAAAGATCTCCCAGGGGTCTCTGTGGTCCTGCAGTCAGGGTTTAGTGCTGTTTTAAAAAATATCTAACTGTGAAGCAACTGTAAAACTTTTGTAGTTCCCTGTCCAGTACAAAAACACTGTTTATTAAATTTTCAAAATACAACATGAAGTTATTTTCCCGTGGGCCTCTTAGGGGGTACCGTCATGATAATTGTACAGTTTTATTCTCCTTTTTTATAGGGGACTACTGCCTGACATTGAAATCCCCTCCCATCATCTCTGCCACTGTACTGATATTCAGTGTGTTTCACAGAAGAGGGGACAAATTGGCTTTGGGACAGGCACTGAGGCAGCATGGAAAAAACATGAGGATGCCCAAGAAATGCAAAGACATCAAAGGCAGTCCATCGGTTTGGTGCCATCTGCACATTTTGTCATAGTTTTGCTCACTCCAGAGCAGTACTCACCAGAGACCAAAGACGTTACTCAGGAAGGTGAGTGATGGCAAGTATGTGAGCAGCTTCCTCTCTCCCAGGGATGCTGTTCTGACAGCTTTCCCTCCTGTTGCAGCCTCACTGCCAGCTTTTCCATTAGCAAATGCTAGCTAAGCCAGCAGCATCAATTCCACTATAGGAGAAACCAAGGTGGGCTGCCAGCACTCAGCCTGCCTGCCACCGTGCTGTCCTGATGCTAGGCCAGCTCCTTGGTTGTATGCTGCCTTCAAACTTCAGTTTCTCTCAAGATTTTGCATTACTGAGCTCAAACTAAAAAAGAAATGCACTGTGTGGAAATAGGTATTTTTTTCTGACAGGACAAAGAAATACCTATTTCTTTCATTTTTCCTTCTAACCATTGCATTAAGGGGGAGGAGGATGGATATTTAGAAGAACAAGACCTGAAGCAGACAACAAGCATCAAGATGCCTAGCTGCCTAGCAAACAACAGGAATTTTGGCACTGCCCTATGCAATAAGACCAGTGATCATTCTCTGAATCACCAGTAGACTATTATGTGAAAACCAATGCATCATAGATATAACCGAAGATATATGACAAGATGTACATTAAAAAAGAGGCTAAACAGAGAATGTTGGTTATTCTACGAGAAATTAATCTATTCAGTTTACTGCAAATGTTTCATCTGTCCTCTGCTATCAGGATGACTTCTCTGTGAGTTTGTTTCCAAATTAGACTTACTAAATTGAAAATTCAACTCCTTCCCCACTTACACTCTGAGGATTCTTTTATTTTTCCTTAATCCTTTTGGCTGTTACTAAACAGTCTGAAACAGCATCTCCCAACCGCCTCGCCGAGACTAACTGAATTTATTATATAATCTCATCTCTTGTTCCAAAAAAATTCAAGATCAATCTCAAAGAGCAGTCCTCTGAACTTGGCAGACGCTTGTGTGGGAAAGTCTTTAAACAAAAACAAATTTGTTTATGTACTGGGACAAGGAGCTCAGAAAGAAGATAAAACGCGCCATGAGCCAACACTGCCCTCAGCAGCGGAGCCCGGACCGCTCTCACAGTGCTGTAGGGCCGCCCATGACGGAGCAATCCCCGTGTTCCCAGCGGGCAGAGGGGACCTGAGGGTGGCTCTGAAGCTGGGTGAAGAAGCAGACTGAGCACTGAAGGGGGAGACGAGGATGCCTGAGCGGTAGAACAGTTTCACACAAAGTCACGTTGAATTCGTGTACGTTTATTTGGGACTTTAGCCTCTTTTGAAAAAGTGACTTAAGAACGCAGCACCATTGGCTTCCCGTGAGAGTTAACCACAGACCGTGGAAGCTTTTTTTTTTTTTTTTTTTTTTTGCTTGAAATCTAATCCCAGCTCTGACAGGCTGCGTAGCTAAATTTTTTTAGATGGAAAAATATCCTACACCTACTCAGGGTGCCGGCACTAGACCAGTTCCCCAGACAGTTCTCACATAAGTGGTGTTTCAGGACTTTCAAGGAATGTCTGTATGATCCACTACACTGAATTAACTCATCCTAGAGCTTCACATTATAGGTATTTTCCCAAATATGTGCATTGCTCTTTTTTTTTTTTTTTTTTTTTTTTTTTAGAGAAGATGAAAGAAGCATGCCCTTGCCCTAAGAGCAGAGTCAGCACGCTTTGTTTCAGAGACTGCGCTGTCTGTACTGCATCCTGAGTAGAAGCTGTGTGGGAAGCCAGCAAAGGGGGCAATGCATTCCTACAAGTGTAGTAAGGCTGAGGAAAGACAAGTGTAATCTGTGCTAGGGGGTGAATCTTTCATGCTGGAACCATAATGACTGGGTACTCACTGCTGAGCTGCAGCCCAGACCACCAGTATATGAACCAAGCCCAGGCCTTTGCGTGTACCTAATGAGTGAGGGTAAGGAGTAGGACTGTTGGAGGCAGTTTTCAATTAGATGGATCCTGGGAGCAGTCTAAGTAGGAAGTGAGGGATTGACTAGCCATGTAAAGATGGGTTTTCCTTCTCATATGCAGATGATTGAGCAGTAGAGATATCCTCTGGTCAGCGGGTTACAGGCTCCTAGCTGACCAGCAGTGGTAGAAACATTATTTCTGAATGATGTGATGGCGAGACTTTAGTATAAATAAAAAATCTGAGAATATAAGCCAAAAGGGTCAAAATGTTCAAAATTATTATCTGAGGAGACCTCAGCTAAACATCTTCAAAAAAACTTTCTTCTACCTGCCACATATTTCATTAAATTTGGCTCCAAGTCCTGTGCCATCTTGAAGTGTGTTTTGCATGGAGAAAAACCTGCATTTGGCTGGCCCTTCAAGACTGTGTCATTTGATGGGCCCAAGTATATTTTAGTGAGAAAACATGGAACTTTAATGTGCTCAAAATACAAGTGATACTCAAATCCGGCCATCCATTAGCACAGAGGTGCCAGCTTTGGAAGGAATCAAATCAGTGGAGAAGTCAGTTCCCTAAATACGAATCCATCAGAAAGAAAAGTGGGGGTGATGAGCAGTGGCACTTGCAGGGAAGAACAGGAAGATTCAGTATTGTCTCCTTCCTTTGAAAAAAAGCAGTGTCCAAGAAACTGCATTTTGCCTGTACTCCAAATGGACAAACATAAATATGTTCAGGTACTCTAAAGCATCATGGGGAGGAATGACACAGCCATGTAGCCTTGACAGAAGCTTGCAAAATACCCAGGAATTTTCAAAACCTCTCACGCTCACTAATCAGTAAGATACTCTCCAGGTCACCACTGCACACGGGTCAGGATGAATGCTCCAGAACCGTAATCACACGAGAGGCCAACACGTGCATGTGCGAGGACCATTGGACAGCATCACCTGCAGATGGTACCTCTGTGAGGAAGGAGATGGCTTAATTCACAAATGACTAAAAGTGATGTATGAGGCTGCCACAGTGACACCTTGTGTAGTTGGTTAACCAACATACCAGACTTGGACTGTCACCTGGAAGCCAGAGGCTACATCCGCGGTGCACCTTGAAATCGCTGCTCAGGCAAGGTACTTTGTGGGGAGCTGTGCAGGGGTATGAGGCAGATGGAGCCCTTTTGTATGCCATTGTACTGCTTTCCACCATGAAGCAAGTTGTTTCGCACTCCAGGCAGAATGAAATGGAGTCTTGTTTAATGCTAAATACCAGTGCTCACCTTCCCTCGGGTGCTAAACCCCCTGATGTGTGGGTCTTGGTGCTGGTGGTCTCTCGACATGTTTTGCAGCTGTGGGATCGGCGTGGCTGGGACCACGCACATCGGCAAGAATAGAACAGGAAAAAACGTTCCTTTCCCTTGGAGCGAGGGGAAACCCAGAAGAGGGATTACGAGGGTGTGAGTCACCATGTGCCTTCTGCATGACTCTGGGGACGGAGTGGCCTCTTGTTCCGGGGCTAGGGCAAAGTCACAGCTTTGCCTGTTATTATTGTTAGTCACAACCCCAGCTATACAAAGTCCGTCAGAAACCGCTCTTGCAAATGCCTAAACCTGAAATGTAAAATAAACACTCGGAAAATAGCTGCTACTTACTTTCTCTAAATATACCCCGAGGCAAGCTTTGCTTCCACTGAAGTCAAGTCCAGTTTTGCAATCAGTGTCAGGGGAAGCAAGGCCCAGCCCTTTATTTGGAAAGATGGTAATAATCAAATTGCAGTTTTAATTTGTCACCAAGACAGGGGTGTGATAAGACATTTTGGTTGCTGCTATAAGTAGCTCTGAGAATTGTCAGGGGTTGCTGTAGGTGCTAAACAGACTTTGTGACATCCTGGCACAGTGAGGAAGGAGCTCTGTGACTCTGGCATATGTCCTCGCTACGGGGAGGTGAAGAAATCCCTCTGGTCCCCCTCCGACCATCGAGGAGGGGCATAGCTGGGCCTGAGAAGCTGCAAGAGGAGTGGGCACAGAAAAACAGGAAGGCTGGAAGCTATGGATCAGCTCCATATCAGTGATCTTATCAATATTTTCAGTGACTCATTTATGGCTTTTTCTCCTCCAGTGTTTTTATGGCATATCCACTTTCTTCATTACCATATAAAGATGGGGAGTTTAGGCGGAAAAAAAAAAGATGGGGAGTTTAAGCAGAAAAGGTGGGAAAGTGCAAAGTCAAGGCAGTGGGATAAACATGAGCATTTTTAGCTTTAGCAGTATGTTGGGCCAAATCCTCCCCCATTCGAATGCCATGGACTTCGTGATGGAATGCCCAGGATCGTGCTGACACAACAGATAATACTTGCGCTACGTGGTCATTTCCAGACCATCCCAGTGGAATTGGAAATAATTTCCAGAAAACAGAAAACTCCCCGTGTGTGACAAGCACACTTCAAGTGTTCCACATCATCCACGTGTTTCCCGTGTAGCTTTAATTTCTGTGGTGTATCATGTAAAGCCACGCCAGCATTTGGAGTACTTACTGGACCCCACCTGGGGATCAAGGACATTTTCCTGCACAGAGGAAGAGGAGAGGGAGAAAAGGACAGCTACATTCCCAGCCTTCAGCTCAGTAGGTGCCTGGGACAAACTCTGGGAGGCATCCAGAGCTGGAAGCTCGGAGTCACTCCCAGCAACACAGCTGGGACACGGCCTGCATATCTTTTAGCACGTTGCCTATATTGAAAGTGAAGACTGGTCAGTTTTGTGATTGACTCCAGATAGAGTCAACTTAAGTTTAGCCAGACTTATTAGCTCTAATTCAGCTCTGGCTTTGCCAGACACAACCTGGCTTTTGCACAATCTCTTAGGTATTTCTGCGCTCCTCTCCAAGAGGGTGTATTAGCTAATGTGCAACCCAAGGTATGTTTGCAACACTGCAACCACAAGGATAAATGTTGCTGGAGCCGGGACATACTTCGGTGTTGCCACACAGCCGTCAGTAAAGCTTTGGACTCGGTCCTGGAACGCCGTGCTGGAGCTCCTGAGTGCAGACGGACCCCCCTGCACAGTGCCAGCAAAGTGTCAGGGACTCCACGGCACAGTTAATCCACGACCTGGATAAGCTGCTCGTGGATAATTGAGAGTTGATTGTACACCCACCTAGCACCTCTCTTTTACAGGACGATAAATGCTTCTCCATGAAAGCACTTGTAAATGCGAATTCTACTGTTACAAACAGTCACATTTTATATACATTTCCTTGTTGTTTTCTTCTTCAATTGTAACATGAATCATGCCTTTTACTGCATTCAACAGTACAAACTCCAAACACTGTAGGAGCAGGAGCATTTAGCAGAAGAGCTGAGTTTGCAGTGCAGGTCTGGTCACACCCAGGCAAGAAAGAGGAGGGTTACAAATCACTGTTCAAAACCTAATTGAGGGAAAGCAAGTCCAATTAATTGAAGCCTTAATTTTCTGCCCTCTGGCCCTGTCCTCCTGACCTCCCCTTTAGCCGTCAGATACTCACTCCTGTTGGGACCTGGACAGTTGTGTGATAATTTACAGTTCTGCAATTGCCCATCAGATACAAGGTACTGTGAATAAAAAATGTAAAATTAACAGTCTCAGAGGTAAAGACTCCCTTGCTTTGTCCATCCAACTGCTTTGAACTCAACTCAGTGCTGGAAATGTCCCAGAATATCAGCTCTGGAAACAAAGTGCACAAACAATTTGAAACCTTTAGTGCTCGTCTGCAGTGCTGATGGAGTCTGTTCCTAGAGCCCCTGGGTTTCTCTGGTCCAGGATCTCCACAGTCCATGACCCTGACTCCTTGGCTTGCCTCTATATCAGCTGGGATTTCTAACCACTGTCCACACAAGGAGCAAAATTGACCACTCAGCTTGCTTCCAAGTTCAGAAAAGGCGAGGGGATTCAGCCCTGTATTGCCGGATGAACAAATCTCTCACTAGGGGCAATGACACAGCCTGAGCCCCTCTTGTCCTCCTATTGCAAGGGCCCTCTCTTGCAGCTGTGGGACTCATTTCTGTGGCTGGCACATGGAAAGGACAAGGAATTTCTGATTGTGATGATGACATCACGATTGACTTCTTTGGTGAGCATTTCTTGATATCCTTTGCAGTCAATAGCAGCATGACTGAGGATTACTTGCCCATAGGTCAAGCACACATAACCTTATGGCTGAAAAATAAAAAAAAGACATCATAGATCCTGGCTAATAGGCTGAACTGCAGTTACTAGAAAGTGTCATAAAAACAAAGTTAAAGTAAAACTCCAATGAAACTGGAAGAGATCCATGGTTGTATCCCTTGATTTAGCTGAGAAAAGGGGCTAGAAAGTAAATAGGAAGGAGCAAGAAGTGGTCTTAGGCAGTCAGCAGCACTCCAGTGGTTATTGTTGTCTCCTCTATTTTCTGTGTGCTTTTTTTTTTTTTTTTTTTTTTTTTTTGTAGAGATTTGCTCATATACTCATTGCGGTGAGGACAAGGTAAGGGCAGAAGACACAAGCCAACTTTCCTTGAATACAAATTGTTATGGAGGACTCAGAAACAGCTCAGCGGTGGTGAAAGCCCAGGACATGCCACCACCTGTCTGCAGCAAGATGGTGGTTTTAATTCCTCCTGTTTACTCTCACCACTGCTCCCATCCCCATAGAAAAAATAAAATAAATGCCTTTTGTTATTTACAGTCTGCGCCGAGGGCAGTCATCAAGGTTGACTGTGGGTTTATGGTTGCCAGCCAGCCTCCCCGCTCCAGCAGGTGCCAGGCACCCTGCGCAACTCCCATCAAACCCTGCTCGGCAGGGCAGTGAGTAAGCTGATGAACTCTGCTTATTTCATCTGGGAGGCAACCGCCTCCCCCTCTCCACAAGGAACATCCCACGTGTAATAAAGGTTTATAGTCAACCACAGCACGACTTCAAACTCATTCCTGCCAGATTCATTCATGACGAGGGTGGGGATGCTAGGCTGCTCTGCAATGTTTAACTCAACAAATACTAAAATCTCCAGAGCAATGGCCCTTTATCGCCCCTGGTTTCTGTAGATACAGAATCAAAGAGTTAGCAAGCGTGTCCTGTCGGCATATGGTTACCCAAACTGAAACTGGATGCCAGGTATTTTGTAAAATGCAAGCTGAGAAATAAATGTTACGTATGCTTAAAAAAAAAAAAAAAAACTACCAAACAAACTAGGAGAATAAAGGGCAGGCCTATCACAAAAAAATCCAAGCACTGCTCTGTGATATATAAGGAGAATTATCGCCTAAAAGACATTGGAAGGGCCTGCCAGGAGTAGTGTGCTGAGCTTGGGGAATTACACAAAGTAAAATGTGGAGCAACACTGGAGAGCACAGGAACACAAATGATCAGAGATCCTGAAAATATGATCAGCAAAGTAAAGCTGCATGAATTGAGGGGAAAAAAGACTAGGGAGGAGAGGAGAAATGAAAATGATCTTCAAATACATATATATAAAAAAAAGCGGCTGCAAAGACAAAGGTAATACTCTATTAGCTATGTCCTAAAAAGACACAAGACAAGCAATGAGCTTAAACTGTCACCAGGAAGATTCAAAACAGGCATGAGGTAGGATAGTGACAACAGGAATAGACTTCTGGGAGAGTCTGTAAGGTCTCAGTCAGTAGAGCTCTCTCAAGTTAGACAGCATCTGTCAGCAATGGACTACTCATTTTGCCTTCAAACCTCAAAACTCTGCAAAACAGAAGCAAAGTTCTGTCAGCCAAGCTTTCAGGTGACAACCCTGGTTTTCAATCAAAATAAAATAGCACACAGTAGATCTACTGCAAAATCCTGGAGGGGTGAGATCTTGCAGAAAGTGGCAAAGTAATAATTAGCAGCACATTCTTCCTACCTTAACATGGAAAGCAACCCAAAAAAAGGTTCATTTTTAATTAGATGTGTACCACACAGTGCTTCATCTACAACAATAGTCTCAACATGTTCCACCCCACAAGGTACAGAATCATCCAGGGAATCATTAAGGGAAGCAATGCTTTAAAACATCAAACTCTAACCATATAAATATATATATATATTGCAGATCTGAACCATTATGCCATACCAGAAGCCATTGTTACCTATTGCTGACCTATTTTTTTAAACCAAACAACAGAAAAGACTATTTTACTGTATCTGGTCTCTCCATTATGGAGTACTATTTCCCATGTCTTCCAGAGAGGACTTGCACCCTTTAATGTCAGTGCAAATAGCCTAGCAAACCTTTGTACTAACCTAGATCACACAGCTGGCATTTGCAGTATCATTAATATCTTCATGTGTCGCTTTGGAGAGTGCAAACAGCAGCAGATCAGGTTAGAGAGAAGTGAAACACCTGTGTTAATGCTAGAAGGTTTGGATGGAAAAGAACCATAAAGAGGTGAAACAAAGCTTTTCATAAACATTTTAAGAATTCCCTACTTTTGACTATTCACAGAAATTTTAGAGACCAAGAGGGTGTATGGCTCTCAGCAGTATGCACGCTCCAAGATTTTGTAAGCTGGGAAGTCCCACTAGGTGAACAGGGGAATTAATTTTCAGGGGAATTGCTAACAACTTCATTTTTGTAGCCTTGAAACACTGGCCTCAGTGTTTTCCCCTTCCTGAAACTGACCTTTCTTTTTTTATTCTCCCAAATATCTGTGTGCATTTGATTAAAAAGTATAAATAAATCATGAATCATGAATATCATCATGGTTTGGGCTAGCCCACAGAATAACCTCCTTCTCAATGCTGATTAATGATAATGTGTTACAAGTCACTGGAAAACCCTGATGTAATTTTATGGGTAATTCTGAAGATCTGAAATATGGAATTCTGGCATGGAATAGAAGCAGGGCCTTGAAGATGTGCTGAGATGGTCACCTACCCATAAACTGTCAAGAGTTAAAGGAACTGAACTTGGGGCTGAGAGAGACCCACATTCCAAAACCTGACCTACGGCAGGTTTCTTGATGTCTTCAACCCGTTTCTCTCAGCTTCTAGGAGAGGGACCTAAGGAAAACTTGATCTGGACTCTTGGCAAAAAAGTTCTTGAAAAGGATACTTGTCTGCAAAATATTTTGGGCCACCTGAATCAAGACTTTTTTCAAGAGAGAACAGTGCCATTAGAAAATAAACTTGGTTCTAGCAGGAATCTCTTCACTACACAAAGACAAGTGGGCTTGCAAGATGAGAGACTCGTTTATGTGCTTTCATTTGCTTTTCACTTTAGAATGCATTTTAAAATCGCAGTTTACAGCTAAGGAAGGAAAAAAAAAAAAAGAAAAAAAAAAAAAGGTGAGTTTCTTTGGAAACCAGAAAGAAGGAGAAAGCAGTGCCTGCCCCACCTCACGTTGCTTCGTACCTGGCTGTGGGAAGAGCCTGGCTCATTCCAAAGGGAAGAGTCAGCGAGTGCAGCTTTACCCACCCAAGCATGGACTGACCCTGGGAGCACAGTGCTGCCCAACACAGACTTCTAAAATGGGAAAACTTGCAGCATTTTTCCAAGGCAGCCCCAAAGTGTGTTAATTTTCATTTGCAGAGCATCGGGAAACCGCTTCTGCCAAACTAATCAGCGGCTATCACCAGATGTTGAGGGATACTTCTAGATTCATTTCGACTTGGCACCCTCAAGACTATTTTGTCAGATCCCATAAATTTAAAAGATTTTTTTTTTTTTAATTAAAAAAAAAAAAAGGAAAAAAAAGAAAATAAAATAATGCCCTACTGCCCTACTGAACTTTTCTGTTTTGCTGTTCTCGTAACATATATGAAACAGATCTGACAGGAGAGTTTCCTTCAGCTCATATCTCAGCAGAAAGTAGGGGTATGAGCTTTTTTCTTTCTTTCTTTTTTTTTTTTTCAATGATCTTTACTAAAAATAACTCCTTTAAGACTGTGGAAGGAGATTTCCAGCCTTGTAAGTTCAGATGTGCCTGTGTTCATTCAGAAGGTTGATCTGGATTTAATATGCACAGCCCTGTCAATACTGTGTTAAGCCCTCTGGCACCAGAGGGTCCAGGCTGTATCCCTGTATTGTATCCCAACTCCAGGCATCAAGAGGGACTTAATCCATCACATCAGCTCTTGAACCGAAGCTGTTGCAATTATAAGCTCTCAAAATGGGCCCATTAACCTATCAAAAAGCATTTGAGGAGAAGTATAATGTTGTCAGTTATTGTTCATGGGGAAAGAGCGAAGATAATTCTTATCTTGCAAATACATTCGCACAAAACCAATTGCATTTTTGTTGCTCTAATTGATTTAGCCCGTTTTCTGTCCTATGAAAATTCCAGGGCAGGGTGTTCACATTCTCACATGCATGCACACTCCAAGGGCCATGCAATTTCCCAAGACAGGATTAGAGGGAGGGCCTGTGCCTGGCCCATTGCAGGAGTACAGAACAAAGTCAGCCACCAAGAGCAGAGCATGTTCCACCACAGGATCCCAAGGAGGGCAAGACACACCCAAGGAGACGGAAAAAGTGTCAAAGTCCATGCTGTCTGTCAGAAATAGCAGCAGATACAGTAACATTAATATTCACATCTAACTTAGGTGTCTCCGTGTACTGACAGGTAGTTATAGGCACCATGAGCTAAGCTGCACCCACAATGCATTTTGTTTCCATGAAGCAAAGCTGCAGACTCCAATAGCCTCTGGTCTTCACAAAATAAAAGATGACTCCCTGGTTTTCAAAGCAGCTCTCCATTAGAGATTAATTTCTACAAGTAAAACTAATAATTTACTAACCTTCACTGAAACATAGGATCCAAATCAGATAAGCCTGGTTACAGAAAGTCCAGAAACTTTCCTGTCCTGTTTATAAAATGGGAAGTACGCCCTGTGAGCTCCTGTTTTTGTGGAGATGAGGAAGAAGAGGTAACTGTGATGGTGACACTCCTTATGATCCCTGAGTACTCAAGACAGAGTGTGTTGTCCTTCAGAGCATATAATTTAACCCCACAACATGATGAGATGGGGAGCCTTGGGAGAAAAGCCCTCCCTAATCAAGGACAACAATCTTGATTTAGCCACTCAAATGAAGTGCCCGCAGTGAAGCAATGTGCATACCTGTCATCTGCATCTTCCCTGTTTAAGACCTGGTTTTGATGCTCAGCAAACAGTGCAAGCAAAGCGTCTCTTTGAAGTTTTGGCAGTGCTGGCTCTGGGTTGAACAGAGCACCAATGGGCCCAGGCCACCTTTCACCAGGAGACACAGAAGAAGACCTGTCCTGTGTGATGCCAACGGATGGCACAGCTATTTCTGTATTTCCCAGACACTAGAGAGACCTCTGGGAGCTCTGCCTCGCTGCCAACACCAGCAGAGGACCACCTCAGAAATGTAGATGACACATTCAACTCCCTCTGACTTCCTCGCCATTGGCATTTGATACTAAGCAACCTATTTCCAGGTGACAACCCAGCCTCAGCCATAACAAGAAGAGAATGCGGGACACAGCCTACATTCAGTTCTCCACTCAGAAATAAGGCCCAGTCCCTTGTCATGACTCCCCCTAACCCAAATCTCTGGTGAGTCATTTTCTTTTCCTTGCTGAAAATACTCGTCTAAGTTGCACTTGAGTCACTGGATTCATTCTGTTCTGATGACTTACACATTTCAGAGAGGATGCTGCTCCAAAAATAATAGGACAGATTCCTCCTCTAATATTTGCAATCCTGCATGCTATTTCCCCAGTTTAAACAGAGGAGCAGTAAAAATGTGTTCATCCTGTACTTTCCCCACAAAGCAGATTATACTGACCACTGCTGGAGGCCTCCTGGGCTGAGGGCATACCAGATTTACCATGAAAAGACTTTTCTCCATCCCTCTGACACTGCATTCTTCCTCATCCATGTTGCAACCATGGAAGACTACATCTTACTCTTGTTTTTAAAACTCTAGGGGGGAAAAAAAAAAAAAAAGGAAAAAGAAAAAAAAGAAAGAAAAAATATAACCTTCCTTTAGCTATTTCTATTTGCTGAGGAAAAGGGCTGAATATACCCACATTTGGAAAACGAAAGCTGAGCATCTTGTTAAATTCATAGTTCCCTCAGACGAGTGGGGTCCATGGCTGCAGACTGCACGGAGCCTAAAGGCCAGCTGTGTACAAAAGGGCACAGCCAGTTCCTGTATGTGCTCCATAACAACATGACACATCTCAGGGCTTTTGGACAAAGGGATGTATTTTTTATGTGAAATTGTTCCTTAGCTGTATATTTCTTTGTCTTCTGCCCATGGGAATAATGACACCAGGCCAAGAATGAAAGACTCCTTTAAGTGTCTCCATGCACATTGGTTTGCCATTCATATTTCTTCCCAACTCGGGAGGCTGACAGGTTGAGGCAATACTAAAAGCTTCTTGGTAATGAAGAAGGGTACCTGAAATCTAAACGTTTCTAAACACACGCTCACTGTATTGAGAACAACTCTTTCTAAAACAGGTAAATTATACTTTGGTAATGCCTCCCTATTCTATAAACTGAATTGATAAGATCCAAGCTAACATTTCATCTTGACATTACTAATACATGTTTGCTAGCATTCAGTTTACACTTTCAATACAGTCTGTCAGATTAGATCTGTATACCTGCTACTGAATAACAAGGGTACTATTGATTTTTCGTTATTTTCAAGTATTTGTTTTCTTGAGTTGAGCACATTCTATTTATTTTGGCACAGGTAGCAGAGAAACCAAGGCAAGAGACTTAACCTCTTTTTGGAAAGATTTAAGACTTGACAAGCACCAGAGCTTCGTGGAACTGCTTGTTCCCATGGTGGTCTGTGACACAGTATTGTCCTCTTTATGACTTTAGTCACTGTTTATTCCTTTAATTTTCTGCCTGAGTCTGCTGAGGACATGGGATTGTGCAGGGTATGTAATGACAGTTTTCTCCTGGAGGGACTTGAACAGTATCTGAAGCATGGATTTCTTTTGCCCCTGTGGCTCAGTTTGGAGGCTCTTTCAGGCACCTATCAGGCACCCTCCATGCAGAGTGATATCCCACTTTGCACTGCAAATGCACACACTTTAAAGCATGGAAGCAATTTGCAAAATTATTTATCTATGCCTGTTGCCATATGGATTAAAAAAAAAATCCCAAAACCAAACCAAAGCTCAACAACCCAAATCTGACTGTTGCTTTCTAGGTAAAAGTCACACTATGACAAAGACATATTTTCTGGCAATAAGTAGCAATGCAGTGCAGTTGTTTTCTGGCTGATGGGGCTCACAGTGCCCAGGTGCAGTGGGCACCACACGAAGGCTGAGGCAGCCTGGTGTCCCATGTATAACCATTTAACTGCAATACTGCCCCTGGACATGGCTATAGATGCTACTGGCGATTCTGTGCATATTGTATATTCAGAGAGTAATGTAAACCCAGAACGCAGCGTGTGTATATATAGAGATAGATATATTTGCAAAGTCTTCACTACACAGCCCGTTTTCTTCAGTCTTGGTGTGCTTGTGGAGTGATGTGCTCCTATACTGGCACCTAGTGGGGAGCATGCAGGAGGTGGCTGAGTAAAGAGGTCAGGATTCACAGACACACATGCATTCAGCCCATGAAATACCTGGAATGCTTTTCTTTTTTCTTTTTTCTTTTTTTTTCTATTTTTCTTTTTTTTCCCCTGGTTATTTGAAAGTCCTTCCAGCTTAGTGCAATTTTCACTGTTTTCATTTCAGTGTCTCTTGCAGCCTGCCCCCTCCATCTTGTCCTCCACCCTCTCTCACCAAAAGGCCTCAGGGCAAGCCTCTGCTCCTTGCCTGCTCCAGCTGGCATCCCTACCTGTGGTCCCCTCCTTCCTGGCCTTCCTCCTGGATCCCCCCGTAGCAGCTTTTCCTCCTTCGGTTCTGCCTACCTTGACCTGGGCCTGGCAGGCCTCTCAGAAAAGCAAATGACCACTGGCGTTGCTTCCTGCCTCGCAACACACGCTCCCGCTTTGGCCTCGGAGGAAAGGACTGCCTCTTACCCAGCGAAGGACTTCCTCCACCCGTTCCCATCACCCGCAGGAACTTTGTGTCCCACCATTGTCCCTTTTTAGCTGAAACAGCAAAAGGCTCAACCTACAACTTCTCCCAAAGTCCACCCTGCGTCATTAGAGTGTTTAAAAGGAAGTACCAAGAAGACATGATGTTCTTGCCAAAAAGCATTTATCTTCTTCTTACCATCTATATAAAAAGGATAACTCTCCCAAAGAGTCTCCAAGACTGGCCTCAAATACTGCAAAGCCAAATTAGACCTCTTGGGCATCCCAGTTACACCAGTATATTCTTGCTGATTACAGTGAGCTGAATTACTGCTCCAGTTCGTTCCTGTTGCCAAAGTCCTGGCACATACCACAGCTGTTGAAGATGTTGCAAGGACACATTTTCAGTGCCAACCTGAGCTACTGTCAGCTTCTGCCAGACAGGAACTTAATGATGGGCAGTTCAGGTGAACTGGCACTCTTACTGAGAAGTGGAAACTCCCCATTACTGCTGGCTGTGGGACAGCCAGACCTTGTGCTTCCTGAGTGGGGCAATGGCGTACTGCAATTTTGCTGCTAAAGTCAATGAGTGGCACCAGAAAGACCTGCCGGGTCCCTAACGTTATTTCTTGTTTCCTACGCTCCTCTTACTCACACACTGACCAGGTCCAGCCAGCTCAGCGAGAGGGTGCAGTCTTCCCTTTGGTTGAGACATTCATTTCCCATCGTGGATGAAGGCCATGCTTCCATCCTGAAGGGAAGTTACTGTGGGTGAAATTGTTAACCAGCCCTCCATCCTGTATGGTCTGTGACCGTGATTTACAGCCCGTTTTTAGTTACACACCAATTCGGCTGAATTTCTCTCGAACAGTTGAGCTGAATGCTAAACCTATTCAAGGCTAGCAGCATTTCTGTGATTCATCCAACACAAGGAAACACTGAAAATTTATTAGGATGTTTTTACAGTCCCGGAAATTGCTATGTGGCTCTATTGCTAACAAAAGAACAGAAATGGCTCACAATCTTACTGCACTTTTTCATACACATTAGGTGGTATAGGCCTTTGTCATTTATTCAGTTTTTAAGTCAAACTCTCTTCTGGGCTGAGATTCTGCAAGGTTTCCAGTTCTTGCAATTTTATCACAAGCTTCACTAACATTTGGTGCTTTTCTTAAAGCTCTGATTCTTGCAATCTCTTGATTTGACCATGTGAGAATTTCAGCTCTATAACAAAGAAATAAAAACCAATAATTCTATCCCCTGAGATTGTAGAGAACAGTAACAAAACAATAACTGAAATCTGTTTGCATGCTAGATGGCAAGGAAAACCTAGATCTTTTGTTTAACTTTCAGCAAATTTTTATGTCACTCCTCTGATTTTGGCTTATGATTTCTGAATCTCTATGTGCTGGTGAGGACGTTATCTGGAAGAGAGGGGAAGGGGGATACGAAACTATGCATACTCTGTCCCTCTGTTTGTAATAGCCTTGATTTAGCTTAGCATACCAGCTGAAATCAGGTACTGGTTGGCAAGTTTGACTCATTTTTTTACTTTCAGACTTACTGCTTGCCAGCCTACAGAGGCAGGCAGCAGCTGAACCCTCACCACAACACATAAAACAGGGTTCCTCTGCCCACATTGTCATCAGAGTACCCATAGCTAAATTACAAGAAGTCTTGGCGCCATTAAGGTAGAATTTTCAATTACTGGGGAACATTTTCATTATTTAGAAAATTTTTATTATTGGGAAAAGAAGGGTCTGAATCATTTATGCACATGGCTGCATCCATACCATGCGCTGTCAGGCAGGCTGTTCTTTCTGTGTTCGTGTATGGTGATGTATCATCACATCTCGCCATGAATTTGCTCTCCATCCCAGCACTGCATACAGCTAGAGAGGAGGACGAAAAGCAGCCTTAGTAGCCTCAGCAGGGAATTACGTCATTTATAATGCTGAGTCAAGCAAGTGCTCAGGAGAAAGGTGCAAACCACATGTCAGTTCTGGGAAGGGCATCCATTCTGATGACTGGTCTCTTTCCAGAATACTCACAGCAGTGCTATGAGTGCCAGCAGTGCATTTGTTAAAGCCAAACAATTCTTCTGAGTGTTGCATAGTAGGACACAGAACTTGCTGTAACTTAATGCAAAATATATCAAATTGCTCTTACGCAAAGGGAGGTAGCCGCAGAAATAACAGCAGCAGGATAACACATCAACTTGTTATGTGCTGGGCTTCATGGCTGTGAATCCTTCAGGCTGGGATTTTCAAATAGCAGTAGGGTAGTCAGACTTACAGAGGGGTGAATGAGAAATAAAAGACATTGCACTTTTTTTTCACTTTTTTTTTTTTTTTTTAGCATTTATAGAGTATAACTTTCTGAACCCTCTGCTCACTTCAGTGAGTGCTTAGCCCAGCAGGGAGTCACGTTATGTCCTGTTTTTAAGGCATGATAGTTTCAAAATAGGTTAAAATTTTCTTAGTTGCTGATAGAGGCCACAGTCAAACAAAAAGACTGATGGATAGGAACTCAAAGAAAAGACTGGCCTTCAGGAATACCAAACATACTTGTTCACACAGTGTTCAGTTATGAAGATTTTATTATGTACCAATTTGAGTTTATATGTACCAAATGTTTTTGAGTCAGCGGAACAAGCAGGGCTGCCCTGTTCCAGGAGATCTTTTTTCTGCCCTTATGATGGATTTTTTATTTTATTTTATTTTATTTTATTTTATTTTATTTTACAAATAAAGAATCATCAATAACCATGACAGGGCTCCCACAGTGAATGGACATCCCAGCATGCCACGATGCTGTCTCTGCAGACCAGCATTTCCACAGGCTTGAGGGAAGTCATAAACTACTTAGGAGGAATAGGATTCACAAAGCTGTCCTGGACAGCTTTACTGTTCTTTGTGAACAGGTCCTGGAGGGTGGCTAGCAGCACAAGAGCCCAGCAATGAAAGGCAGCAGCAGAGCACCTTGCCCGATTGTGAACGGATGGGAGAGAAAGAAAGGGAACCAGAAGCCAAAGGGGAAGAGTGGGGAAATCAAAACTCGCCATGCTCTCTACACACTTACTTTTGGAAAAAACCCTATGTATAGTGCTTACAATACAACAAAATTTGTGTCCAAAGCTTATGGAATTATTCACCAAATAAGGTGAATGGTTTTGAAGGAAATTTCAAAAAAAGCACAAACTTGCAACCCTGAAGAGCCTCTAGCTGGGACCTGCGGTAGCTAAGGGTGGTTCACCTCTCCTGCCAATACTGCTACACTGTATTGGCGATTGCACATGAGACCAAAGGGTAGCAAGTGTGTACAACCCACCAAGTGAGCTAGAAGGGGCAGCCACAACCTCCAAGCATGACTGCCTTGCCCTTCTGATTTCGGACATGCAAAGGGTTAGGCTAAACTCTCATCACACACAAGTATAAATACTCCAGAACTGTTTTGGATCCGGGAGGAGGATTGCACTCACACCAGTGAGCCCTCAGCCAAGAAGAGTCCAGCAAACACGAGTCTGAAGAGAAGAGAGGAGCATTTCATCTATACAACCTCCATTTAGAGTGGAAATGGGCAGCCCTGATGCACAAAGCCCAACTCATCACACACAGTAGCCCTTTTAGGCAGAGAATGGTGCTAACCCCGTCCTCATTGCACCCCTTGGGGCTCCCCACCATTCACTTTGGGCAAGCGTTCACATCTACGTCTCTCCTCAGGTGACCTCTCCCTTCACATGAGAAACATCAGTTCACTGACGAGATAATCAAACCAGGCACCTTTTTTTGGGCTTTTTGTTGCCATGCAGTCATGTTTTATTTTTAAAGAAGACTATGAATTAGTTAGGCATGTAACTAGCACCCAAATAAGCAGCCTCCTTTTCAAGCACTAGTAAGGTGTGTGGGGATGAGGGTCTTATCTTGCATATAAATCAGGTCTTAGAATGGGTACCTAAGAGTAGACTTGGGAAACTACCTTCAAGCTTCTTTTTATTTTTTATTATTATTTTTTTCTTAAATCTTGGCCATAAATTCTACCACTTATAAGTCAAAAACCCATCTGCTCTAAATTTGCACTTGATTTCATGCGCAAATAGGGTTCACACATGTAAGTCCTGTCATTTGTGTGCTCCCAGAGGCAGTGCATAAATTACCTATGCACAAAATAAGAGGTCGCTCAGCTTTACCTCGCACAGTGCAGAGTAAGTGCACATCAAAGGGCACGTTGTGTGCCTGAAATCAGAATGAGACTTGGCATGGGTCAGCCCCCTTCATGCAGAAATGCAGCTTTAAAAATAAAAAAAGCAACTTAACAAAATTTCTGCCAGAATTAATCTGTCAGTGGAAGGTCCTTAGGATTTGGGGTTCAGGTTAGTATTTGACAACCAACACAGCAGATTTCACAAAGCTGTTTGAAACCTGCTTTTGATCTAGGAACAGACAGTAATGGGTCTTCATTAGAAATTAAGCTCATTTTAGAACATGTCTGTGAGGAGTAGTATTAAATAAGATGTTAAATTACCTGAATATGATCTGTATAGATGGAGGAAGACATATTCAAGGAAAGTTGAATGGAGAATATCAAACTCTGTCAGAATCATAGGGTTAACTCAGATCAGTCAACATGAAGTTGTTCCTGTCCCGGTTAACTATAAAATTGTGTCTTGCAACACAGTGTTTCAAGCAATTCCTTCAGTCCCTCTTCTAAGCAAATTTTCTGTATAAGACAAGTGCTTTCAAAATCTGGTCATCTCACTCTGACTACTTTATATTCCAGTTGTAATATGTACAAAAATCAGGACCTTAGTAAGAAGCAAGGGAGGAAAGACATTGACACTGAGTGGATCTTTCCCAGATAAATAAATTAAAAACATAGTAACACACAATGACTACCACAGCTTGTAAATTAAGGGAGTAACTGGTGCATAGTGGGGCACTGATGTATAGCCTGGAGGAGGAACAACTTCATGTGAACTACAAACAATTCATTTTTTAAAAATACTTTGAAGAAAAAAATTGTCTCCAGACCAGTTTATGAATAAAGCATACCAAAAGGCAACTCTGATACTCCATTAGCAGCACAAAAAAATTAAAATGTTCCCCAAGTCTAGCATAAAAATTAATTCCTGTTTCTTAAAAATATAGCTGCTTTAACATCTCAAGCTAACTGCCCTAGTGCTGCTTGGACAAGCGTTGATTGGGACAGCACAATACTGTGCTCCAAAATAAACAGTGCCTTGCACAGGTTTCTGAAACTGCTGTAAACTGCAGTTCAGGTGGGTGCCTGCTCTGAGCCCTGTCATGGAGGCAGAGGGCATCAGTCACATGTCTTCTGCTGCTGGATCTGGGCAATCCTGGCCATCAGGTAGCACCTCCATAAGGTACATCTCTGAGATGTGTTGGAGGTGTCTCAGCTTTGTCAGAGCCTACCTAGTTGTTTCTGAACAGCAATACTTGTGAAGTGCACAACTGTCAGACTAGCAATTATTTAACTTGAAGCCTCTTATTTCCTTTTGGATGGGCACCCATTTGTGGGAGCTGCTTTAACATCCAAGTGGGTGCAAGCATGAAAGCCCACTGAGGCAAACAGATTTGATGGGAGCAAGCTCTAACAGCATGTTCATCAGATGGCCAAGACATGCTCACATGTACATACAAGTGCAGGATGCAGCTAGGTAGTAGAGCTCCAACCTAAATTTCAGTCTTACACTCAAATAAAGTTCAGAAATAAAATTCAGAGGACAGTAGGCAGAAATTAACCAGACATCTTTTGAAGTTCAATTAAAAAAGACCTTTGACAAAGAATGATTCAGTAAAGTCATGCCTCAGGACATTTTTCTTTGGTTAAAAGACCAATATTGATTCATTTTTAATCACTTCATTGACTTTATAATACACTATTAACTTATACTGTCTCTATGCTGGGAGCTCCATGTAAAAAAAACCGATTGATTCCTCAGTCATTAAGAAAACATGCAGTACCAGCATTAGCTTGTAACTTTTCAAATCTTGGCACAGCTTGCATTCAACCTCTCAACTTCCACTCAACTCTCCTGTCTTGTTTTTAAGTTTCGTTCTTTTAAGCACAACTAAAGGAATCTCTCTCCCCCCCTCCCCTCCTCAAAACCAGACTTTTGCATCAATCAGTCTCACCAGCACCTTCACCACTAGGCTTCATACATTTGTGCGCTCTGAGCGTCGACAAGTTCTTTAAAACAAAAACTTAAGAAAGCCTAAATCTGAAGGTTAAATACTGTGCGAAGCGAGAGAAGAGAAGACAATGACAGGAGAGCACTCAATCACCGTATAGTTTCTCATCCCAATGAAAGCATCCTTTGAGAGTCTGCCTAGGTGTTGTCTAGCTTATGTGATACAGTGCAGTGCCCATCAGCACTTCTGTTTGGAAGCTGACTTCTTAGGAATCACCAGCAGGCTCATTACTCATAAATCAGAAGAAGGGTTTCAACCAGGCCTGGGAATCTGGAGACGCTGCATGGAGAGGGAGTTCTGTCTGCTCTGCGGATTTCAGACCAAAGGGGGGGTTGGCTTGGATTCCTATCCCTGTGCATTCAATCAAGTGAATTGCACAACCATGTTGCTTTGCTCTATTTAATGTAACGTTTCCTGAAATGTCATTAGTGAGTAGTACAAGTTATGGTTGTTGGGGAGGAAGGTTCCCTGGGCTAATAATATTATCTGCAAGTTATCTGAGGCACAGAAAGGTGTTCTTTCCATTGGATCAAGAAAAAACTGGCTATGTATACAAAACATACTGTTTTGTCCCTACAACACCAGGTGTGAGGTAGCTCCTTGCATCTAGATGTAACACCACTGATTTTACGAGTCTATTCTTGTAAAACATTGTCTTGCTGCAGCCCAATTTTGCAAATCTTGACTTTAGAAATTTGCAGCTAGATTCTATTCTTTAACAGTATTTAAATAAGTCTCACCTAAACTGAAACACAGCCAGGATAAGGAAACTTAGAGAGATGAGTCTTGTCCTCAGAGGCTCTGGAGATGCCTTGTCCTGTCTCCTTTGGCAGGAGACAGACTGAGCAGTGGATATTGCTCAGGGTCCCAGTTCCCAATGGGATTTCCAAATCAGGAATTTTTATAGACTGAGACAACATCGTTAGTAAATCCTTCACAGGGTCAGGACTTCTAACTCTAAAAGTTGTCTTTCCAAAGAGAAAGATCAAAGTCAAGGTAAATGTATATTGATCCAATTTGGAAATGCATATGTGGGATACAATGATATGGTCTCAAAGTCAGTCAGTCAGTCCTCAAGTCGGTTTAATGTGTGACCTCTGTATTTTGGTCATTCAAAAGGATCCAAAAACCTGCCCAGGCAAATGGGAGTTTCCAATAACATCAGTGTACTTCAGAGCAGGGCATTCACCTAAGACCCCAAAGGCAGAAAACTTTCTTGCCCCTACCTTATCTGCTGAGGAAGACAGGGTCAAATTCAGTGCCAGTGTAAACAGACAGAGATATATGTAGTTGGGGAGCATCACTGATTTAAAACGTCATATAAGTGACTCCCACCTGGGAGGATTATTATTTGAAATGGAGTAGTGATGTCTCCAACCTCTCTTACTATGGAAATGCTGAATACAGCAAAAAGCAATAAGTTGGGTAATAGCATATTCCGGTGGAAAAAAAAAAAAAAAAAAAAAAAAGAGAGAGAGAGAGAGAGAGGAAAAAAAAAAAAAAAACAACACTATTATTCATTCAAATCCATTAACTGTATTAAGAAAGGAGAAGGTGATTCATTCCAGCTCTTCTCTTCTTCAGTACAAAGCAGATGTTTTTTAATCATCAGGGATAGTTGTGTCATTGAAATAGAGACTGCTAGCTGGATTACCATAAAAACCTGCCAATTAATTAACTGAGCTCCATATAGCCAAAAATAATAGTGCTTAAAAGCAGCTTGCCCTATCTCTGTTGAGAACGGACATCTGTCTACTCTGCTAACTATGAAGGCCTAGGACCTCAAGGACAAAGAATTTAATATATTGACTGATATCTGTGCATTTTGCAAGGTTTACTGGCTGTATTTTATATTCTTTGTACGCCTAGCTTCTCTGGCTTTCAGTCTGTAGCTCTGTTAAACACTCACCAAGATTTTGATTCAGTAAGCTGCATTATTAGGGCCACTTCCAGCTACAGTTACTGTCAGCAGACAGCAGCTGGGGCAAACCCACTTCTGCTTAAGCACAGATCCCAGGCACAATACCACTCACACACACACACATAAACCACTACAGTAAAACCATGAAAGTTGCTGTATCTCCCAGAGATCCAAAATCTTCTCCTATCAAATTGTGCATCAACAGCCCAGTTCATGCTATCTTTAACACAGAAACTATGGAAGAGTTTTTTGGTTGGTTGGTTGGTTGGTTGTTTTTTTCATGGCCAGTTCAGTTCTTTCTGATTGTCACCCAGCCTTATGGCTGTTCAGTAAGTCCTGTGAAAGTCTGTACTTCTTCCCACATTTGCCAACCTCATAACATCACCACCACAGCTTACAAAATCTGTGAACACAAAGCAGACAACCTGTGCCTTGTACATAATGTTGACAATGCAAAGCAGTATTCTCAGAGGATGACAAAGGTGGAGCTGGGTATTTGACTGCTCAAATAGAGCAGTCAATGAAATTGACTACAGTATATTTTGAATTTTTGTGGCAGGTAATCTAACATATATCAAAGCTGCCTACTGTTCTGCTAGGAAAGCAGGGCGATTGCTAATTCCTTTTGCTGCAAATTCTACAGAAGTGGGATTACAACTTCCTTTGGCTTTGTTCATTTAAAACTGAAAGGCTTTGATTTTGACTCATTTTTCTGGCAACTAATAATAATACTACAGACAAAAGTCAAATGTCATTTTAGTTGATAGCATCTCTATAGGGCTGAAAAAAAGAGGCAAAGATTTGTTTTGTTCCTTAGGTACCTCCTCTGTGTATCAATCTCCCTTGGTAGGTTCCTATTTAGTATCTCATGTGACTTCTTTGCACTTGAAACTTCCTCTGAATCCTTACCTGGTGGTCAGGGAATATAAACATCATTCCCTTCAGCAAATTTCATTTGATGTGTACAAGAAATATTCAAAACATGAACTTTTGGGTTTTGACCCCATTACTGTTGTTGAGTGTTCTCAGAGACATTACCTGTATCAAAAAAAATAAAGGGGGGGGGGGGCTATGCACTGGGTTTTTAGATTTTTCTTCTTAATGGCAAAAAGCTAGAACAATTTTGATGCCAGGTGAAGGGAATAATTTGTGTCTAGATTCATTGGTTTGTCTGAACAAGAATTACTTTGTGTGTTAATGGGAGATAATTCTGGAGTAAAACAGAGTAAATCTTGTTTAGTCAGTGCCTTCCTGACCAGGGTATGTTTTACAGCAAAATAGAGTGCCTTCAGCTTGCTTTAAAAGTGTAATCCTGGTCAAGCCTGGGCTGGAGATTTCTTGAATCATAGTGGGTTGTTTGGAGCTAATGATGTTTTGCTTCTATTTTAGCCATTTGATTAATAGAGTGTGTTTATACCCCTTCCCTCTTGTTTGTTGGATGAAAACTCTGACCTGCTGAACAATATGGGAAAACAGCTCCATCAGGGAATGAGTAGTACTATAGAAATGAAAATGTGAGAGAGAGAGAGAGAGTGTGTGAGTGGGAGAAAATGCTCTTTTCTATTTCCTGTCAAGTTGATGGTGAGGCTGGAGGAGACCCAATTCCTCCAGGGAGTTTATTTAAACTGTGATACAAAAGTTATTCTGAAAAGACAGATGGACCCTCTGACAGGACTCAGCTGCTTTATTGACTGCTGCTGCAAATTTCGCTCTTGGTTTGAGCCCCCTGTCCAAAGGTAACTTGAGTGAAGAACCCAAGCTCGGGGTGATGTTAGAAACTGGGAAAGGGTTTAGGGTGAAGGGAACTGCAATAGGAAGTGTGTCTTCTCCAAAAGGAATAAGCACTTTATTTTTGTGATGCCCTCTGGCTAAGATTGCAGCATCAGAAAGGTTTTTGCAGCCTTGCTAGAAGCCAGAAGGTCTGCCCAGAAAAAACACACTGCTCAGTTTCAGCTGCAACCCAGACCTTAAACCAACCAGTGCAACCATCCCAGGACAAAAACTGAGGTGAAGCTAGGCTACCTTAATTCAAGTTCTTATGCAGAAAGGGATTTGACTCTGATGGGCGCTTCTACTCAACGTCCTCAACACCACAAAACCTCCCCGCTGCTGTGGGAGTGGACATTGCTGTGGTGGTGAGCATCTGAAAGACTGAAATATGGAAGGGTTTGAGGTGTTTGTTCCTATCTACAGGTTTCCCAATGAATTATCATGGTAAAAATAATGCGATACAGCCTCCCAGATGAGCAGGATTAAGTGTAGAGGCAGTAGACATGCAAAAATGTCCCAAAATGGTATTTCCTGCTGAGGATCAATTTGTATTGCAAAACGGAATTTTTCTGAAAATAATACGGAATTAATAAACCAGCCACAGAAAGAATTATATTGTAGCCATTTCTTTCCTTCAGCCTTTAGATGGTTGTGATTTTTTTTTTTTTTTTATTCTGCATGAAAGGCAACAGCAAACCGCATGTTTCATGCTATGTCTTTTTGATGGGGTTGAACTAGACATTGCAGATTGTTGTTAAAGTTTATCATAGAGTTAGGTTCATAATATATTTAAAGTTACCACTAAAAATCTCCAGGTATGTTCTGCAATTTCCTTCCACTATATTTAGGGGTGTCCTGTCCTCAGAGTCTGAGCACCCCAATTATTTTGCTCATGGTCCTTATGAGCATTTCAGAGTTAGCTATGAGATGAGGAAAACCCACACACCAGGGACCCTGTAACCAGTAACAGACACTTGCATTGTGCACAAAGCACATGAGGGAGAGAGCATTTCAGAGGAAAGTTAGCAGTGGGTCAGGAAAGAAAAACCTTGAAAGGACCAAAAAGAAGAGGGTGACGGGTAAGTCCAAGATGTGGTTCAGGATCAGACAGAAGAAGTGAGCAGTCGGGCTGAGGATCGGGCAGACACCCCAGCTGAAGAACAATTTAAATTTTTATAATTTCAGTCCTTTTTGAAAGAACCAAGGGAACCAAGTGAGCTGTGGTAACTGAGAAGGGTTTGCATAAGTCTGAACATTACACTGTCTGTCCTGAATGAACACTGTCAGCGCCTGGAAAACTTCTCAAGCAAGGGCTAGAGGGAATCCAGGAAAGAGGTCTGTGTCCTTGAGATGGCTCTCAGGGATCCCAGAGCACCTGAAAGATCATCTGGGCTCACCAGGCCAGACTATTTTCAAGCAGGTAGGTTTATATGCTGTCCACTTCCATTACCAGTGAGTGAGGCAGTACAATCTGCATTGCTAGCAGATTTCTGTTCTAGCATGATGGACCATCATCCATGGCCGTCATGACAACGAGCTGAGGAAAGAGGTTTTTGCAGGTATTTATTAGCATTTTGGCAACTGTTCATAGAGTAATTAAATTACTGAGTAACAGCAACCAGCAAAGTCGTCTAATGAAGATCTAATGACAACAGAGTTCAATAATTTGAAGCTATTTCTTGCCATGTGATGCCAGGGGATTGCAGGATGTTTCATGACAATCTTTTTGAAATAATCCATTTCCTAGGAGAATACCGGGCAGCTGCTCATCACAGGTGTATGGAAAAATCACAGTAATAAGCTGAGAGTGTGTAACATGGCCTCCCTAGTCAGGGCATTGCTGAAGTCCCATAAGAAAAAGAAAAAAAACCGTGTTTAGCATTACTGGAAATTGAAGTTACTGCTTCATTGGTCGCACATTGACATTTCTGGATTCATCCATGGTGAGTAAAGGGGTTTCAAACCACTCATTAATTCATCTCTTGTTCTCCCCTTCTCTCTGGTATTCTTTGTAATTTCTCAGCGATCCCTTATGTACAGGCTCATTAGGATCATTCTTTCACAAAGTCTTTCTAATAAAAGAGGAAAAAGATTTGGTGGGTGGGATAGGAGAAACTAAAAGCCAGTTGTCATCCTGAATACAGACTGCAAAACATTAGCCTCCGTTTTCACCAAGAGACAAGAGGAAATACCAGGGAAAAGCAGTTCAAGGTCACAGAATGGCACATTTTTCGTGTAGTTTACCAGAAGTATGTGAAAACAGCTGCAGAGAATGGATAAATTATGTTTTATGTTTGGATTGAGCTCAGAATTTTCAACAAAAATCTACCTAACCTATTTATAGCAAGTTCTGTAGCAAACTGTATGCTACTGCGATTTATTAGTTGGCAATGGGTTTGATAAATCAGTGTGCAAGGCATCCTTTTAAAAAAGAACTTTTAATGAGACAAAAGACAAGATCATCCCTTGAGTTCCTTGTCTTTTTTTTCCCTGGGACCTTTTATCTCCTGTCCTATTAGGAAATGTCTAAGTCTACACACCCATATGCTGAGGGAATGAAATACCAGTATGCCAATGGAAAGTTTCTCTTCATGGGGACAACATTACAGTGCTGATGGCCTCCGCAGAAGATAAGGCTATATGTTTTGTCATACAATCACTCAGCTGCCACCAGAGCATGGAACAATAAAGAGCTATTATTTATGATGTATGGCAAAGAAACTTTTAACCTGTTTCCAGATATAGGCCTAATCATGTGAAACTTTATTTTCATGTGCATTCATTCCTGTACCAGTAATACTTGAAGGGAAGAAAGAAAAAAAATGTGAGAGAGAAATGAGCTTGGCAAAGTAGCAGAGTAACCTCTGTTATTAATGAGCATATTAATTGTAAAAGCAATACATTTGGAGTACAAATACTTGCAACCCTTTACACATGTAAATCTGTGTACTCCCTTTTGTAACTATGAATTTCCATTAATATTGAAAGATTTAATAAACATATTCATAAGCAAAAAAAATCACCTTACCCTCTAATGCAAATATTTAAGGAATGTAAGGCTGTGAATAGGCTCATGAGCAAGTTTCACTCCCTCAGTTTGAACTACATCATGAAGTCTTAGAAACCTTATTAGGAAAATGAACTCGGAAAACACTCATATTTGAATCCAAAGTCAAATTTAATTTCAAATGTTTTCACAGCTATGTGTTGCATTTCATTTTGTATAACACTACCCTCTTTTTTTTTCCTCTTTTTCTGCATATTGAATATATGAAAAATAAATATTAAATCTGAATATGCTGCTGGCAAACAAAGGGCATGGACTGTCAACTAAAATTCATGGCTTGAAAGCCATGCTCTCTTTTGTGGTTACATATTTGTACCCTTTCTACAAACCCTAATATGTAATTATCTGACACTGATTGGATGCAGATTTCCACTATCGGCTATAGACCATTCATTGTTTGCAAGCTGTTTATTAATCAGACAGTTTTATGCAGAAGCTCAACAACTTCAAAAACAACTCATTTCAAATGATGGAAAAAAAATAGTCCATCTTTTCACAAACATTTCATAGCAGGAAATGTCAATCTCATCAAATGAGTTTTCTCAAATTATTTGCTCAGAGACATTGTGGTGCTTTCAGATTATTAAAACTGAGCACTATGCTTTCTATATCAGGTTTCCTGTCACATTTTTTTTTTTTTTCCTTAATAATCAAGATGACAGAGCTGTCAACCAAGAAAGATATATTGGCTGATTGAGCCTAACAGGACCAAGTCTTGTTGTACAAGGTGTAAAAGACACCAACCTTCTTGCAGCAGGGTCTTGACTTCAGTTCACAGACACCTCAAGAAAAATGAATTGACTCCATTTCATTATAGAAACGTCTCTATGTTTATTTTATTTCATTTCTTACAGACTGGCCAGTCAACAAAATATTGTCTGCATATGGTATTGGATCCTTTTAACTAGGAATTTATTGTGTGCATCAAAGAAAGGCGAATAATAGTAAAGTGCATTACATTTCAAAGTAATGACCACGTACGCTAAACCCAGATCTCCACCAGTGCAGCTCCACTGATGATGATGGTTGTTTCAGGTTTACAGCTGTGCAGGACCAGGACCAGATGTGGACTGCTATAACTCTGCAGTGTCCTGCAGCCACTAAATGGGTATCCCTGAGCAAGAGGTGAGCTGGACACCTACAGGGGCCAAGCCAGGTCCTTGGGGAGGTGGGGGCAGGTAACTTTTTCAACTGCAGTGGTGAAAGGGTTAACATTTTCATGCCCGTGTACTATCAACAATGTCATTAACTTGTTTTCATTCTTTTCTTGTTTTCATTCCCTTCTAATGCTGTTGTTCATTTTCAGATTCCATTTTTAATATTTTTAATTCTGTTTTAATATCCTCCACAGGAATTTAAAAACAATCTACTCTCTGAAACTTAATTGTAGCATTTGTTATTCCATAAAAATACATTTTACATTTTCAGATCCAATTTTATGAAGTAATTGGATAATAAATGAATAATAAGAACAACAAGACCCTTATTAACTTTTTAGTCATTAAAATGACTTAACGTTTTAGAAAGAACAATAATTTTTCCAATAACATTCCAGAATAGCAACTATAATTGAAGTGCACCAAACCAAATGTACAACAAGATGCTGTCTTTCTTGGATGGTAGGATGGAAATTTGTCATTATTTACATTTTCCCCCAGCAGCACCAACTGCCAGCAGTTCCCTCCGAGAAAGGAGGGTGCCCCCTCCCGCTGCAAGCACCACACACAACCATCTCAGCATTAATAAGGACCATCGCTCAGCAGAGCTGCCCACCTGCCCCCCCACGCTGAACCCCTTGCCCCTGAGTGAGAGGATGAGGCACGGCTCAGTACCCTGGGTGCCTCTCAGCCAGAGTTCAGCCCAGGACACCACTGGTCAACGTGAATCCCCCAGCCACTTCCCTGACTGGAAGAAGGCCCCATAAAAGCCCTGGAGATGCCACCAGCTCAGCCAGGAAGAGCCTCGTCTGGTGCAGATTGGAGCAGCCCTGCTGGGGGCTGGCTCACGCCTCCTCGTGCAGCTGGAGAAGTGTCCATAGCTGGGACTTACTGGTGTGTGATCAAGTCCGTCCCTTAATACTGTCCAAAGCACCAGTTTGGCACCTCACGCTGCCTTACAGCTTAGTCAAGCCTGTCAATTCATTGTGCTGGTCACCTAATACTCCTTCCTTACACTCCAAAAACCCAGCTGAAATCTGGACAGCAGGAAACTTGAGCAGTGCCGCGGAGCCCCTGGATTATTTGCAACGCCTCACAACAAAACCTAAGTGGGTGCTCTGGAGAAGTGTTGACTAATCTTTTCCTGTCTCCTAATCAGCTGGAAATCTATCAGCATAAAACATCATCTGGCCGAGTGAGAGCTACTTCTCAGCCCTCTCAAGCAGCCTAAAAGGACTGAGCTACAGCCTGGCTTCTCATCCTGGTTCTCATCCCTCAGACTGCAAATCCAGTTCGAGGAACAGTCTTTATGTGTGTGTTAGCCCTGAATCATGCCAGCAGCGTCTTTGAAGTCACTGAAGACTTTATGTTAAACGCTTCTCTCCCACAGTTCAAAAATATTCACTGGTACAGCAAGCATCAAATGAGCATGTGGCTTTGCAAGCCACACAGCATTCGCTGGTCACATCTCAATACACAAATAAATAAATAAATATAATGGAAGACGAATTTTGCCAAAGATTTTAATGGAAGAAAAAGCATGGGTCTGACTACACAAGGAAAAGAAAAAAAAAAAAAAAAGTAAATTAAATGTGATTTATCTCTTCTTTTCTTTTTTTTTTTTTTTTTTAAAGAAGCTGTAGCCCACAGGCTTTCCTACTCAAACGTAGGTGTAGCAGGTCAAAAATTAACAGACAGAAAGGGACAGGTGACAACAATCTTGGCCCAGGACTATTGTGTTCAGCCAAGCTCCACTGCCCCAGCCACAACACTTGGAGGAAGTGCCACACAAACAGAGGAAGCAGAATTCGGGCTGAGAAGGATTTAGTAACCACATTACTACGCTCTCAGCACTGATGCCTGCAAAAGATAAAACCTGGGAAAAGACCTCGGGTTCCTACTCCTTATTGTTGCTGCCTGGGATTTAACTTGTATGTCTGAACTATGTACATATTTCACTGGCTTAGGTGGGGCGCCACCAACGTATTTGTACGGGCCGAGACAGTGACAGGACTGCTGATGTTTACAGTAACAGGTTAGGGGGACTTTGCCAAAGCATTCTTAGTTTTTAAAATGATCGGGGCGACCCAGCCCCCTTCCCCCTCTCCATTGTTATTTCGTCTGCTGGATTTACGGAAGAAGGAAATGGTAAATTACAAGAAAAAATAGCATTTATCTTGCCAGGACGTGTTGCTTTGAACTTGGATGATATTAACATATCAATCAGATGCAGTGATATGTTAAACAAGGTTGTCCCTGGTTTATGGTTCACTGAAACTGGGAGCTGAACTGCGGCTTTGTCTGCACTGTGGGCAGGGACCTCAATTCCTCCAGCCTTGGCCCTTCACCTGGGCACACAGCACTGACACTCAGCACCAGGTGGGATTTATTTTGTCTTATTGACACAAAATAAAGCTCATTTCCATTGAATTTCTCTTGCATTTTATTGCATTCTATTTCTATTTGCCCAGATGAAGCTGCTTCAACAGAGAGACAATGGCTGAAAATCCTTGGACAAGGAAAACTTAAACCAGAGAATACAATTACAGGCCACGAGCACTCTGTTTAGAATAGTCTCATAAGAGGAAATATTTTCAGATGACATTTCCAGTTCCCAATCAAAGCTTGGCCAATTAAATGGAAAATGAGTTTAGAAAGGAAGCATTAATTAGATTTTGATACGCATGCTAATTTCAAAACTTCACAAGGCTTCGAGTATTTGCCCACTCCACTCCACCATTTCCTGATTATGGAATATCCATTATTGCACAATAACTCCTCAGGCTGAGAACAGCTTCGTTTGACTACATTGCTTCCTCTGGAGATGACTAGGAATTTGCTTCTTAAGTATTAAATGGCAGTACTGAAATGGCTAGTGATTTGAACTGGACTGAACTGCATTTACTGTGCTAAGAGGCATGCCATGCACCAATCTACTGGCAGCAAAGATAAAATAAAAAATAATAATAATAAAAAAAAAAAAAGAGAGAGAGAGTAAATCAAGCAATTTCCATGGGTAGTAGCTTGGGAAGAAGTCTTACCCTTTTCCTTCTTGCCTCTTTTAGGAAACGACATAGATAGCAAAATGAAGAAATACATCCAAAGGATTTTTAATCTCATTTGTTTCTGTTTTCAAAATGACACTCTTCCTTTCGTAAGCCAACAGTGAAAACAGATATTGCTAAATAAATAACACAATAACCAAATAAATAATTTAATAAGCAAAAACATTGTCCAAAAAGTAAATTAATACTTGGGGCTTTGAACAAATATAGGCAATTTAACTCACAAGTGTAATTGTCTTCACAGGGAATTGAAAACTGAGAGCCACAGTGAAATCTTGATGTAATGATAACTATAGCATTTACTCCAAGCAATTTGCACACACATTATTGTTCAGAAAATGGAATCAGTTGTGGGAAAAGTACTTTAACTTACCATTTTTAAACACTGTGACACTCTACGGTTAATCAGCAGATAGACCTCACAAATACATTTTTCATATTCAGGCTAACTATCCACATTTTATGCAATTAGCTTTTATATTGATAGGGTATTAAAAATAATAGAAAGGGAATTACAGTTAAAAAAAATAAAGATTATGGAGGTTCAAAGTCCAGGATCACAGTGCAGTAATAATTCTCTGGAAGTGAAGAGAGAGGAAAACCCCAAACAATCTGATTTAAGAAAACAAGTTGCTGCAGAAAATGAAGTCCAGTTTCCTGTGGCTTTGTGTTTTGTGGTTGAATTATCCTGAGTCTAATAAGATGCAAGCTCAGATTGAAACTTTTCCTGTGGTTGAGGCATCTATCAGCTCTTTTTCTCTCCCATGTGGATTTTCTGATGTCCAGTAATAATGTTTTGCTTGTAACAAAGTTTTTCCCTCAGCAGAAAAATAAGGCAGGCCCATCAACTCTGCTCAGCTACCAGCTTTCACTACACACAGGATAAATTAATGGGGCAAATTTTTTTAAAAACAAATAAACAGATTAATCTGAAAATTCAAAAGTTTTGGAGGACTGAAAGACAAACACACAGGCAACATTATAATAATATGCATTTCTGTATGAAAGTAGGTTAGAAGTCCGAATATATTGGGTGCACTTGCTTTTGTCTCAGACCAAGTTTTCCCTTGTGCAGATTTGCATATGAGATGCTATATGTGTAAACAAGGTGTGTCTTCTTTTTATAAGAACAACTGTGATAATAGTGGAGAAAGGGAATCCAGCACAGGCACATCAAGAGAGGAGAGCAGAAGATCTGTGAAACTGCTACTCACTACAGACAATTCCTGTAGCTAGCTTAAGCAGTCATTTTTTCAAGATATACTGATGTTCTTGGATTGGCAGCAGGAAAACAGTGCTCTGATGTCTTATGCACAATATGAAAGCTTTTGTTTTTCCTACATGAACACTGAGGTCTGATTGAGCTAATCACCTCTACACCACAAAATTTCTAGCCCTCCTACTCAGTGAATAGCCTGGGATACTGAGAGCAGTCCTGATGAGAAGGACCTGGGGGTATATGTTGACAAGAAAATCTCATCATGAGCCAGCAACGTACACTTGTTGCCCAGAAACCCAACTGTATCCATCAAAAGAAGTGTGGCTAGCGCATTGAGGGAGGTGTTTCTTCCCCTCTGCTCTTGTGAGACCCCACCTGGAGCACTGCATTCAGCTCTGGGGCTGTCAGCACAGGACATGGACCTGTTGGAGTGAGCCCAAAGGAGGGCCACACAGATGATCAGAGGGTTGGAGCACCTCTCCTACGAAAACAGGCTGAGGGAGTTTGGGTTGTTCAGCCTGGAGAAGAGAAGGCTCTGGGGAGGCCTTATAGCGGCCTTCCAGTAACTGAAGGGGACCTACAAGACAGCTGGAGAGGGGTTCTGTCAGGGAGTGTAGGGATGGGCAAGGAGGAATGGTTTTAAACTAAAAAGGGGGAGATTTAGATTAGACATTAGGAAAAAGTTCTTCACTCAGAGGGTGGTGATGCCCTGGCACAGGCTGCCCAGAGAAGCTGTTGATGCCCCATCCCTGGAGGTGCTCAAGGCCAGGCTGGATGGGGCTTTGGGCAACCTGGTCTGGTGGGAGGTGTCCCTGCCCATGGCAGGAGAGTTGTAACCAGGTGATCTTTAAGATCCCTTCCAACCCAAACCATTCTGTAGTTCTGTGATTATATAGGGAAGATTGGAGCAGAAAATGCATCCCCCTGTATCCCTGACATTGCCCTAGATCCCTTGTTTTCCACTTAAAGAAACAGTGTTCACATAGAGCTTGAGAGAATCCCTGAAGAGTTTGCAATTTATTTAGTTTAGCTCTTATTTTTGCTGATGGAGGCAATCATAGAATCATAAAACAGTTAAAAAAGAACTCCTTCAACCTCTCTTCACAGGAGAGGTGCTCCAACCCATTGACCATCTTCACAGCCCTCCTCTGTACTCATTCTAATTGGCCCATGTACTTCTTGTGCTATGTCTACATTCTAGTAGACAGACAACACTTCAGTGTTTTTGTCTCAGAAAAATTGTCTCCTTGCTCAGCTTTTGCCCAAAATGTAGCTACATCGACTTTTAAGAAGAGACGAGCAGCTATATTTGTTTCAAAAAGTGCTTTCATAAAACATCAGTACAGCAGTGGTAAAGGCTGTACAGCCAAACCTTGCTAAGAGTGGATGAGGCCTCAAAGACCTTCCAGGACATGCCAAGGCAACACCAGGGTCTTATTTGCCTACTCAAACAATAATTTAGTATATACTCCAAAAATTAAAGTCATCTAATGAATTCAAAGAAGCATTTCATCTGGTAAAACAAACTTTTATAATGGGGAAGGATTACCAAACCTGTAAGAATATCTCTTTGCCACAGGAGTTTCCACAACTATGTGAGTTTAACAGATCTTGACTATGTAAGAAAAAAAAAAAAAAAAAAGGCACTAGAGATCATGCATATTGCAACTATGGTTTACCTCAGTCAGTAAAACCAATTATCTTCCATAACCCTTTCTTTATTTCTTTCCTAGGGAGGCCATTTCTTCCTTCACTGTTGGCTCATGGCATCTGGCTGGGAGCTAGGGATATATTTGGAAGCTCTTAAGATGAAATCTTAAATCAGAATTAGCTTACACAGAGAAGCAGAGGTTGACCAGAAGAAACAAAAAGCTCCAGTCATCAGCTCAACTCTGTTGACAATGTTTTTCCTTCCAGCTTTCTTTGAGAAAAAGGTATCAAAAGACTTAAGGAAAGTCCGCCCTGACAAGATCGAAACCCAGGGTCTCAAAGTTGGGCTTTGTTCCTGACTATTAGAAGCAGTTGAATTTAGACATGCTGTCCTTCCCAGTCTCTGAGGAATCTCAGATGGCACCTGGCTTCCCATGCAGGAACCTCTGAAGATTAGCTGTTTGATCTTTCTGAGATAACCACTCCAAGTATCTCCAAAGAATGTAAAACAGGGAAGGCCAAATGGGATCTTTTAACTGTCACCTGCCTAACACCTACTTGGCCCCACTGGCCCAGAAAGGTCAAGAATAAAGAATTAAATACAATTCACATTGTTCCTGTTGAGGTTTTAAAACCACTTATTGGAAATGAGCACCTGAGGGGCTCTGCTTTTTGTGTGCTGTCTGCAAAGAACCAGCAAGCACCAGTACCAACCTCCATGGGTTTTAATGGTTCCCATCTGATGGGAAGCCCCTGCTTCTTTTCCACTGCTTGATCCACCTGGACTACCCAAGCCATGAGAGGAATGAGTCAGCACAAAATTTCCATGTAATTTAACCAAGATTTTAATTACCAGCTAAATCAAACAGCAGAGGGCTCAGACAACACACAATCAACTTGGGAATTCACCACCTGCCTGGCTAAAAACCTATAAACAAAACCACATTTTTTATAGGTTTCAGAACAGAAGGGAGATGAAAACCAGTGAGCATTTGATTACTTTTGCTTCCAGCATATACTAATTTCTCTTGTAGCTGGATTTAAACAGAACTACTCAAGCGAACTACAGCCACTTAGCAGCTCAGACCATAGCTTTGGGTCCATCCTCTGCAGTTTCCCAAAGATCAGACAGACAAAATATGATTTGTTCTGAGAATAGAGCCTATCCTATGTAGCTAGGTCCATGTGGGAAAAAATCATGGAAATGTCATAGACACAGAAGGAAGAGACAAATTAATGTGACACAAATTATTTCTGATATTTTGTAACTTTGTAGTGCTTGACTTGCAAGTTAAATAATGTAGTTTTTATACACAATTCCCTTAAAGGATGAAAACAAATAAACAAACAAACAAAAAGTGAGACAGTACTGGAAAACTTCATGAGTAGTCATCAGGTCCCAAAAACTTAGATCCACAGCACAGCCTACAATTGTCCTGATCTACTTGGGTATTTGGTGACACAGTGGAAGACTATTGTCTATGCCCAGCCACGGGAGGGAGATGAGACAGATCTTTAGTGAGTACATTTCAAAGCTATTTGTTAGACAGCAAATGAAAGATGAAAGTTGGGAAAGCACAGTTCCATCACAGAATAAAAATTTATTTTCTTGCTGGAAACTCTGCTCTTGTTCTCCCTGGCTTCTCTCTCCATCCCCACATCTGTTCCCACTTACCCTGCTCCCATTTTCTCATTGGGAAGCATCAGACAATCTTAACTGCAGGCACAAGTAGCTGTTCCAAGTGTCTTCGAGGGAATACATTCTTAGTTGTGCCTGTGTTCTAGTGGGTGTCCTTGCCTTACATGCAAGGCCGGGTCCACATGTGTCCCAGGCCTCAACTCAGAAAAATACTGAAGCGGAGACCTCATTGTACAGAAGTGCTTAAACCCCAAACTCTCCAGCATGCAATTAATTTTGAGAATTAATATGCATGCACTGAAGCTAGAGGAACCTCTGTGTTTGTCACTGTCTTCTAAACCAGAGCAACCTGAGACTCCTATATAGCACTTAACTTCGACACCAAGAGCTAAAAAAATGCATATAAATTACAGAGCAAATAGAGCCTTTTATATATAGAGAGAGAGAGAAAAGAAAAAAAGTGGGGGGGAGAGGGGGCAAAGGAAAAATATGGTATGATGGCAAGAAAGACTTACTCCCTCCCGCCAGGAGGGAGATGACCTAATGAGGAATTTTCTTCCTCCCTTCATTATACACTCAAAACTCAGAGCAAGAGATACCCAACCTGGTTCAGGAGACTCCTATGTCCCTGTGTCCTCCTGACCCTGGCTGTCCCAGTGAGCCCCTGGGGCACTCATGTTGGATGTAAAAACCTCTTCTTCCTCGCTGACCTTGCCCCGGGGAAGGCTCCTTGCCCTCAGCCCTCTAGGTGGCTCAGGTGTCCTTTACAGAGAAAGCATACCGCAACCACCCAGAGGTGAAAAAAAAATGCCTGAAAATGCAACCTACGCCCGTATTTGCCTATTGCTTGTGGGTAAATGATTGTGATCCATGGGAGGAACAGAGAACTGGCATGGGTAGGAGAACAACATCATAAGACCAACAGGTTGCTGCGCAAAATAATGACTTAATAGGCAATGCCTGTAAGCATTTGTTGTATTAATTAATTGCAATTAACCTGCTTCAACCATTAGGAAGATTTTCATTCTCTTAGAAATGGCAAGTATTCAGCATGCAATAAAGCCACTAAAGGCGGAAAATCATAGCCCAGAAAACCATAGGTCTGAAAGAGAAGAGTGTTAGTGTTAGCTCTCCTTTTTCAGGAGAAAAGGAGCTGACAGGACAGGACGTTTCCCACTCAGAACATGCATGCTCAGGCAAGCTGGAGGACTGTGTAAAGTAGGCAGCTGGGGAGAGATGAGTAAGTCCCATCCATTCAGAGATAAAACAACTTTTTTTTTTCTTTTCTTTTTTTTTTTTTTTTTTTTTTTTAAACACAGGATAGTCTAATGTGGAAACTGCCAACCCTTCTCCTCTCACTACTTCTTTGATGTTCATTTGCTTTAAAATTTTCCCCCTGTGATGAACAACGGAGATTGCCAGTATTTGCAAGCTCAGCAGCAAGGCAGGAGGAACTGGGGATTTGCTACTTGAAACGAATCCTCGAAAATTACTGCCCACAGTCATTCCCTGGTACAGGGTGAGGGGAAGTAAACAATGTGATGGCTACAGCTATAACAAAAACTCATTAAGATCTGTAAAACTTTTATTGGAGGCTTATAAGGATACAATGTATCACTCTGAAAAGGATAATGAAGACATTTATTTTCTCACAGCCCACCTCTCTGCACTTATACTTTTTCCTTTTATACAAAAGGGCCACAAGAGCAGCATCCTGTCCATGCAAGTGGGATGCTTTAAGAGGAGGGCAAGAACAGAGACAGAATATTATGGATATATAATATACCAGAACATTAACATTTCAGAATATTACAGATATACAATATAGCAGAACATTACCGCAAGGTAATCCTTCCTCCAGGCGCACTCCCCATCTCAGCAGATGCAGCATAAAGTGCTCCTCCAAAACTCAGCCCTCTGGTCAGGATGCGCCTGGCTCCAGCAGGAGCCTGCCTAAGGGCACTAGGTGGCACTGAAAGGACTGAGTTTTGGGGGGGTTTGCTGTTATTTAGTGCTTTCGGCGCCATCTGGCGGTATTAGCTGCTTTTTTCTGTCGGAGTCTTATGTGACCCTGACACTCAACAGCAATCCCACTTTTGAATAAGTACAGATAACTACAATATGCAGTTGCATATTAAAATGCCATTGAGATTTTCTAATCTAAATAGTATTCTCCCTCCTTTCTCATTACACTTTTTGAAAAGAGTTCAATACTCAATGTCTTTATCAATTCTGACTTGGGGCCAAAAATATTTAAGCGGAGAAAATTTGGCTTAGATAAAGGCACGCACATAATGCTAAATGAATCCTATTGCTGGATGTGAGAGATATTTTCTGTCCTTTTCTCCACAGCAATTTGGCTTTGTATTTGTGCTGCCCTCTGGAACCTGAATCAAGTCAGACAAACCAGAGAGAGTCACAGAAAAGTGACTGGAGAAAAAGATGGGAGTCACAGAGAAGATCAAATAATCCAAATCACACACCCATATATTCTCCCACACCACCAAAACAAAAACAAGACAAAGCAAAAGGAAAAAAAAATAGCAAAAGAGTTGTCCTCCATATTATTCCCCAAAGTCAGGAAAATGTTTAAGAAGCTGCACAAGAACACAGACAACCTAGCAAGGTTTTTCGTCCATGTAATTTGTTTGCAAGCGTCCTCCTTCCAGATTCCATTTTCGGTTTGTTTGGTCTGAATGTTTCACTAACAAATAATGTCTTATTTTACTTCCATAGCATAGTCCCCCTAGATAGAAAAGGGCATTATTTGTGTATGTAAAACTAAAGATAATGCTTTGCCATTTCCTGAACAGCTGCCCTTTCTGGGTTATAGGCACTGTGTACGAGGTAAGCAGCAGTCTTCTCAAAAGCAGGCATCCATTGCACATTTTGAAAGGCTTTCACACAACTGGGAAGACTGGGGGGGTTCATCGGGTTCATCTGAGTCTTGTTCGTGCTGAGGCTGACACACAAGCTGTCAGTCTCAATGGGCTTTAACTTCTCTAGGGATGACTTTTGCTTCTGAGAACGTTAACAGATGGTGAAATAGGTGCTGGCCATAGTGATGTGACAAGGAGGAGCAGCTCTGGCCCCCAGAACTGGTGGGTGGGTGGCTGGTGATGGGGCAGCAGCCAGCAAAACCACTCCAGACGCCAGCTATGGATAGAGCTGGGACCTCCACTCATGCTGAAAGAAGGAAAGACTAAATTATCCCCCCTGGGATTACCCTCAGTGGCACACCAGAGTTTTGATGACCCTTGGTATCTTGCCAACAATTCCTTCATGTTGTTATTGTCGGCCACACCGCTGCCTGGGGTCAAGGCTGGAGGTGGGTAGCGGGTAGGCACCAGGACGTGGGGTGGGCAGCTCTGCAAACCGCCAGGCCGAGTACACTCACCAGGGAAATTCAGAACCGAGCGTGAAACTGTTGATCTACCTAAAAACTGAATCACCTCGCGCGCATAATGAAGGCAGAATTTGCATCAGAAATCCATACAGCTGTTTGGAAAGGGGAACGTTGCCCTCAGGGACAAATCCACTCCCTAACACCCAGCCTCAGCGTCTCCCTCATGCCTGGCCAAGATCCTCCCCCTCATGAGGAAGAATCCTCCCCCCGAGGCGCCTGAGCAACAGTGGAGCAATCCCAAGGAGGCTGCTTTATTAAATTAAATGTCCTTGTGGGAGGATGCAATTCGTTTTTTTTTTCTTCTTCTTCTTCTTCTTTTTTCTTTCCCCCCCTTTTTTTTTCCACATGAACCTCCCTTCTCAGAAAATAGGAAGGACTGAGCCTTTTGTGTGGCAGAATTCAAACCAACCTTTTTCTCTTTCTTCTTTATTTCCCCCCCTTTTTTTTTATTTTTTATGTTGAGCATGCATAAAAAGTAACAGATTTCCAAAATCAGGTTGTCTCTTCTTTCAGACCTGATTACTCACTCCAAGTTCATCATTAGAATGGTGCAATGTGGAGCCATGTTTTAAGCAGAACTCCCCAATGAAAACAATAAGGAGTGTCCCGCCTAAATTAATACCACAACATGTCCCATAGAAAATAAATAAAAGCTAAATCAAGCCAAGTCTGTTTCATTTAGGCCAAATGTGGGAGTTTTGCCTTGAAGAAAAAGCATAGGAATTTGGTCTTGTTCTGTTCTAAAATAAATTAATTTAAGAAATATATCCTAAATAATCAAGACAGACAAATGTTTTGTATATAAGTAACCAGGACTACATCCCTGAAATACAGAGGAGAATTCTGTGCAGATTTAATATACAGATTTCTATATACAACACTCAGAAAATCTCAAATCCAATATTTTTCTTTACTTTCTAAAGTCAGCATTTTTTTTACTTTAGTCAGTGTAAGCCCCTCTACAACACACTCCTTTTTCCTGCACCATTCTTTGCATGCTGTTGATAGGACCATAAATATAAATTATCATTGTAGACGCCCCTTAGAAGGTCTGTAGAAGCCCCTTAGAAGGACTGTATTTTTGGTAGGGGAAATGTTTTACATGGTAGATATGCCAATTTCTCAAATACTGTTCTGTTTGTTGGCCAGATGCAAACTTGATCTCTATAGTACATTTCTGGTCTGAAAAATTACTCTAACAGTAGTAACATGGGGCTTGGCGTTTATGATCACTTAGTGACTTAATATTCTAGTGTAAATTTTCTTTAAAAACTATTTTTCTAACCTCACATGGTACAAATTTGGTATAGGGCATAAAGGCCAAGCTATATTACCTTGGTAGTTTACAGGTGACATAAATAAACAAAAAGCATAAGATGAGATCTTGATGCCCCTGTGCAGCTTCAATAATGTAGTTGGCATGGGTATGACCACCATGGCTACTTCCAGACTGCATTTCAAGCGTAGGTCCCAACACATGCTTGAACTCCAATTTGTTTCATATTTCTGAATATTAACACCCAAACTGCAGGAGCTTCAGACAAGCAGAGGTTTGAAGTCATTCTATCCCTTAACCCAGATTCAAGCACATGCCTATGTAAACTCAGCACAAGTTTGCTGCTCACAGCAACATTACATGTTGTCAATCTTAACACAAACAAGTCAGACCAAGAGCCTGCTAAATAAGCTGGTGTCTGCAGCAAGACACTATAGGTTATGGAGGCTGCTGAACCATACTTTAGGGCCAGAACCATACTTTAGGGCAGACACACAAAGTGTGTTTAGTTTCAGGCAGTTTTCTGGCTTGTGCTTTCTGGTTTACCACCAAGTAAGGGAGATGCAGCCTACCTGGCCCAGATTTTCTTGATTCTTCTTAGACCAAAAGCAAACTCTACTTCTGTATTCGTTTATACACACCAAAAATGTACTTCAGTCAGAAAAATTATATGTAAAAATTCATGATTGTGGCACAGGGAGCAGATTTGTGAAATATGTGCCATTTTTACCCAATGGTTAACTCCACCTCTGCAAGACACTTCCCATTTTAAGATCATGTTTTTCCTAAGAAGGAAAAGATAGCCAGGATGTCAGAAGAGCTTTCCAGTCTGCTGTTGATTATTTCTTCACAGTTCTTGAAGATGCTGAACAAAATGGCAACACTTGTTCTGAGAAGGGAGACTGCACCAACAACAGACAGTGTGAACTCTTCTTCCAACTAAACAGTTGGTACAACACTATGTGTGTTGTACCATCTTGCAGTTATATTGCTCAGACATTTTACTTTTACCAAGGGTTGGGGTTGTTGTTTCCATCCAGTTATCTTCCTGGGTTTCTGTTGAGAGCAACCTCATGGTCCTGTCACTTGGGAGAGGTGTACAAATAAAATTGGCACTGCACTATGGATTAGAAAAATGAAGAGGAAAATTAGAGGTCAGATTTCTCCCATGCATGCTGTACAGGTCTCTTATTCATGTAGCCTCCAAAGCGGAATGGGTTTTAAATGTCTTGCTAGAAAGAAAAATAATATCAGAATAGAAAACAGAATTACAAAGTTCTTGATTCCCCAGCTTTGCTGAGACCCACAACCTCTTCCTTTTGCCCTCCTCCAAACATAAATGGCACCTGAACTTTCTTTGGCATGCAGAAATTCTCATCTGTATGATCCAATGACTTGCCTCACTGGTCTTTTGGAGTATAAATACCTTTTCTTAAAAGACGGAAGGTCAGATTTGTTAAAGGCTTCACAACTCTACCCATGACTACCAGGCTGTTGCAATGTAATGACTCCAGGAGATAGGTCTACAGTCCTAGTGTTAAGGAATGCAATTTGAGCCTTTGCCGGCACAGACATGTCACTGATGCTACTAAAACAAAACTTGAGCGAAAATTTGTTTCAAGTCTTTACTTGCTTGCAATGGAAAGTTTGCTGGCAGCTGTTGTCATCATTAGCCTTGTGGCGATGTTTTTTTTCTGAAGTGTCTTGTGTCTTATTGAAGCTTAACGCTTGTTAAGTTGGGAGGGGACTTTGGGTGATCTGCCAACAGCAGACAATAAAGTGTTCTTTTCTCCTGTTGTAACAGAGTCGTAAGTTTTGGTTTATGGATAATGGCAGCTACACACAGTAAATTAAAACACACACAAAAAAGAGGAAAACATGAGGCTTTTCTCTTAAGTAGTCCATTTAGACCATTATAGGCTCCCCTAGGGTTTTAAATACAATTGTAAAAACACCCTAATTTTTCACCATTAACTATTTTATTTTCCTAGTAGGCTTAGGGCATGCATTTTTATAGCTACATCCCTCTCCAGCGACCCCAGCTTTAAATGCTTTGAGCTGGATTTCTACCGCTCCACCTTGCCATGTATGTCCTAACCAGCAGGGAAAGCTGTGGTCTGGAGAATTTGGAGTCTGCCTCCTTGGAGACCTTCAAAAGCCACCTGGATATGGTCCTGAGCATCTGGCTCCAGGTGGTCCTGCCTGAGCATGGTGTTGGGCCAGGAGACCTCCAGAGGTCCCTTCCAACCTCAGCCAGTCTGTGATCCTGTGAGAATACCTGCCCCTTGCTGCCTGGCCCTGAGGAGCTCAAATTCGTCACCTGCTTGTACACTCTCCTCTGGGTTTGTCCACTTATTCTGAATTGCTGGGATGGATGATGGTCTAGGTATTACAGATGGCCCTGATACATTATCTTTATCTTGTAAGCTGACAGAGAGCTGGCTGTATCTTGAAGTCTGCCAAGGAACCCAGGAATAAACCACTGAAGCAAACCAGGCAGCCCAAAGGAGTCTCACAAGTACATTGGCCCTGTGTGGTGAAGCCAGCACACATGGCTTAGCAAGCTGTCAGGGCTGTGGGACACACTGCAGGATATCTGGTATCTGTTGTCATGAAATACCAGAACCACTGAAGTCCACTAGCTTTGGCACAGAGGCTCTCTGATGTGTCCTGCAAGGAGACTTGAAGGTGCTACCCCCCTACACAGTCACACAGCAGCCTCAGGCTCTTAGGTTCAAGTTCCAGTTCATTATCATACGTCAGGTCCAGCAAAGGCTAATCCCATTAAGATAATTAAAAAGCAACCAGGCACCTTCAGCAGAAAGAAAAAAGACTAGAAGCCCAAGCAAGGAGTAGCATGTTTTGCCCTTTGATTGTGGTTTTCCTTGTTTGCTTAAGTTGCTGGAGCCCTTGAAGTTACATAAAGCAAGCATGGCCAGGGACTGGCATTGTTTTAGCAGCATGAGGAAATTAGACTGTAAAAGAAGTCTGGGCCCACCGCAAGATTTGTGTGATTTAACCCAGAGCTCTGTGGGTAGCTCCGGGGATGGAGACGTGGGTTAAATGGGGGATTCAGTTCCTTGCAGCAACCCCAGCTCTTCACGGTGACCTAGGGCCACTTCATCTCGCTCTCTCCTTGCTCTTCCTCTGTACACCGGCCAGGATGGTGGTACACCAGCATCTTACCCTCCTCCTCCTCATCTCCTGGAAGGGCAAATCCACAGGAAGGGAGGTACTGGTAGCTGCCCCCACACAGACCACCCAGCACAGCGGGACAACGCAGCATGGCGGTGCCACCACACGAGCAAGACAGCCCTGTCCGTGCTCATACTGGCACACACAGAAGGGTTTGCTTCCAAACTGTCCACAGTGTAGCTCTGGTGAGGTAGGGAGACGGCAGGCGAGAGCCACTTTCTGCGCCCCTAACAGTATGAAGGAGATGATTGGCATACATAACCTAAACCTGATGTGCAATTCAGGAAAGTGGGATTAATTAACTGTCTTGGCACTTGGCCTTGATTCTAATGTTAGCCTGTATTTATGTATTATAAAGCATGAAAGTGTTCTTCTATTTGTCACGCTGTGCAGCTCATCAGGGAAAGTACTGCAGAGAGGAAGCCAGCTTCTGTCCTCACGCATGCTCCATCTGAGGAAACAGCATCCATGCTGTTAGCTGTCTCTAATATGTTGTGCAAGGACAATAAGCACAGAAACAACAATCCACTTGTTGTCTGTCTGCTGTTCCTAAGAGGCCAGTTCAAGTAATTCTCTTGATCTCCTGTGAGGACAAGCGGAGGGAGTTGGGGTTGTTCAGCCTGGAGAAGAGAAGGCTCTGGGGAGACCTTACAGTGGCATTCCAGTGCCTAAACAGGGAAGCTACAGGAAAGCTGGGGAGAAGCTCTTTGTCAGGGAGTGGAGTGACAGGATGAGGGGAAACGGCTTTAAACTACAAAAGGGTAGATTTAGATTAAAGGTTAGGAGGTTTCCCTCACCTTCACTGTGAGGGTGGTGAGACACTGGCACAGGTTGCCCAGAGAAGCTGTGGATGCTCCATCCCTGGAGGTGCTCAAGGCCAGGCTGGATGGGGCTTTGGGCAACCTGGTCTGGTGGGAGGTGTCCCTGCCCATGGCAGGAGAGTTATAACCAGGTGATCTTTAAGATCCCTTCCAACCCAAACCATTCTGTGGTTCTATGATTCTGTGATCTAGCCCTGGAATCCCAGACCCAGCCAGAAGCCTGAGGTCAGTCACCTGGTAGACTTTTAACAGGTTCTCTGCACTTGCACCTTTTCCTATTTTTTTTTCATGGTGCTTTATGCCTTTAAATCTTTCTACATTAAAAACAAACAAACAAACAAACAAAAACTAATAAAGAAAAGAAACAAAAAATACAATTTAGCATTTGTGACAATGACCTCCTCCAAATTTCTCTGAAAGGCTTGTGCTCTGTCCCTGCAGAGACAAACTCCTCAAGCTGTCAGCACAGGACAGGGTCCTTCCTCTTGTTCTGACCCAAACATTTCAATAAAAAAATGTAATGGAAGTTTCATCTCTCTTTTTTTTCCTCCTTGCATCAGGATATCTTTAAAAGTATTTTGCACCTCAGTTTTTACTTCCTGAGATATTGAGATGGCTAGCCTGCTTAATGGAAGTGCACTAACGGAAGTGCAAAGATCCCAGCTGAGGCAAGCAATTCCTCAAAATAAAGGGAAGGTTATGGTTGCTCAAAATTAGCCAACTGTCATGTTAACAGGAACAGACCTTTAATTAAAAAAAAAAAAAAAGTCTAAGTGGCTGTCCCAAGATAGATATTATGTCCTTTTGCTTTTGAAGTGTACCTAAAGCTCAGGTTGCTGTCCTCTGGTGCTAGGGCTCTGTAAGCAGCAGTAACGTATGGATTTCAAACATCAGTCACTGCTGGGAGACAATGAACAAAGGGCCAAGCAAAAGGGAGGAAAGAACTCAGAGCCAAATTCAGGTCACATGCCAGGTGAGATGACACCGGTTCAGTCTGTTCACTTGTCCTAACGAGGCCCTACTGCCATCTGCCCACATATTTCTATCTTTCCGGTGTTGTTGTCACAGCAAGTCCTTCATTCTTCTGACAAAAAGCCACCTGAACTATTGTATGTGTATTGATTTGGTTGATTTGCTGCCTGTGTAACTCAGAGCATCATTAATCTGATACAGAGAGAACTGCTTGAAAGGCTTTGACTAAGTACAATATCAGGTGTCACCCTGGGCTTTAGAGTACAAAAAGTACAGATACCACAAACAAAAGGGCCATATTCAGCCTGGTTTAACTCTTGAACTGAAATGAGAAAAAGTTGCTTGGATAAAGATGTTTTCCTGATTTCTTAGCATGCTGCTGGATTGATCCTGCTGTAAATGATGGTGACTGGAAGCATTCTTGTTACTGTTTTCCAGGTGCTGGAATTGTCTGGTTTCTTGGAGGACAGCATCCCTGCTGTTCACATGAACTCCTTCCTATTCACACCCTAAATGCTTACTACCGGTGTCAGCTGCTCCCTTCTCCAACCCTGGCCTTGACGACGCTTGCCAAAAACCACAGCACACAGTGCTGCCATACAGGCAAGTGTTTTTGGAGTGTGCTCTCTCATCCCCAGTGAGATTTTCAGCACTGACTGTGCTCCCTGTGTTCCTACAACACATCCCTATGCACCCCAAAAGGAAAGGTGGACTATTTCTTAAGGCCAACCAAAGAAGAGAGGATGTCAGCCCTCCAAGAAGAGGTGCAATAGAACTGCTATGAGCCTTGAAGCAGTATATGAGATGTAGTGCCTTGTCCACCTTTTCTGTACCTGATCACTCCTGATATCCCTTGCTCCCAGGGCCTCGGTTTGACCATTTTGTCATGCCCATGGCAGCCAGAAACACTCAGGGTTTTGCCAAAGATAAATATAACTTGAATTCTCAGTAATTCTGGTGTTCCTTAAAAGAAACTTTGTGAGGCAATCCAGTGTGGTAACTTCTGTGCCCCAAATAAACTTATTTTTATGTTTAAAAGGGCATCTCAATGTGAATGGCAGAGACTGGGCCAGATCCTGCCTTATTTTTAAGCAAAAAAGGTAGCAGGGTGCCAGGGCAAAACTGAGATTTTGTTTTCTTTCAGACAACATAAATGGGCCAAACACAGCCTAGAAATTTCCAAAAAGAGATGAAAGGGGAAACTGAAGTGACTGCTTTTGTTTTTTAAACCAACTATAGTACGAGATGAAATCAACACCATTGTGCCATGAGATTCGCCAAGACCAGAATGCCTTTTGTTGGTCGTTGGTGCTATTCCTCTTATCTAGCATTGTAAATAGCTATGACTGATGAAAAACAAACAAACAAACAAAAAAGTAATAAAAAAAAAAACTATTTTCTGAAGAAAATTCACCTGGTATTATTGGTGACCCAAGCAGAGTACCTATGACAAAAAAACAACTTCTCTCTGTCACTGCATTATTGTTTCCCACTAACAGTAAGAAAACAACCTGGAGATTAGCCATTGATAAATGGTTTATATTTCCTCAGATGTAAGTTTCCCTTTTTACACTGCAATTCAGACAATCGAGTCTATGTCAGGTTGTCAGCAACGCGTGACAATAGTTTCCTGTAACAAATAGGCCATGTTCCAATATGCACATTCCACTAACATTAATCCTTGTACCGCCTTCTGATTAAAATACAAGAGGCCGACACGATTGGAAAAACAACAAAGATATCATCCGAGCAGTAAGTACATAAGTGCGCCGAATTCTTAGAAACCAGCATTGATGACACTGGGCTGTCCCAGGGCTTCTCAGCATGTAGGCAAGATCGGATCTTGGCACCCTAAAAAGGAGGACACAGTATCTCACCTGTGCCGACAACACTCAGTGGCTGATGGTTTAACCCCTGCTGCTGCAGTGAAGAAAGTGGAAGTAGTGTTTGCCCCCGCAAGGAGAGAAGCTTTCTCCCCAGAATAGCCACCATCCATCTATTTCCTTGGCCTTTTTGCTGATGAAACAGCTAGATACCTGGCTGCACAGGGGATACAGAAATTTTCTTCTTGGGCAACAAGCACTTCCAGTTTCTTCCAGTGTAGGAACTTAGCAGGCCCCTTGCCAGTCCAGTTTATGAAAGAGGGCAACCTGTTTCATCCCTCAGTTCTGTCTGCCACCACTAAATAGTTTGAGACAACTTTCTGAGGAATCCTAAAACATAAAACCTAAAGAGCAACAGATCAACAAAAGCAGAAAGCACAACAGGACAAATACTTCCCATACGTACACTGAGACCATCCACCTTAGTCTAGAAAAATAAATACATGCATTTCATTAGTTGAATATTTTACACCTTAATATATACAAAGAAAGTCTGCTTAAGAGGTAACAGAGCCTATATCCTACCTCAGATGTGGTTTAATACCTTGTGCTTTTTCTCCTGTGTCATATAAAGCTTAACTGAAATATGTAGTCTCTGATATTTATTCTTAGAATTAATCATATTTCTGTATTTGCTTGAACATGAGTGTCAGAAGAAAATATGACAGGCAGTACCTACACACTGTTTGTTCACTATTCTGTGTGCATTTTGAATTGCCTGGGGTGGGGGAAGGTATTCTCTCAGATTTTTTTTTAGCTTACCCATTTTCGTTTACTTAGCTCAATAGTTTGTTAGGCAATATTCTTCGCTGTCTTTTAGGTTCCTATTTGCCACCATTTTATGCAGCATACTGCCTAGTCCTGCCTGTGTATGAGTCAGCCCAGTTATAAGAAGGTAGGTGGAGAACCTGTGTTTGGGCCAGCTCAGGAGAGGGATGGTTACCCAGTTAGTTTTGGCTAGAAATAGATTGTCAAGGTGGTGTTTTTTCCCCTCATAGATGTGGTTATGTTAATTCTAGAGGGTGCATCAAAATTATTTTTTGCAGTGTTGGGCCAAACAAAGAATGGCTTTACCAGCATGTTTGGATTTTGCATTTCTAGATGCTTACATAAGAAGAAAACCACACGGCTGCAAACCGTACAGGTGGGTCCATTTCTATAACTCCTGACCAAATTCCACCCATTTTACTTTCTATAAAACACTTGTTAAAATATGATTTAGTTCCTTAAGATGAAAATACTGGAAGAACTTGCACAAGGCATGGTAGGAAAGTCTGTTTTAGATAACTGAATTAGATGGCACCTGATTCACACGCTTTATAAGAACCAATACTAGAGGAGGTGCTCCAGGTCAGCCTTGATGACATTTCTGCCCGCTTAGTGCTAACCCAGGAAGAATACAAATGAATCTCACACATGGGGTATGAGCAAGTTTCAGTAGGTAACTCAGGTCTCAGCTGTACAAGGCAATTCCTGCAGAGTGGACCAGGGAATGCCACGAGGATCACTAGTCAGTCCATGTTGAAAGTAGGACAAACTATGCTTATTACAAGTGTTAGTTCAGAAGGAACTAGGGCAGAGCAGCTAAAGAGCTGTAAATTCACACCTTAGCTTACTTCCCTCCAATTTTCCTGTCAGACAAACTGTTGAAGATGAGATTTTAAACTGATAGCCCTGAACAAACCCAAAAAGCTGTCTGATCACTGAAGTTTGCATTCAGACTAGACTTCCTAGCTTAGCTGAGCTGACTACCAATGGAAATCAACGCAAGTGGCTGCAGATGAAATTAGTTTAGCTTAACTGAAGCATTCCAAAAGCTGTTCTACAATGAAATACAGTGGCATCTTTTTTCTCAGATAGCACAACTCAGAGTCCTGAAGAACTACAGGCCAGATCCTGGTTTTGCTTCAGGTGGAGACTTGGACAAAGGCTATCTGAGCAGCCAGTCCTGACACAACTGTCTTCTTGCAGGAGCTCATGGTAGACCCAGAAAAAAATATGCTTTCTTTAAGGTAAATTCCCACTTCCTCTGGAATTTTCAGAAGCTCAAAGTACTTAGGGTAGCAACAATACTTGCATTGTGTCTGTATTGTACTTGACTTTTTTTTTTTTTTTGATCACTAGAGCATAGAAAATACAGTGGTGTTATGCACAGCACCGTAACCACAGTGCAAAAAAAGAAACTTGACCGGCATCGTGTAACGAAGAATCACTTCAAAGTAAAAATCTTTCCTGTGCAGGTGAAGAGTTTGTGTTTTAGCCATACAGCTCTCCCGAGGGAGGAAAATCTAACACAGAAGACATTGTTAAATCACAATTACATTTTCTGTGCTTGTTTGTTTGTTTAGTTGATCCCACCTCTTCAGCAATAAACAGTTTAGGAATGAAGAAAATGTATTGTATCATTTCCAGAGTTAGTCCAGCAATGCACTAGCATGGTAGCTGTAAGTCAGTATAGAGTTTCTCCATGAAATTAAGACTTGAACAACATTAGTGTTACAGGAATAAGGTTTTAGGTATGTGCCAGGTTCCAGAATTTTGATCCTTTTTATGTATTGAAAAGGGCTGAGCACTTGCCCCTCAGACACACTACCACTGATGGTTTTGTTTTAAAATGAAGCATAGACTTTGTTTAACAGTGGGCCCATCACTTTTGCCTGCCCTGCCCAGGTTTGCCAGCACTGCAGCTATCTTCTGATTCTGTGACATGACTATCTCGTAGGTGCAGAATAGATACAACTGACCACATATGACAGAAGCTGAGGAACGACAAATGGAAGAGAGGAGATTGGATGAAACAAGTAGACCCAATTCATCTCCCTGTGGGATCCATTAACTTTAACACAAATTAATTTAGTTCAGTGTGATTAAGCCAAGACTTAAGGAACTGCTCAGACACCTGGGGACAGTGGATACCTGTTAGAGGTATTGAACTTAATATAAGAAACAATGACAAATAGGACCAAAGAAAGGTTGTCACAAGACACAGGTTCTTTCCTCTTTATATAAAGAACAAATTAAATTAAAAACAAACAAACAAAAAAAAAAAGATGAGAACATGAGAACATAACACATTTGTTTTTTATTATGGATATCCATGGGAAACAGAGGACATTGTTAATGAATCAGACACATGAGCTACATACACACCAGTTTTTATCGGTTTTCTATAGGTTACTCATTTGATCTGAGAGTGACTACTTTTGAAACAAAAGCAGATAACCAGATTCAGCATCCCTTTTTGCGGTGCCTTTTAACTTAACTATGTTGTAGCTTGCGAAGAGGATGAAAAAGCAGATTAGCTACTTTGGAGACAGACTGGTGAAGGAAGACTGGTCTTATTCTGTATATTCCATATATACAGTCATAGCTCAACAAATTACTGTCATTTAACCTTAGAAGAGCAGCCAGTACAGAAGCAAAACCACTAAATATGATGAAGTGCATTTCCTTAAAAATGTTCTTATGATTCCTCTTTTCTGACATGCAGCACAGTACCTCAACGCTTGTCAAGGCAAAAGGACACGTCTGACACATGGTGTTACCTGGCAGGCAAGAGGCACAATGGAGAAACCCTGTGATGCAGCTGGGGAGTCTGCCGCTTAACAGGCTTCTCTGAGCACAAGGCATTACTACGCAGTGTGCTTTCCTGCTTATTGCAACAGGACGCAGCTACACCTCTCCCACAGAACCAAATTCACCAGAGTAGATGGTGACAGCTGGTTAGTGATCTCTTGGGCGATGTGCTGAACTGATCCAAGCGCATTTATGGTTCACAGGCTTACTCTGAGGTCCCTGATATCCCATGCTTCCACATAGGAAACCTGTTGCTTAAGACAGTATCATCTGAAAAAGAAGAAAAATAACAGAAAAGTATTTATTAATTAGACAAAAAAAAAAAATACAGCAATGCCACTTCTGTTTCATGCTTTATAACTCCTGACATTATAACAAACATGTCATTAGGAAATCAGTAGTAACAACTTTTAAAACTGTTCTTGCTCAGAAAAGCATCAGAAAATACTTTTATTTGCATCCTTCTGCCCACTTAGAGACAGTTGGCTGCTACCTACCTGCCTGCCTGCTCCATCCAAGATAGGACTTGGTCTGTTTTTCAGGTTGCTGTTTATGAACCAAAGGTCTCACTGTCCTTGCACTGCTACACGACCAGTCAAGAAGAGAGATATTACCTAACTCTGATAGGGTGTGGGGGCATATGCGTTATCTGAATTTGTTTGTGAAAGCACTGAGCAGCTTTTGATAGCTACAGGGAGGTATGTTGTAAACTCTCTGTAATGAATACTTGTAGACATGAATGTTTGTGCATACCTTTACTATAAGAACAAGTTCAAGCCTGCACCATTTAGATTGTCTTACTTTTCAGAATTGCATCTCTCTGAGTCTCTTCTCCCAAAGAAGATTTTATGTGATCATTGTATAAGTTGGAAGAATTTACAGACAAGCATTATGTGACTTTTCTCAGCTGAAGTTGCAGATGAGAAAAAAATATATAATTTATTCTCAATTGTAAAAGCATTTAATAATAGGTTTGATTTGAAAAAGATCCCCTTATGGTAAATTATATTAGAAATAAGAAAGGATTTAGATTTCTTTACTTCTTCAGGAGGAAAAGAAATCTCTTTCACAGACAACTCTGAGCAAATCTGATAGTACAATATTTATCTCCATGGTATATGTATTTTTAGAACTGTCATGAGTTACAAGGCTGAGAACAATGGTCAAGTGATTCTTATCCAAAGCTGTACTGATACATACAATTACCTTTGTCTCTAATACCTTTGATTTTTAATTCTGAAAAAAAAAAAATAATCTGCAACTCATGGAAGTGAGGCCATAAAAGCATAATTTAGGGCCTCAGCCCTGCTAGAAACCATACATGAGAAGACCCCACTGACTGTGTAAAGTGTGTACATGGTGGTTTAGGTTTGGAAATGAGAAAAGGTGTTCTAACTCTTTTTTAAGGTACCAGATCAAGTAATCAAATCAAATAATAAAGATCTCTTTTGTCCCTGTACCCTTCAGGCTCCAATAAGCAGTTAAATCGCAGGCCCAATGTGTTTTAAAGGCCCGGTATGGGATCTGCTGTAAGGCACCAGGTTTAATCTAGAGAAAAGGTATTGAGAAAGCTGGCACTTATTATATCCACTATTATCCATTTATTATATCCACTTAAAATTGGTCCAAATGTTCTCCCCTCAGTCCTGCTGTTGCCGTGATGAACTCAGGATGCAAGAGGAAAAATTTCAGATGGCATCTTTTATGAAGCCAGCTGATACAGCTGGAAGGAGTAGACCAACTTTGAAGCACAACAGCTTTTCTTTAGTCTACTGGGCAAGCAGAACCTTTTCCACATTGTATAGTCTAACAGCTATTTGGGGTTGTAATTTACCTATGTTAATCAGTTGGGCAGTTTATCCAATTACATGACACCCATTAAAACAAATTGAAGGCAGTGTTTCCAGACATAGTATTTACATATTGGACGTGAATTGGCAGTTCCAAATGTAGTGGCTGTGAAAAGGGCTTGGAGTCTTTAATAACTTCAGTTTCACATGGCACCAAAAGTATCGCATATCTAGAAACCAGTATCTCCATCACAGTTGGCACCGATGCCCAATCATTCAGTATAGCCCACTGAATCACCAAAACCACTTCCTGCAAAGGACTCTTCTGTAAATCACTTCTCCAATACTGACCAAGCCCAGCCCTGCTCAGTTGTATGAAATCATACCCTAAGGTGGTGTGACTGCAAGCACAAACAGGGTACATCTGTCATTTCAGCTCTGGTAGTAATCCAGTTGCTTTCTTCAGAATTAAGCCTTTTCAAGGCTGTCAGAAAATGCAGACTTAGAAGAAGGGTAACTATAGTGCAATAGTAGCGCAATAATCTGAGTAGAGCATATATAAATATCAGCATTTTTTCTTTTACCTATTCTGGTCAATGATGAAAGAGCTCCCCATGTTGCACAACACCGGTAGAATTTGATGGTAACTTCCTGTTGTGACTACTTACTAGTTGTCTCGTAACTATTATTGAAATGGGTAAGTAAGAAATGAAGACCTAAAAGAGGATAAATTATACCACTGTGGGATCATTTTAGGAACAAACACAGGTTTCAAAAGTCACTTAGAGTCTCTGACAACATTAAATAGAGACAAATGTGTCAGGATAGAGCTTTTAAATTTAAGTGCCTGAATAAAAGATTAAGGAATCCACCTAAGCATTAGGTTTAGCAGACTGGTTGTATGATCACATTTCCAAAAAAGTGCTAACCTTCTACGGCTCCTACTGATTTTAGTCAACATCTCCGACAATCACAGCAGGAGATCTGAAAATTATGGTCTATATTTGTATTTGAAAGAAAGTAATAAGTTTGCACAGATGCAGGGTTCTGTTGGGGCATATCCTGCCTACAGCTTGAATAAATATGCTATATGCAGGACTGCGGTGCAAGTATTCTTGCCCCCCAGCCATGAATACGAAGCAGCGCAGCTGCTGCTTACAGCCCGAGTGCTATTGTAACAGGGCAGCTGCTGTATCCTTCAGAGAAGGGTGTTGCCTCACAAGTAGTTCCTCATGGTTATGGAAGCATGTCCCAGACACTTCATGTTCTCTGACCTGTTTCACCTTGAAATATCATGTGCGGTAATTCAGGGCGAGCTTCCACTGACCCAGAGCTCCACCGAAGGCACGAGGTGCACATTCCACGCGCCAAGCTCCCCGGCTCCCTTCGCCCGCACGTAACAAAGCCGTGCTGAGTCCTACACATGCAGTAGGTATACTCAGACACTTAGAGCAGGACTGGAAATTAGGTGAAATTAGAGCCTGACTTTTGTTGGTTTGTGTGCTTGTTGCTGTTGTTTTCTTTGCTGGTCACACTCGAGATTTGGTGTTTGGTATTTGATTATAAGAAGTTTGCAAGGTTAGTACTCTAAAAATGGTATTTTCTTTCCCTTTTCCCTCTGCACTTATGCTGAGCAAGACCTCTAGCCCAGTGCATCAGCACCCAAAACGAAAGAAGCCGTCTAACAATACGATCTCGCTCCACGTACCGAGGATGGATCACTCCCCCGCCCCGCAGTGAATTATTTTGCTGCAGGCTACATCATTCTCCCGGAGCGGGGAGCTGACAGAGGCGTGAATAATTCCCCGTGTGGTGCACACGCAGCCTCCCTCCCCGTGGTGGAGGCGAGGCGAGGCGAGGCGAGGCGAGGCGGCGAGCTGAGCCGCAGCATGTTGGGCCCGGCCTTTGATGCGAACTGGTTGCACGGGTTCCCAGCGCCCCGTGAACCGGTCGGACGGGCCTGTTGTGCCAACAAATTCTGGTATGATTCCACGCTCCCCAGGATGCAGGAACCTGCCCGGCCAGTTAAATGAGAGGCAGATTAGGTTATCCATTGCACATTGTATATATCTCAGGCGCGGCAGCTCTCCGCTCGGCACTCTCTAGTGTGGTCCACGGTGGCTTCCGCATCTCACTTACACTTGAGGTTTATAGCCGGAGGGGGAGTCAATAGTAAATATTTATCACCCCGATCAAGAACTGAGCTTTTCACAATTCAAACAGAAGGGTGAGTTTTGAAAGTCTTTCTTTAAAATTCGTTTAAGATAACCTTAAGCAAAAATGTATCTTGTGCTTGAAGTGGTATAATGGCTATCTCCTTAACGTGCCCGGGTACCGCCAGTCTCTGCGGTGCTCGCTGCCAGCATTTTTGTGAGAGCGGCTTTGTGACCCCGCTGTGTGCAGCTCAGCATCTGGCTGCAGGAGCATTGACTGGAGAGACAGCTAAGGAGCTAAGTGCAGGAATGAGAGAAGCTTCCCTGCCAATGACTTAGCGCATTGAGCATGTCACCGAAGTGCTGCCTCTTGGTCTTCTCTTTTATACAGCGTTTTTGTAATCCCTGCCTGACACTAACACTTGTGACAAGGCAGAGTGCCACTCCAGTAAGACGTCTGGTTACTAATTCTTCCTAGGCTTTTTTTTTAATTATTCAGTTTTATGAAATGAGTTAGTTAAACCTAGATTTACATGCTCGGAACTGGCTTCTTGGTAAGATAGGAAATGTTCTTGTCATTCTTACTGCTTTCTTTCTGCATACTTCTTAGAAACATTCCTCTTTAGAAAATAATGAGTAACGGTGGTGGCAGTGGTAACGAAAAGCAGTCCTAGTCATAAAGAGCAGGCAGACCTGAAGGTTGCGCCCGCATCTGCAACTGAATCCATTCACAGGTATGGTGTCAAACAAGAAAAATTAAACAGTGTGAAAACAAAAGCTGTGGAATCTGGTAACTGATTAACTACCGGAGCACAGAAGTACTTGCTGAGCTGAATAGAAAGGAATGAAGACAGGTTTTGTCATGCCTGTTAGGACAAAATAACTCTTTAACTTAAGTAAATGAGAATCTTCTCACCATCCGTGTAACTACATTTTTGAAAACCCTCACATAGGTTCTTCCATCTCCCTGGAAATCTTAATTTAGTCTGTCTTGAAGCGAAACAATTACAAGTTCTCTTTCATGATGTTAAAAATAAATAAATAAATCAGTGTCCCCAGTGGACATAAACCACTAGATACAAAAAGATTTATATGGGATTAGGCAAGAGTTTATGGTAGTCACATAACAGGAAGGTTGAGTTAAGGAAGTGTTTACTGCTTGCTATTTCCAGGTTGATGTGAAAATGAACATTATCCTCTTGTAGAGCGCCAATAAAAAGACCTCCTGAGCAGCTAAAAAAAATCAATGAACAGAAAATTGAACAGACCTTCTCATTAGCAGCATTGCATCTCTGTGTTAAAATTGTTCTTTAAGGTGTGGGGTATACACAGAAAATGACATAGGGACAGTCTAGCACTCCCACAGAAACTGCAACTGTTCATCAGAAAAAAAAAAAAAAAGAAAGAAAAAAAAACAGAATTTATCATTGCAGTTGGTTTCCCTATCAAATACTGAATGAAAAATTGCTAAGAAATAAGCAATTCTCAAAAGCCAAAATTGTAACTGGCTGAACTGTGTGGTTTGAGCAGAGACTGTGTAGAACCTATAAAATGCTACAAGGGAGCTTTGATTTGTAAAGCTACAGATGGAAATATGGTACATTTTAAAAAAGATAAAATTTGAAGCAAATAAATTAGCTTTTCAAAATACTGCTTGCCATCTTCTGCAATTTGTTGTTCTACTTGGGTTTTCCTTTGCTGTATTTTTGGTTTTTTTGTTTGTTTGTTTGTTTTGGGGGGGAGGTGGCAGGCAGGGGCTATTGTTTGGGGAATTTTTTCCTCAAAAGGTAAGTAAAATACTGTTTCCCGTTTGTTATTTCTCTTTCACTTGTTTTCCTGTCCTGAATTCTTGTCATTCGCTACACCAAAAGGTAGGTGGCATGATTTTGTGCGCAGACATGTAAACATTTACTTCAGCCTTCCAAGCTGAAATAACCTTCCAAGGCTGATATATATATATATGCAAAAGTACTCAAGACTATTCATGTCAACCCAAGAAACATCAGTAAGAGCAAAACATTCCTGCATGCAGATAACACACACAGGTACTGCACCTTAGTCTGAGGACCAGCAACACTGCACTGGAGTCCTGAAACAGCATCCCTCAGGTTTCTTTTTTTTTTTTTTTCTCCATCAAGGATCTCTAAGAGACCTGAGAGTTTCAGTTGAACAAATCCTGGCTGTTTCTGACTACAGATGAGGAGCAGTGAAAGCACTTCAAAGAAGAGGGTCTCTTAAAGTGAACATTGTTGCTGGCATCAGGGAATTTGATCTTGGCTGGGTTTCAAAAGTGGCTACGCAAGCAGCTCGAGAAGAATGAAATTCAACTAGTGGGGGGTGATGGAGTGGCAGAAAAAGCAAATACCAGTGCCAGACAGCAATGGTATGCTCTGTGTGCATTCCCAGATGTAAGAAACCTACCAGTCGGAGGACTGCCAGTTCCTGCAAGGTTTAAAGCCCATTGAGGCAGCAGCTGAGCTGCCACATGCGCCTGTTTGCTGCATCTGCAGCTGCATGCCTTTGATGCCCTTAGTGGCATCTGCAACATAAAGTGCAGGAAATGCACATGCCTAGAAATTGAGCAATATATTTATCCCTCAGTGCAGATTTGCCAGTCGGGGAGGCTGTGAGCACACTGGCCTTGTGTGTATATGTGCAATCTACTAAATCTCACATAAATAAATAAGGATTTAACTATTGTATATATATTTATATACACAGGAAGAGAGTGATATATTTATCATTGTGTCTAAAGCAATTAAAATATTTAAATTAGAGTTCCCAGTGTAATTCAAAGCTGGTTCTAATCTTTGTATCTAAATTTGAAGTAATGGGAGAAAAAAAAAAAAAAAAAAGTAAACTATCTGCTAATCTCTCTTAATCTTATTTTGTATGCATATGCAGTGGGCTAGGTCACCTACTGTTATCTGAATGGTTAGAAACACTGAGGCAGTCTCTATCACCAAAAACAGAAGTGGGTGAGGCATAAAGGCTTTTCTTAATTTTTGTTTTATCTGTGTTGCAACTCTGTAGTACTCTTAAAATAGAAATTCAGTCATTAGTTGATATGCTGGTGAATTGGCCAGTCAACAAGAAGGCATTACCACTAAACAGTGGTTGAAAATCAAGAGCTTCACATATTATTAGTAAAGATAAACATTTCAGACCAGCCAGGTCTAAAATGGGCTGGGACTAAATAAGATTTCTTTCTTCAGAGTTGTTCATGGCTAAGTAAGTAGTCTGTCACCTAGCTTAATATATCATATTAAGGGCTACTTTGAAAACTGGACATGAGCCATGACTCTACAAAAAGCATTGCCTCTGTTCAAACGGAACAGTGGTGAGGTGTTTGTTTTTTCCCACAGTTTTATTGTCTAGGTGTGGCATTTACTCGTAAGAGATGAATGAGATGAGTTCCAGTTAGACTAGTCAGCTTAAGACATATTAAGTGGATGTGGAATACAAGACTTTTTGGTAGTTTTCTAGTATGTTTAATGAGCCAAGGATCAATGCAGTAATTGGTGCTCAAATATGTGATTATGGGATACAAAAAAAAAAAAAAAAAATCAAATAAATCTGGGAAGGAGATAAAGGCAAAGTTCCACTGCTGGTCTTAATCCATTATCACTCACTGTTAAGCAGATAAGGATAGCACTGCAGAACTCAGTGGAATTACATTGCTGTAAAGTTCAGCATGAGCAAATACAAGATTAAGCTGCTCATGCAGTTTACTGGCAAATAAAATTGGTGACATTCTTATTATCTAGAGTGCTTCCTATAAGCAGAAAGAAAAGCCTGGCTTGTGGTAAACACCTGAACAATAAAGAAGAAGGCTATTTTATTGCTACTTATCAGGTCTATGCACATATTTAAAACATCTGTTTCTCTTAACCCCAAGGAAATAATTACTTTCCTACATTTTAGATTACAGAACCTTCAAAAGTAGAATAAAAAGCTGTCAATGAGACAGTTCTTGCAGTGGTTATTTAAGAATAGTGGAGTGTCTATTGCAACCTATGATGACAGTCTCCTTCATAAGAGGAGACATCTACTTTTAGTTCTACTGAATGTATACTGATACTACGGTATGCCAAACTATCAGTGCAAGTAATATGCTGCTGAGAGCTACTCAACAATGGATTTATTTTATTTCAGTTGGAAAATAGTGGTTAAGCAATGGTAAGGAATTAGTGGAAAAGTTAACTTCTTCCACAACAAAGATTTCTGAAACATTTCAAAATCCAAGGTATATAGTTGATGGGAAACTCAGAGTATTTTTGACAAAGCTGAACAACAGATGTAAAGCCTGCTTAATCATGGGTCATTTCTGACTCCTTTCTGACAGAATTTCAATTTTTTTTAGAAATATTACAATTCTATTTCAGATCCAATTGCATTTATTCTGTAGCTCCGTATTAATGATACTTTATGGGGATTTGAGTGGTATGAGTAACGGGACAAGAGTAAGATGAAGAAGCTACTAACATCTATTAAATACCAGAACACCTTATCTTTTAAATACCACAATTAATAGAGTAGAAAGTGTATGCCTGCAGCACCGGCCCTTGCCAGAGGACACCAGTGTGTCCTCTCAGGATGCCACTAAGCTGCATATGTGTTATAATGGTAAAGTGGAACCATGTGGAGGCAGAATAGTATTTCTGGAAAGCAGTGTTTTGTTTCTATTTCATAACTAAGGCAAGCTAGAAACTAAAGGTGAAGAGTTTTTCCTTCATGGCAGACAGCAGGGTTGGTCCCAAAGCACTAAATAACGTTGATCTACAATTTGGGGGGGGGGGGGGGGGAGAAATAAAAAATCGCATTGGCAAAAATCCCAAGTGACACAAACAGCAGGCTCCAGCAGCCGAGGCAGCACGGTAACGCTGGCAGTTCCGTGTCGCTCCGTGCCTGACGGGTTTAATGTTTAATGTTTAATGTTTAACGTTGAACGCTTTGCGCGCTCCTCTGCCCCCTCACGCTGCCCTGACCGGCCGCCATAACGGCCCCACACCAGCCGGGGACGGGGAGGGGGCGGCTCCCGTCCCCTCAGGCCGCCGCTCTCGCGAGATTTGCCGCGATCGCTGCCGCCGGGGCCGCGGCCGGCGGCGCTGCCTTTTCCCGCCGTTTGGCGCGGAGCCGGCGGGAGCCAATCAGGTAACGGCGCCCCGCCCCCCCCCCCCCGCCCCCCCCCCCTCCCCAGCTCCCCGGGGCTGAGGCGAGATGGAGCGGGGGCCGTTGGGGCCAACGGCTGCCCGGGTCCTGTCAGGGGTGGGTGGTGTGGCGGCCGGCAGGGCACGGGGAGAGGGGATCGAGCCCTGAGGCTGGGCTCTGGGGCTGGAGCCTGTCCGGGGAACGGCTGTGGGGCTGGGGAGGGGTCTGGGGCACAACCCTGTGAGGGGAGGATGGGGGAGCTGGGGGGGGTTTGGGCTGGGGAGGAGGAGGCGCAGGGAGACCTCATGGCTCGCTGGTTGCGCCAGGGGAGGTTCAGGGTGGACATGAGGCAACATTTCTCCTCAGAAAGAGCAGCCAGGCACGGGGACGGGTTGCCCAGGGAGGTGGTGGAGGCACCGTCCCTGAGGGTGTTCAAGGGGAGGTTGGGTGTGGTGCTTGGGGACATGGGTTAGTGGGTTAGTAGTGTCAGGGGGTCTCTTTGAAAGCTTGTTGGGGGCCCTCTCTTTGAAGACAGGTTGAACACCTTATTCTGGAGTCAGGTGCACTTTCCTTAAGAATGATTGATTGGAGATACTCAAACCTGAGACAATGAGCACAAGCAAGTTTATTGATTTCACCACCCTAGCGCTCAACGGAGAAAAAGATGTTTTCTGAGGTAGCTGCCTGTGGTTGAAGGTAGAAAAATAAGAGTTTAAAAGACCTTCCTAATGTCACTAGGCAATCGGTTCCACAAAGAAGTGTTGTAAGATGGCTTAATGTGACAGCACACAAAGCGAAGCATTTCAGCCCTGAAGATGCAAGCAGAGTGCCATTCAACTAAAGCTGAAGAACTGTAGGCATTCCAGTTTGAAAAGGTAAACTAATTTTCTGTTCAGGACTATTCTGGAAATAAGGATATAAGCTAGGTTTGAAATCAGGTGCTGACATGGGCACTCAATTTTCTAGAGACGTAGCATAGTAAAGCAAAATTTTAGGTACCTAATGATTACCAATGTTTTTTACTCCATAGAAGTTTGAGTATATACAGTTTGAGTATTCCTGCGTTGTTGAAAATAATGCTGAATTCCCTTTTTCTTACTACATTTTAAAGATGGGCATTCTGAAATAAAAGTGACTTGCTTAAGACTATACACAGAGATTTGAGAAAGGAGACAGGAACCAAGGCCTCCAGATCCTAGACAAGGTTGTTGACCAGTGGCCTAAACGGTTTATTGTGGTGACCAGTTAAACCAGTAGCTGCATACCCAGGGAACCAAAGGGCAGAGATTACGTGAGCATTTCCATATTGGACACCCAGTGCACCAATTAGAATTGAATCACCTTGGCTCAGACCCAGATCTGAGTACCACACTTCCCCTATAGATCACCTGAGGGCATCATCTGTGCTAAGAAACCCTTCAAAAGAAAGAGGAATTACAGGTAAGGTTGTTCCATCTGAATTGTATAGGCAGTCTGACTTTTAAGGCAGAGCTGTCTGACTCTGATAGAGTTCTCCTAAAATACTGATGTTTTGGGGACTCAGGAATTCTGAAATTGGTTTAGTTCCTTTGCGTCGTGGAGTAGGAATAAATTCAGTGTAGACTCAGGAAGGCTTCAAGGAGATCGGAGCTTCTCTTTGCAGAATCTCTCATTTTATCCACATCTAGGTAAAGAAAGCATGTACACAAATGTTATCTTTGATAAAACTTCTCACAAATTAGTTTTTCTGATAGCAAAATTTTGGAAGCACGTGTTACTCTAGAAAACAAGTTCTGTGTAACGGTAGTTTCCAGGGAGAAATATTAAAGACTGCCAAGTATTTTAATCTATTTCTAAGTTGATACCTGTTGAAAGGGTGGGGGAACAGTACGAGTGGACAAATTTCTGTTATTTTATTATTACTTGCAGCAAAATCCTTGCCATCTTCTATACAGTCAGGGTGGCTGTCAGTAAATAAGTACAACCTGACAAGAGTATGAGTGAGCTTTGTGTTTCATCTCTGGCTGCAAGTTATGTTCTGATAAATGCAAACATAAATGGTGTCGATCTGTCATTGCAGGCATACACCTGTCTTCAGGAACAGCTTCATAACTATGTTATTTAAAACTTAGTGTGAGAGCGAGCCAGTTCTGCAAATAAGTAAGTCGAGCGGAAGAAACAAGATGAATGCATCTGGAGGAACTTGTGGGAGCCCTAATTCTGCAGAATCTTCTGGAGATTTCTTCAAGGAGCTGTGGTCCAAGCTGAAAGAATGTCACGATAAAGAAGTACAAGGTAAAAAGTAAAGTCTGATTTCACAGAAAGCTGTCTCTTGCCACAGTAGAACTTTGAACCAGAATACCACTCCATCTGTGTGGAACTAAATACATGTTTAAAGTTTTATATTATGCCAAGATGAGGGACTGAATGATTACAAGTGAGCCTTATAGACTGACCACCTAAGCCTGGCTTAACAGGATCAGATTTAAACTACCAACAGGTATAAAATGATTTGCGAGGTCACTTGAGAGGCAAATAACACAATGTTATATGGGATCTGTGTTTGCGTAAGGAAATATTCAAATGTTGGCTTAGTTTTAATGGTTATGGTTAAGTTTCCAAATCAAGTTATTTAATGTATTTTTTTTCCTTTGGGTTTAGTCACTTGGGATATATTAAAACGGAGGCCAGGACAAGCATTTGCATTATGTCCCCTGACATACGCCAAATCCCATTGCAGATTCGTATTACTGAAGTGAAAAACATTTCTTCGGTTTTTAGTGGTCAACAATTTCTCAGCAGAATTTATAATAACGTTGTTTATTTTTATGCTACACTTTATGATCAGCATGTTATTAATTTTACTATGGTTCGCTGTTAGTGTCTTTCCATTCTTCAGCGGTATAGGAAACTAATAACACTCAAAGATGAATTATTGCACTGAATATTTATGTTCTTATAATACTGTTTCAGAAGTAATATTCGTAAAATGTTTTGCTAAAATACTTTGGAAGCAAGCTGCTTTGTTTTCTTAAGGCACACAATCCATCTTTTCTGAATGGATTAGAATAATATTTGTCAGCATCTTCAACGAACACATTATTATGCATGAAAAAGTATTTTTATTCATGTGGAGTAAAAGCAGGTGTTTTTTTTTGTGAGTTAAGAGCTGTAGGGATGCTTCATACTTCATGCTAAAAGCCACAGAAGTATTAGCTCAACAATTAGCAATGCCAAGCCTTGATTCTTTGTGTTAGTAGCTATTTTTTTTCTTTAAAAAAAAAAAATCCATTGGTTTGGTAGCTGAAAGGAGAGATATACCAGTTAGTATGATATTGTTACATTTAAAAATGAAACATTAAGCCATATAATACACAATTTTATATTGTGTTCAAAACACACACACACAAAAAAAGTATTTTCATGATTTTCATGAGGATTATTTTTTTAATCTTGATATTTCTTTTCAGAGTGGGCGTGATGTCAGCTACAGATAACATGCAGAATTACTGACAGAATGGGATCTGGCAATCTGTGGCATGTCTGAACAACAAAAACTTGAAAACCAAAAAGCTCTAATGTAGAGGGTAATGTTAAGTGACCCCTTCTCTAGTTCCTTGGGATGTGCAGCACGTGATTTAACGTTTTGGTTTTCTTTATGCATGTAAAGATACTCTTCAGAACGCGTGCTGGGTGGGGCCAGATAATTTTGCCACTAGGCAGACTTTTTCATGCCTAGCCCTTTGTCAGTATGTCCCGCACCGTGTTAGGTAAAATTAGGTCTTCCGTGATAACATCAAAGACATGCCTGAAGGATAGTTAATTTTTTCAAAAGGTGGGGATCCTCTTATAGAAAATGGCACTGGAAGATATTTTAGAAACATCAAACACAGGCTTGCCTGGACTTTGCTTGTTTCTGAAGTCTATAAATAAGAATTAAAATTGACTCATGAGTTTCCAATCTAAATGTCAGCAAAAAATTATTTTAAAGATGGTGGAAGTTGGATTAGGGGAAAGTTAGTAGTTGGAGAGAAAGTCTTTTGCAAGTACAATGCACAGGGTGCTACCATCATGGAATTCTTGCTAATCATTACAAGTCCATGAAAAGCAGAATTTATGAAGAGCAAGCTTGAAACAATCAGATGTATTATACAAGTTATAATAGTTGAAGTGTTCTGTAGTCTATATTCTGTAAATATATAAACTCACACATTTTGAAGTGGGTTGCATTGGATTTTTTAAATTACTGTATTGTAAAGAGTGTTTTTTTTTTTCCTCCATGTTATCTAAACATGCCCAGTCCTGCGACCTCATTAGAGAGTGAAAGCTTTTTATTCTTTTAACATGATCGTTTGCAAAAAATGCTCTATCTCCAAATTTTGGATCTCTTTAGACAAAATAGCTAGCCTAACGTTTCTCTCAAATTCATTGTGACAGTCTACAACCCAGTTTCCAAAGAGATTGGGCATGGTCAATGTTGGCTGACTTTTCATGGAATTCAAGCATGCTTAGCAACTCAGATTAATGGTTATTAAAAATACACTTGCTTCCATTTCTTACGTGTAGAATGTGTGAAACACTTACATAGCTCACACAGATCAGAAAGGAATTTAAAAATGCTGTTTTATAAAGTGACTAATTTTTGCAGGTGCTAACATCTAAATCTAGCTCAAAATGATTATATGAATACTTCCTGCATGTGTGTCTTATCAAGGTGGTTTCTGAGGATGAATTCACATCTAAAGAACTAAAAAGAACCATATTTCAGTGTAAAAATAGGGGAAGAGAATTTTGTGTGCAAGAAATAGCTTTAATTCTTTTCAATTTTTCCTTAATTCTAAAAATGGTATTGGGGGAAATAGGGTAAAGGGGTGAAAAAGACGGTAGTCCTAGAAGCTGGGAAAACCATGAGGAAAGCAATCTCATTATTGCTGTAGGTAAGGAAATGGTTGGAAACTCTTCAAAAAGTTTAAAAAAAAAAAAAAAACAGGGCTGGAAGGGAAGTGAGGAGGCCATCCGATCCATTTCTGTACCCTCAAGGTAGGATTTCGTCTGTGTCACTGCTGACAGAAGCTTGTCTAACCAATTCCTAGAGAACTTCAGTGATTCTGCTGTTTTCCCAAGCCCTGTGGATTTTCAGAAGATTACTGCATTTGAAAAATCATCAGCACAGTAATTGTCACATCTATTAACTGAAATATTACAAGGACATAATTTAATCAACTTGCAATTTTCCTAAGATAGTGTTGTGTGTTTAATCTGCCTAATGATAGTTTAAAGAAAGCCTCCATCATCTTAATAGAGATAGTGTCATCTACTAGAACACTTATGAGCTTTACATAATGTAGATTCATGTACTCTGTAGCTTGCCTATTTCACAGAATTATTGTGTAAGAGAGGAAGTTGACTTGGGACTGTACACAGTGTAGTTGCACATGTTTATATGTTTACTAGACCCTTAACTGGGGAAATCTGAAAACTTCTTGTTTAAAAGAAAACGAAAAGTTGTCTTAATTAGTTTGGTTAAAGTCTGCCCATGCTCTGGAAAAGCAACAGGAAGAGATCACACCTAATGTAGTAATCCAGTGCTCTTGGATAAATGTAACAAACTGGATTCCTGCCTTCTCGTTGCAGTCATTTGAATTAAGAAAAAACACAACCTGTAAGTAACCAGTTAGGTTCCTCCTGCATTCAGGTGAGAGGGGAGATAGTGTTACCTGCAGCACAGTGCTGTGCCTTTTGAGTGCTGCCTCTGCAATTTGTGGCTCAGGTTGCCGGTGTTACAATCCTGAATCCTCACTGAACAGATTACCTGTTCATACAGGAGATGCATTGTTGCGCAGCTTCATTCCTTCCGATGGGTGTGGAGCAGCATTAAAGCATGCTTTATAGGGGTTCTAATTGCAGATGCCTAATTGACTTGATGAATAGCAACTACTTTAAAAAAAAAAAACCTTCTTTCTGCGCTGATTTGCGTTATAGAACACAACATCTCACAGGTGTTGAACACCTAGATGTGAAAGAAGTCTTGCTATATTTCCCAATAACCCTTTCATTTTTTTAAGCAATTGTTGCATTCTTAGTTCATTATCTCACTGGCACCACGTAGCCATCTGTGGCATGGTTTCAGTGACTCTCTGGCTGATCTGACCATTGCATTTTACGTGTCCTGAGCAATGAGCCTTCTCAAGCAAGTAGTTTGCCCTTTGAGCTGATCCCAGTTAAGTGTGGTAGGTGGAAGGTAAAAGAAGTCTACAAGCTGCCTTAGCCAGCATCTTCTATTTAAAACATGTATTGGATATGCGTTTTGGTTTAAATTTAAAATTGTCAGAAGTTTGTCTAACAGTGTTCTGGTGTCGTAAGTTTATATCCTCCAAAAAAGGACTAATGGTTTTGCAAAAACGCACAAGACACCTCGTGTTCAGACACAGGTTGCTCACTACTTTTCACCGTTTGAAGAAAATACGGTGTTGGGAATGTTACATCGCTTCCTTTTTATTTCTTAAAATCCCTGTTGCATATGTAATTAACGAAATGTTACACAGTAGGACTCTGATTATTTCCAACCATTTTTTTTCAGAATAGGTATTATGTCCAGCTTGCATATGGTTAATATCACATAAATTTCACTGCATCCCACCTAAGTCAGGCCCTACTTGAAGCACCTTTATATTCCTGCACCTGTGCACATTCATCCAATACCCAAAACAGTGCAAGCAGATTGGCTGGGCTGCTCTCTAGATCAGCCTGTCAGCTGGCCACTTGTGCCTGAGAGCATCATTTGGATTTGGGTACCTTTTTACTCATGCACGGAACATACATTTTGGATTTTGTATTCCTTAGTGGGAGAAGGGCCACAGATGAAATGATCTCTCCTCAGTCTGCCTTAAGAGGTTCCAAAAAAGCTTTGGCTGAGAGGTTCTGGTAGCGTACCTCCAACAGAACACGTTGTCCTTTTGTACTTAAAGCCTTAAAATATATTTTAAATAACTTTCCTTTATGCATATCTAATACATTATTAGATTAATGCTTCATTTTAAGTGTAGTATTATGGATTTATATATACACAACTTTTATGTGCACAACTTACTTTGCTCTATATATGCGTAGTCAATGAAAATATATTGATAGTACTTGGTATTAGCATGTGTGGGTTTTTATTTTTTATTTTTTTTTTCTTTTTTACAAAGAGGGTGTTTTTATACCTGTCTAAGTGTAACTCTGAGTGTTTAACAAGTACCTTTTTCCTCAGGATTGTAATAGCCTTACTGGTTTCCAGGATACTGCAGAACATACCCAAGAAATCCAGAATGAACCATTTTCTCTCCAAATTAGTGACTGTTCTCTCTCTGTTGCAGATACCATTGGCAAAAGGAGAATTTATTTATGTCCACTGATTTTGTTAAATCAGAATTGTATAACAATTATCTTTTTTCTTTCCACTTTCAGGCTTACAACTGAAAATATCTAAGTTAAAGAAGGAAAGATGCTTGTAAGTACTCACCCTTATGATCTGATTTATTAAAGGAGAGTCTAAGTATGACTAATGAGTGGGAATTCCTGTAAGGTCAAGTAAAGTCTTGTGGATGTCTCCTTTCAGACAGTAGGAAGTTCTGCTCATTTTAGTAATTCACCTAAAGTCATCTAAAGATGTAGATAATTCTTTGTAGGATGTGTCACCTGAACGCTAGGTTTGTCTTGCTTCAACAAATGGCTGGTAAAGTTTTCCTATCTATGCTATTTCTAGGATGCCCATCAACACTGTTGGCATTTCTAAAACAAAAGATGATTAGGGAAACATTTTAAAATTGAGGTCAAGTCTTCTCTTGCCACTTACATCTCTTTACAGATAACTTTTTAATATATTTCTCCTCATTAGATGTTTGCCATTAATATCAGCTGAAGTGCCTTAACCCAGCTTTTAGTCATTCAGTTAGGATTCTGGTTAAAAAAAAAAAATAAAATTCGCTAATTTTCAGTCACTTCTTATACTTTTAAGGCAAATGTGACTTCTTTTGCAGTAAATATTTGCTGCTAATCCTGTTCTGTTCATTAGAAGCAATTTCGGGAAAAAAATCTGTATTGCAAGATTAATGTCCTGTATGATGAGTTGCAATTTAAAGTGCTGTGTGAGAGGAATAAAAAATAAATCGCTTCATCTCTTTCCAATTTGGAAAACAATATCATTGTGTTAGATATATTGAAGAAATAAAATGTAACCCTTCTTAAAATAAGCAAAAAACCTACATATTGACATTCCCAGCATTGCTATTTGAAGCAGTAAGACGTGCAGTCCTAGTTTTGAGACAGCAAGCTTGTCTTGCTGTGTTCAATTTGCGCTTTTACAGAAGTAAGTAACATTTATATTATCGTGTCATTTATTAATTCCTGTTAGGTTTTAGTTGTCTGTTTTCTGTTTTGTTTGTTTTTTTTTTGTTTTTTTTTTTTTTGGTTTCTTGAATTGTGTAAGTGACAAATAAGGCTCCCCTAGGTTTGAACCTCCTCAAGGCTTGTGTGTTTTGCTTACTTCAGTAAAATGATGCCAATCCTGCTGGTGTTTGGTAATCCGCAGTAGTACTTTGAGGCTGCAAAGTGTCACATCTTCTCACATTTCATCTGCTTTCATAAAGATCTAATCTGTGAAGGATGTAGGTTTCCTGCCTATGGTTTTGACTTGTCCACGTGGTGTCATTTGATGCTTTAAGCAGATGCTACGATGTTTTCTCTGCACTTTCTTGGGGCTAAATGTTGCAGAGAAGCTGCTAGGCGATAGCAGTGGCAGCTGAAGGAACAGTTCAGGACAGGATCACAAAAGGAAGTGTTGATTAATCACTTCCACAACAGCATCCATCTTACTGTGGTACCATGAGGATCCTCTACGTTTTTGTAGCAATTCACCACAGCAGGTTTTACAGATCCTGAGGGTACCAGCATTACTAACTCCCAGCTACCCCCAGTATGTACCTGCTCCTACGGATCAAGGTTTGTCAACTTTTGTATTGCTTGTTCAATCGAGCACTAGACTGCTACTACTACAGTATATATTCTTTGCAGTTGCTCTTTAACTGTGATTTAAAAAAAAAAATAATGTAGCAGTAGAGTCCAACTGTTTATTTGGTCTGTCAGCAAATTTTTAGTCAATTGGAACTATTAATTCATATGGGCTTTACCAAGATGTCAGGATGCATCATGGCATCTTGTCAGATCCTTCATTAAAGATCAAGCAGCATACCTGTCTATATTTTAAAGAAGCTTACTGAACATTGAGATTGGTAATGCAGTATCACAGGAAATCCATCTCTGTTACTGTGGATGGATGGCTGAGCCATCATGGTTATTAGGTTACTTTTTGATAGCAAATATTTGGTGCTGTGTTTTTATACTAACAGGTTACGTGTATTTTGGGGGGGGGTTGAGGGAGAATGGGTCAGTTTAACATCTTGTTATTTTTTATGTACAATTCTCTAATCAAGTAGTTATTAAATTTCTAATCTGAAAGGGTGAAAAGATCTCTTGCTTTTACTGTTAACTTGATCTGCTATGTCATGACGTGCTTCTGTATCCCAAAAATCTTAAATTACTTGATTAATTTTCTAGATGCTGACTATTATCAGTGATGTGACCAAACACATAGCAAATGTTTTAATTATTGTTTGTTGGAATCTTTCTCCAATTACCACACTGTCAATACAATACTCTTTATGTAGTAGGTCTTGTTCTCCTGGATGCATCTGAATACCTGAGGTTTAAAGTTTCAGACTTTGTAACCAGCTGACAATGAGCGCCTTATATTGTACCCCACTTCAGCACTGGAGCTAATGACTTGTAAATGCTAGGTCAGAGACTCTTCATTAAGAAGAGTGCCTCATAGTCTAAAATGTCTGTTGGGTTTATTGGCTGCACTGGCTTTAAAAAAAAAAAAAAAAGCCTTGTTTCTCCTGTCATTTTAATATCTTGGTGATATTTTACAGGATTTACGTGGAAGGAATGGAGTATTAGTGTATGTTACGTATTTTTAATAAATAAATCAATGCCACCGAATAAGGTACGTCTTAAAGGCAGCTTGAGAAAGGATTTTGAAATTGAGTAGGAGTATTAGTATTGAATATTAGGACTTCTGTAATTTAGTAAACTGAAAAACATGAGATTTTTTTTTTTTGTCAGAAGCATCAGAAAAATATAGACTGCTTTTTTCAGACTTAACCTTTTGCCGCGGCCTGCCTTTACATGGTTAATGAACTGAAGTAACAGAACTTCAACACTTTGTTCTCATGTGAAAGTGTAAGCCTTAAATGGTCCGGCACGCTGTTAACATTTAACCATTTTATATGTTCTATAGGCAGTTGAAAAGGACAATAGTGGACTGGGTGGTAGTGCAGAAAAAATACCCACTTTTAAATTTCAGAATTAATAAAATACATCTGGATTGTATGCTGCAGATCCTCCCAGCTGTCCCATTCACTTTATGGCCCATGATTATTACTTTTCTGTATTGCTATAATAATCATGCAATACCAGCAATATGCAAATGTTTGATTAATATATTTTAAAGGGAGTGCTGTTTTGAAAGTAAATCTTTTGTAAAAGAATTGTATCAACAAGTTAGTAAATGTGTTTTCTTTACTTGTGTTTGTCCTTGGCTGTCTTTTGTCAGCCAATTTCATGGTTTTCTGAAATAATTCATCTCAGACATGATGAAAACACGAACTTTCTTGGAATATACAAAGGTTTTTGTGGTAAAAAGAAGAGCTAGGAATGAATTCTCAGAACTTAGATACTGTCATGTTGCATAGGTTCAGCTGCTGAGCTTCTGAAAGTTAATTTGTAGAAAAATATCATGTGCTTGTTGCTTATGCTGTGTTTGCATCCTGAAGGGATATTGTGGTCAGATGATAAATGTCAAGGGGAGTGTTATAAATGAAGTCTCAACTCAATCTGAATTTAGTAATATTTATAAAAGGAATATTTATAAAAGGCAAGTAAACAGTGCTGGGTGTGCGGGGAGTCTACGCTCCACCAACACACACACACGAACATCAAACATTCTAAATATACAGAGCGTTGCTTTTACATACTAAACCCAAGTATGCCTATGCATATGTACAATCAGAAAAGGTAACAAACAATCCTTTAAGTTTATTGCTATTAATGTCCATGACTGGGGAAGCATAGTGGGCCTGGTTGAAGTGCTCCCATATCTTCCATGACTTATAACAGTCTCCATTTTCCATTCCTTTTCTTGATTACAAACACCGGGGAGTTCCAGGGCTAGTCGTGGGAACAATATGTCTCGCTTTAAGTTACTAAGCAATTCGGTCTTCGGGCCTTATGTATCCTAATCTTCCCAGATTGAAGAAAAGCATATCCATTTCCTTTTCATGGCCAATAGGCCTGGGTCAAAAGGCACGTCCAGGTCACCAGGGGGCGGAACAGCAAAAGCCTTCAATGGCTGTAGCAGCAGAGGGGCCGATGGCGTAGCAGTCGGATCGGTAAAGGAGCCCGCAGCTCCCTCACTGTCTGGCAAACCACACGTTTCTGACTGTGGCCCCACACGGCTCTTTAAGGCCTCAGAGATTGCTCGCCAGGTGCCAAGCAATCCCACCACAACCTTGTCGTCTTTAGTTGCAGAGGCCCACGCCTTGACCTCAATTTGGTCCCATATTTCAGGCTCATAAACTGTTAATAAGGAGAATAAGCTGTAAGGTTACCAGGACAGTCTTTGTTCCTAAGGACGTATGATTCCCCATAATGTGCAACCGCTTACCAGCAAGGGGCAGTTGTGTGTGCGTGGGTCCACTTATCTCAGCTGGAGCTTCTTTGCAGCTCTGGTGCGCCCATTTCCAGCGACTTTCTGTACGAGCTTCTCTGAGCAGTTTGCTGAGTTTGGCCGAACCCATCTTCATGAGGTGATCAACGTGCCTGTTCCTGTCTTGGTCTCCATTCTGCTAACCGGTCCCTATTCATTCCTTTTTCCTGCTTCTTTATTGATGACGTAACTTCGTTATATCGTGTTGCCTTTTTTTATTATCTTGAGGACAGGCTCCCCTCTTATACCCTTCTCCCCACAGCAGTTCTTTTCAAAATAACTTTGCATATAACAGCAATGGCAAACACCCAGAAACTTCCATGCCTTAACGGCTGGAGAACAAGAAACCTGAGACTGCATGGAGTCTCCTGAATCACCCTTCTTTGCTCCCTCTAAACTCTTTTACATTCCTGATGGCATCATCGTTAAGAGTCTAATGTCATTATCAACGATGGGGCTTGCCGACCCCCATGGCCATACTCCCACATCTCCTCCTTCTTTATTAATATCAACTGTCTTCTCAACATGAATTACCACTCCATATATATAATAACTATTCTGAGGAGGAGGTGTTTTTCATTAATTAAACATTCCTGTCTTGTAGAGAAGAAATTATACCAAAGTTCTTCTATTTCTGAGATGTTTGGGAAGAGAGTTTGCTTCCCATTCGTGTTCTGGGAATTCATGTTCTGTAGCCTGGCAATTGCTGCCTGAGGAATTAAACCTTTAATGGCTCTTGAGATTTATTATAGCTTTACAAACCTGTTGTGGTTTGCCGTGGTACAGGTTGCACTCACTGCTTGAAAAAAGAGCAAAATGACCTGGCTGCAAAATCCCACAGTTAGCTCCCCAGCAGCTCAGCAGGACAGTGCCTTAAGAAGCACTTGAGCTTACATTCCCTGAAGTTGTTACTTGAATACTATTAGCTTTTATGCCTTGACTATCATCAACTGATTTTTTTTTTTGTCCTGAGCAAAGATCAGATTTATAGAAGGTCAACTCTAGCTGTAGAATTAGAAACTAGCTGCTACTTTTCTAGCTCAGACTTCTCTAAATTACTATTCATAAGAAACATTTGCTTCATTTTTCTTCAACTTACTATTTTCTGCTGATGGTCAATTGAATTACCCAAGAGAATGAAAGAAAGAATTCTTTATTGGAAAAAATAGAAGCTGTAACCTAAAGTTAGAGGTAATGCTTTTTCTCTGTTTGATTTTAGGGATGCAGAGAGGCTTGAAGAGTTTTACACCAAGAACCAACAGCTCAGAGAACAGCAAAAGGCGCTTCATGACACTATCAAGGTTCTAGAAGACAGGTGAACCAGTGTTTTTTAGCTCTGGGATTTGTTGTGTTTTGTTCTTTCAGAATAGCTCCGTACGCTTTGCAGGTTTGAATGTTTGGTTTTTGTAAACCAGTCCATTTCGCATACACTCCAAATAGTGTGTTTTAAAGAAAAGTGTAGAATTTGAATTCTTCTGACTGAATTATTATTTTGCTATTTTCTAAGTGCTTAGCATTTAGTGCAGTAAAGACAAATGGAAGTTAAGCAGATCAACCTGGAAGGCAGACAGACACATTCTTTCTTGTTCATTTTTTTAGACATAAATTTGGTATCAGTCAAGAAACAATACAAAACCCAAAGGTGAACTACACAACGTATTTTGAAACAAGTGAAATAATTCATTAAGAAAACTTTCAGTTTTGGGGTCTTATTCCATTTGTCTGTTTTATATTAAATTTAATCATTGGTTCTGTCTCTTGCCACTGGCTCAGCCATTCTGATCACCTTTTGACCTGTTCTCCCTTTCCCTTATCTGCTTCTGTTTAATCTGGTATAGCAAACCAAAACCAATTGACATGAAATCACAGTGCATTTTTTCATCTTTTAAAAAAATGATAGTTGTTTTCGAATGTTTGTTAAATTTGCCTTTGTTAGGCTCTTAGAAGCTTTCTGGGAACTGGAGACCATTACAAATGAAATTATTTTCTCACGTTCCTGCATTACCACAAACATCAGAGCTGTGATACTCAAAACTTGCTTTTAGCTCTGATTGTCTGTAAAAGGCAGTAGGCATAAACTTGTAGCCAGGCAGGTAATAAGCTTTCACAGTGAACAGGTAGAGACATTTGCGCAGTGGATGGAACTTTCTAATCCCTTAGCAGAGGAAATACATACTGGAAAACAAAAAAATTGTATTTAAAATTGTTTATTTCAGGGAGATGATGATAGTGTGTTTATTATGCAATCAGAAAAGCTAACATGAAGAGGCTTCTCAGTATTTTACCTTTTCCCAAATTCCACAATATTAAAATACTCATAAACCAAGATGGCTTTTATTTCCAATATGAAACTGCATAATTGGAAATTTAGCTATTTCTTGTTTCATGTGCTAACAGCAGCAAAGCAGAACTCTTAACCAACTGTTGTCTTGCCTTAGAAGGCAAATAATCTGTCTTTCACTTAGACAATACTACTACTTCTTGCTGTGTACCACAAATAAATACCGTTTAATTAACATCTTTAAACTGAACACAGGTTTCACAGCATGAATGAATGTGTCAGGTAAGATGTACTGATTATTACGAGTCCTTTTCTGACCACAGATGAGCCTTAAACAACTGATCTAGACTAGCAGAGACAGTGGAGGCAATGTCTCAATGAAGCCTTTTGGATCCAGTTCGAAGTATTGCTGTCTAGATAAAGGTCACATTTACTTGGTATTTGTTACAGACTGAACTGTGAATTTGTCCTTTTTATTTAATTTCTTTGCTTAACGGCATTGATATATTCTTCTTGTGCATAATTCTTAGGCAAAAGAGTAATCAGGGTTACTAAAGCAATTGCTTATTTGTATTTGCTTGAAATAACTTTTCCTATAATGAATGTTAATTTATATCTGACCGAATTTGTATTAGCCTACCTGACGGTCTTTCAGCAGCAAGGTGCAGGATGCTCCACTCCATGAAAGTACCACAAATGTGTTGTTTTAGAAGTAACTGGTACCTACAGCCATTTATGCAAATGAGAGTGCGTGTAGATACAGCTGTGTCCCCACATAAATCTGCAGTACTTACAACTAAGTGGTGTTCTGCGGAGTTGTCAGAAACTATCTAGTTTTCACTGTTCAAAAGACCAGTTAAGCGTGGATATCTGTTTTGCACATGGCAGTATTTTCATAAAGCTTTTTTTCCCTCTTAATTTTATCGTAGGTTAAGAGCAGGATTATGTGATCGTTGTGCTGTAACTGAAGAACATATGAGAAAGAAACAGCAAGAGTTCGAAAATATCCGGCAGCAGAATCTTAAACTCATCACTGAGCTTAGTAAGTTCTGTCCACAAGGCTGAAAACAAAACAGTATGTTTTGTGAAGGCATCCTTCATGAATTCCTGTAACTTGATAGAATTTATACATGGTATGTTTTTCTAAGACCAAGAAGTTCAGTCAGGGGGTACTTAATTCTACAGTTTGAAAATAATTTAACACAGATCAATTACTAGTTATTTGAACCACCGTAGATTGAAGTGCTAATACTGAAATCGTATTGACGTGGAAAATCTTACACTGTAAGGTAGTTACTGGAGCTAAAATGTGGCTGCTTCTGTTTATTCCTAGAGTCAAGACACAAAATGACTGACAGCTAGGTTTTTCTAAGGAAACCCTGGCTTTAGAAGTAACTGGTGATGACAAAATAGCAAATTCAAACAAAAGTTACCTGCGTCAAGCTTGTGTCCTGTGGCAATTTTTGTCTACAGAGCTGAATGAACAATTCATTCATCTTTACAACACTTGCATGCATGTGGGCAAAATTAATTAATGATTGTGTGGAACTAATGTTGGGATCTAGTAGCTGTGACGCCTTTGTTATCAATCATTTTATAACATTTTTAGTGATGAACTTGAAAACTCAGTTTGGTAAGCCGCAGAAGATATGTGCTATTAGGGTTTTAGAACTGATTCTATTTCCTTAGAAGACCTGAGAAAATGAGATCTGATACGATGTTACCACGTGTGAATTGATTTTGTTATGCATTAATTGCAGTGAATGAAAAGAACAACTTGCAGGATGAAAATAAGAAGATAGCTGAACAGTTCCAGCAGTTGCAGAAGGAATTGGAGTAAGTATTGAGAATTGTTTTATTTTGTTTTTAATCTTGCTAGTAATGTCTGGGGATATAAATAGTAGCTTTCAAGTCTTTAAAAACTTCATTTTGCTCTTTTCTAATTGACTGGGAAAAGATAGCCTAATGCCACTTGATATTAACAATGTAAAACTAGCATCTTTGTGTTGCAGAATTGTTTTTTAACTGTGTAAATGCAAAGAGGTGTTTTCTGTAAATGGAAAGAGGTGGATAAATCTGTTGTACAAATTCTGTTTGACTTAATTTCTCAAAATGATTCTGCTTGTTTGCAGTGCATAGGAAAACCTTACCTCTCGTTCTTTTATTTTTTTTGTAGACCCTTTAACAGTTGTTTCCTCTTAGGGTAAGGCTTTAGAAAAGTAGTTTCTCTAGTAGTCAGAGTCCCAGGATCTTTCAATAAATTTTTGAAATGAACTTCTGATAATCTTAAAATTTTAAAAAGAAGAAAAAACTTTGAAAGAAAGTCATAAAAATAGCGAGCTACAAATAATTGACTGTCAGATTGTACTCTGGTATGCTACCAAGAATGTACTGTATAATGCTGTAGTTAGTAAGCAAGTACTGTACACTCTGTAAGGCAGAGGTTGTTTTCTTTTCTTGTCTATCTGTGGTCTGACATGAAATTTATCTCAATTTTGGCTATCTGTGAAGAAGTTACATGTGGGCTGAGGCAGTGGGATAGGTTGTATGGGCTTGATATGTAAGGTTTTTTCGGCCTATAATTTCTTATGTTCATTAGAAAGTAAGTTGTTTTACTCAGACAAGAAGGTTAGATTATAGTTTGAAAGGCCTGTGGTTCTATTCCTTTTGTATTTCTCTGTTTGTCTCCCATCTCTTGCACCTTAATCATCCTATTCTTTTTCTGTATGCGTTTCATCTTTCCAGAACATACTTGATAACACTGGAAATATTCCTCTTCAAGACCAAGTAGTACCAAATTCCTATATGCTTTCACTTTATAATTCCTTTTCAATAATGGGTCTGCTAAGTAGCTTAAAAGCAGTTAGGAACCGGCATTAAAAATATTAATTGATGCCAAACAGATCCATCCAAGTTTACCAGTTTGATCCCTAGTCTTGCAATTTAGCTTCCAGTAAAAATCTCTGGCCACTGTAGGAAAGCTGAGAATGATCAACATAACACCAAATTATTTGGTCAGCATGTTCAGTGGATACGTGGGTACGGAGTTGTGTGGATTAATTGATTTAACAAGGATGGTTCCGCTGTTTGTAATAGAGCCACCGCATTTGGTTGTGGCCTAAGCTGTTCAGTCTAAATAAAGCAAGATAACAGCATCAAATGGGTGCGAGGTAGCAGGTTGTTTCTAGTGTGTGACACTAAATCAGGATTTTGCAATCCCGTGTGTTCTGTTCCCAAGGCTTAATATTTTAATAGAAAATCTAAGAATCCTGTATAAAAGTGAACTTTCAGAAGAATTGCATTATCTGCTCCTTTATCAGATCAGAATTTCATTATCTATGGATGGAAAGAGCAAGAAGACTTCTACAAAAACGTTTTCTGTAATCTCAAATAAATGCTTCCATAATTCAGAAATGATTTAATGCATATTTATGATGTATATATGGCAAGTTCTTTTTTTTTTTTTTTTTTTTTTTTCTGGTGGCATTTAAGAACTATCTCGTCTTACATGGAAAAATTTTAGGCAGGCTAATATGTCATACCAGGCTGTGCCAGTAAATTTAAAGAGAACTCTGTCAGCTAACTTAAATTTGTGATGTAAATGGATTAATTCACTGTTTTTCTGCATGTTTTGATCTGTTCCTGAAGATATTTTCAATAGATGGCACAGCTTCCAGTTATGGTGTTTTCTGTGTAAATGCGCTATAAAAGAGGAATTACAAAATTGCACAATGGAATACATCAAAGTGTCAGAGAAGCAAATAAATGCATCAATGTTTGTTTGACTAACGTTCACGGTTAGTCTCAGTAAAAGGCTGAACTTTGTAAGAATTCTGCTTGTCTCAAGCCAGATACCTTCTGACAGTTAACCATGACATGATTAACTTATTTTATGTAAGATACCATGGTTCATTTTAATGCAAACAGAAATACCCATATTGCCTCCTCTTCCCTTAGATGAAAACCTTCCATCCTTCTCTTAATTTCCTAACTATAATCTTTGGCCCATGTTTTCTCTTGAGAATCATTGGGAAAAGTGCTGCCAAAGATGACCAAGCAGGCAGAGTCGGATTTCCTCATGCTTCTTTTGCTGCCTCTTCCATTCTCCACTACCACCACCATATGGCAGGGAGTGATGCCCTCATTAAATACTGAACAAACTCTATTTATAAAGTTTATATAAAAACTGAAATTATCTTTCTTGCTTTCTTGCTATGTGTAGATAGAGTTTTTGGAAAGAGAATACACAGTTAAGCTAATTTTTCTATACTGAATCTGCAACATAGTGTCAACTGTGAAGAGCTAGGGTTGCAGGCCGTTCTTGGTTTTGATGGAGCAATTTTGGATTTGTTGTTAAAAGTTCTCTTTTAGTATTACTTCTTATGCACAGATGTTATTGGGATGGCTGTATCTTCTAAATTGTGCTTTCTTAAATGAAATGCTTGTCCTGCTTGCTAAAGCTCTTAATTTTTCTGACTTGGGTTTTGTTTGACCTCCTACTTTGGACTCCAGGGAGCAAAAACAGCAAGCGTTGGAATTAGAAGAAGGAGTCATTCCAGATTCTCCAGTTCTGACTTCTTCATTTTCTATGGTTAATCGTATGAGAAGGAAAAAAGAGAACAGGCATATCCGATACACAGAACATACGCATCCAGATTTGGAACTTAAGGAGAGCAACAGTGGTAAGAGAGTATTACTGGGTTTTTAATACATTTTATTGCTTAAAAATTTACTTTTAAGGAAAAAAGACACCGACACTTGATTGCAAAGGGTAAAAACATTTTTTTTTTAAAAAGTCTCAGTAATTCTTTTGCATGTCTTTTGGTTTGTTTTTTTTTTTTTTTCCATTTATGCAGTAATATGAGACAATGGAGGAACAGCTTTAGCAGCATCTGTTTTATCACCAGTATGCTCAGAGCTTGTCTTAACCTCTTATTATTCTACATCCTCATGTAAATACAACAGAGTTTTTTAAGCCCATAATGCTTATTTAACTCCAAACTGACCCAAAAATCTCTTAGGGTTTGATTTGTGTGTACAAAGCTACATCACCACCTAGTGGAGAGTGAAATAAATGTTTTGGCACATTCAGCAATTGTCCTGCAATTAAATATTACTGAAACTGGCAGATATTTAATTCTAGTAGCTACGTGATCTTTCTTTTTCTAGTACTGATACACTGTTTGCATTTGTTTTGTGTCTAAGTCCAGAAGTATTGTGCACATTTAATTTCTGGACTTGCTTCTCTAATGTCATAGAAGTAGCTTTAATGTGTTTTAACCATAAGAAGTATTTTAATGAATGGCTTGTATTGTAATGATACACAGGAAATACAATAAACAATCCATGTGCTTTTAATGCAGTAATTTATCTTCTGAAATAATAATAATAATAATAAAGTATTTTTTAAAATATGTGATTAGATCTAAATATAAGCCTTGACTTAAAGCTTCACAAGAATAGAAGTAGTACAACTATGGGGTAGAAAGGGTGGGTTAGTTATTAGTGCCTGTTATTTTAGGGATCTAAGTTTGGTGCTGTGAAGTTTACCCTTTCTAAACATACCTACTTCTGTACTTTTTGAGTAAAAACAAAACACACACACAGACACACAAAAAAACACTAACAACACTTGAGCTACTAAATTAAAACGTGTGTGAAAAGGTGTAAGTACCTTTCTCAGTTAATGAATAGCTAAGGAGAACGATCGGTGTCTGGATGGAGAGGACGACATGGCAAAAACAAGATTGTTCATGATTCAAATCTCATGTTTTTCACTTTTTCATTATCTCAGCTGATGAAAAAATTTATTGTCTTGGACAATTTACTCTTCAGTAGTTTGATGCTGTGTTAACAGGTGAACTATAGATCAAATACCTAGTGCTTATGCAGCTTGTGTAGACAGTGATGTAATTATGTCAGCATTGTTATAGCTGACTGACTGGGGACACATCTGTGAGGCAGTTTTAATATGAAATATTTGTGTCGCTATGACAAATGGGTCACCTTAAAATGAAAATAAGCAGATGTGCTTAGATGAATGGACCTACTTACATACCAAAATTCATTTTTAAGTGCTGTTAAGATCAGGATCATGGTCTGTGTGTACGCACAACTGTCAGAACAGAATATCGAATTTCACCGTGTGATAATGTTTATACAACTTTTCCTAGAGTTTGGAAAAATTCCTCTCTATTCCACACAAGTGAACAGTCACCATGGAGAAGAGATACTAGTGGCAGACACCTGTGATCCACAACTGTCCCCTATACCAAGTAAGTATATTAACAGATCTTGTACTAATTCTATTCAAAATGAGGAGGAAATATTGTAAAACTGAGGGGTTGTCAACAGCTGAGATTAAAAGGAAGTTATGTTTAATCACAACTGCTTCTGAGATGCCTATCCTGTCTCTATGCCACTAGATATGTGATCTGGTGGCATCGCGCTAGGGCTTAGAGTCAAGAAATAAAAAGAAGCTCAGTGTGGCTCTTCCTGCTGATTTCTTTTGTTTTGGTCAACTCATCCAATTGTCTTATATCGGATTTTTCAACAATAAGATTAAAATACTCTGAGAATTGCACTTAGTCTGAAGCAAGTATATAAAATTTGGAAGTGATTCTGTTAATTTCTCCCTTTTCTATAATTGTAAATTGGTATAAGTGTTTAATATAGTCTTTAATAAAGTCTTTCTATATCCCTGATCTTATTTTATTTTTTTCCTGTGAAGTATTTAACTATAGATGACAGAGAGAGTCAATGTTTTGGAATTGCTCATGTAGGTCAGGGTTGTCATACTCTAATTGCTGTAATTTCATATCATATTATTACTTCACCCCAGTACAGTAAACTTAATAATGTTAAATCCCTGAAAGAAGGGAAACTCATCTCTTTTATTTTCCTTATAAAAACACAAGAATAATAACAAGCGTCACCTTGGAAATATACTGCACAGTCATTTTACTATAAATATTCAGTTTTAGTATTCTACATGCTGCTCTCATACTGCTCCTGCCATGGACTGTGAATTTGAAATGTAACCTCTACATAAAATTGTCTTTTGTATTTTAATTTTGGGGTACCACAACCACACAGGAAGTATATTTCTCCTTAAAAATGCAGCAGTTTGCCCTCGGCATAAATTCTATTTTTTACCCCTCTGCTCCACTCACCGCATCCAGGTACGATTTTATCTAATACAGGTCAAACTGTTTCCATAATGATCAGATTTTAATTTGTGATCTTTTTAGTTCTGAGTTTATACCGCCTGTGTAAGTGGAATAAGATCGTATAACTTGTATTTAACTCATTACGTGAGCTTCTCTCTACTTATAAAGGTAAATCAAGGATGGGAGGCTATCCTGTTCCAAAGCCATCTTTTAACTTGGCTGCAGTTGTTGCAGAAACAATTGGACTTGCTGTTCAGGATGAATCTGTAAGTAATATTCCCAAATTTCTCATGTAATCAACTTCTATTGCCAGTTGTTTGAAAACACTTTGTTTTCTCTTTTGCATTAAAATTCTGCAAAAAGTATTCAAAGTTTCCAGTAAGTTCACTCTAGTTTGCTTTGGCTTACTTAAGAATTTCTGTAGCAAGAGCAGATGTAACTGAGCTCACCTGTCTGGCAGCTAGGGAAATGGGAGGCTCGTGGTTCCTGCCATGTACACATCTTTTAAATTTGACAAGGACGGTGGAGTAAATCCTTGGGTCTGCCAGCCTCTGTGCAGCAGTGACGTCTAACACACTAAAAAAGTTTACTTGGTGATAAGACTGGTGACTTGGGTGAGATTATTTAATAATTTTTGCTTGGTAAGTACAGTGAAGATGATGGTATACAGACAATTTTTTTCTTAGACAAAATGTCTTTGTGTGCACATTTGCATAAGTGAACTTTTGAATTTCCAGAAAATTTTCACCAGTGGCTTTTAAAGAAATTTTATCTTTTCATTTGTTAATTTTTCAAAGTTTCGAATAGTTCTGTTTGAATGGGACTTAGGAATATTTATATACAAATCTAGAATACTTGTAAATTTTAACTCAAATAACTTCTTGTGCTTCTGTTCTTTGTTTTTCTTCACCACTCTCAAGGAGTCCCAGTCTGTACTGAATTCTCCCCGCACTAGTACTGTTGTGAACCAAGCTCCAGAGAGCATGCAGTCTGAAGACTCAAGACAACATCCAGCTTCTGAATCAAGAAATGATGACAACAGTTTAGGGTGTGTTTCCACTCATTAATAATATTGTTCTAAACAGCAGTTTGCTTTAAAGCTACAGACACAGAACTAAGTATTTTCATATTATATGGGTTTCTTTCAAGTAAATAAGTTGTAATTTGGAACTGATAAAATACAAAACTGTGGACTTTGCTCTCAAACTTCTGATACAGGCTTCCTATGTACGCAGTCGCTCCCTGAATGATTTCTTTTGTTTTATTGTTCACAAGTAAAAAAGAGTATTTAAAAAAAATACCTTGCAGATTTTTCCTTCACTTGCAGAAGCTTTGAGAATCTGTTGTCATGGTTATAAGATCTGTACAAGAGCCTAGATAAACTGCTTTCACAGCCATTCCCACTTTCCTCCATTTCACTGCATTGAAAGGTAGGCAGCCTTTTGACAGGAGAGATTCCTGGGTAGACTTAATTCTGTCCTTGGTTCTCAGCTGAATGTGGAATAGAATTTCTCACTGTGCTAAAATGAAGGACAAGGTCTGTTTTTACTTGCCTTTTACATCATTAAGTGCAACAATATTTACTTCCTAGACCAAAAATTTCCTTTTTTCCTTCTGTTTTCAGTTAATGCTAGTTAATAATTTCAGTTAATACTCTAACAGCTTTAGTGCAGAACATCGATAGGAAATGTATAGTTTTTATATGTCCCTCTTTCTTCCCCCAACCCCCTGCGTACACCAGAAAATTATTTAATGTCTCACTGTATTCAGTTTTTTAGATGCATCTCAGAATACTCCACCACATGTTGACTGGGATTCTCAGGTAGCTTCTCCTGTTTTTGGAGCTTCTAGCAACATGAAGAACAACTCAAGTACATGTCATACCCCTTGTATTTTAGATTCAGGATTGAAGCCTAATGTCAAAACCAACCTCTTCAACAATCCTTCCAGTTCTAGATCTCATAAAAGCAGATCAAAATCTGAAGATGTTGCTTTTGTTGCGCCACTGAATCTTGGAACTGAAATCAGCTCAGTTATCAGCCAGGCCTCTATCAACAGGCAAATGGTTGTGAAAAAGAATACTAATGAGGCTGTAACTTGTGTTGGAAACACTTGTGCAGCTAAAAATGAGGTGATCAAGAGTGATTTCCTTCTCATACACCAGAAGCAGCAAGAAGGCAGGTGTGCTAAGAGAAAGAAAGTTGAAGACGAGCATGCATTTAGCTGTGAAAAAACATCTTTCAACAAAGAGAACTCTGTACCCTTTCAATCAGATATTCAGCATGTTAATGGGGAACACACGGTTGATAAGCCCTTGGATCTGTCTGATCGCTTCTCTGCAGTTCGTTGTCAAGAGAAAAAACAAGGGAGTGAGGAGACCTGTAAAAACAGACTGAAACAGGTGACTCTGCATGATGTTTTTTCACAGCTAAGGAAGCCCCTTCCTGAGGGTCCAACCTCTGTTCAGAATGCCAACAATGAGAGCTCTTCGTTTGGCAGAGACTTACGAGAGGAACCCTACGTACAAGAGGCAATGCTGGGAAAAACATTTCCAGATAAGAAAAAACAGATCCAAATGAAAGAAGAAATCCCTCCCTTCAAAATTGCACCTCTGCCGAGTACTGTAGACACAGAGCAACTTTTTGATGATGTAAAGGTATATTTTTCTGACTTTTTTTTCCTTCTCCTTTGAAATGGTGTTTTTAAGTTTTGGGAAACAGTGAAATTGCAATATGTTGTTAGGTTCCCAGTGGACATGTACCAAACAGAAAGAAAGCAAGAACAGGACATGGAGAGTCTGAACCAGCATCTGTGCTTCAACCAAACCCTTGTAGACTATCAAAAAACAAAGCACTGCAAAACGAACAAGGTAACTTAACGAAAATGTTCCTTTTATTCCCTAACCTCGCCAACCTATGCTGTGGCCGAATACAGTTCTTTCTATCTTCTTTCCTCCCACGTTAATAACTTTCTCAGTTCAGTCTCATTCTATTCAGCACTTCTCAAGATCACCTTCAGCTTTTCAACCTGTATCATAATTTACTATACTTCATAAAGTTTTTCTTCTTCCTCCCCTGTATGATGAATTTATCATTGGGATTCAGCTGTAAATTCAACAAGTTAGGAAACCTTTTTTTCCTCAGTTATTTAGTATTGTTATTGCTGCACACAGTATCTTACTGAAGCATGTCAATAACGTACTGAAATGTCAATAACATACTGAAATTAAATCTCAGGAAGTTTGAGTTTAAAATGCTTGAAAACATTTCAAGATTCCCAATGACCTATTAGTGCCTTTAGTGATGAACAGATTTCTGACAGATACTTGCTTTAGAAGTTATGTTCTTTCCCTTAAGTGATCCCAGTCCTAAAATTTGTATTTTTATAACTGGGATTGTCTCAGTACTCCTTAGCTAAAATGTTATGCTGCATATTTTATGTAGAAATACTTGCATTATAAGCTTAAAAATCTTTAAGCAGTTGGTATTGTCATGTATCTTGTAATCTAGATCTCTGGTTCACAAATCAGGAGGAGCCAGCTCTGGAACCATTGTTCCAGACACTTCTCTACACTTGTGGTCTAAGACTTAATTTCTGTGGTCCTACTGATCTAATGCTCTATCCAATTTTAATACCAATTGATTTGCACAGTACAGAGATTTTACCTGCAAGAGTATTTGTTAAATATTATATACAACATATAAACACAAAGGTATGGTGTCCTCTCTCAATATGACAAAAAACTTAAGATGTATTTCCGAATCTTCAGATAAAATTATTTATACCAAATGAGTATGTTTATTATTTGAGAAAAATCAGTCCCTAAAACCAAAGATGAATTGATGAAGAGAAAGCCAACTTGTGTTTTAGATACTATCAGATGGTGTATCCAGAGTTTAATTCTAATCATTTGTCTTTTTTGTCATATTCTGTGTCCAGACCTGAAAGATAAAACTTCCTTAGAAAACCTTCAGTGGAGCATAGACCCGGGAGCTGACCTTTCGCAGTACAAAATGGACGTTACTGTGATTGATACAAAGGTAAACTATCTCTTGCACCAAGTCAGCATGTTCCATAATATTGGAAAAAAAAGCCTCTAGAAGTAATGATGACACAAAACAGGGAAGAGTAGCTGATGCTGTGGGGCCATTCAGAGGGACCTGAAGAGTTGGGCAGTGAGGAACCCCATGAAGTTCAACAAAGGCAAGTGCAGGGCCCTGCACCTAGGGAGGAATTACCCCATGTCCTGTACAGGCTTGGGGCTGACCTGCTGGAAAGCAGCTCTGCAGATGGGTCCCTTCCAACCTCAGCCATTCTGGGATTCTGTAATATCATGAGCTTTATTCTGGGCAGTCCAAAACCACTTGCTAACAAAAATCCTTTGCTCCTTTGAGATTTGTTTGCACTCCTAAAACGTTTGTTTATGCATAGTACAGTATAGTTATCCTAAAACATTTCAGCCGTTTTGTACTTGATAAACTTTGCCATGTGGTATTCAGTACAAAATTGATTGTCTGAAGAGTATTTAGGTGTTTATGTTAAGACAAAAAATATTCTAAATCTCATAATTTTTCCATTGAAAGCATTCCTGGTGACATGTCTTCAAGCTAATGGAAGATGTACAGATCACGACTACTATCCTTCTTTGATTTGGGGGCACGTTGGTTATTAGAATTAATGGGTTCACTAAGAATTTTCCTGAACTTTGTTTGCTTTGTCTAGCTTGAGAGCTATCAAAGAGTTTCGAATCGACTATTTTGAAATTTGTCAGTGTTTCGTTGCTACTTATTTTTTTCCTTGTAGAATTTTAACATAAAAACTTTAAGGAATTCATTGTCTATCAAATAATGTTATTCACCCAATGTATACTTCCCATTTCAACTTCAAAACAAGTTATTCTCTTATTATTATTTTACATCTTTATCTTAAATACATTACTGCAGGAAAAAAAATACCACAGTGTCCAAAAGTTTTCAGTAACAGTTATGAAAGGATTTTATATACATAGCAATGATAATGACTATACCAGTTGCTTCTGAGTCCAATTATCTTGTTTCGTTATTTTTTTATTCAGGATGGTTCTCAGTCAAGAATTGGAGGAGAAGTTGATATGGATTATACGTATGTTAGTGATAGTGTACTAATAAAAATGAAAAATCAAGAGCAAAACCAGGAAAGCAGTCCAAGTAAGACTTTTTTTTCTTCTTTGGTTCACTTCTTGTGAAGCAGTAAAGAATAAAGGATATTTTTCCCCATGTGTGGTTAGATTATAGGAAGTGGTTTACAGTAAAAGACACGTATTTATTTTTCAGTTCACAAAGATAAGTCTGTTTCCTAATAGAATCAATGGTGTCTGTTTGTTTTAACTTACCTTGTGTAAATAAGGTTTGTTCTGAGACAAAGCTAGTACCATGCTTTTATATTGTTTAAGACATTAAATACTTTCCATGTTCTGACCTGTAATGAACATGCTTACAGCTAAGAGCTTGGAAGTTTCATTTTTAATAGTATACAAGTGGAACTAGTGCATTTAAAATAAGTCCAGGTGTATTTATATCACATTTAGTGTATGGTAAGTGGTGAATCATGGCTGCAGGGCAGTGACTTTCAACAGTGGTTGTGGATTTTTTCATGGCGGGGCCACAGTGTTTTGGATTGTTGTTTTTTGGGGTGGGTTTTCTTTTTTTTTTCTTTGTTCGTTTCTATTTTAAGCCATTGCAGCTTGATCACATTTATGTAGTTTATTTCCTACCTAAAGAAAGTATTTCCTTCTGCTCGGCTTAAGCCGGAATTACAACAATCTCATCTGTGTACTTCTAAGGTTAAAGGTATATGAAAGAGATTCAGCAATTAATCAAAATTTAGAAATGGAATCAAGATACCTTCATGAAAAATTTGAGTTTTGTACACATTTAAAAGATTCATGGAAAGGTTGCAGAAAGAATAAATGTATCAGTATTGTTAAGTTAATCACTCCTGGAGTTGGAAGTGGATGCTGATTCTTGATATCCATTCAGTCAAAATATGCGTTCTTAAATTGTTGAGAGACTGATGTGGATGTTCATTATGTTGTTGTGTGTTTTTTTTATAATAGGAGGAGAAAAAAAAATGAATGATACCATAACAGAAATGTTTGATCGGACGAATGATGAAGAATATGAATCATGCTTACCAGAAGATGGCCCTTCTGCGTGTGATGAAAAAGAAACTCTTCATGAAGAAGAGCAGGATAAAGGAATAACAGTAGCAAGCAAGAAACTAAAGAGTGGGATATAATTTTTTTTGTCTTTGTTAGACTGATCAAACTGCGAGAGTTGATTTGAAGTCAGGCTTTGTTCTGTGGGAACAAATATGCCACTTAAACTCTCAGTTCATTTTTTGTAAGTTCATGAATTGTAATGGCATAACAAACCAACCTGAAAATTATTTTGTTGGTTGGTTTGCGTTGCATGCACACAAATATGGGAGATGTAATGGAAGTTGACATAGAAGCTGTATGGTGAGGTGACTTTTAAAGGAATCACCAGTTTTTGGCTGTAAATTATGATTGTAATTGCTTGCTTCCTTTGTTCCCCTGCCTACACTGAGATTTCTCAATATTCTGTATTTTAAGCAACCTTTCCTTTGCTATTCTGCTCATCTTCTTTGCTTGTCCATTGCTCTTTTCCTTCTCTTCCACTAATGCTTTTTGATCACTGGTTCAATTCTATTATTTCTACTTTTTCTTTGAATCTGCTGCCTCAGAGCAGCGTGCTCATGGCATTTTTATAGTTCTTAATAATTTCCAGCTTATCATTTTGCAGGCATTTCTCTAGGCAGTCTGTTAACCTTATGTGATGTGTATTTTTTTTTTCTTCATATATATTTACAGAACATGAGGATAAACAAGATAAAGCCAAACAGAAAGCTTTTGTGGAGCCATATTTCAAAAGTGATGAAAGGTAATTTTCCTAATAAAAATAGAAATAAAAGTAGGTTGTTTAATGCAGGCGTTTTAAGGCTCTTCATTTCCTCCCTATAGAGAACTTGTTCTTCCATAAAACAAAGCTGTTTGTATGTAGCTTACTAGCAGCTGAAGATGCACAGGTAAAACACAGTAAATTAGATAAAAGATGAAGGGGGGGATACGACTGAACACATTGAGAGACATTTCTATCCTAATTGCTGAAATGAAATGAATAGTATTTCTGCTTTTTATAATCCTGTTGAATGAAGCATTTTGTACTCCATGCAGTTTCTTACAGGCAAGTAGCCATGCACGACTTTATCATCAAAGAGGCTAGGGGTTGCTTGTACAAATAAAAACTTCCTTATCTCTGGCATTTTCTTCCCCTTCCTCTAGGCAATAAATGAGGAATTGTAAGCAACTGTACCTCGTAGTGCTTCCTCTGTTGCCTTTCTGCCTAATCATCATTGGTAGTCTGAATCCTCATTTCATAATGATATTATGGCCTTCAGTTAAGTAGTTATTGGCTTTGCTTTTTCTTTTTTTTTTTTTTAACACCTCAGCATGTTTTCTTTGCAGAGGAAGATTTGTTTAGTGTGTTCTGGTTTTGAAAAAGAGCACACTGGCAAAAAAAAAAAAAAAAAAGTAAATCTGTTCAGTGCTTGAACCAGACAATATATTCCTCCTTCAGAAATCAGAGTAAGAACTTCTTTGTCCCAGACAAAATACGTATTCTTCTTCAGATGTATTTTTTGAGTAATTTAGATCAAGTTACTTACTTTCATATTATGAAAAGCCATAAAAATCTGAGACACATCTGGGGGTATGTTAAGGATCATAGTATATTTTAAAAACCTTTGGTCTGTTTTCCTTATGGAAATAATGTTATTCGTGTATGAAGTGCAGTAAGTTTGGGTTTTGTAGATATTTTGTGATTTTTCTTTTCTTGAAACTATACATTCTTGAAACGATCCATTATTGTACTGTAAAAAAAAAAAGGGGGGGGGGGAGGAATTCCTCAGACGTACAGAGGAAATGAATGTACAATCTTATGAAAATATTTTTGCTTTTCAGAAAGAATACTATGTTAGATTTTCCTCATATTGAGGTTATTCGTAAGAAAGAAGAAAGAAGAAAACTGCCTGGCCATACTTGTAAGGAATGTGAAATAGTAAGTACTGCTCTGAATTTTGGTCTTCCAGCTCTTCTGCTATCTAAGTTAGGAAGTGCTATTGAAATTATGAGTCTGGTTGTCATTTTTAGTGCATAGGTGAGCAAAAAATTGTCCACCAAAGCTGTTTATCAAGTTGTTTTGTTGTTTTTTTTTAACTGTAGCAACTGCATATAACTTTTTTTTTAATGCCTGTATGAAGCTAGAAACTTCTCACAGTATAGTTCCATACTGTTGAACCAGGTTCTGTTACTGAAAGATACATTAGCTAGTCAAAGAATGATTTTAAGTTTCTGTAGTTCAACAAAATCTACTGAAATTCACAGGTACTGGAATAAGTATGTTCTGTTTCCTGTTATACACGTGTCTTGATTTCTGTTTTGTTCCTTGTTTTCTGAGGGGTCTGTGTTTTCAGATAGTTAAACCAGCATAGGTGCCAATGTAAATATACATACAAATGTTTAAAAAAAAAAAAATTTGCCTCTGCAGGGAAAAAGTGTGAGATTTTAGGGTTTTCCATTTGTAAGTTTTCCCTTCCTTTAAAATTACTGAACTGCTTTCAGATACTTTGTATAAAGATAAAATATTGACACAGTTCCATGTATAGTAAGGTTATTTGGTAATGTATTTGGTTACAGTAGACTTTCAGGCTGGAGTTAATTAGGCAATGACGTAATAAGTAAACATGCTGCAAGTGTGACTTATACCCAGAGTCTTTTCATATAATTTCCACACCTGTATGGAACCAACATTTTTCATAGATTCTCCTGCTGTTCACTTTATAGTTGTATTTACTTAGCTGAAGAAATTTATTGGAGTGCATTTTGGACAAAAATATGTTCCTGAAAAATATCTTTGGTAAAACTCATTGAATAAAAATAAAGTTTTACAGTCAACTTATAAATACCATTTTCAGGAAAAAAAAAAAAAAAAAAAGGTGTTTAATTTAGAAAGTTTGAAAGAAAACAGGGTGCTGGAGGAATGGGGAAAAAATAAAAACCCACAAAACAACAATAACAACTTTAGCCTATTTTGGGGGCTTAGAGACACCTGTTAACTGTTTCAATTTCCTGTTTCTGTAAGCTATAGATCAGTCTATCCAGGTCTTGTTACTTCCTGGCCTCTTAATTAGAATGGTGACTTTGCAAACAGTAAGAGCTTTGATTTTTACAATATTAGGTTTCTACTTTAAACTTCAGAAAATATTTTTTTAGTCTAGGCCAGTCAAGATGCACGTCTTAGAACATGCGTAATGCTTGGCTATATCACTGCTCCATAACAAAACTACCTTGGAATTAAATGCCTGTGAAAAAAAGGAGTGTTAGACGAAGCGTAAATGATGCTTTAAAAGTCTAGGCTTATTAGTGATAAGGTTTAGAGAAGTGTGTGAAGTCTAAGGAAATGTTTAGGGAGTGGGTAAAAATCAGTAAATTGTTTTGGCCGTGTGCTACAAGCAGTGTGAGAGTGGGAGGGATTACCTGTCCTTCTGAGCTGATATGAGAGATTTCACTTCTCTTTGTGCCTTGGCAAAGAGTTACTTAAGTCCTTTAAATCCTCATCACAAAACGTGGTGGAAGCATCTCATTCACTTCGCAGCATAAAACATGTGATACGATGTCTTGCCTTGTTATGATAACTTTGTGATGGTATCAGAGAAAAATTGTATGGAGGAGTCGCTGCTTGTAAAAGTGACATTGGTAAGTGTGATTAAGTCTAGCTACACTTTTAAGCAGGAGAATGAGTCAGATGTTTTTATATAAATGTAGATTACACAAATGAGTAAATACCTACTAAACCAGTGACTAGTGTTTGAAGGATTTGCTCTCTTTTTGAGACTGCAAATAAAGGTGGAGCTCTGTAAAGAACTCTTCCATGGTGAAGGTACTGCAGGATGAGACTTCGCACATGTAGAAAAACCTAGCTTAAATGTTCTGTGATGACTGCAGATGCTGTAAATAGTGATCTCAATCTAGAAAACAGCAGACTTTTCTGTAGAGCAGACATATATGTAACTTTCATTCTTTGCCAACCCCAATACAAGCTAAAGTAAAAAAAAAAAAAAAAAAAAAAAAAAAAAAAATTGCTTTCAAATTTATTTTGAATGCACACTTAGCTTGATTGTGTTTTTCTCATTTTCTTTTCCTCAAAAACTCTGCTGTATTTTTCAGTGTTCGATCCACAAATATTCCCTTGTAATCATAAACTTTTAACTCCTCCCCTTCCCAATGCAGTACACTGCAGATTTTTAGTAAGCTGTCTTCTAGTAACACGTGGGTTTCCTGATCAGCTTCCTGTACTAATGAGGGCTATTAGAGCAGAATATGTTCTGGTGTCACTCTTCTTGTAGAAGGGCGAGAAATCTGAACTGATACTGAGGGAAAAGCTGCAATTCCCACAGACTATAGAATCCTAAGATGAACCAAGGCTACTTTTCCTGGTTTGTACAGTAGTCACTGGCATTTTCAGACCTGTGGTTGCTCTCTTATCTACATGATCTTCAATATTTACATCTCAGGAATAAAAAGCTCTTCTCCACAAAATAATATTTTTTACTTTACCTGCTATCTGTTAGTAAAGTACACTAATAAATTCCTGTTGTTTTTCCTATTCCAGATAGGTTTTTCTGAAATACTACCAGTAGGTGGAGACAGGAAGTAATCTCTGTTGACAGAAATTCTGTTCCTTTCCTGTTTCCCACTCTAGATCGCTTTCCAGCTGACTGAATGAGGTTTTAATTCTGCATTTTTTGAATCATAACGTTATCACTTTGGTGGAATCGTTTCACCACTTCTATGAGGGCCAGGTTTCTTGTGCAATCCAGACTCTGAGTGTTGGCTTGCCACTTGAACCAAACAATGCTTTCGGCTTTGAAAATACCATGGTGGTACCCTGTGGTATCTAAGTGTCATGTTGCTGTTTTAGGAGATACTAAACTAAAATCCTAAGCTAAAGAACTGCACCAAAAAAATCTGTTTTTTCAAGATGCTACTGAAGGGAACACATAGCAAAGAAGCTTGGAGGGTGGTATATATACTTTTTCTCTTTTCTGCTGACAAAGATTTTTTTTTTAAAAAGAAATGGTGTGTTTGGCGGAGAAGTAGCTAGTCAATTTACTGCATGCTCTAGAGAATGTCCAGGTAGCTTCTGGAGTCCCAGAGGTCCATCACCGTACATTAAACTGGCTTTTGATGCACACCTAACTTGAGGATAATAAAGCAGGAAGCATTTTGATTTGTTATAAGCTCAGTAAGTTTAGATACTGCAAATAATCTTGCAGCGTGAATTTTTAGCATTGTATTTCATTGTTCTGTTTTATTTGAAACTGTAAACTGAAACTTTATTAGAGAATTCCTATCTAATTCAACACCTGTGTCACAGCTCCACAAAATCAGTCAGTCAAACTGTTGACATAAGCAACTATACACACTGCAAAACCTTGTACCTGTGGTATGTTAAATGAAGTTAACAAACATGCCACTGTAAGGTTATGCTTAACCTGAAAATTCTGTAAACTTTTAGGATAATGGCCAGATGTTTGTCATGGGGATAACAAATCTTTACTCTTGGCTATCCTCACCCTTATTTTTAGGTAACTGTGTTGATGAACAATGATTGACCGTGTCATTATGTAAAGCAGTTGCTGTGTATGTATAAATGTGTTAACTTGGATTTTTCTTTTTCTAACCCACAGTATTATGCAGACATTCCAGAAGAAGAGAGAGAGAAGAAACTAGCTGCCTGTTCAAGACACAGATTTCGCTACATTCCTCCAAACACACCTGAAAATTTCTGGGAGGTTGGATTTCCTTCCACCCAAACTTGTGTGGAAAGAGGTTAGTGTGAAAAATGGCTTATAAAGCACTCTTAATGCTGATTTTTTTTTTTTTTAATGTTTTTCTGGATTTGTCTCTAGCTCATACAGCAGCCTTTCTCACCCAGTCTTTCTGAGCTCTGTTTCCTTACCAGCAACCATAATTTTGAAAGAATATTGTCCCTGTTTAGCAGCACCTTTACTACTAGGAAGAAGGGAACATAGAGAAACTTTCTCAGAACCTAGATAGAGAAGGCAGAAATAATTGGAATTGTTATGGAACTTGAACTAAAGCTCTACTTGTCTTTGAAGCAAAGCAAGAACAAGGTCAACATTTTCAGAGGCAAAGGCTGAACTTAGTGAGGAGAGACAGGCAGCACCACTGGTCTCCTTCCTCTGTATCTTGAGAGCTCCTTAGCACAAAATGAAAACTGAAAAGTTGAGGGTCAGATGTGATTAGATGCATATATCCTGGTTATTAGTGAAAATCAAAAGCTATTTTTTGTTAACTTTTTTTTAACTTCTCAAGGGAAATTGTTCTTTCCTAAATATTTTTTTTTAAATCCTGGAGTTTGGTATAAAAATTAGTTTTCACTAATGGCTTTAAAACATGGTGAATTTGTACTGTACTATATGTACGTTTCTTCAGAAGTGGTGGAAACCTGAGATACGGAGTCCTGTAGGAACTGTCTGTGAGCTATGTTATTCATACTGGTTGCGAAACATTAATCTTCCCTTATCTTCACCCATTCTCTTAACAGTTTCAGGTCAGGTGAAGGAAAATGTAGCCAATGTGAAGGGTTAAGAGAGTTACCAAATTGGCAGGCCATTAAGTTTCCTTGGGCGTGGTTAGGCTTCAGGAAAGTTTCCCCTCGCCCATAAATCTTTTTCTGGTATCACATATGGGAGAGTGAATCCATCAGTCCAGCAGGAACACTGCTGAATCACCGCTTCCTTTGTGCCTTGTCTCTCTCCTCCCTCTGTGTCCAGCTAGGTAGGGCTTGGCTGTGGCTTGTCCGTTCCTCTTTTGCCTCAGGTAATGAGATAGAATTTTCATTGTAGAGCCTTCTTTGGTTCTCGATCACTGTTTTTTAAGATGAACAAATCGTAGTCCTTCCGATCTTGGTTGCCTTGTACCTGTTGCAGCCAGTGAGGAAGCTGGTCTAAATGCGAAGCCGTGTCGATTTATAACATCAGGCAATCGAGGTACCGTGTTAGGGAAATTGTCTTTTACTACCCATTTGGAATCTGCTTGCATGCTTGTTAAAATGAGCTTCTGAGCAATCTTCTTGTTCTGCTAGGATAAGAGCTGTTTAGTTGTTAATGGTCCTCGACAGCATATTAAAGGCAGACTTTACATCTGCCCTTTCTTTGTAAAAAAAACATGTTGTACAAGAGTGCAGCAAGGACACTAGAGAGGCTACCGAACAATTGCAGTTGTCACTCAGAAGTAGGGGGGGATGTAGGGTGTTTTTTCTGTGTCTTAGTGGTATCTTAAACCAATTGGATTTTTTAAAATAACTGAGGGTCGTAAAGAAAGTATTTTCCAACTATGAAGTCAGAATCTACTCCTCTCGCTTCAACGGATGCTATTGCTGATAAACAGTAAGGGCTTGACAAAAGCCAGATGCTGTAACTGATCTGCATAAAGTGTCTGCTTACTGTCAGTGTTAGTGAAGTCGAGCATGTTACAGAAATTTCCTATACGCTTCCCTTATCAGAGAGCTGTTCAAAGGGTGTTTGATCTGTAGGCTACTGCTTGGCTTCTTCCAGATTGACAAGTCTAATAAAAAAGAATGCTCTCAAAACAGACACACGTACCCTTCAGACCCACGAAATGCATGTGCCTAAAGTTTCCTCTTTGTGACTAGGGAATACATTTTTAAGTGTTTTTTTTTTTGTTTGTTTGTTTTTGCCAACTGAATTTGCAGTACCAATATACTTGTTACTCTTACATTATATAAAATCTTTTTCAGAAGAAAATTAAAAATGTGGTTTTGCACTTAGATGAACAGTTTGTAGCCTCCATTCTTCTCTTCAGTCTTTCCTGTTGGTATTGCATTACCGTGCAGCCATCTACCAGGAAGCAGTTGAGTGTTTTCATTAATGATACTGCACCCTGGGATCTCCGACTTTCTCTCAAGTGAGAACCAGTTACGAGAGAGGGTAGGGGGAGGCATAATCAGCTTTTTTTCAGGGTAAACAAACAATGAAACTGAAGCTATGCATGTTGTTATATTGTATTGATTGCCTCATTTTTGTTCTTATTCTTCTAAGGATATATTAAAGAGGATCTTGCTCCCTGTCAACGTCCGAAAAGGCGGCAACCTTATGCGGTCATGTTCTCTCCGAAAGCCAAAGAGCAGAAGACATAAATGATGGGGAAGTAGGGCAACTGGAAGAGCATCTTTCCTGTCCTTAGATATTTATAGTTAATATAAACTTGAAATAGAGAACTGTGTTTTCCACAACGATAAATCATTTCATTAAATATGTAAATTTTATAAAATTCATTTGAAAATCTGAAGTATGTACCGGGAAACAAAACTATTTAATGTAAGTTTGTTTCATATTGTATTAATACATTTTGTATTAATTTTTGCACCTGTCAAACAACAAGTCTCTTTTTTTTTTCTTTGAAGTCAACGGTTACAACTTCAGCAAATCCTGTCTGATCTTTGTGTTATTAAGTAACTTCTTTGAAGTCACCGAGATCACAGTTGTTCTTGCAAGGTCTTAAACGCCTCTCAATGGGAACAGAAATGCAGATTTCATAGGGTGCTTTCATTTTGCACTGGATTTTTTTATATAACCTTTTTCTTATTGCAATAATAGTTTTATCTACTTGTAATAAAACTGGATTAAATATGAAAGGTATCTACTGTTAATAGTTTGGAAGTATAGAAATCCATACAGTCTAAGTGTTTTTCTTAAAATGTTGGGGCAAGATGTATAGCACCATGTTTCTACATTGTTTAAATTGGAGTATCCAATTTTTCTCTTTTTAATTTGCATCTGCTTGTACTCAGTTCTATGCTTTACTGATAAGAAGATAAGGATTGTTACTTTTAAATTTGGATGACAGCCATGCATAGAGTTCTCCTAGGCAATGATGATTGCTGTTCACTAGATTATGAAGGATTCTGTAGAGGTGTTTTATGGGAGGGTAAGAACATACGGTATCACAGAGGCAAGGTGTAATGCTTTTACACAGGCCAAAGATCACTATATGATACTTAGGAATAAAGTAGTGTTCTAGGACAGAGAAGAATAAAATGTGCAAGCAGTATGCAACCAAGGATAGGCTCAACCAAAGAGAATACTTTTTTAAAATGAGATCATAAAATAAGCAAATATTTATATTCCTTAAACCGAAATACAAGAATAGAAAGTATAGATAGATTTTATATAGTCGTATGAAGTGAAGATACATTTATTTGTATACATATATACCATATATAGTGTGTGTATATATAAATATATCTTCTTATTCATATATTTAGTTTATTTAGATGTTTGTGTGTTTATAAAAAAATGTATTTAAATATTTGATGGATGGGACCATGTAATTCCTCATGCAGTTACTACAGGAGTGGCCGTAGGTTCTACTGGTGGAGAGGTTATGGCATATCCCTAAAAAGACAAAAATAAAAAAAAAATCTAGGCTGCACGAAGAAGAAGCACAGAACCCTCTTAGGTTGATGACGTAGGCCTTGCAGAAAAATAGACTAATGTATCCGCAGGCACTGTCACCATCCTACCTGCCTGATTGATTGATTTGTTGCCTTAGCATCACACAGGAATGTCCTATTGTGTAGCAAAGGCAGAAAGCCAAATAACAATGAAAATCATTAGTCATTTCTATGTTTACTAACACGTGCTGGCAGCAGATGTTTACAAAATTGTAAGCAGTATTCATTTCTTGGAGCAGTTGGTCAAAGAATCCATGCAAAAGAAGTTATGTCCGCAACAAAAGTGGAGACTTATAATAACACAGCAAATCCTAAAATTCATTGTAAAATTGGCTGTATGAAAAGTTTCTTCTTTAAAACAATATTTATAAGTAATTGTCAGACAGAGTGAAGTTTACAGTGAGTCATTAAATGGTTACACTGTAATATGAACGTTTAAAGGATAAGATGACAAAGCTGGATTCTTTTTCTTTGCAGTGATGTTCTTTTTATTTTGACCGATGTTCATTACAGAAGTGCTTAAGGAACTTTCTTTGCAGAAAAGGTAAGAGGAGCTGTTGTAAAGTGAAGTGGCAGAAAACATCAATGAAGTGAGTGTCAGCAAGTTGGCGGCACTGGGGAGTACTCCTGTGGACTCAAAAGCGAGGAAACTGCTGACCCCTTAGCTATAGCATGGAATTTGTAGCGTAAAAACAGCTTTGCTCTTCGAGGAGTACAGAGTGACTGTTCTGCCACCAGATTTTTAAAGACTCTGAGGAGATCAGTGGAGATGCAGCATGAGTAGTTTTATGGTTCATTGGAAACAGTGAGCTAATTGAAAAAATATGATGAGCAGGATTTGCAGAGCTATGGATAAATGTGCAAAGAGTTGACCTGTCTTTGTCTCTTTGAAGGTGTCAAAACAGAGTTCTGCTCACAGCAGGTATAAAAGAAGTTACCTCTTAGATTATACCTGTTTGTGAAGGTTTGATGCACCTTTAGAAGGAGGAGGTTATAAGAGTTCTTCTAGGACCTCTTGCATTCAGCCCAACTGTTTTGAAAAGGAAAGAAAGGCAAAGTAGAAAGTCGACTAAATTATTTGCTGTGAAAGAGGACAGCAGTAGAACTGGAATATAGAAAAACAAGGGCGGGGGCACGCTTTGCAAAGCAGAAGGTAAGACTTAATCTGAACAGGAAATACATAACAAGGGCTATGACAGATGCCAATGAAGTCCTGAAGCGTGGAATCTGTAAACAGGAAGAGTTGCTCATCAGGGGCATCAGGTAGCAGGCTCAATTGCAAGCAGAAGGGAGCATTTCTCTACATATCCAGCTGAATTTTGGATTAGGCTATGGAACCACTGCAGGATATTATGGATACAGAAAGTCTGGGCAGGTTAAAAAGAGAATATAAAGTGGAAAAAAGTCATCAAGGATGGAATGTGTTAAAGATACTTCTGCTGCCTCAGGCATTCCTGAAGTCTGGGTTACAGGAAACAGGGAGAGTATCCTAGGGGAAGTATCTGTCTCCGTATGTGCCCCTCAGTATAGCTGCACTTAGGTTCATGTTACACTTAGGATACTGCCAAAATTCCACAGAGTATTTACTAGAGATGCCATTTCCCCTTGAAAATGTGCTGTACCCCATCTTTTGGTCTGTGTCTGCCTCCTGAGCTATGCTTCAGAGTTACATGGCTAAATACACATCATATCCCCTGGATCCACAGATCCACAGATGTAAAGCTTGCAGAAATGATCCATTATTTAGGCTCTGCCATTTGATAGTACCTTGTACTTACTTCGAAGGTCGCTGGTATTTCAACTGAAATACAAAAGGCAGCTTGCAGAGGTTTTGGGTACAGAAGAGTGAACAACATACAGTGAAATGAATATTTTATCAATACTTTTCTTTTTTTGAAAGTCCATTGTTGTTCATGAGGATAGTGCTACTCCACTAGAGGACAGTAAGGAACTGCTTTTACATGTAAAAGAATAAGAACTGCCCTTTACACTCTAGTTAACCAATGTTTTAAGAGCTCAGTTGCCTTAAAAATTTAATCTCTCATCCATCTGCAATAATGCCAGGGAAAAAAAAAATGTTTACTATTGAGACCAAGTTTCATCTTGATGAGATCAGATAATTAAAAAATCACCTAGAAGTAAAAATAGAAACAACAGCTGAGATACACCATGGTTTCCCCTTCAAAGAGAGAATTTCCTAAAGAAATAACAGAAGTCTGAGCAAGTTCTGTGTACCAAAAATGATAACTAAATTTGACAAATGTTAGAAATTCAGTTACAGTTTTCTATTTGCAGTAAATTCTAGTATTATTTTCTAATTATAGCTTACCTATGTTTTTTATCATGCTCTTGTAATAATGCATATTTTTTGCCCAGAGGAAATGGAAGAAAAAGGGGGTTGGGATTGTCTTCAGGTGTATCCAGGTATCGGTACCCAGCTGGGAACCTTGGAATAGCAGTGCCTCTTGGGTCGTACCTGCACCACCCGCCTGTTGATACGAGTCTGGCATAGTAACAATCCTCAGGGAGATAAAAACCCATCTAAAAACCCATCCATTTGATGTCAAAACCAACCCCGCTGGAATAGGTTGAAGTGGTTTCTGAAAGTCAGCTTCTCTCAACTTAGATCCAAGGTAGCACTTGGTATTTCCAGCAGTTTCTTCTGTAGTACTGGAGCACAGAGCATCACCCCTGTGTTATTAGTAGTTGCTAGCATCTATTTAAGACACTTCCACGGGCCCGATAGCGGTCCAGTTTTCAAGCCAGTGCCTAAGGCTGTTCCCAAAACCGTGAAGATAGCAAACGGCTGACTTCAGTGCATCAGAAATGCTATCTGCCTGATCCACAAAGAGATAGCCCCCAAAAAATTAGCTTTTGATCATAAACTGTTTTTTGGGCTGCTTGGAGCACAGAAGTCAGGCATTGTTAAAATGTCCCCAGGCAAATGGTTCCTTTCATTGCCTGCAAGGCCATCCCGGTCATTAGTTGCTTTTAATTAGTTGTGCTTTTGAACTTTGCTGCTCTCAGATGGAAAGGATGAATGGCTTAGCCCTAATGAAGCAGGAGGAAGACAGTGTCTGTCTGCAGATTAATGAGGAATCCTGTCAAGAAAAAATAAAATAAAATAAAATAAAGTGCATAAGAGAGCAAAACACAGATGGAGGAAGAGCAGAGGGAGAAGAGGTTGGTGCGGTTCTTGCTGTTGATGCATCCTGGGGTATCAGTGGGCTCTTCTTTTTAGGAAGACCGCTGAAGTCAATTTGATCTCATCAGCCCCAATGCTCAAAGAAAGAAGGGCTTTGCTGAGTTTAAACGGCTCAACTGGGAAAAATTTGGGAGAAAGAACTAACAATAACTTTCCCTTCCATGTGTAAGTGCAGGAAGACTGCTCGGTCTAAAGTGATTCACTGTCCTGTCCCAGCACAGCGCAAGCATAACATTTACGGGGGTGTTTTCTGTGCATGAGTATGAACAGCTGAGGGAAGGAGTGAGACAATGCAGAGGTAAGCCCAAAGATCCACTCAGTGCAAGATGGACCAGGAAAGCTTGATGCCCAGGTGGAACAATTTAATTGGATAAAGCCAAAAATGTAAAGCATTTTCCCCGGAATTCCTCCTCTTTCTCTAGCCAGTGCTTTGCGTGCAGCCTTGGAGGTCAGTTTGTGTTCCTGTACGCATCCAGCCCATGGAAAATGATGTGCTGCAGACAACATGAACAGTGTTGTCCTGTGAATTATGGTACTGGTCACAAAGTGATGTGTCAGCACTGCTTGGGTTGAGCTTCACGGTTTGGTGGGTGCTGTGACTGAAAACGAGGATGTGGCATAAAAATACGCAATGCGTTCGGACCATCAGGGTTGAAACAATGGGTGCTATAAATATGGACAAATGTTCCCCTGAGGGTCCCATTAATACGAGATTCTTCCTGGGTTACAATTGCCTTCTTTCTCCGACTTCTTAGTACGTAAGGCTTGCCTCTCCTCTTAATAATATCTTCAGGATGTGCTGGTGGCCAGGCATGTGGCCATTTAGGTGCAAGAATGGTGGTGGCAGAGCCCCCAGGCTCCCAGGTGGGAGCCATCAACAGTTACGGGAAATAACCCTGCCCAGCAGGAGCCGTGAGAAGGACAGCTGGAGACTGGTTGCCCTTGGAAGGTTTTTGTTGGCATTCCAAAGCCAAAAAAAAAAACCATGAAAGAGGCTAATCAAAGTTTTCATGTGGTGGTGAAACAATGTATTTCGACTACAGTGCAAGAGTAAGCATCGTTCTAACCACGTCTTGGAAATACAGAAGTTTGCCCTTTTCTTGTTATTTTTGAGTAGTTTACGTAGAGCATCCTTGACGTTCTTACAAATGACTTTAAAATGAAGAATAGAAATCAGTGAAGTCTTTGATTCATGTATATAATTTTTATGCTTGAAATTCAGCACCGACTTGAATATCTATTTTGAACGAATTCAGTGAATTAACACCTTACCTCATATTGTCTATACTTAGCCAATGGTTTCACAGGGAGAAGGCTTTAAAAAATAATATAATGACCGAAAAGAAAAGAGCTTTATGTGCCTGTACTCCAAAGCCAGCAGAAATAGCCAGGAGACCAGGCTGCGGGTCAGATGTTGGAAACGAGAAGCGGAGGAGACAAAATTCAGAGCCAGTTATCGTCTTACATCTATGTGGTGATAAAAGCCACCCATTACCTCATAGTTAAAATTACCAACTCGACGAGTCTTTTTAGGGCGGTTTTAAATAAAGTGCGAATAAAATAAGGCTAGATAGGAAAGAAATGATGATTTTTTGGACCTTGGGGAATCTGTTACATGTGCTTTACTTGTGCCCTTGGGTAAATCAGTTGTGGGAAAAGATAAAGAGATTAAAAACAGTCTTTGAAATGACATTCCTAATGACTCACCATTTCAGAGAGCTTGGGAATTTGAACTACATTTGAGAAGGAGCATAAAATAAAAAATAAGAAATGCTAACATTATCTCTGATAACGTGTATCGGATAATGAATTGATGTTCTTTTAATGTTGAGCAGATGGCCCAGAAGAGGCAATTATTTAAATTCAACTTTTCTTTTACTTCAGTCAGCTTACAAAAGTGCCAGGTACCCTATCACACATGCCTAAGGATGAGTACAAGTAGAGCCAAGAAGCCGATCCTTGCAAATCGGAAAAGTCAATTTGCTATTTCTATTCCAGGGAAACATCCAGTATCTCAAATCATATTAGTGTTCTTCTTTGGCACAAAAAAGCCAGGATTTTCCACAAAGTTACATCTAAAAGAATTGGGTTTGAAATATTAAACTCGCTGAAGTATTTCACTCTGCCCTAATGCAATTCGGTTTATATCATTACTGTCAGATGAGAAGAAGGCAAGAAATTCAAACACATGGTGACAACCCGCTCTGAAATCACTCTGCTTTTTATATGCACTTCTAAAGCGTGTTGCTTGCCAGGTATCAAGTGAATGAATAACACTCTTTGGTTTGCTAGCCTGCCAAACGTGCTCTATTAATTGCTAATGAATTGTCAAATGCCTTGTAAATCATTCAGGCAAAGCAACAGAATTTCTGAAATTTAGTCCCAATAATTTGACACTTAAGAAAAAAAAAAAAGAAATATGAAAAGATACAAAGAATATGCTTTAGCTGTTCTTCCCTTTCCTTCTCCCTTGATCTGTAAGCACACCAAACCACTGGAAATACAACTCCATTCCTCTCAAGCTTGTGTTGGAAGAGTTAAGAGTGTAAGAGTGATGGGTGTCAGAAACTATTCCTCTTGTCTGAGTATTGACACGGGGTATTTTCTTAGTGAGTTTTGAAAGGCACCGTGTGTTCCTGAGAAAGGAGTTGCCTCTGTGGCTCCTCACTGCATGTCTTTCCTGCCTCAGGTATGGAGAGCATCGGGCGGGGGAGCCTTGGGGTGCCTGCTGGTGTCACCCCGCACTGCATGTTTCAAGGCTTCCTGAAGGGGCTTCTCCACATCAGGATGAGCAAGGGAGGCTTTTGTGTAAGCTTTGTCTAGATTTGTCAATTTATTAAATGATCAGTACTTCTGGAAGACAAGTATGCGCTTGTACACAGTACTGGGGGTCTCCAGGCCGTGCTGGCTGTTTAAAATTACTGTGTTTATGATTTCTCCAAAGAAAGGGTTTCATTGATATAAGGATTTCTATTCCTTACAACAAATGTGAACCAGCACTGAAACAATTGAAAAAAAAAATAAAATAGTTTCCCTTTGTGACGAAAACTGACTCCAGTTCAGCATATATAGAAATGGATCTTGTAGGCTTGTAGAAGGAAACTTCTGCAGAATCTGTTTATCCTAGGATTGGACTGGGAAGGACATGAGAAAACGAACACTAAGACCTAAGGCACTTATTACCAAGAGACTAGAAATGATAATTCCAAATGAGTATGTAAACTGGACGTGACCTACTCCGGGGGCTATCACCCATGTCCCCATAACCTCCTGGTTATACTTTTTACACCAGGCAAGGCCCCCGTGAGCTGTAGCAAGCACCGAGTCGTTCTGGGGGAGGCAGCTGCCTTCAACGTGCAGTTATGATACCTGCAGGAGTCTCCTGAAAGCCAACGCTTCGTTTTCCTACAGTTCCAGTTTGCCACCAAGAGGTGCCACCCTGCTTTCCTCGCAGTGTGCTAGCTCAGGGCCTTCTTCACTCCTCACTCCCAGAGGGAGCCCAGAACTGAAACCAGGAGGGAGACGAGCCAAAGCCCTGAATGCTCAACCACACTGGCCCAAGCTGCTCCTGGGCACACCTGGGAACTTCGGGGATCCAAAACTTGTCACAGGTGAAGGAAGAAAACCCCCAGCCCTGCGCACACACCGCCTTGCTGGCTGCCGAGCTGCCTGCCACTGCGGATTTTGTCAGATGAAGCTACAAGAATTGGTCCCCAGACTCTCAAATACATCTGTGGCATACTCATCATCTACGAAGCATGCTGTTATTTTTAAGCAAGCCATTGTAGTTTATTTAATATCTGTCATACCCCTTGAAGCTTGTGCTTTTCTTCCAGATCTGCTCGGCTCTCCTAAATCCTGGGCTTACGTACCTTTTGAGGAACAAAACTGATGTTTGCCTGCCAAGCAATTTGTCTGCTTTCATCTTAGTAATGTATTTCCCTCAGCCATTTCCCATATCGCTCACAATGCTGGATCCAGGCCTTTGGTAGCTAGCTGCAAGTGCTTTCAGAGGGGGATTTTGCTGCAAAGGGTGGGAGACTCAGCACGCTCCGGAGCATGCTGAAGTTAAGCCACCAGACAGCAACGTAATCCACACCCCATCATAAAAAGCTTGGCAGGACATTGGGTCACTGGCAGAGGGAGTTTGGTGTGAAAATATTCTCTGATTCCCCAAGCTTTGGGAATCATGCTAATACGGGGATGGCCGAGACCCTTTCATAAGACCCTGGCCTGTTCCACAGCCACTTTTAAGGCTCACAGTCTGGATTATCCCCCTCCTACTCTAGTGGCTTTCCTTGAGCCCTCAGACTGGTGAATCTAGTATTTCAAATTGGGTTACCCCATTTTAAATCCTTCTTGCCTCTTTTTCTGCATTTTTTTAACACTTGGGTTTTGGTAGCTATATCTTATACGTGTATTTATGCTATATACTAAGCAAGAATAAACCATACAAGTGGAAAAATGTCAGGAACAGAGTAAGAAAATAAAGCAATGCAGTTCTTTCCGTGGTCACTGACCTCATAGACTACACAGAGAATATTTGATGCTCCTCAGATCCAGCATCCTTTTGAAAAGTAAAAAACCCACAACCTATATGATAAAAGACCTACAGCTCCTTCACCACGACTGATACCAAAGCAGAGGTTTTGTGAACTGCCCCAGCTGAGCAGCCCTCTCACTCACCCATTTAATTTGTTAAGGCTCTGGGATAGCAGAGGCTCATTCACTGCTCCCAAGTGGCCTGCGTGTAACTTCATATCAAGGGGGTTTGATAAAGTGTGAACACACGAAATTTCAGGTTTTTCCTGGCCTATTAACAGTTCTTTTGCACCACCTCCCTTCTGCTACTTGTGTGTGTGCATTTAGGTATTGCACTTCTGTTTTCAGACCCTTGCACTTCCCCATTTTTACTACCACAATGCTGTCAATGGTCGGTCATGGTCTTATCACCAGGCCCACAGCTATTGCCTTACAAAGGCTCCAGCCCCTGCGACCGAACAATTGCAGCAATTTCTGCATTTATTTAAGCAAAGTACACAAAATGACGCCGACAAGCAGGGAGGGCAAGCACCTTTCTGCACATCGGGCCTAATATTGCGAAGCAAGGTGACACAAGGCTGTGACTAAAGCTGCTGTGCTGCGTGGCGTCGTGCCGGCACGTGCTTGTGCCCCTTGGGAATCCATCCTGGATCCAGCAGGATGACCATGCCCGCAGGATTTGTTCCCTCATTCTGCAGCTCTGAGCACAAGATCATCATCTGCAGGAGCTGGGGCTGCAGCTCCCTCCCATACCCAGTTACCAGTAAAACTTCCCAGTAAGCGAGACCCCATAAGGACATGTCAGTGATGAAAAGCCAACCTGAGAAGCATCCTTTCAGCCTCAGTGCTGAGCACACTCATCAATCATTTATCTCTGCACCTTCTGGTGGCACCAAAGCAGCAGTATCAGCACAAGTCCCCACAGCTCGTGCACAGATGGTCTCCCACTGCTTGTGCTGCCGGAGGACCCTCAGCATGAGTGAGAGGGCTATGCCCTGAACGGGGGAACCACCCAGGTTATTCACAGGGACAGTTTACATGCCCAGCTTTGGGTACTAAACAGTGGAAAAATAAGGCAGGCGGTGTTTCCTGCAAGTCTGGGAATTCTGACCTGTTTCTAAACCAGCATCTGTTCGCTCTGAGCATCAAACCCATAAACAAGCACAGGAAAAAAAAAAAAAAAAAAAAAAAAAACTTCTTGCGAAAGCAGAGAGATGGAAAGCTTTCAAACCCCTTAAAATTTCTGTCATTCTTTAAAATTCCCATATAAAATTCCTGAGACGTGGTTTCAAGCAGAAACATCGCCGAGGCTGCCTGGCTCTCTATTCGGCTCTCTAGGGGGCAGGAGATCGATCCCACTTCTCAGCAGCTGCGTGTTGTGAGGTAAAGAAACTCTAAAGAGAAACAGCTGGGTGAAACCAGAGGTGTAGGTGCGCAGGGGTTTCCGAGGCCTGTACCACAGGGCAGCAAACACAGACACAGGCCTGTGGCAGTGAGAGGTCAATACAGCAACCCAAACGCAGGATCCCACACAGATTCTGAGTATCTCCAGAGAAGGAGACTCCACAGCCTCTCTGGGCAGCCTGTCCCAGTGCCCTGTCACCCTCACAGTAAAGAAGTGTTTTATGGTGGCCATGGGACGACCAACACATCTGCTTGGAGGTCCACGAAACCACAGCTGTGCCTGAAAGAAGGAATGCAGAAAAAGCCATGGTGAAAGCAGCTCCCTAGGCCTTGTTTTAGGACCCGTCTCTTCCACAACCAGGCCTTGGTGCTGTGTTTTAGGGTGGGGGTGTCCGTGTTTCCTCGTGAACACCCCCAGGTCCCAGCACAACCTCAGGGCTCAGCAGTGGAGAACATGAGGGCCCTTCTGCCTCGAAACGCGGCTTTCTGGAAGTCAGATTTCTGTTTATTTATAGACAACCGAAATGAAAATGTTATGTCTACTTTCATGTGGCAGGCTCGGAAAACAAAAAAAACAGTCACAGGAAAAGCATTTGTGATGGAAAGTTGCTGTCCTCTCACTGGGACTGTTTGGGCTGTGAGAAGAGAAGGAAAAGGGATGGAGGGGGAAGGGATATATATACATATATGCATATATATAGTGTGCATGTGTTTATATTTTAAATGTGTATTATATATAGAAGTAAGAATCATAATCTCAGAATAAACCAGTACGAATATTTCTCATTAACGTGAGACGAAAATAACACTGGTTCTTGTAAGGGTCAGAAGGCAGCAACGTGTGCTCCACAGATGTGCACATCCTTGGCAGGATCTGGAGGCCTGGACGTCGGGAGTTTTGGTGAGGGCATGAATGAAAGACAAATAAACCCCAAATCCAAAAACTCAGCTGCATCTAAAATATGTATATATATATATATAAAGCATCGGAGGCCCAACTCACCCGTGCAGTTTTGAAAATTGCTCTCTTGTGACCTCAGAAAAAAAAAAAAATATATGTGATTTTCTATAGGAATTGCAAATATGAAAATTTCAGGGAAAAAAAATCTCCCATCAGGAAGACATTTTCCCAGCCCTGGTGGATGCTGTGAGCAGCAGAGGCCATCACACGTGCAAACACACCGTGCCACCAGCCTGAGCGGGCGAGCAGAGCATAATGGGGCAAAAATCACCCGCGGTGACCCCGGCAAAGTTGTGGAGCACGAAACCCTCTGCTAGCTCTCCCAGAAAAATACAGCCTTGAACAAACCAGCTCCGGGCCATTTGGGACGGCAACAAAGCTAACAAGGAAACCAAACAGAGAAATGTCCCGACAGACTTCAGCTCAGTGAGCAAACAAATGCAGAAACCCGGGTTCCAAAGAGCGGGGGGGACTCGGTTATGAAACGGGGTTTGGGTACAAAAGGAAGCTCAAAGCCACGGCCGGGGATCAGGCAGGGAGGAGGAAGGTCGCACCGGGTGTCAGGCCACGCACTTCACACACACACACACACAGACACACATCGTTCAATCAATATTTGTCCTGGACTCGTACCCGGTGGAAAATTTCGTATTGAAAGGTCAGCATAATTCAGCGCTCACTTTCATTCATGCTGCATGCTTGGAAGAGCGCGTGTTTTTACATCTAGCACAAAACAAGCTGCACAAATCCAAGGCTTTTTCAACCAAAAACAAACAAAACCAACAGGCACATCTTGGAAGTTAGCACCATGTTCGCAATGCCTCTCAGTTACACCTGCCCCTGCCTGCCTCGGCCATACCGGCATCGGGGCTGTTATTTAAGGTCACCCCAGGACCAGCGGGAGGATCTAATCCCATGATCACCAGGCAGCTGTTACCCCCTGCCTTTGTGAAAATGATGATCTCAAGTTGAGGATCTTGTTGCCTTGAATCATTGTTTTTTTTCCCCCTGTGTGCTCGCTTGCTCGCATTCGGGCTGTAAGGTCGCGGCTCAGTTTTTTTCCCCCCCTATCAAGAGTTAAAGGAGACTTTAAGTGTGTGCGGCCCTAAACATGGACTTTAGAACTTGGCTCCAAAAATAAAAATAATTAAAACACACACCAAACAAAATAAAAACAGAGAGACAACAACCCTCTTGGCTAGTGACTTAATTACAACACATGCACAAAGCATGACAAATCACCCAGTTCACGCGAGGCTGCGATACAGCCGGTGGGTGGCATTCGGGTAACTATCACAGGGGCAGGACACCTTGAAGTCCTTAAAACAGCGTTGTTTTGTGGCTAACATGAGGTACGGGTACTCTCTAAGACTGTGTACAAGGTAATTTCAGCCACTCAGGGGAAAGCTCTGCCGAGGAGAGCCCAGTTACAGAAAGAAGGCAAATAGGCAGGATGACTGCTTCCAGTCACAAGCTTGCATGGAGAAGTTTATTTTAACAGCTTAGCTGGAAATTCTCTGGAAAAAACAGCTCCATCAGCCCTATCAGGAAGAGTCAGTGCTGAGATGATGTTCCTCCGTCGGTCTGCTCCAGCACAAGACAAAGCACGGCCGTGTCCCGCATCAGATGTGCTGTGCTCCTCGTGCAGCTAAGGAAAAAGGAAAAAAGCCCTTCAGTCAGTCACGCCGTGTTAAAGATCACTTTGATGGACTTCAGCCTTGCTGAAATCAGCCGCTGTGCATGCGGGGCTGTTTTCAGAGGGCAGAAGGATGAGCGCAGGGCACTTCCCAGCTCGAGGGACTCCACACCTGGGGGAGGTGGCGTAGCACCATCCTGGTGCGGTCACAGCGAAGAGCAGCCCTCTTTCTCCTTCAAACCACTGCTCCTCCACCTGTGCACCTCCTTCCAGTGCAAGCATTTGCCTTCAGGGTGAAGCTGCCCCATGCCACTGTCCTCTGGGGAGAGGAAAGTCCCTGTACAAAGCCGGGCACCCTGGCATACTCCCTGAGACGGCATTTACCCTGAGAATAAGCAAGGCTGGCACGCTTCACGTGCACTACCAGCCTGCTTCTAGGGGAGCTGTGCTTTCGAGGCTTCACCCACACAGTGCTGTTGCATTTACATTTCATAACACTTGCACGGGAACACTTGGAGCGGGGAGGGAAGGGAAAGATCCTCTGTGACCGTGTTCGGCACCGAGTGTTACAGTGCTCTGATTGCTGGCTCTAAGCTGGGGCAAAACTGCAAAAAATCGGGCACAATTCAAATGATGTTACACGGGAGTCACTCTTCATGCTCTGTGCTGTATTTCCTTAAATAGCCACACATTTGGCCGTAAAACTACTTGGCTTGATGCCCTTCAGAAATACCTACTCCAGAAACGCTTGCACGTTGAGTTTAAGCATTTGAAGTTCCCAGAAAAGCAGCCTTACTTTCATTTGTCACTGTCTCAGCCTTCACGGCCCACCATCATCCTATTTTTCTCTGCATCCAGGTGTACTTCACATACAGCAATAAAAGCAAAATAACCCCCAGCCTGCCTTGTTCTATCTGGCAAGCAAACACTGAAGTCTCAAGACCAGCAGATGGCTATTCAAACAAATTCACGTCTTATCAAGCTTACAAAGGATTAACACACCCATGTTTTTGCTGTGTAGTTCTCCCCTGAGCTATAAAGATCGTTCTAAAGAGAGAAACTGCAAACGGCAGTTTCCAAGGGTACAGAATATGCTCCACGATATATTATCAGCACTGTGGCTCCGCTGAAATGCCGGTTAGGCTGTACAATTCCTGTACCTTCCTAAGCAGGAAAATACTGAGGGGTGACGACATGCCCTTGCTGTTAAGAGCAGGTGGAAAGTTAAACCAGGGTTTCTTAATATTAGGCAGAATGTCAGCACTAATCAAAGCTTTGATTCGAGTTGGAAAAGTCCCTTCCAATCCAACCCATTCTGAACATCTGTGAAGTTCACTGAGTCTTGTGCACCTTCAGGATTTCTTCAGGGCTGGCTCACCATCACCTGCCTTAAGGATAGGAAGGGAAATGGCATACACGAGGTCCCCTTGCCTTCAGCAGGTGGATGCCTCATGGCCAGCCTCTGCACCTCGAGTGAGGTACAAGAAGAGTTGCACCAAGACTGGAGCACCAGCGAGGAAAGCCAGGGCTATGCCAGCAGAGACATGACAGGGATAAGCCAGCACTGAGAACAGAACTAGAAAAGTTTCAGCAGTGATTACAGGAGGAATATAAACAAGACCAGAGGATACTGACATCCTTGTTTCATTTGTTTCCACCAGAAAAATGGTATTTTCTGGACTCATAGTCCCAGATGGGACACGATGGGACCACCCTTGAGGTTTCATTTATATCTGTACCCTTGATGTACAGCACATCCGACTCCATTTACTGGGCACTTCCCCCCCAGTTTACAAGCTTGCCTTGAAACTTGAGTCCCAGCCTCCTTGCAGTTTCCAGTATGTCCGTTCATTATCTGCTGGTAAAAAAACAACAGATAAAGTTCTGTCGCCTTCATATCACTTCTGTGCGTAACAGCTACTTTGCTGGCAGTTTTAACAATTAGGAATTAAAAATTAAGCAGATACGTTTGATCAGCTTCAGTTCAGGATATGAACACTCACAATACTGATTCAAAGAAGTATTCAGCTAGCTACAGTAATTCATTCTTTGATGGGTCAGATTGATTTTTTTATTATTATTATTATTATTATTTTACCCCTGGAATCCCTTCTTCCGAAGGCATCCTTGAGAGAGCTCTAGTCCTAATGACACTTTTAATGTAGCTGATAGCATCTTGCCTCATTGACAGAGTAGAAAAAATATTATTTTAATTAGTTCTGAAAATGAATGAACATAATCCAAATATCACAGAAAAAAAAAAATAATAAATAATATTTACAGAGAATTAAGTTTTGTGCTAAACAACAAGTTTTTAGCCAGGAGTCACCTCCTCTTGCTATAGAAGCCTCTTGCTATGAGGAAGCTTGTTCCCATAGGAACACAGTCATGCTGGCGTGATGGAAACAGCTAAACCATTTCCAAAAACAGCCAGCAGAATAGTTCTGCTACATATCCTTGCTATTGCTCTAGTTTGAGTGTATGCATTAGGTCCTGTTATATCTGGTTGGATTACATCCCCGCAGGGGAAAATGAAATATCTGTCTCTATATATATACTTGCATACACACACACATATATATATGTGTGTGTATTTGGCTATATATATATACAGCCAAAATCTAGTTAATTCCTTTTGTTGTGTATCTGAACATTTTCTTTCTTTCCTGAGGGGCTAGCACAAAACAAACAAACAAACAAACAAAAAAAAAACCAGCCACCTCCAGAGACATTGCAGTAAATTAGAAATAAACTATTTATTTTCACATTGGAAGAAGGAATTACTGGTGTGTCAAGCTTCCAGACAGAAAGACCTGCAGATGCACCAAATACAGATGAAATGTTACGCTAGCAGAGCTGTTCTCTTCTGCTACATTGCCACTTCTTTGAAGTGTTCAGTGTCCTTTCTGGCCCTTAACTGAGTTTTATTTTGTGATAAACTTTGGAATGGATTTCACGGACTTTCTCCAGCATTTACTTCTTCACAGCTTAAAGGATTTATCCCTTCCTTGGGGCTCACGGAGGCTTGAATTTTAGTCTTTTGATTTGAATGCAGTTGCTCTTCTCTGACTTTCTTTTACGCTTAAACGCTTCTTTTATTTAAACAGCCTCATTGATCTCAGCATAGAGATTATTACATGAAGGTGCTACTCAGTTGGAGTGAAGACAGCAAAAGACTTTGGATCTCTCTTGCTAGGGGACCACTTTTCCATTTGTTCCATTTTCTTTTGCTGCTTGTTTTTTCATATTATTCATTTTCTTTTGGCAGTTTCCTGCCAAAACTTTTCTGAGGGAAAAAAGGCATCCCATTCAGACAATTTTTAGCAGTTTTAGTCTCTATCAGACTATGCAAGACGTGCATATAACAAGTTACGGTTATTCAGGGTAGGATTGAGCTGCTGTTTTGCCCCCCGAATAGCAGCCAGCTGTCTCTGGTCATTCCTCTGAGGATGAATTTTCTGTACTTCATGAAGAGTAGACTCCCTCCCCATCCAACACAAAGGCACGCAGCAGGATTTAGGGGTCTTCCTTAGGGGTCTCCCTTCACATACTTCTTGGTGTGATGAAGGAGAAAACCCATTCTCCGGACATACCTCTTGGGCGTCCATGCCAGGGTCAGGCCACCTATGCCATTTCTGAGTGTCCCCACACCCTAGCAGGGCCTCAGCCCCCTCAGAAAGTTCTCCTGGCCACAGGGACTCCCCAAACATCTACCCACCAGCATCAGCAGTGCCCATTCAGGGTTTTTTGGGGGAGTGGAGCTGCCCTATCGCCTCCTGCCCGGCCTGCGGCCAAGACTGGCCCCAGCCCCACCAAGGTCACCGCCATTTCGTCTCCTTCAGTGTGTCGTGCCAGTTTATCTGGCCGCCATGGGAAAGAGGCAGAGCTGACCTTGCTGGGCATTATTATGCTGGAAATTTGCCCGTGGCAAACACTTGCACAGGGGCATTGCTCAGAGAAGAGCCAGGCAGGGCCTGTGCCCACCATGAGGGCAAGAATGGGCCCAGGCCAACCTGTGCAGGCAGGCCGAGGTGGCGTGAGGGGAGCCTGCTGTGCTTCTTTTCGAGGGTTTCAGGATTTCTACCCGCTGGGGACGATCTCCACCTGCTGAGGATCTCCTGAAGTTCTCAGGGCTTGACAATTTGGCCTGAAATCCTGGAGCGTACCGAGCGTGGTGCTCACGGGGGATCACATTGCACACAGGCAGAAAAATGCCATTGAGAAGATGCAAAACCTCAGCTCGCTCTGCCAAAAGTTTTCCATGTGCCTCCTTCGTTCACACTGAATTAAATATTTTCAAGAGGAGAAAAAACAAATCCCTTGAACTTTTTATTTTTTTTTCCAACTTGGATATTAAACTTTTATAGACAGGATGAACTCACACAACAGCCTCTGAAGTAAAACACTCCACCAACATGCCCCTTTGGGAACTTCAGATGCTATTTATTTAATGTTTTTACCCTCATTGAAGACCGTGTCTCAGAAGGTGTCAACAGGATTTTCCCTCTCACACAGCAATTCGGTCAGACTGTCCTGTGAACTGGAGGATTTTCCTACCCTAGGCAGCCAACATACCTAGAGACTTGCTCACATGAATGTTTCAGAAACCTGCAGCTATGTTTTAAAATTATCCCGAGGTGATTAAAAATTAACAAACACCATGGCGATGACGGATGTTCTCCCAGGCTTCCCACTGAAATCTTAATAGCCAGTGATTCTATATTCAATTCCAAATTATCTCAGAGTGGTAAAGAATGGGATAAATCACAGCTGTCACTTTACAAAAAAACATAAAAAAGCTCTTTTTAGTGATAAGTCTTGTTTTGTTCTACTGCCATTACTAGCTGCGTTTTATTTATCTGTCTGCTTAAGGAGACTGCCAGGAAGGCAGGACATTTGCCTGTTCCTCACCTGAATAAAGACCACTGCATTCCTGAACCTCACACCTATGTTAACTTACTATGAAAGAAACAAATAATAAAAAATAATAATAATAATTAAAAAAAAAAAAAATCTGAAGAAACTGCAGTGAGACAAGGACAGAGACCAGGATTGTTTTCTGTACAAGTGTCCACAGTTTTTGTTTTCCAAGGGAGGGAGGAGCTGTGTGGCCCTGTTCCCATTTAATCACACAAATAGGAGCCAGAAACTGCTGCATTCCAGTTGCAGCTCAGACATGGCCACCTTCCTTGTTTTGTCTACTTACCCTGCAAGCTCATTGCAGCGTGGGTCAGCATTTTAGCAGCGACTAGTAAAACAGAGCTCCTGTTTTAGTGCGGGTCCTTAAGGGATCCACAAGTATTTACAGCAAACAAACACCTCCAGCAACAGAAATCCTCAAACCGAGCCAAAGTTGAACAAGTAACGTTAAAAATTCGAGTGCACCCAACCTTACGGCTCCCTCCTCTGCACCACTTCCCTGCCCTGAACCCGCATTTCAGCAGCTGCCTCCACCGTGACCCAGAACAGCTGGGAACATCCCTTCCTGCACTCCTGTAGGTCTGGGTGCACTCGGCTGGTTTGGGAAATGCAGAAGGCTTGCTCAGGGAAGACATCACTGGCAGTTTTAGCTGCTAGGCAGTAATAAGTCTCCAGCACATGCACGCTATGATTCAAAGGCTTAAAATTGGACCCAGGTGGGTGGATTTTGACAGGAAGGGCACTCCCTCCTTCTTCTCCAGCCCCACCTCAGACACAGAAGCCCACCTCCTAAATTCTTGTTTCAGTGCAGGAATGCTCGGGTATTTCAAAGGAAAGGTCAAACGAATTTCTAATGTGGGCGAAGCAATGTGTTTTTCTTGTTCCTGCTGTTGGAGCTGGCATGACCATTTTGACCGAAATTTCCTGAAAAAAATAAAAAATAAAAAATGTTTGGCCTGAAGAGGATCTAGCACGGAAAATGCCAAGGTGTTACAATAGAAAATGTTAAGTAGTCTTATTAAAAAGCTGTTTCCACCAGCCCCACCTAAGGGGACTTTAATTTGGAATAATGCTATATATTCCAGTTTTGACCACTTAACTAGAGTGCCCTAATTTCTCTGAGAGACAAACATCTACCAAATTGGCCCTACCGCCCACACGTGTACCACTAGCCTACCGAAGACCTCAGGAGCCTTTCAAGGCGGTACAACATGCACACAAACACCACGCATGCCACACCTCTGACATCTTAAATAATTAGCAGGTTAATTTGGTGACCTTTATATCCGCATGTCAGATGAGCTGTGGAGGCACCGGTTCATCTTTGCCAAGGGCATCTGCTACTGTGCTTCCTGCCGGTTACACACAGGATCTTGCCCACACTGCTCCAACCCTAATGCTAGGTGACCCCAAATCTCTCCCTCTTTACCACTGCCATATAAGAATTTGGTTTACATTAACTGGCTAACGTTGGCACACACCCTCGAACAATGCAAGAAAACAAAGTTAGGTTCCTGGTAAAGAGACAAGCGTGGGTCTCTGCATATCCAGGGAACTCTGTTTTTTAAACAAGGCAACAAGCATGTTAGTGTCAGGCTTTTATATCCAATTAGCAAGGGCAGCCTGCAAAAAATAAAACACTCAGGCTCCTGAAAAATTACCAGTGGGAAGCAAGTACTTAGCTTTTCTGAGAATCAGGCTAAATTTACAACAGACTTAAGGTTAGGGCCTGGCACCGAAACAGGACTCACTATCCAGATGGAGTATTAGTCTTTTGTAAAGAATTTGTACTGTCTTTATCCAATTTCCATTCTTAACTATGGCTTTCAGTGAAGTGTGTTTAAATTCCCTCTATTTTACTTCTGCCAGACACTCCTTCTAAGCAGAAGGATTATTAAATTCATATTCCAAGTCCTTCTTCAATGTTACAACTTCTTTCTTCCATTGAAGTGCAATTGTATTCCAAAAAGGGACTTTGGGGAGGAACTAAAAAAAGCCAAATCGTTTATAAGATCGCTGATTTATTGTTTCTCCGAAGTCTTGCACAGCAAGCGTGCTCACAGGCTACAGGAATCTGCCCAGCTGCTGAGATCCCGCAGTGGGATCCATGGCCATAGGTAACTATCACTTCTGTTCTCAACTAGAGAATTGATGCAGTTCCACCTTCGGATGACTTCTCTGCTGAGCTTTGCGTGTAACAACATTACCAGACTGATCCTGACAGTCAGAAAACAACGCTGTCAAAACTGCAAGGGAGAATCGCGTTTGCTTTTCCTTCCACTAGCTGCCTTCCTCCTGCAGCTCTAACAAGTGTCAGGGACAATAAGAAACTTGTTTTTATCGCCCAAGCACACAAACACTGCGCTGAGGACACTCGAGCGCTGGCCTGGTGACTCACGTTGGTGACTCAGGACCGGTTATTCCTGCAGAGTTAACTCTCAGGGTAGTACAAATCTTGTCTCTAACTCGAGTTCCAGGCAAAGCTTTCAATGCACCTGCAAATATGTTTTTTTAACTTGAGGTGGCAAGCCATGCAGGCGCACAGCTTCGGCTCAAGCTTCGTGGCCCTTCAGACTTGACACCAAGAAAACATAAGGCTCCCACACTTGGATTCACTTTCCTGCAAAGGCAGAGGCACCACTTCTAAAGTCTCGTTTCCCAGAGTGGTAAATTGCTGAGCTTTCACTTTTTTTTTTTTCTTTTTTTTCTTTTTTTTTGTCCAAACTGCCTTTACCCTCCTCAAAATCTTTAAACCTGGCCTCTCCACTCACCTGTGTCAACTGGCTCCCCCGGTTCCTCGTTGTCTCTGAACACCCACAGCTGATGAGTCTCTCCCTCTTCCAGCATTTTGTGCATGGGGCAAAAAATGTTATCACGCTCTTCCACTCCTATTACCACTTGTCATCCAACCACTTGCATAAGCCTGTGACCTCTGAAATAAAAACATTTGCTTGCACTTGGGGAGAGCTGGTTGGTTGGAAGAGAAACTGGAGAGGAAAATGATTTAAAAACCAGTCACAGGAGCAAGTTTCCAGAATATGTCTTTTTGGTTTTCCTTTCAAGTTTGCTATTTCCTCTAGTCAACCACCGGTTCCCCATCAAAGAAAAAAAGTTTGAACCAGAAAAGTCAATTTGTTTAACATTTCCACATAACCTCCGGCAAACAAGACTCCTATAGCCCGTGCAATCATCTACAGCTCTGCTAAGCACAGATCAAAAGGATGTAAGTAACTGGGAAAAAAAAAACATTCACCTTAGGTTGTATGTATTCATTTAAATTCTCTACTAAACATATAAATAGGTCTAGAGAACCTGGTATTTCTAACATGCCAATTATCTCTGTACTGTGGTGCCCCACTCATTAACAAAAATAGCTTCGCTTTAGACTGAAAAAGTCGTGTTTTCCTTGTTGTATGTTGCTTTCTCAAATGGATTTATTCTCGTGCACAGTGGAAGGGATGTTTTAAACCATCGTTAGCAGCACTGTTGGAAAAGACAGTCCATACCCACACGGTGCCCACAGGGGCATTTGTTGAGGTCCCCTGAGGAAGTCAGGCTGATGGGCAGACAGATACGTGCTCTGCAAAGGCTGCATGAGGTGACAAGAACCTGGTGACCACAGCTGAATGCCCCACCTTAGCAAAGACCTACAATTTAAAAAAAAAAAACAAAAAAAAACACAACTACAATTTATCCCAGTCCCTCTAACTTTGAGGTAAGGAGGTTCGATAAACTCAACCATCCACATGAGGGTTCCCAATTGTACACAGTGTATCAGGCGTCCAAATGTATTTTGAACAGCTTGAAAGGTGTTCTGGAGCAGAGGTCATGCCTCCAAAGCAAAATAATGCTCACATTTATCCCGCCACAAGGGGGATTTTGTGAAAGGAGCTCACACTTCTGCACACATCAAGATTGCCCCAGGTTAGACCAACCTCTGGGACCTGCACCGGTCATTGTGGTGGTGGTTCTCTTTTACCATGCTTATCTCCTGGTAGAGGCTGGATTTGGAAAATATGCTCCAGAACTCAGTTGCCATAGCAAGATTTTGAGCTCCGGGGAAAAAAAAAAAAAAAAAAAAAACACACTGTGGCTGCTTCCTGCCAGAAATGCAAGAGGTATAAAACGAGTGTATGCCTCACACAGCTGTAATGTGGAAGGCGTGAGTTTCAGGGCCTACAACACAGAAGTAGTCCTCGGACCAGAGGTCAGCACCCAGGGAACGTGCTGACTGTCAGGCTACCGAGCTGTGGCACTTCCCTGTGTGTGGCCCAGGAGTCCTCCCCGAAAGAGTCCTGAACTCTTTTAAAAGTGGAGCTGTCTCGAAAGGCCCCTGAGCTTCTCCACGGGAGGTGAGGCCGGCGCTCAGGCCCACCTGCTTCCCAACCAAACCATCCGGCCCCGATGCGCCACAGGGACGAGCACACCGGTGCCATCTGTTAGGGAAGACAGCACCAGCTTAAGCCTCAAGAGAGCAGCCTGAAGTGGGGATGCCCACCTCAAAATAGCCCTTGAATCTAGGAGGAGCTGGGGGTTGGGAAGCGCTCCCTTTCCCCCAGCATTTCCCATCCATGCTGCCTGCACAGGATCCTTATCGCATCAGGAGCCTGCAGAGCCCACCCCAGGGACATCGGGGCCTCAGAGGCAGGGCTTTGTGGCACTCAGGGTGAGTAAAGGCCAAGCTTTCACGAATCAATCCAAGTCACGGAGCTCGACTGTAAAGTCATTGAGTGCTCACAAGGTCAGTTCTGCGAGGAAGGCAAACCTGGGTCCGTAGCTTCTTCAACACTAACAGTGTTAGGTTTCCCTCTGTGACCAAACACCCAGCTTTGTTGATCAAATCAGCAAACTTGTGATGAAATCACAGGGGGCACTGCTTGCTCTGTGACAGTCTGGGAGGGCTGTATCAGCACACTGTAACGGGGATATAATAATACATGTCACTGGAGGAGGTGCACGCTGATACCTCACAAGCACCATGTGTGCTGGTGTTTGCATTACCCAGCCCTCACGTAGGGACGAAAACACCTGTAGCAAGGCTGAGAAGCGATAAAGAAACCAAAGGCACCTCGTGCTGCCGTGGGACTGGCCTCAGGCCAGCGGGGCTGGGGGCGAGAGGGCACCCTGAGTAACCACACTGCCCCGGGCAGGGCAGCGCAAAGGCTTGGGGGGCTTGTGAGGGGTTTTAATGCTGCTTTAATGGCTTGCGGGGATAGTGAGGTGTTTTAAGGGTGCTTTAATGGTTTGGGGGGCTTGTGAGGTGTTTTGATAGTGCTTTAAAGGTTTTTGGGTCCCGTGAGGTGTTTTAATGGTGCCTTGAAGGTTTGGGGGGCTTGTGAGGTGTTTTAATTGTGCTTTGAAAGTTTGGGGGGCTTGTGAGGTGTTTTGATGGTGCTTTAATGGCTTGAGGGGCTTCTGAGGTGTTTTAAAGGTTTGGGGGGGCTTGTGAGGTGTTTTGATGGTGCTTTAAAGGTTCGGGGAAGGGGGGGGCTAGTGAGGTGTTTTAATGGTCCTTTAAAGGTTTGGGGGGCTTGTGAGGTGTTTTGGTGGCACTTTAATGGCTTGGGGGGATAGTGAGGTGTTTTGATGGTGCTTTAATGGCTTGAGGGACTTCTGAGGTGTTTTAAAGATTTGGGGGGCTTGTGAGGTATTTTGATGGTCCTTTAATGGCTTGAGGGGCTTGTGAGGTATTTTGATGGTGCTTTAAAGGTTTTTGGGTCTCGTGAGGTGTTTTGATGGTGTTTTAAAGGTTTGGGGGGGCTAGTGAGGTGTTTTAATGGTCCTTTAATGGCTCGAGAGGCTTGTGAGGTGCTTCCCGGCGGGGACAGGGCGGCGGCAGGCGGCGGGCCATGCGGGCACAGACTCCACCTTCCCCTGCTCCCGCCCGCCCCCACGCATCCAGGAAGGGAAGAAGAGGAGGAGGAGGAGGAGGGAAGGGGGAAAAAAAAATAAAAAAAATAGCAAGCAGCGGAGAGAGAGGTTGAAAGGAGGGAGCTCGCCGAGACCCACCCTCCTCCCTCCTCCTCCTCCTCCTCCTCCTCCTCCTGCGGGCTGCTGGCCGGGCTTTTGTTGTGCTGGGCTCCCCGCTCCGCACGTGAGAGCCGCGGCAGCCCCATGCGGCCCTCGGGGGCGGCCCCGCCGCCGGCCCGCCGGCAGCCTCGCCCCGCCGCCCGCCCGCTGCCCTAGCGGCGAGCCCGGCACCGCCACCGGCACCGCCACCGGCACCGAGCCGAGCTCCGTGCGGCGGGGCAGGGCAGGGCAGGGCAGGGCAGGGAGGCGGGCGGCCGGCACAGCCCCACACCATGGCGGCGGCCGCCGCCAGCCCCGGCAGCCCGGCCGGAGCCCTGCCAGCCCCGCCGCCGGAGCCCTGCCCCAGGAAGGGGCCGCTGCCAGCGGGGACGGCACCGGCAGCGGGGGCAGCGCCGGGAACGGGAGCGGGGCTGGCGGCGGTGCCGCCGCGCAGCGACCCCCGTCGCAGGCAGGCCGCGCTGTCCTTCCTCACCAGCATCTCCCTGGACGGGCGGCCCCCGCCGCCTCCCCCGGCTGACGGCCCCGCCGCCAGGCTCCGCCAGGCTCCGCCGCAGCCCCCCCCGCGGCTGGGCAGCCCCCCGGCAGCGCCCGCTGAGCACCCCCGGCCCCGCGGCGGGGCGGAGGAGGAGGAGGAGGAGGGGGAGGAAGGCGGCGGCGGGGAGGACGAGGAGGAGAAGGAGGATGAAGAGGAGGAGGAGGAGGAGGAGGACGCCTTCGCCGCCGTGCAGGTGCCGGCTGCCGCCTTCCTGGGCGCCGCGGCGGCGGCGGGGAGCCGCGGCCGCCTCAACTCCTTCACGGCCGGGGTGCTGCCCGTGCCCTTCGGCAGACACAGCCCCCAGGGAGGAGGAGGAGGAGGAGGAGGAGGAGGAGGGGGCTGCGAGCTGGGGCAGCCCGGCCCCGCCGCCGCCTTCGAGCTGCAGCGCTCCCGGTAAGGGACAGCACGGGGCTGGACGGGGAGGGGGGGTCCCACCCCCCCCCGCATCACGGCTAGTTTGGGGTGGGAGGCAGCCGGGACAGGCTCCTGTGTGCGTTTGCAGAAGCCATCGTGAGCGTACAATCAGAGTTTCCTGGCTTTTTATTTATTTATTTTTATTTATTTTATGTGTGTGTAGTTGCACACTGGTTTATGTTTAACAGGGGTTATCGTTAACGTGGTCGGGGTTTGTGCGCCCGGTGTGTTCACGGGATTCAAGAAAAGGCTCGGGTGTGACTACACGTAATCGTGGGGAAAAAACGCTTGGTCAGGAGTTGGCGTGTTGATGCCGAAGGCTCTGGTCTGGTGCTGAAGAAGTTTGTCTCGGTTGCGTGGTGAATGGGCGGCTGAGGACGCTGCTGGAGACTAGGGCCAGGCTGTACCATGGCTTTCCTTCGTGCCAAATTCATAATTCGTTTTAATGGCTTCGTCTGAGCTAGGCAGGACCTCTGTGGAACAAGGTTTCAGCAACACCCGTTTAAAGTCATTCCAGAGCCTGCAGGTTAGGTAACGATCCCATCCACATGCTTGTTTTTTATATATACCTGCGATTCTTGCCATAGTTTTCTTTACAAGAAACACCATTACTTCCATACGTGAAGTTTCCTTTCCCATACATGACTTTTTCCAGTGGCTCAGGTTGTAAGAAGCAAGCGTGCTTTTGCTGAGGACACAAATCAGTGAGTATCTGCTGAGTAATTGCTGGGAGGGGGGATCTAGTCGAAAGGATGTTCAAGCTACCGTGGCTCAGATGGATTTATCGTCAGAATTTATTGACCCACAGAACAAACCTCACTTCCTGACTAATTCTGGAATTAATCTGTGATTATTAAAGCTCGTAAAGATTCAATTTGTTTCTACCCATTAGAAAGTCTCCGTGCCTTTCACCTTCCATCTCATTCAGCTTTGACAAAGCAGAGGGGAGGCAATTTCCTCCTCCAGGTCTCCATTCGCTGCCCCGGCGTTTTGTTGTGGAAGCACTCAGGCTGTTATTGAAAATATGAAAGCGTTTGCCTGTTTTAAATAGCCGGGTTTTGGCCTGATTGTTCCTCATCCAGAGAGACGCAGGGAGGGGGGATGCTGGGTTTGTAGACTTGCCCAGCCTTTGTGGGGCTCACAAGGTGCGAGCAGAAGATGTTGGAGCTGCAGGAAGCCCCCAGGATCCCCGCACATCCTCGGGGGCAAAAGAAGAGCCTTTCAGAAATGAGTGTGTGATGGGCAGAGCCCTGAAAGAGGAGCAGAACGAAAAGCCGAGGGCACTGTCCACCCTTCAGGGTCGTGCCAGCGTCGGGAGCTTGCTTGGGAGCTGCTGGAAACGCGTCGGACCTTTTGTGTGCGACCGAGACTGGGTTATTCACTGAGCCCAAAGCCCTTCAGGCAGCCGGAGTTTGGGAATTAGGTATACAAGAACAGCATGAAAACAGCAATTTAATGGTCTGAGAAGTGAATGGAAAGTGCACACGCTGAACTAAGGCTTTTCTTAGGTGTGTGACCTTGTGTACCGCTAATCATTGCCGCCTCTAAAGCAGGGGATGCTTTGGGGACTCCTGTCGTCATTTTAGAAACCTAAATGGCCATCCCGTGCCACCCGAAAGAAAGAGTGTTCAAGAACAGGATTAAGACTTTATAATAAGGGCTCTTTTGGTGGTGGCATCGGTATCCTGCTGCTTTTGTCCTCCCCAAAGTGTTTGATGCAGCTCCCGGAGGGCAGACTCCCAGGAGAGGACTTGCTGTCCATGCACGCAGCCTGCAGGCTCTATTTGCTCTGGCGTATTTCGGGTTTTATTATAACACTAAGCAAGCATCTTTCGCCAGTAAGAAAGATAATATTCATCAGACAAGGAAAAAAAAAACCCTTTGCTGTCAGTTCTGAAGAGGAGCTGGGACAGAACGTGGTGTACACGACTGCGAGGGAATTAATTAGACATCTTTGTAGACAGACGCATGCTAAGACAGAGCTGCCTGTGCACAAGTCTCAAAACTTGACAAGTTTGGAAGTGAGACAGCGTTAGAGCCAGATCAATCGCCTGCAAAGCTCCTGGTCATGGGCAAGCTGCACGGTGCTCTGCCACACAGTATTTCTGCAGGCATCCCTCTGTGGTGAAAATCAGGAGCATCCATGTGACTCAGCAGCCCTCCAGACCATCACAAGAACATGGTTTGATGGTGGATAGATAGGATAGTGGCGGATCCTAGCTTGTTGACAGCTTTTGGATAGGAAGTATGCTTTAATCTGTAATTATTATGACTTTGAGAATTGTTCTAGGGAAGGACGTAGCTTAGTTTGGAGCAGTTGAAAACGGCTAAAATACAAATATAAGATGCCAAATATTCTGTATGAAAGCAAAAAGAGAAATCTCGTGTAATACTGATTCCATGGCTCCTGAGTCTCAAAGCAGTAAATGCCAGGTGGGCTGGCTGGAGGCTCTGTTGGAGAGTTTGATGTGAGGTAAAGATGAGAAGCACAAATGATGATTCAGAAGCAAACCTTGATTTATTTATTTTTCCTTACTTCAGCTGTCCGTAGTCTCTCAGGCATGTTCTGGACTAAACACAAAGGCTCGTCTGCCTAATTTAGCCTAAAAATACAGAAGTTTGGTTTTACTTTTTGGAACTTCTGGACATTGAAACCTCGGTAGACACAAACTGATCCCATGATAAGTATGGGAAATGGGAGTGCGGGGCTGCCTCGAGATACCCGGCTGGGCGACGCAGCAGGTGCTGGCTGCTTTAATAACCCGGCTGAAACCCCCCCGTGCCAGTTTGCTGTAAGAAGCACGATTGCTAGAAATTACATTATTTGGCAGTTTGTGAATAGCATGCTGAAAAATTTAAGGAATGGCATTTGATTTCGTGAGAGGGGCTTAGCAGAAGTTTTATTTGCTGCAGGAGGAAGGGTGAAGAACTCAGCAAATCGGTTCGGAGAGGAGAAATTCACTGCTGTTTGGAGAAAACATGATGTGCCAGTGGGAGGCTTTGAGGAATCTCTCCGGCACATGTCTTCAGGTTTGCTTTTCAGGCTGCAATATGCAGATGTAGGAGAGGATATATTTAAGGGACTGTGAGGTTCCTTTACAGTGGCTACTGTGTTATGTGCGTAGCAACTGCCTTCCTGTCATGAATGTTAAATGTATTTTCTGTTCTAATGATGTGTTTCAGAGTCAACATTGCTCTTAGCACTGCCACATTTCAAAGTTTTTTGCCTCAGGAAGGTTTTCTGTTGTGGAAAATTCAGAAGTGAATGGAAAGTTAAGCAAAGGCTAGTTTCCTTTCAGTACAAAGTGTTTTGTTGTTGTTGTTTTGTTTTTCATAAAAGCCCTTTCAGCCTATATATGAATGTAAACAACACATTCTTAGCAAGCAGTTGTATTTTCTTTCATATTATTAGAAATTAGGCTAGTAATTTTATGAAGTTCAAGTCTGAGGGGACAAAAAGATTCGCTCCCCACCATTGAAATGTGTTTTTCTCTACTCATCTTGGATGGCAAAAGAAGGTATGTGCTTTCTGACCCAGGATCCTGCAAAGCCCAAAGTATGCATTTACATATGTATGAAATTACGTGGCCAGGGTATGAAGTTACACTTGTAAATGAATCTTCGCAAAAACAGGGATTTATCTGTATAATATTGGTGGGATAAGAAATTAAAAAAAAAAAAAAAATTGAAATCTAGGTAACTTTATTTTTACTAATTTTTCAGACAACAATGGATTGCATTTTGGTGCTCCAACAAGTAATCGTATTACCAAGGCAAATACGATTACGGTTTCAAATCTGTGTTGCCAAGACAAATCAGCCATAGGCGCATCAGTTTATAGGTAAAGGCGTTCAAAAGAAGCATAAATTTTCCTCCAAAAGGAAAGAAAAATCCTCTTATTTTGTGTAACAGGAAAAATCTGTAAGGTGACACTATGCTGACTTCTCCATATCATTCAACCGGAACGAGACCCGTGGAACAAACAGGGGAAAACCTTTCTGCTTGCTTTTCTTTTTCTCTGGGCTTTGGTCAGGATGGCGAGCACTAACCAGTTTGTAGTGCCTCTCGTTTTGTAGCCTGTTTTTAGGTACATGACCCTACAGGACACATCTGCACGTAGTTTTTTGTGTAGCAAAAGAAGTGATACTACAGGATGGTGGCCGTCCTAGTGTAGGATTGACAAATATCAACCCATAGGCGCTCTTGCTGTCCTCAAAGCTGAGGTTGTGCCTTCTGCAGCCCAGGGAGGTTGGTCCTCCCTCTGTCCTCTTCCCTCAGTGCTGCATCCTTTCTTTTTCGGGATGGAGAAAGCCGCTGTAGGTGCAGGACCAGCAAGTCCCAGTAAAGAAAGTGGAGAGCAGAGCTTCACCACCCCAAGGACCTAGGGTATGGTCACAGTGCTCAGGAAGGACCATTGTCACCTGAAGGGACGTCTGGTTTTGTCTGAAACACGTAGGGATGGAAAAAGGGGAACCAAGAGATGACTCTCTCCTAAGTCCCTTTGCCTCTGGGCCTGCTTGGACCACATATGTGCATATGTATGGAGAGAGCAGATCTCAGATCTTCAGGTCAGGAACACAAATATGGTCTATACCTTGCTTCTTCTTGTTCACCCTCATGTGTACTTGGGACCTATACTTTCCACCCCCCTGTACTCAGCCTGCCTCATAGTACTCAGCATTTCTCCAAGAGAATGATGTCATTTCCATAATTAAGCATCGTAAAACACTAGCGTGTTTTTCAGAGACTACGAAGAGAGGAAAAACAGCTTGCTGATGCTACGGTGCACAGCGCAGTATAATTGCTTGGGAAGGTGAGTCGAGCAGGTACTGCAGCACGTTATGTAAAAAGGTGTGGAAAGATGGCAGCCTGCTATTAATAGGCTTGGGAGAACAGTCTTTCAAATACAAAGGTGTAATTATGCTTTCTAAAACAGAGTTCACATAGCCTCCTGTTTTCAACCCTTTATACCTCTCAGGAACATGTTTAATTTCTTACTTAAACCAAATCTGGGTTTGATTTTTAAATGGTGGTGTTTACTGTTTTGTAGAATGCCATCTTTTAGCATAACCTAATACAGAAAAAGTCACAGATAAGAGTTGGTTACTTAAAAACAGAATTATTTACAGAAGAACACAAAGTGTCATTGTTAAGTACCTCTTTAGTGACTTTTTTTTTTCTGCAATTTATCTGCAAAATCCTCCAGATAAAGTGTTTTTTCTATTTTAGAAGCAGCTCCAGCTACTGCAGAACTCAGCCTTGCAAGTAACAAAAGTGTCTGCGCAGTTATTTTAAGGAACGTACTTCATTGTCAAAGGTTTTGTGCTTCTGTTTGTTTTAAAGGGATTATTATAAATACTGGTTTCTTGTTTGCTCGATATAATCCTTATTGATTTAAGGCTATACAAGTCAAAGATAAGTGCTAGGGTGTAACAGGGAGTGTAGTTTGAGTAAATGCATTTAAAAGTGAAAAAGACAATTTTTTATTAATTTGTCAGCACCCTTAAATAGGCACTTTCAAGGCTAATGCAGTGGTAGTTTTTGGTGCTAGCCTCATGCTTTGTGTTAAGGTTGAATGCTTGATGTGAATGGCAACATGTATTTGCTCCCAGCCAGTCTGTGAGCTCACTGCTTTCATCTCCTGCAAGGATGTAACCTTGTGACAGGAGCAGTGGATTTTTATAGTGTGGTACTGATGCTGTGCTCAGGGCTGTACAAAATCCCATTGCTGCTGTGCCATATCACTTATGAACTAACCCCCAGCCCACTCAGTTTTGTGCAGTCGGGCACCTGACAAAGAAGGGGCTTGTAATTGGAATTTATTAACTCTGGGAAGGGAGGAGGGGATGGAAAAGAAGAGGCTGGAAAAGCCCTCATGAACCATTGTGTGTTTGCAAAGGTTGAGGCACCTGGAAATGAATGGTCTCTGAATTGCTCAGGTACAGGTGAGAACAGGATCAGGCCCGTCCTTTCTATTTTAGGAGCAGGGGTGAGGTTTCCAACCTGTCAAGCAATTGCCTGTCTTGAATATCTTACTGGGTAAATGAGCACGCTATCCATGGTTGATGGTGGCACCGTCTTCTGTCTAACCAGCAGTTGGCTTGCATTTGTTGCAGTGCTGCTTTGTACAAACTGGGAACCTTTCAGCATAATCTTTTTTTTTTTTTTTTTTTTTGTCATCTAAATGTGCGAGAAGAAGCATGGCTTTCGAGAGGCTCTTGACCCTCGCATCCACTTTCCCAAGATAGGGGGTTATGGTAATGAACAATTGGCTTCACTTCTTCAGTGTTTTTTCTGGATTAGATGTCTGTCTTGTATTATTCAGGCTAAAGAGAGCGGAGCAATTCAAGCTGAGATTTTGTGAAGGAGTCTCTGAACCATGAATTTGAGGAACTTTCGGGGCTCCTTTGAAAAATCTCACTTTAAAAAGACAGCATGTGCTTTCCCTTTATGTTTTTTCACAAAATTTGTTTCCCGCTTTGTCCAGCCCTGCTCCAATGGGTATACTTGTCCTCCCTGTCAATTCTGAGGGGAGTGGTTAGTGTTGTAGGAGATAGTTGCGATTCTGTTTTTATTGAAGCTAACAGCACACTTCTGGTTAAATCAGTGGGTCAGAGAGCTTGCTTTGTGCTGATGTATCAGCTGAAATGCGCAAAATTCTCCTCATAAAACTCAAAATATGGCTTTTGAGGCCATAAAACTACCAGTCTTTTACATTTTAAACCATAGAGGTGTGTGGGCCCTAACAAACAGAAAACTGAGGTGTAGATCATGCTTTTCTAACAAAGCATGACCACGATTCTGTGATTGCTCTTCAAATCTTCATTGCTGCTTTTCAAGTTTCCTTCAAGTTTAGAATGAAAACAAAATTGGAGTAAGGATATCTCAAAGGTTTGGTCAGGTCTTCAGTAGATGTGCCCGCGTCCTGCTGTGAGGTGACAGTCCGTCCCGCCAGGCCATGCTCCATCTTGTTTGTGTGAGGCGTTCAGACACCCAACGCCTTGAAACAAAGCTCGACAAGAACCGTCAGAGCTACAAATTACTTGAATGTGGGGCCTTTGTGAGAGGAGTGGGTTTCCTCAATCCAAAAAGGCCGTGCCCGTGCTGATGAACAGCACGGTCCAGCGGGAGCAGGGCAGGGCCAGGAGCGTGGTGCTGAGGACAAGATGTCCGCCCTGTGCGCCTTCAGGCCAGCTCCTGCCTGGACCTGGGGACGGGTCCCTCACCTCCCTTCCAAGTTCTCATCTGGCAAGATTATTTTTTAAAATAATAACTAAATAAAAAAATGTAGGGAAAACTTGTCTTCGTACTTGTTGAAAAAGAGCACTTGGCCACTTGTTTTCTTTTCGCTGGTCAGTTGTGGGCTTTTTGAGCCTTCATTTTGCAATGCAGTAAATTCAGCAAGAATGACTTTTTTTTGTGTTGCTGCGCCTCACACCAACGGGCATCTTTCCTGTCCGTTTATTGGAAAAGGTGAAACAGGAAAGCCGAAATTTCAAAATTTGGCCTTGTGTGTTGACAGTCCATACGTCTGATCGACGCAGAGCTCTGCTGTCATACCCAACACACGTTTTCTCTTGTCCTGAGCTGTATTTAGCAGCGCGCATGTAGCTCATGTGAGGAAGTAGTGGTTTCTGCTCTTGAGGTCTGGAGGGAGGAGGGGTTCTTTCTCATTCAAAAAAAAAAAAGGCAAAAAAAACTTTTATAAAAGTGTGGCTAATTTCTGTTTCAGTGGAAGTAAGGAGGTAAAATTGTGTGAGTGAGTTTTACGTGAGCAGATGCTACAGGAGGCATCGTGGTGGGTCATGCTGGGGGTCTGTGGGCAGCACTGCCTCTCTCCCCTCCATTTTAGCTACCTTCATGAATGTTCAGGCCCGAGGAGGCGAAGGAAGGGCAGAAGCAAAAGAAGAAAAGATGGGTGTGCTTTGGTTTTCGCTGCTGTCCGGGGCTGCCCCCCTTCAGGTCGCTGCACTTGAACTTCCTCCTTCGCAGAGCCTTGCAGCGAGGAGGGAAAATGTTACGGCTGGTTGGGCACTCATAGAGGCAGCAGCAGAAGTGTATTTTTGGTTTCTTTGCTGGACGGGCTCTTTTAAAGATGTTTCTAGAGGAAAAATAAAGGCATACACATCTCCTGTTTTCCTATCAGCAGCTAACGGGTCATGCCCAGGAGAGGAAATCTTCCGAGTCCTCCCTGTAGCTCTACCAAAGGTAACTGACCGATGTCCATCCCTCACATCCCCTGTTCTGCTCCACAACTTTGCCTGGATCATTTCCCTGTGTTGGGATTAAGTAGCCAGACCAGGGCTGCTGGAGGAGGACTGGAGCTGTGCTATGACAGCTTTAAATATATTCTCCTCCAAATGATGGCTGTATGTTCACACTGTATTAAAAGCAAGGATTTTTGTCCCACATTAATACCCTTAATATTCTCTATTAGGTACATGTGATAAGCTTTTCCACTTGCTGAAGGGTTTTTCCTGTCTAGAGCTGCAGTGTTTTTACTCCCAGATTTAGTTTTCGAATTTATTTTTCTTGAAAACCCTCAAAGCATAGCATGCTTGTTGTGGCTAGCTACAGATATATTTCAAACAGAGTGCCTGGTAAGAAAAAAAAACAAGGGTATGAACTGGAAAGGGGAAATACCTGGGTTTAGGGGCTCTGTCTGTATTTATATTAGCCAGAAAGGGTACCAAGACAAGTTTCTGTATGCAAACAAGTTCAGGAGGATCCTAAGCATAGTTTGTCTTTATATGTTGTAGTACTGCCATCAGGATACTATTTTCTGCCATCATGATGCTATGTTCTGTGTAATACTTACCCAGGTACGACTTGATATATAAATTTGACAGATTTAAGTAACCATAAATGTATGCTACAAAAGCGCATGCTTCCTGTTTTCCTTTTTAGAGACAAAAGAAAGAGATGCGTATTTACAGATAATAAAATGTAATGTTTTTCAAAGGAATATTGATTGTTTAACTGCCTGTCCGATATCCACCTCGGAAGATTAAGTGTTTTCAGTAACAGCTTTGTGGTCTGTAGCCTCTACTTGTTTGCTTAATGTCTGGCATGAGATGATAAAACTGGTACTGGTGCAGGTAGGACTTCAGCTCGTGTTTAACCCCTCGCTGGTACCGTATTGTAAGTGGGAAATTATGTTGTGCGTGCGTAATCCCATTAGGCAATATTGTTGTACAAACCCCTTCTTTTCCTCCTTTCAACAAAGCCCCTAGGTCTGCGGTGAAGTGTTTTGTGACACATTTTTGAATGGGCCTTTTGCCCTGCTTTCAGTTCTTTATTGCAATAAGCTTTACCAGGAAACAAGAATCTCTTTCTTCTCTGCCTGTGTTTATTCAGCTTGGGGCTGTGATGCTGAATATGCAGACAGACACAGAAGTCAGATGATCTAAGATGTGTTACAAGGTTAGCCATTTCACATGAAAATCACCGAAAATCTATACCGGAGTTGTTAAGTCTGCATTTAATGTCTGCAGCATCTAAATGTCTTAATTACTTTTTTGAAAAGATGGATTTTATTTTTTTCTGTCTGCTTTCACCCCCAAGGCTGTTCTAAAGTAAATCCTCTCTTGCAGTATATTCAGTTACATCTTTTGAAAGAGGTGATTAATTTGAAACAAGTATTCCTAAATGAGCTTTGTCATTGAAAAATGGCTTTATAAAAACAGCACCTGATCCTGCAAACACGTGCAGGTCCTTTCAGTCTTACTCTCACAGGCAGCTAGTTGCTTTTGGCTTCGAAAGTGATCACCTAACAGAGAGTCAAAGTGAGCGAGCAGTTTTGCAGATTGGTTTGAGCAAGAGCCCCATCAGTTGAGGTTTCTGCAGAAGTGCAGCAGTGGTTAAGCCCTAAATGCAGGTTCAGTAATCTCTGCTGCAATGTGTCAGATGCATGCACATCCCACTCCTTGTTTAGGACAACTGTGGAGCAAGTGACAAATTAAGCAGTGACATAGCACTCTTTAAACATTTATAGTATGTTTTTTCATGAGAATTGGAAGCAACATTTCTAAAATCACATGCTCCAACAAAGGATCCTCTGTCCCCTTTCCACCGATGTTGCAGAGGATCTTACTCCAGTATCGTCAGCTTCAAAGTCTTGCAATGTATGATTGAGACTTTTAAAGTTCCTGGACTACTGGGATGAAGGGGAAGTGCTCAGTCTCATCTCCTTGTCTTCTGTCTTCTTGACAAAGTCCCTAGTTTTCGGAATCAAAGCTTTAAAAAGCCTGATAGACCTACATACCAGAAGGCAAAGTTAAGACTCTTTAAAGATTCACAGAAATTCATGCATTTTTTATCTGTTTTAGCTTTGTATTTGTTGTTTAAATGGATAATAACAGAGTCATGGGTCCCTCGTGCCTTCCACTTTTGGAGAATCAGCAGCGATGACTGGAGCCAGCAGCAGCCTGGCTTGGCCGGGGGGTGGCTGCCCCTAATCCGCACCGTGGGGCACGGAGGCAGTCGTGAGGTTTCTGACTGGGATACCTGGGCTTGGCCGATTTGATGATTTTTTTGGTAACAGAAATCCTGGCAGCAGCAGGAGCACAGGGAGTGAAAGACGCCTCTGCTGAGGACTCTGCAGTCCAGGTGGAAGCTGCTTCCCCAGCAGACAGAGCGGGGACAGGGTGTGCTATTTATTATAGTGAAGAAGGGCAGGGCTTTTTTGGCAGTCTTTTCCCAGGAAAGAGGAAAAGAAAGTGGGTCCTGGTTTCACTGTACATGTAGAGGGGAGAACAAGCCTTCTGGAGCAAATAAAAGGTTGGAAAGGAAACACAGCAGTTTCCTTCTTCCTCCCGTTTTCCTCTCGACTTCCCCGTCTACCCTGTTGCCAGGAGGAGCTCAAAGCACTGCAGAGACAGATCTGTGCTCAAGGCTTCCTCGTTTAATTGTCTTTGGGTAGAGAAATGCAAGCCAGGAGTCTGGCTGGGGGATACGGTTTGCCCTCGTAATTTTTCTCACGTTTGCATGAAGTATGCAGCTTGAAGCAGCTTTTGTGAGGACTGCCCTGAAAAGCCAGTCTTTTGGGGTGTTGGCCTTTGTGTTGCCTGAGGGAGCTCTTAACTTGATGACCATAAACCAGCGTCTCCTGACTGTGCACGCTGGAGAACAGGACCAGCTTCTCTGTTTCAGAGAATCACTGTGCTGAGTGGCTGGGAAAATCGCAACCCTTTAGCAGGAAAACAGGCAGTTTTGCTGTGTGTGAAGTGATGTGTGGCTTGTTTGCCTGCAAATTAAACTGAACGGGTTGGTCTCCCCAGTCTTTTCTTAAATGATTGTCAAATATAACGGGGAGATCTGGATCCAAAGTAGCTCCTTCGAAGAGAGGTCAGAGAGCTCAGGAAATACGCTGTAATGTGCTCAATAAATACATCATTTTAGTGATGCCTTGGTACAGTTTCACATTAATTCTTCTCCCGGCTGCTGTATTTTTTTCTCTCCAGCACAATCTCCTGCAAATAACTTGACAGTGCTCAGAGGTCATCAGACACACACAAATTAGCATCAGGGCGAGATTTTATGGGTACAGGGCGCTGGTGCTGATGCTGGGAAGCCTCCATGGGAGGCATGGGAAGCCTCTGGCACATCACGGGGCCATGCCGAGCATCCCTTGGGAAGGCAGCCTTGTGTGGCACAGTGCCTGCATCTCTCTTTCCCCCAGTCTCACCCCTTCACTAAGGGACTGGGCACTTTCTGTGGACACAGTGCCACCCTTACACACGAAGGGGTTTTGCATTCAGTGCCACATCACGGGCAGAAGGAGGGAGACCGCCAACTCAAAGAACTTGGATCATTTTGCAAAATACCTTGACCTTCTTTATTGAGATTTACCTTTTCTATTCTCTGTTAGCACAGAAAACCTTCTGCTCCTCCCGTGGTTGCAGTCTGCAGCTGGCTGTTGAAAGAGGTTCTGGACCGTAAAATTCGGGGGTAGTGGAGGATGGAGAACTGTATGGCCATGCTCTGTATGTCATCTCAAACGCCTAGCAGAGCTCTTTAATAGGAGAGATTTCTTCGCTGCCGTTCTTGTGTTAGTGGGACACAAGCCTAAAAGCAAAAAATGAGATCAGTGAATATTAATGAAATCTGTCATTAATTATAGCTAGAGAATCTAGTTATAGATTCTCTATATGAACCCTTCCAGCTATGTTGTGCCTTTTCTTCTTATTTTTTGCTGTTAGGAACCCAAGCCGGTCCCTTTGGTCTGCTCCTTTCTGCTAGCAAAACCCGAGCTTGGTGTAAGCTAAAGCAGGTTTGGCTTTGCTCACAGCGTTTGTGCGGTGGGGTATGGCCAAGGGGGTTAATGTTCAGACAGGGCTTTGCAACGTGTTTTTGTTCACGCCGTGCAGCACTTACTTCAACAAGTCATTTGCTGACCTCAGGTAAAGGGATGTGTGCAGACTGATAGCTCTAATTGGGCACAAGGCACCTGGTCTGTCAGTGATTAGAAATAAGAAATGTAATAAGAAACATTACGACTAGTTAGGGTACAACTGCCTCGAAGCCACTGCATAATGATGGTGCGTTTGCCATCAGATTAGGTCACGCAGCAGCTTTACTGCAGCTTGGAAAATGAGGGGCAAAAATAGTCCTGTGATTAAAACTTCAGCTTCTGAGAGCTCTTCAGAGAAGAAAGATGTGCAAATGCAGATGTATGGGAGAGATTAAGCAGTCTGGATATGCACAGTTCTTCAATTTAAACAGAATAATTGATTGAGCCGCTGCGCTAGCTCATTCCTCACAGCCACCCTGTCTCAACAAAATTAAACGAAACGCCAGGATGATCTCAGGATAAGTTGCCCAAAATATAATCCATAATCGGTCAGTGTATTAAGACGGTGAATTTGGTAGTTTCTATGGATATGTGGTTGTTCTGCGTGTGCGTAGCCTACAGGGGCAGTTGTCTCGGTTTAGCTTTATGAATTTCTCCCACGTTTTAAAAATATTTTTAAAAAATATTCCGTACCCTTTATCAGACATTCATCAGCAGGGAAATAATTTCTCTCTGAAGCAGCGCTTGCTTTCTGATCAGCCCTTCCATCAGGACCTGGTCTCCCCCACAGCCCTCAGCTGCAGCAGCCAGATGCCATCACGTGCAGGGCATCCTGCAAGTCCCCCGTGTGCCACCAGGAACAGGCAAGGAAAAGGAGCGTTTGAACTGATAAAGAAAAATAATTAAGTTCTCATTCTGCTGTTATGTTGTTTTCTTTCCACTGCATCGAGCAGAAAACACCGCCTATATTGCAGCTGTGCTGTCAGGTACCTGAAGGCTGAAATGTCCAAAGACCTCTGCTGTCTGTTAGGTACCAGGCCAGCTCCGTTAGCTTGGCCACGCATGAGGAGTCTCCTCGGTCGTGGAGAAGAGCAGGGAATTACGGGAGAACATTAAACTGCCTAATGAGACAAACAAGCGGTGTGAAAGGCAACACGCCCCAGCTCCGAGGCTAGCACGAGCTGTTCGCCTGTTCAGAAAATTGCCGTGGGCTTGACTGGGAAGCCACAGAAATACTCCTGGCAGCGAGCACGGTCCTGGCTAGTCGGGGCAGTTAAATTCCCTCGCCTGGTTATCAGTGTGCTCAAGCTGAAAGGCTGATACAAAGTGCTTCCTGCTCAGCATGATAAATAGAGCTTCGCATGATAATTATGTTTACAGCGGGACAGATGTACTAATAACACGGCCCCTAAAGACTTCAAACGAGCTATAAAAGAACCCAATCTCGGCTGAAAATGCTGGCAGCAGTAGTATTAATTGTGAAAGTTACATCTGATAATTGTCTTCTTTCATTTGAATGAGGCAGTCAGCTATTAATGCCTCGTGCTCTCTAGTACCGAAACAGCCAACTGGGCAGAATTTGTCAGGCTGGGTAATATAGTTATGTATTAGCAAGGCATCCTAATGGACACACTCCAGCGGATCGGGAAGGGAAGAAGTGTTGCAGTTAATTTCTAATGCTGTTTCATCTTCTACACCAAACTCCTTGCCGATGTGCCTTCAGGAAGAGAACTTACTTTTGTTATCTACAAATTGTTTGATGTAGGATAATGCCTGCAGTAAAAAAAACAAAAAAAACAAAAAAACAAAAAACACAGACTGTTTGTGCTTATTGAGGACTGAAATGGAGAATGACTAATTAGCTGTCTTGTTCCACTTACCTCTTCCACACTGGTGATATGAATGAAAACCTTGCCCTTGTTTTTACCTATATTAAAGATCCCCCTATTCTGCAGATCTGTTACAGAGCAAGTGCATGTATAGAGGTACACATATGTAATATAAACGTGACTCAAAATACTCTAAGTTATCAAGCCTGATTTTTAGAATAGCAGTAAATGAGCTCCAAATCTGTGTTCCTACTGGATGCTGTGCCAGGACTACAGTTAAATAAAGATCTTGTAGGTAACTAACCAAATTCAAATCCCTGCTGGGCCAAATTGAATTACTTTTTGTGCCATCCTCGTTCATTTGCATTCCCAAAGCGTGTTTCGTTTCATCTGTGGTAAGCTGAGCTGCAGCTAGCATCCCAGAGGAGCACACTTCCAGCGGTCCTAACCCACATCCTTCCTCCGGCTGATTAATCTGTAAATCCTTCCAAATTCCTCTGCCGTGCTTTTACAGCAGAGCATCCCTGAGCAAAGCGTGTGAGAGGAATCCTGAAATGGGCTCCCGTAGCACGAGAAGGGCTCTTTGTGTGTTTCATTAGGCAATACTTTGGGGTTTTTTATGAGGAAGCAGGCCGCTGGAGAGCGCAAGAGGTGGTGGTTGGTTAGCAGAAGAGAGCTGACGGCAGGGAAAAACGCCTGGAGACTCTCTGTAAAAATTGTCCTTGGTTCCTTGTAACCTTTCATCAACTTAATTCATTGCTAATGAGCTGCGAATTCATTGCAGAGCCTTCAAATTGCCGCTGAGGCAGATGACAAAGGGCTTTGTTTTATGTTATCACCAAACCCTCTGAAAATGACTGAGGGCTGGGCAGCAGCACCACCTCTGGAAGAAGCCTTGGCCCCCATGTCGTTTTTTTTTTTTTTTTTTTTTTTTTTTTTTTATGTGTGTTTTGGGTCAGATTAGGTCAGCAACCTGCCTCACGAAACACCTGAGGCGGGTGGCTGTGACTTGAGCAGTAGCTCCCCCAACCTCTTACCTTCCTCATGGCGTAATATGAACACAACATGTCTTTAGGGTGAGGTGAAGAGAGGCTGAACGTGTGGGGAATCACCCCTGGGGTGGTTTGGTGCACTGAAAGTTATTAATATTTGTGTGTTTTGAAGAGATCTGCCTGTCCTTGCATCTGCAGGGCGGTGGTGCCTGAGGTACTGCCTCTGCTGCTTCAGCTCGGGCCCGTCCGTAGGTGGAGGTGGTGAATGTGGTGCTTCAGGGCTGAACCAGCACAGGGGAGACACAAACATGAAATCTGGGTCCTGTGCCCCTTCCTCATAGTGCCAGTCAGCCCCATTTAAGGTGTTTTTCCTTGCCCTGATGAAAGGAAAAAATATAAAGTATCAGTAGGCCTCGCCTAGCAGAGTGCCCAGGCACCTGGGCTGGAGGTCTCAGAGATGTGTGAGATGTGCAGGCATCTTCAGCTTGTAGCTGGATTTTCACCGTGCAGCTCATAAGAACGACGTGTTCTGAATGGAGTAAACGGGCTCCCGAAAACATTTCAATTTTTAATAGAGGCATGTACCAGGGGAGAGGAACCTCAGGCTGGGAGTGTGCCAATTACAGGATGCTACGCTGAGCAGGAGACCTCAGCAGGGGGAGAGGAAAATGATCTAATCTCCTGATTCTGCTTCCCTCGATCAACCTAGGAAAACACTGCGCCTCATTGCAGTGACAGAGAAGAGGAGGTGGTTTGCTCTTCCCAGGGCAGCCACACTGGCTGGCCCCAGGCCCTCTCGTGACCAAGAAGAGCAGGAGAGAATTGAGCTTCCTCTTGCAAGCCCCAGGCTCAAGCTCAGAGACATGTCAGAGTGGTTACACTTAACTATAAGGATCTCCCATTGCCTTCGTGGTGGATCTTATCATTTTTGAAACTGGCCTCTGTTACTGCAGATATGTTTTTAAGTAAACACATGATTTTCTACTGAAATGCCTTTGGCATTGAAACATGGACTAGCAGGCAAGAGAGCATTAAGCCCAGCTGATGTGTAAATATTTAAAATTAAGGCACTGATCTGCCTTGCAGTACCTCGTGTTACCACAGATACCCAAAAGTATACCCAGTGTTGGATATCTAAGATACCTAATATTGGATGTCTCTGAACTGTATGAAGTCATTGGCTTGGGCTTTGGCATACGTGGCCAAGGAGAGGAGGGCACGACTAGTGTTTGCTCCTGGGTATGCAATAGGATGGTGAGAAAATTCCTGAGGGAATTTGTGGCAAATGTACCCAGAACTAGATCCAGAGTATGCACCGTTTGTCACCATCTGTGCCAGGGCTCATATCTCAAACACAAAATACCTCACGTTAGCTTTCACTCGTTCGGTTTAATCATTATGTGCTGCTCACATGGGGAGCTCCTGTTTTCTCTGTCAGAAGAATTGTATCCAGGCAGTCCATAATGTCCAAGATGCATTTTTAGAGGGAAGATTTATTGGTCCCCGTTCACATCTTGTCTAAATCTAACGTTAATTTGCAGAATATGTTCTCCCAGATAGCATGCACATCTGGAGGCACGGTTATAATTTAGAACTGGAGGTAATCGAAGAGATACCGCGAATGAACTCAGGGAAAAAAAACAGGACAAGGCAACAGTCTTAACTGTATAGTTATGCATGCAGGCAAGAATTAAAGGCTTTTTTCAGAAGTGTGTATGTGTTTCCACATGTTATGGCATCACTTGCCTATAGCCTTGGTTTCCCAGTGTGTAGTTACAACATTTGCTTGCTCTAAAATACAACATTATTGGATTTTGGTAATTTAAAAGCTGGTTTTGGAGTGTAGCTTATTCAACTAGTGTCCTGAATTTTAGGGTCGATTCTTTATTCTCTTAGGAATAGGTATCCTTCAGATCAGGCTTTTAAGGAACAACACTCTTTGTGGACAGCCATTGATATGCATCACATTACAATGCACCGAATTTGTCAGACAGAAATTACACGTGAAGGATCTGTTAGGTCTTTGACAAGGTAGGTCTTACCTGTTGATCAGACAAAGACTATTATGGTCTGGGTTTTCCTGTAGAAAAAGGACAGAAAGATGAAGAATTTGTATGTTCTTTCCAGCACTACAGTATCTGCTCTGGCAAGCGCCCTTGTTTTCGTAGGGCAGACAATTAATCTTGTTGTTTGCGCCTTTGCTAGTTTTGAGTGTCTTTAATTAAGCTGGTGCCTGATGATGTCTTGCCACGATAACGTGTGTTAGGTTATGAGGTAATGGCTGTTCTGAAAAATAGAGCTGTGGCAGCGCTCTGGCACATTCAACGTAAATCACTGCTCACAAGCCTTCGGAAAGCTATCACGTTGCTGCAGAGGCAGGAGAGTGAAGCCTGAATCTGTAAATCACTGGGTACATGTAATAGGGGATGTAGATTTTAGGCGCTTCAGGAACATGGAGAGATCTGCTGTCTTTAAGTGAATCTGAGTGAATTGCAGCTGTAGCTCCTCATTAGAGCTTGGGTATAGCTGATAGGAGGAGGACGGGGTGCAGAGGCAGCTGCTACAGGGAGAAGATGGTAGGCTTCAAACAGGATCTGCCTTCAGTGAATTGGGAACCCAGCTGGGGAAGGTAAAAAGAAAAGGGGCCCCAGATTCAACAACACTTGGTGATTGCTCTCCCATTGACTAGACTAAACCCTGTGGTTTTTTTTTTCCTTCATCAGAGATTTCTTATCACTGCCTGGCGTTGAATACATTTCCTCCCAGAATCGTGCCTTCTAGCAGGGCTAAGAATTAATATCTGGCGTGGCACTGTGCAAGTCGGCTGCAAACAACCACATCTCCCATTTTTCTATGCACGTGTGCATATGCACAGTATGCCCTTGGTAATTTTTAACAGCCTCAGGGTTTGTTTTTGCTGCGTTTGCCTTCCTGTGCGATACTGGCAAAAGACTGGAAGAAAATGAGCTGGGACACAGGGATCCCAGTGAAAACTGCATCCAGAGGGCGAGAGCGACTCATGAGCAGGTCAACAGCAAGCACACCCCAAAACTGTTCTTGCTGTTCAGCACGCCAGCACTACCTGCTCTGCTCTCTTCAGCTGTTGTAGGTTTGTAACCTTAGCAAGAGCAGGGGGGATGCACACCCACAAGTTTCTCAGAAATAAAACATACTTAAAATGCAGCTCTTTCTTCCCGATTTCCTCGCTGCGCTAGAAAGTCATTACACATGGATTTAGTTTTCCTTATCTCTTGGATTATCGTCTGCTGTCTTCCTTCCTTCCTTCCTGGATGGATTTATCCAGTGTTCTGATTGCAGCTCCATTTTTTTATCACCTCCTGTCTTTAGGGGCTTACGCTTTCGTAGGCTTAATGTTATCGAGCTGAGTATTTTGCAGCAATTGACAATGAAGATAATTTTCCACAGATTGACAGGTTGGTTACAGCTAATCTTTTTGCAGAGTCCTTAACTTGGCCATTCGCTCTGTTCGTCGCAGACCTTTGTTTCATTTTTTCTTTGTATTCATTTACATTAACCACACATTAATCTGACTTAGGGGAGGAGAAACAGACAACATCTAAGCCTTAAGAAACTTCCACAGGGATTCAGACATCTGGTCAAAGACAAGTATGCAACCAGGGTCATGAATATCTTAGAAAATAGCCCTTTGAAACACCAATGCATCAAATATCTCTTCAGTCTCTTTCTTTGGCTTTGGTTCGGAGTTTGGTTTGAGCATATCAGTAATTTCTGGGCCCATGTAACAGTTGCACAAGGACCAGAAATGTGATAAAAAGAATTTAAATATTAAACACAAGTTGTCCTCATCTGTGTGGGGCACAGGCTGGGAGTCAGCTCACAGCAGGTAAGTTCATTAGTTGCCATTTCTGGTGTAACATCCAGCTGCGGAAGGCTTACAAACGCTGGTATTTAGGTCAGCTTAATTAGGCCTCAAAGTAAAGATTGAAAAGTGGAATAATTGCACCTACTTCGTTGCTGCTGAGCTTCTTCAGTGAAGAGAGGCAGTTCGGAGCAAAGTTCCCGGGCAGTATGAAGTGATTTTGGCAGAGATGCTGTAAATCCTCAGCAGTGCTCCTGTGCCAGGAGCCCAGCTGATGAAAACCAAGAACTCTGGGGAGAGGTGAGAGACGCTGTGATATCCCTGCATGTCCCTGGAGGTTTCTGTGTGACCCACACTTCTTCATTTCTTCCATCAAAGGCTCATAAAGCCTCGTATGGCATATAAAGAGGTATTAAAGCAACAACACTCATTTGCTGCATCAGTGGTGCTGGTGGCTGAAACATCCAACTTCTGTCTGTGGACCCGTGCAGAAAATAGAGGGGAAACTCCTCCTCACCTGGATTTCTCTCCAGAAGAGCTTTTCTGTGTCCTCTGACTGTGGATGGAGCACCCATGGGCACAGGAGACAGATGTTTGGTGTCTCTTACGTGCCAGCAAGTTCAGCACACCCTAAAATTCAGACTTCTTTATATTTTCTTAGCAGTTTGAAGGTGTATCCTATCTTGTACCAGGGCTTGATTCTGAAATTCTAGGTTAGACAAAGCCCAAGGGGATTTAGGTTTACATATTTTCCTAATAGGATTATGCTTCACACTTGGTTGTTTTAGAAATTGTTTGAGGTTTTCTTTTTTTTTTTTTTTAATGATTTGCTAAATACTTGAAAACCTGCGTGTACATTCAGAGCGTCCTGCAATGTGTTGTCTGGGGGTTAGCGATAGAAATCTGGTGTTTGACCTAGTAGTAAATGAAATCACTGACCCTCGGGGTTATTTTGATCCGAAAACATTTTGGTAATCTGATTTCCAGCACGGCTGCGGGAGCAGTTGAAGCAGAGCGACTGCAGGGGCTAGCAAATTGCAAGAAGGATTAGAAACTGCTTACGCTGGCATCAGTGAAAACAATTTATTGTGGAAATACAGCCCGGGAATAAAGTAGTGAGCAGCCTTCCAGCCACAGGGCTCGTGGGTGGGTTGTGTCGTACACGTGGTTCCTGATTTATGGTGGTCTGGGGGGGCCTGGGTGCAGGTGGGTGCTGGGGCTTCTTCGTGCCCACCAGGACAATCAGAAAGCTGGAAGTGATAAGATTTCCTTCACAACTTCATTTCTGTGGTGGTGGGGAGGGATCTGACTCAACCGTAGCAAACTGGTTTAAAACCCAGATTATTTTGTTGAAGACCTGTGCTTAAGATACTGCAAGCTGTAGCACAGCAAGTGAGGGGCTGCTGGCAGGTGGGTGTTAATCCTTAAAGAAAGGAAAACCTGAAAGCCCAAACTAAGGAGAAGGACCTGCTGGGAAGGTGGAGTTTGAGTTGCTGTTTTGATCCAGGAGTTTGGTTCTGATTGGAATCAAATTGATTTGATAAGATAAGCAGAAAAAAAAAAAAAGAAACTTGGTTAATAACCCAAATGTACGTCTCAGATAGATAACTGTGGTTTGTGAACCTTTCTAAACAGCAGCTCCAGGTACTTCGTTGTGCACTCTAACTGGTGGCAATGTTTTGTGTTTTTTTCCCTGCAGACGTCGGCTGATCTCCCAGCGATCTTCTCTGGAGACTTTGGAGGACATTGAGGAAAACGCCCCGCTAAGGAGGTGATTTTATTTGCTCCCTGTCTGGTTGTTTGTAAGACACATACAAGGACAGGCTTGCTGTCCCTGCACGTGCTGAGAAGCAGCTGAATGTACACATGAAGACATTTTTCATGTTGGTAAAGGTATTAAAATATCGCACACCCTGTGAGGGGGTAGGTGGTGGGAATTACACGGTTCCTGGCTGCTTTAATAAAGTAAGCCCTTTAAGGTTAGTATTTTTTTAGCATCATTATTGTTTACGGATTTTTAAGGTCTTTGTTTCTCTCAGCACACACATCGTGTTTCAGCAGCCAACGTCACTGTCCCTGTGTGCTGATTTGTGACTGCTGCTTCATTGCTAAATCCTCTCCCATCCACGATACATCAGCAGCTTCCTTGCGGTTTCACTTCTGCGTCCAAGAGGCCACAGCCCCTCTGGGGACTGCAGCAATTAGGCACCCGGCAATCCTCCGGAGGGCTGGAAAACGGAGCAACTGTTTTAACAGCTCAGAAACGGGCCGATCAGTAATCTGACCAGCGTGTGGTAGGCTTCCAGGTCAGCTGTTCGGCTAGGCAGCAGCTTAATTTTGAATGTCTCTTTATCCCAGCCCTGTCACTCAGCTGCTTTATGCTGGTGTTTAGCCTGTGGCCTTGTTTACCCACACGCACCTTGGCTGTCTCTCCCCACCTTGAAGCAAAGACTTCATAGCAGAGGCTCTACCGGCTGGCCCGCTACCAAGCCTTGATTATTTTTACAAAGCTCGCTGCTGAACGCTTCCCAGCGTGTCGTGAAGCATCCTCATAAATGATTCAAACGCGTCTAATTGGCAAAAGATAGGAGCAAAGAGTGGCTGGCGAGGCCACGTTTCTATTTGCTAATTTGCAGAGCTGGTGGTAGCACCGCTCTCTCGGTGGTATTTGCCTGTGAAGAAGGAAACGAGCCATAGGGTGAGGGAATTGCAGGGATTTGACCAGCAGGGGAAGGCAAAAATAGCACGGTGGTGGGGTTCCCCCCCTTGGGGATCTGGCCGGGCATGGTGATAGCATTTGGGGACTGGCAGCCCCTGGTGCTTGGGACCAGTAGGCTGCGGTTTCAGTCCTACAGAACAGCCTCATGAGGTGAGGAAGCTGAACTCTGTCTACATGTAGGAGAGGATGGGGGAAAAAATGGGCTCGTGGGGTCCCCTGCACCAGAGAAAGCTGCTTCTCCCTTCCGTCCCGTGGAGGATGCAGTGCCTGCAGCCCTGGCTGCACACCGAGCTGGGGAGTTATCGCTGCTGCCTGTGCTCTGTGACTTGGAACAGAACAGCAAGGAGACGAAACGGAGAGAGCTTTCACAGTGAGCCTTGTGGTTTCAGTTGATTAAAAAGAGCAAGGCTGGAAGGAGGGAGGGAGCGCTGTTTGTCTCGTCGCTCCTTCCTCTGGCAATTCCTTTCTCTAATTGCAATTTTAAGAAGTGTGTTTGCATGTAAAATAGATTTAAGCGTTGATGCTTTGAGGGGAAATTTCTCTCTGAGGTAATTCATTTTGTTTTCTGTTGTTCTCTATGCTGTCAGGAACATGGAAAGTGGTATTTAGAGTTAAAAGAGTTACAAATTATCCTTGTAAATAAGAGATTTTAAGCCTTTCTAAAATTAAAACAAGAAAGAACTTTCCTCAGCAGCTCCCTTATCAGTAGCCAAGGAGGTTACGAAAGTGTGGGTGTTGGTGTGAGCAGAAAAAAATGCAGAAAGATGTACCAGGTTTTGTTTTACTTTTTTTTTTTTTTTTTTTCCCTCCCAAAGCTTGGGCTAAGCTGTCACAACGGATTACAGGAAGCTTTATTTCGCTGAGATTTTTTTTATGTGTTTTTCTGCGTGAAGGGAGGGGTGGTGGTGCCTTTTCTTATTATTATTTTAAATATTTTTTTTTTATTCGAGCTGTCACATTTCCAGACTTATTGTCTTCATTGTTCTTGCTGATTCCTAAAACAGGGTGACTCGAATCATTTGTCTAGTCTTTCCTTCCTGCCTTTGTGTAGACTTCTCAGCTGTACAGCAGGGAACTGAGCCCTTTTTTTTTTTTTTTTTTTTTCCCCCAACCGATTTGTTTTTCAGATGTCGGACTCTCTCAGGATCACCCAGACCAAAGAACTTTAAGAAGGTCCATTTTATCAAGAACATGAGGCAACACGATACCAGAAATGGCAGGTACTGTGCTGCTTCTGCAAAGGCAACTCGTGGGGCACGGGGGCATGGGGAGGTTCAGCGTCCCCCTGAAACAGTGCAACAAGCACTGCCTGTTACCAAATGTACAGTCAATACGGGCCATTAAAGCAGTTTGTGAAAGTGCAGGCTCCTTTCTTGAGTGAAATCCAAGTCAGAGGCAGTGCTAGCTGATTTTTAGGACCTGTGTCTCCATCATACAGATACCTGTGGAAAAGGAAGATCGGTGGTGCTGTCAGTGAACGGAGCATAATCTGGTTACGGTGCTTTGAGGATAGTGCCAGGTGCTAGGAGTGAGAGAGGCACATGGCTGAACCTGCCTGGAACCCGTTTAGCAATGGCTGAGTGATATTTCAGCAGCTATTAGCGAGTGCGAGGGTAAGCACAGGGTTCGCTGGGTTGTCAGGGCTGCCTATTGAAGGAGGCTTAGCAGACAAGTGACTCAAGAAAACAGCTGGAGGGGAAGGTATTAAGATTATCCCAAGTCTTACAAGATGAATTATAAAAGTGACAGGTTCTGAGCGCACCATTGTGTCCTCCCAGCTGCAGAGTGCTCTGTAAATGCGCAGGTGGGGATGGTTGTGACTAGCGGGAGCCTTCTTTTCAGGGCAGACGTAGGCAGAAAGGGTACGTGGGGACACCAGGAGATGTATGGAAAGGTGTGGCTGTGGCCACACGTGCACCCTGCACTCTGATGTGCAGTACCCAGATTGCAGCCACGGGCACCAGTGGTCCTGTGCAGCATCAGGCAGCCAAGATTTCCCTCGCTGCAGTGGCACAGTGTCTGTCTTCTTCCCATCAACCAAGTAGGTTCTTTATTCCAGTGCCATCCAGCTCAGAAGAGAAAATAATCCCTCCTTGCTTACAAAGACATCTGTGTTTTGTTTTTTTTCCTTCTCCAGCCTATTTCCCTTATGCCTTATGATATTATTCTTGTCCTTCCAAACCTGAATAGGTTACCTGAACAGGTTTGACATAGGCAGAGCTTTCCTGCTGAGAGCTGACCCTTGCACATACCTCTCCTCGTACAACTGTGGTGGCCAAGAACCACATCTGGGGAGTGATTTGTGGGTCTAGTCGGTGATTTTAATCAAATGTGGAACCAGATCAATAGAAATTCTGACATAACATCGAACCACGGTTTTTATGAATTGAATTCCGGGAGGTGTCACTTGGCTAGAAGAAAAATTTCCTTGCCTTTATTCTCAGATGTACGACTGAATGCAGTGAAAGGTAGTAATCAACATCAATACTGCAGAGCGTGGCTCTGGGAGAGGAGGGTTTTTTAGAAACAGCTTTTGTTGCAGGCAGACGTGTGCAGAGCTGTTGACTTGACTATTGTCTGACTAGCAGACGATTATTGTCTAAACAACGAATACATGTGTAATCAAACTCTTAAAAAGCAGCTCTTTAATTTTAGCCTGGTTTGTGCATAAATATATGCGTGCTCTAGGAATTTCTTACAGCAAAAAAAAAAAACCACTTATAAAGTATTATGCAAATTTCACACAGAATGAGTAATTCCTGAGATATGCATATAAAACAAATGCATAAACTTGAAATATTACCTGTCAAAAAACGAAAAAACACTTGGTTTGTAAACGATCTACAGAATCACACATTTTCTCCAGCCGTTGCAAAAATGTGTTTGTAGGTTATGTGCGGCATTTTGTCTTAATTTGTGTTACGTCACTCATTATGTCTGATAACAACAGAATATTTTTGTAGCTCAGAAAACACAGCTTTTGTTATTCAGCTGGCTCCTTATCTTTATCAGCAGACACAGTTTTCCAGAATATTTCCATAATCATAATAAAGATCCCTTTATCTGCAGGACAGATACAGTAAGAACAAGATACACAGCTTGTTAAATGCTTTCCATCCTATGGACAAAGAGCCACAGCGATGTTAGCTAAAAATAAAATGCAAAGGCAATACTTTCTGTCCCCCTGAAGCTGGCTGAGTCCAGCAGTAAGTAATCTGAGCACTCACCCTGCTTTTCCAGGGGGGCTGGGTGCTGTTGCAGTCCCTGCAGTTGGCATTCGGGCTGAAAGGGGCCCCTGGAAATTCAGTTCAATGTGCTTCATGTACTCAGCCCCAAATCAGCAGAGGTGCTCAGTCCCTTTGGACCTTCGATATTGGTGTCTTCCACAGCTCCCTGTGACACAGAGGAGCCCCAGGTATCTCAACGGATGGGAAATCCTCCTGGCTCTCCTTCCCTTTGCCCAGGACCTCGTCCCAAGCAGCTCACGTGTGGTCATGCATGCAGGCTGAGCTGGGCTCCCTGAGCTGTCTGAAACCTGCAACCCCTCGGTCGCTGCACGACAGCCTTTCATGTGGCTTGACTTGAGGAACTCAGCTCTGAAAGCATCCCCTCTAGTGTGTTTTTTAGCGGAGGATTTAAGAGCTAGGCTTCAAAATAGCTAGTGCTTTCAGTAATTATTTCACTGGCACCAGACCAAGTTGTTCCACTGGCACGTGGCCAAGTTTCACAGCAAAGAAACACGCGGTGTGGGTGACAGCTCAGGGCTCCTTTTCCTTTTGTGAACTGCCCTTTTCGGGGCTCTTAACCTCTGACAAGTCCCTGTCCTGTAGTGCTGAGAGCTCTTCCCCTCCCAGCCCTGGAGGTGGCACGTGTTGAGCAGCGATACTCCGGGTAGAGCCTTCGGCAGTCCTGCACACAGGCAGGACGGGTTGTGGTTAAAATTAACAGCTCAGGTATTTGAGCACTGAGGAAAAACCACCTGTACCCAGACCGCAGCGTATCAGCGATGCCTTGTAAGGCTCCCCGTTGATAGTTTTGTGTGCTGGTTAAACCAGTTTCTTCGGATTTGTAGGATGTGGCTTATTAAAGGAAGGGGAAAATTAGGTTTCCTAGACTGCACTATCAAAGCAATCTTGTGAAGTAACACAAAATAAATTTGCCCATTAAAAGACAAAGACAAGGCAACCCGTCCTACAAATTAGCAAATGCAGCCACCGGTGTGTGGTTTCACCCTGTGAGACCCAGTGACTGTACTCAGCGGGCTTAGTGGTGGTCCCTTCCACAAGCTGTGAAGCAGAAGATGTCCCATCTAGCAGAAACAGGCCACCAAAATAGCAACGTGAGCCAGCTGAGCAAACAACCCAGGGTGAGAACGTGACAAGAACATTTCTGGAGTCATCCTATATAGCAGTAAAACAAGACCCCTCTCCCACTCCGTGCGATTTCTCGTTAGCGTAGGTTTCTGTGCCAAAACCAAGCAGGACCCAAAAGCTATGAGGTCTTGCTGCCCTTTTAACAGTGGTGATGCACCCATGCACAGCAAGAGGCTGACTGTTTGTGTGTCCTCACTACTCTCAAACAGTTTTAAATAGGTCTGGCATAAACTTGGGAGGCTGTAGGGTGATGTCCAGATCTGTAGTTTGTGTTCATCCTTACCTGCAGGGGAGCAAAGTCTTGCTACTCAAACGTTTTCAGTGACATATGAGGGCATTGCTAACAGCTGAGAGCCTTGTGCTCTGTAAATTTTTGTAGTTTTATAGTACATACCTCATTAAAGAAATTGGGAAGTGAGCTTTTACAATCTCAGACAGCTGCACGTTGTCAGAGCTCTCTTGCAAGAGAATGGTTTCCCTAAGCTGTAGCAATTAGTACAACTTTTTGGGAAAATGAGAGAATTAGAGAGTGGAAACCTTTTCATGAAGTAATTTTAAACATGTCTACATGGCACAATGGCAGTCAGGGCACGTAAACCCACTCTGAGTCAAGCTGCTTCTGATATCCAAGATAGCTCAATCACAGTTGCACAGCATCGTAGACACTGATGAAGAGCTGAAATCCAGAAAAATGCTTTTCTCTCGTAAACAATAATTCTATTTCCCTGAACAGCAGCCAGCTTCCCCCACACTTTCTTCTCCAAAGCATACTTTATGACACATATCTGGATTTTCTGGTCCAGCAAACCACTGTCAGCCCTCAGATTTATTTTGTTTCCACACGTATCATCAAACCTCTGAATAAAATGCTGTTTTATCCCTCTGTGATCAGCTTCTGACCACTGCCATCCCTGGTTCTCTTCCAGGCCAGCTCCTAAGTCTGTTTTGCACCAGCCTCCCTCCAGTAGCCCTGCAAGCAGAGGCTTTGTGGCAGCCTGGCTCTGGAGGCCCTTGCTAGGAGAGGCCGTGCACTCATCTCCCTCTCTGGAAGATCTTTATGTAGTGAAGGTCCTGTTTCATGGAAACAGGAACAGTGTTTGATTCCCAAGGGAAAGAAATCTGAAAAAAAAATAGAGGCTGGGCTGATGCTTTCTGTTTTCTTTCTGATCTGATTCCTTCTGATACACGCAGCAAGTTTCTGGTGACTTCCCATTGCTGTTTCCACTGGAGGATGTGGAAAGCACCAGTTTGTTTTTCTGCAAGAGGGCTTATTTTTTAGGGAGTTGTAGGGCATCAGTGGAAGAGCTGGATTTCCAGAAGCAGCCAGAGGGAGTGGGGGAATATGCCTGGTGGGTGCTGTGGTGCTCTGAATTCCGGGAGGCCTTCTGATGTCAGCCTTGAAACGTGTGCCAAGTTTCATACATCAGCAAACGAGGCTTTCAGTGAACAAGCAAGCTCTTGTGAGTAGCAACTCTTCAGCAATAAACAGTGGCAAGCACAAAATTAATCATACGCCAGTTTTTTTTTTCCTTGTGGCCTGCCTTTCTCAAAAGTGACTAAGTTATTCTCCCTGCTTTATAACTTACTGCAGCACCCTGGGGACATCTTATCAGATACGAGATACTTGCCATAGGTAGGGGCTGTTACAGAACTCAGATCATACAGTATCTGCTGCAGGAGAGTTTCCTCATGTTGTACATGGGTTTATTATTAGAAACCCTTTTTGATTAAAGGGTAAATACTGCTTTGCTTTGAAATACACTTTTAAGGAAGAAAATAGAATCGCTCTAATAGAATGATCCAGGAAAAGGAAAATTGATCATCCTGCATTTTTCCAAGGAGATAATACTTGCATGCAGCAGCTCTCTGGGGAACCTAAGCCTTTTCCAAGAAATATGACTAAGCCAAGCTGCTCCCATAAGTAAACAATACCTTAAAAGAATGTAAAAGGTTTAAGAGTTAGAGATGTATATGAAGATTTTCAGACAATAAAGAACAAAATAGATTGCTAGGGTTTGTCATCCAACTTTGACCAGTATAGGACAAAAATTTGGGTGAAATCCCCTCACCACAGAGACCGGTGGCAGACAACATCAGGAAAATCAGTGCTGAAGAGCAGAACGAGGAAGCGAAATAGCCCTGACAACCAGCCTAGCAATAGGTCCTGGCACTCTGGACCACAGGTGGAGACTTTCAGGAAGGTGAAACAGGTAAATCATCACACTAATCAGGTTAGAAGTGTACGAATCACCATCACCAGATCTTAGAGGGATTTGAGGGGACGTAGTCTGTCAGCCAGTTTTAGGGGAAAGAAGGGTCTTTTTCAGTGTATGTTGTACAAATGTACAACTGTTGGGGTCCTGAAGCTAATGAGGAAAGCTGGTATACTTATAAATAATCACTTATTTATTGCTATTGCATATCTTAACATTTTGATCAAGTTTCTCGTGGCTTCTTGCCCATCTGCATGTCCTAAAACTTGAATTATGCTGCTGTTGGAAGTCCGTGTGGCTTTATACAAAGTGGGCCTTGGCCTCTGGGTTGTTCTGATGTCACTTGATGCTATGTCCGAGGCTGATGGCTCAAGGTTATAGTGCAGGTGTAAAACAGATAGGTTGCTTTCAGGTATTTAATTTAATGCCACCCGTATTGCAGATGCCGCAGAGATTTGGAGACTGGTTGAAAGCACGAGGTGTTTGCAGTTAGAGCGGCCTGCATTCTGAGATCAGCTCTGTGCAGGCAAACAAATCACACTGTCATGTAGCCAAATGCTGAGCTGAGTAATGAATGAAGGCGAGCCATCTTCACAGGAGGAGGGATCCGGTCCTGACAGCTAGTAACGGAGACAGACGTTGTGCTGGAGGAGAAGGGGTGAGGATGGAAGTTTTGTGCTGATGAATTCCTCGACAATGACACCTGTTGCTTTGTTGCTTATTGCGGCGGGATTTTTAAATTGTAGTCTTTGATTTCTTTTATTTTCTTTTATATTTTAGAATAGTCCTTATCAGCAGCAGAAGATCCTTCTGTAGCATATTTTCAGTGCTGCCATATCGAGACTGTACCCAAGTCGGGTATGTATACTTATACACATCCTACGTAGTCTTTCTGGGCCTGCATGTAGAGCTGGGTGCGGACAAGAGCATGACAGAGGCTAACGCTTTTAAACATCTGCTCCGAGAAGGGAAGGGAGGAGTGCATTTAGAAACGTTTGCACCGTGGGTCGTTACCAGGTTAAAACTACAATCCTCGCTTCCCAGTTTATTTATCTGTGTTGTGGTACCTTTGGTTACTGAACTGGAGAAAACTGGCCTCCCGAATTCTACATTTGTGAAAAATGCCTACAGCCTGTATTGTTTCTTCTTTCTTCACCCATCTTTGATAAAACATATTTTAGACAGTGTTTTTATTTTATAAGCAGTGCTAGCTTTCTGGTTCTCCCACATGCCTATGGTGTTACTGTATCTAGACCTGCATTACTACAGAGAAATAATTGGATCTAAACATAATGGCTTTTCATTGTACTTGTAGGCAGTGGTCAGATCATTCAGTTAGTGAAAAGAGAGTTGTGGTAATGCTGACAGATTGTTTTGGCACTGGTGCCATCCAGATTCTTAGCAGCTCTGAGCAACTTCCCTGGAGCTGACTGACAGCCCTGAAAGTGCTGAGCCACTGGGCCTCTGACGGATATCTGGATTTGAAGCAGTTTCTCCAAAGACTGAGAAGGCTTTTTCCTCTTGCAGTGAAACTGCAGAAGTGGAGGAAACGGGGTTTAGCTAGGAAATGTCATCTCGCAGTCTCTGGGCCACGACCTGCCAGGGGCCGTGCTGGCGGCAGCTCCGCGCCTCTGGGGCAGAGGTTTGAAGCGTGGCCGCCTGCCAGCGAGCTGAGAGCTGCCTGTGGCTGGCGCTGGCTCGGTGCCTGCAGGGCACAAATCTAGGGGGAAATATTCAGATCATACAGGGAGGTGTTGCTGAAAGACCCGCAAATAGAAATGAAATTCATCCTGTGCACAAAGTGGCTCAAATTTTTTCTGCCGTCTGTTTAATTCTGGAGAGCTGTTCGCCACAAGCTGCTCGTGCATCAGTAATTCAAAACAAAGGGAGATTATTTTTAATGCAGACAGGAAAGGAGGTACCTGTGTAGGAAAGCTGACTTGCTCTCCTGTGTCTTGCAGTAAAATTTCTCCCATAATTAAGCAGGGATGACACATCAGGCAAATCCTTGACAGACTGGCAGCTCTGTTCATTCTTCTTCAGTGCCCTGTCATTCATTTATGGTCATTGCCCTGTGGAAATTGCCTCTCTATTGAAAACTGAATATATTTTGAAATGCTGATGATTGGTTATATCTTCTAAATTACAGCAGTAATGAACCCAGCTCCACGTCTAAATATTATTTCAATATGTAATGTCTCGTACCGTGCTTGCAAGAAGGGATTGGGGTGAGTAGATAGAAAGTGTCTGCACACAGCAATCCAGCCCTGCTCTGTAGGTTAAAAAGCCAAGATTAAAAAAAAAAAAAAAGCCCTCTGTCTTTCTTCCAAAGCATCAGAGGAAGAGAGAAACAATTAAATGGCACCTCCTTCCAGGAACAGCTGGTGCGAAGAACAGACGAGGCAGTATGTCAGGAACTGTAGCCGCTCTGTTCGGGCTGCACAGCGGCTGCCGACTGCTTTGCACATTTTGGATGCGTGGTAGGAGGGGGGAGAGACATCGGTACCTTTTTGAAGCTTTGCAAGGACAGCACCCTTTAGCTTTGCTTTCTGGGTGTCTCTGGATCACTGCTGCAGCTGAGCTGCTCCAACAGATCTGTTATAAAAACCTGCCCGAGAGGCAGCTCCTGCCGACACAGCTGAGTGTGAAGGGAAGCATGCTCCAGAGCAGTGCAGGGGTTGCTGGTGAGGGATGGTGGGTTTTGTTAGCTGCTGTCTCAGAAGGCACATCGGGTTGCACATGCTGAGGCTGAGAGGGGAGGGCACCACGTGCCAGGGAAATTATTTGCTCTGCTTCTCTCTGTTCTGTTGGAGAGAAGCAAAAAGTATAGAGAGCGATGTGTTGGGGGGAAAAATAAGTCATGAACAGTCGTTATCACTGGAATTGTGTGTCCTCAGAATTTTGTCCATACCTTTTATGTGGTGGAAAACTAATGCTCTAGCTTACAGTGCTATTTCTGCAAGAGGAAGGGGAGAATTACCGCCGAGATTCATTCCAAAAGGTTTCGAGATGCATTCCTGCTGCTGAAACCACTGAGAGGCAGGTGCTTTTGTGGATCTGGGCCATCATTTCTCCTCTTCAGGTCTGGTTACGGTGAGGCTGCCCACACCTTTGTGGGTGGTGTGGTGGCAGGCCCACCTTCACCAGTCTCCATGGCCAAGAGCAGGGCAATGGATGGGAGCAGAGCTTGCTTTTCTTCCCCCATCTAGACCACCAGAGCAGCTGCACGAGCAGGCATAGCCAGGTGAAATGAGCGTAAGGGAGGTTGTACAGCATGCCAGGAGCTGAAAGAAGCAGGAGTCTTGCCAGCTGCCTTCCCTTGGCCTCTGAAGTCCTAAGTTAGCAGACCCTGTGTACTGCGTAGTGGTGGCTAAGGGCAGCGATGAGGGAGTTGCTCCATACTGTGAACAATGTGATAGTTTTATTGCCGTTCTTATTAAATTAACACACTCGCAAACTCTCATTGTCATTACAGGCCAGTCTGCAGAGGCATGTATTAGCAGCAGCACTGCTAATACTGGCTGAATGCTTGCCTTTGATGATGCTTTTATGCCATTTGAAATCATTGTGTGGTGCACAGGTTAGTGGTAAGGCAATTCAAGGGCTGCTAGTAGAGCTGCAGAATCACTTTGGCAGCTGATACTCTTTTCCAACGTGCTGGAGATCTTCGCAGCTAAAAGGTATTCACAGGCTGGGTTTTGCTGCTGAGCAAAATCTTGCTCACCTGTGAAACATGCCCACACGTGGAAGTTACCAAACGGGGATTTTGCAGTAACGTTGACAAACAAAACTCCAATTCTCCATTGCTTACGTGCTCCTGGGGCTTCTTTAGGCACCACTTCTCCTTTGGCTTTGACAGTACAGTTCTGGCAATCCTCTGGGGCGATGTTGGAGGTGCTCCACGTGGCCTGCAGGACTCAGTGGTACTCCGAGAGCAATCCAGGTCTCATTCATATTCTAAAAAGCCTGAGCATTTCCAAAAAAAAAAGGAAATGATAATGTATTTCTGTCATTGTTAATGGTGTTACAAAGGAGGAAAAAGGTACCGTATTGTGCTTCCTCCAGGAGAAAAAGGCAGTGAAGTTGGTTGTTTTTATAATTCTGTTGCTTTATTATATTTTTTTTTCTTTGGCACACGTCCTTATGGCTCACAATTTAAAAACATGGTTTTGAAAAGGGGCTTTTTAGGCTAGGATTTTGTTAATAACAAAACCTAAGCTTTATTATTATTATTTTTTTTAATTCACAGATTATAATCATCCCTATCATAGCATTTTATTCTGTAATGTTGCTAGAGCCTTTTAAGAGCTTCCAAGTTTCTGTAGAGCTCTGCCCAGAAGTTGAATGTAAAGGAGCCGGGGAAGGAGGAGAGCTGGGGGTGTCAGAGAGATTTGGCACTGCAACGTGGCTGGTTTGACATTCAGCTATCAGCCGTGGGGTCAGAGTGGCTGACTGTTACTGAGACTGGAGGCAATGAGCTGGAGTACAAAAATACCAGAGCATCAGATAGTGCATGTCACAAAAACAGCCAATTTGCCTCGTGTTGTATTCTTCCTGGCACTGAATTCATTAAGGGGTTAGAAACTTATCCTGCAGAAAGGATAACTGCTGAATATTGCTCTTTGGTAGGAGAATTAGAAGAATTATTAAGCCAGATATGAGAATTTATCTGGCTAAACCTGCCTCCAGTTAAGGAAAATAATGCATCAGTAATCAAAAATAAAGTATCAGTAATCAAATGGACTGGAACACAGAAAATCGATCGTTCTTCTGAAGTAAAGCATTAAGTCACTAGATAAAAAGAATTTGTGTCCTTCTCAGCACTGCTGCAAATCAGTTTCATCCAGTTCCTAAAGATAAATCATCACCGAATTTAACTTTGCCCATTGAAGTCCTGACAAGAACACTAAGGAGTTCAGTGATACAACGAGCAAGAAGTTTCCAATACCATCATCCCAAATAACGTGCAGCCACAGCGATCAATGAGCCCAGAGGCCAGGCATTCCCAAAGGGTTTCATTATCCAAATCCTGAAATCTTTGTTCGTCTTCAGTGTTTAAACTGGGGAAGAAAGCTGTATGCAAAATGAGGCAAAAAGGAACATCCAGATGAGCTTGTCTCACACACTGCACCTGAAACACTGCACCTCACACACTTACTGAAAGACACCAAAATCTGTCTGATTTTTTTTTTCCTACACAGCATGGCATTTTTAAACTAATCATCTCACAGGTGAATTTTATAGATCCACCATTAGCTCATTTTTATGAGGTTTCCTGTTCCCTTAGATTGAAATGAAGTGATAAATCCCAAAAGCTAATAGGCTTCAGTTCTGAACTTTTATTCCATGTCGGGCAAAACATCAAGACAAGAGCTGACACGCTGACACCTGAATATGTCTGGAGAGATTAAAAGGATGCTGGCCCATTAGAGCAATCTTTCCACGAGCTTCTCCACCTCCTTTCCCGGTAAATTGCAGCTTGAGATGTTGTTCTAGCAACACTAATGGCAATTAGGATCTGAAAACTCGCAGTCAATTAAAGCCAGCAGTCTCAGTCAGTAGGAGCTCTGCTGTAGAACTGGCGGGCAGCACATCTTTTCCAAAGTTGTCATCGTCCTCATCCCTATAAACGCAGACAATAAGTAGAAATTATTTACAGTGAGGGATAAGAGTAGGAATTTTTTTTGACATTTCCTGAACCGCCTTTGTTTTTGGAATAAATCTGGGCAGTCAGGAATCACTAAGCATAAAACACAAACACAAAAAGGTTGCATCTCTAAGTAACACATATCAGGTTCCTTTCGCAAAAAGTAGAAGGCTTTTTCATGCATCTAGAAATGTGTTTAATATTTAATGGACTCCTAAATTATTCACGAGTTAAAGTGTTCAACTGTTGCTGTCACTTAAAGAGCAAGCACCCAGCAGGACTCTTGCATGGGGCTTTATAGATCATGTCAAAGCACAGGGTCTGGCTCATTAAAGCGATGTTATATTCATGAAAGAGCAGGTAACACAGTTTATATTCAGCTATATATATAATACAGTTTATATTCAGTTTATGTTCTGTTAATCTTTGCCTGACACAGGCTGAGAATTCCTGTTTTGATTCCCATTTACCTGTTTGGTAAAACTTTCCACCATCCCACGACAACTTTGGATTCACAAGTCACCCAGTACCGTTCAGGAAAATGAGGTGGTGAAACTAACTTTCTTTTTCACCCTCAGTCTTGAGTGTAGTTTCCAACACCAGCCAGCAGCACGCTTTCTGGAAACGGTATGCACAAATAGAGCATGGGCATTTATGTAAATCAGGGTAACTCCCCAGACGTTACCAAAAACTGGGGTCAAGTTTTTTGCCTCCTGCGGAAATGGCATCCTGATCTTGCAATTTCCTTCAGCTTTCCCTGCTCAAATAAAGTAAAGGTAGCAAAATTACGTTCCTGTGACTTAATTTAGCTTTTCAGCGTCTGCTCGAATCGCTGGAAAATTTTGCTAAAAAGCACTTTCGGAAAACAAAACCCAGGAAAATCAAAAACGAGGAAGAGGGGGAAGGAAGTTCTCCTCGCTTAAAAGCCTATTTGGCAGGGGCCATCCTTCCGACTCCGAATTTTGTAAACAGCTTTTACTACTGCATATTGGTTTGCGCAGTTCCTCGGTGCCACTGGTAATGTCAATAACTTCAACACTTGATTTTCTTTCAAGTTCCTGTCCCACACACGTGTGTGGGGCCTGCTGACTGTGGTGCCACGCAGGAGCTCAGATCCTGAGGGACTTGGTGGCAGAGGTTTGCTGCACTTAGCATGTTGGCTGTCCCAAAACCACTGTCCCAACCGTTCTCCAGGCACAGCTCACACATTTTGTGGAGAGCAAATGTGAGATGTTTCCTAGCTGGTTTGGGGATTTGGGGGCTTTGGTGAGGAAGAAGCTGTGCTGGGGCTCCTCCAGAAGCAGGGTTGCAGCCCCGGGGCTTGTCCCAGGTGGGGAAGTTGCCCCAGCACCCCTGGGACAGTGCTTTGTAGCCTGCTGTTACCAGCAGTTCCCCACAAGAGAAACCATAACCTGCCTCAGTTTACAATCCAGAAAGGATTTGTTATTATTTTATTTAGCTGGCTTGGTCACAGGTATCCAGCATGAGCTTTGCTGAGGCATTTGTGAAGTTTGCTGTAGTAGGAGAGGGAAGAAAAATCTCTGCAAACGAAGAAAAAAGAAAAATCACTCTCCCTGCAAAAAAATTGACTAGCTTGCTGTTGGGCTTAGTGACAGGGAACTCAAAAAGGATGAGCTGCACTCACCTAGGAATCTCCTATCAAGTGTTTAACAATGTCTTCTGTCAGCGGGGAGAAGAGGTATATAAGCTGGGATGATCCTTTTCATTTGATAAGAAACTGGGGATTGGTTTGTACTGATTTTCCTCGAGAGAGTGAGTTAAATTCTCAGTTTTATGGGCAAGTTTCTCCCCAGACAGTGATGTTTTATTACTGTTTTACAACACAAGCAATATATACTACCTGCAAACACAAGGACAAGATGTAAAGGTAGAAGGGACTTCTACGTAGCCCTTACAAAACACTTAGAATGAGGGAGAATAACTGCAGTGTTGCTTACAGGGTCCTGAAGGTAGAGGTTTCTTTCAAAAACAGAAGAAAGATGGGAAAAATTGGAGGATTCGTCTTGACTGATCTCCAGCTAATGGGCAGGAATCATTCCTGTGCATGCTTACACGTGGAGCTGCCCCTGATCTCTGCTCCCAAAGTGATTTCTCCTACGTCCCCAGAGCCACCCTGGTTTTGGAAAGCTGCTGAGCTGACTCTGTAAACGATGGCAGATTTTCACTGAATGAATTAACAAAGCTATCCAGCCTTCTCTGCTAATTGCACGGAGGAGTGTCTCCGTGACTTGTTTTCAAAGCTGTAAGGGCATTATTTCTTCCCCTGTCTTGGAGGAAGTGAAGTAAATTATCCTGATATCGCCAAAGATAATGCAGATTTTTGTTTTGATTTGGGGGCTTCCTCGAGTCGTGTGTTCATTTCTTAGATAAGACCTGCTGAAATGGTTACTGCTTAGCATGTATCTCTAGCAGAAATAGTTCCTTCAAGCATGTTGCGTGCAAAAACAGGGAGGCTAATCCGCTGCCTCTGACAGAAGGTTATTTTTACCTAATTACTTGTGCAGCTTCTCAGTAATGTGGTATCAGGAAAGAGAATGATGATATGACACAGTGTAAAGCGAATCCCAGTCAAGAAATCAAGAGGGATTTTTCTAGGAGCGAGGTACACGATTTATTGGGAAGTCACTGATTGCCAGTTTTCGGAGAAATAAAATGAGTGACAAGGTTTAAAGTGAAGACAGGGAAACAGGGCTTGCAAAGAGAAAGCAGGAGCTAGCCCAGTCCAGCAGTCAGGTGAAGAGCCTGCAGGGCTTCTCCAAGCCTCCTGTCAGCATCTCTCCCACAGGTTTTTAAGCACGTACTTGGACCTTAGCAGAAATCATCCAGGAAAATACCACAAGATAAATACTCTGGAGTTGCGTACAGTAGCCATTTGTGGAACACAAATTTGCTCATCATCTTTATCTTCTCTCACATCCATGATGCTAAAGCATGGGATACAGACTGAGGATCATTCCTCCTAAAGCCCAGGTTTCCATCCTGACGTGAGAGGAAGAGGTGGATTTCTCCTGAAGGCCTCCAGGAGCAAATTCATTGAGCTTTAGACACCCTCCTGCTCTTGGGGGTGCAGAAATTCCTCCCAGAGGCTTCCGTGGGCAATTGCTTTTCTGCATGACAGCAAGGAGGCACTTGGACACGTGTTTTAGGAGCATCAGTTTATTAGATGTGGTGGCTTATTGGATCTCTTGTCTGTGCTTTGCACTGGTAGATCTAGGATTAATGCTGCTTCCATTGCGTGGCAGGTAAGTAGTGAGTAAGATGTGCTTCTGAAGAGCTGTCTCTGCTCTGGTTTCTGTCCCCCAGGGATATGAAGTTGGATGGTGGACGCCAGTGCCATTCTGCTGGAGTGTGTCTGAAGGAGATCATCGGTCTTGAAGGAGTGGAGCTCGGAGCAGACGGGAAGGTGGGGACGCTTCGCTTCCTACTCCGTTGGGGAAAAACATGGCATAACTCGGAACAAGCACAAATAATTACATAAATGACAATATTCAGCATAATACAACAGTTAAATCGCAGAATGTATGAGCTGTAAATAAGATGAGCAGAAATTCAAGGGGGCCATCCTAGCTGTCAGTGCAAAGCACTCAGTTTCCTTGAAGAAACCTGCCTCGGGCAACGTCTGAGTCTGTGGAGCATTACTAAATTGGTGTTCCCCTGGCTCTAGCAGGAGGTATCAGCACAGAGCATATTGTCAGAGGCAAAAATAATTTCTGGTGATAGCTGCAAGCTGTAATTCTGCTGGCTTTCCAATTTATTTAATACAATAAATCTCACTTAACATTGCATTTGTCCAAAAGGGCAAGAGGACACTAGTATGAACCTGATGAGCATGTCAAACCCCAAGAGTGCATTCATTTGAAATGGAATAAGCAATTATGACTTCTGTGGGGAAAGTGATCCATTTTAAACAAATCTGTAGAGAAGAGATTATTTTAATCACATATGAAAACATTTATTTTTTTCCTGAAAACCTGATTTATGTTTTGTCGTTCTATTTATCCAGTCTGCTGTCATTTCTGGATTTAAAGGCTTAAGGGCCCTAGGTCAACGCTGCTGCAAATGGTGTGCTCACCTAACCAAGTGACAGTCCAGACCCCAGAGAGTAAATTCTTGAGGACAATCTGTCTGCTTATAAATAAATTAAAGCTCACATGTTTTATTTCATACTGTTTCTGACCAGCTTTTAAACCAGTCTGGAGTCTGAGACTCATTTTCTTCTTCATAATACTGTTATTTTTGGAAAATAAACCTAGGAGAAGCAAGACATAGTCTATTTCTGGCCAAGCATGCAAGCAGAGAATTGGTTCACTCTGAAAATAATTTTGTCACATGTTATTCATTCACACTGAGTCCATGCTGGCAGGTAGTAAATGATCTCCCATAACCATTACCATTAACTTATGACACCAACGAGACTGTGCCAGGCCAAATCCTAAAGGACAGAAATACCACAGAAAGTGCTTACGTTAAGCAGTGTTCAGGTGATTTGCCTGTGGCTGATCTGTGCTGAGGGACCCATCCAGAAGAATGCCGTTTCAGTAAAGAAACAGCTGAAATCTGCTACAGGGAAGGCCCAGTGAAAAACCCGACGTATTTTTAAATCTGACCCTTGAGTAGGATTTCGTAAATCCCGCGTATTAGAGCTCGCGTGTGTGTTTGTCGTTTTGTTTTGCTGAAGAATTAATGCATTGGCAAAAGCTTTTTTTGTGTGGATAAAGTGACTACACTGAAGCAAATGTAGGTGACTAGTGTTTATTCATCTGTGCCTAACTATCAAATCCAGAAAATCCCCTGCTAATTTGGTTTCCTCTGCCTCGAACTGGGATGCCCCAAAGGGATCCTGCTGCGGCTGAGCTGGGCTGATAGTAACTCTCTGTCCATTCTGACTTTCTTTTAGACGGTTTCATACACACAGTTCCTATTTCCAACCAATGCTCTGGGAACTCGGAGGAACACGATAGACTCCACCTCATCCTTCTCCCAATTTCGCAATGCAAGCCATCGTAGCCTTTCTCTGGCAAGAGCTAACAGCACCCAGGGGAGCATTGATGCAGGTAACTTACCAAGAAGCTTGTTTTAATAGCCTTGCACACCCTGGCAGTAGGCAGCTATTATCACAGAGTTGTAGGGTTGGAAGGGACCTCGAGACCATTGGGTCCAACCCCCCTGCCAAAGCAGGTTCCCTAGAGCAGGCTGCACAGGTAGGCGTCCAGTTACGAAGGCTTTTTGGTGGAGGCACGCCATGTTTTAACCCCTTTGATGCTTAAATTAAGCAAAATGTAGTCTCTTGGGGTAGGTAACACTGAGCTTGGTGTGCCCTTTTCCACGCTTGTTGCCTGTTTGCTCAGCAAAGCTGGCTTACAGATCATGGAAAGTTGAGTAAACACAATCGCCGGTCCCTTGTCATATTGCCAGCCCCTGCTCCCGCTCAGCATGCCTCCTTGTGTAACTGGCATTGTTTGTGCCTCCCACAAACGGCTCATCATGACTGCTGTTTGCTGTGGAAAGTACACAATGGCAACACGATAGTCAGAAGCTGAAGGTGTAAATCGTACTTGTGACCTTTAGGAGGCTGGAAGGGGCTGTGTTTACAAAACCGGGCACAAAACGCACGCCAAAACACTATATGCTTAAGATACTTTGGCATATTAAATGAAACAAATCAAAACATCTGCATAAACATGTGAGAGCTCATTTCTGGGAATAAAAGTCAACAAAATTTCCCCACTCACTCTCCTTTCACCCTGAGCATGGCAGGGTACACAGGATCTCATTTGTTTGGCAGACTATTGGACTGTGGCTTAATTTGGGGGTTTCATATAATTGTGCACTTCTCTCAGCCCTAAGTTCATACTTCCCAGGTAATTCATAAGCTTTAGGTCCTCTGTGTCTTTGCAAGTTCTACTATTATTGAAGTACCTAGAGTGACATACACAAAATTTTTTGACTCTTTCAATCAGCCAGCACGGAGATCATTTTGTGCACTACCACTGAACTTGTTTGCCAGTTAACGTTTACAGATTTCTTGATGCAATTAAGCAATGTTATTTTTTTGCCATTGTTTTACAGGCAGTGACCTGGGAGACTACGTTGAATATGACCCCAATCTTTTAGATGATCCCCAGTGGCCGTGTGGCAAACACAAGCGGGTTTTAATATTTCCTTCGTATATGGTAAGTGATACTCAAAACGAGGTGGTGCAGCACAGATAGATGTTCGTAACAATATTTAGAAAGTTGAGGTTGCATTTGGCTGCGTTTTAAGAAGATTATTATTATTTTTAATCTACTAATAACAGCTGTTTGGAATGCTTTGTTCTCAATGACAGTTACTTACTGGGACATGTAAAAACAAACTTGTGGAGGTATTACAAAAGTAAGTGCTTTTATTCCTGCTGTTTCATACATGTTTTATTCCTGCTATTTCATACATGTTTTAGATGAAAGGCTTGTTTGAACAATGCACTCATTCTCTCTCGTTCAGAGGAAAATTTATACTTCCTCTAATTGGCATCTATTACAAAATAGGAGAATGCCCATTAGGGTTTTTCTGAAGTCATGAAACTGTGTTGTGTTTTGATGCTTATCGTCTACTCATCGGAGTAGAACCTCAGTGTCTCGTAGAGCCTTTGTTTCCCAGATATTTATTTCATCATGGGATAGTCCTTCCTTTAATTGCAGCAATTATGAGCAGAACCTGTATGTTTTTCGCCATAGCCAAAGCTTGTAATACAACAGGCTCATAACCGTTCCCTGATCTCAGCCCTAACTCAGTATTTGCTCTGGTGAGAGACTTCTGTAGCCTTTTGGCAGTCGCACCAAGCCCGTAGGATTTGGTCTGCTATTTTGGCAGAAACGTAGCAAGACACAACGCAGTTGCATGTGTGAGGGTTAAATTTTCAAGTGAGACGTTTAGTATGTCCTCTGCTTACTTTCAGCCAGCTTTACGTTCAGGGTTGGCAAGTTATTTTTGGCTGGCAACCCACAAAGTGTCAACCCTTTAAGGCAGCCACGTCTGGGTAGGAAAATATTTGTTAGCTTTTGACACGGTTATTGTCACGGACAGGGAGCTGCCTTCCTTCAAACAGAAACTCCTTGTTAACTGGCATCCAGAAAGAAAGTAGTTTTAGCAATCGTGGCTGTGACTCCAACCTTCTTCAGGCTGGAAGTAAGCTCCAAACAAACAGTCCGAGTCCTCCAACATCACCCGAAGTCAGCGATACTTGGCGTTGAGGTGGACGTGGGCAGGTGAGTCAAAAGGAGAAAGCCAGGAGAGCTTCCTGCAGGGGAGCTCTCTGCCCAGCAGCGGGTGTGTGCTGCCCTCCTTTTCCATGCACTGGTTAACCACAACATTTTGAGGCCCACGTTTGAGCTTTTATTGCAGTAAGCTGAGCGGGCTTTCCCCTGTGGTGGAGGTATGACGAGATACATTCAAGGCGAAAAATGGACTTGAAGGCTAATCCTTAAAACCAGTGTCATTCTTTGCTCCTTCTCAGAAGGAAGGCATTAATCTGAGGAAGGACCGAAGGAAACGAAGTGCTGTGTTTCGTTTGGTGGTGGGAATAGCTGGCATGTGCCAAGAGCTCTCTTGTCCAAGGTCCAAGATTTCGCCGTGACGCAAGGCAGGAGCTGCACAGCTTGACAGGGAACCGAGGAGTGGGTGTTTGTTCCTCAGCGCTCGGCTGAGGGATTTCACAAGCGGCTGGTGCTGCCTTCAGCTGAGGGAAGGGAGGAAAGGTCGTGCCAGAGCGTCCCTGCAGGTTTAAAAAGGATTTTGCAGTTTGGGCTGTGAGTAAGGAGAGCTTAAGCATTGAGCTGGGTGATAGAGGGACACACTGCCTATGCAGAAGACTTCACTCGCATCCATCTTCCCAGACTCAGCTGGAGTTCCCCCTCCCTGCAGCTCACATCACTGTGAACAGGAGCGTAATAGTCTGTAATTTCAAGGCGTTTTCCTCCCCAAATACAAAAACCAGCATATGCTGCAATTAAAGCAAATTGCAGTCTGAGGGCAGCGAGAAACCTGTGCTATTTTTTCCTGGCGGTTCACAGCCATCTTGGCGTTAGCAGACTCCTGCAAAGCAACCACGGCATTGTTGACCTACTGTACACACAGATCCAAAGCAGCAGCCTGCGGTCCCGAGGGGAACACAGCTTCAATTCCTGCCTCCCACGGGTGCCGGAGCAGCCGAGAGCATCTCCAGTGTGAGCGCTGTGCGTGGAGAGCTGCAGTTTGTAATTAAAGTTCCCTTACTTGGCCAGCATTTTGCATTAATGTTTGGCAGCTGCAAGCCTGTAGGCTTTTTTTCCCCCCTCCTTGTGGATGTCAGAGCAATTAAGGGGGCAAGGTGTGTGACGAGAATCTGAACAAATGGTGTTTTAGAAGAGCGAGGCTAGATGCTGACACCCAGGAGCCCAGCGTGTGCTCTGCGGGCCAGGATTGCTCCTCTGGTAAAATGCTGTTGAGCTCTGCCTGAATTCTGCTTCACTAAACATCACAGGCTTTACCCAAAGGTGCAAGACAGCAAAAATGTGTGGCCCTGCTTGGATTTTACTCCGACATGAGCGCGGTTTGCACTCGAGCCTGTGAGACAGGCAGTTTCCTCCTTTTTTGTGGAGCCCAAGGTTATTATCATATACATGGACTTTATGGGCTTATAATTTTCCTGAGCTGAATTAGTCCTGACTTGCAGAGCATTTGGAACTGCAAGTCCTTGTTTTCAAGGAAAAACAGAGCTTCCTCTTTGAAGATAGCTGTGGGGAAGAAGTGCTTTTGCTTTGGTCTTTTTTTTTTTTTTTTTTTTTTGCAGTGAAGTCCCTAGCTTTAAAGGGTATGCACTTCCCGGTAGCATTTCTAAAAGAGATACCCACAAACAGCCTGATAGGGAACAAATCTGAAAAGGCAGCTTTTTATTTTTTTCTAGCACAAACCCCACCGCTCCTATGAATTGCGTTAGTCGTGGTCAAATCCTGGTGTACGCCAGAGAAATTATTTCCCTTTATGTTGTCCTTGTAGGAGAGGCTACAAGCTCTGACACAATATAAACAATAAGAGGTAGAAGAATTTGTGCTGGAGGAGGCAGGGGGAGGGAAAAAAACATCATGTCATGGTTAACAGATGTCTTCCTGGCTGATACTGCTAAAACAGGAATTCTTGCAGATCCTTAAATCTCTCCAGAATAGGAACTTCCACCAGCTACCAGGCAGAGCAGTGACTTCCTTGCTAGCGTTTCACGTCAGCCAGCGTGCAGCCAGCATCCTCACTGCCTCCCTGCATTCCTGCAAGCAGAAGCAAACAGGAGGAGAAAACCCCCTCTGCGGCACGCGTGAGGACGACCCCCACAGCTCTGGGTTTTGTTGGTAACACAAAAACACAGGAGCGTGTTCAGCTGGCTGCTGGCTGCTGCCAAAACTTGCAGAAAAGGAAGAAAAGCCTCAGGTCGGTAGCATCTCGACTTTGTGTAATGACATCCCTGCAATATCCATCTCTCCATGCCCAAGGGATACCCTTGGAAATTGGGTTTTGGTCCTGAACGACAGTTTCGGCGCGTTGGCTTAATTATATCCAAACAAATCGACATCTACACACTGCTCATAAAAAAAAGCATCTTGCAGGGGGCTGCAGGGCTCTCACTGACCATCAGCCCGCGTTTGCCAGGCGCAGCCCCCGTGTCAGGCACAGCCGAGCTGCGTTGTTAAATATGAGTCTTCCAGCGGGATTTTAAAATTACAACTGCTCGCTGCTCCATCCGTGCAGGCTAACAAAAGCCCCGCATGATGATAGAGCACATTTGCCTTCTCGCTGCCCCCTTACTGTCTTTCACAAGGAGCACCAAGGTCACGAGTGCTCCACTACAGCAAGCGCCCTTTGATGTCGTCACTGCAGGCTTCGAGCCGCTTCCGTGGTTTTAAATTAAGCAGCATCTCCAGATTGCTTTCTTATCAGCTGCTGGCCTCGTACCCAAAAGTCTCAGGGAGCTGAGGAGCACAGCGGTGGTATATATTCATATTTAAAGCCAGTGCTGTATGGATTGGATGCTATGCTTGGCTGAGGCTCCAGTAAATACGTAGTTTGAAGCAATGACACGCTGTATTAATCGGGGATGCTTTCAGGGTGTTAACTGTGTAAAAACAAACTGGCATCACTCCACGTACCTTCATTCAAAGGGGCAGCTTGGAGGCGATTTGCTTTGTGAAATGCTAAATATTTCAGGGTAAGTCCCTCGGATGTCAGTTACATCTTCTCAGACGGCGATGGAGGCATCCAAGGCTAGGTCATCTTTCACTGGTAAGGTGCCAGAGCAGGGTTTGTTTTCAGCAATATTTCATCTTGCCAGTCTTTCCAACCATTCCAGGCATCGTGCCTCCTCCTGTATGTAGGAAACCATATATGCAGCTTTCCTATGAGAAAGCAGCTGCTCGAAAATGCGTGTGAATAACACGCGAGCCTAACCTCCAAGTTCAAAACTGCCAGCCATGCAAAAAGCGTGCAGGGCGCAGGCTGCAGCCCGAGCATTCATCACGTTGGCCAGGCGTCCGTCAGCTACCATATATCAGAGCTTTCATTTGTCTTGTGCAGCCTCCATCGCCGAACGAAAACACACATTTGCAGATCCGTGTACAGAGGACACGGGCAGAGCTCGCAGAGGAGCTTTTCTGAGTTCTGCAGCGAGACGTGTTTCGTGCAAATCAGCTGCGAGAAACAAGACAGACGGGGCTGGATGACAGGAGCTCCAAACACTGGAGATTAGAGTGTTGGAGAGATGGTCGGGTGCTTCCCAGCGCCTTGCTGACAGCCCTGGAAGTGCAAACCGCCTGCCTTCTAGGGAACAACGCTGTATGTAATTGGGTATATTTGGATGGAAAAACGCCGTGCTCCCTTTTAGGGGATTATTTAAAACGCCCTCCTAGAATTGGGAGCATCGGTGTTGAATGAGGTAAGGCAATACCAGAACTGTTCCAGGCAGACAAAGCTCTGCTTACAGGGATGTCTTTTCCTTGACACTAACTCACAGACAGCCCGAGAGAAATAAAATTTGCCTAAAGCAGAGGAAGAGTAAACGCTGAGCAGCAGAGAAGGTGGCAAAGCGACGACTTGGGGTCACTGAGCACTCCCGTTTCAGCAGGACGATCCCAGCTGGTCCTTGTGGGGCACCCTGGCCATGCTTTTGGCCTTGCACATGCTCTGAGGTTTCCACCAGCCCGTTCTCTTTCCCTCTCCATGGGAAAGGGAGCAGCAGAGGGTCGGTGCTGAGCCGCTCGTGGGGTGCAGGAGGGCAGCTCCAGCAGGAAAGGACGGACAGAGGGTGCTTGGGCATGTGGGATTCCTCCTTAGCTTCACAGGTACGCAGCATGGCAGCAAAAGGGCTGCCCCTCTGGTGTGCAGAGCCCCAGATACAGTTCTGCTACAGGCACCAGCTGAGAAAGGGGCATCCCGCTGCTCAGGGGTAAGTCAGGATTCTGCAGCAGCTGCCAAAAAAAAAATCAGGGGAAAAAAAGATGAAAAAAGAAGTTGCACAATTCCTTTTCTCGAGAATAAGGGCAGTGAGTTGAGCTCTCCAGCATGGCACTGACAAGACGAGACAGCTGCCTGAGAGCCAGTGTGTTCAAACATGCTGCTGTTATCCTGTTACATGAATCAAAACCAGCACACACCAGCTTTCATCTGGATTTCATTATTGTGATTTATATCGCAGAGACTGCTGTCTAGCAGGAAGCAGCAGCATTCAGAGTTGGGGGGGGGGGGGGGAGATCCTTATCACCAGGACAAAATTGACAAATCTCTGCGGTTAAAAATAGCTGTACCTCGTTACCATTTTCAGTTTTAGGCCGCCTGCTTATTCTCAAGACTCTGAATGCTTCGCTTTAAATAAATTAAAAAAAAAAAAAAAAGGGAGAACATCTTCTAAAAAGATTTGAGCTGAATGCTGGCAGATCTCCTCGGCTTAGCCGGAGGAGTCCCAGGTAAAACCAAAGATCCCTGCAGAGCAGCAGGTGGGGCACCCAGGGGGCTGCTGCAGGAGCCCAGAGTCACTCCGGAGCCACTCGGGTGCATTTGTGCTGGAGGTGAAAGCAACCCAACCCTGCCATCCTACAAAACCAACAGGGGATGCTCGGGCCCTCCCTCCACCACCAGCTTTCTGCTGCAAAGTGGTTTCTTTCCTGCACACTCAAGTCATGTTTTTGTTGTGTTTTTTTTTTGTGTGTGTTCTCCTCTGTGAAAGGGGAAATGATTACCTGGAAGGAGCCGAGCGTAGGTCTGCCAAAAAAGAAAAAAAAAAAAGCCACGATGGCTTTGTGGGAGATAATTGAGATAAAACTAAGGAGCTCTGTGGTAACGGAGAGCAAACAGCGGGCAGTTAAGTTTGCAGTGAGGCATGAAATAAGGTATAGTGCAGCCTCGCACGGTAGCACCAAGCCTGCTCTTTCTAGGATTGCCCAAGACAACCAAAAAAAGTGCTGATGGTAACTAAAACCATCTTTGGATTTAATAGTGGGTAACCTTTGTGTGCTCAGCAGCTCTTGACTCTGCAAACAAGTGAGGCATGGACCAACGTTTCTGTATTTTGAGTAGCAAATAGCACTGGTGTCGTGGTTCCGCTCGAGTGGGCAGCCGAGCTCCACCACAGCCGCTCTCTCACTCCCCCTCCTCAAAGAGGAATGGGGAGAAAATATGTGAAAAGGGCTCAAGGATTGAGATAAGGACGAGAAAATCACGCAATAATTATTGTAACGGGCAAAACAGACTCGGCATAAGGAGATAGTAAGATTTATTGCCTACAACTAACAAGCGAGAGAAGTGAGAAAACAAAGGGAAAAAAAAAAACAAAAGCACCTTCCCCCCATCCACCCTTTTCCACCTCCTCCCCCCGAGCGGCGCAGGGGAACGGGGAATGGGGGTTATGGTCAGTCTACAGCACTTCTTCTCTGCCGCTCCTTCTCGGTCACTCTTGTCCCCTGTGCTGTGGGGTCCCACCCACGGGATGCAGTCCTTGATGAACTGATCCGGCGTGGGCTTCCCACAGGCAGCAGCTCTTCCAGAACTGCTCCAGATATGGGTCCGTACCACGGGGTCCATCCCTCAGGAGAAAACTGCTCCAACCTGGCTCCCCTACGGGCAGCAGCTCCTGCCAGATCACCTGCTCCTGCGTGGGCTCCTCTCCACGGGCTACAGGTCCGGCCCGGAATCTGCTCCGGCAGGGGTCTTCCACAGGCGGCAGCCTCCGTCGGTGCAGGGCCACCTGCTCCACCGTGGTCTCCTCCACGGGCTGCAGCGTGGAACCCTGCTCCACCGTGGTACTCCATGGGCTGCAGGGGGACATCCTGCTTCACCATGGTCCTCACCACAGGCCGCAGGGGACTTCTGCTCCGGCGCCTGGAGCACCTCTCCCCCTCCTTCTACACTGACCTTGGTGCAAGGCTGTTCTCCCACTCCCTTGACTCTCCCGGCTGCTGTGTGGCGCAGCGTTTTTTCCCTGTCTTAAATATGCTCTCACAGAGGCGCAAAACAACATCGCTTATTGGCTCAGCTCTGGAAAACAATGGGGCCCTTCCCAAACATGGGGCAGCTTCTAGATCTTTCTAACAGAAACCACCCCTATGGCTCCCTGCTACCAAAACCTTGCCACGTAAACCCACTACAACTGGTCTAAAGTATGCTATATGGCTTTTTTCAGTAGTCCTCTTACAGCAGTCCTAAAGAGGACCCTTTTTAATACCACACAGAACTCCCAGCACATCCATTTAAGTGTCAGAAGCACCCAACTAGAGGTGATCCTCTAGCAAAAAAAAATCTCAAATCCCCAAAACCAAGGAGCAGGCAAGCAGGAACCAAAATCCCAGGGAAAGGAAGGAGAGGAGAAAGAGGGAAATGGGTAAGATTTTCATTCTGCAGCTCTTGAGGTCTGAGCCCTGCAGGCTGCAAGCAGAGCCTCCCGCAAGCAAATGACTTTCTGAGACACCCAGGCAGAGTCTTCTGTGTGCATTCAGCCAAATTTTTCCTTCCTTCCACCTTTAGCAAGACTGAAAACAGGCAGAGCCACACATTTGAGTGAAGCCTTTCCCTTCTGCCTCAGGTACAACTGGCAGCCTTCCTTAATAGGACAGGGTTTTGTAATAAATCTTCCCCTTTGCTGAGCAAAATCTGGGCTGGCTCTTGACGTGTAACTGTGTCAGAGGGGGCTTGCAAGCATTTATACCTAACAGCAGGCAACCTGACGTGCCCAGCAGAATTACCTGCCAGGGTGTCACGGGGGGCACTTTATCTGGACAAATGGTGCTGTTCACACTGCAAGGCAGACAGCAGGATAGCCCTGGTTTTAAAACGTGTGTATGACTGTGACGACTCCCTGTGGCTAGTTGTGTTTTTTCCTCTTCATATCAGCACGTTTACTTCAGATACTGGTGTGTGTGTTGCCTTTTGCTCCTCTTCATGCTCATTTCTGACCCAGCCAAGGACGTGATCAGCTACCAAGAGTTGTCCAGTTGCTCTCTGGAGCCATTACGCTCCGTCCTCCCCAGCCCTTCCATGTTTTGTTATTGAAAAACTTTGGCTGAGGGAAATTCTTCAGGTTGTGACAAAAAGGAGTAGGAATCTCAGTGTAAAGTAAGCAAACTGTGCACCTCTAATACGGTCCTAACTCAGTATTTCTGCCCGGTCAATGTGTAAGTTATGACAGCATTGCTATCTTGCATTCTACTGATTTACCCAGGACTTAGGCTAATTACCTATTTTATCACAAATGTATAGCACAGTAGTCAGCAATTTGTAGCAACAGATCCTTTGAGGAGTCTGTTTGAGACTGGCAATATGCTGCAGAACCACACACAAAATCTGGTCATCCCGTTATTGTGATGACTTGTTTTGGCATAACAAGGATTGTCAGCTAGGTTTTATCCGCCCACATTTGGCATAAACTCCTCTGCAGCAGTGTTTGGAAGTAGTGAGGTATGTGTTGTTTGGGGTTTGTGCTCAGCACTCCTCTCAGATTTCAGGTCGCTTGTTCTGATGGAGCGGTCGCAAACAGATTGTTACCTTAATTCTGGCTTATTTTTCCCCTCTCTGAAATCACCAGGCATTCGTTTGGTATTCCTTGCTTTCGGGGACTGAGTGATCTTGTTTGTTACACACTAAAAGAATGATTTTCTCTTGGCCTTGTGTTACAGACCACAGTCATAGACTACGTGAAGCCATCAGATCTGAAGAAGGACATGAACGAGACCTTCAAGGAGAAGTTCCCTCACATCAAGCTAACCCTCAGTAAAATCAGAAGGTACGCTGCAAAGCTTGGTATGGCAGCCACGTGGTACAGCTGTCTCAGGGCCATCACTGTTGTACGTGAAGAGACTCACAGCACTGACTGATCTTCCAGGAGCAGTGACCTGCAGAGGTGCAGAATAAGTCAGATGCTTGCTTTGATTAGTGGGCTGAGTGAACGAGATAGGGGAAGGTACAAACGTGCACCACTGAGGTGTCAAACTCAGCATCTGAGAGGATGAGGATATGAGCTGGGCTTGCACTGTACTATCAGATCCACAAAAATAACATTAAAAAAAAAGAATCTTGAGTATATGCACGTAGTTTAAAAAGAGCCTGAGGAAGGAGAAATGTTGATTTGTCCAGAGAGCATGGCCAGAAGCAAAACAAGGGATCAGTTTCACAGCGAAGTTTTAGTATTTCATCACAGTTTCCAGCGTAGCAGGCTAGACATACTGCTTCACTGAAGTAATGATGATTTCATTTGAGTGAAGTGGCCAGGATACTGATTCTCCTTGCTCTGTAACTGGAGAGCTCTGCGCTACGTAGCAAGGTTGGGGTTGACCAACCATAACCAACTGCAAAGCTGCTTATAGATGACAAGCACTCAAATCCGTTGTTACTAAGTAATTTGTATGTAGCTTAAGAGTTCTGATGAGGTATTTTTATTAAAAGTGTCAAAGCTTTACAATTACTTTTATACTTTGATGCAACTGCCTACTGGGGAGGGGCGGGAAGGGAAAAGATGAAGTCAAAACATGCAGTTAAACATGTCCCTGAAATAGAGCCTAGACACCTGCCCAGTAAATTACATTTTTCCTTCTCCTTTCCATTTGACTAAGCAGGAATCTCTGAAATAATGACTCTTATGGCAAAATGAGAAATGCTTTAACATGCAGTTCACACTTGTCTGGTCTCTTTACTCAGCTTGAAGAGAGAGATGCGCAAGCTTGCTCAAGAAGAATGTGGTTTTGAAGAGCCCACGGTAGCCATGGCCTTTGTCTACTTCGAGAAGCTCGCTCTCAAGGGGAAGCTGAACAAGCAGAATAGAAAGCTTTGTGCTGGAGCCTGTGTTCTTTTAGCAGCCAAAATTGGCAGTGACCTCAGAAAACACGAAGTCAAACATCTTATAGATGTAGGTATCCCTACGTTTCCAATGCCCCTTCTACATTAAGCACCAGTGTGTGTTATACACAAGCCTGCTTATCAGTGGTCATGCTCTCCTCTAGGTGGCCAGCTCTAAAACTAGCTAAACACATTCCTTTATTTTACATTTGTGTGGAAACAGGAGAGATCAATGTCACAACAGAGGACTAAGAAACTTGTTTGACGTGATTGAAGACCCTGCTGTCAGATGTTGTGACGTTTGAGATATATCTGACCGCCATTCTGTCAAGACAGGTCAAAAGTTAACCTCCAGGAAATTCATTTTGCTTTTAATTGTATTTTTAAGAGTGTCAGTGAAGACTCTCCTTTGAAAGGTAAAGGTACATACTAACTAGAGGAGGCATGTAATAAACTACCAGGTTGTATTTTTTCATCAAGTGAAGCATTTGGTCAAGAGGATGTGGCTTCCATTAGACACTTCATCCCAACTTGTTTTTTGTAGAGGAAAGTATTTGGTCTCTAGCCACTCCATATTAAAGAGTTAAGAGACAGAGGGGTGTGTTATTCCATAGTCCATTTGCAAGAACTGAGATACCAATCTGATTGAATGCTACAGAAAATCAGTGAGGTAGCTGAGTACAACCAACCTCAGTTCAAGAGGCATGGGGCTTGGCTGGGGGCAGAACTGGACTCACACCCTTCTGCCACAGCCAGAGAACTGGTTTGACAGTCAGCTTGTTAGGATGCCCTTCAAATAATGAGATAAAAATAAACCGAGAGGGAGTTGGAAGATCTGGCCTCATGCTACCGTGAAAGATTGGTCCACCCTTAAGTCACATTGAGCTTTTCATTAGATCCAGCGGGCAGAGATGCAGCAAGCCCAGGAGGTCATAAGAAATTGGGGGGGACAAGTGGGTGGTATTGAGAATATCCCTGAACAGCTCGCTGCCTTCTTCTAGCATCCAAATCCAGTGAAAACAGCAGACCAGATGGGAGGTTAAGTCCATTACAGCAGAAAGTCAACTATGAAACCCATCTCGCCTCCCTTGACGATAGTAATTTTTAGTATATACTCTACTTAGTCATTGCAGATGACCCCTTTTGCCTCTGAGGTATTACAATCAAATGTACGTAACTGTAGCATAAATAATTGCCCTAACAGGGCCTTGTAACACAGCCTAATGCTGAAAAGAAAATCCTCGAATGGGTGAAATGACAAAAACAGCACATCTGGCTGAACTTTGTAAACAGCCTCCCCAGTAAGAAGCGGGTGCATCTGATTCATCCCAGTAGTTCATCACCTGCTGACCAGTAAGGGAAGGGGGAATATGAAGCAACATGACACTGTGTGGTCATGAGCTGCTGCTCAGCACGTTTAGGTCAGTTAAAAGTCTTGCTGAACAGTGTGGTGGTAAGGATCAGCTCGCAGAAGCAGAAGCAGAAATCCTCAACTATCATTTTCAAAATCTAGAGCCTTGCAAGCCCAGCAAGGCAGATGCTTAACAACAGCAGCACATGCTTATTTCAACGTTTTTAATAATGTCATTTGTAAGCAAGCACTAGGAAGTCAAATCCTCATTCACAAAAGTCTGGTTTTTTTCCTGTTGTTGCAGAAACTGGAAGAGAAGTTTCGGCTGAACAGGCGAGAGCTGATCGCCTTCGAATTCCCAGTGCTGGTGGCCTTGGAGTTTGCTCTCCACCTTCCTGAGCACGAAGTGATGCCACACTACAGACGCTTGATCCAGAGCTCCTAGCACTGGCTGCCCTCCTGGGAAGGGGCTCTGGACTGTTCCCACTCGGCTCTCTTGAGCTGCAGTTACTACTGGAAATGCAAAATCAGACTCCTAACACTTCACTCTCTCCCTTTCCAAACCAGTTTTTCCAGCGACTGATAGGAGACACTGCGTTGACGTAAGACTCTCAGCTTTGACAAATTGACGTGTCGTGACTTTCTCAGAGCAGGTAGAGACTGAGATGTTGGCACACGGTGAACGTGCTGAAACTGGGTGGCAACTGACCCTGCCTGCGGGGACTACAGACATAGAAGTTACCTGTCATCAGTCAGACAGAAACACGAAGGGCGTCCTTCATTACCACCCCTCCCTCAATCACACAAACCCCGAAAGCCCACGTGAGTGCATTCTCATAGCGCTTTTTCTACAGACCTGCTGCAACTTACAAAAGGACTCCCTGACGTTGTGAAAAAGCTTTTCAAAGAGGATATCTTCACTGTGTCAAAAAAAAAAAAAAAAAAAGAAAGAATGTGCCAATCTATTTTTGTATCAGCAATTGAAAGTGCACTTTTTCCTGTGGGGTGTTTGTGTGTGCATCCATGTGTGTGTGCGTGCGTGCCACTGGCCTGATCTCGGTGCAGGTGGTTGGCTCAGCGTGGATCAGTTCCTGATGGCGAAGATCAAGGCGACCTTCCGTGTTTACTTCTTGAAAAACATAACTACTGGAAAAGTGGTAAATGGGATCATTTTTGGACATTTTTGTTTTGTTTTTGTCATTTTAATTCTCTGATCTTTCCAACATTTTACCTTTGAAAGGATGACACTACTATTACGAGAGAAGGATCAGCAGCTGACCATAAGTTTTCAGTCGTGTTTGTGATAAAGACGAAAGCATTAGTATGAGATTTCCATGTCATGTTTTTAAAAAAATATCTTGTGTTAAGCCACATGCATATTTTTAACCTTCGCACTTTTCCCACTGTGGAGATGGTTAGACTTGCACTCTGTAGTGTTGTATTTCTGTGCTCTATGTTAGAGTGCGTAATAAGCACATTTATTGTGCTGTATCTTAAAACAGTGTTTTATTAAAAAAAAAAAAAAAAAGTAGGGCTCAGCAGTATAACAGGTGTCTTAAGGCTCCAACAGCAGGGGCATCAGCTGTTCAGGTTTTGGTTTTTAACGAGAATTGATTGTGCAAAACCTAAAAAACCCGTGCCCATTCGAGTTAAAGGTCCAGTTCCTTCAGACATTTCAATACTGGAGTTTTACAGGAAAACTTCTTGCAGCTTCCGTGGCTCCGACGGGACACCCAGAAAGCCAGGGGAGCTTCAGCCGAGCTCCCCGTGCTCGCGCCGCGCTGACGGACTCCGTCCTGCCATCGTAGCGCGGCGGGGTTACGCCCGCCTCCAACCTCCTCTCGTGCAGATTCACTCAGTAACAAGCCTTGCCCTCAACATGCCCCGCACGGATCCAGTGAGGTCAGATGCTTACACTGATGGTATTGAAACAAAAAAAAATCTCAAGCAGGAGATTTTTAGCTGAAGCCTTACCTCTCTAAGTCTGGGAGTGCTTGCTCAGAGTACAGAAAGGGCTTGTGAGCAGAGCGTAGAGAAGTGGGACATAGCAGAGGATGTCAACACACTAATGCTTACTTTCTTTCGCTTTTACTTTTAACCGGTTTTATTATTTCCTTCGGTTAGGCCAGGAAACATCCAGTTTCTTTACCAGCTTTGACTCCTTTAAATTCTAGTATGAAAAACGCCTGCGTATGAGTACTCTATAGGATCTGGAAAGGTTGTACGAAACGTGTCAGGACAAACGGGAATTCGCTTGATGCTGTTGCTCTCCCTCCATTTTAAGGGGGAGGGCCACTGGGCTGGCTTACAGTGATTGCCAACACTTGCCTAATTATGATCAGATACATTCCAACAGGATTGGGGGGATGTGGGCAAAGAGAGAAGCGTGCACCTCCCGCCCCGCTGCAACTCCCCAGGCCGCTGCAATCCCCGCGTCCTCCTGCTCCTGGCTGCCCCTCGGCTGATTCAGCCCCGGGCAGTGGTGTGGCAGGCTGGGCTGCAAAGCAAAACCGTCAGCGGCTCCGCTACGAGGCCCTCCCACCCCTGGCTGCATCCCTCCCCACCAAAATCATGTATATACATCCAAGATTTGCTTCTGACGGCAGAGATCTGTTCCTAAGAGCGACCACTCGAAGCTAAGTGGAAGCTTTACCTTTCTGTAAAGGCTTCCGCGTTTTGCTTTGGAGTCTCGATTTTTTTATTTTTATTTTTTTTTATGTTGCTTTATAGTATTGCAGGGAAAAAAAAATTGTGATTGCAAGATACAGACTAAAGAATGACAGTCTTACAGTAGTCTTTAGAGACGCTATTGAATCATGCTGTCACCTCTTTTGTCTTCTGTGCTGCTACCCGACCCTGAGCTACAGTTTACACGGATTTCTGGGAGGAAATCTGCTTGCTGGAGACTTTCTGCTTTTTGGTTTCGTCATTTTGGGGGCGGGAAAGGGTTTGGGAGTGCTGTTGAGTTACAGTCTGAATGTGGAATGAACACTTCAGATGGTGATGATGTTGCACTGTTCACTTAGGGAACGTATATAAAGCCATACGATGCTAGATCTCAAAGCACAAAGCTGGGTCAGTACAATTATGGTTAGGACAACGGGCAGCATTTGCCCCCCTTTTCTCCCCAACCCTTGGAAAATTCAGGCTGAAGCGATAGAAGAAATCTGTACTAAACAAACAAAAAATTTGATTGTTTGCCTTTGTCTTACATGGTAATGAGTGTTGATTTACAGATGATTTTAGGTTCAACTTTCAATAGTGTGGGAAATGATCCATTCCATATCACTTGTTCTGTTTGGAAATTATCTACCATACACTCTACCATGCAGAGTTTTTTTCCTTTTTCTAAAAAAAAAATAAAAATAAATAAAAGTTTTAAAAAAATTTGAAAAGAACACTCTTTTCCACCAGTGACAGTAAGTAAAATTATTCAGCTCTCTCGTCTGTATGTGTCAAGTGGTTTTGGTTTTTGTCTTCCTCTGGGACATCAAGGTACCGAGTAATAAGCCAGCAGCACGACTGCCCAAGGTTCACAGGGCATCTCCTGACATTCATCTCCCTGCACGTATCCCACTTCCAGGGTCTCTCCTCCAGCCCCGATCACCTTCTGATGGCCATGTGCAGAAGCACGAGGCACAAGCAGGCCCCCAAGCATGATGTCTCAGGAGGTGAAGTCTCATGACCCTTGTTAATGGGAGAAGTTGGGGGTACGCCACTCACGTTTAGCCCAGGTGTTACAACCCACAAACAGGCAGTGGCTTCTTTGGGATAGCCCGTAGTGTGCTTAAATGAAGTATCTTTATCTAATTGCTTCAGCCACGCAGCACGGAGCCCACGGGCCAGCTTCCCTGGAAGGAGTGAGCAGTTTGCTAGGAGAAGATAACACCTTCCCACAGCGCTAGCGGATTTTGGCACCCAGTGCCACGTTAAAAACACAGAAACAACATTAAAAAAAAAAAAAAAAAAAAAAGATAAAAAAAAAAATGTAAAAGTTGTTGAGAGAAGCGAGAGACTGAGCAATCACAGCAGCAACGCCAACAGCGCTGCTCGAGACCGAAAGCTGTCCCAGGTTGCGCCTTTGGGGAAGGAGGAGGGAGTGTGGGAGGAGGATCTGGACTGGGTTTGCTCTTCTGGCTGCCATTTTAAACTCTGTAGTACAGGGGAAAGAAGTGAAGAGAAGAGAGAAACTTCAGATGTGTCCTTTCAACGAGGCTTGCACGTAAAAAGGCCTTTCTGAAATCCTGAACCTGGCTCTGGCTGCACGGCGAGTTCCTACAGCCAGAGCAGTGCCTCGGCCTACAGGACTTCTGGTCCTGGTGAGCTCAAAAAGCCTCTCTCCACTGACTACAAACCAAAACAACAAATAAATAACCTCGTCCAGAACCCAGTGGCAAATGTCAGGACAATATTGAGAGCCACTGGCAGCGAGCAGGGACTGAAGTCTTGGGTAACGGCCTTCAAAGCGAGGCAGGGCAAGGAGGTGCTGCTGACTTGAGTGGCAAAATCTTCCATCCCTTAGAGAGACCCAAATATTGGTGACCATCAGAAGCTAATTCAGCCATCCTCTGAATTCCTCTAGCCTGTCACGCAGCCCTTCCCCCGTCCTGCCGAGCATTGCCTTAGGGCAGGGAAGGGCCTGGCCCCTGCTAGGCCGCGCAGGCAGCAGCTCCAGGACTTGGCTCCTCAAACCATGAGGAGCCTTTGGATTCAGTCTAACTTGTGACTAGTTTGTAACTTTTTGAACTCCTGTCAGCATTTCACCTAACTGAGAGTGAAATCTTCCCCCATGGGGACTACGGGCTCAGCGGCTCCTCAGCAGCAGCGGATATTCTCGACAACGTTCAGGTATTCGGTTAGACGAGATGCTAAAAGGAGAGCGGAGACACGAGAAGAAAACAGTCCTCTAAAGCAGCAAGACCATGAAATGTGAGAGGAAGACACCCAAGTAACTCTCTTCCCTCGTGTGGAGAGCTGCCAGTCACACTAAGCTGTCGCCTTTCCCTTGAAGCCCTCATTGCTGCCAGCTTCTCCATGCCCCTTGCTCTGTGTCTCTCCCCTCTTCCTTTGACTCTCCTACCTTCCTTGGCACGCTCTCCAGATTGCATCGTGGATAAACTGGCAGCAAACGCCCACTTGAAGGATCAGCAAACAGCACGCAGAGATTATTCAGAGTTAAAAGAAAAGCCTCCGAGCCCAGTGAAGTGTTGCCTTCGCTGTCATCGGTGGGTGCTGCCATCAAGGGAGAAGCTGGGCAAGCCAGGCCTTCAGATCCGCTGACATTAGGCTTAAACACACTCGTTTTTAATTCACCTGCATCCCTGAGACAGCCTTTATTCTCCATAACCTACTCGCCCTTCCATCCCACCACACACAGCCAAGAATCACGAGTTTACCTGCTCCCCACTGCTTCCCAGAGGGTTTTCGTTTGGGGTTGACTGGGAGAGAGTGAGGGTGAAGAGGCAGAAGGGGAGAAAACGCAGCCTGGTTTATTTACAAGTCACTGACAAGTCCCGTGTGATCGCAGAGGGGTTTACCAGGAATGGATCCTGCTTGTTGGTTCAGGAGATTCTCAGCGTTGTCTCAAAGAAACAGCTGCTTGGGATGGGGAGAGGAGATAAAGCACCGAGAACAGATGTAGGAAAACTGCAGGGCTGAGTGGGTCTGAAACTGCTCGAGGGAGGAAGGAATGGGTCACAAAGTTACAAATCTGCAGAAAACAATGGGAGTCTGTGGTTTCTGTTGATATTTTCTGCTGGCAAACAAAGAAGCCCGACTGTACTTTTAGCTTAAAAAGATTAAAAAAAAATCAACAACAACAAAAACTGTAGTAACACAGTGTCTATAAAGTTTTAAAAAGCCAGATAAAAGGCTTTTATTTCTAAACTGCTCTCATCCCACCCAGAATGGGGTGACAAAAATGACTGAGTTGTTGCCATCCAAGCTGGATTACCCGTCGGGAGCCTGCTGCCTCCCTGTCCTGCCCTGCTTCCCCGCGGGGTCTCTGCAGAGCGATGCCTCCAGCTGAAGGGCTGAACCCCAGGCACCTTCCTCACGTCCCCCCACTTCTGTGGGTGAGAGCACAGCGAGCGAGGCAGTCAGCTCCGTGTGATCAACCTGCCACGAGCAGGCCTTTTCATTGGGAAAGGTCTGGAGAGAAAGGGTGGAAGGGGCCATCGCCACATTTGTCCACGTGAGCATCCCCAGAGGAAAAGGGAGAACCGAGGCACGTTGAAAACATGCCCACCTAAAGAAAGGAGAACTGGAGCAGTGACTGCCCACAGACCATCATCATTCATTTCCTCATAAAAAAGGCAATCTCCTTTCTAAAAGGTACTGAAGCTTGGCTGAACTACGACCGCCAGCAACCTACCTTCTGCTTTTTAGGCCAAAAGGGAGCCAGTGGTACAGACCTCCAGCTCTACGCCCTGACCTCCCGTGATGCAGCCCACAAACTAGCTGCTCCGTAGCTCTTTGTAGACCACAAGCATCTTAAAGAATCATCAAAGCACTCATTTCAGATGGACAAAGTCCAGCACATTTCTAAACATCAGTAGTTTTTTTCCAACCTCTTCTGTTTTGAGCAGTTTTCTAGCCAGAACTAGACCAATTCAAGCAAAAGCAAGCCATTTAAATACACATCTTTCAGATGCACATCGTTGAAGAGCTACATCCAGAGGGCTTCTGAGAGCTCGATATTTAAGGCCTTCTCCTGGAGCAACATCCTCCCAGCCGTCCTGAAACACCCTTCTCTGGTGAGGAGCACAGACTGGAAGCCAACTAGGAGCTGGCGTATTTCTGTGGATATTTCTGTTCCCACAAAGATGAGACCAGGACTGTAAAGTGCTCTTTTTTATTATTTTTTTCCTTTTGGTTCACCTCGTCTTATTTGAATAAACCCATGGATAAGCAGGTAGATGCTGGTGCGGCGCAGGGAGCTGGGGCTGGCTGACTCCTTCGTACGCGGCATCCGGAGCTGCAGTCCCCACCCTCTGCCTGATTTATTTTAAAAGCCTGCTGCGTCCATTAGTGGAAAGTTGGACTCTGTTCAGGCTGTGATGGTGTCCATGGACAGGAAAATGGAAACTTTCAGATTAGAGCTGCAGGAGGCCAGGAAGAAAAATATCTGGTGAATTTAATCGATGGCGGCAACGCGATTATTGTGGACGAATGTTAAAGAAATGGCAGTCGGTGACCCAGAGCAGATCCTTAGCTGGAAAGATCAAGGAGGGCAGCATGAAAGTCTGCAAGGCCACAAGGATGAGCAGCTGAAATGTTCCTTACCAGCGGGAAGGTCAGGCACTTTGCTGAGCTGATCTTTTGAAGGTGTAGGAGAGGCCAGCTCTCACTGTGCCATTACGTTCGCCAACCACCCAAGTTATTCTCCCTCTCTCCTTAATTTCTTGAAGACCTGAGCCATACCTGATGACACCCTGGCATCCCCACTGCTTTTGTTCTCAGCAGACGGTGGCAGGAGTCCCAGCGATATCACCCTGTGGTCTCACTGAACTCAGCAGCTGAGCAGAGGGCAGAAGTGGTAGCAGCAACCCGTGCTGAAGACCTTGCAGACACTGGGGGAGCCCATCGAGGCACCTGGATGCCCTGGAAACCCCGGGGCTGCATCCAGAAAATCAGCAAATGGACTTCTCAAAGTGCAAATGATCTCAGATCCTACCAAGGGGATCTTTAAGGGGGGAAAAAAGGTGAATAAACAGCTGGCAAAGAAGGCAGAATTCCTGTTTTTAAAGCGACTGATTGACTTTATATTGTCCTCATATATTTCTTTTTCCAGTTAACTGGGTAGCAATGAGCCAGAAAATTAAAAAATATTTATTTTTAGTGTAACTGTGACTATATTGATTTACATAAGGCTACCATAGGAAATAGGAAGAGAGGAACCCAGTATGAAGGAAAGGGAAAAGGGAAAAACACCCCAAACTCCAAAACTTGAGAGAATGTTACCGCTGAAATCCCATGCATGCCATGGGTTCGCTCTGCTGTTTGTCTTCAAACCATCGCATGGAAAATGACGTCGGAGTCCTATAGCAGGGGCGTGCTTTTGGAGTGGTCAGAAAGATTTCGGAGTACTTTGGACCCTCCTATTGAGGCAAGACAGCCACACTGCCAGCTCACGAAAGAAATCATCATGAAGAGATTTCACGAAGTCTCTCGTGGAAGGAGACCAACAGAAAAGACACCATTGGCTCTTTGAGAGTGCGTTTCCTTCTCTTTTTTTCCCCTAAAAGCCATAAACCTTTACAGTCTTTACCTTTGGATGAAAGGGCTACGGGGAAGGGCAGCTGGTGCCGTCCATTCCCTGGCACTGCTTCGAGCCTGACAGCTGCAGGAGGTGAAGGGTGTATCGTGACCGACTGGGAAGCAGACTCAACGTGCATCATTTTCAGAGGCGCCGTGGTTTATTAACTCGCAGTGGTTTATTGAATCACGTCGTGACAGGCTGGCGTTTCCTCTTGTTGAGGAAAGTCGCAGCGTTTCCCCGGCAGTCGCGCTTACGGCCCCAGATGCTGGGAGCCAGAGGTTACACAGCAACACCCCCGCTGCTGTCCCCTGCGTTCGCTCCTCCAAAATCAACTTTCCGTGATTTCAAAGAGGACTCTGAGCCAGAAACGGTGCCCTTGTGTCACATTTCCATAAACAAGAAAGATAAAAAAAAAAACACACAAGAGAGACTTTGAACCAGAAATGGCGCCCCTGTGCCCCGTTTTCGTAAACGAGAAAAATAAAAAACACACGAGAGATTTGGAAGGGAAGGGGCAGTAACTTTCTAGCTTTTCCACCCATTTCTGTATCGGGAGGGTAAGGGTTCCCCCGTCACCGTTTCCAGTGGCACTGCCCCGCAGCGCAGCGCCCGCCCTGCTGAAGCAGACCACTTCTCTCTGCAGGTCTGAGAACCGCAGAGGGTTTGGTTTCTGGGTTTGTTTGTTTGCTTTAAGCTGACAGAAAACAATACAGACCAGGTTTTTTCCATCTGAGAGGCTGCAGCAAGCCACTCGCCCATAGGACGTGCCTGTTCGCAGCACTGCAACACAGCTGCGCCACGCGGGCTTGCGCTGTGTAAGGCGCTCGAGATTTATTTCCTTTGGTTACAGCCCGTCAGGTCTTGAGGCTACGGCCATCGGTGTCAATCCCCACGCGGTCTGTTCTTCTTCATCATCATCAGCAACCAGCCCACGGAGCGCCCGTGCTGAAGACAGGGTGCACAGACGAGTGCAAGAAGGGAAGAAAAGTTGTCGTGATGGCATTTGTAGCTTCTGTGTCTGTCCAGCATCTGAAGCCTGTGAAGAAAAATGGAGACACTAAATGAAAAAAAAAAAAACAGTAAGGAAGGAAACACCACCCCAACAACCAAGAAACCCATCCTTTTCATCAGTATTCTCCCCAAACAGCCACTTTTCTAGCAGAGAACAAAGCTTACACAAGGCCAAAGCACAGCCCTCAAAGGGTTACACTCCTCACACGAGGCAATTGCCATGGAAATAGTTACACAACCCTCGTGGGCTGCTTTAATCGCTTTCTGGGACTAAACAGCCATCTATTTGTAACGGGCCCTAATCAAAAAAGAAAGAAATAAGCAACGCATTTTCAGGAGAAAATCTCTTCCCGTTTTATCTCCCGGCACAAAACTATTTCGACCTGTGCTTTTACCAGCCTGCCCCTGGCACAGGATTAAGGTTTCGGGCAGGTCTAACTTTCCTGCAATATTTACTACCAGCACCCGTTTCAAAGCACGAACCGTGTCCATATCACACTTCTTGAATCTTTCAGCTTTTGTTCGGGGATGGGAAACAAGAACACAAATGCATACGTGCTCATCCAACAGCTCTGATACAGTTCTGTCTGTGGTGCTGGACTTCAAGAGCCTCTCTACGCCGCCCCAGCAGATCGTACGAGCCCTGCCACGAGCCAACTAAGCAAGATAAGATCAAGAAGGTACCGCATGATCCAGCACTATCCCTGACAGAGTGGTTTGATCCGAAGCAGCAGACGTGAAGGCAGCGCGATGAGGTCTCCTTCTTCAAAGCTCATTATAGCAACCCCCAGGTGTGTTTTTTAGCCTCACGATCTCTCTCCTCCCGAGGCAGGGCTGAATTAAGGACCAGGCCGTGGTTTCCTCAGGCAATTACCACGCTGCTCTGTGTCACACACGCTCCTTGTGTCTGCTCTCACCTGGGAGATGCTGCTGGGAGGGCCCCTCTTCCAAGACCAGCAGCAGGGGGTCTTCAACCCCCCGCAGGGGTCATCCCCCTCTGAAGCAGGTCGGGCAAACGGGTGCTCTGGGGTTTGGTGTGCTGCTAGGAGTAGGACAAATGAGAGCATGGGAAAAAAAAAAATAATCCAGACTGCAACCTACCGGTGAAAATTATGCAAGAAGAGCGGTACACGGAGAGCTTTTCCCACAGCAGAGGTTCCAGCTCCAATTGCAAAACGGAGGCCATCACCTGGGGCTCCTTCCTGAGGCACCGCTGTTCTCCTCTCTGCGAAGGCGCCCCGTTCCTTCCACTGACCATGAAGGAAATTTTTGTCGACTTGGATTAAGGGACTGCAGTTTAGATATCTAATGCCAGGTGGGACGAGTCCGTCTCCTCGTTGAAGATCTGTTATCAAGCTCCTTTTACCGTGTAGACCTTCCTCACAATATTGCTAAACCAACATTTAATACCGGTTTCGCATAAATTGCTTTCCCAGGCGCTAATATATCAAGGCTGATTTCTAACATCCATTAAGCAACCAGAAATTAAATTTAAGAACTCTTGAGATAAATTGCCTTAGACTCTTTATGACATCCATTCAAGTTTTATAATCTTTTGTTGCCTCTTGCGACAATTCAAGAGACAAACCACTGCTGGGAACAGGACAATTCCCTCCACCCCTTCCAGATGACACAAATTCACAGGCTTCAAGAGGAATCTTGGGGAACGGGAGGCGGAAAAAACACACAAACAGCAAGCACTACAGACGTTGAGATTTATTGCTGATTTCCCCATTTGGCAAAGCTGTCAACCCACCGCAGTTCCATGAGGGAATTCTCTCCAGAAGCCCCGTGGCCTCGGTCACTGTGCCAGCTCAGACGACGTGACTACAGACCTGTGCGCAGCGGCTCGCTGCTCTCAGAACAGTTGGGAACAAAGTCCATCCTGCCTGACACTGAAAGCAAGGCAGGATTTGGGCTCTGACGGTGTTTGGTATAACCTACTGTCAGCTTTCAACAACAACAACAAAAAAAAAAAACAACTGGGAGCATCCAGTGGGGAATGCTGCTTTTCCTGAGTTCAGTTCCCCGTGCAAAAAGCTGCTACTGAGAGGTTTTTGCACAAGGCCAATGGCATGAGACAGCACAGTTTTTCCTTTACCACATCAATCAGAAATCTTGTGCTTTGAGGCAGAGGCTCCTAATCATCCTACCAGCTATGCTGCCCTCTTACCGGCACTATTAATAGCAAAGTTTTTCCTTCTTAATAAAAAAAAAATAAAAATAAAAATAAAAAGCCCTTTTCCCTGTGTTTGGTTGCACTTCTTCATTCTTGCTGCTGCATTTTATTCATGATAGGCTCTCCAGGCTGCAAGTCAGCTCTTTTCCAGCTGGCGAGGTCTGGTTCCGCTTTACGTGCCTGTCCTTTCAGTGTACACAAGCAAGGCTTCTCCAACCCCACTGATCACAAGGCTGTAAACAAAGCAAACCACAAATTCAGCATCAGGCAAGTCCCTTTACTTGGTACAAGGCCAAGCACCCCACGACATTCAGAGAACGGTATTAATTTGCCTAAATGCATTTCAACCTAGAGACAGTATCCCAGGTGATTTTTTCTTCATTTGTCTTGATAAGAGACTGAAAAAATAAATGTCTTGTGTTACAGATCTCACCAGAAATTACCCTTTCTGTACGTTAGGGCTGATGGTAATGACATGAAAAGGCACAAGCCTACATAGAGAAGATTGCAGGTAGTTAGGAGAGTAACTACATGCCCACATGCCAGCAAGAAAAGCAAAGGAAGGCAGAAGGGGATGTAAAGCCTGGGTTTTGTGAGCTGAGCAGATCTGGAAAAAAAAAGCATTTTGCTCCGGGGAGTTGCCACTGGCCTGGCGAGGCCGGTAGAAATCCTTGTGTTTGCTGCTCTTTGTGAGGAAGCTGGTGGAGGAGAAGTGCCCTGGCTGAAGCAGCACGCGTGCCCAGGCACTTCCTTCCCCTGCTGCTCGCAGCACAGCGGTGGCTCTGACGCTTCTCGCCAAGACTCAGGCATGAAGCAGGATGAATGTCATAAATCCAAATGAGGATGGATGCTTTTTACAAGCACAACCAGCCACTGAAATAATCTATCAACCCAACTGCATTTGTGCAGTAGTTAAAATCTCCCAAATCTTTCCTGCTATCACATCCGAGAGGAATATGCCAGGACACGGACTCTTCTCCACTTTTGTACCAGCGCAAAGCTAAGCACATTGACCTTTCATCTTAGCCTCATGGCTTAGTTAGATTATGAAACAGAAAAGCTCCTTAATGAACTTCATAAACAAAACAAACTTTTATGAAGTTCATTTGTAAGGGTGGTTTTTTTTTTTTTTCCCTCATCTAAAAAAAATGCATGTGAAGCTGAAGGCTCTGGTCTTTAATAGCATTACATTCGCTTATATGATTAGTTCTGGTGAGCTGCTTTAAAAATCACATAACTCCCCTTGTTCCTGGGAGGCACAACCATTGTACAGCCGTGACACAACGCCTCCCAGTTACACGGTAGGAGGTGGGTGCTGACAGCCTGCTGTGGAGACAGGAGGCCTCCCCAGTGGGACTGCCAGCAAGGGGCTGCAAGGGCTGCAGGCTTGTCAAAATGATCTAAAACACACTGGTCTGTGCGCCTGAAATCCTGAAATCACCAAGAACCTGAGCACTTCTCTTCGGAGAGGGTTAACTCCGCGTCTCGCCTAGATTTCAGCACCAGTTCTTAACACATCTCTGCATTAATGCCTCTGGAAGCTAAGGTTGGACAATGGATTCTTTTTTATCCCAATGCATGTAGGAAAAACTAAAACCAAGAGTCCTAGAAATGACTTTTTTTTTTTTTTTTCCTTTTTACGTGTTCTCTACAACATTTTTGACAAAGACTTTAAAAAAAAATAATCTATCGCTGCTGTAGCACTCTACAAATTAGATTGGCAATCCTACACCAAAGATTAAACTGTACAACGCTATCCTGTAAAAATGCATCTGCATTTAAGTTGTTTATAATATCTTATGTCCCCCATCAGTGGAGAAGAAGAATCCCTTTCTGCAGGACTGGAAGTTTCAGGTATGCACCAGCCCGTGCAATCCATGCTTAACTGGATTACTAGGCCAATAGAAACAATCATTATAACTTCGGGATGAGGCAGATCTACAACCCATGGCCGGATGCCAACCCTTTATTTACCTTCGGTTTACCATCTGGCAAATCCTTTGGCTTCTGTTTACTGTGGGAGTGACAGCTAACTGCACTTGCCCATCACTCAGGAATTAACATATGATATCGTCCATGACAAAACTGGAGCAATGCTAAAAACCTCCGTGATTAATGATCTCATGAGTGCTGTGCAGCTGCTATCGTCTAAGAATATTTCCAGAGCTTAGCCAAGGCACTACCGAGGCACAAACAGTAATGGAACTTGAAAATAAATAAAGATACTTCTTAATTGTAGCCATGAAAGCGTAACACTGGCCTAAGGGCAGCAAAGCAAAGTTTCTTGTAATGATACAGATACTTTCATTATTTATGTTACTTTCAGGACCTAAAAACCTCAGGTTAGGTGATTCGTAGTGCGTGGCCAAATGTTACAAAATCCAGATACAGATTTGGAAAAAAAAAAAAAAGTTTATTAGCAGTAGTTTATTTTTCTATTTATGCATTCACAGGACACACAGCACCAGGGGCTGTTCAGAAACCTGAATGCACTCTATCGGCTAAAAAGCCTGTTACCAAACCATGACTCCCACACTTCACGTCCAGTTCTGATTTATAGCATGACTTTGAGGAGGTCATTTATTTGCCTGTTGGATCCATTTATCGAGCTGTAAAACACGCTGAGTGAATTGTGGAGGTGCTTAACGTCCGAAATGTCCATGTTCTCCCACAGAAGGAGAAGAAACGCTCTTCTATTCGTCTTGCTGTACCGAATCCACCACACCTGCTTCTCCTTACGTGCACAATCCTACTAGCACTAATAGAGTCTGCCATTTGAAAAGCATTTCCACATGCAACACCGTGTGGGAATTCATTTCTACTGTTAAGAAAATTGTTCAGATGGGTACTTACCAAGAAATTGTTGGCACGTTAGCAGTCATGACGAAGAAGAGTGGTGATAAGCTAGCAGTGATAACCTGTAAAATCGAGAGGAGAAAAAAAAACAACAACAACTTAGTGACCTTGTGATAGCACAAATGAAAACTGAAACGCTTTTGCTGAAATTAAATTTCCATATATGCAGACACATATTTTTTTTTTACTTTGCTTTTATAACTATTAGAGTCCAAAAATAGACAGTCAATGACAGGAAAAATGCAACGAGACTATTCCAAGCAGCCGAACATTGCTGAAGGTGGAATTCCTCTGCAGAGGCACCTCCTTTCTCTTCTGCCCTGCGTGAGGCAGGCCAGAAGACGACCCGACGTGTGGGGACACGAGAGTTGTACAACCAGCTCGGAGCAAGAACACAAGGTATCGCTGGGAAGCACGTTTCAAACTCAGGTTAAACAGGGCTTTGAGCAACCTAATTGAGTGAAAGGAGTCCTCCCCGTGGCAGGGGCGTTGGTCTAGGTGACCTTTAAAGGCCTCTTCCAACCCCATTTCTGATGAGAATGAGAGCCTCAAATGTGTTGTGGGTGTAGAAAAGATGGAAAAAGGAAAAAAAAAAAAAAGGGATTGGGGTAAATAAAAACAATGTAACTTCAACGTGTTTCTACCTCAAGTATTTTCTTACACCAAGGTGTCCTGGGCGGAGAAAATGGGGAGAAATGACTTTATATGACTTCATATTTTTGTAGTACCAATCCCAGAAACTGCTAACCCCTGAGGTAGGATGGTTTGCAGCAGATCCCTGTCTCAGCAGCTACGGAGCTACCACATCTGCAGCCTGCTCTCGGGGCTGGACATTTTGTTGCCAGATGGATAATGTAAAATGGAAAGAGTTCAGAGAACAGTGACAGAGTCATTAGATGGAGGAATTGATTTGCAGTCAACAGTTCGGATAAGCAATGCCTGTGGGAAAGGAAGCCTTGGTAGTGATTTACAAATACTTGGGAAACACAAGCGCCGAGGAATGAAGGGAACTATTTAGGATAATACGAAGTTGCCCAAGGAAAATGATGAAATTAAGAAACCAAACATTTAAATAATTATCAGCTAAGATTTCCACACAGTTGTTTGTCTAGCGGACTCCCAGGGGATGCAGCAGAAACCTCACTCCTTCATCTCCTAAAGACTTGTTGTAACATTAATACGTGTCAGGCAGGGAAGTAAATGCTTCTTCGTAGTAAGCTCTGTGCAATGGAGCTTGAGCCAAGGATTTGTTAGCCAACACACATCACACTCACCACGGCTGTGCTGTCCAAGACAGGTCTGTGAACCCGCAGGTCACAAGCAGCAGCAGGAGAGAGGCTGGTGCATCGCTTCCCCAGCCCCAGCCTAATGGTTGGAGGGGGAAGGGGGCGATAATGTAACGCCACAGAAGGGCAGTAAGTGAGAAGGGACAGAAGTTAAAGCGGTGTCACCCACTCCGTTGTAGAGTCGTGTTTATCAGAAACTTGAGAGGAGGCCAGGAGCAGAGAAACAGGCATTGAGGAACCCAGTGAGCACAGGCCTTATCGAAAAACAATACCCCACTGTACTGCGATCATCCCAAAACCCTGCAAAAATGCTACTGCAGGCTGTAGCCTTTTGGACTTGCTGCCGAACAGCCCTGTATTTCTGAAAAATTATGTAAGGGTGCCTCAGTGCCAAAGAGAAACAAGATGTGGGCTGGAATAGCACACGAAATAAGCATGGGCAAGAAAAAAAAAAAAAAAAAGAAAAAAAAAGCAGCAAAACAAAAGGAAAACACGCTGCTAAAAATGTCCACCTTTGATTGTTTGTGTAACGTGGAAAGGAGAAGCTAACCCTATCATTTGTTCCAGGGGAAGGCTCTGACATCTAGACATAAAGTTCAGAAGGTTATTTTCCTTTTACTGCACTTCAGCATTTCCTGAAGTGTTCTGAGTGCACGTGTACTTAGTTAAAAAAAGAAAATACACCTACGTTGATGTCCTGAATGTCCTTTAGAATAAAAATCAGGCAAAGTGTGGTAATGTCTTTCTTCACTTGAAAGGTCACGGTTGTCCTCCTAGGCACTGAGATGCCTTAGGAAAAGGAATGAGCTTGCAAGACAAAGGAAACCAAGTAAAGGGCAAATTAAATTAGCGATTTCCAAATCTATCTGCTGAATCCTTAAAAGTAGGAGATGGAAAGGAAAATTTTCATTAGGCATAGCCAGCCTGCTTAAAGCAAAGGTCCCCAAGACTCTGACATACAGTCCGAATTCCACCTAATGATACGGACACTAATTGTCCCAAATGATACAGACCAGATGGTTCAACCCAAATGATTTTAGACACAGGAATAGTTCCATGAACTCCGGCTACCTACGTGCTTGTAGAAACTGTGACCATGCAAAAGCCATTTTAAAAGCATTTATACTGCAAACATTTGTACAAAATTCTGACGCAGCTTTCGGCGATTAGGAAAAAAAAAAAATCTGAGTGCAGCATCATCTAACAAAACACTTCCATGTGAGCTGGAGTTGTTCTCAAGAAATCATTTCAAAACCTTCCTTGCTCAAAAAGAAAACAAAAAAGGAAAAAGAAAAAAAAAAAAAAAGGGGGGGGAGGTTGCTTCTTAAAATAAACCTTATTAAATTTACCACGTCACTCTGCTGATCCGTGGAAACAACATGCATTTGAAGGGAACATTCGATTAACACCTATTTACCTTCAACTCAATTATTTCTGTAGTTCCAACCGCTGATTCATTTACAAGTAATTTTGGAAGTAAACAAAAATTTGGGTATGGCAGAGTGCGGTTGCTGTCTCCATCAGAAACAGTTCCAGTTCTTCACAAAATCTGTCAGCCCTGAAGGCAATAACTGCAGCCTTGCGAAGGACACGAGAGGCAACAAGACCAAAGCTGCATCAAAGTGCTCGGTACCAGTGTAAGGTGCATCAAGCCCAAATACCCTAATACGTGGAAGAACTTGGTGCACAGCAGGAGCACATCCAACATGCAAAAGTCAACCTGCATTTGTGAATCTGCTGAAGTGTTTCGTGAACGCACGGAAGCGCTGTTACCACAAACTCAAAGCTCCCAAAGAGCTTCAATAGGCTGCGACACAACTCCTGATGTGAAAGACCCCCTCCTTTCTCCTAATCACTTTACGGTCAGATGACAAAACGTGTTCAGAAGAGAAAGCAAAATTTGTTTACTAAAAGTTGTTTGAAAAACTTAGGGAAAAAAAATCATTTAGAAATCATTTATTTTTAGGAAAATAAAAAAAGACAGAAAACAGTTTTTATAGGTGACAACACAATACAGAGGCTGTATAATTCTTTGCTGAGGAACCTTAAGAACAGCAAGATTACAGCTGGTCCTGCTTCCCAATTATACCTACTTCTTGACCATAAGGAAATTCTGCTAAGTCTGACACGTGGCATAAAGACAGGAGATGACAATGGCATCCTAAAGGTGCCTGGCTCTTGACGAAGCAGACACCTGGATCCTGGGAAATGCAGAAATGTGGGACTACACGTCCTTTGCTGCCTCTCATCCTCCACCGAGCAGCTGTGATGGTCTCACAGACTGCACGGCGTCAATCCTTGGCCAGGTCAGCCCAGCCAGCACTGGCTAGACAAACGTGTCATTCCTGAGCGAGCAATCATTGATCCCTTCCCTCCCTGACCTCACAAGTACCTTAGCGAAAGATTTTCGAGCTGCAAAAGCTGGCTCTGGGTTTGGAGTATCTAACGTTTCTGAGGTGTTCAGGAACACGTTGTTTATGTAGCTGAGAATGCAGACGAGGCCATTTTTGGAATTTAAGCTCTGATTTAATCTTCCTATCTGGAACTGAAAGATACGGGGGATTTGGTCCAGATACGAACACGATTTGTTAGTAGTACAACTGTATCTGTACATACCATATAAAAAGTACGTTTCCTCTGATTCACTGCTAAACGGCAAAGTTAAATGTCATACGGTGCTTGCTGCAAGCAAACGCAGAACACTTTATAAAAGTTTTCCTGACTTTGTGTACACACAGCCAATCCTCGTAACCTCGCTTCTCCAAACTGCCAGAACCTCTGTCCTTACAAAAACGCGTATTTTCTTCCAAAGACAGCGTTTGGAAATGGCTCATCAAGTTCACTCACTGTTCAAAATAAATCTTGCGATTTATCATCAGGTCATCTTCTCAAAACAGCAGGAAAAGGCTTCTGATGTACGTAACCTTTGTTTTCATTCTGCTGGTGGAATTAAAGCAATGCCGAGCTTTTTATAGACATAATATTTGTTTTGCCCCTCTTCTGCATGTTTTAACCAGCTGCTAAGATAATTGTCAAAAATCGCCAGGGAAATGGATCACTATTAGTGCTGCTGAAAGCAGCTACATCAAGATAATACATTAACATGAAAAAGGCAAAAATTACAGCGGGCAAGAAGCTGTAACAACACATTCTTGTCTTTCTCGAGGGACAGCCACTGAAATAATTTATCAAATGTTATTGTTACATCTCTTTTGTATACGCATCTACTTGGCAGTAAGCGTATGTACGTATGCACACACATGAAATGCTCCGCGAGGTAGGGAGATCTAGCAAAAAATATCCTCAGAACAGGAAAAAAGGAACAGTTAATCTTATTAGTTATCGTCTATATTCAATAATTCACGTGTCCTGAGCTATTATTAACACCATTCCTCCTCGTTTACACACGTTTTTCATTTCAGCTGGAGTAGAAACCACTTCTATCTAGCTCTCCTCTACCTTGCTACATTCATATTTAAGGCAACTAAACACAGCCAGATTAGCCAGAAGTTTTTGAGTCAGAGATACCTGGCAGCTGCAGAAGCAGACGTGGTCCAGTGTGTTCTGAAAAGCCCTTCTGAAATAACCCAAACCTATTCTGAGGGTCTGTTGTTACCAATGACAAGGAAAGATGAAATATGCTGCTTAACCCAACAGCTCCAGGTGATAACACAGCCCCTTTGAAGGAGCAGTGCTCATAGTTTCACAGACAAGGAACAATTCTAAGCAGCTTTCTGCAAGGAAAAATAATGAATCTCTGGCCTCGAAGCACCAAAATACTGTCCCTTCCAAAAGGAAATGGCAATGCCATAATCCTGCTTGAAGAGCTGAGCAGCCCGAACAAGGAAAGAAACCATTCAAAGTGAAATACACTGGAAAAGGGGGAAAAACAAAGCAGGTTTTGCTGTCGGTTCTGCTCATTGGTTTAAAGCTAACTTGAGCATGCCTGCTGCATTACCCTCAGTCTGACCGAAGTGCAGACGTACCCTAAGGGCTTTTGTTCCCTGATGGACTTCACAGGAGGCTGACACAGCCACCTTTCCAGCACACACCACAGCGGGAATTCAGCAGGCATTGCAGTGAATTTGAACGTCACAGCACCCAGAGGTGAAATTTGCTCATGGAAGGTGGATTCTGCTCAGCTCTCCTGAAGCTGTGTCAGGAGGAGAAGCAAGAAAACCCTTTAACCCTTCCTGACACACACCCTGAGCAGGTTGTTGGAGGACGGTCTGGTGATGCTGGCACGGTGGTGACATCAATTTCACGATCCACAAAGCGTGGATCTGGCCACACAGAAGTCTTACCAGCTGCAGCAGATTTCTTTGAGATCCTTTGCTTCATGTCTGCTTAAATGCCTGCACAGATGTCCACCTTCCCTGAAGTACGTGTTCCTCGAAGGGGATTTGGTCACTCTGCTCTGCTCTTCCTCTGTGCTGTACTTCTGTTTTTTTTGAGTGTTATTGAAATAATAATGGCAAAATCAATTTTGAACACAGTTCAAGAGAGCATGGTTAGCTCCCATTACTGTGACTCAAATGCAGCCAGTGCTTAAACACGCCCTGGCATTCACACACTTAATGGGAAAGATAAAATTCAGTTCTGGTGTAATTAATCTACTTGACTTTCATAGCGATTAACTTCTCACCAGCTTAAAGCCACCTACATGTTGCATTCAAAACATGAAACATACTAAAAACAGGGGGAGAGTAGATTAAATAACAAAATCAGAAGCCTGCCATCTAAAATGTTTCCAGAACAGAAGCAGTATAAATGTTCTGTCTAGCAGAAGCATCAGATATTTTTATTTTATTTTTATTTTTTTTTAACCAACAGCCAAAGGAGCAGTCTCTGCCTCACAGAGGAGTATCTTTACATATTAGCTTTCCAACTGCTTTGAGAAAACAGATTTCTTAATTACATCCAGTATGATTTTAGAGGGCAGAGAAACCTCTGCATCTCCACCCCTGTATGTATGCAGTTCCAGTACTTAGGGAAGTAGGTACACAGCCTCTGCTTTCTATCACATTTAAGAAGATTTTTCTCAGTGCCATTTTTTGTTTGTACTTTTTGTGTCTGGGTTGTGATGATCAAGACAGCCAAGACCCTGATCCTACATGTGCAAAATCTGCAGCAATAGGTGGATCTATCAGGTCCCTTAAAGTCATTCAGCATCCCGTCCTCTCACATTAATACATTGTCCAGGACTAATCTAAAATCTTTTCAGATTAACATGCTATTATTATTGCTATGCTAAGGATTGCAAAGAATTGGGTTATTCTTCACGGTTTTAATTTTCCATTCCAAAACAAAAGCCTTTCCAAGGCTTTCTGAAAACGTAATCCAGATACTGATCTCTCTCTCAGTATTCACCTGTATTGAGGAGAAAAAGGGGAAATGATGCACAATTCATGTAATTAAGCTGTAAAAGCTTCATGCATTGAAATGCTGAACTGTCCTTTTCCTCTCTTATTTCAGCCTGTTTTCAGCAAGTCTCTTTTCCTTACCTTCTGTCCCACTACGGCAATGGCCTTAAACTGCTCCTGCCACTTCATCTCTCCCTTGAAACCTCTGAGCTCAGAAGCTGGCAGGACAAGGTTTCATAATCATCTTGTTCTTATTATCTGAATTATTAAATATTTGTGTAATGGAGCAAGCATTTATCAACAGCAACGACAGCAGCAGCGAAGTGTTCTACCTATTAAGATCCCAAACACCAGCTGGAGTGAACCAGCGAACCAAGGGTTTGTTTCAGCAAGCCCTGGTTGATGTCAGAGGCATCAGGAGGATTTTATAATCCTTCCCCAATGCAGCAAGTCTGCAGCTGATGTGCACATCAGAGGAAAGGAGGGATCTGCACATCGACCTTAGCTTATAGAAGACTTGCACCCCTTGGCACACGGTTTATTTCACTTAGTATTTCACTTCTGTACTGCAAAGATTTGCATACAACGTTCTCTTATGCTGAAAAAACACCAGGGACCACGCCACTGAAACCATCTGAGCATATCTGAACCTGTAAAAAAAACAAATTGTGTTGTTTGTTTTTTTACCTTGAATTGTATTGGTTAGTAATATGGCACAACTTGCTAAAGAAGCATTTCTGTTGCCTGATTTGAGAAGTATTGCTTTTCATTTCTGGGGAAATGCCAGCTCTTCCAACGCTCTGCCACTGTAAAATACTGCAATAAAATGCACTCGGACTTACATCAAGCTCAGCAATAGCCTTTTGGCGTTCCAAGTTCCTCTTTACCTCATCTAACCCTTACGAGATTACGAAATAGAGACGGAGGAGGCCGATAACCCAGGCAAGAAGACCCTCTTTTTCACTGTCAGACTAAAGCAGCAAATCTAACAGGCAAGCTGACAGTTTGCTGTCTATATCTGGCACAAAAGGAGTTGGCTGCTCGTGAAGAACCGAGCTCAGCATCTGCCTGTGTCTGTCTTCCTCCCAAACGCTGGGATCCAGCGGGTGGGCCAGCAGCCAGATCTGGCAGGATCTTTTACCGTAACAGCCCACCTTGCAGTATCAGGATCTTGGAGGGAAGGTGGGAGACGAGGCAATTCCTGAGCCATCACCTCCTGCACCAGTGGCTCAGCCGGCATCCAGAAGGAACAACAAAAAAAAAAGTTGGTTTTAGTGATTAAGTTTCTTAGCAGCTTGGATCCATGAAAAAGAGGAATATTGCTTTTTCCATTCTTATATAATCCAAAGAAACACCTGAAGTGTTTATGATCCCCGTCAGTATTATCAGATGTGAAACAATTTTCTGTCGTGACTAACTCAGAGCTCTGTAGGGATATCACTAGTATCAAAAATAGCATAGGAAACTTTTTTTTTTTTTTTTTAAATCTGTTAGCAAAAATAGCAAGTTTCCATCAACCTCTCTCCCCCACAACACGCACAGTTTTGGGATTTCTGTGCATGTACGAAGTCCACTTCCTATTGTATTTCCCATCTCACGACTCCTTTGGGAAAACCTAATTTATAAGCAAACAATTCCCAGACTAGATAACTAAATCTTCCTGCTGACCCCTTTCTGTACAACCCAACAACAGTCACAGTCTCTGCCTTCCCACTTTCTGGTGTGTTTATGCTGTTTTAGCAATGATGTAATGGAAAGAAATCAACATGCTATTATTATTGTTATGCTAAGGATTGCAAAGAATTGGGTTATTCTTCACGGTTTTAATTTTCCATTCAAAAACAAAAGCCTTTCCAAGGCTTTCTAACCATTCACTGTTACAAAAGGTCAAAATATTCCATCAGAAACCTTAAAAAAAAAGCAATACTTGGAAAAATGTTTTTAAATGTGCTCATAGCTGACCCATTTTGAGTAATGCCTTTTATGAACAGTGTCACAAGGTTGTGCACTTGGTCCTGTGGGCGTCAGCAGCATGTGAGTGTCCCACGTGTGAGAAGAGAGCGACCGAAGTGCCTACAGTCTGTGGGCTCCCATTCACTTCGAACAGGTGAGGAAGCAGCAGCCAAGACAACCTGTTGCCTCCTGCCCTCTTTGGAAAACCATTCATGGGAATGCACACAGAGAAAGCTGAAATCTGCCCTCTTCCTCTCCATACTAGCCATGGGTAGGACAGGAATAGGTGGTGGTCATCTCTTGAGACCATCTGAAGCTTAGGTAATTTCCCTGAGCACCAGGTATTTTAGGGATGGGATATAAATCAGGGGGCAAACCCTTCAGTCTGCCTCCCCCAGAGCCCTGTGCAACCTGGAGCGTGGCACCGAGTGCCTGTCAGAGAGGTCAATGATCAGGCTCAAGGGTTGTGAGGCCCTCTGGAGACACCTCACTCGTGAAGGGTTTTAAGATCCAGAAAGGCAGCTGGTGATCCCGATCCTGGAAGGAACCAGCAAGGGGAAGGAGGCCGTTTTCTGCTCATCTTTGGAAGCCTACACTGAGAGAGCTCTGAAACCTTCGACATCAGGATGTTGTATAACGCATGGCTTTCCCATAGAAGTTTTTTATTTACATCAGTGCATTTCTGATGGAAACAATTTCTGAACCAGCCCTTATTCCTTTGTCTTCTCTTTGTCACACTTATGATTCATCTCCCAGCCTCGGCTCTCCATATAAAAGGAACTCCAGGAAACTGAATAACAACCCAGGATACCAGGAACCTATTATGCCGAGGAACCAATGAACCTGCATCCTCCGCAATTCAAACTTCCATTAGATTAGACAAAGTCTGCTTTTGAATTGTCATTTTCTACTATCAAATACATAGGGGAGTGTGTCAAGGGCTGGGGTGAAAAAAATAGCTTCAGAAAAACATTCTCCCAGCTAGCAGTCCTGCAGTTATCTTCATGTGCAAGAGGATGACCATACCAAATGTACACAACGCGCTTTAAATCGACACTCGATACAGATAAAAGCAATCAAACTAATTCAGAGCATCTTTTTGGGGCTCAATCTATCCATTCATGTCACGTAACTTTATGTACTTACCCAGTCGTGCCCAAAAGCTGTGCAGCTGCCATTTTGTAGTGAATACACAAACGCAGCCCTATGCAACACCTGTTAACATATGTATTAAAGCTTACCATTGCCTGGAGATGCAAAATCCCCAGCAAGTCTCAGCTATTTTTACAGGACAGCTTCCCTAAATTGTATTAGTGCCCCAGGGAGCCTGCGCCACTGCGCTTAGCGGCCACGGAGCACGCAGAGGAGTTGTTATGGAGACTGATTTCTTCCCAACAATTACATGGCGTAATTAGTGCTGGATGCTAAGACGTAACCATCAAGCTGTATCCATGGGAACTACCTGAAAACCTACACTTACAGGTTTCCACAACTGGGGTGCTTTACAGACCTTTAAGATGCAGTTAAGAGCACGCTGATTACCTTACCTGCTCATCAGGTTCAGCTGAGAAACACCCTTTCTCTTCCAGAGGTATTTTACAGTCCCCATGGTGACTGACAACTACATGTGACAAGAATAAAGTTGTGTATTTCATACGGTGACGGCTGAGCACAAAGTAATAAGATTTTTTACCATCCTTAATCATGTTTATGCATGTGTGCATACGTCCACATGCATAAAAGTACATGTGGCATGTAGGTGGAAGAAGCTCACTTCTACATTTATAAAACAACTTTTTAGCATACACAGAAGAATTGGGGTCATGGAAACTCCCTCTCTCAGATTAGAGATGTTTGCCTGCGTACAGCAGCACACGAAGAAGAGACTACTTCAGTCTGCAACAGAACTAAATGGGCACATTCAGACAGTCAAACATGTTCTGGTTCTTGTTATGATATACGTATAAAACTCTTGAACACAATATTTCATCCAGAATCCTCTCCCATCAGGGCAGAGATGCACAAGGAGAGCCATTTGCTTCACGTCGGGTGCCAGTGGCAAGACTCTCCTGCAGTGGCACCTTTCTCTGCAAGGAGATATCCCTCAGCAGAAGCAAGGAGCCGACATTCTCAACTAGAGTATTTTATAGCACCTGCATGCTAAGCAGCAGTGCAAGGGAGGAATTAAGGGAAATTCAAACAGGAGAAAATGCTGTAGGAAAGGATTTAAGACTATAAAAATAAGGAAAAAGTTGATTTTGTTTTATTTCTCTTGGTTGGTTTGCCCCTGTAGTTAAAGTAGGTAAAATTCTCATGTCAATTGCTATCTGTGGAGAGGAGCAGTGAGCACAGCCAGGCTAAGAGATGCAGAAGATTCACAGTTGTGGCCTCTCCATTTTATGAGAAGCAGGAAAAAATAGATTTTCTGCTTTAATAAAAAAAAGCATCAGTACTTTCCAATCTCTAGGAGTGTTATCATCCTTTTTTTTTTTCACTGATATGAAGATGGATCTACTCTATCCTTTCTCTTCAGGACACCACAGGGACCTAGGAAGCACGTAGACAGGCATAAAATGTAAAATCAAAGACCACAGGAGGCATTCTGAAGAGCTGTTAGGTATTTTGGGGGAAAACTAAACTGCTGGTTTGTAAGTACAGCAGGCTACAGTTAGTTACATCAGAGCCATGGCTAAGCTATTCTTTCAGATGCTTCTCCAAAAGTACTTTTGCAATGTCTGGCAGCCAGCACTAAACACAGAGTGACCTGGGGCAACCACTTCTAAAGTTAACAAACAAGGAACCAAAGCAGCTGTCAGGAGATGCTTTTATGGAGCAGGGAGCCTCCAACACGATTCAGATAGGCTGGAGATTACATAATTGGGCATAGGATGGGCATAAAGAAAAGAATTGCATACTCCTGGTCTGATTAAATGAAGCTTTCTTCCAGCTAATGTGTAAAACCAGGGTAAAATTCAGTGCAACTCTGACCTCAGTCAGAGGAGGGAGGAAGGAAGAAATCAAAATGCACCATGCACTGACCCTCCCCTTCTACTCTTCCTCCTTATAAAAGGTGTCTCAGTAGATTCCTGTTGGAAATAAGCTGAATTCACTACTTCAAGCTTCACTGGGATCACACTAAATACGATATGGGAGCATAAGTTCACACCGAACCAGTATCTCGCTCTAGCAAAGTGCTGAAACGCCGCTGCTCCTTCCTATTCCTGATTCAAGTTTTTCTGCTGCCTGCTTTTTGGAGTCCCTAGCAGGTTTCATCACCAGATATAGATTGGCAGCCTGAACATAAACAAACTCACTGACAGCACTGTTAGAGCTCATTAGCGTTCTCACCAGCTGCTTCTGTCTGTATATACGAGCATCTCCAGTTTTTCTTTCCAGTGCGTGACCCGTGATACCAGCACAGCTTTCAAATTAAACCAAGAAAACTTAGTGGAACTTCAAATCCTTGCCCTTCTGGGGATTAAATTCGTGCAAAGCTATGACAAAGCATTCCATATTTCTTGGGCTTCTTGAAAGTTTTTGTTTGTTTGTTTGTTTTTCAGATCACTTTAGCGATTTTCTTGGCATTCCTCGGAAATCTATACAGATATGACTAATGCACGGGCTATTTGCTTGCACAGCAGAAGCGCGGCGTGTTTGTCACTGCAGATATCACGCAGGGCCATACACACAGATGAAGCCTGTGCTTTGTCTGTCCACGCACAGAGCAACGCTTTGACAAGAAAGCTGTCAAAAATCATTACAGGGAAGAATTCAAAAACCTCATCCAACGATTAAGTTGCCAGAGCCAAGGCAAGGATCGTAAAAACAAGTTATGACCCAGCTCCAGCTTTTAAGTGAATGAAAAATTAGAGGGCAGGGAGGCCAAATATGTGGGCTTCACAAGGAATGTCTCCTCGAATCTTTAAAGGAGCCCAAGCAGCTCTCACGGCTAGTTCATTGGTGTATGGGCACTTAACGAGACCTGAAGTGGTGGCAGCAATCTCGGCCCCAGCTCATCAGTCACCCAGGTACAAAGCACCCAAATGGAAAACACATTTTCTGATCCTCGGCACCTCCCTCGAGGCCTGTGCTGCTTGCTGTCTGAGGCCTTCAGCATTCTCCTTTCTTGGCTCATCTGCAGGATAAACATACCCTGGCCTCCAAAGCTGCTCCTTTCCAACTGCTGGTGAAAACTCCAGTCAGACCGAGAGATTAAGAGGATGATCTAGGGCACTACTCAATACAAGAAAAATGCTCATGTGGGAACGCAAAGCCACTGTTGTTACCCAGAGTGGTGTTTTTTTTTTTTTTTTTTTTTTTTTCCATTGGATCTCATTTCATTCTGCAAGTCCAGATTCAAATAGTTTCTATCTTTAATCTTTATCCACATTAACTTCCTCCTCCTCCCCCCCCCAAGGGCGTCACACACTTGGGTTTAAGCACGTTTTTACAGGGCTGGTTACACACTGCTTTTCTGCACCTTTCCTCCGTTCACGACTTAGGATGTGATTGAGACAGCTCCTCGGATCTCGGCAGTGCTGGGTTGGATCAGCGTGCAGTTACGACACTTCCAAACACCTGCAGGAAGCAGCAGCAGCGATCAGGTAGATAGGATTCTCCCTAACCACCCCACGTGTAACTCTGTGCTTTGTTAGTTACCAAACAGCTGATGAGGATCTCGCAGGAGCTGGTAGAGCAGCCCCTGCCTTTGCGGGTAGCTTCAGCTCGCTGCTTTCTGCCCATCTGGGGCTGTCTTTGCAGTCCCTTTTGGTCCTGTTCTAAAACTGACACACAGTATTTCTGAATTATTATTTTTATTATTTTTTATTATTTTTTTTTTTAAGTATTCACTGCCTTCTACTCCAGAATCAGTTGCAGTTCAGCACGGAGAGCAGCAGCTCCTCCGCGTCCTGAATACCGCCTCAGACTGAGCCCAAAAAAAATCTTACAGTGAGCTTTAACATTCTTGCCATGAGCTTTAAACACTACTGAAAGACATTTAGGAAATTGCTACTTTGGGGAAAATGAGAGCTACAGACAGATCTGGTGTCCTGATTGCTTGTTCCTCTCTTTGAATTCAAGAGGAGGCATATAATTTGAGCACTGCGTTAGAAGTTACAGGAGGAAAAGGACTGATTTGCTCTGTTACAAAAGCCTTCCGAAGCAAGATGAGTAATTACACCACACACATGCACACAGACCCCTTAAAACTAACGAATAGATTAAATTATCAGTGATACAAGCTAAAATCTTTAGTTGCTACAAAAGCATGGAATTTCATTGACAACAGCGGCTAGAAAAACCTTCGTCTAATTTCTATCTAGAGCTGGCCAAACCCCCACAAATCTAGAAGTCCTTGAACTTTGGGAAAGCTTTGATCCACTCCAGACCTTGTGGCTCTGATTCGCTTCAGCTGGGAAGCACCCAAATCTGCTTAAAATATATTTCACAACACGTCCTTGCCTGAATTTTTTGGGGATAGGTCATAAATACCACATGCAGAACCGTTCCTCATTATTCACAATACCTACGAGCAGAGCCAGCTATTCCCATCTCCAGCCCAGAGCATTAGAGAACAAAAATGCAAGAGCAAGCTGGAGATCAGCTGACTTGCTACCAAGGAGCAAGAAGAAAAGTTAAAGCACTAAAATCTGCAGCCAGAACGCTTGGGAGAAATTCAGACGGGTGAGAAACTCCATACGACTTGCACAGCATGAAACAGTTTGCGAAGCAAAAACGAGCCACAGCCCTGCCTTCTTGTTATCACCAGAAGAAAAAAGAATAATAATTTAACTACAGCTTCTAAACAGGCATGTCGTGCAAGGATACTTTGTTGTTGTTGAAGGTAACAGCTTCATCGTTGCCTTATTTTGACTTATGTTCATTATCCTCAGCCTCTTCCCAGAGGGCATGTGCTCTAAGGCCCCTGACTATCCTGGTGATCCTCTGCTGAGCCCGCTACAGTTTATCAATGTCTTCCTTGTATTGAGGGTCCCGAAACAAGATTCTAGGCCAGACAGAGTAGATCGATGGGCTGAGCTCAATTACACGACGTTCAGGGCAGGAGAGCAACAAAACTGGTGAAGGGACTACAAAATATGACTTCTGAGGAACAGCTGAGAGAATTGGGATTGTTTAGCTCAGAGAAGGCTGAGGGGAGACCTCCTCACTCTCTGCAGCTACATGAAAGGTTGCGGCGAGGAGGGAGGGTGTTGGTCACTTTTCTCAGGTGACAAGTGATAGGACGCAAGGAAGTGGTCTCAAGTTGTGCCAAGGGAGGTTTAGATTTGATGTTAGGACGAATTTCTTCATGGCAAGGGTGGTCAAGCATCGGAACAGGCAGCCCAGGGAAGTGGTGGGATCCCCATCCCTGGAGGTGTTTAGGAGACATGGGGACATGACACTAAGGGACATTTTTTATGATGGGACTCCGACAATCAGGCTGATGGTCAGACTTGATGATCTTGGGAGTTTTTTTCCAACCTAAACGATTCTCTGATTCCCCATTCCAGATGTGGTCTAACAAGCGGTGAGCAGAGGGCGATGATTGTTTCCACTGTTTTACTGCCTATGCTACTTTGAATACAACTCAGGATGCTTTTGGTCTTCTTTCCTGCCAGGGCACACTGCTGACTCACGATCAGCTTCCTGTCTACCAAAATCCCTCGATCCTTTCTCACGGTGCTACTTCCCAGCCAGCCAATCCCAACCTGTAATATTGCCAGGGACTCTTTCTTCCTACGTGCAGGACTTCACATTTGTTCTTGCTAAATCTTTTTTAAGAGTCTTGTCATCCCATTTCTCCAGTCTGCCCAGGTCCAGAGTGTAACCACGTCCTTCAGCGTTATTGACTGCTCATAAAACCATACAATATCCTGAGTTGGAAGGGACTCAACAGGATTGTCAAGTCCAATTCCCAGCTCCACACAGGACGACCCAAAAATCAGACCATGTCTGAGAACGTTGTCCAAACACTTCCTGAATACCAGCAGGCTCGGTGCTGTGACCACTTCCTTGGGGGAATCTGTTCCAGTGCCCAACCACCCCCTCAGTGCAGAACCTTTTCCTAACACCACCTAATTGTGTGCCCATACAGGCTAAGTTGGATATAGGAACATCACGGCAGATACTGTCAAAAGCCTTGCTAATATCAACGCAAATGACATCTGCCCTGTGACGATGTCATTGGGAGGGCTGGTATTGATCTTCACAAAACAAGTTTTCTCTCTCGATTCTGGGAAGACACGCTGGGAACAATGGCTGGTGCACACGCTCTCAGGAAGCACATTTTTCTCTAGGACAGCTTTGGTAGGTATTGATTTGTATTACCTGAAATCAGCAGGCCAAACCCTCAGCTGCAGTGATCAGCACAGCTCCACTGAACTCAGTCTGCACGCAGCATTTTGCCTTAGCTAACGACCCTGATTTACCATATTTGTTGCCTAAACTCTTGGAGCAGGTTGCATGGCCAGGCTCTGCGAGTGTCAAACGGGAATAACAAGGGAAACCACGGAGGTGCAGGACTTGCTTTGTCCTCCTGTGAGATGCATGGACCTGCTGTGCTCCTGGGATGGTCTTTCTCTTACCTTTGCAAGGAAACTCCATGCTGCATATTGCCCTGAGGTTGTGCTGCTTCGTAGCTTTGCTGTGTGCAACATCAGAAGGAATCCCAACAGCCCGCTGCAAAGGATGGGGAAAACTTTATTAATGAAGTCTCTTAATTTCAGCTAAGCAGTCGCTTACAAGCATCTCAGTTCTACCACAGGACTGAACAGGCAGCCTTCAAGCAGCGTTAATCGTATTTGGGGAAAGCAAACTGGTTGACAAGAGCTTACATTATACCCAGCAAATCTGGGGTTTTGTTCAGTCAGTGACTAGAGTCTGAGTAAAGCAAGTCTGAGGGTCTTATGGTTGGTCTCTAATGCACTTGCATAATCAGAAAAGTAGAGATTATTGGAAACATGAGGTCAAATATTTAACTTGAGGCATTGAAACAGCTCTGAATAAAGGCAATGCTAATTTCAACAGAAGCCACGCTTTTGGCAGCTAACTCACTCCAACCTCCACACAGAGGCTGAACTGAAAAATAACCATTGGAAACTTTCTGCCTGGAGTTTTCAAGTTGTTTAAGCTTCACGAAGCCTAAATTCCAATCAAAAAGTCAAATACATCCCTACCAGGTAACAGACAGACAGACGACTCAATAGCATCAGGAACAGAACACACCAAAGCTCTGTGCTGAAAATTAAGTGAATTTTGATTCTCAACCCATAGAGGACAAGAGCCCATCCCATAGCCAAAGCTACTCTTGAAGGAGCTGTTCCACATCTCACTGGACCTCATAAAGCTGACAAGCTCTGGCTCTGGATTTTTTTTTTTCCACTTGCAACATACTTAAAATCCACTGGCTGTGAACAGGGAAACAATACAAGCCAGCAAGCAGGGAATGGAAAAGGACTTCAAAATACACGTGGTACAAATCACTAGGTTATGAGGCACAGGACATTACGAAGCGCTGTGGGTAACTGCATGGGAAAAGAGATAGGATCCACAGGGCACACACGTGGCGAGGCAAAAAGTGCCCTGTTCCTTGGCTGGTGTGCTGTTCTTGGCAGCTGATGGCCCCTCTGCAGCAGCAGAACGGGTAGAAGATGGTGGCTCCCCAGGTTAGAAGTCCCATGCTGGGCTCCAGCACCTGAGTCGAGTGCTGTTCCCTGCTCACAGCATGTGGGAAATCATTTCTCAGCCACATGTCAGCGCAGGTGGTTTTGATACACCAAGCAGTAGGGTAAGGGAACAGCTGAGGAGTACGAGGTACTGCAATTTCTTACACTTAGGCATAACACAAGACCCCAAAGGACTACCTGCTGTGCCTGTAGCCAAGAAAGCAGGTGATGCTTTAGTGATAAAAGAACCAAACTCAGCTGCCCGTTGCAGAGGATGAAGAACTGAGCAGGAGAGCATCCCACCCTGAGAAATCGGTGAGTTCAGTGAAGCAGCACTGCCCAAACTTCTGGAAGTTCAGTAGCTGGCTAAAGTTTGTTCCGTGCCTTCTGCCCTGCTGAAAAGTGCTTTGAGTCGGAAGTGATTTGAAGGCATTTCATCTAATTCAGGCATAAAAAGTGAAACAGATAATTATCATACCTGAAAGACTGATGTCACAATTAGACACCGGTTTATTTCATTAAATAAATCGAGCACTTTGTGCCTAACTTCTAATGCTTCAGACATTCTGCACAGGTGGTGCATTTAGCCCCACCAGTCACCCTTTAAATTGTGCAGGTTTTCCATCAGGTCCTTTCCATCTACAAGACACCAGATGACAAGATGTGGGGAAGCAACCTGTTTCTCCATCTATTCCTTTCCAATTATTTTAGAAAAGCGTAGCACACAGTGCTATCCAGTATGTGTGCTGAAGCTGGGGCAATGGAAACAGAAGCAGGAGGCTACAACAGGGGTAAAATTATACTGAAGTAAAAGAGAAGTATGTCTGGGCTAGCTGAATATCCATTAGTGCCTGAAGTCGCCTTCAAGAAGAAACAGCTATTGAGAAACAAGTTATTTGATAGCTAGCTGCAATTTATTTGTATTATGTGCAGTCCACTCTTGAAAAAAGCCACTTTTGTACTACAAACTACAGAGGAATTATTTAACAATCATTTTAAAATAACACCTTTTAACAGAGAATCCAGATACAAATAAGAAAATACGTAACAATCAGGAAATATTTTCACCATCAGTTAGCATGAAAACATTTTTCCCTCTCTAAAAAGAAAATGCTTCCATTAGGCAAAAGACTGGAGAGGAAGGACAGGAATAAATTACATGAGATAATTAAGACCTATAGTGAGCATTTATGTTGTCCTGTGAGAATTACATTACTGGGCAATGAACTTTTGCTACTCAAAATAAAGGGATGCTTGTTAAAGCTTTTCCCTTTTACCCCCAAAAACCATTCTGCCAAGTAACAAGATGTACAAGCAAATAAATCCACGCGCACCCATGCGGTGCTGAAGACTAATACTTTGTAATCTCTGCAAACAGCAAGTTTTACAAGGGCTAATCCAACTTGGGAAGCATTTAAGAGATGCTATTTATCAAAGCTTTGCTACATTAGGTAAGATGGTTCCCTCAAACAATCACATTTACTGCACTTGCACAAACTTCAGCACATTTAAATCTTATGCCTTCAAATGCATTGCCACATGTTCTCTGCAGTTTTATTGGCTTATGCCAGTAAAAACTAGGATAGCTCCAATTTTTTTCTTTTAAACCAAGAGCCAAGGCTGGAATTCAACAGTAATTTGAAAACATTCACATGCCCTGTTACAGAGAGGTTACCTGGCGCAGCAACTGCTGTGAAATCTGTAGAAGTACAGGAATGGAAAGTCCAAGGCACTGAAGAGATCACCTGAGGGACAAAGCAATACGCTCAGTGGAACACAGGAAAAAAAAAAATTACCACTGTTACAAGCAGGGAACAGCAATTATACGAACATTACTGGTTTAACATTCCTTTGAGCCTTTACAGCTGGCTGACTTTTCATTTGTGATGCTTTCCACATTTCTAGTGTGCTTAATGATTTCTCCCTGACCTTGATTCCAGCCAGTCTCAGCCTTTGGTTGAAAAGGAGGAAAGGGATTATACAAAATATAAGAATATTCTTTGCCAGCATACAGCTGATCCTGCTGAAACAACAGTTGCCAGTGGCTAGACAGACATCACATCCACTCCACTCAGAAGGACGTGATGATTCCTGTTGAAGCAACAGGAAACACAGATACATGTTGGCTGCTTCTTCCTCTGGAATTTGAACTCTGTCACACAGAACAAGTCGAGAGGTTGAAGAGAGTTCTCCCAGATGCAGGCAGAGCTCTCAAGTACTTGCATTTCCAGGAACCTGGGCCCTGGCTGCTCTTAGTAGCAACAATTCCTGGGACTCCTTCATCCCTTGGGTCCTACAGATGCAGATGCAGCTCCTCCTTTCACTTTTTGAAACACGGGCCTGCTTCCCTAGCATTTCTGTCTATCCTGGTGGGGAAATGCTATATACAGGATACGAACCACCAGTCAAAAGGGGGAATTCAAGTTTACTTAAATGCTTTTGGCTTTATTTTTCTGACTGAGCAAGTGAAAGCAACAGACAGACACCTTTTTCCTTCTAACTCTTAAAAGTACGAGAGCAGTATTTTCCACCATCAAATATTCAGTTTCTTCAATTTTAGCCTCTGATCTTTTGCTACTTCAAATCCTGCCACAGGGCTAAGGGATGGGCTACATCTCATGAAATCAACAAACCAAAATCTTTGCATAGCACTGAGGGAAACACAGAGAGGGAAGCTCAGATCTATCGGGAGCGCTGGAGCACTGCTCTCAAGAGGACATGTTCAGGAAGGGAACCTTTGTTCTTTGCCATGTACCACCTCAAAAGCTGTTGTTTGTTGGCTGCCCTATGCTGCTTCTTTGCAAAGGGCAGTTAAGAAAGATATTACCAAATATCAAACACAAATTACACAGTGTCAGGTACCTTCCTCTCTTCTTCCTACAAGATATCATCAGTCATACTGCAGTTGAATTCCACAGCTAACTTCTACGGGGTCTGGCCTCTAAAAAATTTCATGAAAAGGAAAGGCACTACAGAAACCTAAAAAAAGGAGCAACTCAAACCACCTTACCTGCTGGATGGGATGCGGAGGCCAACAGCACCACACTGAAAAATAAAAAAAGATTAATTATATATTACAGGAGTTATGACACAGCCCCAACATTATGAATTGACTGCTTTGCAATTTTTTTTTTCATGGTGAAAACTATTTCAGTTATATAGAGTAAATGAGGCATAAATAATAATACTGGAAAAGGTAGCTGGAAAGGAATCTCCAGGGTTGCCACCTCTAACTTGCAACAGGGCTATCGCCAATAGTTTATCATGTCCTCTGTCCTGTGTGGCTCTGCCTGAAAATACCTCAAGTCTCAAAAATCTGCCAGCATGGATACTCCACACCTCTCTGGGTGACTTGTTCCAGGGCCACTCGACCCTCCTAACAAAGAGGTTTTTCCTGATGTCCAGTTTGCAAATCACCAAAGCTACAGTTTATGACTTCTGTAGGGAACTGCGGACTTGAGCGACCCTCTGTCCAAGGATGAATTTCAACAGCGTGCACAAATGTCTGCTTTGCAGAAATGCCCATATGTTGTGGAAGAGAGTTAAACACCCAGTCCTATGCAAGCAGTTGTACATTCGCTGCACATTCATGCCCAAAAATGTTAAGTGCAAAAAGATCAAATGCTGAAATGAAACAAGTTCTAAAAAGAAAAAATATGCATGAAATCGAAACAAAGTACCAGCCCAAGTGATACACAGATAGAAGAGAACAAGAAAATCTGCTGTGACCAGTTCTTTTGCTGGAGAATTACTTAAGACTTCTGAGATCCTACATGGTCTTCATGCTCCGAGTTTGTAGTACAGGCTGTACAGAGCCTCCTTCAGCACTGTTGATTCTTCGTATAAATTTCTGTTTTCTTTTTCTCACCAAAAACTTTTTATTCCACATTGTTTCAACGCTTAAAAGGCTACAGAAAGATACTCTGGAGCATTAGAGGATGGGAGAAGCCAGTATGTCTTCTGAACCAGAACTAGAGCTTCCTACAGACAACAAGGGACAAGAGAGAGAAGGAGAAAGGAGTATCTGGAGAGGCCACTTCCCTGATAAGTAGCAAGCACTGCACTTAGGAAGGTGAAAAGACATTCATTAATATTGTGAATGGTAAAGCTAGGCAGTTTCCCTTGCTAATTACCAGCGATTCTTACAGGTCACTGGGCACAGTAAGAGCAGTAAAGTACAAACCCAGCCAGTAGAAGGCCACATGAGGAAAAGTTAAGGCAGAGGAAGAGCTGGAAATGGCTCCCAGCACGCATGATGATTAGAAAATTTTGCTTGTTGTAAATGAGCAACCTCAGGTACCCGTTATTGACTGAATAAGACAGACAACAGGGGTCTGGAAGTACAGCTATCAACATGAATTATGACTAACCTGCTGTTCTCCACTTTTGCTTTTTCCATTATTGCTTTTAAAACAAAATAGAAAGAAAGAAAGAAAGAAAGAAAGAAAGAAAGAAAGAAAGAAAGAAAGAAAGAAAGAAAGAAAGAAAGAAAGAAAGAGAAAGAAAGAGAAAGAAAGAGAAAGAAAGAAAGAGAAAGAAAGAAAGAAAGAAAGAGAAAGAAAGAAAGAAAGAAAGAGAAAGAAAGAAAGAAAGAAAGAGAAAGAAAGAAAGAAAGAGAAAGAGAAAGAAAGAGAAAGAGAAAGAAAGAGAAAGAGAAAGAAAGAGAAAGAAAGAGAAAGAAAGAGAAAGAAAGAGAAAGAAAGAGAAAGAAAGAGAAAGAAAGAGAAAGAAAGAGAAAGAGAAAGAAAGAGAAAGAAAGAGAAAGAGAAAGAGAAAGAGAAAGAAAGAGAAAGAGAAAGAAAAGCATAAGTAGGAAGTACCAGAAGCACAAGAGTCAGAATGCAGTGAAATACACCATTGTGGTAAAAGAGGGTGTTGGGAACAAGACTGGAGGATGAGAGGGACAACAGAAGGGAGAGGGATGAAGAGGAGGATGGGGCTGGGCGCTAGGAAGCAACATCATTCCTCCCTTCTCTGCATAGCACAGCTCTGCTTTCCTTCTCCTACATTTGTCCCTGGCCAGGCTCCCTTTTAAAAATCCCCTGAATAATCATGCTGGAAGTGATGAAGTAAGAACGCCACCACACTTTCATCACCAACAAGCATTTCTTCAGATCTGGGACGTTCCTGTCCATATACATTTGCTAACGCTTGAACTTAAGATGTTCTCCCCCACAAAACTGTTTCAGATTTTGAAATGAGAAACAGGGCTTACAAGGACAGCATATGTCAGGAGACTGCTAATTTCAGCTGCACCTCTGGAAGCATCCAATACAGTTGTTTTTTCTTAAATCTAAATATATGTGTTTTTAATCTGACACCCTGGTGCATTATAACATCCAGTTGCTTGGTTCAGAGCTTTTAATCTGCTCCACACAGAGCACGGTTTTGGTTTTGCACTGACAGAAACAGTTTGAGCAGATCCTGTGATGATAAAAACTATTTGGCTGTGTTCACAGCCAAAGGTTGGAAAAGCCCTCCAAGATCACCTGGTCCAACCATGCCCCTACCACCAATGTCCCCACTAAGCTGTGTCCCCAAGCACCACGTCCAACCTTTCCTTGAACACCCCCAGGCACAGGGACTCCACCACCTCCCTGGGCAACCTCTCCCAGTGCCTGGCTGCTCTTTCTGAGGAGAAATGCCTCCTCATGTCCAACCTGAACCTCCCTGGCACAACTTGAGGCCATTCCCTCTTGTCCTATCACTAGTTACCTGTGAGAAGAGGCCTAAGAAGTTTGTGCTCATCCAGAGTTCAGAGTGAAATGTTTTCCATTCGGTGCTACTTGAAGTATTTTTGACTGTTTTCTACAGAAATTAAGTTCTTGCCACAATCCCATGTGTCTGTCAGCCATCCTACATGGCTCTCAAACATGCTGACCAGCTTCCTTTCAAAGACAACTACGTGCTGATAGGTCTCACGAAGGGACAAATCCTGTGGCCAGTGCCTCTGGTGGCAGAAAGCCTCTCAGCCCCATTAGACACCAGAGGGCCTTCACTTCAGTGGCACCTCACCAAGGCCACAAACAAGGAGTGAGCTGCCACCAAATGTCACACCCATGACATGACGGCTGTAGTGACAACACACAAACTTGGAAGAAACCAGGTGTCCTTTATTCCACTGCTCGTGGTGCTGTTTGTTTTCCCTAGACAAGTTGAGGCCCAAGTGCCACAAACTGTGAGGCTCTCTACCAGACAGAAATATATACAGACAGACAGAGAGACACGGATACTCGGAGATGTAAAACAAACATACGAGCATCCGGTCTTCCACCTCCTCTTTTCAAAGAACGAGACACCCATTTTCCAGCAACTGCTTTGCACCATCATCTCACAAGCTATGCTGACCTTTAAGACCCTTAGATCATAAAACAATCTTTTCCAGGTTTAATAACACAGTTCTGCTTTTAAAGAGATGCTAAAAAAGCCATCTCCCAACTTGCACAATCTGCTTTTTTTTTATATATATATTTTAATTTCTAAATACACACCACTGTACTTCACAGTTCCTCAGTTGAGAAGCTTCTCCTTTTCAAAATCCTCTGTATCCTTAATCATCCTTTCCATGCAATGTGCAACTCCTGCTCTCTGCTGGACACAACTTCACAGACTTCGAAGGATACCATCAGCTAACATCATATGGAACACGGATCTCACTTCTCAATCGAAGCTGCAAAATTGAGACCTTCAGCCAAAATCTGAACGTAAAGGTTCAGGCCCAGATGCAGTTTTCAACTAAAATGACAACCGAGAGCCACAGTGAGGCAGCTGACAAATTAAGAATAATAGTAATAAGTTGAATTTACCGCTTGTTTACTGATTCTTCCTTCATACTTCAACATTAAACATACAGCTATACTTCATTCCAGACTTTGTGGATTAACTCTGTACATAGCAGCACATTTGCAAGCTCCATGACAAACATCCTTTGAAACAGTTCAATAAATACAACTACCTCCCTTCAGTAAAATTGATTTGCTTTGCACTTCACACTAAGTAGGAAACAACAACTGACTTCAAACAAGAGCCTACTTCAAGCAAATTGATGTTCAGGTACTGTCAATGCATGGGACCTTAGTGAACAGACACTGGAACCATACAAACCCCAAGTGGCCTGCATTACTTTTTTATGGCAATAGAAGATCTGATTGGGCTATGATAGGAAGAGATACATGGTGTCATGCTGATGATGCTCATAAGATAAATGGGAACCTAAGTTAAGCAACTATCTCACACCAGTGTCCCTGATATGTTCCTGTCAGGCATCTTTAATGAGGTTAAAGCACACATCCATCTAATCAAATGGCCAAGCACAACTTCACTTTTGCTGTGCTTACTCCTAACTTCTGTTCTGTGTTCCACTTCTGCCCCAACCAATTTATGTATTTCAGTCCTTTCAACCACCTTTCTCCCTTCGAGCTCCACATCCATACCCCAGAGCATTCTCCTACAACTTTAGTTGCCATTCTAAGAAAAGAGGTCAATATATACAAGACGATGTGATAGTGGATGGAGAAGGATCTAGTAGTCTCTTTATGTCTTACTTCAAATCAAGCCTCACAAAAATCTAGTGGAAGCCACGAACACTGAATGCTCCAGCTTTTATAGCTCTTTGGGGAAGGGACTGATTTTTTTATTTTTATTTTTTTGGAACAAAACAACAAACAAACCAGAAACAACAAAATGAAACAAAAACAACAACAAAAAACAACCAGGGGACTCTGGTCTGTGACTCAGGTTCCCTTACTAACTACAACATAACAAGCCAGTTTTATATCTCCAAATCAGGAAAACAGCTAAAGGTCTGAGTTACTCAATCGCACTAACGGCACTCTCAACCATCGCTTACTGCTCGTGTTCTTTGCACGTGGTACTTTTATAATCGCTGCCTCTCCCCCTGGCAATTTAGTGTAAGTTTGATTTTCTGTGGTGGAGGTTTTGCCAGGGAGTTACTCAGTAAATATTATTTCTGGAAAAGATAGATCACTTGTGCACATGGTGATTAAAAATTCGTAATTAACACCTCGTTACCTCCCCAGGTGTGTATTGGCACGCCCACCTACAACCGGAGCCAAAAACATGCAGCTGCTAAGCCATATTCTTCCAGTGAACATCCTGATAAATAAATACATTTAAGTAGTGGTAGCTCTGAGTTTCCTAAACAAGACGTGGTTAAATAGAAGGCATACACAACATAAAAGCAACAATAGCGTATCAAAGGCTTATTCATTTTACCTGAATACATAATTGATGTACTGTTGGTCCAATTCACTAGGAGAGGAGGAGAGGGGAAAAAAAAAAAAAGAAAAGTGTTCTTTTAGTAATGCCATTCACTTGATATAATAGATCAGTATAGGAAGTAGCATTATAACACTGTAATGTTGCAATATATTTGCATTATACATGTTATAATTATATAGCATACGTATTATATTATAAACAACCTATTAATATCATAATATTAATCAGCATACTAATCTACACAGCTTTTGCACACTATTTCTGTTGTTACTCTGCCAATCGGAGTCTTGAAAGCAAAGATATGGTGAGCTTAACCAAAATTTAGACCCCTTAAACAAAAATGGAAAATGGTTTCGAAATAAATGAGCTTATTCATATCCTATACATATGTTGCACACATACACTTAATATGCAGTGGCAACACTTCCTTCCCTGTACAGACAATTGCAGATTATAGACACCATGAATGTGTCGTGTGAACAATGCACCTGCTTTGAAAACTGCTGTATGTTTGCAGGTCTAGTGTGCAAAGTTTGTTGCAAAGTCTCCAGGTTTTTAAGTTACTCAGACATTCACAGCCTGCAGCAACTCACCAGCTGTTACACACTTTTGAGATTGTGTCCCGTTGGGAGATACTGACACAGACAAACCTCGCAGCTTTCAAGTCTAACAGAAACTAACATTTCCTCTTCATGCCAGCGCCAGTAATGAGGGGATATTTTTCCAGGACTGAGTCATCGTCCTTTGATAACACACTGTTTAAAACTAATTCAGTGTTTGCATTAGCAGTATAAATATCAATAACTGCATGGTATTCTTAAGATCATCAACAACAAGGCTCCTCTTGTAAAAGTCATTAATGATTAACCAAGAGTGATCCAGTTCATCCCGATAAAGCAGAGATCCTACAGTTTACCTGACTGCTACATAGATCAACCCTCTTTGATAGCAATCTCCTTCTTTAAAAAAAAAAAATTTAAAAAAATACAATACAATACCTGAAAGAACTAGGTTTCCATAGCTTGTGAAACACTTTGTAAGCCCCTGCAATTGAAATGATGTGTAATTACCATAAGATGCAATCATTCTGACAAACAACAGCTTATCTGGTCATTGGTACTGACAGCTGCGGAAGCCCTTCAAATTACAGTTAGCAACAGAGCACAAAGGATGCGTAAATCATGAGTAAAATCAACCTATCGCTTCAAATTCAGGGTTTTCAAAGTGTTATCACCTCAGATTACCCTCACGCTACACATTTCTGCTAGCCCTTCCAAAGAGATGACTTCTAGCTCCTGGAAACTGAAAAATGGGGAGGGAAACACAAATGTCTGTGTAAATGAAGTGCTGAATAATCCATTCTTCCCATTTTTCACTATTTTTCTGGGTAACCTCTATGATGTGTTCATCTATGTAGGCTCCTATAGCTGTAGGTTCTGAGCCATTTTTGCCCTTTGCAGTTCTCTCAGCTCCAGGCTGTCCAGGCTCTCTGCAATCTTTACCTACTCACCTCTTGGTTAGCTCCCATTTCTGTTCTGGGAAAGGCTTTAAGCACTCAAGGAAGGAATAACACAGCTTCAGGCTCTAAATCTTTAGGCCTCTTCCATACCTTTTCCTCCCTTTTACCATTTCTCTTCGAACCAAGCTGAAAAGTTAAACATGTCCTTCCTCTATGTTCTACCTGAATTATGTGGTAAGTCAGTTCACCTGTTCACCCTTTCTCTCAGCATCATTTTGTTAGTTGATAGAAAACGTAATTACACAAAAACTTCAACAGCAACATAAACAGCTTTCCCTCAGAAATAAGCGAAATGGAAAAAAAAAAAAAAAAAAGATGCATTTTGAGCATAAATGTTATGTTGTCACTTCCTACACGTTTCAACAACCCAGATTAGGGCTCCAGGAAGTTCTGAGCAGCGTTCCACCCCTGATCTACCAACGCTTCACAAAGGAAACAATTGAGAAAGCAGGAACATCACTAGTTATAGTAAACAAGTCTTTGAAGTGAAAAATCCTTAGATTGTTGTTTTATCTAAGTAAGCAAACAATTACCACATGACATTTCCTACAGAAAAAGTAATACTTCTTATTTGTACACAACTTTTTTCGCATGCAATCTCTAGACCTCCTTAGACACAAATAGATATAAACACATGACCTCTGACCTAAAAAATTTACAATAGGAATACACAAAATAAAGAAGGAATCGTCCCTACTTTGCAGACAAGACTTAACATACGAATGAGTCAGTCTTACAGCAGTTCTAAGAACAAAATACAAATCCCTTACAATCCAACTTAACGTTATAAATAACACTACTCAGGTTTTCTTCAGGTTTTTTAGGTCTGTTTTTAGCTTTTCAGGGAAGAATTACTGTTTATCCAAATTAATGTTTAACCTAAAAAAGACAAAATTTAAGCATACAACTACCGACAGGTCGTGCAACTCTTTTTTGTTGTTGTTTCTTTGTTTTTAAAAACGCATATGATTGCATCAAAAACACCAACATTTCAACACCCTTCCTCTGGGAGCATATTCCATGATATTTTAGAATACTTTTTATGGGCTTTTAAATGAAACGAGTGTGTGCAATAAAGATATTATTTGTTTTTCTTCATGTTTCTTCTCCCCCCTGAGAGAAGTGTCTCTTAGAGGCCAACCATTAAAAACTCCCAGAAAGGCTTAGTGTTGATTAAAACTGTATGTGTGTTTTCTCATCCACAATTAACTGACTGCAGTATCTAGCTTATTCCTTTATTTTCAACACAAAGGCTATAAAAGGAATGCACTTTCTTTACTGACCTTCTTTATTCTCTTACATCAAAACCCGTAAATATCAATAACTTCACAATAAAGCTGATTTACTTCTACAGCATGTTTACTCTTCAGAAATCTCCTTCCAAAAGAAAACTTACCAACGCAGATCAAGTGAATTAGGGCCCAGAAATAACCATTTGGATCAAACTGCAATAAAGAACATTTAAGTAAATTGAGGCATGTTCATGTAAACATAGGTATTACCATTTCCCTGCAGTTAGCTTCACAAAGCTACGCTACAAGTAAGGAGAAGAAAGCCTAGAGAAGACTCAAGTCCTTTCTGCTCCCCTTAGAAATTTGGCATATACGAGGCATCTATCCTATTACGCAGGTTCCAGCCTTGGTGAGGACAGCTCTGTTTCTTTCAGACATAGCCACCATTTTAAACAGCCTGAGACTATGAACTCCAGCCTGTTTACTCTTGTATCACAGCCATTTTTCACTCAGCAGAAAAGTTCACTTCTGCCTGCCCCTGGACATTTGGATTGGCAGTCAGGGAGGGCTGTGGGGATCAGAGGAATACCACTAAGGTCTTGGAAGCGGTGTTCTCTTGCCTCTTTTCTCCTCTCAGCCTCTCCAGCAGCTAAGCAGTCTCTTTCTCCAAGGCTCTCAGGAACTACAGAGTATCCTGAAAGAACACTCTATGAAGAGAGCCTACTGTGCTCAGTCAATAGGGAAGAAATAAACATTTTTGAGGGGAATTCACCTGGCCTATTTTTGATGTCTGCTTTCAGGGAAGATGGATTATACACCAGAAGTTTCTACTCTGTACCGTAAAGTTATACCAAGGTCTTTTCTGCTACTGGCTTCACTGAAGAGCTCTGTGTGTGCACTGGTCACAGGTTTTTACCAGGATGCAAACACATTAAAACCAGCAAGATTATAACGAGGCAACAGGCCACACTTACGACTCCTTTGCAGGAATCCTGCCCTAGCTTACAAGTAAAAGCTGCATCTCTTCTATGAGAACAAACATCAAGGTCAAGCTAGAGCTGTTTTACAAAAACAGAGCTCACCTGTGTGTCAAACAAAGGAAGGCACACTGCTGCTACCAGAAGGAACAGCACACTGTGCGAAAGAGAAAAAAAAAACAAGACTGAAAGCTTGTACTCCCAGTGAAATATGGACACTTCCACTTGATTTTACAGCGATGCTTTGTTTACTTCATTTTTATTCCATGCATTTAAAAAGCAATTTCTGCCACCAAAATTAATTTTTACATCAGACACGCTTCATAAATAATAATACAGAACAACGTTGTATAAGAAAAGCAGCACAAAACACCCCTAGTCCGTTGAGCTGGACTAAACAAAACCTTAAACTGTGGCTGAGTCAGGATTTCTACAGGTTACAAGGAAAATGCAGGTGGAAAATTTCTATGGACAATCACTATTAATACTAGTGGATATTTGCTTTTGCAGCTCATTTTCCTGCTTTGCAGGGACACAGAAGACAGAATAAATAAGATTAAAAAAATAAAACAAAACAAAACCTGGTGTCCTTGAAGATAATCCAGTAGTGAAAATAAGGCAGTAAATAAGTCAGTCAGCTAATGGGAACATCAGGGAGGGAGTAGGAAGACAGGGCCTCCAAACACACTAGCATATGAACCAAAACCATCCACTCTAAGTACAGCTTAAAGATTACAAAGCACGGAGGACACTTTTTTCAAGAGGATAGGCAGGAAGAATGAAACTTTTAATACAGGTATAGCCAACTTCTGTTTCTCTCTTTATCCCCTTTTTGAAGCCCAGCCAAGATTAAGAAGGTTGTGTATCAGTGCTAACAGAATGATGCTGGATGTCACCCACCTCTTCTTTCTTAGGAAAGGCATTTTTAGCTATTTTCTATCTCATCATCTTTTTCTTACTGTTTTATCCACTGGATTATCAAACTTGATTTCCACCTCCTTTTCAAAAACATTCTTACAATCACTGCTATGTTACTCAGGAAGATTACCCTTCTAGCTGTTTTTATTATTTATAATGAAAAAAAAAAAGAAAAAAAAAAAAAGATCTATTTAAGCAATTGTTAAAAAAAATCGTTTCAAAAACATTTAATTACTTCTGTTGCAATTCAGACTCACTGCCTACAGGAATGTGTCTTAATATTCTTCATTGTTTTGATGTGCTACTGTCTGAAACAAATACAGAAGCTGGAGCCAAAGCAAGTCTGAACCTGAATCTGAGCAGTTTTTAAAACTTACCTACACACTTTCAGATGAGAGGTCTGCTGTAGAAAAGAACAAATGATTAAAAAATTAATACATGTGATCACAGATGATCTTCCTGCACCAAACACATTAAAAAGCCACTGAACACTCAACAACCCGTTATGTTTGAGTACTGCTTAGCAAATTTGTTTTGAAAAAAAAAAATAGAACAAGGATTACAGATTAGCCTACTCCCTTTTTCTTTTTTAATTATTATTTTTAGGTTATTTACCAGTAAGTATACCTAAAGTCAGTCGCTCACTTAATACCTGATCCTCACTCACATCTTGAAGTATACCAAAACTGCATTTTGTATGTACTCAAATATTAAGTATCATTAATTAATTAGGTATCATTCAAAACAAACCAGTCTTGGTCTAAATTCATGAGTTTTCCAATCCCCTGGGCCAAAATTGTTCCCCAGAAGACTCCTAGCAAGACCCGTGTTTGCATTATCCATCCCCATCATGCTTCTGTTTTCAAAAACATGAAATATAAGCACGTGAGCTAGAAGAAAAAGATAAAAACATTTTGGCAGGGACACTAGACAGGGAAATATGCCACAGGGACATGCCATGATATACCTTATTATACCTTTCAGACCTCTTCAGCTTGTTACAAATAGCAAACATCAGCCATTTATTTGTCTTCTATATGCACAGCAGAGGTAATGAAGGGAAGATACTTTCCACTGCAAGCCATGGGCCATTGCAGAAATGATTTTGTGATTTCCCAGTGTTACCTCACACAGCAGCTCTCTGCTTTTACAATTAAAAAAGCATTTCATTGCCTAAAAAGAAAAATCTCCTGTAGTGTAGCTGAAGAGACAAAAAAAGATTCTCTTATTAAAGTAAGCAGGAATTGTCCAATTGTTCCAATACTTTAACAGGTATTGGAACAGATCCTCAAGCACCCAGAAAGAAATCCAAAAATGCATTGTTTGTCCAAAATTTCACGTGGAGATGTGATCTATTGAAGGGTTACAGTAAACAGAATTAGATTAGGTGAGCAAGCAGTCACTAGTGGGGTTCCCTGTGGCTCCATTTTAGGGCCAGTTCTCTTCAATGTTTTCATAAATGACTGGGGGATGAGAGGCTGGAGAACAGCCCTTAGCTCAAACGATGAAATTCTTACATATGGCATGAGAGAGATGGGACCAAGCCAGTCTTTGAAACGCAGATCAAGCCATCAATATGCACTTGCAGTCTTTCATCAACTAAAGAGGAAATTAAAACATCGATATAGATACTTGTCAACAGCAAATCTCTCTCTGGGACTCATTAGGGACTTGCTATCACAGCGAGAGCAGAAAAGCACTCAGCAGTAATGCCTATATAAAAAGAAACGAGGTGCTTTGTTATAGGGCAGTTATATCACCGGAGGTGCCTTGAATACCTCAATTAATAGACCAATTACCTCTTTCTGCACAAACTTCTGGAAGCCACAGGTGATGACTTCTGCCGCGTTCTGTATGGCGAGGAACACTGGAATTGGCTGCCGTTGGGAGAGAGAAAAAAAAAGGCCTGAATCAACTCAAAACAGTCACCGGCATAGGAATGGGTGCTCCTCTTAGGGCTACCTGCCCCAGGGTTTTGTGTTGCTTGTTTTTAAATTGTAAACCCACATCATATCTCCTAAAAGGGACTTAGTCCCATTCCAAGAGCACGATCACTTCTCCCACTTTTGAGTGCTCGGTCTGCGTGCTCATACAGAGCTACCACTGCAAGCTTTGCCACGGGTTTTGCCTCTCAATTCCTGTACCCACAGCCTCCACAGCAAACCCTTCTCATTAGTTTTCCCCTCTCTGTCTGCGGGTACTAAGAATACAGTGTTACTCCTAGCAACAAAACCACCAGGAAGATTATTTTCGGCAATTGCTTTCTGTTCCTGCTAGGAAGAGCTGCCAGAAATTAGGGTGGAAATGTAATAGTTCACACACGCGTGATGCTGAAATTATATCCAAGGAGGCATCTGGCCACCATCCCAATATGAAATCATTAAGCAACAAACCCCAGCGATAACAATAATGAGTAAGACACCATCGCCCCGGGCAAAACCAACTTGAATTAGTGGTTCCTAACACTTCCTCCAAATCAGATCCATGGTCTCTCAGCCAGGCGAGACAGAAGCAACTCTCTGCTCCAATTAAGATAACCTGAAGACTAAAGCAGTTGTAGGAAGCAGTATTTCCCTTCTTATGGGTAGTATTTAAATCATGAGTAGAGAATGAGTTAATTTCTCAGCGATGCCCTTGCCTTGTAAGGATCATACAGCAAGCACCTCCTTGTCTTGACTTTGTGATCAGAAATCTGTATTTGCTGTATTTTTCTTTTCTTTCCCGTAAAGCTGGATAAGGATCACTAAATAAACATTGAAAGCTGTAACGACAACTGGGGTGGATCCATAAACACAGCAGTTTCACCAAGGTAACTCTTAACACCTCTAAATTAGCCAGGAATGAAAAATCACACAAACAGAACTAGCATGAATTTGTCAGCTCCTGCTTCACCCTTTCCGAAAACCAGTTCTCACCCCTGGTGCTGGACAGCTAAGCACAATAAAGCAGAATTATCTAACAGACGCATCCTGAGCCTGACACGATAGGAAATACAAGTAACTATAAAGAAATAACCATACACAAGGCCAGTTGACAGCAAAATTTACATTATTCCTTTTGTGAAGCCAATTTGTTGGGTTTTTCTTTCCTCCCTCTCCCCTTTTGGCTCCACTTTTGGCTCCTCCGTGTGCGTTTCGGAGCCAGCAATGGCTCCAGTTTGCCTAGCCCTGTTAACCTTCTCCATATGTCTGCTGTCTTTGAAGTGACTTTTTTTAATTTGTGAGTGGACTTAACGCTAACGAAGAGAAAGGTTTACTCGTTGGACAGGCAGGGTGAACAGGCTCCATCCAAACCTCCCCTCGCAGTTCTGCATACTTCTGCTACTGCATCACAGTCCGGAGCTAAGCAGCCCTCCTCCAGCCCTGAGCTCTTGGGCAGGAGAACTGCCAGCGACCCTCAGGAGAGGCACCAATAGAGACCTATATTACAGCCCTGGCAGTATACAGGAGTGTTTGAAAGTGGGCATCCCTGGATTTGCTCCTAAAAGTTCACGTAATTTCCACTTTGGAAACAAACCCGCTTCATTCAAGTACACCTGTGAGGCGCGCCGTTCTGGTACAAGGATTGGGAGAGTGCATTTTTCTTCTCATCATGTCATAAAAGTGTTGTAGGCAAAGTCACTGCAAATAAAGCTGGCACGTATTGAATTTAGGACCAGTACAAGGAACTATACACTAATTATGGCCTAAAACTACCCGTCTTTCTTCCTAAAATGGCCACAGAATTAGGCCTCAAAACCCTCATCCATGAACAAAAAGCCATGCAGAAATGGGAGATGCTCCTGATGATCGGTTTGGGATAAAAATAAAAAAAAAACATTCACAGGCCCTCTGCCACTCCAGTGCATCTCACTATGGAATGACCAGGGAGCAGGGAAGGCATGAAAATGATGTAATTTACGGGACTGTGAAAGAAGAAATAGCCAGAGAGGATAGGATTCGGGCCTCCTCCACCTCCCAGGTGAGCAGGCAGAAAAGGTGCCGCTGCTGCGGCTCTATTTCTGTTTCCAGGCAGCTCTCTCCTTAGAGATCTTCGCTGGGTTTGCACCAGGGAAGCCCCATGGAAGTCACTTTGCCAAGGAAGCAGGAGGAAGTAAATGCAGTCACCATGAGAGAGAGCTAATCTGGAGGCACGTGGCTTCTGAGCACACAGCCAGGCTTTAACAAAGATCACCGGGGTCTAAGATGAGACCCATGGCATTGGTAAGAGGACAGAGACCATCTGCCACTTTCTGCCCTGCCTCTCCACTGGGATATTTGTAGGATGTTTACCACAAGCGGAATCTTGTCCAAAAAGAATGCCCTTTTGATCCTTTTTGGGGTTTAGGAGTTGGTAGGAGTGAGCTGGCTCTGGAATCAAACCAAGGTGCAATGACAGAAGAGGACTAGAGGAGAATCTGGTCTTGCAGACTTATTTCTTGCAGAAACAGCAGTAAAACATTGCTTTTTTTAAAAAAAATAACATCACGTTTACTTTTTTGAGAAACACTGGCTCACTTAAGTAAAAGGCAGTCAACTTCAATGAAAGCAGGTTTGATATCCCCTGAATAAACATTTGCTAGGTTATTGTGATTGAAATGGATCAGCAGTCCAATGTCTCTAACCACTCCCATAATCTCTTCCGGACTTTCAATTTATTTTCTCAGATCTTGTAAAGCCTCAAAGCCTCTCACTGAAATAGTTTTCATCCTCCTCCTGGAAGCATTTCCCACAGACGTGTCCCATTTACCCTTTTGCAAAGATACTGCTAATAATTTCTGTAACTTCTTCCCTGTTTGCACAGTTCAGACTACCAAGGATCTGTCTGCAAAACCTGGAATATTTTGGAGAGATGCTGAGTTCTTCAGACTGTCAGAGAGACCACGGAAAGGTGAAGGTATTTTATGGTTTTTATTACTGCTTTGTAGGACTGGATTGCTGCCCTAGGACATTAACAGATTCCATATTATTTGAACTCCTCCTCCCTTCTTTCCCCCCAACCCAAGAACATCATTAAACACCTCGTATGAAGGGAACATTGTTTGCTCAAAAAAGTCGAGGCAGTCAGTAATGAACTGACTTCTACTCATGCATTTCTTACCAATCTAGATAGTGCCCTAGAGCCAGCGTAAATAATGCCCACAAAAAGCACTGAAGCAGGCAGCCATGACAGGATTTCAGACCTGTGAAAACAATTAGAATTGCATTACTTCACCACATTCTGTTTACATGCAGCCAGCAACACCTACTTGCAAGGAATATTAGATATATATATATATTCAGAAGTGTGCATATTAAATTTATTGTCTGATTGTTCAATATTCCTCCCACTTACTAAAGAAGGCCCTGAGACAGAAATGAACCACTTCATCTAATCCCAGATAGCCGGGATTTCTGCTAGTTCTTTTCTTGTCCTTTTTCCTTGGCTGCTCTCCTACCAAAAAAAAAAAAATTATTTCATAGCAATTGCTCCTGTTGGTTTTAAGGGAGAGCAATTCCATTTCAGTAAGATCCTTGATACACTGTAAAAGGAAGAAAAAAACCTGACAAATGAAGGCATAAAATGGCGCACTTGCACAGACAGCACACATTTTCACTATGTACAAATACACTTGCCCACCCACACATTCGTTTCTCAGCCAGATTTACAACGAGATCCTTCCTCAAGATCAGATTGTCTCTGTGGGAGCCTGTCTCTTGAGATTTCCTAATGATACTCCTTTGACTAAGCCAAACTCCTAGAGGCAGTTTGACAATTAATGGAGGAATGAAATCATCGCAGATTGATCCAGTGGTGTTTTGTGGGTTTTTTGTTAAGTCTTCGTTATGGCAGTCGGGTCAGGTCTCAGTTTTGGGAAGGGGCTTCAGAATTTGCAGCCTTCCTTTTTTGATCTCGGTACTTCAGGAAAAAAATGAATCAGGTAGGGGGTAAACTTCAGAGAGAATAATATAAGATTTTGAGCAAGGGAGGAAAAAAGCGATAGCAATTTAAAGGACTAAATCAGAGGTTTCCCAGGACTGAAGACAATGTTACCTTCATTCACTCTTCCTAAACCTTGAATTAAAGGCAGAGTTTTAACACGTAATTCTGTTTCTTTAAAATTAAGGCAAATTATTTGCAATTCATCAGCTTGGATTACGCTTCCAACTAGCATATAAGAGTCAAAATAGAGTTACCACTGTAGCAACACACTTCATTAAATACCAAAAAGCAGACAAATAAAGGTAAAAAAAAAAAAAAACAAAAAAAAACAGTCTAAACGAAGATCCATCATGCCCAAGGATTTCTATAAGCTTTAAGACAAGGAAAAAAAAAAATAAGTGTTTCCTTTCTTTATATAATTTTCCAATATATTTGATTAAAAAAAAAATGACAACAGTGTAACAAAACATGGTCTTTATGTCCTTGTACTGGCATAAACATTTGCTGGTTTTTTTTTCCTCCGGTTGTCATCATCATTTTTATTGAGAATCTGTGCCTTCTAAGCACAATTCAACTGGAATTTCACTAAGACCAGGATTTAAAACTGTCATACCTCACTGCCAACGATTTCACATCACCCAAAAAATTGAATGGGCATGAATTCAAGAAAGAAGGAAGGGAAGAAGAGAAATGAAGGGCTGGGAAGAAGGAACACAAGCTGAAAACTGAATTTCCATTTAGAGCATCAAAATGCTGCTCTTTCATGTTCCCCACCATTAAATTCTAGGTATGCGAAATATGTCTCCATTTCCAGTGCAGCACTGTGAAGTGCAATGGAAAAGGCCTTCAGATCCTTTTCCCAGGATGTGAAAAGAGAGTTTTATGCTGCCAAGTGGGAATTTCAGGACCGAAAAAGAATGCGTGCATGTTTGATGTAATGTGTCAGCACCAACGATCTGTCCTGCATGCAAACCAGTTGGTAGTTTCCTTTGCTGGCAATGCAGCCACGTACGTGCAGAGCCGGCGAGCTCAGTGACGTGAAAGAACTGACGGGTTTGTGGTTGCGGGGCCAGATCCAAAGCCCACTGAAGTCAACGAGCAGTTTCCCTGAAACCATTCTTTGAAGCTTTGGTTTAAGCAAGGCTCTGAGTTCTTTTGGATACAAGTTTTGCAGACAATCACTATTCGCCCTGTAGAAGCAACAACGACAGCCAGCATCTCTTGCAGTACTGAAGAGAAGCATATGAAAAAATAAAACCAAGGAGAAATTACTCTAAATATTATGTTTAATGGAACTGAGGACCTGTTTTTATTTGCTTTATTGCGAAGCTACTATTCCTGACTTTGTCATATCCTTCAGACAAAGGGCAGTGATCTCTATGTAATAAAATAATTCTTCTGAAATACTTTGAGATAACCTGAACTGGCTCAGAAGGCACGAGATCAGCCTTCAGAACAAAAATATTCAAGACTTTGTAGAAACACGCAGATGGGTAGCAGTTTGGTATTTCCAGTATGAGAAGACTGATGACTGGGTATATTGGTTTTAAATACCCTACATGTACATACACAAAATAGATCCAGAGACCAATATTCTTCAAGAGAGGGGATAAAAAAAATGTCCTTTCCAGACCACTGGGAGAATATCTTTGCAGGGGAAAGGACCTTGAGAGGAACCAGCAGGCAGAAGCTCTGAAGCACTATGGGTTGCTTTTTTGTTTTGTTTTGTTTTGTTTTTTTAAATAGAGGAGATCTATGCTACAAGTTCAGTTCAGCAAAGCATGCACTTAATTCTTCTGAAGAAAGATTTAAATTCACACCTAAGTGCTCAGCTGAATTACAGCTAAAACACATCATTGAATTCTGGTCATTTCATTTGGTCTGCAGCTGATACAAAATGCACCTTCTGGAAAACTACAAAAAAGCTTTCTCAAGGTTTGTTTAAATCGGTTTCCCTAGTGTATGCTGACATCTAGTGGCGTCTCGACTTTTTTACTTTCTTGATTTAAAGCAGAAGTAATTTCTCATCTAGTGATGAAAGGATGAATGAAAAAGGACGTTACTGGTGGCTGTATTCCTTTGTCCTTCATGCTGTACTGTGGAGACAAAACATGCACAAACAATAGATGCATCTGATAACAATATGTATCAGTAACTGTTACTAAAGCGAAGATTGGAACCTAATCCTGCTTCAACCAGCGTCAATGACAGCTTTCAGCACCAATATCATTTTATCTAAACAGAAAGATAAAAGATAGGAAGTTAAATTTTGTTCCCATTTACAACTTCGCTTAGGTTTCAGGGGTGATGTAGTCACTTGCACACAGGAGGAAAAAAAAATTGCTTAGCCTGGTTCTTCTCACACACATACACACAGAAGATTTCATTCTAAATGAGTAGCTTCAGTTTTGCAAATCAACTGCTTGTATCCCAGACAGAAAATTTATCAGCTCTCATTTGCTAATACAGAATCACTGATTAAAAAAAAGAAGTGAACTCTGGCAGTCATCTAGCCTGATACTCTAGCTTCAGGTTTAAGCCACGTTGTTCAGGTCATTCAATATTTTTTTTTAATATCTCCAGTGATGAGGATTCAACAATTTCTGTAGGTAAGCCATCTTATAAATCATGACATTTTGTGAAATATAAAGGATGTGTCACATTCCATAGTATGGAAAGGATCTTGACAAAGTACAGTCTTTTGGGTGACTCTTCTAATTTGAGCCACACTCAGTTCAAGAAGATGATCTCGATCCAACAAAGCACGTTTGAATTTGGAGTTTGATTATTATACCAACCCTGTGTACTGCAATGGCTACTCTTGCCATGCATTTATGAATACAGGAGGTACACGTAAAGGTGTGTCCCATGAATGAGAATCATACACCTCTTACAGAGGAAAAGGCAGATTACACGTTCTGACTCCACTGCACTTAGATTTTAGGAAAGGGGGCTTTTAACTAATATTACTGATGTTTCTCTTACGGTACTTTTAAGATAATCCAGGAAGGAGATGCAGACAAATGCTTGGATAAATTAGCTTGTAGTCTTCTCTAATGGCTTCCTTGTTTCATTATCTTACCAAATGTTAAACTGAATCCACTTAATATTAGTAATCTGTTGAACTGCATGTCCTTGAACATTTATTAGACTGAAACACAAGACCTCACCTATCCTTGTGAGGCAGAACGCACAGACACATGCGCAGTCTTATGTTTTTAACAAGTTAGCAACTTCCACAACCAACTTAACCACGCTGTAACACAACTACAGAAAATAAGCATTTATCAGATACTGAACACCCCACAGTACCTTGAACACAAGCTTATTTCCACCCAGCCCAGCTTCCAGGAGATATGAAGCAGAAGTCCACCGACTAACGTCTGCCACCTGAAAGAGAAACAAACATTACCTCTAAGTTGTTTGTCTTTTTTAACTCTGTGGAGCATGATTTCTTGATCCCTAAAACTTCTCAGAGCACACCCAGAACTACCATTATTACCATTTCTCCAGGTTATCTGGGATGGCACTATTCCTCTTTGAATCTTTCATTTTCTGGACCTTTATTTCCTCCAGTTTTTCCTATTACTCTGGTGCTTCCAACCTCATGCTTCAAATGTTTTATAAAGGACCATCTACCAAGATTACCTTAGTCATGTTACCCATTTTACCGTTTCTCCCAAAACAAGATTAACAATCATAATAGTGTCATTATAACCATGATAATCTAAAGATGCAAGCGAGGCAAGGTTTGTGACAAGAGATAGATAGCTGTTCATACATCAACTGTCATTGTTAGAGCAAATCAACATGATTTCAGAACTCAGACTGACTTCAGCTGGATGACCCAATAAGCCCCAAGGATGAAGCGTGTAGTCCTGGTAATTTCAAGCATGAGCTTTATGATTTTTCATTGTTATTCATGCTGGGCCTAGATTGCACACTCCCTAGAACATGGATGGCATGTTTGCCCTGCATCTTGTGCAGCAAGCACCAACTGAAGTGTCATCAACAATCGAATCATTATGCTGCAGGAGCTTCTGCTTCAGAGCATCTAGAGAAAACATCTTCACAGACAGATAACTGCATATAAACCACAACACTGTTACACACCTTTTCCAAGAGAAAATCACAATTACACATGTTCTGAATCAACTTACCTATCTAATAATTTATCCTAGCACAAAGATATGCCTTACTGTACTACAAAAATAGCATGTGAGGCCTGAGCAATGGCTGCAGGTTAAAAGTAGTACTGGTGCACAGTGCATTTTTTTTAAGCTGTAAAATAACCGATCAGCTTCCTTCTTCAGGCTAGTGGTTTACAGAGAGGTGTTTCTTGGGTGAAAATACTTGAGCATTTAACACATGACAGATACTGCACAACAGCATTAAGTCACATTAACAGGTATAGAAATGGGTTTATTAATTATTCCCATTCACTCCAATAAGCAATTATTTTAAAAATCTTTCATGCACACATAAATTGACAATTGTTTGCTATATGCAGCATTACTTACAATTAAACCTTGTTAGAGCAGACATTGTCCATAAATATATGATGAAGGTTCAACACTGCTATCACAGCTCACTTCACCTTTTTCAGATGCAAGACTTTTCAGAGCTTAAAAGGCTCTTGTTTGCTGCAGGCTTGATCATGCTCTATATTCCAAACCACCGATGAATTCCCATCAACTTTGCATGAAGAATTTTGTATCATCTCATATTTTGAAGGACAGGATTTGAAGCTTGTAATAATTTCCTATCCTCAGCACTACTGTCATATTCTCTTACATTGTAGAGGGAACAAAAGCCACGTCAACAAATAGTAATGACGTGAAGTGGGCCTAACACTCTTGCCCCTTCTATTCACCTACCTTAGCACTAAAGGAAAGCACACCCGAGTCACTTAATTTTCAAGGAATGGTCACTTTTAAAAAGCAGAATTATTAAGATGCATCTCAGATGCATTTCCAAATAACAGGAAAAAGGAAGTAACTGTGGTAACACAGATACCGTGAAGCAATTCCTTGTCATTGAGCATATGGTTTCTTACTGTTGACTTTCCACACTCATGTTTGACATACATTACACAAGATCCTTTCCCCATATGCTAAAAGCCTTGTCCAGGAGCCTGTGTGTTTACTGAAGGAAGCATTCATTGTGTATGGAGCTGAGTATACTCAGAGAAAATGGAGATTGCCAGGTGAATTATTCCTAGAGTCAACTACAGCCCTGGAGCTGCAAGTCAGGCAAAAATGTTTTCCAACAGTAAAGGAATTAAAGATATTCAACATCTGCAGATTTTACCAGTGTCTCAAAAGAACGAAAGGGAGAAGTCTTGAATGTAAGAGGAGAGAATTTCACTAACTGTCTCACAAATTATTAACAGTACTGATGGTCTATGAATACTTGGCAAAGCATTAAATTTGTCATATTTGTCATTACTGTCATTAAGGTAGCATAAGGACTACACAGCTAATACATAGCTACAACAAATGCCAAGCATGAAAATAAGCAGCACTGTACTTGTGTATGCCTAAAGATGGGTTTAAATTCAGTTTTCACTAGCACAATAAAAAAAGAATACACCAAATCTGCCTGTTATACATGAGAGCCATACCCCATGAAGACGGGCTATACTATGATTACTACTTTTCTATGCTAAAGCATAAAACTTCCATGAAAAACAAGAAATTATGGGGTCTATGTATCCTAATTACATTACCATCATTATGTTTAAAAGTTAACCAAGACAAATTAATGTCTGTTTTACCAAGATTTCATGAAGTTCGTTCTCTAGACAGCAACAGCCAGTAACGGCATGAAGTACCCAAGTTGGCTTCAGCATGGAACAGCAGGACATTTACCGATTAAAGTCATTTTTCAAACGATTGTATTCTTAAAATGGTACTTACCCTTGAAAAAGGGTAGGGTAGGTAAATTTCAGGACAGACAGGACATACTGGAAAACAAACACCAAATTAATGGACGTCAAACATCCACAGAGCTATAACATCAACAAGCGATTACAAGAGCAACAAAATACAAGAAGCCCCTACTGAAATAGAGAAACATTAAAAAAAAAAAATAAGAGACAGTCTGAACATTCTCTGTAACTTCTTTTCCTGTGTCAGAACTGCTGGATGTTCCCCCAGTCACTGTGGAAGGCAGTAGACACTGAAGTTCGTGAGGCACAGAGCAGACACACTGAACACTGGAGAGAAGGATGCCTACCGAGTTGCTCTTTTACTTGCTGAGCACGCGGCACTCTTTGCACTGAATGGGAAAAGGACGTACAGGAACAAAAAGATACGAGGACTTGTCCGTTAAAATCATATCATACCACAGAGGCAAGCTTTGGCAGGATTAAGACCGCTAACTTTGAGATAATTTTCTCCTGATGATTAATCCATCTGTACCTAACGCTGCTCACTCAGTTTTGTGTAAAACATGAAGTAGTCCATAAAGCCCTTTGGAGATGTAATATACTGCACAGATGTGGAAGTAGGCTTTGTGTCTTTGCTTCAGCATGCTTTGTTAGGGTCCCTGCGTATGGATGTTCGCATTTTTTCCCCACATACACATGCATCTCTGAGACAGAAATGCATTGGCCTTTCCATACGTAAACCAGGATCTAACAACGACCTGTGATAAAGAACAAGGACACTATCTGTGCACAGGAGAAGAACGACTGGAGCTTCCTCAGTAGAAAGGAAAGGGACCTTCAGGAGCTCCCTCCAGGAGCCAGCACCAGTTGTCAATGAACACGAAATGCCAAAAGCTTTCAGCAGAGACAAAACCGCACTGAGCACTTGGCAAAGTCGCTTTTAGAGGTGGTGGCAGCGTGTTACTGAGAAACTGGCATCAATACACACAGAGATAAGGCACGTTGGCTCACAAGGGGTTGTGTTAAGCACAGATTTGCCAGAAGTAGCAATTGGTTTTTAAATCGGGAGGGTGTAACTGTGCAAGCCCATACCCCCGCTTCCATTTATATACCATCTGGGGAAAATGGAAGGTGTATATTCTGATTATTTTCAGCCTCATTATGTTAAAACCTACTCAAAAGTTTGAAAATAGAGGCCCTACATCAAAGCTCTTCCAGCTTCCTCCGAGTTAAGCCAAGCATCTTTTCCAACACAGGAGGCAGCTCAGCAGCTGCTGCAGCCCCTTTCTGTTTCCCCAGCCAACACCCCTCAATCAGCAGATTTGGTAGGAGCAACATCTCCTCCTAGGAGCTCTGCTTCACCTCTGGACCCCGATCTACCTCTACCTAGCACGGCTGCCCGGCGCTACCACCCCTCGCCCCCCATTTTGTGAGGCGAAGGGGCCGGGAGCCGGGCCGCCAGCCGCCACGCGTCCCGGGGCCCCGGCTTCAGCCGCCGCCGCCTCCCCGGTCTCTCCGGGCTCCCCTTGCGGAGCAGCTCACCTTGTTGGTGAAGCAGGACGCCAGGTAGAAGAGGCAAAAAGCCAGCCCGCCCGCCGGCCGCTTCAGGTACATCGGGCACCGGCCCCGCCGCCCGCGGCGGCCATGGCGGGGCAGCGGCCGCTCCCCGCCGCGCCTCCTCCTGAAGGGGGCGAGGCCGCCATGAGCGGGGCGGCGCGGAGCGGGGCCGGGCCCCGCAGGGGGAATGTGGGCACGGCTCCTCGGCTAGCCGGGTGTCACCGGCCCTAATTGCACCCGAGTTCATGTAGATGGCATCCGGAGCGATGCGAGGATAGAAGGAAACGCAGGCTTGGATCAAAATGGAAGAGTCTGCGCGGCGAGCAGAGACCAGAACCCCTCACTCTGTATTCTGTATTCTCCGCTGCTTTGCACTAACATAAATTGCAAGCTTATTATGACAAACTTTCCTTCTGATAATTGCCATTCCTTGCACTTAAGGAATACACTCCTTCTGTGACACCTCTGGGCTCACAGAGATGCAGCCCAGAGACAAAATTTGCCTCCGCTCCCCACTTCTTCCAGCTTCAAACATCACACCTACAAATATACTATTAAACGTATCAGCCCACCTTTTTGCCCGTGTTTGGCTAAATTGAAGCTGAATGGAGGTGTGATCTGCGGGATTTTCTCTTTCAGTGTTGTGTGTGGAATGAAAAGCACAACTTCTGAGGAAAACAACAACAACATGTTACAGATAGAATTACATTTTGTGTTCTTGACCTGCTTGGTTTGTAGTCATCCCTGTGATGACAAACTGAGAGCATCATCAAGAGAAATTAACATCTGTACTTAGGGAATATGTGATAAGATTTTTTTTTTTTTTTTTTTTTGCTTTAAAAAATAAACTGTTTTCGCTACTGTGAATTTAACTTGAGGATCTGACAAACATGAAATATTCAAAAAACTCCTACTTTGCAACACAAATTTCCTTTCCAGTTTTCTAAATATCCAATTGGCTTTCCAGTAAAAATAGGAAGAAAAAAAAAAAAAAAAAAAAAAAAGGCTTCTCATTTATGTGGTGAAAAATTAATCATTTGGGGTACTTTTTAGTGAAGAAAAGCTAACAAATCTTTTGGGACTTCTTTTATTGTAAACCAGAAAAAAGCAGAATAATGTTTCTTCTATCTGCAGTTACAGGACACATTCCAGAAAACAGTTAAGAAAACAGCCATTTTGTTGGGAAAAAAAAAAAAAAATCTTAACAAGCATACATTTCTTCCTTTGTATTTAATTTTAGCTGTAATATTTGACCATTATGTTTGTTCAATGACAAGCTCTATGGTAAAATACATTATGTGAATGCTCAATGTGAGATATTTGTGTGTTCTCTGCCTTTGGCAGCTCAAGATATTTAACAGTAAGTCATTTCACAAACTGTAGCCTGTATTGCTTAACTTACACTGTTGGGAGATACTCATTTAGTGAACTTACTTAGAGGAAAAAAAAAAAAAAGTAGCAAATAATTGCAAACAACTAGATTTTACAGCAGTACTTATGCACAGTGGTGACGTGTAAACTATAAATACCCCAGGGAGGCAGAGAAGCAGTGGATGACGTGTCCTACCTAGTCCTGGGCGTTCTTGTATCACATCACAGGTCAGCCGTGCTCTTGCCTGATCAGCAGTGCCCTACCTGTGCTGTTCTCATCTTGACTTTGCTCACGTAATGCAAAGTACAGGGTCTCTCTGTACATGTGCACCCTGTTTTTGAAGAAAGCAGCACAAATAAGGAAGTGGTGAGCATGGCCTAAATTGGAGAGGGAGAAGGGAAACTAACAGGTAGAGCAAGGGCAAATCCGCCCCATGGTATGAGCCCGTCTAACCTGCTAAGTTGAGCCTCGAAAGGCAAAGTCAGAGCTCAAGGGCCTCACAGCCCCCACTGCTCCAAGACAAATGCAAACACTTTGGTCCATGAAACGCAATCCTGTGTGGTTTGTAAGGAGCTGGCCTGAAAGAGACATCTGATTTCTTGTGCTGAAAGGTTTGGTCCATCCTGGACAGCAGTGATCTCTCACATGCCACAGTAACAGATGCAATGGACATGATTGTGTAGATGATAAAGCGTTTCACAGATCTTGTGTTCAAGAGCTCTGAAAATCAGTAAGCAGACAAATACGTTTGCATTGTGCCATAAATTCAGCCTGTAAGGCTTTAAGAAAGAATAAGAAAAGCTTACTTGGATCTACAAAGACTGATGTAAGCATGTGAGAAGAATAACTTTTACTTTTTAATTTAGTGGAGTGTAGTTTTCATACAAAATATTACATTGATATCTCTCTTCATGTTTCTTGAGGTGTTTTTTATTAAAACTGGGAGATTTGGGCAAAGATGTGTTTTCCTAGAGAAAACTGCAGAGGCAGATTTGAACTACTGTAAATCATTTAAAGCGTGGGATAAAGAATGAAGATAAAAAATGCTGCCAATGTTGTTTATCATAACTAACTTGAGTTACATATTCAGTAGTTGCTAAACAGCTTTAGAAATGTTTTGAGTAGCATGAAGGGAAGTTTCTGGTCTATCTAGATTTTAACTTTTTTATTTTATTTTATTTTATTTATTTTTTTCCAGGAGATGTGAATGTGTGGCAAATGATTTTGTTTACATGTGATTTTACATAGCATTTCTTCTTTGTGCAATTTAGTTCAAAGCTTGATCCATTCATTTAAGGGGTCATGGGATCGAGGCCTCAACCATGTAATATTCATTTGAGGAGGGCTTTGATTCCTTTATTAGACTGCAGAACTGAAGAATGTGAAAAACACTTATTTCCGAAAAATAAAAGCGGAATAAAAGACGTAAGAATATTAAGTCATTATTAATGTTTTTTTTTTTGGTGTTTGTTTTTTTGAGGACTTCCAGCCTCAGTGGTTGTCAACAGGTCGCCTTGGTGATTGTGACACCCGACATCGTCGCTGGTGGCTAATGACGGCTCAGATGAACTCTGGCCGGCAACGCCGATTCTCCACGCCTGAGTCAAGGCAAGTGGCGGCTGCTGGGGCTGGCCTGGCAGCCACATCATGGGGACCTTCTCCACACAGGGGGCTGCGAGACCCCTTCCTATCTCGCCCACCTCACAACCAGGCTGGTTCCTGGTTATGGGATGGGGCCATGCCCCTGAGGGCCAGCAGCGAGCCAGACCTGAGGGGCTGCCGGGCATTGCTTTGCTGCTGGCTCCAGCAGGCACAGGGGGTGGCTGTGTGGTAGCAAAATGCCCCTGGCCTGACAGGAGGACATGTTAACCCCGTATGATTTTCCAGGTAAACGTTGTGCTTGCCATGGGGGTGTAACAGGTGGAGGATCGCAGAGGAGCCATTTGTATTCGTTCTGCATTTACAGTGAGTTACGGGGTCCGGATCAGATCAATTTGTTTGCTCGTCCTTTGAACTACAGGATCAGGACCAAACCGATTTGTACACTTAGGCTTTTTATTTTCCCTCCCCTTATCTTCATTATTTCCTCAGATCACGCAAACTTCACCCCACAGGACCATTTATGATCACTATTTATCCTATCAGCAAGGCTGCCCGGCGGCTCCTCGCCCTTCCCCGGGCGCTCTCGGCAGGGGACGGCGGCCGCTCCCCGTGTCCCCGTGTGTGTCCCCATGTCCCCGTGTGTGTCCCCATGCGTGTCCCTGTGTCCCCACGTCCCCTCCCCGTCCCCACACGGGTCCCTCCGGAGCCCGCCGGCAGATGGCGGTGCGAGGGAGCGGGGCGGCGGGGAGGACCCGGAAGGTTTCTCGCTCGGAGCCGCCTGCCCGCCCTCCCTCCCTCCCTCCGCCTCCTCTCCCGGCCTTGGCAGCTCGCATGGAGCCGCTGGGGATGGCCGCCACCGCCGTGCCTGACGCGGGGCCGGGCCCCGGCTGGCAGAGCAAGGTGAGGGCGGGCGGCTGTGGGGGCGGCTGTGGGGGCAGAGCGGCGGCTGCCGCCCCCTGAGGCGCTGAGGGCGGCTGGCGGCAGCGAGCCGGGCTGGGGGAGGGCTTCACGGCTTCCGAGGGCGCCTTCGTGGTGGTTTTCCCTTCAGAAAGTCCAGAAATGAGGGAGGACATTGCCCATAAAGCAGTGATTTCAGTTATTCCCCCCGAACTTTTACACGCGCTGTGTGTGAACTCAGAAAACTCAACAAGCCCTTAAAAATTACCTCAGTTTATGCTAGAGGCACTGCTGTTAACCTGTTATGGGGGTTGCCGGCTTGAGCGAAATGTTTATTTACAGTGTCCCTGGGGAGCCCCCAAGCCTGCATCGATATCGTGTTCCCTCGCCGAGGTAATGAGCGAACAGCTGGCGAAAGAGCTGCAACTGGAAGAAGAAAATGCTGCTTTTCCTGAAGTGGTTGCGTAAGTTTAAACCCCGGATTAGTCATCTCCAGAGTTGTAAATCCTCATCTTCTGTCCCCTTCTGTGCATTGTGCTTATAGCGTAGCACCATAGTAAGTGCCTTGCCCAGTATTTCCTAACTCTGCTCCTTCAGGTCTTTTTCAGTGAAGATGGCTTCCCCAGGTACAACTCTTCCTTTAGAAACTATCCTCTGTTACCACTCCTCCTTTCTGGATATTTTCTTCGCCTTGTTTTGGTTGCTTTAAGCCAGTCCATAAGCTATGGTTTGAGAGAAGTTGTCAGAAATGTTTTTTTCTCCTCTTTTAGGGAGTTTTGTTAATGGTTAGTTTGACAACTGTCAGGTTATGCATATCACACGTATTCTCCCTGTACTTGGAAGCTCTAATTGTGGCCCAGAGCTTACTAGTTCTAAATGCATACAGATTCTGCCTGTGGCCTTTTCTGTGAAGCACAGCAATGCAACACTGATTTTGGTCTCATTTTTAATATATAGTGCATATATTTTGTTTTTATGTATCTATATACATTTATGTAGCTATATGACTTCTTTCTCATAAGGGACATCTTAAAAATGGAGCCTCACACTTCTTACAGAATGGTAAACAAAGACATTGAAGTAATTTGCCCAGCAAAGTAGTTGTAAAAAGAATCTGGGGGGCATTTGAGATCCATTAGTTCCTACAGAGCTCTGCACTACATCTTTTGTATAGAGTGCTGAAATGGTATAAAGGAATGTTTCTGTTTAGATTGCTGCATTTAATTTTTGGAATCAATTTTTTCATTTTATATAGTGTTGCTGAAGGACCCTTTATTACAGGAGAAAATATTGACACTTCTAGTGACCTAATGCTAGCCCAGATGCTGCAGATGGAATTTGACAGGGAATATGACGCACAGCTTCGACGTGAAGAGAAGAAATTCAACGGAGATAGCAAAGGTACTTTAATCAAAAGAAATATTTTGGCTTTGGAGGCATTCTAGTGGCATTCTACTTCAGTTGACAGAGCTGTGAAGACTTAGCAAATCCCTGATAATCACAGACGTGCTTATTTGTTTTCTTTCTCAAGTCTCCATATCCTTCGAAAATTATCGGAAGGTGCATCCCTTTGACAGTGACAGTTCAGAGGATGAGGTTGATTGGCAGGATACCCGTCACGATCCTTACAGGGCAGGTATGTGGCTGTTCTAAACAGTACAATTTCTCTAGCTGATAGAAATAAGAAAATTAGTTTTCTTCAATGTAAGAAGAAACTTTTCCACTAATTCTGTGGAAAACCAGGTCACCTAATTGGGAGGTGTTATGCAGGAAGTTGGGCGGGTAACTTAAGGCTTCTGTCTTCCAGTATTTTAGCTTCAGTGGCTGAAATCTGATTTTTATAGAGAATATATTGGGGCATCTGCACAAAATATTGAATATTACTTTGTCTGACACTCCAGAGAATACATAAAAGTAAGTCATGACATAGCAAGAATCTGACGTGTTTAGGATAGGAGAAGATAAGACTGCATTAAGATAATAGGACTAAAATGTTATTCTTTTTAGTAAGTAAAGCTATATATAATTTTTATGGGCATTGTGGAACCTTAGCATTAATAATGTTTGTTTCAATGTAAAGCTTGGCTTTTTCTTACTGCTGGCAGATAAACCTACTACTACACCTAAAAAGGGCTTCATTGGAAAGGGAAAAGACATTACCACTAAACACGATGAAGTGGTATGTGGAAGAAAGAACACTGCTCGTATGGAAAATGTAAGTGAAAGCTTAGGGGAATTTTGCTTTGCATGTGAAACCAGAATGCGGAATGCTGTAACTTACCCAAAGAAGTAATGTCTCTACTACTGTATATGATGCTAATTTTATTTAATTACTTATTTTTAAAAATCGGATGAAGGCAATGCAGTGGTTGGTTTAGTTATCAAATTGCCGGTTTGACTTGATTTTTGTTGTTGTTAATTTAATAATAGTTTGTTAATGACACGATTCAAGAGCTTGCATAGAACTGTTTTGACAATACAAAGATATTGGCAAGTGTGGTACTTGGGCAAATAAAACATCAAGGATATCCCTGTGAAGTGTATCAATCCAACCTTATTTCGTTCGCATTAATTTTGCTTGCTCAACTAAGTAACTTGTTTTCAGGCAGTGGTTTGATGTACAGCTTTTCAGTCTACGTACCCACAGTACCTACCTTCACTTTCCTTTAGTGTAACTGGTACAACTGCTTCAAACAAGGAGATGCTGCAGTTGCTGTTTTACAGGATGTTAGGTAATCTTATTACAAATTTGGGCAGAATTTCAAGTTCTGAGTTTACAGCAATGTGTTTTGGATGTTGTGAAACTCACTGTGTGGAATGTTGTCACTTAAGTCCTAATTTAAACTAGATTCGCAGATCATAAAGAGAAATTTTTGCTTGTGCCAATTTCTGGTGTTGGCTATTAACAATACTTACATTTCTGATGTTTCTCCTCATAGTTTGCTCCTGGGTTCCAAGTTGGAGATGGAATTGGGATGGACTTAAAGCTGTCAAATCAAGTCTTCAATGCCTTAAAGCAGCACGCATACTCAGAGGAACGTCGAAGTGCAAGGCTCCATGAAAAGAAGGAGCACTCCACTGCTGTATGTTTTTGAAGTTTCTTTATGCTCTTTATCTTGTGTAACAATGGAAGACTGTTTGGGTAATTCCCTGAAACGTAACCATTTTGAGTAAAACAATTAAGTGATATAATTGACGAAGAAGATCGTATTAGCTCTTGCTAGAGAAAGTCTGTCTTCATTTGAGCTGCATTAACTGTGAGAGCCATATCAAAATAAGAATAAACAGCTTCCAGTATTTACTGTTTTTCTTTCTAAACCTGTCTCATACTCGACTAAAATGAGTAAACTGCTTAGGAATTATTTATAGAAACTCTCTAGAGGATGAATCCGCTGTGGTTGAAGTTTGTGGCTCCAAACATCTTCATAGCAAGTTTCAGGAAAATGAGGTGACCAAGTAAATTTTAGTTAGTAATTTTGGAAGTCAGTAAATAGGCTTAATGGGTAAGTTTGGAGCAGACTCTTTCAAACTTGAATGTTTTACTGCATTGTAGCTCATACAAAAGGAATATAATATTTGGGATATTATGTTCATCATGTGTAAGACTTCTTGAAAACACTACAGAGTGTTCTTAAGTACTAAGAGAGTTCTAACACATTATTTTTTTTGTGCCCAGTTGGACTCTAGTAGTATATAAATATTCTAACTCAACGTAAAGCAAAGGATTGTTTTAATGAATTGAGTGTTCATTTCTTACCCGTAGGAGAAAGCAGTGGATCCTAAAACACGTTTACTTCTGTACAAGATGGTCAATTCTGGGATGCTGGAGACCATCACAGGCTGCATCAGCACAGGGAAAGAATCTGTTGTTTTTCATGCATATGGAGGAACGTAAGTATGTTGTTTGGTACTCACGGTACACTGAAGTGTCAGAGATGGCCTAAAAGGGAGAAACCACAAAATATACAAACAATCTGCATCTGTTTTGTTGCTAAGACTTCGAGGTTTTATTCACGTGTATGCAGGCGATGATAAATTCTGAAAACCAAATGGTACCGACTTTGAAGTCAAAAAATTCCTGCTGTCTTCCTTGAGACCATTTGATGAACAGGATCAAATCCACGGTGACTTTCTGTAGAAAAAAGTATTCCTTTTTACAAAAAATTCTTGAGATTTCAGAGAACTCTTTCCACTGACTTGCCCCACACTAGGGGGCCATCATGATGATCTTAGGCTACCTGCAGATTGTCTTTACATACAGATCATTGTGTTACCAGCTCCATCTGTGAAGCTCAGTGTAGGTGCTCTTGCTTACTTTTGGTTTACCTGGAGAATAGTGTTGGGATGAGGAAACACCTCTAGTTCAATGTATGTTGAGAAGAAACCAATAAAACCCAAATACAGATAACCTGTTTAGAGATGTCAGGAGAGACATGAGTTGAGGGCAGAGGGAAGATGAGCTGAAGGGGATGTTTTTTGTTGTTGTTCTTTTGCTTTGTTTTGTTTGTTTTTGTTTTTATTTGACATGTGCTTGAATGATATTCAGGAGTGTTCTTCTGCTTATTCAGAATTCAGTGCCTTTTAAGTTGCTTAACAAAACACTGTGGCACTGCCATTACTGTTCTGATGCAAGGTTTTTTTCACTTGTAACATACTCAAAGGAATTATATCCATTAACAGGGCTGTTGTTAGCTATGATATTTAAAATATTCACAAGTTGGGAGATGGACCCTATTTGATGAGCAACATACGGTCAGAATTCCTGAAATCAAACATTCAATATCTAAGTTTAATCGTAGAACTGTTATAAACTTAACTTGAAGTGGCTTTCAAACTCAGTACAAAATCAAGTCTTTTCCCTGCATGTTAAAAGTCACTATATCTTGCAATGTATTAAAAAAGAAACAAACCAAAAACAAACAAACAAAAGGCAAAAGAGCAACCATACATTTGCTTGTAAGGATGTGAATACTTACCTTTGTTATGTGTTTAACTCTTACCATGAGAAGTGCAACTGAAGATGATAAAGTTATACCTCCAGAATGTGCCATTAAAGTGTTTAAAACGACGCTTAATGAATTCAAGAACCGTGACAAATACATCAAGGATGACTACAGATTTAAAGACCGCTTCAGCAAATTGAATCCACGAAAGATTATTCGTATGTGGGCTGAGAAAGAAATGCATAACTTAACAAGGTAAAAAAAAAAAAATCTAATGCTTGTTGGTTTCCTCTTCTCTGTTTTTAACATACCCTCTGATTTCTTACAATTTAATGAATTATCAACATCTTCAGGGATTTGGCAGCAGAGTTTATAAGCCCATGAAGTTACCAGGCTCTAGCTGTAAAAGTAATTAGTTTTCCATTAGTGTTTTTAGGCCCGCTTATGGCTTTAAAGTCTGAGTTATCCAATCTGAAATAGAGAGGGGGGAGTATGTCTATATAAAATCAACTACCATTCTGGTCTATTTCAAAGAAATGGGTCAAGTTCTTCACACACAGCTTGGAAATGAGCAAGCAGGAACTAGAACTCTAGGTTTTTAATTTTACTTTTTTGTTTTTGGTGTTTCTTTCTTAATCAGTATCTATTTTTTGATTCACAGAATGCAAAATGCAGGAATTCCTTGTCCTCAAGTGGTTATCCTTAAGAAACACATCTTGGTTATGTCTTTCATTGGCCAGGATCAAGTCCCAGCTCCTAAACTAAAGGATGTAAAACTTAATAGTGAAGATATGAAAAAGGCCTACTATCAGACTCTTAATGTAAGACAGTGCTGATTTCTCCTCCAGTTCTGGGTTATACTTTTCTTTTGGGTAAATAACTTACAGGACAAATCAGCATTTATTTACTTTTCAGGATGCTTGCATCAGCTTCAAAGTATGGAGTCCAAAGGCTTATTTTACTGCTGTTTAATGAGTGACTTAGAATAAATGAGAAATTAAGCACTAGAAATAATACAAATAAATAATCTTAATCTAGTAGAAAACGTGCTGGAACTTGGTGACAGAAAGGATACTTGGTAGCAGGGAAGTCATGAGCAAGTAGTCCTCCTTTTACAGAAGCAGTAAGTGGCTTAGAAAGTTCTCTGAAGTCCTTCTGGGTTTGTAGAATATTTAATTTACAATGTTTAAACACACTTTGGTGAATAAACCTCCCTCCCCTGTTGTTTTTTTTTTTTGTTGTTGTTTTTTTTTAACTAGTGTAGTACTCAGAGAATGAATTAGAATATTGCATGGTGCAATGTTCTAACTCCTGTTTCCTACTGTAATTGTTTCAGACGCATACCTGCTAAGTGTCTGCTCTCCATTAGCTTCCCATGGTCATAAACAAACAAGCAAACAAAACAACAACAACACCCCCTGCCCCCAGCAGCCTGGTGCTGTGAGTGGTCTGTACGTCACATCCTGAGATCAGTAGAGCAACATAACTGTGTTTTAAATGAACCAAATATGGATATTAATTAGGATTCGTCATCTAAAACTGAGACTTTTTTTTTCTTTCCCCTACGCAATGGGGGTAAGAGTGACAGGTATTTTTAGAGAACACGTTTATCTTTCTCATGCACTTGGACTGTTGGCAGAGTTGACATGAGTTTACGAGACTGATTCTTCTCACTTGCCAAAGCTAAGCTCAGTGATAAAAGCTTCGTTTGCTGGCAGCTTACCAAAACTGCAGTTCCCTGTGAAGCTTCACTGAAGATTTGGAAGAAATAATGTAAATGGTGGGTGGGGAAACACTTTGTTGTGCTCGCCCTGCAAATGTTATCGTTGGGAATAGCACGCTTAGCACACTTGATTCACGCATTGATTTTGTTCCTTGCAGATGATGCAGCAGTTGTATAAAGAGTGCAACCTGGTCCATGCAGATCTGAGTGAATACAACATGCTTTGGCATGACGGCAAGGTGAGGGTATTTTTAAAGTGGGAAGGAAAGGTTTCATCCGATGTGAAATGTTAACACAAAACAAATTGCTGTCTCCGCCTTCAGGTTTGGCTTATTGATGTCAGTCAGTCTGTGGAGCCCACCCATCCTCACGGACTTGAGTTTTTGTTCAGAGACTGTAGGAATGTTTCACAGGTAGGACCTCTTTGTCTGACGATCGTCTGTTAGGCTGAGTGTTTTTCCAAGTTGAAACAGCGTCATTGAAATTCAGAGCTAATTTAAAATCAACCAAAACAACTCCAAAAAAAAATGGTTGTGGCTGGAAATGCGTAGGATTATTCTTGCATGTTGTCCATACTGATGGTGTTCTTCTCTGAAAGGGAAGAAAGTATGGAAGAATAAAACAGTACCAGTGGAAATTAGAACTTCTCTTGGTTGCTACCAAACAAAAAGCAAAAATGTCATTTTGACTAAAAACTTCAGTTGTAATTTGTGGAAGAAAAAGGAGTATTTTGTTTTGTAAAGTGTTTAATGTCTCCTTTTTATGTTGCCTAGTTCTTCCAGAAAGGAGGTGTGGCAGAAGCACTTAATGAGCGTGAGCTCTTCAACGCTGTCTCAGGTTTAAATATTACAGCTGACAACGAAGTAGACTTCATAGAAGAGGTACAACTTTCTGTGTTTAACATCTTGAGTTGGTTAGCGAGGAGCTATTGCAATACCTTAACTTTCCCAGTTCAGTTTGTATGATTAATACGAGTATAATTTCAGCAATTACTCTGCATCCCCCTTCTAAAACTTCATTATTTCTTCCTCATACAAACATTTTTCAGAAACTCAGATTCACAGACCTCCCTGTCCCATTCCTGATGCCTTGCTCCCAAGTATGAAGTTTATGCTAGTCCAGTATGTAGCAGGTTTGGAACATTTGACTTGGGGAACAGGTCCTCAAACTGATCAAGGGGTAAAGGAAACACAAAGTGAAATAGTCACGAGGGTTTCTTAGACTTTCCAAGATGAATTTATTAAGCAAAACAAAAATTGCCTCGCTGACTGTGTTGTGAGCTTAGGTGTGTGTGTGGGTTCAATGTCATCTTTTTGCCTACGGGTTTTATGGGAAAGACATACTGTTTGTGTATCGGTGAAGTTGAGCCACGCATCCTTGAACTTCAGGCTTTGACTTTAGTAACTACAATTACCTCCCTTGGAGTACAAGAGGAAGTATTTCAAACATAACAATTTGAAGATTAAAGTAAACTACAGGACTGCGTTACTTGGATTGCACAAAATGTTTAAGTATAACAGTCTTCTACTGTCACCTCTGACAATGACTACAGTGGCTTTGTAATCTTAATATCACTTGGAATTTCTCCAGTGTTGGTGGATTGGCTGAATTACAGTGGAGGTGATCAGAGTTGGATAAAGGGATGCTTTTGTACTTTGGGGAGTACACCGGGAGTCCTAAGAATCTTCTGTCTTCCCTGCAGCTCATGCATTTCAGTCATTATATAGCATGAAGCTGCAAAAGAGCGCTTCTCCTTTTACTAATTTTTTGAGAACAGATGTTTCAAGCTGTATTTCCCAAGCGTATTGCACCACATGTGACAGAATCATTAAAATAAAATTATTGTATATACCTGATCAGTCATCTAAAGGTATATTTTAACACTATTTAGGAACATTCAGGCACAGCTTGGCTTTATGATTTCAGTATGTTTTTTTTTCTATTTTCTTTGGCTTTCTAGATTGAAGCTTTGGAGAAGAGAAATGAAGATCACGTGCAGAATCATGGAAAGAAAGTGTCCACGTTTTCAAGTGATGGAGACCCACCTATTTATGATGAATAGCACTGGCTGTATAGCTGCTTTTAAGAAAAAAAACAAAAAACAAAACCACGAGAAACCAACACAGATATGCTGCTTCTGACTATGTTAGTGCAGTGGTAAATGTCAACTGCCGATGTCAAGAGAGAGTGGTTGACTGGGAATGCCAAAATGGAAAACACAGTGGGCGTATGGTGATGCCTCAGTGTTTTGTTTTTTTCTTGTTTGATTTTTGTTTTTAATGTCGCCCACACGTCAGGCTGGCACTGCGAGAATGGAATGTCACTACTTGGGATGGTCTGACAGCTTCACCAATTGTCTGGTTACATTAGGCTGATGTGGCTGAGGTGGTCATATTTTGTGTCATTCAGAGCTTATATGTTATACTTAAAAAAAAAAAAAAAAAAAAGAGTTTAGATCAACTAAACCAGTTAGTGAGAAAGCAGACTCAAAAAAGAGTCCCTCTTTTTTCCCTTTTGCGACTTGAAAAACAAATTAAAAAATTGTGTATCGCAACCGTGTCAATGAGCCTTTCGTCCTTCACCCAGGGCAAAATGAAAAGTCAAACTGTGCTGTAATCATGAAACTGTTAATTTAACAAAACAACGTCTTTATACATGGAAAGAAAAGTCTGTACCTTTTCATTAAAAGTACGTGGAGTCTGGCTCTAACTGTCTCTGTGAATACAACTGGGTATTAAGAGAAACTGATCTGAATCCAACCTGTAGAGGACTTCTTTAGTGATATGCTGGAAGTCCTGAGGGCTGCATCCAAGATGCATAACAGAGTAAAATCAGTTGCTTTCAATCTTAATATACAAGTAGTTCCAAGAACTCGGTGCAAGTCAAGAAAACAAACACTCAAACCTTTGCATCTGCACTGAAAATCTGGGTAGAGCACCAAACCTTCTTACTCATGTAGAAGATAATCGTACACTTATGAAAACTAAATACTGATCAGAATTACTTTTAAATTAAGCTTTTTGATTACAATTGGAAAAGAGAAAAGTCGATTCATCTTTCTTTCATGCTTTTATTCTTAATGCCAGTCTTCTTATTTTAGCAAGTTTTAAAAGTCTAGCAATGTTTTTCCTCCAGCACATTTGAAGATGAACTGATCTAGTTGGGTGGTTTGGAATTAAGAAGTTTGGATCAACTTTTTAAATTGCTGTTTCTGGTGCTGTTCTATCAAGCAGAACATTGTGTTGCTACATGTGACATTCTCCCAGTGTGCTGTGAAAGTGATTTGGTTTTCTTTTTAATAATTGGAGAACTGGTGATGAAGTAAAAACTTTAGATCTTGCAGTGGCATTCTTGTGTGGTTCTTTGCATCGTACTGGCCATCGCCGATCCTCAGTGCTATGCTAAACCAGAGTTAGGGAGTACTCCCTTTAACAACAGAAAAATGACTATTTTCATGGGTGCTACATAAACAGTAAATAACTTTGACTTTTTTTTTTTTTTTTGGCCAGTTGCATTGGAGGTATTTGGATCCTTTTTTTTTTTTTTTTCTTTATAAATTTGTGCCAATCTTCTTGCTTTTACCCCTTACTTTTGTAAGTAAAGCAGCTTATGTGTTGTGGATATGTCTTCACCACTCAGTGAAACAGTTGCCCAAAATAAAGACATCAGGGAACGAACAGAATTACGTACGGATGTGGAGTGCCACAGTTACCTAACACCTTCAGGAAGACTGGAGCCTGCTGTTGGCACATACAACCCAACCTTCCTCAGAGCATTCAGAGGGTAAGGTATTTAAAAAGAAAAATATTAATATTCTAGACTTATTAAAAGTCTAAGTACTTCTAATATTTCTTAGGGAAACAAACATTTATTTCAAAGCAGCTATCTACTACGTTACAGCATTCTCGTCAAGGAAGGATGTTAGATCCGTAGGGATGTTTGCACTGGAAGCGAGAGGAAGAGAGCACAAATAACTGGAAAGCAGGGGTGCGTTTTCTGAGATGTGATTTTGAAACAGGAGACTTGTTCTGTTGTGCTTGAGTAGAAGCCTCAGTTGGTATGTCTGTTTTTAACTTCTTTATAAAATCTGCTTAGAACAGATTTAATAAAATATAAAAAAATGAAGTGATGGTCCTTGAGCCTGTGAGTTGAAGCTGGTGGGCCTGATTATATTGCCTGAATGTCCTGCAGTAAAATCTGCTCAGTCTCAATTTTCTTTGAGACTGTACTAGTGATGGGACCAGAGGGAATGGCCTCAAGTTGTGCCAGGGGAGGTTCAGGTTGGAGATGAGGAGCCATTTCTCCTCAGAAAGAGCAGCCAGGCACTGGGACGGGTTGCCCAGGGAGGCGGTGGAGTCACCATCCCTGGGGGTGTTCAAGGAAAGGTTGGACGTGGTGCTTGGGGACATGGTTCCGTGGGTGACATTGGTAATAGGGGGACGGTAAACACAAAAAAAAAAAAAAAAAAAAACACAAAAAAACCGCTTGAGCACGCTCCGCACCTGAGGCAGAGGCGGCCCCTCACAGCCCCCCTACCCCCCCCCCCCCCCAAGATGGCGGCAGCACCGCCCGTGAGGCGGGCCGCTCCCGCGTCATGCGGCCAGGCGGTGTAAACAGGAAGCGGCCGCCCGGCCGGCCGGGGACCGTTGGGGACGGTTGAGGACCGTTGGGGACCGTTGGTGCGGCCGCCATGAGCCGCGAGCCGCCGCCGCGGGGGGAGGAGGAGGACGGGGCGCTGGGGGGAGAAGATGGCGGCGGCGGCGGCGAGAGCCGGGGCGGTGGCGGTGGCGGCGGCTGCTACCTGGCGCTGTGCGGCCGGCCCGTGCACTTCGAGAAGGCCAACCCCGTCAACTGCGTCTTCTTCGACGAGGCCAACAAGCAGGTGGGTGCGGCGGGGGGCTTTCCTGACGCCCTTTGTATTTATTTTGGTCCCTTTTTTAAATATTTCCCCCCCCCCCCCCCCCTTTTAGTTTCTCGGTTCGGCGGCTGAGCCTGACCTGATGCTGGTGGCTGGCTTGAAATGTGCAGGCTTTCTTCCCCACACAAATGGCACCGTGTGTGTGTGTGTGTGTGCAACATTTTTGTTATGAATTTATTGCTGCTGTTCCATATTCAGGCTTATTGGGGTCCTTTTTCCTCTATAAACCATTATACTTAACGTACGTTTCAAGGGACGGTTGAAATATGAGCGTGGAAGCGCACTTGTCTGGAGGCACTGGATCATAATGTGGATGTCAAGCCCTCTCAAAACCAACTTATTTTCAATTGTAACTTTAATTCTCTATCTTTTTCTTGCTAATCTAAAATTGTTTAATTTCCAGTGTATATCTAAATCATCTCTACCCCTCTATCATTTCAATGACTATTTTCCCCTTCTGAGAGCTTGTTCCTTGCTGTCTTCTCGTCTTGCACAAAGGAAAAGAAAGTGACCTTCGTTTTCTATCTACATCAATATTAAAAGTATTTACAAATGTTTTTTTTTTTTATTTTATCATTATGGTGAGACTATGGACTTGCTTGCAGTTTATAGCCTTGAAACCTGTATTCCTGCATGAGCGTACTGCACCATCAGCGTGGTTAATATTACGAAACAGTATATCGTTATGTCATTATTCCAAGACTATAACAATAAGGCATCTGCCTTTTTTTTTTTTTTTTTTATAAGCCAGCTGAAGTTTGTAGAGCATGATTTTTTCATCTTACTGTTAGCTTATTCTAGTTGACAAGCAGTATATATCTAGCAGGTTACACACAAATGGCTAAGCAGTTGTGCTAAAGAAATCCTTAGGTTGTTAGTGCAAGTCAGCTGACACTTCTTAGGTACAGGCAAAACTGCAGATGACTATTAGCGTATTCCTATCTACTGACATGTTCTGACAAGATCATCCTTCTGGGCCAGCGAGTTGTGGTTCGTCCCTTCCCAGTCCCCAAGCTGTTTTCCTTAAACAATGCCCTGCTCTTAGGTAATTCTTTTTAGTAATACCTGAATTAGGTAAGTAAGAATATACAAAACAAATAAAAAAAGCTTATACAAACTGCTTCTGCATTTTTCTTGCCCAGCAGTTCAGAAAATGCCTACAGTGTTGTGTAAGTACCTATGTAAACTTAGAGCTCCAGAGAAAATAATGGATTTTTCCCTTTGTAATAGGTTTTTGCTGTTCGATCTGGTGGAGCTACAGGAGTTGTTGTTAAAGGCTTGGAGGACAGAAATCCCATTTCATTCAGGTAAGGCACCTTCACTTGTATTGTCTTAGAATAGTATTCTGAGGTCTTAAAATTATGTGGTATTTAGTCCTGATCTACTGTATTCCCAGCATAAAACTTAAAAGTAGTTGTGATTGTCTTTCTATTTTGTTCTTAGACATAATCTTCTTGTAATTGAGATGGCATGCTTTTCTCTTATGAATCTATAGTCTTCTGAAAAAAAAAAACAAAACAAAACAAACAAAAAAAAAACAAAAAACAAACAAAAAAAACAAAAAACAACAAAGCTGTGGCTTTTTCTGTAACAGCAATATTTCATTAAAACATGTTGTAAATGTGAGAGATTATTGGGCTTCAATCTTGTGATGCTTACAGCAGCTGCCACTTTTCCAAGGATGTGGTTTAGCAAGCTAAAGAAAATGAGGTAAACCTAAGAGTGCAGAGAACTCTAGCTTCTGAATTTCCTGCCAGTGATTCAAGCATCTTATTTTTGACTTCTGGATTTCTTGGTTTTTGTTTCTTTTTTTTTTTTTAATTTGATTTGGTTTATTTTTATCTTCTCTTTCTTGTTGAAAGTCATTCCCACCCCCTTCCCCCAGAATCTGACAGCAATATTTTTAATGAAACTATTTTATAAATGCCTATGTTAAAAGTGACGGCTCTCTGTACTCTGCTGCCTGTGTGTTAGGAAGTACTCTTTTACTCAAAGGCTGCCTAAAACCAGGTGTGGAGGAAGCAATTTGTTTACTGTGCTGTTAACCTCATTCCCACTTTAATTTCAGAAGTTCTTCTAGAGGATGAATCTTAGTGGGGAAGTGAGTAGCCTTGTGTCCATTAGCAGTTGTCCTGGGACAGAGACAAGACTGCAGGTTTGAATAGTTCTGCAGTCTTTCAATTCCCCATCGCAGGCCAACGGAGCTGAGCAGCTCTAGTAACTTCAGGTGCTAGTTTGCATTCCCAGCCATGTTTTTGTCATGGATGTGTTCAGCACTTCTGAGGAGTGAACTGCTGTTATCTTGCCAACTTCTGAATCCTGTACGTGTCCAGCAACTCTCCGAAGTTATGTTCAAAAGTATTTGCTTTACACTTTTCTGTCTCCTCCTTATTTTGAGGGTGTATTACAGAATTCTGTAACAAACTATTTTAGGCAGTGTTCACACAACCTCTTTTTCTTCCTATATAGAATGGAAGACAAGGGTGAAGTAAAATGCATCAAGTTTTCCTTGGGAAACAAGATACTGGCTGTGCAGAGAACATCGAAAAGCGTGGTAAGACTCCTGCGCCCTGCAGACAGGAAGGGAATTGGAGCTGGAACTCTAGTACTTACAGTACCGGAGTAGAAGTCTCTGAGGCTGAAGTTTGAGAGGGTGTCAACAGGCTGTCAAACTCAACGCTGAGTTTGGTGGCTGTCAACAGCTGTAGTGAAAGTTCCTCTCAACCTGAGAGGCTGAGCAGCTGCCAGGCAATGTTATTCTTCTGTGGGTATCATCCTTTAAGGAAGGTGGAGGGGTGGAGCTGGTTCCTATAAAGAGTTACTGGCTGTGGTGCAGTAGAATATATTAAATCAAGCTTATTTCTACGTATCTCATCCAAAATAACTTGATCATCTAATATCTGTTCTCTTGTACGTATAGTATTCTGTGCTTCACAACTGCTGATGTGTTTCATGTGTGTTGTTGCAGGATTTCTTGAATTTTATTCCAGACAGCCCTCAGCTAGAATATACACAGGAATGTAAGGTAAATAAACGTTCAAAGCTTATAGGCCTAGGTGAAACTCTAATGTTAATTATGCTGCTGGTCTCTAAAAGAGAACTAATTGAGATACCTTCCAAAACACTAAAGTGAAGTAAGAGATAGGTAGTCACTACTGTCTGTCTGAATTGAGGTAAATTAACAGGTATTAACAATGCCACAGAAAAACCTACAACCCTTCCTGCTTCAGTCACTCTAATTCTTTCCTAGAAGGAACTGGAAATGTTGTGAAAGCAACACATGTCAAGGTTTGGGGAGGAAAAGAAACGAAGAGCTGATTAGTTGGTGGTGGTGTTTTGTATTTTTTTTTTTTTTTTTTTAAAGTAATTATATCAAGACATGTTAATTCTGATGTTTTGCCCTAATTTTACTGATCAGTGATAGAGTACGCAAACTACTAACAGCTTACTCTCTGGTGTTGTTAAACAACCCTTCTCGTTTCTTGATGATCGGTTTATGAGAACCAGCTGCTTCTGTCCTTGGTACTTTCCAGTCGTTAACTAAGAAAATACAGTGTGGGGTAATAGAATGCCAAAGTAAATTTTTTAAACGTTGGGATTTGCAAAGATTCCTTTGTTCTCATGGGCTTTAAAGCACTCTCTGCTTCATTATTGAGGATTATGCATTTGAGTAAAGCATTATAGCAAGGATTTATGACGGAGTTCTGAGTGTAGTCATGGGACATCTTGGTTCTTTGTTTCTGTCACTGGAAGGAACAGGCTTTTCTTGCCAAGAATTACTTGAATTGGCAGTATGGTTTGAACCTGAAGAACTTGGTCGTCTGTTAGGGGAGAAGAAAAATTGACTGTGTAATAAACTTGTAAATTTTACATGCTACCAAAAGTTCAAGTCACAGGGTAGTTACGTTCATACATGGTTTTGGGAGTCTTCGACAAAAACAGCTGATGTATATTGGGTGTTCAGCTGCCAAGTGCGTGAACTCTAGTGACTGGATAACTAAAAGGCCTTTGATCTCACATTCTTCATTAATAATATTAGCTTACCTGAATAGTTACTTTTTCCGAGTAAAAGTTCTTGTTTGCTTGTTTGTTAAAAGACCAAGAATGCCAATATTCTAGGATTCTGCTGGACAAGTTCAACAGAAATCGTCTTCATCACAGATCAAGGAATTGAATTCTATCAGGTAATGCAAACAACTCCTGTAGGTTAGACACATTTAGAAGTCAGAAGATCTTAATTTCTTCCCATATCTTTGAATTATTTTCTTCTAGCTTTCAAACTGAGAAAATGCTCTTTAAAAAAGCACTGCTCTTTTGTTTAGACTACTTTAAGGTAAATACTTTTTTTCAGAGTGAGGGAAACCTAACAGGTAATGTAGTGCATATAATAAAGGTCCTCTATAAAGGAGTTCTCAGTAAAGTATTGAGAACTCAAGATTGATGTGCTCTTGGCAAGTATAGAAACAAATTTATAAATTTAATGTGAAATACTACTTCATGCAGAACAAATCAGCATTTTGGACGAGATGATCTTCCAAGGTCGCTGTCAACCTTGGCCATTCTGTGATCAAGGAACATGTGTGCATGCTTTCAAATGCAATGAAGAACAAATGTTGATTAGGATAGTGATATCCTTCTGCAAATTGGTAGCTTCCTTTTACATTGGTCAATTAATTGTCTGAGGTAGCCTGTGTGTTTTTTTTAAATTACCTCTGCATGTGTTTTTTGAGAAATCTAAAGAATAAGCAGCCCTCACTGGTGATGAGGGATATGGTAAACTTCTCCAGAATTCTATGCTGTTTATGCTGTTGGAATCCTGATATTTATATAATGGTACTATTTCACACTTCCAGGTACTACCAGAGAAACGAAGTTTAAAACTTCTGAAGAATCAGAGTATCAATGTCAACTGGTACATGTACTGTCCAGAGAGCTCTGTTATTCTTTTGTCAACCACTGTCCTTGGCAATGTCCTGCAGCCATTCTATTTCAAGGTAAAGGGCTGTGTTCCACACTTTCTTTTGTTTTGAGTGCTTGCTTTTTTTAAGGTTGCTACTTCATTCAAGCATTCTCTTGCTTTTCCTGTATTTCTTCCGAGAGGTACATGTTTACATCTTTACATGACAATAAGCAAAGAACAAAGCAAAATCTATAAGCTAGATCCTAGGCAACAAATTATGAAATTAATTCACTTTTTCCTTATGTCCTCTTTGGAAAGAAGTGTACTGAGCTAACGTTGGGCAGTTCCTGTTGAGAAAGGGGAACAGAAAATCATTGACATAAAATCAGTGACACAGTACTTGCCAACTTAAGTATTCTTCAAGATCTCTTTTTTTCATTTATGTAAATCTTTTATTTTTATGTGGGCATTTGAACTCTCTAGCATTATAAACTAAAAATAAGGGCCTTTCACTTACAATTTTAACTATATCCTTCTACATGCGAGTGGATGAACTTGAAAAATAAAAATGTAGTGCTTAAGAAACAGTTATTGTTCCAAGCATGGTTTACCCTAGCATAGGGCTAGGTTTACCCTATTTATTTTTCTTGGTGCTCTTCCCTGTGGGCAACAGTAAGGGTTCCCGTGAAAATATTTCTCATTATGGCTTGGAAAAACACTGCAGTGAAAGTTAGAATTTTCTTTAAGTTAATTGTACAGTAAGAAGATTTAGAGAAAACGAAGAACAAAACTACTGGCTTCATCTTGTTTCTTTTAAGGGCTTACACATTGCTATGGTAGTCTAAGGCAGCATACTTAAAAAGAAGCATATTCAGATGGTTTTCTTGGTTTGTGTTGATCTCATGTAGGATCTTGACTGGATCCTGAAGTAATACTCGCTTGGTTCTCTAGGTGGAACATACTTCCACTGCTTTCTTTGTGAGGACTTTGTGCTTCCCTCTCCTTCATATTTCGTGTCAAGTTGTAGCTAAATAACTTTTACTTTGTGTTCAGATAGTAGTCTATAAAGATTTCCTGAGAAAAGTACTGTGCTAAAATAATCCCTTGAAAATAAAGCTCTAGCAAAGAAGAAATTTCTGTAGTATTTGCATATCACACTCAAGAACGAGTTAATGAGAATGGTGAAACTCAGAAGTTTCAACAACTCTGAAAATTTGCTTAAATTCCATGCAAAAAGAGGAAGAGAGGAGGAAACCTTGAGTGGGAACAAGGATATGCTCTCAGTTTAATGCAGATTCTGGAGCTAGTAGGAACAAAAGGAGACTGTGACTGATAGGAATTACTGGTATTTTTCCCCTTCCCAGTAAGCAGCTATTCAAGAGTTGGAGCACCTTTCACTGTGAAGGAGGAAGTTGAGAGAACTTAGGTTTGAGATCTCCAAGCCAATTTCATTGGGATTTGCATACAAATTTGTGTTGCCTTAACTAAGATTGAAATGTTTTTCTAGCTGGAGCTGATGTTACAATAACAAGATGATACTGTGGTATCTTAAGTATTTGTTTAGGATCCCAGTAGAAAGGTGTCAGTCATCTTTCTTTTCAGCTATCACTGTTCTTCCCCTCACGGGGGTGCTATTCATCTAACCTTTGACTAACTCTTAGTCAAGGCCACCTTCCAGTTTCAAGTCTTAATGTTGGATTTCTGCTTGTTGTTGTTGTTTCTGTTGAACAGAGTGGAACAATGTCAAAACTATCAAAATTTGAAATTGAGTTACCTGCAGCACCCAAGTCCTCCAAGCTCAGCCTTTCTGAAAGAGATATTGCCATGGCTACAATGTATGTATCTGACTAATTGAGCCTTTTCTTTCCTTGGAAAAGTAGGAGAGTTGGGGGAGGCTCTGAGAAGACAAGAATGGTAACACGGTTGCACTTGTTTCTTGTTTTAGCAGTACTCCTGCTTTAAAGGGCTTTGGTTACTGCCTTGAAGAAAGAGTCTAAACAACTCTCCTGAGGCAGGGTGGGGATGAGATGCAAACTGAGGAGTCTTACATGAAATTGTTCTTGATTAGTACAGATATCTTGAGAACATTTCATTTTTGAGCTGATGTGCTGATAGAGGTAGTCTTATGTCTAATTTGCATGTGGGTAGACTGTGTTGTGATTTACCAAGTCTTTCACTTTTAATTGCTCGTTTGACTTAGGTAATCTCATCTCTGTTATTCTAAAACATGGTTCTAACAGGACGTTAGAGTAAGACAGCTTTATGCCTTTGTTTCAGAAAGGATGTCCTAGGTCTCATCTCCTTCCCAGCTCTTGGTTGTCAAATAATGTTTTGATCCTGTTGTCTCATCAGATACGGGCAGCTTTATGTTCTCTATTTGCGGCATCACTCAAGGACTTCCAATAGTACAGGAGCAGAAGTAGTCCTCTATCACTTGCCAAGGTAAGAGCAGAATAAAGAACTTTCAGGGCAGTTCTGTGTGTAAGAGACTTCTGCTTTTCTGTTCTGAACAGGCTTACTGACCAGCTCCTCTGTATTTCCATAGAGAGGGCTCCTGTAAGAAGACGCACATTTTAAAGCTCAACAGAACTGGAAAGTTTGCACTAAATGTCGTGGATAACTTGGTGGTAGTACATCATCAGGATACCGAGGTCTGATTTGTTTATATTTTCTTGTCCTAACTTCCAAAAGTTGGACACTTTCATAACTATACACGTTAGCTCTAGAAAATATCTGTGTGTTCTTAGCACTGCTGAAAGCCAGAGTACTTGCAGGGGAAGAAACACCATAAAGGTAGAAGATTCAAACTTACCCTTGACCTTGTTGGGAATAACACTTCATCAGTTTTTTTTCTAATGCCTCTTTTTTTGTCCTTTTTTTTATTATTATTATTTTACTGTGATATTCCGCTGCATTGTGTAGGTTTTTGAGGCATTGTCGAGAGGCAGAGCTAAATTGGATGCTAAATTATTAATCCTGGGAACTTCTTGTATCACAAAAATGTGAACGATCAGTTTCTATGACAAAAAACGTTTAGTTTGAAAGCCCAGGTCTGTGAAAACTTATAGGAACACACATGATCTTATGCTGGAGAATAAATATGGCTGTATCAACCTACAAAACCAATACCACACTGAGTAGGGTAGCTGCCAAGTCACGTCTCATTGGCACTGAAGCAGATTTCCACCATGTGAGGTTTTCACTACGACTGTTGTCCATGCAGGGTGAAAACGTTAGTAAGCTGTTTATTTAACAAGACTGAATGGTGTGAGTATGAGGATATCATAGGTGGGTGCAGATTTTTTCTCAATTTCTAGAGTCCATAACTAAGCAGTGAGGTTGACATGATGTTGTTATGCAGAACAAAACATGGAAATCTGACTCAATAAGGTTGGAAAAGCCCTCCAGGATCATCGAGTCCAACCATCCCCCTACCACCAATGTCACCCACTGAACCGTGTCCCCAAGCACCACGTCCAACCTCTCCTTGAACACCATCAGGCATGGTGGCTCCACCAGCTTCCTGGGCAACCCGTTCCAAAATAGGAAAAGTGACCTGAATACATGTAAATGGGTGGGAATTTGTGTTTGGTGAAAACTAATTTCTCTTGTCCCTTTCAGACTTCAGTCATATTTGACATCAAGCTAAAAGGAGAATTTGATGGGTCTACTACCATCCATCAATTTGTACTTCCACCTCGCTCAATACAACCTTACCAAATACCTGTAGCAGGTAGAACTATTATGCTATATAATAAACACTCTAACCTATTATCAGCATTGTCTAAACGCAACAGCTGGCATACCAGAGTGCTTCAGCCTACTAATGCATCCGTGATACCTAGTGAGGAAGGAGAAGATGAGGGAAGAAAGAAAATAGCAAGGAACTGATAAGAAATTTTTATCCCGAATTCGTGCTTCTTACAGGAAAGATGCTACTTAAGCTGTACAGTTGCTATAGTACTTCAAAGTATTAGAGCAAAGATCTTTCAAATTTTGTTGTAGACTATTTGTATGCCCTGTCCTTTCCCCATTGACCACAGCTCTAAAAGCTGGTGTGTACTCCAAAGCACTTCATGCTTCTCTGGCCTACGTTGTAACTATTTAATTTTCTAGGCCACATCATGAGGCTGAAAGACAGTTCAGGCTTAGAGTCAAGTTTAAGATCAGCTTCGCATCAATACTAAAGATGATTCTAGATTTTTCTTCCTGGATTGTCTTTCTGCCCTTCTGTAATAAAAGTGTAGCAGATCATTTTTCATTTTGAAAATTGTTTGCTAATACCTAGAAATAGTCTGAGCGTAGTTCCACTATCCCATAGCAAAACGGCGTGGCACTCTCTACAGAAAAAAACTCTTCTTTTGGGACGATTGCACTTTAAAAGCTCTCTGACAACAAAACTCTGAAATCACTGATAAGAAAGTATGTGATAAATCTGTGAGTAAAGGTTACTACCAGCAGATACAAACCTACACCGCTTTTTAAGGACGAGCAATTACATGTAAATAAAGGAAGTAGGAGACTCTGCATTTGGAGTCACAGTATTAGAGATGGAATACTTCAGCATGCATAATTTCCTGCATGTCAGGTTTCCTTCCAGATGATCTAGTTACACAATTGCATGTAACTTTTTTTGTTTTGTCTGCTTGCTGTAGGACTGCTAGAACGTTACAACCTCTACTTGCCTTTTCCCTGTAAGCTTGTGCTTTGTGTTTTGTTAGCACAGGAGCTGCCAGGCTGCTATTGTTCTTCAGTTGATGTTAATTTTTCTGCAGGTCCAGCCTCTGTAACAAGTCAGTCTCCTGTTCCGTGTAAACTCTGTATCCTTTAAGTGCTCTTCATGTCAGCCTCCTGTGTACCAAGCGTGGAAAAAACCAGCATGATAGCCTGACTCACTACCTTTAGATTTAGCTCATTTACCACTTCAAGAGGAAGTAGTATGCTTCATAAGAGCCTTTACTACTTTAACACAGTTATAAATAAGGAATACCAGTGTAATGCAAGTATTCCTTAGTCATTTGAGCTACTTGTGTGAAATTAGTGGATAAATACGCCGTGAAACCGGATAAACATCCAAGGATGTTTCAAGATCTTGCAAGAGAAAGGCTGTGTCAGTGAATGCAAGCATGTTAACTCATTCTGCTTCAGTACAATTTTATGAGTACAGTAGCAGCTAGAATCAATGTTTAAATGGGTGTTGAACTTTAACATTTAGATTCATCTTCATGGATTGTCTTTCAACCTGATATTATCATCAGTGCAAGTGAAGGTGAGCTGTACTACACTGTAACTCGTTGTGAAATGGTGGCTAGCTGGTGGGGTTTAACGTCAGGAGGCAGCTCAGTACCACCCAGCTGCTTGCTCCCCAGTGGAAAGGAGAAGAGAATCAGAAGGACAGAAGTGAGAAAAGGTGTGGGTTGAGATTCAGTTCAGTAGGTAAACCAAAGCTGCATGTGCAATGTGAGCGAAATAAGGAATTAGTTTTCTCTATTCCATTTTTAAAAGAAAGCAGGGCTTCAGCACATGTAACAGTTACTGGGGAAAACAAAGGCCACAACTCAGTCCCCTCGTGCTTTCCCTCCAGCATTTATGGTTGAGCATGGAATATGTTACGGATAGTTCCTTGGTCAGTTTGGGCCACCTGCCTTGTCTGTATCCACTCCTGGCTTTTTGTGTGGCTCTAGCCTCCATGCTGACAGCCCAACTTGAGAAGCTGAAAGGATCTTGGCTGTGTAGACACTACTCAGCAAGAACCAAAACACGTTATCAATCAATCAGTGTTGCTTCCATCACAAATCCAGAACATATCCTGTATGGTATTATCAAGGAACCTAACTCTCTGACTCAAAACCGGTGACTCCTTTATACCTTCAGTGCACAAAACAGCTTGAAACAGTGGCCAAGCAGGTGCACCTAGTAAAGATGTCTACTCTTAACAGTGCTAACTGGGGATGAGCATATCCTTTATAAGTCCTATCAGGGTTATGCTGCTCTAAACCACATTTAGGAAATCAATCTGCATTGTCCTTTGTGGTATAAATATAATGTGGATATCCCTGTTTTCTATGGCAATTCAGCTTATTTTATTCCTTCAACTCAAGGTTACCTCTGGAATCTTCAAGTGAAGCTTGAGCCTGTAGTTAACCTCTTGCTTGATAAAGGAAGACTAATGGATTTCCTTCTCCAAAGAAAAGAATGCAAAATGGTTATCCTGGCTGTATGCTCTCAAAGTAAGTTTAAGTGCTTTGCCTGTATTGAAAGTGCAACACTGCCTCCTCAAATACTTGTACAAGTTAGCTGGACTGGTCTTAGAGTTGAGATCAGCTCTGAAACAGGCTTTGTCATATCAAGTCTGTCACCACCCTAAAGGAATTAACAACATGAAATAATTCAACTTTCTGCTACCCCCATTTAGTTAAAATACATCTGACATTAAAGAAACATTTTCAGTTAAGCATACAATTCATAGATCACCTTTTTCAAGATAGCTTTAAAGCCCTTGTTACTTCTCCTCACAGGTTTTTTTTTTTTTTTTTTTTTTTTTATCTTTTCAGTGCTCAGTGAGCCGGAAAGGGGATCACTACCCGTGATTGCAACTGTTTTTGACAAACTGAATCACGAATATAAGAAGTACTTGGAAGCTGAGCAAAGCTATACTATGGTAAACCATGTTAGCATCTTGCAGAGATGGGATAACACTATTTGAAACACTATTGGAATATCAAGTTGCATCGTGTGGAAAAGGCCAAGTACTTGTTCTTTACTTAGGAAAGTCAGGTTCCCCCTAAGGTCAGTCCCTTGCAGTCCTCAAACTCACAGGAGAAAGACTTGTGCAACACGCAATTCCTCCCCCCCCAACTTGGGGATGTGGGCCTTGTTCAGCACTCTGCTGTGGAAGTTCACAGAATGGGTTGGAGGGGACATCAAAGATCATCTAAACGCTCCATCTCTCCCTCCACCTCCACGTAGTTCATCTCCAGTAAGACAACTACCATACCCTCGTAGGCAAGAAAGAAAGAAGGTAGAAGTTCAAAAAGCAGCTTCGAAGCTGTAATTATTGCAGTAGTTCCAGACCCCTGAGTTCCTGGCACACTATACCACTGCACAACCTCTTGAACACTGCTGCATGTCAGAGCTCTTGTCAATGTAGCAGGTTCTGCTCTTGTAGCACAGCCAGATACAAAATTTCTGTTCAGTGGGTGGGCCTGCCACAACACTGCATGCCCATTTATCTCCTGGCCTTAAGATCATGTAAGTAGCAACTCCATTTGTTTTCAATTTCATTATGAAAGCCCCCAGTCAGAATGCATCCAATATAACTTAACCACAGATATGAGTTTGCTCAATAATAAAACGTTTTCAATGGGGAACCGATTCTAAACAGTCTATCTAGACAAGATTTAACTAAAACTGTACTACGAGACTACGCTGTTCTTAAAGGGTTTCTCCTTGCAGGTCGTAGAAGCAGGCCAGAGTAGAAGTAATCCCCTTCTGAAACGCCCGGTCCGCACTCAAGCAGTTATTGACCAGTCTGACATGTACACCCACGTGCTCTCTGTATTTACAGAGAAGAAGGTAAGTCCACACTAAGTGAGAGGTTTGCTGTGAGACTACTGCTGAACTGAGCTGACTACTGGAAGTAGCAAGCAGGAGGCTCTCTTTATTCCTGCCAGGTTTAAAACATCTTGTTTCTCTGTTTGCGTGGTCTTAACTTGTCACTAGAAGGGAAAGCGAGGGAAGTTCTACCTAACACTTTTTTTCTTGTCTAGGAAGCACCTCACAAGTTCACAATAGCAGTCCTGATGGAATATATTCGCTCTCTCAACCAGTTCCAGATTGCAGTTCAGGTAAAGCACCAACTGTAGCACCTCACTCTCGCAAGTTACAGGGAATATCAAAACATTCTTGTCCATGTGTTTGAGTTCTGTCCACCACCACCTTCTACATCTAAAAACCAGCGTTGAGACAGGCTGTGGTGGTTTTCCCGTGCTAGGCAGCTAAACACCACAACTGTTCTCTCACTCCCCCTCCTTAGATGAGGAGGGGAAGTAAAATAAAGAACAACTCATGGGTTGAGATAAGGGTAATTTAATTAAAGGGAAAAAATAATAATTATTAAGGAAAGATTATTATTAATTAAACAATTTAACTAAAGGAAAAAAAAGGGAAAGGGGAAAGGGAGGGGGAAAGGAAAAAAAGGGAGGAAAACAAACAAACAAAACAAATAAAGGCTATGTGGAAGTGCAGAGGAAAGAAATTACTCTCTGCTTCCCACACAAGTGGTGCTTGACCACGTCCTTGAAGCAGGGCCTCAAAGCACGTAGCCAGTGTTCGGAAGGAGGACCAATGTTTTCACAGTGAGAGCCCACCCCTCCCCTCTTCTTCCTGTTTCCACCTTCTATTGCTGAGTGTGACACCACATGGTATGGAATATCCCTTTGGTTGGTTTAGGTCAGCTGCCCTGGTGATGTTTCTCTTCTCACTTTTTGCCCACCCCCTAGGAGGGTTAGAGAAAGTCCTGATGCTGTGCCACTGCTGCTCAGCAGCAGACACAACACTGGTGTGATAACACTGCTGTTCCAGCTACAAGTGCAGAGCACAGCACTGTATGGGCTGCTGCAGGGAAAGTTAACATCCCAGCCAGACCCAGTACACCTGCCTTTGATGGTGGTCTTCTTGTATTCACAGCACTATTTGTACGAGCTGGTCATCAAAACCCTTGTCCAACACAACTTGTTCTACATGCTTCATCAGTTTCTTCAGTACCACGTGCTCAGTGACTCCAAGCCTTTGGTACGTAAGGCAAACTGCTTCAATAAACTGGTGATAGAGGGGGGAATAGCTTCAGAATTTCAAGGTTATTTCTACTTTTGCCCTAGGCTTGTCTGTTACTGTCCCTGGAAAGCATTTACCCTCCTGCACATCAGCTCTCTCTGGACATGTTAAAAGTAAGCATTTCAAACTGCGGTATCGCCGTGTCACATTGGGGTTAGATTTGTCAAACAAACAGCTTACCTGACCAAGCTTGACGTGACTAGCTAGCATCTAAAGCATTTCTTAGGAGCACGCTCTTACAGCTGTGATTGATTTCAGAGGCTTTCCACGGCAAATGATGAAATAGTGGAAGTTCTGTTGTCCAAACACCAAGTTTTGGCTGCCTTGAGATTCATCAGGGGCATCGGAGGACATGACAGTATTTCAGCCCGCAAATTCCTTGACGCAGCAAAACAAGCAGATGACGACATGCTTTTCTACACTATCTTCAGATTCTTTGAACAAAGGAATCAGCGATTACGAGGAAACCCTAGCTTCACACCAGGTAAGCAATACGCAGTGCAACACCGGTGATTTGTTGTACAGACAGAACCAAGACTTGTGCCACTTAGAGGCGAACACGCACTGAGTTCTGTCTTCTGATACAGACTCAGCTGGAGTCTAGTTTAGTCTTACCTGTAAGCATACTCCCAGAGTTAACTTGCCTTACCCCTTTCTATACACTGCATGTAGAGTAAAGCAACTCCAAGCCAAACAGGAACTCTCAGGTGAAGGTAACTTGTTGGGTAGCTGCATCACTTAGTTTAGCAAAAGCTGGCACCTCCCATCAGTGTTTGCTTCTGAAGCCAGAAGCTGGACCAAGATGCAGCCTTTGTGTTCAGCTGTCTGCTTCCACAGACAAAACTCAAGGCCTGTTTTATGCTACAGTTCCTCTCATTTTAGAACCCAAGCCAAACTGCTCATGTTGTTAGTCACCAGATAGTCCAAAAGCTCAGAATCCTATTTCAGGATTTTAAATCTGGAGCACAGAGAACTCGAATGGGTGCAGGGCCACAGGTCAGACAGAGGAACTAGATCAAGCACCTGCTTTACCACAGTACAATCTGTCACAGGAGTAGAAATACCTTAAAGCATTCCACTGCTTTGAAGTTGATAAAACTTTTTCAACTCTAATACATCAAAGATGCAAGTTACTACTTAACTTACTACTTAACTAAGGTAAATTAAACTCCAGCATCTTGCTTCTCAGTTCCTCAATTCCAATGTTAACAAACTTTTATTTTGCCCCCTTAGGTGAGCACTGTGAAGAACATGTCACCTTCTTCAAACAAGTATTTGGAGAACAAGCTCTCATGAAGCCCACAACTTTCTGAAAATACTCTTCCCACTGGAATGTATAAACTTAATTTATTGCATTTAAGTAGATTTTTGAACTACAAAATTGCTATTTTATAATAAAGTATATACAAGACATTTTGGCAAATAGTACTAAAAATATTACAACTTGTGATGGCTTCCCCCTTAAAAATAGAGACAAAAATTGCATTGACCTGCATTTAAAATTAGTGTCAGTGGTTTAGCAGTCCATTCTCGTACACATCACCTCAGTTTCGTTGACAAAAAAGCTATTCAACTTGCAATGCAGCTGGTTTAGGTTTCTAGAAGAAAGATGCAACCTCTTGAAAACAGAAGTGTTTTAGTAACTTAACACATCTACTTTTAGTAATACTGTTACATGAGCCACACGGAGCATTTCCTGAGTTTGAAGCCGTGTCCAAAGCTGCAGCTGCTATCTTCTAGTTGAATCTGTGCAGGAGTCAAGTCAGTGGTGGTTACAGTGATAGTCATAGAACACTGCTGCGCCTCAGTTCTTAGCAAGAGTTGGGCCTAGGCCACAGTTCGGAGTCCACTGAACACCGTT